>NW_022631027.1:6609187-8044892 GCF_010015895.1 Lontra canadensis
TTTTTTTTTTTTTTTTTTTTTTTTTTTTTAAGATTTTATTTGACAGAAAGAGACACAGCAAGAGCCAGAACAGAAGCAGAGGAAAGAAGCCCACTTCCCGCTGGGCTCCACATGGGGCTCAATCTCAGGACCCTGGGATCATGACCTGGGCCAAAGGCAAATGCTTAATGACTGAGCCATCCAGTCACTCTGTCTTCTGCTTTCCTGAGACCTCCTGAACTGATTAAGATTGAGGCCAAATTAAAAACGCAGATTCCTGGACTCCAAACCAACAAGTTTGACTCAGTAAGAGGTGGGGGATATTCAGATTTCTGCATTTTAGCTAATACCCACGTGATTCCCAGGCAGAAGTCCAAAGACCACCTTTGAAATGCTGTTTGGTAAGGGCATACTTTCTCCTGAGCTGCTTTTTGTTTGATTGATTGGTTGTTGATTGGTTCTCGTGTGGAGAATGAGTCAGCTCATTCCCTTGTTAGAATGAGTTTTAAAAGAATAGGGGAAAAGGACTTAGAGAAAAGTTAAGCTCTGACTAGCTCAGAGTGATGGAGAGAGGGAAAACGAAAGAAGCTGTCAGAGATCAAGAAAAACGATGGAAGCAAAGGGAAGGAGAAAACAGAGCGGTGAGAAGTTCTTTTATAATTTAACAAACCCCGAGCATTTACTGAACGTCAGCACGTGTGCTGCTGGAGATTCAAGGTGAACTGGGGCAGGGGGGCCCACCCTTAGAGAGTTCACAGGCAACAGCGGGCTGAAGGAAGTTGGAAGGTACTGTGGGAAGGCAGAAGGGGCCCCTCACTCTGGTTTGAAGGACTGGGATAAAGCTTCCAGAAGGGATTCTGTATGCTCTGGAGCAGGACGAGTAGTCCAGGAGGTGGTACCCTGGAGGGGGCCAAAGTGCTTCACAGCAAATATATTCTATTTAGTTTTAAGTATTTTTTCCTATTTACAAAAATCATATATGTTTGTTACGAAGCAACTTATTAGCACAGGAAACTGAAAACCTCTTATAATCCTCCCGGCTACTGTTTACCTCCCATCCCTGTGGGGATTACCAGCCCGGAGTTTGGGGACTCAGTGGCACTGAAGTTCTGTTACCGCCTGGCGAAGTCCGGCATCGGTCCTCCCGCCAGCAGGGGACAGTGCAACGCACGCCTTGAGCTGGCGCGGTCTCTCTTTCACACGTCGCTCGCGTGATCGTCAGTGCTACATACTGCGCCTGCGCACGAGCCGAGGCCTTTTCCCGCAGCCGAGTGTTGCTGGGCCTGCTGGTCTGTGGCGAGCCGCGGACGCCGGTCTCTGGTCCGCAGGATGGTAAGTCGTTACTGGGGAGTCTGGGCTACATCTGCACGCGGGTTCCCTGTCCTTCCCCAAACGCCAGCGTAGGGTCCGTCTCGCACGGTGCAGGGGATGGATGGCGTTGGATTGAGGGTTCTGCTGTGGTAGGGCTGCCGCTCCCAGCGTGGCCTTAATGGCTGCCGCCGGCCGCGCAAACTTTGGGGGGAGGGGTTGACAGAGAAGATCAGGAGCTAGGGCGGCGGATTGGGGAGGGGGCATGAATTAAGTTGACAAGTTTAGGGGATAATACCGGCTCATCCGACCTGGCACCGGCAGTGGGGAGGATTGCATGCAGTTGGTCTCATACTGGGGGTGGGGTGGGGGGAGGAGATGCCTGAGTGGAGATGGGCTGCGGCTCTCCGGACTCAGACACCACTGACTTGTTTCCATGGTTTTTTCGGGAGAGTGTGGGGTTGGTGGGTCTTTAAAAGTGGCTTTTAAACCTAGCAGTCAGCCTGGAGGCTGTGGCTTATCTGGGCCCCGAAAGAGAACTCATTTAGTTTGGTATGTGCTTCCTATCTCTTTCTCTAGACTCTTGTTGCACCAGTTTTTAATGATTTTTGGGATGGGGTGTGTTGCTTTGATAGGTGGGAAACGATGCTGATTTAATCGGAAGTAATTGCCAAATATGCTCTTGACCAGATGAGTTTCGTGGCAAGTGGTTTAGGCTTTGGAAAAACGTGCGTGAACTGTACGAGGGAAATTGGAGGTTAGGTTTCCAGACTGGGACATGGAGTGTTCAGAACAGACTGACGTTAGGCGAGATTGATTGCTGTCTAGACCAGCGCTTTGGAAAAGTGACTGATGGGAAGTAGAAAAGGTGATTCTTGACCCCCTGTGTTTTGAGAAACTGGACTCCACAAAAGTGACAGTTGAAGGGGTTCACTTTTGAAGTTAAAGTGTTACTTTGTTATGCAGTTAACTCAGATGACAAAAATATAAACAGTTTATCAAAGTTTTAATAACATTCTTTTTTTCTTAAAGGGGTTTGTGAAGGTTGTCAAGAATAAGGCTTACTTCAAGAGATACCAAGTGAAATTTAGAAGACGTCGAGGTATGGTCACTTACTCATGTTCACAATTTTTGGAGAATCTGCAGTGGAATAGACTTTTCTTAAGTTATTTTTTCTTTCAGAGGGTAAAACTGATTATTATGCCAGGAAACGCTTGGTAATTCAAGATAAAAATAAGTACAACACACCTAAATACAGGATGATAGTTCGTGTAACCAACAGAGATATCATCTGTCAGGTAAGTTGTATTCTAAATTCAAGCAATGAGTGGTTACCTCACCTTTTTAACTCACTGCTGGAGAAGTTGTACTTAAGCAAAGCATGTATGGATTAAAAGGTCCCTCTAGTGCCTGGCATTCTAAAAACATTGAGTAGTACTTTTCATTTTAGTAGGTCTGAAGTTGGAGCTTGAGTGGGGAGGGTGGTACTTGAAAATACTCTACTGAAAATCAGCCATGTGTGGCAATCTTGACCAAAGTAGTTTAGTCTTGTTTTCTAATGGGCAGGAAGAGGATTGGAGAAATCTAGGCTACCATGCTATTTTATAGGGGTAAGAGGATAAATTTGAGGCCAAGTAGAAGGTTCTTGCACATTGCAGTTCTAGTAGAATAACAAATTGTCACAGACTAAATCCTGACCTGCTGTACATAGCCTTATGTGCCATATAACCATTCCTTATTGAAGAGGTAGGTAGTTGTGAAGTTTTAATTAGGCTCTTAAGATTGTTTTTATTCCTGCCTCCCTTTGAAATAGGTTTGATACATAAGTATGAAGGTTTCTCCCACAAAAAAAGACCTCTACAAAGTGGCAGTTAGTTCCTAGAAATGAGTTTTCTGGGCTTTTACAACTAGAGTAAATTTTCACAGTTAAGATTTTTTGAGTCTTTGCAGGGGGCAGGCACACCTGTTTTCTGGGCAGACTAATTTTTTGGTTGTGAAGACAATGTGTTCCTTCATACCTGAGTTCAGATAAGTAAACAGTGTCAGAAACATTGGACTTTGATATGCGTAGTTCAGAAGATATTTGAAATAATCAGATTTCTTTCTGACTTTTCACTGTGCCTCTTTGATTTATTGGCTGATGCAGCTAAGAGTCTATTTTCAGTATTATTAGGAACAACAGTCCCTAACTTACTCAAAGGCATTTCAATGTTTACAGTCTATATGGTAATTTTAGCTCTGTTTGCGATATTATGACATACATTTACAGAAGTAGTTGACCAAGCCATAAACTCATTGAGTGGGTTTAATAAAGACAGATGCTAAGTGTTGCAGATTTGTTTCCCACTGGTTTTTTTTTTTTTTTTAAGTCCTTTGAAAAAGAAGGCACCTAGAATAAGTAAGCAAACAGTTGAAAGCACAGGTGACTAACCTGTTGTTTCTCTTACAGATTGCTTATGCCCGCATAGAAGGAGATATGATAGTTTGTGCAGCTTATGCTCATGAACTCCCAAAGTATGGTGTGAAAGTTGGCCTGACAAATTACGCTGCAGCATATTGTACCGGCCTGCTGCTGGCCCGCAGGGTATGTAGAAGATATCTTTAAGTAGTATATTTTGGACATAGCTCATTGTTTGGAGTTGTCTGCAAGGTAGATGTTGATACATGAGGAAGATACCCTCAGCTGTGGCTTCTCAGGAGTGTCTGCTGTTGAGCTGTTGCTTGTGGGGTCATCAGGAAGGACAGCTTTATAAGTACAGAATTTGAGACAGCAGTGCATTTTCTAATACTCTGATGAGGTAATTTTTCTGGTTTTTTTGTTTGTTTTTGTTTTTTTGCATTGTTGAGTAGGTCTAGATCAGTGGAATCTAAACCAAAGAATGATAGCCACCAGCCACATGTGGGTGTTGAACACATGAAATGTAGCTAATACTACTGAGGCACTGAATTTTTACCTTAATTTGAATAGCCATTTCTGGCTAGTTAGATACCTTGACTTTGCAGACCTTTGCTACTTAGAAGTATAGATCTTCTGTCAATCAGTGTACATTTAAAATGCAGACTTTACACCCTTGGAATCTGTGTTTTAATAGGATGTCCAGGTTATTTATATACATGTTAAAGTTTGAGAAACAATGTCTTAACCCACTGAGCCACCCAGGCACCCCTACAATGTCTTAAATTTGGGTTGGGGGTTAGCCATGGGTAATGGATTTGGTTTTGTTTTAATTATCTTTGCCTCTGGGTGGCAGCATTTCCTATAATATGCAGGAAGATGGAAATGTGATTTTGTCTTATTTTTGTTTTTTTGTTACTTTGTTTTTCTTTATTTGTATTTATTTATTTGTTATTTTATTTATTTTTATTTTGTTTTCTCAAGTTACTTGACCTTGTTTTGTATTGGAATTGTTACACATGCATTGTTGTTAGGGACTATATCTTCATTGATTGTAAACACATTTGGGTAAGAGTGGGGAACAATGTCATACGTGAGAGGAACATTGTATGTAAGTCACACTGTAAGAAACAGTAGTTAGGTGTACTGGCAGAAGATTCACCCTTACTAACTTAATGTAGTTGGAGAGTAGAGCCATAAAAAATGTTCTCTTATGCCCAGATGCTTCTAAGATTTTAATCAAATTACATGTGGTAACATTTAATACTTGGTTCTTGAGTTACTGTAGCCAAATAGGACTGAGGAAATATGGAAAATAAATTTCTTGAATAGATATGGTTACATCTTAATTGATTACTGCATAAATCAAATATGGACATGTAGGAAAGATACAGAAACTATAAGACAAAGGGGTGGTGAAATTGAATATTTGAAGATTGTTTTTGTAGCATCTTAGTACTTAAAAGTAAATTAGTACAGAGGGTTAAGTGAATTTTGAAGGAAAATTTTTCTAGGTGTCAGGTCATTAAAGTTGTGACTTTTTTTAAAGATTTTATTTATTTATTTGACAGAGAGGGAACACAAGCAGGGGGAGTGGGAGAGGGAGAAGCAGATGCCCTGATAAGCAGGCATCCCGATGCAGGGCTCTATCCCAGGACCCTGCGATCATGACCCTATCCGAAGGCAGATGCTCAGTGACTGAGCCACCCAGGCGCCCCTAAAGTTGTGACTTGATAATGTTAAAATTATTTGAATATATTTAGACTGGCTTTTTTGTTAATAGCTCCTTAATAGGTTTGGCATGGACAAGATCTATGAAGGCCAAGTGGAAGTGACTGGAGATGAATACAATGTGGAAAGCATTGATGGTCAACCTGGTGCCTTCACCTGCTATTTGGATGCAGGGCTTGCCAGAACTACTACTGGAAATAAAGTTTTTGGGGCCCTCAAGGGAGCAGTGGATGGAGGCTTGTCTATCCCTCACAGGTAATAAGAGTATTCAAGTCTTCATTGTTTGGACTGCCAGTATTTCCATTTCTAACTGGTTAGACTTTGGAGATTACTGGATGAATCAATTAAATTAGTACGTAGCTATCCTTGTGTATCTTGTGTACCTGCTATATGCTTCGTACTCTACAAAAGGAACCTGGCAGGGCAGGATGGGATTGTAATGTGTTTTATAAATGAGATTGAGGTTCAGAGGTAAAGGATTTGTTCAAAGTTTTGGAGCCAGTAGTGGGAAAGCAGGGATTGAAACAACTAGCTTTTGTGTTGTAGCTTAGTTTTGGTTAGAAATGAGCACCTCAAGTCCATCCCCTCCCAGTGTATTTTCTTTTCTTTTCTTTCTTTCTTTTTTTTTTTTTTTTTTAAGATTTTATTTATTTATTTGACAGACAGTGATCACAAATAGGCAGAGAGAGAGGAGGAAGCAGGCTCCCTGCCGAGCAGAGAGCCTAGTGCGGGGGCTCAATCCCAGGATCCTGGGATCATGACCTGAGCTGAAGGCAGAGGCTTTAACCCACTGAGCCACCGATGCACACCCGCCCCCGCCCCGCCCCCCCCGCCCCGTGTATTTTCTTTTCATTCAGAATGAAAGTTGGTTTACTCATTTATGGGAACTCTCAGCTCTAGAAAAAAAGTTTGAGAAAAGGCGTATGACAGCTCTCAGCTGGAAATAAGATTGTAGACCATTCTCAGAAGTTGAGTAGGTTTGAATTTGTTAATTCCTAGGTTTTGAGTTAATGGTTTTTGTTCTTGTTGAGTAGATGCATCTTAAAAAATAATTAATTAGCTTCTTAGGGATATTTTAGAGGTTGGTGAATCCTTAACAAAAATATTAGGTTTTGGGTTGGGGAGGTTAGCCTTTAAAATGTAACCTAACTGGAACTTCTGTAATGGTGGGGCATATTTTTTTGAGGACCTGCATGTCTCTTGCAAGACACCTGTCAGATGTGGTCTTCAAAAAATCACTTATTCCCATGTGCCCTGAGGCAGCACTGAGAAATTCTAGGATTTGGAGGGAGCAGTTTTGAAACCCTTTCTTGTGTTTATAAGGAGAACTCATTTTAGTGGTGGAAACTTGGTACATTTCATGGCTTTAAATGTACTTGTAGCATGATTTTCTCTTCTATCTTGGAATTCAGAGATAAGCTGCTGAATGATGATATCCCACTAACTGAGCAGTCAGTAGTTGGTCCTTTGGTTGCATATGATGCAATTAATTGTTTCAAGACGGGACTGATGGCAGCTACTGAAACATTCCGGTTAGTGAACGGATTTTAATCCTTATAATACTAAAATATGAAAAATTTTATTTTAGTACCAAACGATTCCCTGGTTATGATTCAGAAAGCAAGGAATTCAATGCCGAAGTACATCGAAAGCACATCATGGGTCAGAATGTTGCAGATTATATGCGTTACCTAATGGAAGAAGACGAAGATGCATACAAGAAACAATTCTCTCAATACATAAAGAACAACGTAACTCCAGACATGGTAAAAATTTTAACTAAAAATGCCTGTATTAGTTAATTTAGAGGTTTTTTTTTTTTTCGTTAAGACTTTATTTATTTGACATTATAAGTAGGCAGAGGGGCACATGGTGGGGTGGGAGGAGCAGGCTCCCTGCTGAGCAGAGCTCTTAGTGCTGGCTCTATCCCAAGACTGAGACCATGACCTGAGCGGAAAGCAGACACCTAACCCACCGAGCCACCCAGGCTGCCCCAATTTATAGGTTTACTACTTGATTTTGGTGGGTTTATTAGTAGTTTTATTTTGGGTTAATAGTTAAAGGTTGAACATGAGTATGTTAATAGGTATAGATAGACTTAAATAAACAATTCTTATCTTAAAATGGAATGAGATGAAGTTGGGATATTGAGTGAGGGTAAGTTAAAAGTCAAATAGGGTAATTGTAAAGAACTAGACTTACCAACATGCTTTTAGGAATTTTTTAGGTACTAAAGGCCTCAAGGATCTAAATATGAAGCCTTTGGTGGCTTTTACATATTTGACTATTCTAAATCTGTAGACTTAATTCCTGTGGTCATAGTTAGAATCATGTGTCCTGTCTGATAAAAGATTCTAGTTAACTCATTTTGAAGCCATGTGGAAGAAAGGTTCTTTTTAGCAAATAAGTTCTATGTTAACGGAATTTCTGAATGTCTCAGCGTGGATGTAGGGAGTTGTACAGATTAGATCACTAGTTCTCCTTGATGTTGCAAATGTGAGTTTAATGTTGGAAATTTTATCAGCTTAAAGTTGTTTTTTTTTTTTTTTTTTAAGATTTTGTTTATTTATTTGTCATAGAGAAGCGAGAGCGAGCACAGGCAGACAGAGTGGCAGGCAGAGGCAGAGGGAGAAGCAGGCTCCCTGCCAAGCAAGGAGCCCAATGTGGGACTCGATCCCAGGACGCTGGGATCATGACCTGAGCCGAAGGCAGCTGCTTAACCAACTGAGCTACCCAGGCGTCCCTAAAGTTGTATTTTTAAGACTGACTATTAACGCACTGTAGTCATGGAAGATAGGCATAGAACACAAAAATAGCATTGATTTTTATAAAACTTGTACACAACTATGGAGTTGTAAATAAATTAATAGTTACCTATCAAATGACTGTTATGTTAGTGCACAGTTTCTATTTTCACACTGCTTTGGTTATGAAAAACAAATTTCTTTGAGTGAGTGAGTGCATAGTGGGGGAGGGGCAGAAGGCATCCGGCATGGGGGGGCCTCAGTCTCATGACCCTGGGATCATGACTGAGCCATCCAGGCACCCTGTGAAAATTGTTCTTAAAATGAGTTATAATTGGAAAAGATCCCTTTGTTATTTGTATGCTTAGTACAGTCTAGGGCTAATAAACACATAACTTGAGTTTTTTTTGAGCTAGGAAAAGGGTAGTATGCCATTAGTTTATATTAGTAAATGCAAGTGCATGTTAGTTTTCAGAAACCCATATTTGTATATTATTTAATTGCCCTTGTTCACTCTGGTAAATAGGACTTTTACTTGTGATTATAATTCTGTTTGGCCTGCATAATTTTTCTTCCTAAGACCTCTCTTGCTCTGGTAATGTTGAACTTGTTCAGAAACTTCAAAATCTCAAGCTGCTTTCAGATAGCCATTTTCTAATGCTTTCCTATATATTTGATATATTTCAGCTGGACCACTCTTAGGCTGATGTACTTTTCCTGGCTAGCTCATCAGTTTGATCTTTGGAGGCCTCTTATGCATGCCTGCTAAACTCCTCTGCTGACATCTGACATGTCTCCAAGAGGAAAGTGGTCTTCACTTAAAACTCAGTGCTATTATCTACATACATGGTTGTGAATCCTGTTTGTCTCTTAGGAAGGAATGGACCGAGTTGCTTAGATTTATTAAATGACTACATTTGACATCATCAAATGGACTCGTTAAATACAGTGGAAAGCCATAATAGAGTGCAGAGGTAGAGAAATTAATTTTCAGGAGGGATTTAGGTAGTTGAGGTCTCATGCAATGTTTGCATTATTTTCATTTGCTAAGTTTTACACAGATGCATGTAGTAATCACATTTTCTCTATGTTGAAGGAGTAATTTTAGAGTTGGGATTACTTTATTTTTTAGGGGCATGTAATTGCTACTAGATTGGGATAGTGAACGTTCAGGTATTTTATAGCTGCTTCAAGACTTGATCTTCCATAGAATCAATAGTCATTATTTAGAGGTGGTACTTGAAGTAATTCAGAGAATTTCAGCATTGGTTTTTGATGAGTTTTAGAACAAAATTCTCTTTAAGATCTAATTGGATGGTGTTTGGGGGTTTTCTGGGGCAATTCAAACTTTCTGTTCCCACAGACACCTAGTAGTAGATACAAGAGGTCCCTGGTATGCAGTGCTGGGAGTAGCATTGGAAGACCTGTCAGATACTGATGGAAAATACAAATCTGGGAAATATGGGAGAACAAAAATGAATTTATAGCAATTCTTTGTACTCTTCCCTATATACTCTTCCTCTTACCATCTTAAGTACTTTGTTTTGGCACAAATCCTCACTTGAATAAAAGAATTTAGGTCAGATAATACTTAAATGAACATAAATGTTTTTACAGAAACCCATTTGCTCTCAACTTGAGTGACTCAAAGTATAGCTGAATTCCTCAGAAATACATGCAAATTTTTGAGTGAGTTTTGTGAATAGTGTCAGTTCACATTGCCAATGGTAATTTCTTAAGAAAATGTGGGTTACATGTAGAATTTAAATTGATACCAGGGTTGACCTAGTTCCTTTTGACAGTCTGGTTTAGGGATAAAAATAGAACAAGTAGTAGACGTGCACATTATATGACTGTTAGGGCATGTGAAATGAAACCAAGTACTGTTTGCTTTGCTTTCTTTCAGATGGAGGAGATGTATAAGAAAGCTCATGCTGCTATACGAGAGAACCCAGTCTATGAGAAGAAGCCTAAGAAAGAAGTTAAAAAGAAGAGGTATGCATCTTACTGTTGCCTTTTCAAGAGAAAGGTTAAAAGGAGTTCCTTACCTTGTTTCTTCTTATTCACACTCTCATTGAAGTTGTGCAAACTCGATCACTAGCTCTGCATGATGTTGCAGAAGTGAGGGGAACCAGGTTTGCTAAAGCAATTGTGGTGATAGAAATTTATTAGCCTCAGAAGATACTTACTGAGCTGACCTATTCTATCCCAGTACAGTATAACTACCAATTACTGCATTTAAACATTTTATTGTTTTTTTTGTTGTTGTTGTTTTACCAGTTACTCCATTTTTAAAGTTAGATTAAGATCATAAATAAGTATGTATATTAGAACTTGGATTGTTTGACCTGATCACAGTCTTTTTCAATCAGAGTTAACTATTTTCTATCCTCTGTAGCGGTGATATTTAAAAATTACATTTATCTCTTTATTTTACTTTGTTTTGTAGGTGGAATCGTCCCAAAATGTCTCTTGCCCAGAAGAAAGATCGGGTAGCTCAGAAGAAGGCAAGCTTCCTTCGAGCTCAGGAGCGGGCTGCTGAGAGCTAATAAACCAAACCACAATTTTCTATGAAGATTTTTCAGATAAAGGCAATAATAAACTTATTCATCAAGCAGCTATCTGTGTTAAACTCTTAATTAATGAAACTGTAGGAAATAACCTGAAATACAAAAGGAGAGGAGTTGACAGGTTTTTTTTTTCTTTGAGAAACAAGTATGACTTAACATACTGACTCAAAGTTCACACCTGCTTCTCAGTCTTGTTTTCCCTGACAGGAGTTATCCCTCTGGTTGTATGATGTGCAGCCCTCCCGAAATAAGTCTGGCAAGCAAGAGACCAACTGTGCACTAGGAAATGTTTCTTCCATTCATTTATTGTAACCAGATGGCTGGTGGGAAGAAAAAGTACCTTCAGAGTAAACAATTTTTTAAAAAGCAAAACTGGTGCTAATCAATGGCTTTAATTTTTGAGAGAAAGCGGTTTCAGTGAAGTTCACATAACTAACATTCACTTCAATCAGGTGAAACTTTTGAGCAGAATATATTGGGTCTTCAAAAGAGGTGTTCTATTTTATGGAGATGTTGAAAGGTACATGCCAGATCTTAACATAAAAATAACATTAAAGGGCAAATAATAACTTGCATATCAAGTTCACATGAAAAAAATTTACATGCCTCTTAAGAAATAGCCCTTTGGCCAACAGGAAATACTGTTCAAAAATGGAAAATTGTTACTAGAAAGTTCCATGGTTTCAGAGTCTGGCTCCTAATGTCCCACTTCTCCATAGCTCAAATTCAGATAAATGGATCTGGATTGGGTTGATGGCCTTAAGAATGTCCGTTTTGAAGGACTGAGCTCATGGACACTAAGAAGGACCCATCAAATCTAGGATGATGAAAGCTCATCCAGTTTCAGCCTCTAAAATTTGCAATTAAATATTGCCAAGTAGAACATGTTTTGATGGATTTTTAATTTTAAGAGGCTAATAATCATTCAAAACATTCTGAAGCCATTTAACATTTGATGTCTAAATGTTTAAGTCTATAAATAAAACAAACCATGCTATTAACCCAACATCTGTTTATAAGTAACTACCTGCTTTGCAGTCTTAATTTCTGTTAATGTGCAAACTTTACCATGCTAAGACTTCAGTAAATATAATTTCTTTTTTTAAACAGCAGCTTCAATGTTTCAATGCAAACAATTCCAGCAATGGTATTTTGGCTAACAAATCTACAAAATACTTGCACTGTTAATGTTTATGGAATGAGGATTTCACAGCATTATTTTAGGTCATGAGTCAAAATAGTTACACAGTGAATGTACTGGAAAATCTACCAGGGCTTCCAATAGGAATGAAATCTTTGGACCTGTTCATCCTATACTTCCTGCCATTACTTCAGCAATCAATATGTATCTCAAGATGATGACTTCTTAAAACCAGGGGAAAGGGGTTTGTGTAACTGGCAAGGATTTGAATCAGAAGCCATCTTTTTTTTAAATGCTCAAAATTTTTCCTTAGAATTGTTTCCTATAATCACAATGTCCAAATGAATTAAGAGTCATTTGTATAGGAAATTTTCTTCCACAGTAATGTTTTTAGGTTATTTAGTATCAAAGAATGTTCCATTTCCATTTGATTTGCTGTGACTTTGAGAGCAATACAAGAATAAAGTTGCTTTTCCAGTTCCTCACGAATTTCACTTGGAGCACCACGCAGTAGGTAGTCTTTGAGTAACTGACAGGCTTTTGCTAAGTTGGGTTGTATCACTTCTGAAGTACACTTCATTGTACTCTGATCACAGCTAGTTCGACAATCAGTGCCATAAACACAGTCCAAATCAGACTCACAGTGGCGATCCTTTATAATTTCTTTCAGGTTTGTCTCTGGCACAATTTTTCTCATGTCCACCATTTTCAAATCATACTTATCGTTATAACCTAGGTTTTTGGCACTAATATCACACATTAGGAAGTTTCCATAGGGGCCGTGGAAAACATCTTCCACAAATTCTAGGAGTCCTATGGCTATTTTAGCCTTTCTAGGCCATGATGGTGTGAACAGCTGATCCATGCTTCTTCTGAACCCAGATGGAATAAAAAGTTCAATGACCCATGGAAGGCTTATTCCATAAAGAGAGGTATATTCAACACTTTCCATCACATAAAGATCACCACAGAATCCCATTAATTTGGGGGTATGTTCTTTATCTTGAAGTATCACCATGAGAAGAAATTCATTTAGTTGAAGAAGTGCCCATGCTGACTTTGCTTCTCCCAAGGAAACCTGGCCATCTTTGTCTCCATCAGCCACCGTCAAGATGAGATTAACCAGTTCAGAGAGATTTCCTTGGTCACCCAACTTTGCCTAAAACGGTTAAGAATTTAGCCAAATACAGGTTTGAAAAATTGCTCATATGTAATATACATACTAACTTTATGGGGATTACCATGCTAAGTAATCTTGTTACTGAGTCTCCATAAAGGAACTTAATACATCTCCAAATATTTATGATGCTTACTGAGTTAATTAGAAGTATGTTTTATATAGTTGTAGTAAAGCCGACTTAAGTATATTTAAGAAATGGGCCACCCTAGCTCCCATAGCTCCCTGGGCCCTGTTGATATCCAACACACAAATTATTCTGTCTTATTCATACATTGACTTGCAAAATTGCCGTGTAATGTGCTCATGTCTGAAGTTATAATAACGGTCAAATAAGGTCTGAAGTTACAAGTTGTAATAAGGGTCAAACAGGAGAAAATTATTTTCTCCTGTTTTGTAGTCAATACATTAACAACTGTTTTCTTCAAATTGTATTGTTCCAATGGTGGTTAAAAAATATGTCCCTGTGAAGTTTCTTAAGATAAAATAGTACGAAAATGTAAAATTAAAAGTAAGATTTTGAGTGAAAATATGACACCAAAAAAAGATTCTTGGGGCGCCTGGGTGGCTCAGTAGGTTAAGCCTCTGCCTTCAGCTCAGGTGGGGCTCTCTGCTCAGCAGGGAGCCTGCTTACACACACACACACACACACACACACACACACACACACACACCCGCCTGCCTCTCTGCCTCCTTGTGATCTCTCTGTCAAATAATAAAATCTTTAAAAAAAAAAGATTCCAATATCATAAATTTTTTCTTTAATATATTTAATCTTTGAGTATTTCTTTAAATTTTTTAAAATAGTTTTCAGTCAGGACATATATACTAATTTTAGCCCTTCCCCACCTTTTAAAAAGTGTGTATCAGGTACAGTGTCAAACTATACAGCTGCTCATCTACTTAACTCCTCTTTCATATCTGGACATCTTTAGCTAGCATAAATAATGTTAATGTAAGCATCCTCCTCAGATTTTGTTTGAATTTTTTCCTCAAGATGGAGTCCTGGGTATAAGTTAAAGAATAGCAACATTTTTATGGTTTAGGATGAGGTCTTGCTAACTCTTTCAGAAGAATGTACCACTTCACACTAGCAACATGTGAATAGATAAATACTTACTTTAAAGAGACTGTAGACCATTTCTTTGAATTTCTGTACGGTAGTTCCCCTAGTTGGCTTATCAAATAGCACTATTTCTTTCCTTGGTTCCAATTCAGTCCCAAAATCAAGATGAAGTGCTTGTTCCATTTGACATTTCACAACACCTGGCAGATTACCCCAAATCCCTAAATACATCTACGTGAAAAAAGAATGACAAATTAGTCCTTAGGCTGAGCAGAAAACTTTACCGTGTATTTTTAGTGTTTTCTTCCTCTTACAAAAACACACAAACAAGTAACAAAACATTGAGATTTAGCTTTTTTCTGTAACTTTTAAATTATAAAAGTAATTCATGCCTAAATAAACGTATTTTTGACCATGATCAATTTTATTTTTTCCAATTTATTATAAAATATTAAAAACATAGAATTTACCATCTTAACCATTTTTAGAGTACACCTTATTACATTCACAATGTTGTGCAGCCATCACCACTATCCTTTTGTAGCACTCTTCATCTTGTAAAATTGAAACTCTATACCTATTAAATAACTCCCTGTTCCCCTTTCCCACCCCCCAGCCCCTGGCATCACCATTTTACTCTCTATCTTTATAATTTTGACTTCTTTAAGCATCTCATATAAATGGAACCACACAAAATTTGTCTTTTTGTGATTGACTTATTTCACTGAACATTATGTTCTCAAGATACAGACAGTTGCATGTGTCAGAATTTTCTCCTTTTTAAAGCTGAATAATAGTTCATTGTATGGCTAAACCACATTTTGCATTTCTATTCATCTGCTAATGGACCCTTGGATGCTTCCCTGTTTTAGCTATTGTGAATAATGCTGACCTGAACTTGGGTGTAAGAATATCTTTTGGAGACTCTGCTTTCAATTTTTTTAGATATGTATCCAGAAGTAAAATTGCTGGATCATAAGAACAGTATATTTTTAATATTTTGAGGAACTGTTTTTTTCAGTGGCTGTTTTACATTCTCACCAACAGTGCAAAAGGGTTCCAATTTCTCTCCATCCTTGTCAACACTTGTTAATTTCCATTTTTTGACAGTAGCCATCCTACGTGTATGAAATGGTATCTCACTGTGATTTTGATTTGTATTTCCCTCACGATCAAGTGATGCTGAGCATCTTTTCATATACTTATTGGCCATTTGTGCATCTTTTTCTAAGAAATGCCTATTTAAGTATTTTGCACATTTTAAAATCTGGTAGTTTTCTTGTTGAGTTATAAGAGTTCTCTCTTTCTTTTTTTTCTTAGTAAACTCTACACATATTGGGGCACAAATTCATGACCCTGTGATCAAGAGTTGCATGTTTTACCAACTGAGCCAGCCAGGTGCCCCAGGAGTTCTCTATATATTCTAGATATATTTTTTAAAGATTTTATTTATTTATTTGACAGAGAAAGATCACAAGTAGGCAGAGAGGCAGGCAGAGAGAGAGGGGGAAGCAGGCTCCCTGCTGAGCAGAGAGCCTGATGCAGGCTCAATTCCAGGACCCTGCGACCATGACCTGAGCAGAAGGCAGAGGATTAACCCACTGAGCCATCCAGGCACCCCTATATATTCTAGATATTAATCCCTATTGGATATATGATTTGCAAATATTTTCTCTCATTCTGTAGATTGGATATTCTTTTGATGTACAAAATTTTTAAATTTTCATAAAGTACAATTTGTCTCTTCTTCTTTTGTTGCTTGTGCCTTTGGTATCAGAGCCAAGAAATGCTTACTAAATCCAATGTCATGAAGATTTTACCCTATATTTTTTCTAGGAGTTTTATGCTTTTAGTTCTTACATTTAAGTCTTTGATCTGTTTTGACTTGATTTTTACATATAGTATTAGGTAAGGGTCCCACTTTGTTCTTTTGCATGTGGATATCCAGTTTTCCCAGCATGGTCTGTTGAATAGACAGTCCTTGGGGTGCCTGGGTGGTTCAGTGGGTTAAGCCTCTACCTTCGGCTCAGGTCATGATCTCAGGGTCCTGGGATCGAGCCCTGAATCAGGCTCTCTGTTTGGCAGGGAGCCTGCTTCCCCCTCTCTCTCTGCCTGCTTGTGATCTCTCTGTCAAATAAATAAATACCATCTTAAAAAAAAAAAAAAAAAAGACAGTCCTTTCTCTATCGAATGGTCTTAGCACTCTTGTCAAAAATCATTTGACCAGGGGAACCTGGGTGACTCAGCGGGTTAAGCCTCTGCCTTCAGCTCAGGTCACCATCTCAGGGTCCTGGGATCAAGCCCCGCATCGAGCTCTCTGCTTGGCAGGGAGCCTGCTTCATCTCTCTCTCTGCCTGTCTCTCTGCCTACTTGTGATCTCTCTCTCTCTCTCTCTGTCGAATAAATAAATAAAATCTTTAAAAAAAAATCATTTGACCAAATACGTGAGAGCTTATTTCTGGGTTCTCTATTCTATTGATCTGTATGTCTGTCTTCATTCTAGTACATACTGTTTTGATTACTGTAGCTTTGTAGTAAGTTCTGAAATCAGGAAGTATGAGTCCTCCAGCTCTATAGTACTTTTTCATGACTGTTTTGCTATTTGGTGTCCTTTGAGATTCCATTTTGGGCAGGTTTTTCTATTTCTACAAAAAAAGTCTTCAGAATTTTGATAGGGATTTCACTGAATCTATAGATCAATTTGGGTAGTATTAACGTTTAACAATACTAAGTCTTCCAATCCATGAACATGGGATATGTCTCCATTTGTTTATAGCTTTAATTTCTTTCAGCAATGCTTTGAAGTTTTCATTGTACAAGTCCTTCACCTTCATTGTACACTTTCATTGTACAAGTCCTTCCCCTGGTTAATTCCTAAGTACTTTATTCTTTTTGATACTACGTAAATGGAATGGTTTTCTTTTCTTTCTTTTCTTTACTTTCTTTCTTTCTTTCTTTTTTTCTTAGATTGTATGTATGTATGTATGTGAGACAGAGAGAGAGAGCACAAGCAGGGAAGAGAGGGAGAAGCAGGCTCCCCAAGAGCAGGGAACTCAATGCAGGGTTTGATCCCAGGAACCCTGTGATCAAGATCTGCGCTGAAGGCAGATGCTTAATGGACTGAGCCTCCCAGGTGCCCCGGAATGGTTTTCCTAATTTTCTTTGTGGATTGTTCATTGTTACTATACGGAAATACAACTGATTTTTGTGTGTTGACTTTGTTTCCAGCTACTTTGCTGAATTCATTTATTAGCTATAAGAACTTTTTCCTACATAGATAAAAGGTTTTTCTACCCTCCATAAAATGTTTTTCTACCTCCCATGGTCTACATAAAAGATCATGTCATCTGCAAACAGATATAATTTTATTTTTTCCTTCCTAATTTGGGTGCCTTTTATTTATCTTTCTTGTCTAACTGATTTGGCTAGAACATCTAGTATTATGTTGAATACAAGTGGCAAAAGTGGGCATCTTTGCCTTGTTCCTGATTTTAGAGGAAAAGCTTTCAGATTTTCACAACTGAGTACGATATTAGCTATGGGTTTTTCATATGTATATTTTATTATGTTGAGGTAGTTGCCTTCTATTCCTATTTGTTGAGTGTTTTTATCATAGGAGTGTACTGAATTTTGTAAATACTTTTCCTGCTTCAACTGAGATGATCCTGTGGATTTTCCCCCCTTCATTCTATTGATCTAGTGTACTAAATTGACTTTTGTATGTTGAACCATCCCAGCATTCCAGGAATAAATCCCATTTGGCTGTGGTATATGATCTTTTTAATATGCTCAATTTGGTTTGGTAGTATTTTGTTGAATATTTTGCATTAATGTACACGAAGTCTGTAGATTTCTTTCCTTGTTCAAGTGTCTTTAGCTGGGTTTGGTATCACGGTAATGCTGGCCTCACAGAATGAGTCAGTAAGTATTCCTTCCTTTTTAGTTTTTGGAAAAGGTTGAGAAGGACTTAAATGTTTGGTAGAATCCACCAGTGAAGGCAACAGGCTCACAGCTTTTCTTGTTGGGAGACTCTTGATTACTGATTTAATCTCCTTATTAGTGATAGATCTATTCAGATTTTCTATTTCTTGCTAAGTTTTCTGTTTCTAGAATTTGTCCATTTTGTCTAGGTTACCTAACTTGTTGGTGTACAATTGTTCATAGTACTCTCATGTAATCCTTTTTTTTCTGTAGAGTCAGTAGTAATGTCCCCACTTCATTCCTGATTTTAGTAATTTGAGCCTTCTCTTTTTTTCTTTGACCATCTAGCTAAAGGTTTGTCCATTTTGTTGCTCTTTCCCAAGCTTTTGGTTTCATTGATTTTTCTCTATTGTTTTTCTATTCTCCATTTCATTTATCTCTTGTGTAAACTGTATTATTTATTTCCTTCTGCTAGATTTGGGTTTAGTTTGTTCTTTTTCAAGTTCCTTAAATTGTAAAGTCAGCTTGTTGATTCGAGATCTTTCTTGTTTCTTAATTAAGCATTTATAGCTACAAATACATTTTTTAAGTCACATTACACAGAAAGATGAAAGGCAAAACTCTTCTGTTTCCATTTCCCTAATACCATACCCTAGAATTAGTCATTATTAATTAATATAAGATCCACGAGGGAAGTAATCTATCTTAATCATCACTGAATTCCTAATAACTAAACAGTGTCTGGAATATACTGGGAATAAGGGATTAATAATCAACATCTGTTGGATGAGTGAATCAAAGCATACAAAATTGAAGTATATAAATCCTAACGCTCTGGTTCAAGAATTCTAACAATACTTCATTTTAAGGTAAAATTAGAGTGCACTATCATTCTGGAATGTTTATTTGTAAATAACCATACCTGATTGCTGGGCTTGGTGGATAAGCATTTCCCAAAGTAAAGAGTTTCTGTAACACAAAGGCTATTACATGCAGGCCCATCAATAACTCCAGTCTTGTACTTGTCACACTAAGAGCCAGGAAACAAAAAAGTAGTTAATAGAAAAATGTTATAAAAAGAAACAATAAACAATGTAAGGAGATATCTGTATTCTTTAAGATGAAGTTCTATGATGAAAAGAACTCAGGCTCTGGATTTGGACAGACCTGAATTTGAATCCAAGCTCTGTCCTTACCAGCTATATGATGATGAAAGACCTTGCTGGGACTAGGGTGTGCACAGAATTTGGAAGCTATTTTTCCCCCTTAACATGGTCTGAGGTGGTATGATACCTGGTCTCCCTAAGATTAAAGGCAGTCTTTTAAAAAGTGGCTGTGGTTTTAAAATAAAAAGTTAAAGTTTAAAATACCAAAAATAGGGACATCTGAGTGGCTCAGTTGGTTAAGCCACTGCCTTTGGCTCAGGTCATGATCCCAGAGTCCTGGGATTGAGTCCCATATCAGGCTTCCCCTGCTCTGCAAAGACCCTGCTTCTCCCTCTCCCTCTGACTGCCACTCTGCTCACTTGTGCTCTCTCTCTCTCTCTCTGTCAAATAAATAAATTAAATCTTTAAAAGAAAACCCTAAAATATTGGGGTGCCTGGGTGGCTCAGTCAATTAAGCGTCTGCCTTTGACCCAGGTCATGATTCCAGGGCTCTGGGATTGAGACCCATGTCAGGCTCCTTGCTTAGCAAGGAGTCTGCTTCTTCCTCTCCCTCTGCCCTTCCTCCTCCACTCATGGTATCTCTCACTTTCTCTCTCTCAAATAAATAAAATCTTTTAAAAAGTTCCCAAAATATTTAAAAATAACAAAATGAAATTGTCATCTGGTCATCCTTGAGATCACCGAAAAACAAGAAAATAAGAAAAATGAACACAAACTCCATCTTTTATAAGGTACCAAGTTAACCCTAAGACACAATTAGTGAAGATGGCCTACAAAATGGCCTACAAAGTTGAGTGAAAATTATACCAGAGTCCAAAGTATGTTGAGATTAAGTACCTGCTGTGACTTTAGTTCTCAATGTTGGCACAGCACTAAAGAGGTAGTACACCTGAGGAGGAGGTTGTAAATCACCTGATTTACATTGAAAGTTTAAGGGGCACAAGCTGTGGGAACTTTCAAGGACTCTGGCATCCCGAAGCAGCAGGACAAGGCAGTGCTGAGTGATAAATTCCTTTAAAATGTTATCTTTGTTGGAGGCAGTCTGTTAATGAAACAGGTTGAGGGAGAATATAATATGAGCATCTGCTGGGGAGATAATACTGGCTAAGCATGGTCTGTTTGTGTATTTTTGTCTCTAGTTTCTCCTTTTTACTCTTTCTTACACACGACACACATACCCACACACTTGGCCATAGCAGCCTCACTATTAGCACAATTCACTACTCCAGTTGCTTCCTGCAAATAGCTGGTCAAGAAAGAACACTTTTCATTCGATGATGAGTAATAACCAAAGGAAAATAAGATCTATACAGCAAGTCTACAAGACAAAGGAGGAAAGGAAATAAAAAGCTAATGTTATAAAGAGACATTTTCCAGAAAAATGTTGCCATGAAGCAGACCAAACATAATGCTGTGAATTCAAAGGACTTAATGAAACAGCTTAAAAAACAAGACCTCAAAGCAGAAGAATTGATGCTGAGACATCAGAAGGAAATGTAAAATAAGTTAGCAGAAAGGAAGAAAAGGAAAAAAATCCTAGAAATTAAAACCACATTATAAGTGGGGGCAGGGGAAGAAGGCAGATAAAGATGACAACACAGTTAGACTTAAAACAGGGATGGGTTAAGAAAAATAAGAAAATAGCAATGGAAAGTTAAAAAGAACTAAAAATAATTTGAGGCAAAATTATAGACACAGAAGACATGATATCCAGCATGTCTATATGAAGGAGAATAGAACAAGTGGAAATGAAAAAATATTCAAAGTATAATTCAAGGCAACTTCATGTAAGTGAAAAGACACTTTATAAATTGAAAGGACACAATGTGTCCCAAGAAAACGGATATAGAATGACCCTTGTGACCTATCCCATTGAATTTTACTAGACTTCAAAAATAAATAATCTTTTCAGCATTAAGGCAAAAAGATCAAGGCACCTTTAAAGGGAAATAAATCAGATTGACCTCAGATTTCTCCACAGCCACATCAATGGTAGATAATGGTGCAATACCAGCAAAGTCTTTGAGAAAGAAAGTGTGACTTGCCTGGATCCTAATTTGTTAATTTTTAAAGGGGATATGGATAATACTTGACTTATACCATAATTATGAAGGGGCCCAGGTTGGGCAGAGAGCTTTCCTAAAAAAATAAATAATAAATAAATAATAAAATTATAACATTATTATGAGGTAAAATGATATAATAATGAGTACAGATCACCTGTGATTTTAACGAGTGCTCAACAGTAGGTACTATTATTTTACATAGCTAAACTTGTTTCAAGTAAAAGGCATCAAATGTTTTTGAACATATAAGGATTAGAAAATAGAACTCCATTACTGTCTCTTAAAGAACTACCAGCGAATGGATTTTAGGTAACCAGCAGATGAACAAGAGAACCTGAATGTGGAAGCCCCCTGAAATGTAGGATTGGGATGAAAACAACTCTGGGAATCTACTTCATAATAATTAATAAAATATCTGATAATCACCAGATGCTTATTATAGGTCAGGCACTGTTCTAGTGCTATAATTTCATTATCATGAAAACAAACCTGTGAGGTAGAACCTATTGTTATATACATTGTAAAAACAAGGAAACAATTATCTATTAAGTAACTTGCTTAAGGTCACACACCTAAAAAATGATAAAGCCAAGATTTCAACCGAGGCAGTCTGGTTCCGAGGCTCACTCTCATAATAACTATTGTATATTATTGAGAATGTTAATATTATCTTTTTTAAAAGATTTTATTTGTCAGAGAGAGAGAGAGAGAGAACACACAAGCAGGGAGAGCAGCAGGTAGAAGGAGAAGCAGGCTCCCTGCTGAGCAGGGAGCTCGATGTGGGACTCCATCCCAGGACCCTGAGATCATGACCTAAGCTGAAGGCAGACACGTAATGGACTGAGCCACCCAGGTGTCCCAGAATGTTAATATTATAAACTACACCAGTAAAAGTAGTAAAATTAACAAAAACCAAGAAGAGAAGATGTAAAAAGATGAAAGTTGCCAAAAGGATTGATTTCTTTATCTTTAATATTCAAGGTCAAAAGATAATACACCTTACAAATCAAATAACAGAGACAGAAGTATATTCAAAAGTATACCAATGATCACTAGAAGAACAAATAATAATAATGTATTGATTAAAATTAGGTGGAGCAAAGGAGATGAGAATGGAATTATAATTTTGTCACTTCTTATAATAAGTAGATTTAAGAAATACAGGATAAAGTACATTTTTTAAAACCACAGCATAAAAAGCTAAACACTAGAAGAGCTAAATACAGAATACAAACCTTCCTGATTACCAGAAGGAACATGCATAAAATAAAGAAATATACACTATCCAGAGAAAGATACAAAACAAATGAATTTTTTTTTTTAAGATTTTGTTTATTTATTTGACAGAGAGACACAGCAAGAGAGGGAACATAAGCAGGAGGAACGGGAGAGGGAGAAGCAGGCTTCCTGAGCAGGGAGCCTGATGCGGGGCTCAATCCCAGGACCCTAGGATCATGACCTGAGCAGAAGTCAGTTGCTTAACTACTGAGCCACCCAGGTGCCCAAACCAAATGGATCCTTAAAAATGGAAAGTAGGTCATAAAATGTGCTCTAGAACTAAGTCATATCTATAAATGTCAGTGGGATAAGCTCATCTACTGAAAGAAAAATATCCTCAAAAAACAGAGTCAAAAAAGTTGAAAAAAAAAAGGACAGTACAGGTATATCAAACAAATGCAAGGAAAATACAATTAAGTCACAATCTTACATCAGAAGAGGTTGAAGTCAGAGGTGGAGAAAGCATTAAATAAGGTTTTAAAAAAAGCCCTCCTTATAATGTTAAAACATACAATCCACAACAAAGATATTACATTCATGAGTTTCTATAAAGCAAATAAAGTAGAATTAAAATTTATTAAGCAAAATCTATAAGAAATAGAAGAAATAAACAGAAAGGCATTAGAGTAGGAGACCCTAGTTCACTTTTCGTAGTCCATGACAGATCAAAAAGTCTATGAAAAAAGCATATAGAAGAACTACAAAACCTGACTAATAGAGTAGATTTATATGCCTTGACAATAGACTTTTCAAATGTCCATGGAACACTTTACAAAATTAGACCAAAGCCTTAATACATTCCACTTAGTAGAAACGGCAGAAACAGTATTCTCCAAACAAAACACGATAAAACTTGAGGGGCGCCTGGGTGGCTCAGTGGGTCAAGCCTCTGCCTTCAGCTCAGGTCATGATCTCAGGGTCCTGGAATCGAGCCCTGAATTGGGCTCTCTGCTCAGCAGGGAGCCTGCTTCCTCCTCTCTCTCTGCCTGCCTCTCTGCCTACTTGTGATCTCCCTCTGTGTCAAATAAATAAATAAAATCTTAAAAAAAAAAAACCCAATATGATAAAACTTGGAATTAACAAAACATCTATCGATACATAATTAAATGTTCTTTTAATTCTTGAAAGTCAAAGAGAAAGTTCAAATTGAAATGTTCAGTATCTAGGAAATAACAATAACAGAAACTGAAAATAAGATTAATGATAAAATCAAAGAACCACTTAAAGAAAACTATTTTAATTATGTTCATAAACAGCAAAGAACAAAACAAATGAATTACAAATTCAAGAAATTAGAAAAAAAAATTAATCCAAAGAAAGCAGAAAGAAGGAATTAACCAATATGAAATAATAATATAAGGTTATGGTATGTTCCTGTAGTTGCAAGAATTCCTCTGACCTTCATCTCCCAATCTTTGCTTTAGATCTCTTGCTCTTTTGGTTTTTGCAATTACCTTTTGATGGCTCTTCTCCAGAATTCTCCTTTTCTGTTTGGTTCCCTCAGTCTGATGACATAAGGCTGCTTACAGATCAATCTTGCCCAGCTCTGGTTCTTGGGATTGTGCAGCCTATTAGAGGGCCAACATTGGGCTTCTCTTATATGAGATAGGGATTGTAGATAATTTCTTAAGCCCTTCATATTGCGGGCTTAAGGTTTTCATTGATCCCAAGGAAATGGCCAAAACACAGTCGAGTCTGTTAAGTACTCAATTCTTGAAAGGGCCTCCTACCAACACTTTCTACATTTTGCTGTGAGGATACAGATAGCTTTAGTAGAGATGGAGGACCCTGTCCATCTGAAGAAGTAAGTGCCAACACCCAGAAGCTGGGTTCAGCTGTCACTACCAGAGAAGTTCCTGGGTAAGCTGTGACCATGCCTGCTTTCTCCTGCAGACCTGGCTGTAACCAAGAACATGAGGTTTCATTTTCACAGGAGGAACAGAGCAATCTAGTTCCCAGACTCAAGTTTAGGGGGGACCACATGGGAGATACTCAATACTTTCTTCCCCAGGTCAACCTCTGATTTTTAGGGAAAGCAGAACCATCTGTTTGGTATCTCTGCTTGTAACAGATGGCCAGCAATTTCACAGACATACGTCTTCAGTGAGGCAAAGGTCGGGGGAGTTGCAAGGCCTGACTCAGGAGCTGGGGTGAAACCTCCTACAGCTACAGGTTAGAGTTTCTAGTGAATTTAGATCACATAGACCATATCCTCTGGCCACAAAGATATAAGAAATCAACAAAAAAATAATGTAAACATAAACACAGACATGTTCAGAAACTAAAAAGCGCATTCCTAAGTATTTTGTGGATTAAAGGAGAAATCACAATGGAATATACATATTAACACTTGTGAGATGCAGCTAAAGCAGTTCTTAGAGGGAAATTTACAGCTTCAAATGCAATGATGAAAAAACAACTGACTGAATATAGATAGTAAGGACTCAACTAAAGAGTCACAAAAAGACCCCAAGAGTAACAGAGTAAACCTCCAAAAGAAGTAGAAGGAAAAAAAAGCAGAAATAAAAAAAGAAAAAGATCAATAATACCAAAAACTAGTTATTTGAAAACTTTAACATAGGAGATAAACCTTTAACAAGATTGATCAAGAGAAAAAGAGAAGGCACAGATAAAGATCATTCGGAAAGAAAAGATAGTGAATAATATAAACAACACTATGGCAATACATTTGAAATGAACAATTCTTCTAGAAAAATAAAAACAATAGAAAATGATGCAAGAAGAAAGAGAAAATCCGAATAAGACTAGTGAACATTAAAAAATTGAATCCATAAGGAAAAATCTTTCTCTCTAAAAACAGCAGGTCAAGGTATAGTCTGGGAGGACCTCAGGCTGCCAACCAGAATGTAGTACTGTTTCTAGGTGGAAAATGGGTAAAACAACACAAATGGTCATTAACAGGAGGATGGCTGAATAAAGTGGAGAATGTTCATACAATGAAATACTATACAATAATTAAAATGAAAGAACTGAGGCTTGGGGAACACTCTTGCACTGTTGGTGGGAATGCAAACTGGTGCAGCCACTCTGAAGAACAGTATGGAGGCTCCCCAAAAAGTTAAAACTGGAGCTACCCTGTTATAGAGCAATTGCACCACTTAGTATTTACCCGAAGCATACAAAAATACACGTTCGAAGGAGGACATGCACACGGATGTTTATAGCAGCATTATCAACGATATCCAAACTACGCAAAGTGTCCAAGTGTCAATTGACTGATGAAGGGATAAAGAGCGTGTGTGTGTGTGTGTGTGTGTGTAATGGAGTATTATTCAGCCCCTAAAAAGAATGAAATCCTGCCATTTGCAAAGACATGGATGGAGCTACAGTGTATTATGCTAAGCGAAATACGTCAATCACAGAAAAATACCGTATGATCTCACTCATGGAATTTAAGAAACAAACGGCTGAACATTTGGGAGAGAGGAAGAGAGAGAGGGCAACAAATCATGAGACACTCTTAACTCTTGAGAACAAACTGAGTAATGATGGAGGGAGGTGGGTGAGGAATGGGATAGATGGGTGGTGGGTCTTAAGAAGGGCACTTGTTAGGAAGAGCACTGGGTGTTATATGTAAATTATGAACCACTGAACTCTACACTTTTTTTTTTCCCAAAGATTTTGTTTATTTATTTGACAGACAGAGATCACAAGTAGGCAGCGAGGCAGGCAGAGAGAGAGGAGGAAGCAGTCTCCCTGCTGAGCAGAGAGCCTGATGCGGGGCTCGATCCCAGGACCTGAGCCAAGGGCAGACGCTTTAACCCACTGAGCCACCCAGGCGCCCCACCATTATCTCCATTTTATTGATAAAGAAATGAAGGCAAAAGAGGTTAAAAAATCTTCAGGGCAAGTTAGTCATGGTGCTGGAATCTGAAACCAGTTAGTCTGACTCCAGAGCTTGCGGTTTTAATTAGCCATTGAGGTAAAAGAACCAGAATTACTTAATCTTGGAGAGGAGCACGTATAGCAGATTTAATAATGGCTGGGTCAGATGCCCATCCACAGTGTTCCTACTAAGGGACTCTGGACACATTCATTCCCTCTGCACAAGCAACTCAAAGCAGGGACAGGACTTCCACCTTTATTTTTTCCTTGGGACTTGCACATTGCCTGACGCATGATCAGTTGTGCTTAAAAAGTACTTGTCGAATGAATGAATAAATGAACTCTATTCTGAGTATTTATGCAGAAAGAGCACATTCTATTATGAACAGCTTCTAGAATAGGACTTAAAGAGTTATTTGCTTCAAATGTCCCAATCTTTGGCTTTTGAATCTTTTTTTTTTTTTGGCTCCTGAATCTTGAGGAACACTCTACTCATAACCCTGCCCAAGGTCAAGATTTAAACGTGGCCCTTTCCACCACACCCATAATCTTGAGGCTGTATATTTCCTTCCTGATCCTACATCGTTCCTCTCTTCTTTCCTTATATTCCCAAATCTAACATCGTTTATGTTCATGTTATCCTCCTGGTGGAAAGTAAGCTGATTCAAAGGCAGAAACAAGGTCATATTCATCTTTGAACCTCCCCTTTCTAGCACACAGAACAGAGTTTAGTATTTTAAGTGTTCAGTAAATGTTTATCAAATAACTATGATTAAAAACATAGTAGTTTTGATCTCAAAACATTACTAAGAATACAATTAATACTTTTCTATAATGCATTAAACATTTTTTTAAAAAGAACTAAATTAGTATCTTATTAGTGAATCGTTAAGCAGTGAAGACAAGTCTGACATTCAGCTATAAGAATCAGATTCCTGTTTTGAGCTAAGTCTTCAAGCCAACCCTGCATCAAAGAGGTGGTCACAAAGAACAGGCTCTTCAGCTTGTGGCTTCTATCACAAACCAAAAGCAAATTTCCCATATGCTTATATGAAAAGTATGGTTGGCCACATACAGCTTTGTTTTTCAGGCATGGCCATACACACAAACTATAATCATTGCTAGTAATCTGATCTCCTAACTAGAAAGACACAGGTTATAAAGAAGTTCAACTTTACAATAGGATACTCAGCAGAAAATATTAAAGGTTTTCCAGTGGTGAGATTTTACTGCTATGAGGATTCTATCATACATCCTGCCTTTGTTTGCACATACCCGGTAGTACCAGAAGATGGCACTCTTTAGCTACATTTTACAAAACCCATTGGTGCTGAAGGGGTAATTTCATCAACTGTGGAAATTGTATCTCAAAGAGCAATAACAATGAACAGTATAATATATTTATAAGACATATAAATCCTAGGTTTTAAATCATTTTCTAAGATTTACTTTCTTGCCAATTCTTCCTTAGGAAAAAACAGGAGAGTCGGGTTGCCTGAAAATTCTTCAAGTCCAGTTAGTGCCCTCTCCAATTCCCCACATCAGCTGTTTTATTTTTCACATCAGCTACTTTAATCTTCACCATTCTCTGCACTCTCACTGTATCATCAACATCTCTTTTTCCTTCTTCCCTGAATTCTTCCTCTCAGCCATTAATTGTGCTCATCGCATACTCTTCCTCTCCCTACACACACACACACACACATATGCACACACACACATATGCACACACACACAAGAACCTTCTCCATTCTCTCCTCCCCTTCTGTTATAATGTCGTTGATGTACTTCAAAATTCTTCAGCAGACACAGTGTGATATTTGTGTGTTTATAGTCCAGGAATGTATAGGGCTAGAGAGTCCTAATCAGGTAATAAAGAAGCATGTGCTCTGAGGCAATTACTACACATGCTTCTATCATCCATATCCTAGTCAAGATTGATACATTTCTGGGATTTTGTTAATTAGTAAATAAGGGTCATATTGGTGACATTTTTAGCTTGTTAAATGTCATAGTGAATGTTAGAAATGGACTATCATTGGTGAAATCGAAGGTATTTAAGATATGTAGATTGGTTGAAATATGGTATATCCCTTACCTTTTCATAATGGGGGTAGAAGAACCAGTTGAAGCTACAAACTTAATCTTTGGGGAGGTACTCAGAGTTAATTATTTTACAACAGAAATTCTCAAACTGTAGGGAGCTTCAGATCTCCTGAAAGTCTTGTTAAAACCGAGACAAATGGACCCCACTGTCAGAGTTTCTGACTCATTTGGTTTTAGGTGAGGCTGAAAATTTGCGTTTGGAGCAAGTTTCAAAGCGATACTAATGCTGCTGGTCAAAGAGACCACATTTTGAGAATCACTGGTTCAGAATTTCTAGTTGCCTGATGCTAATTATGAGGGCAATAGAAGCATGCCTCTGGAGTATCATTGCTTCCGCCTTGAGTAAATCTTTCATGCAAGTTGACAGAACACCTAAAAGGACAGAATTAGAACTTTAAATTTACAGACTGATGGAGGCACCTGGGTGGCTCAGTGGGTTAAGCCTCTGCCTTTGGCTCAGGTCATGATCTCAGGGTCCTGGGATCGAGCCCCGCGTCGGGCTTTGCTCGGCTGGGAGTCTGCTTCCCCCTCTCACTCTGCCTGCCTCTCTGCCTACTTGTGATCTCTGTCTGCCAAATAAATAAATAAAATTTAAAAAAAAATTTACAGACTGATTATATGGAAGGTTTTGTGACTGCTTACAATTAACTATGTGCTGAATAAATACCTAAATGTCTGCCAGAAATAATTTTCATTATAACCTAATAATAAGGTTGTGTGGGATAATCAGTTAATACTCACTGATATCAAACATTTTCAGTAGCTACCATTATCTTTCAAAACAGAATCTAAGGAGTATGCATAACTAAACTGGATGAGGTCAATTTTAAACAAATCCCAGGGGCTCCTGGGTGGCTCAGTCGGTTAAGTGTCTGCCTTCGGCTCAGGTCATGATCTCAGGGTCCTGAGATCTAGTCCTGCATCTGGCTCCTTGCTCAGCAGAGAGCCTGCTTCTCCCTTTCCCACTTCCCCTACTTGTGCCCGCTCTCTCTCTCTCTCTCAAATGAATAAATAACATCTTTTAAAAATTAAAAAAAAAAATTCCCAGCTGAAAGGCAGAAGCAACCCAAGACATCAATGAACAGATGGATAAAAAAAAAAAATGTGGCATATATTTACAACAGAATATTATTCAACCTTAAAAAGTAAGGAAATTCTGAAACATGCCATAATATGGATGAACCCTAAGGATATTATGCTAAATGAAATAAGCCAGTCACAAAAAGATAAGTACTGTGTGATTCCACTTTTTATAAGGTTTCTAAAGTAGACACACTCATAGAAACAACAAGTAGAATGGTGGCTGCCATGGGTTGAGGGGTAGGAGAAATAGGAAGTTCTTGTTTGATGGGTATAGAGTTTTGGTTTTGCAAGATGAAGAAGTTCTGGAGACTGGTTGCACAACAACGAATATACTTAACACTACTGAACTGGACGCTCAAAACTAGTTATAATGCACTGTGAGAAACAGTATGGAGGTTTTTTATGAAGTTAAAAATAGAACTACCATATGATCCAGCAATTCCACTTCTGGGTGTATATACAAAGGAAATGAAATCATTATCTCGAGGAGATATCTGTTCATGTTCTTTGCAGCACTATTCACAGCCGCCAGGATAACAGAAACGACCTAAGTGGGGACACCTGGCTGGCTCCGTGGGTAGGCATGAGACTCTTGATCTCAGGGTGGTGAGTTCAAGCCCCATGTGAGGTGAAGATGTTATTTAAAGAGAAATTTGAAAAAAACAAACAAAGAACTTGACTTATTAAAAAAACAAACCCTAAGTGTCTAATGATGAATAAAGAAAATGTGGTGTGTATGCACAGATATATACATACACACACATACAATGAAATATTATTCAGCTTAAAAAAAGAAGAAAATCCTGTCATTTGTGACAACATGGATGAACCTGGAGGGCATTATGCTAAGTGAAATAAGCCAGACAGAGAAAGACAAATACCACATGGTATCACTTATATGTGGAATTAAGGAAAAAAAAAAGTCAAACTCGGAGAAGTGGTTACCATGGGCTGGGGGGTATGGGAAATAGGGAGAGGCTGGTAAAAGGGTATAAATGTTCAGTTAGAAGATGAATAAGGTATCAGGATCTAATGTATAATATGGTGACTAGAGCAGGTAACTCTGTATCGTATAAATGAAATTTGTTGCAAGTAAAAAACTTAAATGTTTTCATTTAATGAAAAATGTTTTCACCCCCATGTCCCCCAAAAGGTAAATCTGTGAAGTAAGGGAGGTGTTAATTAACTCAAGGGAGGGAATCCTTTCAGAATGTATATCAAGTCATCACATTATACCCTTAAAAATCTTATAATTTTGTCAATTACACATCAATAAAGCAAAAAAAGATAATGACAAAAACAAAAGCGACCAAGATGATAAATGTTATGTATATTTTACCACAATTTTAAAGAATTTAAACCAAACTAAAACCAACTATTTCCAGCAGAGCTCCTAGAAACAGTAGTCTGTACTTGCTGTTGACATTTATTTCCTCTTATCCAAACTTAATCTTTCTTTATTCTCTACCTTATTAAAAGGTGCCATCATCTACCCATGTATCTGAGGGAAGAAACAGTGAGTTGTCTTAAACTTCTTCTGCCTCATCACCCCTCTCCCCTCAACTGGTCACCGAGTGCTGGCAATCAAAGTTCTCTGTAATAGCCTTGAAACTTTTTCTTCTCCTCCATTCCCACCACCAATGCCATGGTTTAAGCCCTGACTTCTCTGTGCCTGTATTACTGTAACAACCGTAAAACTGGTTTCCCTGCCTGTGATGTCTCCGATACAACCTACCCACCCTCCACAACTGATGAAATTCTTCTGAAACCTGTATCTGACCAATTGCTTCCCTGCGTAAGGGGTGCCTGGGTGGCTCAGTTGGTTAAGTGTCTGTCCTGGGACCAGGGTCCTGGGATTGAGCCTCAAATAGGGCTCGTTGCTCAGTGGGGAACCTGAGTCTCCCTCTCCCTGCTGTCCCCTTCCTCCCTACCGCCCCTACCCCCACTTGTGCTCTCGCCCCTTGTGCTCTCTCTCAAATAAACAAATATATCTTTATAAAAACAAAGAGAAAGAAAAGAAAAGAAAACTTCTGTTGATTTTGTTTGTACTGCCCTGAGGATAAAAAGCAGACTCCTTAACAGGACATACGTGGGCTTTATGATTTTGACTGTGCAAAAGTGACCTCCGTAAGCTGCTCCTCAGGCTCTCTGCTCTGGCCAGGTGCTTCCTGGAATGTAGCATTCTTTCCTATCTCTGTAGCTATGCACATGCCTCCTACTGCTTATAATGGTCTATTCTTCAAAATCCAGTTAAGCTATAACCTCTTCCAGAAAGTCTTCTGGGATGTTCTCAGTTGGACTGCCCAGTGGAATATTGCATTGGACATGCTTATATTGAAAAATTATTAGTTGCTTATTGGCAATACTTGGGATATACTTATACTCAAAAAATAAACTCACCGTTTATTTTAAAATAAAATTTAACTGGGCATCCTGTTTTTGTGTTTGTCTGTTTTGCTAAATTTAGCAACCCCACTCCCAGTCTCAATTACATGCTTCTTGTTTATTTTTCCATATCCTCTACTAGTCTGTAAGCATCTTCAGGGCGGGGACATGTCTTATCTCCGTATCTGCCCATTCTAGCAAGTAAGCACATAACTAAAATAACATGTTGTTTAACTGTTGGTTTGTTTCTTCTAAACTGGCTTTAACCCTTAGTGTCTTTACTGCTTCTCAGAATTATGCTAATAGTAACAAGACCACATGTTTCAGGATTACGGTGACCATGACATGATACAAGAGAGTGCCCCATAACACACATAGGACACCAGAAATGCTGCTATAACCAGTTAACATTATTCTTATAATAGGGCTTATGTTTTTAAGATTTTTTAAAAGGTTTTATTTATTTATTTGAGAGAGAGAGAGATAGCATAGAGGGGTGAGGTCAGAGGGAGAAGCAGACTCCCTGCCAAGCAGGGAGCCCAATGTGGGACTTGATCCTGAGACTCCAGGATCATGACCTGAGCCAAAGGCAGTCGCTTAACCAACTGAGCCACCCAGGTGCCCCTGTTTGTTAAGATTTGAAATAAATTTGTTTAGGAAATATTTTTCCGTGAATTCACCAAAAAGAGATTAGTAATCTAATTCAAACTGGCATAGAAGAAAACAATACTTTCCTTAAAAAGAAAAAATTAAGCTTTTGCTCTGAAAACAGTAGGTTCCAAGTGGATTCATCCCACATATTTTAAAGACAAAAGATAATAGCACAAAATGAGGGGTGCTTGGGTGGCTCAGTGGGTTAAAGCCTCCGTCTTTGGCTCAGGTCATGATCCCGGGTCCTGGGATCGAGCCCCACATGGGGCTCCTGCTTCCTCCTCTCTCTCTCTGCCTGCCTCTCTGCCTACATGTGATCTCTGTCTGTCAAATAAATAATAAATCTTTTTTTTTTAAAAAGGCACAAAATGAACCTCTAGAGTCAAATAATAATTTTGACCCTAAGCAAATGCAAAGCTAAATAAAATAATTATGTACTACTATCTAATTAAAACCATACTTCCCAATATTGCTAAATTTAGTGTATATTAAGCTAGTTGTTTTAACCAACAAACCATTGTCTCTAGAAATTAGATCTTAAAAGAGACTGTAATAAAATTTAGGGGCTCTTTCATTTTTTATTGCTTCCAAGTTAAAGCATGTGCTCTCTCTCTAAAGGAAAAACAAAACAAAACAAAACAACCAAAAACAAAAAAAGAAAAGGGGCACCTGGGTGGTTCAGTTAAGTATCCGACTGTTGATTTCCACTCAGGTCATGATTTCAGGGTCGTGAGATGGAGCCCCACATCTGGCAACATGCTGGGCCTAGAGCCTGCTTAAGATGCTCTCTCTCCCTCTTCCTCAACTCCTCCCCCATTCCCTCTCTCATGAATGAATGTATAAAGCATGTGCTCATGTAATACAAAGGTTCATTAGAATGGCAGTGGGTGATTCATCATTAATACCAGATAGAACCTCAAAACAAACTCTCTCAATCATATGGGAACATGCCAGAAATATCACTACTAAGCAATGTTGTCCCGAACATTGTATAGAAGAAAAATTTCTCTCCCTTCCCCCAGTCTATTTTTCTTTTTTAAAGAACACAGCAAACTACACAGTCAAATGGTGCAAAATTTCTTTATAAGGTTAGTCACCAAATAGGACTTGCTGAAATAGAGTGAATTAGTGATTTCTATAATCAGAGAAAATGTACAATGAATTATACAATGATTATAATTAGCTTGGTGGATAAAAGAAAAAAGCAAACTGGAAAAAATAGATCCTTCCAAGCACATCTAATTAGGGTTAGATGGTGGCTGCCCTCAGTTTCAGAGAAAGCTGCCCTTAAACAAAGAAGAGCAGAACACTGTTCTCAGTGCTTACAACTTCCACAAGTTAACCTTGGCTTCCCAGGATACACACTCCCCCACCATATTTCCTTCTCCAAGTTTCAAAAGCCTACTTTTTAAAAGGCTATTATGCATTTCACTGGAATCAAGCTCTACATAATGGATGTGACTATGGAAAGTATCATACTCTTATTAAAACCTGAACATAAGAAACTTAAATTCAAATTATAAATCAATGTATGATGTATAGAATTAATCCCAGTTTTGGCTCCTCGCTTCCTGGAAGCTTAAATAAATCAAGTTTTATGCCCATTAACCTTACAACAATGTCTTTTAATAAAAATTATCTGTTGGTTAGAGAAAACATCTCAGGTAAATAATACTAATGTTCTATAATGATTTCCAATGTTGAAATTATGAGAAATATACTTGATTACTAAATTAGGCCAATTCACACATAGCACATAATTTATATGAAATATATATTTGATTTGATCAACATTCTAAATTTGTTTTTTAAAACTTACTATAAAAAGACAAAAGAGGAAGATATGCTTATTTACGGGCAGCCAAATGGCCCAACAACCAAGGCTGTGGTTCAGTGGCTACTACTGCATGGTCCTGGGAATTCTCAGATATAATGTTGGTCAGCAAATTGATCTTTGGGATGAAAGCACTAAAGCAAGCATGGTTTGTAATTAAAAGGAGAAAAATGCTCCTCAAGAGCCTATCCAAATCCTTTCTATTTTCTACAGAAATTTCCTACAGAAATTCTATGTTCTCTATAAAGCCTCTCTCTACTATTCTACCCACAGTGATCTCTCTGATCACCTAAGCCTTCTTTTTTTACATTTTCATAGTACAACTATTTCTGGTATAAACGAAGAAACCATTTTAATCTGATCGATGGTCTTTGGATGTATCAATTTAGCTACGCTTCAGTCCTCAGTTAACAAAGCAAACAATAATCTAGGTGTTGCTGTGAAGGTTTTTGTAGATTCAATTGAAGTGCATAATCAATTGACCTTTTCTTTAAACATTTTATTTATTTACTTGACAGAGAGTGAGAGAGAGAGAGAGAGAGAACACAAGCAGGGGGAGCGGCAGGTAGAGGGAGAGGGAGAAGCAAGCTCCTCGCTGAGCAGGGAGCCTGATGCGGGACTCGATCCCAGAATCCTGAGACCATGACCTGAACCAAAGGCAGATGCTTAACCAAGTGCACCACCCAGGTACACCCATGATCAACTGACTTTAATGAGAGATGATCCTAGATAATCTGGGTGGGCCTGATTCAATTAGTTGAAGGGATTTAAAAGAATTACTGAGGCTCCCATGGTGAAGAAGAAGTGCTGTCTGTGGACAGCAGCTACAGCCCATGCCCAAGAGGTCTGGCCTGTCCTTGACAGCGTTCCTTATGGATTTTGGCCTCATCTAGCCAGCCCCCGTAACTGGGTAAGCCAACTCCTTGCAGTAAATCTCTTTTTTAAAAATTTCGATTTAACTAACATATAACATTATCTTAGTCTAAGGTGTACAACAATTTTTTTTGGTGGGCAGCAAAGCAAGGTTTATTGAGCCATAGCAAAGTGATAGTACAAAGCTCCCAAGGAGGAGGGAAGCTGAAGGGGTTGCCCTACAATACAGTATTGTTAACTGTAGTCACCTTACTATATGTTATATCTTCATGACTTACTTATTTTATAACCGGAAGTTTGTTCCTCTGGACACTCTTTACCCACTTTGTCTCCCCTGCTGTCTGATGCCTCTGGCAAACACCGATCTGTTTTCTGTATCTATGAGCTTGTTCTCCTGTTGTTGTTGTCGTTTTACTTTTTAGATTGCACATATAAGTGAGATCGCACAATATTTGTTTTTCTGTCTGACTTATTTGAGCATAATGCCTTCAAGGTCCATCCATGTTGTTAACAAATAACAGTAAATAAAAACTTAAATAATAAATCTCTTAACATATATTTCTTATGGGCTCTGCTTCTTGGCTTGAACCTTGACTAATACAACTTAACTGACTGTATAATGTTCTGTGTATGTCTTATCTTCTCAGGTCAGACTCAAAGGCATATACTTGGCAAAATTATAATAATGATGATTCACTGATCATTTATTTTGTGTCAAACATAGCGTTAAGGCTTTCAGTAGACGAATTCATTTTATCCTCACAACTACCAGGTGAGACAGACAGTATTATTAACCCCCATTTCACACAGACTAAGACCGAGTTATCCAGCTAGGGAATGGAAAGCTAGGGCTCAAGCATGAAGTTCCATTATTCCAGTGCTTCTGCTCTTACCCACCACAATAGCTATGACCTCGCCTGCAAATGGAGAGAGAGGGGGAAAGACGGAGGTATACAGACAAGAAAGCTATGTAGGACAAGACAGACCAGGATTCTTAAACATAAGTGAACTGCTTATCACACTCTGTTGATCACCTATGACATCTAACTCCTACACAGTGATTTAGCTTGGAGGCAATGCTCGGAATGGGACAGTCATAGCAATTTTCTAGGGAAATTTCTGAATTACAATGTTATAGTTACAGCGACATCAACATTAAGGTACTTGCCCTGGGCCAAATAGAATCAAGTCAAAGACCTGAGAACCTTCTTTATATTCAGTAGACATGTCAGGGTATCATTCAGTGAGAGAAAGCCATCGTAACTGGTTCAATTCTCCTTTATGTCCATAAAATCCGTGATGTAGGTGGGGCAAGCAGGGATAGTTTTCCTACATGTACAGTGGACTTAACAGAAGTCAATGAAATGAAGTCACTTACTCAAACTCAAGAAGTACATCACAAGAAAGGGTAAGTCTCGTGCTTTGACTCCAGCCTAGTAATTTTTCCAACAGACTAACATGATACGGTTGAGCTGCTTATTATCAAGAAGTTCTCCTTACTTGATGAATTGTACCTTCAATATCTAAGATCTTAAAGTATACATGATATGACTAAAGTAATGAAACAGATTTTTATAAAATTCATGAAACCAACCATATTTTCTTTTTTTTTTAATTTCAGGGTTTTTTTTTTTTTAAGATTTTATTTATTTATTTGACAGACAGAGATCACAAGTAGGCAGAGAGGCAGGCAGAGAGAGAGAGAGAGAGAGGGAAGCAGGCTCCCTGCTGAGCAGAGAGCCCGATGCGGGGCTCGATCCCAGGACCCTGAGATCATGACCTGAGCTGAAGGCAGAGGCTTTAACCCACTGAGCCACCCAGGCGCCCCCCAACCATATTTTCTAACCTCACTCCCCTCTTTGGGCATTTACTCACTGTCCTTTCTCCTTAAATGCTTTTTGTCCAGATATTCATACAATTGCTTCCTTCCCATCAGGTTCAAGTTCAAAATGCCATCTTCTCAGGGAAGGCGTTCCCAGCCACTGTGGTTAAGGTAGCATGCCCTAGCCATTTTCTACAAAATATTGCTATTATTACATCCTTTGTTATTATGCTTCTTAGTCCCTGAAGTCATTTGTTTATTTGTTTTTGTTTTTATTATATATATTCCACTACAAGAATTTAAGCTCCTGGGGCGCCTGGGTGGCTTAGTGGGTTAAAGCCTCTGCCTTTGGCTCAGGTCATGGTCCCGGGTCCTGGGATCGAGCCCCGCATTGAGCTCTCTGCTCAGCAGGGAGCCTGCTTCCCCCTCTCTCTCTGTCTGTCTCTCTGCCTACTTGTGATCTCTATCAAATATATAAATAAAATCTTAAAAAAAAAAGAATGTAAGCTCCTTAAGACATGGACTCTGCATATCTTGCTTACCATTATATCACCAGCATCTAGAATAATAACTGACATGTTGAAGTGTAGTAGGTGTTCAAAAAATACTTGTTGACTGATACTTCTTCTAAAATTCTTCTAAAATATCTCTTACATGATTGCTATGTGATAGTAATCTTAAAAGTAAGTATTAAATGATTAAAAATAGGAAAAAAAAGAACTAAAAAAAGTTAAAAGTCAAACTGCCAACTTACAAAGGAAAGGAAAGAACCCACATTGTTAAACTTCAGCAAGAAATATTTGTAGGGCCTCTTTGGGATCTTCTGTATTTCTTTACAATCTTCCTTAGTTCATGAAGATGAAATTGAGGATTCTGATGTAAATCTGTTCAGTTTATACACAGTATACTAAAAATCCTTTGGCAAGCATGTTTTTGCTAAATGTGGTTTTGAGATAATACAGTTTTATATTTTTATGTCCAAATTGAAAATCAGCCATCTTATTATATGCTCTGGTTCAGTTCAGTCCACTTAAATAGGAGAACAATCTATGCAGTAATACAGACGGAGAAACAAAATCAGTTTAGAATCTACATTTCATAACAGGAATTACCAGGACCAAAAAAAGTATGTGTGGATATTGCCAACATTTGTGAAAAGGCCAGACAATTACTTAGACAGACACTGTAAAACTAAAACATAGGAGAACTAAATTTAAAAAGTATTACATTTCACACCAGTAAGGGCTGATTTGCACTTTATTATTTCTTTCAGATTTTATTTATTTGACAGAGAAATAGAAATCAGAAGTAGGCAGAGAGGCAGGAAGAGAGAGAGAGGGGGAAGCAGACTCTGAACAGAGAACTTGATGTGTGGCTTGATCCCAGGACCCTGAGATCATGACCTGAGCCAAAGGCAGAGGCTTAACCCACTGAATCACCCAGGTACCGCTGATTTAGACTTTAAAAGGAGGTACAGTTTGTGTAATATAAAACTTACATCAATATATATAGCTTTGGTTTTTCTTTTAAACATCCCCCTTTTTTATAATTGGCATGAATTTTTTCCTATTCTTTTACTTTCAATCCATCTGCATCTTTATATTTGAAATGTGTCTCTTGTAACTATAATACAGTTTTTTAAAAAATTTTAGTACAGGGGCACCTGGGTGGCTCAGTGGGTTAAGGTCTCTGCCTTCGGCTCAGGTCGTGATCCCAGGGTCCTGGGATCGAGTCCCACATCGGGCTCTCTGTCCTGCAGGGAGCCTGCTTCCTCCTCTCTCTCTCTGCCTGCCTCTCTGCCTACTTGTGATCTCTGTCAAATAAATAAATAAAATATTTTAAAAAATAATAAAAAATAAAAATAAAAAATTTTAGTACAATCTGACAATCTTTGCCTTTTAACTGAACCATTTGGTCCATTTACATTTAAGGTAATTAAAAACAGATTTGGGTAGAAATATACTACAGCCAATGCCATGGTAAGTCAACCATATCTTGTCTAGAACTGGGGTACTTTTTCCCTCAGCTGTTGGGCATGTAAGTAGTCAACAGCTGTCAGCTGAATTTTTCTTTGGGACTTGTCCTCAGTCCTAGAATACAGCTTTACCCAAAGTCATGTCTCCTTAAGAGAGGGTAGAAGAGGGTAGAAAACTGTATCCAATGACTGGTCAGTGACAGGGTATAAATGCCTGGACATTTCCAAGGCTACCTCCAGTTCCAAAGTCCCAGTAGAATCAACTGAGGTCTTTGTTACCACTGTACTGCAGTTTAACTTCTCTGGTTTATCCTGTTTCCTCACTTCCCCACAGATCTTAATCTTAATTAATAATTAATGTTAAAGCCCATCCCAATAAATATCCTGCAGGCAAATCTCAGTCTCTGAGTATGTTTCCCAGGGAATTCAATTTGTGACACATATTGTCTTATTATGTATTTTTATTTCTACTGCTTATATGTTCCTTTTTCTTTACTTTCTTGCCTTTAGGACTCAGTATTCTTTTATTATTCCATTTTTCCTTATTAGTTTGGAGATGATACAATCTTTATCTATTCCAGAAGCTATCCTAGAAATAACAATAGGCATATTTCAGTCAACAAAGTCTAAAGTCAATTGAGGGATATTTTATTAATTAATTGATATGAATAGACTAATTGATATTAATTGGTTGATACTTTTACCTTACTCAACTATATGATAAGAATCTTAAACATCTTGGGGGGCACCTGGGTGGCTCAGTGAGTTAAGCCTCTGCCTTCGGCTCAGGTCATGATCTCAGGGTCCTGGGATCGAGTCCCGTATCGGGCTCTCTGCTCAGCAGGGAGCCTGCTTCTCTCTCTCTCTCTCTCCCTGCCTCTCTGCCTACTGGTGATCTCTCTGTCAAATAAATGAAATCTAAAAAAAAAAAAAAAAAAAACTTAAACTTTTTTCTTTTCTCTCTCTCTTTTTTTAAGATTTTATTTTTTTATTTGACAGACAGAGATCACGAGTAGGCAGAGAGGCAGTCACAGAGAGGGGGGGAAGCAGTTTCCCCGCTGAGCAGAGAGCCCGATGCAGGGCTCAATCCCAGGACCCCGGGATCATGACCTGAGCTGAAGGCAGAGGCTTTAACCCACTGAGCCACCCAGGCGCCCCAAGAATCTTAAACATTTTAACACCTTTTATCATTCTCCCAATTTCTATATAATTGTTATTGTGTGTACCTCATATAAATGGAACTATACAATACTTGTCATTTAGTGTCTGGCTTATATCATTTAGCACTGTGTTTTTGAGGTTCATTCATATTGTAGAATGCATCAGAATTTCATTTTTTTAAAGGCTGAGTAATATTACATATATTTTGTTTATGCATTCATCTGTTAATGGATGTTAGAGTTGTTTCCAACATTTGGCTGTTGTGAATAATGCTACTATGAACACTGGTATGCAAGTATTTGCTTGAGTCCCTGCTTTCAAGTCTTCTGGGTATATACTTAGAAGCACAATTGCTGGATCATGTGGTAATTCCCTATTTAACTTTTTAAGGATACCATATTGTAAATTCCTGATTCTTCTTAATACGTTTCAATTCTCTGTTGAAATTACCCATTGTTTTATTTAATTTCTTTACCTTTGTTCCTATTTACTTGAACCCAAACACAGTTATTTTATTTTATTTTTTTAAACACAGTTATTTTAAAATCCTTTTAGGATGACTCCAATATCTGGATCATCTGTGGATCTGATTCTACTGTCCATGTTTATCTCTTGGTTTTTGATCATGTCACCTTGTCTTTTGCCATGTCCTCTGGTTTTTCACACAGTGCCTCCAGAGAGCGTTTCCCTTTCCGTGAGTAGACAGATAGAATGGTAGCTGATCACCAACCAGGGACTGTGCTGAATGGAGGCTGGGCTGCAGCTCTGGTAAAGCTTAAGCTATTTTTGGCTGATCTCCATTCCAAGAGCATAGCCCTCTAGGGTTTTTAATAGAGAGCCTGGGAATTCACTGGGGTGTCCCCCCATTGGCAGGTTCATAACTCTAGGCTGTATCTTGTATGACTGCCAAAATGTCTGCTCTGCTTTTCAAAGGCTTTCCGATGAAATGTTTAGCCTCCCATTCTGCAAAACCCTAGGATTTGGCAAATATCCCAACAGGATAACTGGCTGTATGCTTAAGGCTCTCTTACTTTTCTACAAAAGCTTGCTAATTTCTTGTCCCCAGCAGCAGCTCTCTCCCAGTATACAGTCCTGTTTCTCAGACCTCTGCTCAATGCCCAGTATCAGCAACAACCCTAAGGAAAAAAGAGGCTCCAAAAGTCAGCTCCCTTTAGTTCACCTTTACTGTTGGGGTTCTGCTCTTTAGGGTATCAACTGACAGCATGGTGTACAAAGGTCCTACTCTTGGTAGGACCTGAACTAGATTTTGATCTTCCTAGCCCCATAAAACTCTATTTTAGATCATATACCCCAGGCAAACAAAGTCACCAAATCTAGGCTCACCTTTCTCAAACCTTATCCTCTCCCAGATCTTGACCAAGTAATTCCTCACAAGGTATCTTGTCAGCTCTTTGAAGCTTTAATGTATACTTTAGAAATAATTTTTCTGCTTGCTTTCTAGTTCTAAACACAAAATTCCTATTAAATGTTAGTAGTATCTTGGTACTACTGATCTTAATATTACCAGTTTTGGTTAAGTTTTAAGAACATAAATCCCAAATGCAGAGATACTACAATTTTTTTAAAGCCAGCCTCAGGGGAAAGATATGTTTTAGGCTCAGAAAATGTTTTAATTATTTTCAAATTTTAGTCAGATAACCATTAAATTATGCTAGAATTATTATTATATTAGAATTATTAAATTATGCTAGAATTCTGCTTCCATTTCCTATAAAGTGAAATTAAAGGAAAAATCATGAAAAATATTTCAAAAATAAAATATTAAAAATAAATAAAATAAAAAATACTTCACAAGTATAACTCATTTGTAACAGAATATTCACCATCATATGCCTTATAATTTGAATATTATTATATTAATACACAATAAAAGCATACCTATTTCATTTTATTTTAATCTCTTATTACAGTATTTCTAACATCACCAGATGATGTTAATAGGTCTTCCTGGGAGTTGTGGTGGGATGAAGTTTTTTCCTAATCAAATGTATTTGCTTTTTCTGGAGATGCACAGTACATATTAATATATTAAGTATCTTGGGAAGTCCTCAGTAAAGTCACCTATTTATCTTTGTTTAACCTGCTGTTTTCAAATATATCTGACGGCAGAAAGCTTTTATCCATGGGATACTTTTTAATGTGTCCCAAGAAACCTAGTTTGAGAAAAATGCCCTCGAAAAAGAGAAAATAGACATTTCAAATAGTTTTGGTTATTTTAGGTTATTATTATTATTATTATTTTAAAATATGTTATTTATTTATTTGATAGAGAGAGATCACAAGTAGGCAGAGAGGCAGACAGAGAGAGAGAGGGGCAGGCTCCCGGCTGAGCGGAGAGCCTGATGTGGGGCTCGATCCCAGGACCCTGGGATCATGACCTGAGCCGAAGGCAGAGGCTTTGACCCACTGAGCCACCCAAAACACCCCTATTTTATGTTATTATAATTGATTATATAACTCCTGCTTCTTTCTTCTTCATTGAAGGTAAGCAGATGAGTTTTGTGGGGTTTTTTTCCTAGTTTATTAAACTATAATTTCGTTAGTTTTTTCTGACACAGGGTAGCAGAAAGAGTCTGAGCTTTGTATAGAAGCAGAATTAGGACCAAATTATGGCTCCATTATCAACAAGCAAATTCTCTGTCTTAGTCATATATACTATATTATATATATTTAATTAAAGCATAGTTGACATACAATGTTACATTAATTTCAGGTGTACATATTTCTTTATTTGTAAAATGGGCTTGGGGGACTTTCATAGTATTATTTCAAGTGTTTCTGACCAGTATGCAGTACACTGCCTCTGGCCCAGAGGTTTCTATCTTAAAATCCTTCCAGGATCTGGGGGTGCCCGGGTGGCTCAGTCAGTTAAGTGTCCGCGTTCAGTTCAGGTCATAATCTTGCAGTCCTGGGATCGAGTACTGCATCAGCCTCCCTGCTCAGCGGAGAGCCAGCTTCTCCCTCTGCCTGCTGCTTCTCCCCATCCTTGCTCTCTCTCTCAAATAAACAAATCTTAAAAAAAAAAATTCCTTAATGATCTGGGACGGCCAATTGAAATGGACATATAAGACTGACGCCTTTGAACTTGATTTGGGACTCCTCTTTACTAATTCATTTCCCTGCTTATTAGACCAGTAATTCCTCCCTTGCCTACTTATGAGGCTGTAATACTCCTGGGGAATAATTTTTATCTTAATTGAGAATGCCTGGAGTTAAACTGATTTTCATTTTTTTAGAACTTTGGAAAGCTTCAGGTCTCCCTGTCTTATGTTCCTATAACACTTGCTATTGTAATCATTATCCTACCTTACTGTATTCATTTTCTTCCCTGCTGGGCTCTAAGTTCCTATGGTCCTGACAGCCTGTTCCCAGTTATATGCACATACCTAGCACCAATGGCCTAGGTGAAGAGTAACTACTTAATAACTATAGAATCTTTAATAAATTATAATAATTGGGATCCCAACAATCATCGTTATCAAAAATACATTTCTCAGATGCAATGGTTTAATATTATCTATATCAGAAGATATTAGAAGAAAACAAGGAGCTAAATTTACAGATCCTCAAATGTATAACCAATAATCACTTAGAAATCTTAGACTGATAGAGCAATTTTCCTGAGATGTGTCCAATCATTAGGACAGAAAATAAATACTAAATATATACTATGTTTTTCAGATACATTTTTGATATTTGAGAATGACTCCATTTATTCAAAAGATGTGTTCCAGTAAGATTGCCTGTAAATAATAGTTTCATACTCTAAACATTTAAAAACTCATCTGATGTGAGTAAACTAAATTATTATATATTTTTTTTAAAAATTCCTGTCTGTAGTGAGTATGCTCTCACACAAATCTAGTATTATATATTTAGATTTCTGAAATGTAGGTTTTTCAAGATGTGGAACACTCCTACTAACTTGGACACATCAAAATCTACAAAGTTCAACACAACTCTAAGGTCGAATTAACTTTTACTTTTTGAAAACAATTATTACTAAGTATATAAGAAGTAAATATAAGATATTATTAATATGGTTTTTCTACATACTAGGAAATCAAGAATACTTACTATTATTTTCTTACAGTCCTTCCCTCTGCATAGTTCTGTATAGGTAGAGTACTGCACATATATAATCCAGCTTCCAACAAAAACCGCCAACCAGGAAAAGAAAAGATATTTCATCCGCACATATGAAAAGCGAGCCTGTGAGCAAAAGAGCAAATAACAATCATTCATTCAGCACCAAGTCAGCATTCACTGTCCTAGAACATGATCCCCCCCCCTCCTTCTTGCAAGAACTCAATATATATTCTAGGCTTTCACACACCAATTCTCCTAGAACAAAGTGTACTTTCACAGAGTCCAAACAGCACTGGTTTCAGAAAAGAAGCTCCTTGGTCCTGCCAAGGAAAAAGGGAACAGAATACTCTTTAAAATGTATAACCTTTCAAATACCACCAGCATCGAAAGCTAGTTAGGAAGCACGAGCACGTGCACCATGCTACCCCGGGCACTTTGTGAGATCAGGTAAAGAGAGACACGATTCCTACGTACTACGAGCTTACAGGAGACAATTTCCAGTAAGAATCTTCAAGTTCTTCATGGATAATCAGCGTAAAAATAATTTTGTTTTAAAGAAACAAGAATGGAGAATTTGGCTATTTGTTTAATGTCTCATGGGGAAGCCAACTGCTCATTTCCTCTTTCTCGGTCTATGCACCAAGGCTTTCTGTTCCTTCCATTCAACCAAATGCTTCACTAATAGGTACTCTGGAAGCTTGAGGAGAATGTTGTTACAGCTATTAAAGGAAAAATGACTGGAAAAGAAGGGATAGGATATATAAAGAATAAACTTCTCTTTGCACGTCAGCTTGGAAAGCTACACAATGGGATCCTCTTTGCATTGTTTTACTCCCAGTTCTCTGCTATCTAATTGCAACTTGGGCCAGTTACTTACTGCCTTTTCTCCCCCCCGTCAACAACATATCAAACAGTTTAATCTCCAGAAGTGTCAGTTGGTCAAGATAATTGGACATTTATATTTTGAGTCTGGGATCTCCAAGGGTCTGGTTTTATAGATGGTAAATTTGGAGGCTATGGAGATAAATGAACAGAATAAATTATAGATATGTAAACAAACAATGAAAAGCTACTTTTGCTTTTAAAATCACGAGCCAGTTTCTCACACTGGGTAACAGTAGGATACTGTGAGCACTGCGAGCATGCAAAGAAAGCAGAGAGAGATGAAAGGGACCTAAATGCACCTGCAGAAGACAATGAGTGCAAAGGAAAATACTGAATTCTGTTGGCCCTCTTTGCGATTTAGATATCTGTCTTTGTGAGATTAACAGATGGTGAATTCCAGTACCAAAAAGCTTGAGTACAACGAATTCACAGTGAAGTGACAGGTCTTCGAGCTTTAGTATTAAAATATAAAAAATGCCTTTAATGCAACTCTTTTTGTATAGCTCTAGACAAATCCAGTAAAAGAAAATTCGTACAGAATTCTGAATTAAATCACATAAGTGACAATGGGGTGCACACTGAAGGGTTTGTTTGACAGACATTTAAGATCACTTGGCCCTACTAAAGGAGTCTAGTCATCAGACAAAAATTGATATGTACCAGTATTATGAAGCTTAAATATGATTAGATGACGTAATGCCTATAGAACATAAGCACATTGTGAGGCACATGGAAAAGACCCAACAAACCTTAGCTGAATCCGTTTGCAAGGCACTGAACAAAAAGCCAAGAACGCTGTCACTGCGATTTGGCCACCACCTTCTTGGACTTGCAAAAAGAAAAGTGAATCTGAATCTGATTAAGCCTTTAGCTCCAACTACCAGTTTACAGGAAATACAGGAGATGGGGAAATACAAGTGATACCTCAGTAAGTGACACTATTGGGATAAAATCAGTAAACTCCAGGCGATGGAAAACAATGTGATACAAACAACCCAGTTTTCCAACAACATAAATGATATGGGAGAAAAGAAGGAGAAGATGGAGAAAACTGAAAACTAAAAAATATTTAATAAATATATCAAATAATCACAATCTGTGGATCTTTTTTGAGTTCTGATTCCAATGAAAAACTTAAAAAAAGAGTTATTTATGAGACAACTGAAAATTTGAAGACAGGATACCTGATGTCACTAAGAAATTGTTTTAATTTTTCAGGCATGATAATGTAATTTTTTAAAGAAAAGAGCCCTGATATTTTAGAGACAGACATTGAAATATTTATAAATAAAGTGATATATTTGTAATTTGCTTCAAAACAACAGAGAAGGGAAAAAGAGGTGGGGTATGTTTGAAGCAAGATTGGCCATGAGTTGACAGTTTTCAGGCTGGGTGATGGGTGTATGCCTTCTTTTGTGTATGTTTTTCTCTACTGATGTAAAATTTTTTATATTATACAATAAGGCATACTTTGACACCAAGACACCTCCTTCCCATACATTCATTCAGCCGCTGTTTATTGGTTGCTCTATCATTGTTATTGCCTTTTGCTAGGCATTTTACGACCATCTCCAGTTACTGGGGTGCTTGGCTGGTTCAGTCAGTTAAGTGACCAATTCTTGATTTCCACTCAGGGTCTTGAGATCAAACACTGTGTGGGACTCCGCACTGGGCATGGAGCCTGCTTAAGTTTCTTTCTCTCCCTCTTCCTCTGCCCCTCCCGCCAGTCCCCCACCCCCACCAATGCTCACGCTTGAGCTGTCTCTCTCTAAAACAAAACAAAACAAAAAAATCTCCAGTGGCAAGAACAAATTATATATCTACCGTACAATGGTCCAATAGTTCAGAGGGTCACCTGAAGGGCCACAGCATAGCATGATTTTACTTTTGGAAGTCCAATCTAACATAAACATAGGAATTTTTTGAAGCAGGGTTTTGTTTTTGTTTTTAAGATTTCATTTATTTATTTATTAGAGAGAGAGAGAGAGAAAGAGCTTGCGACCATGCAGGGGGCGAGGAGCTGAGGGGGAGGGAGAGGAAGAGGGAAAGAATCCCACGCAGACTCCATGCTGAGCCAGGAGCAGGAAGTGGGGATGGATGTGAGGCTTGATCTCCATAGTGACCGGAGGTGAAACCAAGAGTCCGAGGCTTAACTGACTGAGCCACCCCGGTGCCCCTTGAGGCAAGGCTTTAAAACAAGATTAGTTCAATTCATTTTAAAAAGAATCAGGGAAGACATACTATTTCCTTTTTCCTCTTGCTGCCTTGCTCTACAGCAGGTATATGTCACAGAGAACAGGAAAACAACACAGACCTAGTGAGTAGGGTTTTCCTCAGCATCCAGGTTGGTCCTATTTTACCTTCTTCCAGACACTACCTCAAGGAGTCTCGTGATATTAACTGCCCTCTATCAATAATTTTCCTTCAGGTTTTTGTATACATGTTTAGTAAAGCTACTGTAAAATGCTTTCAAATGCATATGAAGCTTAACACATGTAGGCAGCTAAGGCTTTTGTATATTTCTCTCTCCTACATATTCAGTTTAATAAAATTTGAAATCATTTTGCTTCTCTCTCTCTCTCAAATAGCTATATTTTAAAATTTTCTCAGGCATATGTTTAAACTGAAAAACACCCTGTGAACTGGCTTGCCTGCTGAGTGCTTGTCAAGATACCAAATGCCAAAAATTTTGGAGGAAGTTAGATTAATAGCGTTACCGGCAGGGCACTGGGCATCACCTGTTGTAGACATAATGACAAAAGGAGTGAGGTATTTTTATTCCAGCACTCCATGGAAAATCACTGCGATTTGGGGGTAACACAAAATCGTTACAAGGACCTTCATGTGTCCTCTAATATCTGCAGATCCTGCTGCTTCACATCTTAGAATAATGATTGAAGAAAAACAGCCACAAATGACATCTCTGGCTATTAACTAATTTTATTTCCCTGTGTGGTAATCACTAAAATGTTTCCAGTGGTCTGTTCTGTACCAATTACCTAGACAACCCAGTCTTTGATTAAGAAATGAACTTACTGCTTCTGATCTTTTTATTTATGCTGAACTATCCAAAATATTGCCTAGCCGCTTTTCTGTTCTGATTTTGTGCCCAGCTACTAATGGTACACTGCTTTATTTCAAATTTTACTCCTGAAAAACTGGTAAGAATTTTAGTAAATATACTATGGCAGTGAATCTCAACTGGAATTACTTTTGGCCCTTGGGAGACATCTGGCAATATCTGGTGACATTGTTTCATGACAGGGGAGTGCTAGGTTATCTTGGTGGGTAGAAGCCAGAGATGTCGTTAATATCTGACTAATGCACAGGAGAGCCTCCCACAACAAGGAGTTATCTGAACCCAAATGTCCATAGTGGTAAGGCTGAAAAATTTTGCATTATGGTTACATTATAAAATGAAACCAAAAATGGAAAGAATCAAAATTGTATTACGTTCTCATTTTACATTCAATTAGTCCTAAGGGCACCAATTACTACTAATTAGAAAAATTTAACATCTGCCTGGAAATAACAGTTAGAAACAGTTCTTTATGACTAGAGTAAATGATTAGTAGTATATTAGAGAAAAATCATGAGAGATGGCAAATCTACAAATAATGAAACAAACTTTCTCTACCAATTCCACTCTAAAGAATGGTGATGATTTTTCTTTTCTATATTGTTTGATCTCACTGAGATAACTTTTTATTTCAAAAGAAATCTGAACACCTTTGATCTTATTTAAATAATTTTACATTAAGTTTTTAAAACAGGTATAAAGAGGCAACGCATAAAAATTAAAGGCTACTTCCATTGCTTATCTTTTTCATACTCAACATATTCTGTAAACATATAAAGCACATGGTCCCATTTAATTTACTGCTATTCCCTACACAGATGTTCTTAATTTTGAGAAGTAGGGAAAAAATATCATATTTTTACTTTTACCCACAAATATTTTAGTTACAATATTCAGTGGACTTGAACATCAGAAAACATAACAAATTAAAAAGGTTATGACTTGCACAAACTCAAATATAATCATTTTATCATTCATCATGCTAAAGAAAAAGCTGAGATGTGCATTTGTCTTTTTATTCAAGTTTTTCAATTACCAGTTACTCTGAAATAATCTTCAAAAATTTTTTTCCCTTATTGTTATATTGACAACATTGTAGCTGGCTAACTTCTACTGCATATTTAGGACTAATCTAGCTGAGAAAACTAGAGTAAAAATTATGGGTAAATTTCCCCAGATATAACTCTTACCCTTTTCTTTAAATACATCCTATTTATAGTGATAGTACTTTTGAAAATAGTGCTAGCTATAATAAACAGAAATATGAAAAAAACCATTTAATAGGGTAAATATTTACTGTATACCACAACACATGCAGATAAACTTTATCTGGAACAGATCCTCTACCTTTATTAAAAGAGTATCTCACTACTAGCTGGAGGGCTACTGGGAAGCCATTAAGAAGAATGGATAAAGAAGGAGCGCCTGGGTGGCTCAGTGGGTTAAGCTTCTGCCTTCAGCTCAGGTTATGATCTCAGGGTCCTAGGATCGAGTCCCGCATTGGGCTCTCTTCTCTGTTCGGCGGGGAGCCTTCTTTCCTTTCTCTGCCTGCCTCTCTGTCTACTTGTGATCTCTCTCTCTGTCAAATAAGTTAAAAAAAAAAAAAAGAAAAAAAAGAATGGATAAAGAAGATATGGTCCATATATACAATGGAATATTACGCCTCCATCAGAAAAGATGAATACCAACTTTTGTATCAACATGGACAGGACTGGAAAAGATTATGCTGAGTGAAATAAGTCAAGCAGAGAGAGTCCATTATCACATGGTTTCACTTACTTGTGGAGCATAAGGAATAACACGGAGGACACTGGGAGATGGAGAGGAGAAGTGAGTTGGGGGAAAAAACCATGAAAGAATGTGGACTCAGAAACAAACTGAGGGTTTGGGGGAAGGGTGGGGGGATGGGTGAGCCTGGTGGTGGGTATTAAGGAGGGCACGTATTGCCTGGAGCACTGGGTGTGGTGCATAAACAATGAATTTTGAAACACTGAAAAGAAATAAAATAAAATGGAAAAAAAAAGAAAAAAAAAGTCTAAATGTACCAAATGTAAACTATCTAGTGTTAACTTTCACAAACATCAAAAGGCGGTTATGATATTGAAAGAAACATTACAAAAAAAAAAAAAAACCTTTTATGTCAATCCAAACAAGGAAAACTCTGGGTTTTTATAAGTTAAAAATACTGAAAAGAAAGGTTCTAAAAATGTCCATACTCCCCAGCTTGTCTTGAGCATGAAAATGCTTATTTTTATGACAAAACTTTTAGAGAATTCCTTGTGAAACAACAATATTAGTCTACTGGTCAGAGGTTTGTTTTTTTTCTTTGTTTTAGCATTTTTCATCTTTCTAAGAGGTGAATTTTCACATTCACAGGAAGAATCCTAGTTGTTCCCTGACCTAAATTCTAAAGGTTTTAGTTGCATGCACATATTCTGTGTTTTGATTTTCTTGTAGAAACAAAATTCCAGTAAGAAGTGAATAATTTTCACATTTTCTCTGAATGCTGATTCATATTTTTTATCTTAGGGGCTGACAGCATCAAAAACACAAGAACACCTGGGGAATTAATTGCATGGGGTGATCCTTAAGTCTGTGGCTAGTTTCAATGGTACATTACTATTTCAAAGAAGTGTCAAAAGTATGGGAAAATGTTCGTGACACAGTAAGTAAAAAAAATCGGTTTTCAAAAACAACATGTATGGTATGTTCCCAATTCTGCTTTTTAAAAAAGAGAAAAAGTCACCAATAGACTACAGAAACTGCGAGGAAATAAACCAGAGTGTCAAGGGTAGTCATCTCAAAATGTCAAGAGTGGTGGGATCATGAATGATTTTTATTTTTCTTCTCTGTTATACAGATTTATGTATAATGAATATATTACTTTTTAAATTAGAAAAAAAAACCTACATATTCGTACATAGGTGCTTAGCACACCTATTTAAAAATATATCAAAAGGATCTACAAGTCTCCTGACTGCTCCTTATGAGCAGGAAGACAGCTAGCATTCTACAAAGCATGTGTGAAGGAAGTGTAGCCTCCATTAGCACTCTACACACAAGGAATATTAGCATTTGCAACAGCAAATGAACTCAGTCATGGGTTCTTCAACATACCAACGCAGAAAGACGGGGTTAAGAAAGCCAAGTGTTCCCATTTTCTATTGCTTTATAACATATTATCCCATAACTTAGTGGCTTACAGCAAGAATTTACATCTCTCATGGCTCTGAGGGTTGACTGACTCAGCTGGTCAGTTTTCTCAAGTTTTTCCTGCATTTGTGATTAGGACTGAAGGCACGTGAAGGAGGACTGACGTGGTTGGATATGTCCAGTCCTCAGCTGGAATGGCTGGAATGGCTTCATGTGGCCAGCTGGACTTCTTCAGGGCCTGGAGCTCATGGTAGTCAGGCCTCTTACATGATGCCTGACTAACCCTAGAGCAAATGTTCCCAGAGACCAAGATGGAAATGGCCTCATTTCTGCCCCACTTCTCATGGTATCACAGGGCCCGATCAGATTGAATATAAGGGGTATTCCAAAGGGAATGAATACCAAGCCCCTCACTGAGGGGTCACCTCTGGAGACTAGTTACCTCTGCAGGGCAGAATCAGGAAAGAAGGGTCTCCAGGTGAGGAGAAAAGCAATATGGAGGTCCCAGCCCGAAGCCAGAAGAGAGACAATTTTTTTGGCCATCTGATTAAGGGTTCTTCTTTCTTCCTTAGTGGGGAAGAATTGGAAGTTGCAGTTAAAATCCATTAATAGTATGTGTAGTTGTATATATTTATATTTAAGGTGACTGAATATAGTTCTCATTCCCTATCATGAACTCAAAAACTACTGACAAATCTTTAGCTTATATATGCAAATCCCAAGTTAAAGAACTACTGGACATATGGTTATAGATAAGTTTCTATATAGGATTCAAATTACCTTTTTATTTCAGTTAAGATTCTGGCACCTAGAATGGGAAAATCAGATGTCTGTTCTCCCCTTTTAGTAAGCCTACTGGGCCTACTGGGTATAGAATTTACTGAAATATACAGTAGTCACAAACAAATCTTACATGGGAATGCTACTGGGCATTTAAATTCACTAACAATTCACTTACTAAAAATAAATTTTAGCTAGGTTTTACTGAAACCTGAAGAGTAAAAAGCACAGTCCCTTTCAAGTTCAGATTCTGAAACATTCTAGAGCAAAGTTTATTTGGAATAAGTATTTCTAAGGTTGTACAACTCAATTTTTAAGATTTTATTTATCCACTTGAAAAAGAGAGAGAGAGAGAGAGAAAGTGCATGAGTGCCTACACAGGCACGAGCTAGGAGAGGACCAGAGGCAAAAGGAGAAGCAGACTTCCCAGCCGAGCAAAAAGCCCAATGTGGGGCTCAATCCCTGGAGCCTGAGATCATGACCTGAGCCGAAGGCAGACGCTTAACTGACTGAGCCACACAGGCGCCCCCGTACAACCCAATTTTTAACACAGTTTAGAATCTTGGATTCTTTGGAGAATCCAGAGGCTAACTGATTATAATTTAGATGAAAGCTGATTATTGTAAAGGGTTCTTTAAAAGAAATCAATTTTAGTTAATATTTTGTGGTACTGATGAACTCTAGCTTTCCTTCCCAGTATTTCTTTTACGGGACTTCTAGGCACAGTGGCCATTAACTATTGAAACCTAACCTCCCTTTGATACATGAGAAAAGCGTTTGTATATATTCAAACACTGGGGTGGCCAGGGAAGGGGTGTTGTTGTTCACCTCTGTACAACAACATTCTGCCTTTTATCACTGAAAGGACTGTGGCTGTTAGGGGAATGTGGTCTGAAAGGAGCTACTGTTCTTAAGACCTGAGAGACGGTGTGGGGATTCTCTTCCCATTGGTTGGTATCCTGCCACAGTTTTCTAGGAGCCCTAGCACAGAACAACTTTTCTTGAAGTTAAAAATAAAACAGCTTAGAAAGTGTTCACATAGTCCATTCTAATCAGACGTCTCTGAGGGTAAACTCCTAAATTGTTAAGCAATTAAAATGCAACTGACATATAAAATAGAAACTACATCAGAGTTTGAAGAGTCCTTAGTGGAACCAGATTCTATTTTTTTGTCATCAAAGTACATTAATACCAGAAAACAGTATAGGCCTGGTATAGGAAAAAAAATGGACAGTAAAAAAATTATGTAATTCCAGTTATAAGTAAGTTGTGGGAAGGTAATATACTTCATGGTGAGTATAGTTAATAACACTGTATTGTATATCTGAAAGTTGCTAAGAAAAGATTGTAAAAGTTCTTATCATAAGATGGGGATTAAGGACTATACTTGGCGTGATGAACACTGGGAGAGGTACGGAATTGCTGAATCACTACATTTACACCTGAAACTAATATAACACTGTATGTTAACTATTGGAATTTAAAATAAAATTTAAAAATTAATTAAAGTTCTTATCATAAGAAAAAAGTTGTAGCTAGGTATATGTATTTTGCAATATATACATATATTAAATCATTATGTTGGACACCTAAAACTGATACCATGTTACACATCAACTATATCTTGAAAAAAAAGAAAGAAAGCAAGAAAAAAGTAAGTGATCCAGTTTGGTATATTCCTTTCCTAATTGTTTTCTAGTATGTATAAAAAACACACATCTTGGGGCGCCTGGGCGGCTCAGTGGGTTAAGCCTCTGCCTTCGGCTCAGGTCATGATCCCAGGGTCCTGGGATCGAGCCCCATTGGGCTCTCTGCTCTGTGGGGAGCCTGCCTCCACCTCTCTCTCTGCCTGCCTCTCTGCCTACTTGTGATCTCTGTCTGTCAAATAAATAAATAAAATCTTAAAAAAAAAAACCCCCACACATCTTTTAAGAAAAATAAAGTTGGGGTCTTATGTTAAATATAAGTATATATATTTATATAAATATATAAAATATATATAAATATATTTTAAGCCATTAAATAGTCTTTATATTTTATTTTATTTTTTTATTTTACAGACAGAGATCACAAGTAGGCAGAGAGGCAGGCAGAGAGAGAGCAGGAAGCAGGCTCCCAGCTGAGCATAGAGCCCGATGCGGAGCTCCATCCCGAGACCCTGGGATCATGACCCGAACTGAAGGCAGAGGCTTTAACCCACTGAGCCACCCAGGCGCCCCTAGTCTTTATATTTTAAACATATGAAATTTAAATGGATGTATAACAAATTTATTTTTTTTCTTTTTTTTTTTAAGATTTTATCCATTTATCTGACAGACAGAGATCACAAGTAAGCAGAGAGGCAGGCAGAGAGAGAGAGAGGAGGAAGCAGGCTCCCTGCCGAGCAGAGAGCCCGATGCGGGGCTTGATCCCAGGACCCTGGGATCACGACCCGAGCCGAAGGCAGAGGCCCTAACCCACCGAGCCACCCAGGCGCCTCACAAATTTATTTATTTAACCCTATCTCTATTGCTGGATATTTTTGTTATTTTCAACATCGCGTTGTAATAATAGTAATAACAATACTATTACTGAGAACCAGTATTTATTAGTCCTACTCTCCCAGGACTGTTATAAGCACTTTCTACACATTAATTTCCTTAATCTCCATAAAAACTCTATGGCCCAGGGTGATAAATTGGTTATGGGTGAGAAAACCGTGGCCCATGAGCCAAATCCTATCAGCCCTCTGGTTTCATAAATACTGCTTTATAGGAACACAGCCATCCCCTGCACGGATTTCCTGTCTACAGCTGCTTTCCTGCTTCAACAGCACAGTTGCGTGGCTGCAACAGAGACTGTATGGCCAGCAAAGCCAGAAATATTTACTATCTGGTTCTTTATAGAAACAGTATGTCAACCCTTGATGCAAATATTCATTCCCTCCCTCTGCCCCCCTTTGCCTGCCTCACTGATGTTGGGCTTGGCCCTGTGACTTGCTTTGGCCAATGTTTGTTAGTAGAGGCCATGCAAAGAAAAGCATATAATTGGACTTGCCTTCTTATATTTCAGACACCGCCAGGGGAAGGCCAGTCCCAGGTAGGCCACTGGTCCCAGGAAAGGAAGCGACCCTGCAGCTCACCTGAACCCCGACCATGGCTTGGTATGGGGCGCAGCCCGGAAAAGCAGAATACCAGCTGACCTGCAGATGTGTGACTCATCAGACGTCACTGATGTTCACTAGATGTTCACTAGACGTTAGTTACTGAGTTTTGGGGCAATTTATTATGCGGCATTGTTGTGGTAGCTAATGGATACTGGAGGAGATTACTGTTCTTTCCTTACAAGAATTCTGTGAGTGGGGGACTATTCTTTTCATAGATGAAGAAACTCAGAAAAATACCAAGGTTAAAGCAAGGTTATACTACTAGTAGGCAGGATAACCAGGATTTAAATGGAGACAACCTGGCTTCAGAGCCTGTACTCTATTGTCTATATTAAATATGTAAATATTTGCTGGAGTATCTGATTATTTCTTCAGGAGAGACTTCAGTTAGTAAAACTTCTAGGTCAAAGGGTGTGTAGTTTTAAAGGTTTATGACACATACTATTACCATGTATACCTTCCAAAACCTTCCAAAAGGTTTACAATTAACATTCACTTGTTTCTCAAATGCACTTATCGTAACTTCCCCCACATCCAATTTTATAGGCAAATTAAACAGTTTCAGTTTCATTTCTTTGACAATGGTCTTGATGCTTTTAATATGCTCTCCAAATCTTTAGTATTAGTTGTGGCAAAAGCTAGTCAAATTTTAAAGTACCCAAAAGTTAGTGATGACCTCAGACAAATTCAGGTATCCTAAGAGCTACCGTGGTTGAATGCCTTAGGCCTGACCTAAGTAAATTATTCTAAAGAATAATTAGAAGCACAGGGAATCTAAGATGGAGCTTCAGGTTATGTGAGTCCAATGAATGGGAAATGTGACCTTACACTGTCCATATCAGAAGAGGTAACAAGCATTCCTTCTTGGAATGAACATCACCAATCTACCTATCACCATCTACCTATTCTCCTTTCAGTTTGATAGTAAAATGTTGATAGGTGAAGCAGTTTTTAAATTAAGTACTACTTTAGGGGCGCCTGGGTAGCTCAGTCGGTTAAGTATCTGCCTTCGGCTCAGGTCACGATTCCAGGGTCCTGGGATCAAGCCCCACTTTTGCTCCTTGCTCGGCAGGGAGACTGCTTCCGCCTGCCACTCTGCCTACTTGTACATGCACTCTGTCTCTGTCAAATAAATAAAATCTTTTAAATAATTAAGTATTATTTTAGAATAGCCTAGAAGTCTGTTTAGAATGGCAAGATTCTATTTTTAAAATATTACAAATCATGAAAACCAGACGGCCATCTCTAATTTTGGAATTTCTCAGACAGGTGCTAATCTAAAATTGTCTTCCCATTTCTCTTTTCAATTCCAGAGAAAGCTGAAACAAAACAAAACAAAAACAAAGCAAAACCTATAAAAAATGTTTGAAAGGCAAATGGCAGTGATTTTGATCATAGCAATGTTCAGTTACAAGAAAAGGAGCTGACTTATAAAGGGAGCTGTACTGTACTGAGACAGTTTCTATATGAAAATGTTTTTCTGGCCTTGTGGAGAGTGAGGGGCCTACCCACACACTGGCAGTTACTTATTGCAACACAAGTACTTAGAAAAATACTTCGGCGGACAGGAAAATGCTGAAAAGTAATGACCACAAAATCCTCATGAAAATACAGTGATAGAATTACCTAGGGTGCTTAGGATAATGGATAGCTTATAAATAAATTATGTTTGTAGTGACTGTTGTTACTAAACTCTTTAATATGCAACATATAAACACAAAAATCCCAGTGGATTTTTAAAATTATACCAAAGACCAACCTAACTTGACACTATTTTAAGCTTTCAGTTTCTCTTCCACAACCCACTAATTCCTGAAATTCCTAGTTATTAATATATGGACCATAATAAGGCCTTATCTGCTTAGAAATATTAGGCCAGAGATTATGTCTTAGATGGGTGAGTTTTAGCAACAGCATGGAAGCACAAGTTGTTTAGAGCTAGAAGAGGCCTTGCAGATCACATAGCTGGAATCTATAATTTTATAACTGAGGCCCCAAATGGTTTGGGATTTGTCAAATATCACTCAGTAAATTATGTGACCTTGGGCAAGTTACTAAACTTCCCTGAGCTTTAGCGTCTTCATCTATAAAATGTAGATGTGAAAAGAAAACAAAATCACAGACAAAAAGATACACTTAAAAATTCCTCTTCATAGAAGTATATTAATACAGTGACACATATATCAGGGATATGTGCTCAAAAAATTCCCCAATAGAAATACACAATGAAAATTGTGGGGATCATTGAAAAAAGGCACAGTACCTGGGGCCTGGCAGTGTTCATTTCTCCCAAGTAAGTTCAGATCTAGTGCTCTTGCTCTTGTCACTATGCCGTGGGTCTCTATTCAGAATCTAATGACCCCAAACCAGCCTAGCTGTGAAAGAAAAAGGGCTGAGTTGTCTGTATGGAGGAGACTAAATTACCTCTTAATTTTAAAGACGGTCCCTTGGAATTAGAAATGCATGCAGTGATGGGCCAGTCTAACAAGCTTCCATTTCGGCTGCCTCCACTGTACCTATCCTGTGAATAACTAAACAAAAGAGATCAGTTTTTTGGCTCTGCTAGCTTCTTTAAATGTTTGTTATTCAAGTACATGACAAAATAAACTTTCTAATGTCCATATTTAGTTGCTAGGAGTTTAAAGGTATGATTTAAACAAATTAATTGGGAAAATAGTATAATAGAGAAATTAAAAGATGTTGCATAGCCCGTAAATACTAAAAGTTTTTAAAATTTTGGGGGCTCCTTTGGACATTCTCTCTCAATAAAAATGTAGAATTCTTTGTAAGATAAATAAAAATAGCCATTATTTATACTGCTTTACGTACATATATATATATAAAAGATTCTCAATAGATATTGATATAATTTAAATTTTTTCCTAGATTAACTTTCCCCATCTCCTCAGCTCTAAGTATTTCCAAACTGTAAAGGATGTGTGTGTGTGTGTGTGTGTGAGTATACTTACATATGTGTGTTACTGTATTTATACATGTATGTGTGTGTATAATTAAAATAGTATTGAAATTATAAGTTAACTTAAAAGGTTAGTCTAAAATAGTTCTAATCATACTTAATAGGGTAGTTTATAGATAGAAAATCAGCCATTTTTTTAACCTATTTAAACTAAACTTAATAGTAGAAATTTTATCTTTACTATTAAGCTCCATGTCAAGAATTTTTCTTTAAAAAATACACTTAAATATATTTTTAAAAGGGGCACCTGGGTGGCTCAGTGGGTTAAGCCTCTGTCTTCGGCTCAGGTCATGATCTCGGGGTCCTGGAATTGAGCCCCACATCAGGCTCTCTGCTCAGCGGGGAGCCTGTTCCCCTCTCTCTGCCTACTTGTTATCTCTCTCTCTCTCTGTCAAATAAATAAATAAATAAATAAAATCTTTTAAAAATATATTTTAAAAAGTTAAACCAGATCAGGGGTTACTTTGATGGGTGACTGATTGGGAAGTATCACCAGAGAAATTTCTAGGGAGATAGAAATATTCTGTTTAATAGGGGGTGAGGGTTACATTAGGTAAATGCATTTGTCAAAGCTGATACAACTTAATATCTGAGCATTTTCTTGTAAATTAGACGTCAATAAGAAAATTTAAGAAATAAATATACCAAGTACTGAAATACCGAAAAATGTCTATCTCTTACAGAGTCAAGAAAGAAATCAGGAAGCAACTATACTGGAGTTGTGGTCATGAAAAATGGCAGGAGAAAAAGAGTTTGGAAGATAGGAGGTAGAATAATCAGGACTCATGGTTAAATGAACATGTGAGTGATGGTGAGAGGGGAATCAAGGACTCCTAGGTCTCTGGCTGGATTTCCTAAAACTAGGAACACTGGAAGACAGAGAAATATTATGGGAAGAATAAAAGGATGAGTTCAGTTTCGCACATGTTGAGACAAACATGCCTGTGAGTCACGCAAGTGATATTTAGAAGGCGGCTGGATGTACAGGTCTATGGCTGAGAAAACGGGGGTCAGAGCTGGAGGCAGAGGTTAGGGAGTCATAGGGAAGGCTCAGCAGAGGCATGGGAAAAGTAATAAAACCCATGGCAATGTGCTGTCAGTTACAGAAAGAACTCGGAGTGAGCACAGGGTTTAGGACTGAGCCCTGAGAAACTTCCCTGGGTGAATGAGGAAGAGTTGTAACAGAACACGCAGGAGCAGACTGGCTGGAAGAAAACCAGAAGGATGCTGTAATGTGGAAATCACGGGAAGAGGATTTCAAGAAGCAGAGAGCAGTCAACAGTGGCAAACGCAGCTGAGAGGTGACAAAAGTATTCATTGGACTCAGTGACATGGGAAGTCAGTGTTGACCTTGACAAGAGCAACTTCATGGGAGAGAGGTCGTCTGACCTGCAGTGAGCTGAAAGCAGGGGGGGGTATGAAAAATAAAGACAACCAGGTAGATAATTTTTTTTTTTTTTTAAGAAAGTAGAGATTTTTTCTTTTCTTTTCTCACTTTCTTTTTTATTTATTTGAGAAGGAGAAGAGCATGAGCAGATAGTGGAGAGGTCACTAAGATTTCAACAAGGGGCCAACTGAGCATCCCAAAAATGTAGAACAGGACAATTTCTTTGCATCTGTTTTTCAGTTAACAACAATCATTTTAAGCATATCTCATTACACTCCACTTTATTGCACTTTGCAGATAATGTGCTTTTTACAAATGGAAGGTTTGAGGCAACCCTGTGTGGAACAAGTCTGTCGGCACCATCTTCCAACAGCATTCGTTCATTTTGTGTGTCTGGATCATGTTTTGGTAATTCTCACAGTATTCCAAACTTTTGAATTATTATATATTTGTTATGGTGATCTATGATCAATGATCTTTGTAATTGTTCTGGGGAACCACTCCCATATAAAATGGTACACTTAATAAATGTTGTGTGTTCTGACTGCTCCACAGAGCGGCCAATTCCACCACCCCCACCTCATCTTTCACCCTCCCCTGGGGCTTCCTTATTCCCTGAGACACAACAAAATTGAAATTAGACCAGTTAATAACCTTACAATGTCTTTTAAGTATTCTAGGGAAGGGAGGAGTCACAAGTCTCTCAATTTACATCAAAAGCCAGGAATGACTAAGCTTAGTGAGGAAGGCATTTCGAAAGCTGAGGTAGGCTGAAAGCTTGGCCTCTTGTGCCAAACACTTAGCCACATTGTGAATGCCAAGGAAACATTCTTAAAGGAAATTAAAAGTGCTATTCCAGTGAACACACAAATGTTAAGAAAGTGAAGCAGACTTACTGCTGATATGGAGAAAGTGTTAGTGGTCTGGATGGAAAATCGAACCAGCCACAACATTCCTATATACTAGCCTAAGCCACGGCAATAGGCCCTAACTCTCGTCAATTCCGTGAAGGCTCAGAGAGGTGAGGAAGCTGCAGAAGAAAAGTTTGAAACTAGTGGAGGTTGGTTCATGTTTAAGTAAGAAGCCACTTGTAGAACATAAACGTGCAAGGTGAAGCATCAGGTAATGACATAGAAGCCACATATCCAGGACATCTAGCTGAGAAAACTCAGGAAGGTGGCTATATTCAACAGAATAGACTAAACAGCTTTATACTGGAGAAAGATGCCATCTAGGACTTTCATAGCTAGAGAGGAAAAGTCAGTGCCTGGTTTCAGAGCTTCAAAAGAGCAGGCTGATTCTCTTATTAGGAGTTAATGCAGCTGCTGACTTGAAGTTGGAAGCCAATGCTCATTTATCAATCTGCAAATTCTAGGAATTGTGCTAAATTTACACCGCCTATACTCTATAAATGGGACGACAAAGCCTGGATGACAGCAGATCTGTGTACAACATGGTTTACTGAGTATTTTAAGCCCACGGTTGAAAATAATTGCTCAGTAAAAAGTTTCTTTTCAAAGTATTATTGCTTTTGGTCTTCCAAGAACTCTGGTGGAGATGTACAGGGAGGAGAAGGTTGTTCTCATGCCTGTTTATACAACATCCATTCTACAGCCCACAGGGATCAAGGGATGTCAACATTCAAGTCTTATTATATATGAAATACGTTTCATAAGGCTATAGTTGCCATAGATAGGTGATTCCCCTGATGGCCCTGGGCAAAGTCCATTGAAAACCTCCTAGGAAGGATTCACCATTCTACATGCCATCAAGAATATTCATGATCCATGGGAAGAGGTCACAATAGCAATATGAACAGGAGTTTGGAAGAAGTTGATCCCAGCCCTCATGGGTGACTTGGTGGGCTCAGGGCTCCAATGGAGGCAGGAACAGCAGATGTGGTTGAAACAGCGAGAGGGCTGGAAGCAGCAGGGGAGCCTGAACATGTGACTGGACGGCTGAGATCTCCTGATCGAACTTTCACGGCCAAGGGGCTGCTTCTTATGGATGAGCAAAGATAGTGGTTTCTTTTCTTCTCTCTTTTTTTTTTTTTTTTAAAGATTTTATTTATTTATTTGACAGAGAGAGACACAGCGAGAGAGGAAACAGAAACGGGGAGTGAAAGAGGGAGAAGCAGGCTTCCTGCAGAGCAAGGAGCCCAGCAGGGGGCTCCATCCCAGACCCCTGGGATCATGACCTGAGCTGAAGGCAGATGCTTAACGACTAGCCACCCAGGCGTCTCAAGACAGTGGTTTCTTGAGCTGGAATCTACTCCTGGTGAAGATGCTGTGAAGATGGTTGAAATAACAACAGACAATTTAGAATATGACACACATTTAGTTGATAAAGCAACCACTCCAGTTTTGAAAGAAGTTCTACTTTAGGTAAAATGTTATCAAACAGCATCACATGCTACACAGAAATTGTGAAAGGAAAAGTCCGTTGATGCAGTAAACATCATTGTTGCCTTATTTTAAGAAACTGTCACAGCCACCCCAACCTTCAGCAGCCACCACCCTGGTAAGTCAGCAGCCATCAACATAAGGCAAAACCCTCTGCCAGCAAAAAGATTACAACTCGCTGAAAGTTCAGATGGTGGTTAGCACTTTATAGCAAGAAATTATTTGTAAACTAAGGTATGTACTTTTTTTTTTAGACATAATGCTACTGAACACTTAATAGACCATGGTAGAGAGTAAACATAACTTTTATATGCACTGGGAAACAAAAAACTTCATTTGACTCACTTTATTGCGACATTCCCTTTATTGCACTGGCCTGGAATCAAACCCAAGGTCTCTCTGGGGTATGCTTGCACTCGGATTTAGAGGAGGAAACAAGGATGGGTCAATTACTGTAGTTGTAATTTCATACACAAAAACTAAAGAATGAGGGGGACCTGGCTGGCTCAGTTGGAAGGGTGTGTGAGTCTTGATGTCCGGGTCATGAGTTCAAGGCCCATGTTTGGTGTAGAGATTATTTAAATAAATAAATAGATATTAAAAAAAAAAAAAGTAAGGAATTAAGGAGTACGTTCCTTTCAGAGCCTACAAAGTGCTTCAGCATTCCTCTCCCTGGCAGAGCATTCCCTTTATGCAGTCTAGGTAACTAAAGCAGTTGTCTCTGCCTTCTTTGTACAAATAAATCACAAGTGGTGAGGCAGGACCGCTCCATCAGAATAAGAACCGAGGGCAAGTTCCTTTCCGTTCAGTTCTTGTTGATTCAGAGCAAGTACATAACTCAGTTTGGTTAAACATTCTTTTTCTCGACACGTGGGTGTTTGAAAAATTTTATCAGTACTTTGATTTTAAAATTCTCACCTAACCACAAATTATTTAAGCCACAAAGGAATTTAAAGGACTCCTATTTATTCACCCTAAAAATTATAATTCAGTATTTCTCAAAGTGCAGCCCACTGATCTCTTGAATCAGAATCAGCTGATGTCATTTTTTAAAAATGCTGGTTGCCAAGATCTACCGCCTTACCTAATGAATCAGGATCCTTAGTGATGAAACCTGGGAATATGCATTTTTAAAACCCTCTAGATTATTCATATTAAATTTAGGGGAAAACAGTTACGGACAAAAGCTAAGTAGATAATAATTTCTCAGGGGAAACACATTTTGGCTTACTAAAATGAGATTATATTGAATAGCTGCTTTACTGGCAAGAGTGCTTGAAGCAGAATGCATCATTCAAGGGTCCTTTCCATTGCAAGATTTCATAAAATAACAAATAATTTATTAGTAATACGTAATAATAACTATTATTAAGAGGAATGTGCTATAGTTCTTAAAAACTTGAACCAATAATTTAGTCTATTATGATTAGATTTCTGTTTTGTTTTGTTTTTTAAATAACTGCAGAACCCCACGTGGTAGGTTTGTATACCCTCCGCTGCGGCCGCATACACAGCAGTTTCATCACCACAAGGGTCAGGCCCACGTTGCCCTTTTATAACCACATCCACCTTTATCCTCTGCGCCTTTTCCCTGGCAGCCAACAATCAGTTCTCCATCTCCACTGTCTGAGGAAGGTTATATAAATGGACTCACACAGTATGCAAACTTTCAGGGCTGGCTTTTCTCACTCAGCATCACTTCTTGGAGTCTTGCAGGCTGCTGTATGTCTCCATCGTTCCTTCCTGTTTTATTGCTGAGTCATATTCCACCATATGTACACACCAGTTTGTTTAACCACACTTATTGAAGGACCGCTGGGCCAATTCCAGTTTTAGAGGATTACAGATAAAGCTACCGTCAACATTCCTATATAGGTTTTTGTGAAAATAAATTTCCATTTCTGTGGAAGAGACAGACACCCAAGAGTGTCACTGCTAAATCGTATGGTGGTGATGGGCTTAGTTTTTAAAAGAACTGCCACACTCTTTCCCCAAGCGGCTCTACTGTTTTACACCCCTCCAGCAACGTGCGAGGGTCTGGTTTCTCCAGAGCCTCATCAACTTTTGGTACACTCACTGATTTCACTTTGTTTTAATCCCTGTATGTTTTAAAAATGAGAAGTGATACATATCAATATAAAGATATTTATGTTTTCATCCTGGATTTTGGATGAAAACATTTAGGCTCCTGTCCCCTCTCCAGCACTTACTAACATGGACAAACTTTAACTTAAAACTCTTAAGTTGTGATAGGTTCTTGGAGGTTAGTTTCATATGTAATAGTTTACTATATATGTGTGTGTGTTTTACAGTTTTATAGCATTTGTTTATAGTTCAGTATAGTTTATACCATAGTATAGTTTTATAGTTTATAGTATGTGTTTTTACAGTTTTATATACATGTGTATGTATGTATGTGTGTGTGTGTGTGTGTGTGTATGCCAAACATTCATGGAATATTTATTTATTTATTTGAGAGAGAGACAGAGATAGCAAGAGAGAGCGCACAAGTCGGGAGAGGGAGAAGCAGGCTCCCACCAAACAAGGAACCCAATTCAGGGCTCAATCCCAGGTCCCTGGGATCATGACCTGAGCTGAAGGCCAATGTCCAACCAACTGAGTCACCCAGGTGCCCCCATTCATGGAATTTTTAAAGAGGATAAAACACCTCCCATTATTGATCTCAATTCCTTTAGACCTAAGTGGAGAAAGACAGAGAAAAGAAGTATTCCATGAAAATATAAATGTAATTTTCAAAATACTACAGAATATCAGACACCTGTAAACATGTTTTACCTACTTGAACCTTCAGGTCCCACATACTCTGCCCTCCGAGGCTTGATGAGTTCAAAGATCTAGAGTCCAACATCCTCTTTAAAAATTTCTCCAAAACCCAAGTGGTCATGAAAAGCTACAAGTCAGAAGCTAGGTTTAATAAAACACATGCACTTTTTTTTTCTGATATATCACCAGCCATAATACCATGTCTACATGTATTGTGGTGCTAGGCCCCAGAGTTAATTAGGCCATTATTTCCAGTCACCATGCTCATGCCAAAACATATCAGCTTGCTTGCTTTTCCTTCCCTCCCTTCCTTCTTCCTTCCTTCCCTTAATGACTTGTGGGTTTTGTGTGTGTGTGTGTGCACTTTTTTTTTTAAAGTTTTTATTTAAATTCCAGTTAGTTAACATACAGTGTCATATTAGTTTCAGGTATATGATATAGTGATCCAACACTTCCATATATTACCCAATGCTCTTCACTAGTGTGCTCCTTAGTAGGGGGTAAAATTCAATCCTGACTCAGCACAATGGTGATTTATACAGTTGATTCCCAACCTCCTCAGTTGGTGTGTGGGCTAGGGTTAGAGGTGGGTCAAGATACTGGTTGCTTCAACCTCAGGCCAGTGACCTCTTGTCACTAGTAACCCTATCTGTTTACCCTAGTGTTTTACAAATTATCATTCTCTTTCATGCCAAATGTGAAAAACATGGGGAAATACCAGTCTATTCATTAGTCTCCCTAGTTGGAGAACATTTCTGCTTTGAGACTACTACAAAGATGGATTCTGAGTCAGTAAATAAAGATAGCAAAAATACCCAATTTATTCTCCCTATTTTCAGTCCCTTTGTATCAATTAGGGTGAAACTAGGTACTGTGCATGCTCCATACTGTACTTTTTATAAGAGAATTTAGTCTCTAAAATTCCTTCTAGCTCCATGAACTGTAACCAAACTACTTTATTGAACTGACAAATAAGGGCAACATAATGTAACCATGCCATATATAAGTATGTAAGATATCCTGGAGCCCAACGCCTCCATTACTTCTCTCACAGTGACTGCTGTCAGAGGCTTGCATTTTGCCCCTCTCTGACTATCTCCTCTAGAAGGTATCTTTCTTTCTCTTCCTGCCAGGACTTCCTTCTCATTTTGCCAAACTTAGAAAATAAAGAACAAACCATTATTGTCATCCTGGAAAAAAAGTAAGATAACTGGCAAGTCTTAAGTCTCTAAATCCAATGTGCACACAAGTGGGCTATCTTGTCATACAAACTCTGAGACATTCAAGCAAAACATACAATTTTTTGAAATCAGAAAAAATCAGCAAAATGATTATAATATGCAGAGAATATAATGTACACTGATACTCCATCCTAAAATTTCTTTCATTTGTCTTTCTGACTTCCCATTTGGGAAAGAAAGGGATTGAAATGGTAGAAAAAGTAGGAGCAAAAACCAATGGAGATGAACAGGTATCTAAAACAGTGATCAATAAATAGGTGTCAAGTGAATGGATTAATGGGCATGAAAGGTAAGAAAACTTGAAATGTGGCAGTGGGAGGGAAAAGCATGAAGGTGTTAAACAATGGCTTGAACTAGGTGTTTGTATCATCAACACTTCAATTACATATACATGAAGCTCTTGAATACGAATGTTTCATTAAAATAGGAATAGCAGAGGCACCAGGGTGGCTCAGTCAGGTGAGTAACCGACTCTTGGTTTCAGCTCAGGTCGTAATCTCATGGGTCAGGAGATGGAGCCCTGCAGGGCTCCTCACTCAGGGAGTCTACCTGAAGACTCTCTCCCTCTGTTCCTCCCCCAACTCATGAGCACACACATGTGTGTTCTTGCTCTCTCCCAAATAAATTTTTAAAATAAATAAATAAATAAGATGATAGAGGAATAGGAAGCGTGAGGGAGGCAGTAAAGGAGTGAGGGAGGAGGAGTATGGCAAAGGAGGTCAGGACAGGAACGAGAGATCACACATAAGTAGGTGAGCACATGGGGCACCTGGGTGACTCAGTCAGTTAAGCATGTGACTTTGGTCCAGGTCATGATCTTAGGGTTCTTAGGGTTCCATCAGGCTCCATGCTCAGTGGGGAGTCTGCTTGTCCCTCTCCCTCTCCTTCTGCCCTTCCCCCTTGCTTGTGCTCTTTGTCTCTTTCACAAATAAATAAAATCTTAAAAAAAAAAGAAAGAAAGAAAGAAAGTGGGCACACAACCCACACACCCCACTGGACTTCTTCTTTTTTTTTTTTAATTTTTAATTTTTTTAAAGATTTTATTTATTTGGGGCGCCTGGGTGGCTTAGTGGGTTAAACTACTGCCTTTGGCTCAGGTCATGATCTCAGGGTCCTGGGATCGAGCCCCACATTGGGCTCTCTGCTCAGCTCTCTCTCTCTCTCTGCCTGCCTCTCTGCCTACTTGTGATCTCTCTCTGTCAAATAAACAAATAAAATATTTTTTTAAAAAAGATTTTATTTATTTATTTGACAGAGAGAGAGATCACAAGTAGGCAGAGAGGCAGGCAGAGAGAGGGAAACAGGCTCCCCGCTGAGCAGAGAGCCCGATGCGGGACTCAATGCCAGGACCCTGAGATCATGACCTGAGCTGAAGGCAGCAGCTTAACCCACTGAGCCACCCAGGCACCCTAATTTTTAATTTTTTAAATTTCTTTTCAGTGTACCAGAATTCATTGTTTATGCACCACACCCATCCACTGGACTTCTGACCAGTGTTTGCAGTGTTCAAGGCCCAGTCTCTATTTTTCTTCCTCATCTTTCTTTGCTCTAACAGCCTGGTGCTAGGCCACAGAGCATCTGCAGCTCCATTTCCACCACACCTTCAGGGCAGCAGGACTGGGGACCCAGGATGTTGAAATGGAATGTCCACACGTGTATGCCAATATGTGCATGAGTACACATTTTTACTTAATATTTACAGACTTCAGATCCATGTCAGAGTAGTTTACTGAAGGGAAAGGAAGAAATTCACACACACACTCTTACATACACATGCCCCCCACAAATTTATAATCTCTCCCTATAAAATATAATTATGGGAAAATTTTGTATCATTCATTACCAATTAATAAGCATAAAAAGAACCAAAACACAGTCTAGTGAAGAAAATAATACGGTGACTTTATTTTACTTACAATGGATCTTAAAGCAATTTACAGTCTCCTGGGGACGCCTGGGTGGCTCAGTTGGTTAAGCAGCTGCCTTTGGCTCAGGTCATGATCCCAGCGTCCTGGGATCGAGTCCCGCATCGGGCTCCTTGCTCGGCAGGGAGCCTGCTTCTCCCTCTGCCTCTGCCTGCCATTCTGTCTGCCTGTGCTTGTTCGCTCTCTCTCTCTCTCTGACAAATAAATAAAATCTTTAAAAAAAAAAATTTACAGTCTCCTCTAATAACAGTGATGACAAGAATAGAAGAATAGTTGGCATCTATTCAATATTTTCACCATGCCAACTATTGCCTTGAGAACTGGAAGAGGAGGTGCCTGGCTGGCTCAGTCAGTAGAGCATGGGACTCCTGATCTCGAGGTCATGAATTCAAGCCCCATGTTGGGCACAGAGATTCTTAAAAAAAAAAAAAAAAAAAAAAAAGAACTGGAAGAGATATCAACAGATCATCAAAGACCACTCATACATTGTTGGTGAGATTGCAAAATGGTACAGCCCCTTTGAAAAACACTTGGGCACTGTCCTAAACATAGAGGTGTCATCTGATCCAGCAATTCCACTCCTATCTATATGCCCTTCAAAATCTGAAAATCTATGTCCACACAAAAATCTGTATACAAATGTTAATAGCAGCATTATTCACAATAGCAAGAAAAAAAATTCCAATGTTCATTAATCAAGGAGTGGATAAACGAAATGTTGCATACTATACAATGGAATATATTTTTTTAAAGGTTTATTTATTTATTTATTTACTTGACAGGCAGAGATCACAAGTAGGCACAGAGGCAGGCAGAGAGAGAGAGGGAAGCAGGCTCCCTGCTGAGCAGAGTGCCTGACGCGGGGCTCGATCCCAGGACCCTGAGATCATGACCTGAGCCGAAGGTAGAGGCTTTAACCCACTGAGCCACCCAGGCGCCCCTATACAATGGAATATTATTCAACAACAAAAAGGAAGCGATGTATTGGCATGTGTTCCAACATTGATAAACCTTGAAATCATTATGCTAACTCAAAGAGGTCAGACAAGCCACATATTGAATGACTCCATTCATATGAAGTGTCTCCAAGAGGCAAATCCAAAAAAACAGAAAGATTAGTGGTTGCCAGCAGCTGGCAGGAGGGAGGAATGGGGTGTGGTTGCTAATGTATGCTTTTAAAAAATGTTTTAAAAATAGATAACAGTGATAGTAGCTTTTATTCAACATGGTACTGTAAGCCCTAGCCACAGCAATTAGACAACATAAAGAAAAAGGCATCCAAATCGGTAAGGAAGAAGCAAAACTTTCACTATTTGCAGATGACAGGATACTATACATAGAAAACCTGGAAGACTCTATCAAAAACTGCTGGAACTGATAAACAAATGCAATAAACCACAGGACACAAAATCAACCTACAGAAATCTGTTGTATTTTTATACACCAATAATGAAGCAGCAGAAAGAGAAATTAAGAAACCAATCCCACTTACAAATGCACCAAAACTAATAAGATACCCAGGAATAAACCTAAAAGAGGTGAAAGACCTATACTCTGAAAATTATAAAACACTGACTAAAGAAATTTAAAACAACATAAGGAAATGGAGAGGCAATCCATGTTCATGGATTGGAAGAACAAATACTGTTAAAATATCTATACTACCCAAAACAATCTATACATGTGATGCAACAGCATTTTTCACAGAACTAGAACAATCCTAAAATTTATATGGAACCGCAAAAGATCCCAAATAGCCAAAGCAATCTCAAAAAAGAGAAAGTAAAGCTGGTGGCATCACAATCTTGGACTGCAAGTTATAGTACAAAGTTGTAGTAATCAGAACAGTCTGGTACTGGCACAAAAATTGACACACAGATCAGCAGAAGAGAGAAAACCCAGAAATGAACCCACAACTATAAGGTCAATTAATCTTTAAGAAAACAGCAAAGAACATCCAACAGAAAAAAGTCTCTTCAACGAATGGTGTTGGGAAAACTGGACAGCTATAAGCAAAAGAATGAACTGGACCACTTTCTTACATTGTACACAAAAATAAATTAAAAATGGATAAAGGACCTCAATGTGAGATTTGAAACCATAAAAATCCTAGAAGACAGCACAGGCAGTAACTTCTCTGACATCTGTCATAGAAACTTTTTTCTAGCTAGGTCCCTGAGGCAAGGGAAACAAAAGCAAAAATAAACTATTGGAACTTCATCAAAATAAAAAGCTTCTGCATGGTGAAGGAAACAACCAACAAAGAGTAAAGGGTTACTATCCAAAATATATAAAGAACTTATTCAACTCAGGGTGGCTGGCTGGCTTAATCAATAGAGCAGGCAACTCTTGGGGCGCCTGGGTGGCTCAGTGGGTTAAAGCCTCTGCCTTCAGCTCAGGTCATGATCCCAGGGTCCTGGGATCGAGCCCCACATCGGGCTCTCTGCTCAGCAGGGAGCCTGCTTCCTCCTCTCTCCTCTCTCTCTGCCTGCCTCTCTGCCTACTTGTGATCTCTGTCTGTCAAATAAATAAATAAAATCTTAAAAAAAAAAAATAGAGCAGGCAACTCTTGATCTCAGGGTCGTGAGTTCAAGCCCCACATCAGGCACGAAGTCTGCTTAAAATATATATATATATACAACTCAACACCAAAACCCCTAAATAGTCCAGTTAAAAAATGGGCAGAGACATGAAAAGACATTTCTCCAAAGAAGACATCCAGATGCCAACAGACATATGAAAAGATGCTCAGCATCAGTTACCATCAGGGAAAGGAAAATCAAAACTACAATGAGATACCACCTCACACCTGTCAAAATGTCTAAACAACACAAGGAACAACATGTGTTGGCAAGGATGTGGCAAAAAAGGAATACTTTTGCACTGTTGGTGGGAATGCACACTGATGCAGCCACTCTGAAAAAAAAAACAGTATGGAGGTTTCAAAAAGTAAAAATAGAACTGCCCTACAATCCAGTAGTCGAATTACTGGGTATTTACCCCAAAATACAAAAACACTAATCCAAAGGGATCAAGCCCCGCATCAGGCTCTCTGCTCAGCAGGGAGTCTGCTTACCCCACCCCCGCCTGCCTCTCTGCCTACTTGTGATCTCTCTCTCTGTTAAATAAATAAAATTAAAAAAAAAAATAAAGTGGCTATTAAAAATAATCACATTGAAAAAATCAGATTCGATCCATCTTTAGTAATATGAATAAATGAATCAACCACAACAATTTCCTAATTTTTCTTAAAGATTTTTAAAAATGAAGTTTACAGTCTTCCCCAGGAGGGCACTCCAGTATTGTATGTCCTGAGAATGTTCCCTTTTTTTTTTTTTTTTTAGGATTTTCTTTTCTTTTTTTTTAAGTAATCTCTAACATGCTTCATGAGGCTTGAACTTACAACCCTGAGATCAAAAGTCACACACTCTTCCCACTAAGCCAGCCAGGTACCCCAAGAATGTTCTTTTTTATAATTTCCTAGGGAAGTTAAGGTTTCCTTCTTTCCTAGGGGTTAATTCTTTGGCTAATGATAGAAAGAAGAAAGGGTTCAGATTCCAGAATGCTTCCTTCTTTTTGGTGTAAAAGTCCCAGAACAAGAATAATCTGAATTGACAATCTGAAACTTTTCAGTAAATAAAACTGGAAAAATTGGAAGAGACAGTTTATAAAATTTTACCATTCACCCATCATTCTACACTAGAACAACAGCTGTTTTCATTATTCTTTTTTCCCCTCTAATCATCCACATGTAATTCATTTTATACACAGCTATAATCAGTGTGTATATAATTTTGTCTTCCTTTTCTCATTATACTGTAAACATGCTATGTTGTTAACATGGTTTTTTATAACAATCATTTTCAGTGTTGCAATATTTCATCCAGTTGATGTATCATTATTTTCCTAACTCTTCCCCTTACGTTGATTTTAAAGTCATCTTTCCCCAATTTTTCTGTGTATAGACAAGCTGTATGTAGATTTTTATACTTCCCTTCTTTTGAATTATTTCCTTAGGTTGTTCCTCAGCAGTAGCATTCCTGGGTTATACAGTATGAACACTTTTTAGTTTCATACTAAACTAGTATGAGTTTTTCAACACTATTTTGTGCTGTGGTGTGTATGGGGTGTGGGAAGATATAGACAGGTTAATTTAAGAGACATAAAATGGTACTAAAGTCTCTATTATTGAATTTGATTTTGTAAAATGGAATCACATTTATTTTTTAGTTATAAAAAGAGCAAATGTTCATTGTCAAACTTAAATAACTTATAAAGGATACAAACAGAAGGGGAAATTTGAGTTTACCTCAGTGTGAAATGTGATTTAACGATCAGAAGTTCTAAGATGCTTCACATAGAAACCCTACAGCCTGACAAAAGTCCATGGAAGGAAAAAATATCCAAGTAGAGGGCTGTGGGATGTGATGACCAGTGGGACAGGGAGAAAATATTGGGTTAACACATTCCACAAGGAAAAAGGCAGAAGCTGTGGTATGTTTTTGAGAGTAAAGAGATGAAAAGGCAGGCTAAGATAATCTCAGGGTACTCTAGACTGAGGGGCTTGGCAGAAACACAGGGAGACATGTCATATAAGCAATAAACAATCTCTCAGGCAAACTGAGTATCTAGAAGTATAAAAAAATTAATGTTAAATATACAGAAAAAAAATTTTGTCTCCTCTTTATACTATAAAGCTCAAAGATGAATGCTTGTTGGTCTAACTTAGAAGGCCAGTTCTTAACTACAGACTACAGAATATTAAAAGTTTCTGATTTACAAGTCCATTCCTCAGTTTTGCATTTTCTGTCCCTAATGGAAACTGTTTTTCTGAAGCCGAAAATCAGGTTGCCTCTTTTTTTTTTTTTTTTAAAACCAACTGCCAAGTTGCCTCTTTGTAACCCTGCACTTTCCTAATCATTCCTATAACCCAATGTCAAGATTGTGCTTACATACTGTCTTTATAATTTTAGTTTTTTTTGCACTGGTCTGTAGATTGCTTGGTGAGCGCTCTAAACTGTTTGTGTGGGTATATTCTGTAACCTCAATAAGACCATAAACTCCAGGAAATGGCTTCTTTTCATTCTTATCTACCAATACAATGAACATTAAAATGTAGCTAGGTGATCACAGAATCTTGCCTAATGCTATGAGGAAAGAGGATGGAAAATAGCAATACCTGGCTTCACACTTAGATTATTAATACCACCAGCTATTCTGGATTCTACCATTCTCTTAACTAAGCCGTGGTTCAAAGTTAAAGACCTTGGCCCTGAAAATATTGCCTATTACCTTTGCTTCATCTCCCAGCTCAGCTCAGCCCACCCTATCCCATCCCCATTCTACTGAATTTTATGCTGCAGAGATACCAAAGCATTAATGTTTCTGGAACACATGGTGCTTTTTCACATCTCTAGGCCTTTCTGTGCTTTCTTCTCACAGGAGTACTTTTCATCCACCTGAGTATCTGAATTGTCTTTCCATTCTTTATAACCCACTCTGAAGCCACCTCCTCCAGAATCCCCCATGTCCACCCCCAAAACTGTATGAGGCTTTCTTCTGTTCTACCTATCTGGAACAAACTTCTACTGTTACACTGAGTGTACTGTATTGTAATTAACCTACTACATGTATTTATTCCATTAGATGAAATTCCAGGCTTAGTAAACATTTATCCAGGAAAGGAAGAATGGGAGGAAAGAATGGAGAAATAGAAGGAGGGAGATACAAGGAAGTTTCTGTGACTCCCTCTAAGCAGGAACCATGTCTTACTCATCTCCATATCTCCAGGGAGTAGGGCAGGTCTTAGGACATACAGTACTCATCAAATGTATGATAAATTGTTTTGACATCAATCTTAAAGGGAAAAAAAATAAAACACCTTGGCATGAAATTCTTAAAGGAAAAACTGCCATTAATCAAAACAATGTATTATTTGAGCCAAATCAATAGTGGTACACATAAGCACATTAAGGACCCAGCTTGAGACTCTATAGATCTTAGTGTTAAGAACTAAGCCAGACACTAAGAATTCAAAAATGTATGAGACATAATTTTCTCCCTGAAAGGGCTCATATTTTAGGTGAGGAATCAGGTTCATAAAAAGATAATTACTATATAACATGACAAAACCTATATCTAGGACACATTTAGCATATGAAGGCACAAGGAAGACACATATGTTATGTGGCTGGAGGTGATGGTGGTGGGGAAAGGGGGGAATTCAGGAAAGGCTTCCTGAAGAAGATGGTCCCTGAGCTCAATCTTAAATGACCAAGACATGCGTTAATATGTTTGGTTGATGGGTTGGTCTGTGAAGCGGACTACTTGCTCTATGGCTGAAGTATCCTCCTGGGAAATTACTCATTCATTCTAAAGAGAACTGAATCCTAGGTTGGTGCTGGAGAGGCAGGCAATACTCTGTCTTCAACTGGACCAGATGATGAACCAAATAGAACTGGATCTCAAAGGACATTGTGCATCAGAGCATGGGGGTGGCAGAAGACTTTACCAGAGCAGCCAGAGTATAAGAGGAAGCAAAGAGGTGTGGGATGTGATGGCAGAGATAAAAACACTCAGAGACCCAGGCTGGAGGAAATGGCTACCCATGAAGTAGCCCAGAAAACTGTATTCCAAGACAGACTCCAGCTATCCCTGGGGACTCTGACTTAGTTGGAAAAGAGTTTGGAGGAAGACAGAGTTTCCACAGTTGGGAAGCTAATGCAAAGCCAGAGAAATATCTACTTGCTGTTCTTATGGACACTTTATTACTAGTATTTTAAAACCCAGGTTACTTTGTCCTATGTTGCGTAAGAAAAGTATGAGACACTATTCCAGCCGCCAAAGAGTTTACAACTGTGTTGAAAAGCAATTGTTTTCATTTTTTTTTAAAGATTTTATTTATTTATTTGAGAGAGAATGAGTGAGAGAGAGCATGAGAGAGGAGAAGGTCAGAGGGAGAAGCAGACTCCCCAGGGAGCTGGGAGCCTGATGCGGGACTCGATCCTGGAAGTCCGGGATCATGACCTGAGCCGAAGGCAGTTGCTCAACCAACTGAGCCACCCAGGCGCCCAATTGTTTTCATTTTTAAGTGCTACAGAAACACACTCAAGATAGAAGAATTACGAAAGATTTCCCAGAAAAGGAGGGAATGAAAGTAGAATGCAAAGATGAGAATATCAAACCAAGTCCAGAGGATATTTACAGAAAACATATTTGTTAAAAAAAAAAAAATGAAGAAAGGGGCGCCTGGGTGGCTCAGTCAGTTAAGCATTCAACTCTTGATTTCAGCTCAGGTCATGATCTCGGGGTCCTGGGATCAAGCCCCATGTCAGGCTCTGCACTCAGTGGGGAGTCTGCTTGAGGATTCTTTCTCTCCCTCTCCTTCTGCCCCTTCCCCCACTTGTGTGCTCTCTCTAAAATAAGTACATAAATCTTTAAAAAAAAAAAAGGAAGTAAAATAAACTGGCAAAAACAGGCCTGCTAATTAGGAGAATTTGGTGGTAGAGAGTTAAAAATAAGACAATGTGCTACATTCTAAGTGCCCTTCAGGAGGCAGGAGACTGGCTACCCAGGAGCTGGACTCAGGTAGGACAGCGGCTCTGGGGTAAAGTCTCAGGCAGAATGTCTCGGGAGTAAGATCACAGTCCAGAGAAAGATAATTCCTTAGGGCTGGGCAGTAGTCAAGAACTGGATCCCAAGTGAAGGGCCTACCAGATACTGACAGATGAGGTCAGGGGAGGTTTCTGGAAAGATTTCCTGAGTCAGAAGTAGCATGTACAGAGAACTCTCCAAGGAGTCCTCAAGCAAGAGGTGAGCTGTTAACAGTCCCCAGCTGGAGCAGACAGGCTCCCAACAAAAATGCCTGACATTAATTATCTTATGTTGCCCAGTGTTGGCAGGCAGGGAATGAACAAGTGGAACTATCCAGAGCCAGCAAGATAGCAATATAGTGTTTTGCATTTCTCTTCAGTTATCTGAGAAGCAGGGGTGACTGGTGGGCTAGAGATGATGGTGCCTGTTAGGTGTGGGTGTGGCTAACAATGTGATCCTACCTCCATTTTCAAGTGTTGAAACAGGATAGTTGCTAAGAAGCCCAGGCAAATCACTGACAAAAAAGGTACAAGGCAAGAGAATTCTGTTCTCAACCCCTTGACTCTCCACTTACCTGGAAATCCACCACAATTAATGGTCATCAGAATGCCCTCTTATTGTCTACCTCAGGTTGGAAGACATTGCACAAGGGTATTAAGATGTCACATTTGTCTTATGGTCTGCTTTTAAAATTAAAGAATTTTGGAAGTTGAAAAAGGTCAACATTTTAAATGTTTCCCTTTATACTGTTTTAGCTAATACCACATTTTGAATAACATTTGCATTCTCTCATTTAACTATTCCATGAAATCTTAATTGTTTTTGGCTCTTCGTTGTTCCACTATTTTTTACACCCTTTTTTCTTGCTTAGCAATATCATTTTCATCAAATTTTTAGTTTTTTTTTTCATTGAAAATAATACATGCTCATTTTAAAAGTTGAAAAATAAAAGAAGATTAAAAATCATAGTCTCATAGTAATCATTTGTTTAACACTTTAAAGTATTTCCTTTCAATCGTTTTTTCTAAGAAGTTTTTCTTTTCTTAATTATTGTACTGTAATGTTATTTATTTGAATTTCTTGCGGTAAACAGTGCCTGAGGGAAAAGATTTTCCAGATGAATTGTTTGTGCCCAATTACACAATTTTGTCCAGTGGGAATAACAACTCATGAGGAAAGTGTTTGCTTTTAAGTTAATCCAGATACCATAAGATACACATTCTTTCAGACTCGTCGGTGTCCTCTCTTCCATCCATGTGGTTTGCTAGGATGAGGACTGTACTAAAAACCTGTGCGGCCTTCTGTTTACTGGTAGTTGCTTAGGAACTCTGCCAAGTCTTTCATAACATATATTCTGTTCTTAAGTTCTTCATTTTGATTTGTTTTTCTGTCAACTAAATTTTTTTTTTCCCCAAGAGGTTATGTGAATTGTTGGCAAGGTTCTGAACCCTGCTACATAGGAATATCTATTATCTTCATGAATGAAACAAAATGCATCTAGGGATCACACTGTAGTCACCATCTTCTCTCCTGAAAATGGGCTCACCTTCTGACTTCTGATATCATCCATAGCTTCCAGCTCTCCCACAGTTTTCATCTTTTATTTTTCCCTATGTTCCCAGAACATTTCTCAAATGTGTTCTCTATTATCATTGCTTCAGTATACTTCAGTATGAATTCTTTTACTGTCTCCAATTTATATTTTAATTCCGCTACTGCATGTTCAGTTTACCTGTACCTGTCCATCCTTACTGCCCTCTTCTCATCTTAGCCTTCTTGTGCTTTTGCTTTTATGCTTCAGTTCAATAAGGACAAGTCTTCCCGCACCAACAAAGGATAACAGAAAAGTTCCAAAATTTCTTAGAGTTCTTATACTAAATACTATTCAGAGTTCTTCTTCCTTTAAATCTTCATAATGATGCTCCCCTTCACTTGTTCTAAAAGTTTTATAAGTCCTGGGAAGGGGAGCTGAGATGGCATAGTAGGAGATCCCTAGGCTTGCCTCATTCCTTGAACACAACAAGATAAATATCAAATCATTCTGAATATCCAAGAAGTTGAACTAAGGACTGACAGAACAAACCACACAACCAGGGGGAGAGGAGCCCACATTGTGGAAGGTGGGAGGTGCAGAAATGTGGTTTGGGGGAGAAACAGATCAGGGCTGCTGTGAAATGGAGAGAGCCCTGATTATGGAGAGAGAGAAAGACAGAGAGACAGAGACAAAGAGAAGCACCCAGGGGATTGCATAAAGAAAACACTTCCTCAAAGTATGGGAAAACAAGAGGAACTGATTTTTATAAGTTTTTACAACCATTGGGCTCAAAGACTGAAGTTTCATAGGTCATGGCAGGGCTGGTATGGAGCTCCAAGGGCACTGCCGTGCTTCTGTGGAGAAGGGCACATAGCCCAGGGGGTGATGGCACTATCTGAGGGATGCACTGGCAGAGATGGTTCCCTCTTTGTGGAGCCCATGCAGGATATGTGGCATTTCCTCTTTGGAGACAAAAGACCCAGCAGGCACCATTTCCCTCCCCTGCCACTCAGCATAGGCACAGAGATAACTGCTGAGGGCACCTAACCTGGACACTGGCTCTTTCCTGTGGTTTACTTCAAACTCCACACCCCTGCACTTTGGTGCAACTGCCCTTCTGGGATAAACCTGCCTCAGTCCCAGAAGAGCAAGACCCTTCCCCAGAGACCAGTGAGGGTCTCCACCGTGCCAGGTCTCCAAAGTCTGGAGTTTAAAACTCAGCCGGGCTACCTGGGATAGAGTCCAAGGTGCAGATGATCCAGACACAGACAGGGTGAAGGCAGAAATCTAAGGGACACCTGGGACATAGGAGAGGGGGATTGCTCGCTCTTCTGGGAGGGCTTTCCAGATAGCAGTGGGCATCCTCAGGGGATGAGGAAGGGGGCTGGTGCCATTTTTCTACACTGCCCCTCGGCATAAACTTACTTCATAAGCAGCACAGCAACAATGGTAGCAGTGTAAACCACTTACACCAAGCCCCGTTTCCTGTGCTCTGCAGGGGCTGCTTTCCTCAGGCAACTGTGCCTGAGTATGAGCCTGTCTTTGCCACCTTATGTTAATTTAGATTTTTTTTAAAGATTTATTTACTTATTTTAGAGAGAGAGAGAGAGCAAGACCCTCCCCCAGAAGACTAGTACAGAGACCCCCGCATTTACCATGCCTACTGACCAGAGTTCTAAAAGCTTCAGCTCTAAAGGAAATAGCATCAGGTCTCATTTAACAACCAGACCAGAGCACACCTAGTTAAAACTTGCCACACTCTGGCCAAGGTCCAAACAGTCACCACTGTAGGAAGGAGAAACTCTGCAGAGGACTGACTTGAGGGAAAGAGGAGCCAAAACACAGCAACAGAGTATACCCAGCATTTACCAGAGATATTTCCTGAAGTGCCAGGCCCTGGACTGTATATGACCTCTTCTTCAAAAAGCCATTACTCTCAGGAGTGGGAATCATAATAGGCTTTCCTAACACAGAGAAGACGACAGAGATGTACACAAAATGCCAACATGGAGGAATTCATCCCAAAAGAAAGAACAAGAAAAGGTCACAGCCAGGGATCTAATTGAAACAGATGTAAGTAATATACCTCATCCAAAATTTAAAGCAATAATCATAAGGAGACTAGTCAGGCTTGAGAAAAGCATAGAAGACACCAGAGTCCTTCACCATAGAGATAAAAGACCTAAAAACTAGTCAGGCCAAACTGAAAAATGCAATAACTGGGATTCAAAACCAGCTGGGTGTAGTGACCACAAGGATGGAAGAAGCAGACTAATGAATAAGTAATATAGACAACAAAATTATGGAAAATAATGAAGCTGAAAAGAAGAGAGAAAGAATAATACTGGATCTCAAAAGTAGACTCTGGAAACTCAGCAACTCCAAAAAGCACAATAACATTCGTATCTTAGGAATTCCAGAAGAAGAAGACAGGGAAAGGGGGCAGAAGGTTTATTTGAACAAATTATAGCTGAAAACTTCCATAATCTGGAGAAGGAAACAGACATAGAAATCCAGGAGGCACAGAGAACTTCCATCAGAGTCAACAAAAGCAGGCCAACACCAAGACATATTGTAGTTAAATTTGCAAAATATAGACATAAAGAAAAAAAATCCTAAGAGCATCAAGCCAAAAGAGTCCCTAACTTATAAGGGGAGACTGATAAGGTTAGCAACACCAGATCTCTCCAAATAAAACTTAGCAGGAAGAAGCAAATGGCATGATATATTCAACGTGCTGAATGGGAAAAATCTGCAGCCAAGAATACTCTATCCAGCAAGGCTGTCATTAAGAATAGAAGGGGAGATAAAGAGTTTCCCAGACAAATAAAAACTAAAGCAATTTGTGACCACTAAAACAGCCCTACAAGAAATAGTAGAGGGGACTCTCTGAGTGGGAAAGAAAGACCAAAGGCAACAAAGACTAGAAAGGTACAGAAAAAAACTCCAGAGACAATAACAAAATAAGTTATAATGGCACTAAATTCATATCTATCAGTAACTACTCTGACTGTAAATGGACTAAATGCTCCAATCAAAAGACATAGGGTGTCCAAAAGAACAACAGTAACAAAAGCCCCATCTATACACTGCTAATAAGAGACTCATTTTAGACCTAAAGACACCTGCAGATTGAAAGTGAGGGGATGGAGAAACATTTATCATGCAAATGGATGTCAAAAGAAAGCCAGAGTAGCTATACTTATATCAGACAAACTAGACTTAAACCAAAGACTGTAACATGAGGTGAACAAGGGCACTATATCATAATGAAGGAGTCTATCCAACCTAACAATTCAAAGTACTTCTGCTCCCAATTTGGGAGCATCCAGGCATACAAAACAATAACAAGCATAAAAGAACTCATTGATAATAATGCAGTACAGTAGGGAACTTTAAGACCCCATTTAGATCAATGGACAGATCATTAAAGCAGAAAATCAACAAGGAAACAATGGCTTTGAATGACACACTGGACCAGATGGGCTTAACAGATATATTCAGAACATTACATTCTAAAACAGCAGAATACACATTCTTTTCAAATGCACATGGAACATTCTCCAGAATAGATCCCATACTAGGTCACAAATCAGGCCTCAACAAGGACAAAAAGAATGAGATCATGCCATGCATATTTTCTGACCACAGCACTATGAAACTGGAAATCGATCACAAGAAAAAAATGTGGAAAGAGCAAAAATGCATGTAGGTTAAAGAATGAATGGTTCAACCAGGAAATTAAAGAATGAATGGTTACTACCAAAGAATGAATGGTTTGACCAGGAAATTAAAGAAGAAATTAAAAAATACATGGACACAAATGAAAATGAAAACACAATATTCAAAAACCTCCAGCAAAAGCAGTCATAAGAAGGAAATATATAGCAATACAGGCCTACCTCAAAAATAAGAAAAATCTCACATATGCAAACTAACCTTATGCCTAAAGGAGCTAGAAAAAGAACAAGTGAAGCCTAAAGCCATCAGAAGAAGCCATCTAATAATGATTAAAGCAGAAATAGCTGATATAGAAACTAAACAAAATAAAACAATAGAACTAATCAATGAAAGTAGGAGCTAGTTCTTTAATAATAAAATTGATAAACCCCTAGCCAACTTATCAAAAAGAAAAGGACCCAAATAAATAAAATTATTAATGAGAGGGGAGATATAACAACCAATACCACAGAAATACAAACGATTATAAGAGAATATTAGGAAAAATTAAATGCCACCAAGTCAGACAATGTGGAAGAAATGGATAAATTCCTAAAAACATACAAACTATCAAAACTGAAATAGGAAGAACTAGAAAAGTTGAACAAACAATTAACCAGCAAAGAAATTGAACCAGCAATAAAAAATCTCCCAACAAATAGAAGTCTAGGGCCAGATGGCTTCACAGGGGAATTCTACAAAACATTTAAAGATTAATACCTTTTTTTCTCAAATTGTTCTAAAAATAGAAATGAATGATGGCTAATTGAATTTAAATTAAAAAACAAAACAACCCCCCCTGCCAAAAAACAAAAGAATAGAAATGGAAGGAAAACCTCCAAACTCATCCTATGAGGCCAGCATTACCTCGATTCCAAAACCAGACAAAGATCCCACAAAAAAAGAGAATTACAGGCCAGTATCCCTGATGAACACTGATGCAAAAGTTGTCAACAAAATACCAGCAAATTGAATCTAATGTTACATTAAAAGTATCATTCACCACAATTGAGTGGAATTTATTCTTGGGGTACAAGCGTGTTTCAATATTTGCAAATCAACGTGAAATACCACATTAATAAAATCAAGGATAAGAATGGTATGATCCTCTCAATAGAGGCAGAAAAAGCATTTAACAAAGTACAGCATCCACTCTTAATTAAAAAGCTCAACAAATTAGGAATGCAGGGAACATCTTCAACATCATAAAGGCCATGTATGAAAGACCTACAGCAAATACCATTCTTTTTTTTTTTTTTTTAAAGATTTTATTTATTTATTTGAGAGAGAGACAGTGAGAGAAAGCATGAGCAAGGAGAAGGTCAGAGAGAGAAGCAGACTCCCCGTGGAGCTGGGAGCCCGATGCGGGACTCGATCCCGGGACTCCAGGATCATGACCTGAGCCGAAGGCAGTCGTCCAACCAACTGAGCCACCCAGGCGTCCCAGCAAATACCATTCTTAATGGGGAAAAACTGAGAGCTTTTCCTCTAGAGTCAGGAACAAGACGGGGATATCCACTCCCACCACTGTTATTTAACATAGTACTGGAAGTCCTAGCCTCCACAATCAGACATAAAAAGAAAGAAACAGTATCCAAATCAGCAAGAAGAAGCCAAATTTCACTATTCACAGATGACATGATACTCTATGCAAAAAACCTGAAAGACTCCACCCAATAACTGCTAGAACTGATACACAAATTCAGTAAAGTTGCAGGATACAAAATCAACACCCAGAAATCTGTTGCATTTCTATACACCAATAATGAAGCAGCAGAAAGAGAAATCAAGGAATCAATCCCATTTATAACTGCACCAAAAACCTTAAGATACTTAGGAATACACTGAACCAAAGAAGTAAAATATCTATACTCTGAAAACTATACAACACATCTGAAAGAAATTAAAGATGACACAAAGAAATGAAAAAACATTCCATGCTCATGGATTGGAAGAACAAATATTGTTAAAAGGTCTGTACTGCCGAAGCAATCTACACATTTCATGCAATCCCTATCAAAACACCAAGAGCATTTTTCACAGAGCTGGAACAAACAACCCTAAAATTTGTATGGAACCACAAAAGACCCCAAATAACCAAAGCAATCTTGAAAAAGAAAAGACAAGGCATCACAAGTCCAGACTTCAAGTTATATTACAAAGCTGAAGTCACCAAGACACCATGGTACTGGCACAAAAATTGACACATAGCTCAGTAGAACGGAATAGAAAACCCAGAAATGAACCCACATCTATATGGTCAATTAATCTTCAACAAAGCAGGAAAGAATATGCAATGGGAAAAAGACAGTCTCTTCAACAAATGGTGTTGGGAAAACTGGACAGCAACACACAAGCGAATGAAACTAGGCCACTTTCTTATACCATACAGAAAAATAAATTCAAAATGGATGAAAGACTTAAATGTGAGACAGGAAACCATCAAAATCCTAGGGAACACAGACAGCAACCTCTTTGACATTAGCTGTAGCAACTTCTTACTAGAAATATCTCCAGAGGCAAGGGAAACAAAAGCAAAAATGAACTATTGAGACTTCATTAACACAAAAGGCTTTTGCACAGCAAAGGAGATAATCAACAAAGCTAAAAGGCAACTTACAAAACGGGAGAAGATATTTGCAAATGGCACATCTGATAAAGGGTTAGTATCCAAAATCTATAAAGAATCTGTCAAATTCAACACCCAAAAACCAAATAATCCAGTGAAGAAATGGGCAGAAGACATGAATAGACATTTTTCCAAAGTCATCCAGATGGATAACAGACACACAAAAAGATACTTAACATCATTCATCGTCAGGGAAATACAAATGAAAACTACAATAAGATACCACCTCACACTGGTCAGAATGGCTAAAATCACCAATACAGGAAACGACAGATTTTGGCAACGATGCAGAGAAAGGGGAACCCTCTTACACTATTGGTAGGAATGCAAACTGGTGTCTCAACAGTATGGAAGTAGTTAAAAATAGAACTACCCTACAATCTAGCAATTGCACTACTAGGTATTTACCCAAAGGATGCAAAAATAATGATTTGAAGGGACACATTTACCCCAATTTTTATAGCAGCATTACCAACAATAGCTAAATTATGGAAAGAACCCAAATGTCCACTGACATTTGGATAAGGAAGAATTAATGGATAAGGAAGGATAAATGGATAAGGAAGAAGTGGTATACACACACACACACACACACACACACACACACACACACGATGTAATATTACTCAGCCTGAAGAATGAAATCTTGCCATTTGCAACTATGTGGATGGAGCTAGAATGTATTATGCTAAGTGAAATAAGTCATTAGAGAAGCACAAATATCATTATGATATGATTTTACTCATATGTGGAATTTAAGAAATGAAACAGATGAACCTAGGGGAAAAAGAGAAGCAAACCATAAAACAGACTCTTAACTGTAGAGAACAAAGGGAGGGTTGCTAGAGAGGAAGTGGGTGAGGGGATGGGTTAAATGGGTGATGGGTAGTAAGCAATGCACTTGTGATGAACACTGGGTGTTATATGTAAGTGATGAATTACTGAATTCTACTCCTGAGACTAATATTATACTATATTAACTAACTAGAATTTAAATAAAAACTTGAAACTACAAAAAAATAAAAAGAAAAGTTTTGTTAATAGTGGCTGTACCAGCTTACATTCCCACCAACAGTGTAAGAGGGTTCCCCTTTCATATACATGATGGAATATTACCCAGCCATCAGAAAGGATGAATACCTACCATTTGCATCAACATGAATGGAACTGGAGGGTATTATGCTAAGTGAAGTAAGTCAAGCAGAAAAAGAAAACTATCATATGGTTTCACTCATATGCAGAATATAAGGAATAATGCAGAGGACCATAAAGGAAGGAAGGAAAAACTGAATGGGAAGAAATCAGAGAGGGAGACAAACAATGAGAGTCTCTGGACTCCAGGAAACAAACTGAGGATTACAGAAGGGAGACGGACAGGAGCATGGGGTAACAGACTAATGGGTATTAAGGAGGTAACATGTTGTGGTGAGCACTGTGTGTTACACGCAACTAATGAATTGTTGAACACTACATCAAAAACTCATGTTGTAGTATATGTTTGCTAATTGAACATAATAAAAAAATAAAAGTTTTGTTAAGCCCCATTTAGCTCATTTAATACACAGAACCCTTCACGATATTATCTACCTCCTTAGTTTCACAACCCACATTCCTCCAGAAGCAATCTTTCCCATAACTAAGGAAAGAATTCTTTGTAATTTCCTGTTCATATCATGCTGATTCTTAACTCTGTGCCTTTTCAGATGCTATTTTATCTGTACATAGTATTATCTCCTGAAGGTGCTCATTCCCTAACACACAAACTTTTATCCAGCCAACTACTATTCACCCTAAATACTCTGATAGGCCTTTCCAGCCACTCCTTCTTCCTCCCCAACCCAGACTAACATGGTCCCTCCCCGAGTCCTGTAACAATCTATATACACTTCTAACAAAGCAAACATCACCCCAATTGACAACACACTCTTTGAAATATGTCTTCCATAATTTAATATTTCTAGTACTTCACTCTTTAGTACCTTGTAGATACTTAACAAATGTCTGTTGAATGAATTAAGAGATATACCCTTTTTTTAAAAAAGATTTTATTTATTTATTTGGTAGAGATTACAAGTAGAGAGGCAGGCAGAGAGAGAGAAAGAGAGGAGGAAGCAGGCTCACCGCTGAGCAGAGAGCCCGATGCGGGGCTCAATCCCAGGACCCTGAGATCATGACCCAAGCTGAAAGCAGAGGCCTCAACCCACTGAGCCACCCAGGCGCCCAGAGAGATATACCCTTTTTGCTTTTAAAAAATTAACAGATTTATTTCTTAGAGCAATTTTAGATTTACAGAAAAACTGAGCAGAGAGTTCCCATATAGTACCCCTTCTGTCCCCACCCCCATTTACATTAGGGTTCACTTTCTGTTGTGTAGTTGTATGAGTTTTGACAAATGCATAAGGTCATGTATCAAACCATCACACAGAATAATCTCACTGTCCTTAAAATCCTTATTAGCTCCACCTAACTATCTTTCCCCAACTCCAACCCTGGATAACCACTGTTCTTTCTACTGTCTCCATAGTTTTGCCTTATCCAGAATGTCATATAAGTTGGAATCATGCAGTATGTAGCTTTTATGGACTGTCTTCTTTCACTCAGCAATACGCATTTAAGTTTCTCCATGTCTTTTTGTAGCTTGATAGCTTATTCCTTTTTATGACTGAATAATACTCCATTGTTAATAAGTACCACAGTTTGTTTATCTATGTAGCTACTGAAGGACATCTTGGTAGTGTCCAAGTTGTTTTTTTTTTTTTTTTGAGATTTTTTATTTAATTTATTTGAGAGAGAGAGAGAGAGAGTGTGTGTGTTGCATGTGTGTGTCACAAGTTGGGGGAGGGACAGAGCAAGAAAAACTCGAGCAGACTCCCTGCTGAGTGGGGAGCCCAACACAGAGCTCCATCCCACAACCCTGAGATCATGACCTGAGCCAAAACCAAGAGTCAGACACTTAACTGACTGAGACACCCATGCACCACCCTCCCCAAGTTTTAACAATTATAAGTAAAGCTCCTGTAAACTTTTGTGTATTGAGTTTTGTGTGGACATAAATTTCCAACTTATCTGAGTAAATACCTGAAAGCATGATTGCTGGATCTTATGGTAAGGGGCTGTACTTAGCTTTGTAAGAAACTATCAAACTATTTTCCATAGTCACCATAGCATTTTGTATTCTTACAAACAATGAATGAGAGTTCCTATTGTTTCTCATTCTTACCAGCATTTGGTATTGTCAGTGTTTTGAATTTTAACTATTCTAATAGATATGAAATGGTATCTCACTATTGTTTAGATTTTCAAGTTCCTAATGGTCTATTATAAGTGCATCTTTTCATATGCTTATTTGCCATTTCTATATCTTTTTAAATGAGGTGTCTGTTTAGGCCTTTTGCCCACTTTTAATTATTTTTATTGTTGTTGTTGTTGAGTTTAAGAGTTTTTTGTATATTTTGGATACTAATCCATTACTATATACGTGTTTTGCAATTATCTCCTCCAGTCTGTTGCTTGTCTTTTTTTTTTTTAAGATTTTATTTATTTATTTGACAGAGAGAAATCACAAGTAGGCAGACAGCAGGCAGAGAGAGGGGGGAAGCAGGCTCCCTGCTGAGCAGAGAGCCCGATGCGGGGCTCGATCCCAGGACCCTGAGATCATGACCTGAGCTGAAGGCAGAGGATTTAACCCACTGAGCCACCCAGGCGCCCCATGTCTTTTCATTTTTAAAGTGTCTTTTGCAGAGTAGAAATTTTTAATTTTAATGAAGTGCCACTTATCACTTTTTCTTTCATAGACTATGCTTTTGGTGTTGAACCTAAAAACTCATCACAAAACACAAAGTCACCTAGATTTTTTTCCCTGTGTTATTTTCTAGCTTTATAGTTTCGTGTTTTACATTTGGGTCTATGCACTCCATTTTGAGTTCATTTTTAGTACAAGGTGTAAGGTCAGTGTCTAAATTTACTTTTCTGCATGTGGATGTCCAGTTGTTCAGCACCATTTGTTGAAAAGACTATCCTTTCTCCATTGGATTGCCTTTGTTCCTTCATCTAAGATCTAAGATCTAAGATCAACTGAAAGAGACATTCTCTTGGTCAGAGTTTTTCAAAGTAGAAGTATTTAGTGGACTACAGCCAGCATTTTATTTTACTTATTTTTTTTAAGATTTCATTTATTTATCAAAGAGACAGAGAGAGCGCACACAAGTAGGCAGAAGCAGAGAGAGAAGCAGGTTCCCTGCCAAGCAAGGAGTGGGATGCGGGATTCGATCCCAAGACCCTGGAATCATGACCTGAGCCAAAGGCAGCCGCTTAACCAACTGAGCCACCCAGGCATCCCTATTTTACTTATTTTTTAAAAGATTTTATTTATTTCAGAGAGAGAGCAAGAGAGAAAGAGACAACAGGGCACCTGGGTGGCTCAGTTGGTTGAACAACTGCCTTCAGCTCAGGTCGTGATCCTGGAGTCTCAGGATAGAGTCTCGCAATGGGCTCCCTGATCAGCAGGGGATCTGCTTCTTCCTCTGCCCGCCCCCACCCCACTCATGCTCCCGCTCTCTCTCTCTCTAATAAATACATAAAATCTTTAAAAGAGAGAGAGAGAGAGAGAGTACAACTGGGGTGGGGTGAGGGGAAGGGCAGAGGGAGAGAGAAAAGCAGACTCTCTGCTGAGCAGGGAGCCCCACAAGGAACCTGATCCCAGGACCCTGACCTGAATCAAAGGCAGATGCTTAACTGACTGAGCCACCCAGGCACCCAAGAGCCAGCATTTTAAAAAATGAAATGGCTTAGACTAAGGAATATCAGAATGCAGGATAATTAAGTATTGTTAATAAAACTTTTGTTCCAGTTTGTGTGTATGTATGTGTGTCTGTCTGTACTGGGTTGTAGTATAAAATGTATTTTTTTTACTGCAGGTTGTGGTTGAAAGGTTTGAGAGTTAATTGCTCTAGAGAATCTACTAGAGATGCAAGGCCATAGCCATTAAACTTAAATAACTATCTGCCATATTCACCAGAAATTTTCAGTTATATATCTAAGATGCAAATCCAATGACATTCTTCTGCTTAAACTCTTTAAGATCATTCTGAAAGCAATGGAAAGTAAAATGTAGTAAAGTAAGAATAAATGCAGCAGGGCCATTCAAAAGACTGTTGTAATGAGCTAGGCAAATTATGATAAAGACCTAAAATAAGGCAGTGGCTTTGGAAGCAGAAAGGAGACGATTCTAAGATCTGGAGACTGGATATGCAGGGAGAAGAGATGAGGATATACTGAAAGAGAAAAAGTAGTGATATTTACCAATCCAGGAAATACAGAAAGTGGACCAGTTTTAGAGTAAAAGAAGATAAGTATGGTTTGGGATATGATCAGTCTGGGGTGGTGACAGGGTTTCCAACTGGTGAGGTTCAGGAGGCATTTGAATATTGAGGCCTGGAGCTCAGCAAATAAGTAGTAGTGGAAATTATGAGTGTGAATAAAGCCACCTAGGACAAGTAAATAGAGTAAGAAAAATAAAAGGCAAATAATAAGATCTTGGGGATCATAAGCATTTAAGTAGTGAAGAGAAAATGGAACCCCCCAAACACGCAAATAAATACTCAGAAAGGTGTGAAGAGAACCAACACAGTAGTATTACGTAAACTAAGGGAGCAAAACAAGATAGCACATTTAAACTCAAACAGATCAGTAACAACAAAAAATATGAATCAACAAAATGCTGTAAAAAAACAAAGATTTTCAGCCTGTTGAAAGACAAAGAATCTAAAAGACAAAAACAAAACAAAACAAAATCCAATGATGTGCTATTCATAAGACTCACATCAAATTTAAGAACACAAAAATGCTGAAAGTAAAAGAATGGAAAAAACTACGCTAATCAAATACAAACTGAAAGCTGGTGTGGCTATACCTGGTATTACCGGTGACAGTAATAACTTTATCGGTACACAGCCAAAACAGACTTCAAGGGATACATCCTAATGATAAATGAGAAATCATCATGAAATATAGCATTTGGGGATTAACAGGTTGCAATTATACAATCTCAAGTTACATAAAGCAAAAATGACAGCACTATAATAGGAAATTGACAAATTCACAATTATGGTGGGAGATCCAAACACCTCTCTCATTAATTGGTAACATTAGTAGACCAAAAAAATCAGTAAGACTGGAAAAGGTTTGAACAATGTGACAACATGATTTGAAAACCTGACTTAATACAGAATATTTCACCCCACACTGCTACCTATATGTTATTTTTACACATACATGGAACTTTTTTTTTAGTGCTGAGGTATAAATTTTGTCTCAACAAAATTCAAAAGGTTCAAATCATATAAATAAACAGCTAAAGCACTAACAGGGGTACCTATAGCCTTAAGACCACAGATCAGAAAAGATTAAAAATTTAAAAAGATTAAAAATTACAGAGCCAAAAGATCTGAAGACACTTCACCAGAGAAGATATACAAATGGCAAATAAACATATGAAAAGATGTTCCACACCATGTGCCATTAGAGAATTGCAAATTAGAACAACACTGGGATACCACTATGTGTTTATCAGATGGGCTAAAATTCAAAACACTGATAATACCAAAAACTGGCGAGGATATGGTTCAAAAGGAACTTTCATATTGCTGATAGGGATGTTAAATAGTACACTCACTTTGAAAAAAATGGTTCAGCGGTTTCTTACAAAATGAAACATACTCTTACCGTTCAATCCAGCAGTCATGCTCCTTGTTATTTACCAAATTCACTAAAAACATGTCTACACAAAAACCTGCACACTACCTTTATAGCAGCTTTACTCATAGCTGCCAAAATTTAGAAGTAACCAAGATATCCTTCATTACAGGAGTGGATAAATAAACTGTATACAGTCAGATAATGGATATTGTTCAGTCTTAAAAAGAGATGAGCTATCAAGCCATGAAAAGCCACAGAGGGGCCTTAAGTGCTTATCATTAAGTGAAAGAAGCCAATCTGATTGATTTCAAGTATACGACATTCTGGAAAAAGGTAAAATATAGAGACAATAAAAACAGCGGTAACCAAGGATTATAAAGTGGGAGAGAAGGATGGGTAGAGCAGAGGATTTTCCGGGCAGGGTAACTATTCTATGCGATATTGTATCAGTGGGTACGTATCATTATGCATTTGTCCAAACACATACAATGTACACCAAGAATGAACTCCAATGTGAACTACAGACCTTGGGTAATTATGAAGTATCAGTGAAGGTTCATCAACATATAATAAATGCATCACACTGGTGGAGGACCTTAGTGGTGGGGGAGGCTATCTGGTGGGGGGGGGTGTATATGGGAACTCTACTTTCCAATCAATTCTGCTATGGATCCAAAATGCTATAAAAATAAAGTCTGTTTTAGGGAGGGAGGAGCAGGGAAAGAGGGACAGAGAGAGAATCTTAAGCAGGCTCCATGCCCAGCACAGTGTCCAACTAGGGACCGGATCTCATAACCCCGAGATCATGATCTTAGCTGAAATCAAGGGTCAGACTCTCAAGCAACTTAGACACCCAGGTTCCCCTGAAGCCTATTTTTTAAAAAATTAAATAGCTAAACATACATCTCAAGAAGTTAGAAAAAGAACAGAAAAAAAAAAAAGGAAAAAAAAACAACCAAAGAGGTAGATGGAAGAATACAGAAAATAATAGAGAACGACCTAAAATAAAGAAGATTAACAAAATAAAACTTTGTTCTTTAGGAAAAAAAGTTCCAGTCAGTTCCTGACTGGCTCAGCCAGTAGAACATGTGACTCTTGATCTCAGGGGTATGAGTTCAAGCCCCTCCTTGGGTACAGAGATTACTTTAAAAAAAATTATTTTTTTAATTAAAAAAAAAAGAGTTCCAAAGAGAAATAGAAAATGTGAAGAGTTTCTACATTTAGAAACTGAAGAAGGAAATAGTGTCAAAAAAGCAGACCTGGTCAACAGTACCCAATGGCATAAAAAAGTAAACAATTACAATGGAAAATTGCCTGATGACTCTGGGAATAAGGAGATTACTAATGAGTTAGCCAAGAACAGTTTAAGTAGAATGGAATGAAGCAGAACTAGCTTCTAAATGGAAAAAAAAAAATCTTGGAGATGTTAACATCAATGCTAATATTGTACATCTGCAAGAAGCTAGATTTTATTTATTTTTACCTTTGCACAGCATCTCCCAAAAAGATGCTCAAAACATCATTTGCAAATTAATTCAATTCGAAGAGAAAGTATTACATATAGAAGGCTTTAAACGCCTGCCAGTAATGAGAACTAAATTAAGAAGTCTTAAGATTTCTAAACAGATATAAAGCCTAGTAAAAGTGATGTTTAAAGACTGATCTGGATTTGAGCTTACTCTGTGAGAGGGAATACCTCTCCCAGCAGGGAGCCTACATGGGACGTTATTACAGCAGTCTATGCCCGGCCTTGATTAGGACAAGCCAAACACAGTAAGAACAGTGTGAGAGACATCATGAAAATAAAATTATTAGGATTTGTTAACTAGTGGATATGCAAGTTAGGAGAAAAGCTATCTGGAAGCTATCTGGAAGACAGAAAAAATTAAGAAGATGAAGGATGGTGATCAATGGTGATATACAATGACATTTTAACAGCAGGTGGTCCCCGAAGTCAATTGGTGCGACCATACAATGGTGCAAAAGTGACATACATTCAGTAGAAACTGCACTTCGAATTGTGAATGTTGATTTTTTTCCCAGGCTAGCAGTATTCAGTACTATCCTCTCTTGTGACACCCGAATATGAGGGTCAACAACTGTTACAATGACAACCATTCTGTACCCAAATGACCAATTTGGTTTTTACTTTCAATACAGTATTCCCTAAATTACATGAGATATTCAACACCTGATTATAAAATAGACTTTGTGTCAGATGATTTTGCCCACCTGTAGGCTAATGTAAGTACACTCAGCACCTTTCAGATAGGAGAAGCTAAGCTACGAGGCCAGGTGTAGTAAATGCGTTGTCAAATTACTGCAGGTTGATCACGATGTAACCCGGTCCTCATTAAGTCGAGGAAGATCTGTAAATGCAGCTTCAACTAAATGTATTCCTATTGAATAAATAAATAAATCTTTAAGAAATTGATATTGAATTTTCAGCCTTTATCTTTTGGTTACAAATTTTCTCAAACAAGTAGATTTTATCTAGATGTTAACTGGGATTTTTACAAATGAATAAACATCAGTGGAAAATTTATTCAAACTCAAATACTTTTATCTTTATTTCCAGAAGACAAGATAATGGGATAGTTTTGAAATATCTGTGGGAAATGCCACAAATAAAAGAAAAAGTTTTTTTTTTAAGCAATTTAAATCTAGGAGACTAATTTAAAAAAAATAGCACAAGTCAAATGACAAATGTGTAAGATTTTAATATTACATACATATATCAGAAGTTTTCAAGATATGTAAACACACACATCACTCATACAGTTCAAGATCATTTCCAGAGTCAGCATACACTGTAGAAGTTTTCCGGCCTTCCTCTTTCCATTTCATTTTGGCTCACCTCTACCCTTGAAACATCTTGAAACACAGATAGTATGGAAACAAAGAACATAAGCTGTCTCTGAGAATATTTAGAATGAAATAGCTCAGCATTCCTTTTCTTTTTCACTAAACCATGCACTGCACCACAAAATTAAACAGACATCTCCAGGGACCCAGATTTGCCAAGAGTGTTTCTGGCAAAAATAAAATCTGGCCCTTCTCCAGACTTCTATACATGGACAACACTGGCTGCCCTACAGATAAAGATTGATGGCTGGCTGGCTGGTCTGTGGTTACTTAGTAGTGTCAAGATAAAGAATAGGAGGCACAGATCATTTTCATGTCTAAAGACTTCTGACAACAAACTTGCTCTGCTTAATTTCTCACATTCTGCAATAATGAGAGTTATTTACCAGAGACACAGTTTTAATTCTAGCCTTCATTCCTTATTATACAGACAAGCAAACCAAAGTGCAGCAAAGGTAGGTCATTTGCCCACAGTCACACAGCTAGTTGGGGACAGTACCAAACACAGGCCTTGAGACTCCCAGTTTAATGATCTTTCCACCTTTCTATTAAGCAGTACTAGCTTTCTAAATAATATTTAAAAGAGTGTGTCACTTGTATATTAAACTTTATTTATTTAGATTTTATTTATTTGACAGAGAGAGAAAGAACACAAGTAGGCAGAGAGAGAAGGGGGAGCAGGCTCCCCACCCAGCAGAGAGCCCGATGTGGGCCTCAATCCCAGGACCCTGAGATCATGACCTGAGCGGAGGCAGAGGCTTAACCCACTGAGCCACCCAGGCGCCCCTTAAACTCTTTTTATTTAATCTAAAACTTGAATGTCATATGCTCTTCCTCAATCAGTATTTTACTAAAAATGGCAATACACTTTTGTTTTGTGACCCTGTACATAATAGTTTTTAAAAGGACTGTATATTTTAAGTCCCAGAGTCACCAAAGTAAAATGAGTCTAGAACTGGATTCCAAACTATTAAAACACATCTAAGAAATTCTGTAACTTTTTTTTTTAAGATTTTTATTTATTTATTTGACAGAGATCACAAGTAAGCAGAGAGGCAGGCAGAGAGAGGGGGGAAGCAGGATCCCTGCCAAGCAGAGAGAGCCCAATTCAGGGCTCGATCCCAGGACCCTGAGATCATCACCTGAACGGAAGGCAGAAACTTCAACCCACTGAGCCACCCAGCCGCCCCACCCACTGAGCCACCCAGGTACCCCAGAAATTCTGTATCTTTAAACCTGGAAAGATTCTTTAAAAATTATGGCCCAATATATTTAAAAGTATCAGGTCACTGGAATTAGGATCATAGCTAAGAATTAAATCTTAGCTCTGCCAATGACTAGGTGTGTGATACGGGCCTTGTTTCCTCCTTACCTATAAAATAAGCAGGTTGGATTGGGATCATTATACTTAGGAATTCATCTTTTCCAACATTTAAAGATTTACTTATTTATGTTAGAGAGAGAATGTGTGTGTGTGTGCGCGCGCAGAAGGGAGAGGCAAAGGGAGAGAGAGAAGCAGACTCCCCGCTGAGAGTGATGGGGTGGGGGGGGCTCAGTCCCAGGACCCTGAGATCATGACCTAAGCTGAAACCAAGACTTGGACGCTTAACCAACTGAGCCACCCTGGTTCACCAATTCCATCATTTAAAATACAATTCTTGGTAACTTGATGATATCTAATCCTTATTACCTTACAACATTCAAATAACAGAGCAAAGAAATAAACACAACGATCCATACTTAGTTAACTAAACAAATTAAAACACAGAAAATACCTCCACTATAAAAAAGCAGTAGATCTGGCTCTGTATAGAGTCAGAGAGAAGAACACTATCAGGAGAAAATGGTAGTACATAGTTGAATTTATGGTGATTTAGATCACTTTCTGCATTCATTTTACCAAGTAGTTTTGAAAACCCAAGTCTAGTTTTTCTGAAAAAGGAACAGAGAAGCACATAAAAGCTCAGAGTGGCTGTTCAGTCTGGCTCTACCAGAAGTACCACACACCTCTGTCAGATATGAAGAACCCCGATCTATTGCTGTACTGAATACAGTTATATATGGCCCTGAAGGATTTATGTTCAAGACTTCTAATGAGCGGGTCACTTAGATCTTTTTTTTTTTTTTTTTTCATCTACCATTAGGAGAAACAGCTTTTACCTTCATTTTTTTACTTGAGACAGTTGTTAGTTTCTACAGACTACAGATGTTCATTACATGCAATTTACTGTTAGCTACTCTAGGGAAAACAAGAAGGTATAAACATAGTCCCTGCAACCACCAGCCCAGGATTTTACAACTGAGTAGGATCATGCAAATTTGATGACCTCTGAGTTATACTTATAAAATTAAATTCTCACCAGCTTTTATGTCTAGTTTAACTGCATTTAGGTCCTATGTCCCTTTGCTAACAGACATCAAACACAAATTCATTTATAAGGTGCTAGAGAAAGGGATTAAGGCATCGTAAAGAGCTAATCCAACTGATGGCTGTAAAGAGAAGACAACAGGAAAATGTGAGATTATTAAACTCTATGCACTGAAACCCCTCCAAGATACAGCTCATTCGTCAGACCTAAAATATTTCTGTTTTGATTAAACACTGAAGCTTTATATCCCTTTGAGAGAATAAATCATATCTTGGGGCTGTCTGTATCTCTGATTCAATTTGCCTAGAGCAGTCTTATAAAAGTGGTTGGGTCAGAGCAATAAGAATATTGGGTTATCAGTTTTATCAAATTATTTACCAGGATAATTAAAAACTTCTGAATTTCCCGGTTTTTCCCTCTGTTAAACTGGGACAATAGAATCTGTCTTGAATCATTGAATACTACCTCAAAAACTAATCATGTAGGGCGCCTGGTGGCTCAGTGGGTTAAGCCTCTGCCTTTGGCTCAGCTCATGATCTCAGGGTCCTGGGATCAAGCCCTGCATCGGGCTCTCTTCTCAGCAGGGAGGCTGCTTCCTCCTCTCTCTCTCTCTCTCTGCCTACTTGTGATCTCTCTCTCTGTCAAGTAAATAAATAAATAAAATCCTTAAAAAAAAAAAAACTAGGGGTGTCTGGGTGGCTCAGTGGGTTAAAGCCTCTGACTTCGGCTTAGGTCATGATACCAGGGTTCTGGGATCAAGCCTGCATCGTTGGGCTCTCTGCTCAGCAGGGAGCCTGCTTCCTCCTCTTTCTCTGCCTGCCTCTCTGCCTGCTTGTGATCTCTGTCTGTCAAATAAAATAAATAAAATCTTTAAAAAATTTTTAAAAAACTAATGATATACTATATGCTGGCTAACTGAACATAATAATAAATTTTTAAAAAGAAAAAGAAAAAAAAAAAGAAAACCTTGCAGTGCTAGTTACCATAAGGATCTAAATGAAAGTACTCAGCAAACTGTCCTATAAATGAAAGGTGATATTATTATTGAGCTTAGATTTTGGAACCTTTCATATAAAGTCCAAAGCTAGATAATGTCAGATCAACATCTTTCTCCAATCACTCCAGCTTCCTTATAGCACATTTACTGGTGACTAACCCATCATGAATACCTTGCAAGCATTACTTCACAGTTACAGGATATTATACTTCTATCTAACCCTAGTGTACGTGACATTCAGCCTAGGGGAATCTCAATAAAAATCCATACCTGCTTTATTGTGCTGGAGCTTAAACAGCAGATCAGAAAGAAACACAGGTCTTAAAATGCTCCTTCAGTCTCTTTTGGGGCTAGGATTGGAACTCATTCTAGCAGTGAATGACTCAACCATCACCAAAATATTCATGCTGCTTTTTGAAAAATCTCAGCAAAGGCCATCTGACTATCAGTTGGGGGAGGGGGAATGTCTTAACCTCTTTCATCATATCATTTACAAAGATTGATCCCTAATGGACTATAATTCTAAGTATGAAAGATAACACAATGAAGCTCAGAGAAAAACATATCTTTGTGACTTTAGAGTATTTGAAGTATTTGTATCCTCTTAAATAGGACATAAAAACTTTGACCACAAAAGAAAAAAATTGATAAATATGATTATATTAAGAATTTATGTTCATTAAGAGACACCATTAGTACAGCAAAATGACAACCCACAAAAGGGGAAGAAGATCTAAAAATAACATATTTGAAAATGACTCATATAGATTTTACATAGAGCATTTCTGTGAATCACTAAGAAAAATATAGACCACTCAACAGAAATGTGAACAAAAGATGTGAATTTGTGTGACTTTCCAAAAGAGGCTATCCAAATAGCAAATAAACCTGAAAAGATGTCCAGCTTCCTTAGTCATCAGCCAAATACAAATTAAAACCACAATGTGATATTATTCTAGATACATCAGAACATCTAAAATGAAGAGGAGTTACAATACCAAGCAGTGGTGACGATATAGAGCAATGCAAGAAATGCACATACACTGCTGGTGGTATAAACTGGTACAATCTTTCTGGAAAACTGACTGTAATTATTTGTTAAAACTAAAGGTAGGCATATCTATGACCCAGCAATTCTACTCCAACAGAAATACTTATAAATATTCGCTAAAAGACAAGCACTAAAAAGTTCACAGCTTCAATATTTGTAAAAGCTAAAAACGATGCAAACCAAACAGCCATTAACAGTAGAATGGACAAATAAGTTGGAGTATGTTCACATAAAATACTACACAGCAATGAGAGTGAAGAGGTTTAACTACATGTGACAGTAAGGAAGAGGCTCACAAATATAATGCTAAACTAAAGAGGTCAGACCCAAAAGGCATGAGTCCATAGGTATAAACTAAAACAGTAACAGACAAAACCAATCTCTTCCAATGGAAGTCAGGACAGTGGGCACCATCACGGGGGCAGGGCTGACAGAACATACAGGGGGCTTCGAGAATGCTGACAAGTTCTATTTCTTTTTTTAAATTTTTTTTTTTTTTTTTTTTTTTTTTTTTTTTTTTTAAGAGAGAGCAGCAGAGGGATGGGGAGAGAGGATCTCAAGCAGGCTCCATGCCAGCCTGACACGGGGCTCAATCTCACAACCCTGAGATCATGATCTGAGTGGAAATCAAGAGTCAGATGCTTAACCAACTGAGCCACCCAAGCGCCTATTTTTTTTTTAAGATTTTATTTATTTATCTGACAGGCAGAGACACAGCGAGAGAGAGGAACATAAGCAGGGGGAGTGGGAGAGAGAGAAGCAGGCTTCCCACTGAGCAGGGAGCCCAATGTGGGGCTTGATCCCAGGCCCCTGAGCTGAAGGCAGACAACTAACTAATAAGCCACCCAGGGGCCCCAAGGTCCTATTTTTCTTTTTTATCAAATATGCACTCTTCCGTATTCATTTAAACTTCAGTAAAAAGTTAAGAAGCAATACCTTTCCTTGTTATTTCGTGTTAAGGTTCTGACCTTTCACATAAAAAATCAGCCCCCCTTGAATAAATGTCAAAATACACTGTAAGGGCTAATAGTCAAACTGATTTTGAGTTAACTGCAGATTAACCTTTAGCAAATTCACAGGTTCACAGAATTAGAGGTCTAGTAACAGTCCAAGGTAAGGAATTTGCTCTTTTCTGATTTGAAAAAATTAAAAAGGCATTAGAAAAACAATGATTTTCTTATCCCTCCCCTTATCATTGTTCTTATTATGAGCTATAAGAGCAAGATGCACTACATACATTATTTCATTTCATTCTCCTAACTCCATGAACCAATTTTATCATCTTCATGATTTTACAGCTAAGGAAATACAAGCTGAGTGTGTTGTCTAAAAGCAAACAGCACAAATGTGGTTGAGTCAGGACCTAAATCCTGGTCAGTCTGACTCCCAAGCTGATGTCCTTAACCACCATTATATCCCTGCCTCATTGTCATACTGGGGACTTTACAGGATAGGGTGATGATAATCTTCTTTGGCTTTTGCTTAATCACTTTAGAAGGCTACATACGAACTGAACATCCTCCCAACCCCTCACACACACTTTTTTTTTTTTTAAGATTTTATTTATTTATTTGACAGACAGAGATCACAAGTAGGTAGAGAGGCAGGCAAAGAGAGAGGAGGAAGCAGGCTCCCCGCTGAGCAGACAGCCCGATTCAGGGCTCCATCCCAGGACCCCAAGATCATGACCTGAGCCGAAGGCAGAGGCATTAACCCACTGAGCCACCCAGGCGCCCCGACACACACTTTTTAAACAAAGACTCATAGAGGGGGCAGCACCTGAGTGGCTCAGTCAGTTGAGCATCTGCCTTTGGCTCAGGTCGTGATCTCGGAATCCTGGGTTTGAGCCAGGCACAGGGCTCCCTACTCAGTAGGAGTCTGCTTCTCCCTCTCCCTCTGTACTCTCTCTCTCAAGTAAATAAATAAAATCTTTAAAAAAAAAAAAAAAGATTCATAGGGGGACTGGGCTGTTAAATGAAAAGTGGATGTTAAGACAGAAAGCCCATGCCACCAGTTGACCTACAATACAAATGTTTAACAGCTTATTTTTTAAAAAATATTTCATTTATTTATTTGAGAGAGATAGAATGAGAGAGCGAGTGTGTGTGTGTGTGTGTGTGTGTGCACACGCACACGATCTTCTTTATCCATGGACACTGGGCTGCTTCCATATCTTGGCTATTATATATAATGCTGCAATCAACACAGCAGAGCATGTATCCCTTTGAATTATTGTTTTTGTATTTTGTGGGTAAATATGAAGTAATGTGATTGCTGGATCACAGGGCAGTTCAATTTTTAACTTTTTGAAAAACTTCGATACTGTTTTCCACAGAGGCTGCACAAGTTTGCATTCTCCACGTCCTCACCAACACCTGCTGTTTCTTTTGTTGTTGATTTTAGCCATCTTGACAAGTGTGAGGTGATATCGCCCTGTAGTTTGGATCTGTATTTCCATGACTAGTGATAATGAACATCTTTTCATGTGTCTGTTGGCCATCTGAATGTCTTTTTCGAACAAATGTCTGTTCATGTCTTCTGTCCATTTTTAAATTAGATTATTTGTTTTCCGGGTGTTGAGTTTTATAAGTTCTTTATATATTCTGGATACTAACCCTTTATCAGATATGTCATTTGCAAATACCTTCTCCGATTCCACAGGCTGCCTTTTAGTTTTATTGTTTCTTTCACTGTGTAGAAGCTTTTTACTTTGATGTAGTCTCAAGAGTTTATTTTTTTAAAGATTTACTTATTTAAGAGAGAGAGAGTGCATTCACGCAAGCACGCTAAAGTGGAGGAAGGAGGAGAGGAGGAAAATCTCAAGCAGACTCCCTGCTGAAAGGGGTAGGGCTGACACAAGCCTCAATATTGACCCATGAGATCATGACCTGAACTGAAACCAAGAGTCAGACGTTTGACCCACTGAGCCACCTTAGTTTATTTTTTTAAAAATTTACTTTGTTGAAGATTAAGTGATCTTATAATTGTGGGTTTATTTCTGGGTTTTCTCTTCTGTTCCATTGATCTATCTATTTTTGTGCCAGTACCATACTGATCAACACAGCGTTGAATATAACCCACCCACTTAGATGAAATGCATCCCTTCATGTCCCTAGACATACATTTACTACCTGCCTCTTGGAAGTGTTTATACATATGGGAAGAGCATGCAGCTCTCTTTAGTAAACACAGAGAGCATTCATCTATATCTCCATTGTGTTATTCTGTCTAGGCCGTTGCCTCAAGTAGAAATGTAAACTGTTTTCTTATTTGAAGTTCTAAAAATATATTAGAAGAAGATTTCCACATTAGGGAACATATATATGCCATTTTTTTAATTGAAAATGAAAAGGAAATTTTGTGTGACTTTGTAGTTGGTTAAAGCATTTGTTTATCATCATACAACATGACACTTTCTATATTCAATACGACAGACTTTAAAAATAACTGGCCTATCAATTTTGAGAAATCTTTATGTAATGGGTATAGTAACAGATGTCAGTAAGAAAAAATACATTGATTTTTCCAAGGTAGCCATAAACATAAACAATAGACAGTGTGAAGGGAGAAACTGGCCATGTCACTAATCTGAATTCAAAAAGTTCTTGAAATAGGCAAGCACACAACATAGATGGTCATAATGTGCTTTTTATTTTATTTTTTTTAAAGATTTTATTTATTTATTTGACAGAGATCACAAGTAGGCAGAGAGGTAAGCAGAGAGAGAGAGGGAAGCAGGCTCCCCGCTGAGCAGATCCCAGGACCCCGGGATCATGACCTGAGCTGAAAGCAGAGGCTTTAACCCACTGAGCCACCCAGGTGCCCCCATAATGTGCTTTTTAAAAGCCATTCAAAAGTTTATCAATTTTTGGATATTATAACATTTTATGAGGAAGCTAAAGCATTCCTCTTTTACTACTGAAAATATTGTTACTAGGGAGGTAGTAAGAAAGAACTTTCTTATCAACCATCATTATCATCTCACCAGTAAATGAAAATAATAAGGCTAATAAAGACAAAGGGCTTGATATAAGGCAAATCACAGGCTTGAAACGCTAAAGCATATTACTCATCTTAATATATTATAACATTAGAATTCTTTCCACTTTTCTTTAAGTTCAAAATCACTTCAATAAAAACATTTGCTATATAAGACATCTATAACCCAGTACTAACATTTTGTATGGTTAATTTCTATCACCTTTGGGGAGGGAAGTCTACGTAACATAATGACTTTCAAATTTATTTGGTAGATCTAGCTATGGGCCACTTTTATATTAGTCTGATTTAATGGGATCTATTTTAGGTTAATTAATCCTCAGAGATATAAATTCCTTAATAAAGCAGTCAGCAGTATTTTAAAATATTAACCAAAATATTCATAAATCATGTTTAAGCAATCCATTAGCAAGACCAAAATACCTTACTTTCTGCTTCTATTTGCAGCTTTCAAAGCATAACTCTGCTTCCCTACCTTCCCAAACACCCCCTTGTATTCCACAACCCTTTCCCTCACATATCATTCCCCTCCCAACTAGGAAACAATCAGATTAATTTACATCTATCAAGTGACTGCAGTTAATTTACACTATAACATTAGCTAAGCCCAAAGAACTGGTGTATATTAAGTCAGCTAATAGCGAGATGGAAGGTTTAACCCCCTACTTAAGACATCATCAAGCATAAAGAGAGTTTTTCTTTTTGGGATGTAGAAACAGGAAGTCTGAAATCATGCATTATCTAATGGTTGTAGTCATTTTAGGATAATGAATATCCCTTGTCCCTCTGCTCTCCCTAACACAGACTGCTAAAAACACAACCCTCCCCTGCCTCACTTTCCTTTTTTCTCTTACCTATTTAGAATGCAGCAACTGAACACACCTGTACTAATTCAAAAAACAGGCATTAAAGGCCAATGACAGCATCTAAACACAGCACAACTCTTCTTCCTTTTTAATCCCACCCTTAACTGGCAGCTCCCGGGTTCTTTAATATTTATTTTAACTACCTCTGGCAATTAAGATTTTGACTTCTTTTTTTTAATGATTTACTTATTTGAAAGAAAGAGAGAGAACATGAGTAGGAGGGGTAGAGGGAAAGGGAGAGGAAATCTCAAGCTGACTCCACACTGAGCCTGGAGCTCCATCCATGACCCTAAGACCACAACCTGACCCAAAATCAACAGTCAGATGCTTAACCTACTGCACCACCCAGGAGCCCCAGACTCTGATTTCTTTTAAAATACAATTTTGAGGGGCGCCTGGGTGGCTCAGTGGGTTAAGCCGCTGCCTTCGGCTCAGGTGATGATCTCAGGGTCCTGGGATCGAGTCCCGCACCGGGTTCTCTGCTCAGCAGGGAGCCTGCTTCCCTCTCTCTCTCTCTCTCTGCCTGCCTCTCTATCTACTTGTGATCTCTCTCTGTCAAATAGATAAATAAAATCTTTAAAAAATAAAAAAATAAAAAAAATACAATTTTGGAATATAGCCCCTTCATCAATGGCTACATTATTGAAATCTGGCTTTTTTACTTGCAGAACCCCAAGAAAATTTTGAAAACCTTACATCTCCTCACACATTCTTAAACTGACATCTAAAATTTTTCACCATAAGTTTAAGTAGTAGGAAATGAGTAATTTCTAACATATTGTAAATATCGCTATTTTGCTGTTATACCACCTTAAATGTATCGTTTTTATCATCCTATCATGAAGGCCCTGCCTTTTGACCTCATCTAACTCTAATTATCTCCCAAAGGCCACATCTCCAAATACCCACAAACTGGGGACTTAGGACTTCAACATATGGACTGGGGGCAGGGCACAATTCAGCCTACAGCAACAAGTTTTCATTTCTCTGGAATAAAGGCCCAAGGATTTAACTGCTGGGTTATATAGTAGTTGCATGGTTAGTTTTTTAAGAAACTGCCAAACTGTTTTCCAGAGTGGCTATATCATTTTATATTTCCACCATCAATGTATAAATGATATGGCTTCTCTGTATCCTTGCCAGCAGTTGGTGTTGTCAATATTTTTTATTTTAGCTATTCCAGTGATATCTCGTTGTAATTTTAATTTGCATTTCCCTAATGGCTAATGAGGTTGAACATCTTTTCATGTGCTTATTTGCCAGCTGTGCATCCTCTTCAGTGAAAGGTCTGTGCATGTCTTTTTCCCATTTTCTAATTGGATTGTCTTTTACAGTTTTGAGAGTTCTTTATATATTCTAGATACTAGTTCTTTGTCAGATATGTGGCTTGCAAACATTTTTTTCTCCATCTGTAGCCTGTCTTTGCATCCTCTTAACAAGGTCATGCAAAGTAGAAGATTTTAATTTTGATGAGATAAAATTTATCAATTTTTCCTCTTATGGATCATGTTTTTGGTATCAAGTCTAAGAACCTTTTGCCTAGTTATAGACCCCAAATATTTTCTTCACTTTTTTCTAGAAGTTTTATAGTTTTGTGTTTTCCATTTATGTCTATGATATATTTTGAGTTCATTTTTATATAATATTTAGGTAAAGGTTTTTGTTTTTGTTTTGTTTTTTTGCCAATGGATGTCTAATTGCTTCAGCACCACTCATTAAAAAGCTATTTCTCCTCCTTTTGAATTGCTTTTAGGTTCTTTGTAAAAAATTAGGCATATTTTATGTGACTCTATTCCTGGGTTCCCTATGTTACTTCAATGATCTGTGTTTATCTCTCCACTAGTATCACACTATCTTGATTAATGAAGCCATATAGTAAGCTTTAACAAAGGCTTGAGAAAAGGTGATTCCTCCAATACAAATTATCTCTAATGTAATGTATTTTATGTTTGAAAGTCTTTTACTGACAGCGTTACATTTTTCCTCAACAAAAAATCTGTCTATAAATTAAAATTAAACTTCTCTTTATTTTCTGTAATAAAAGACTTCAAGTGTTAAAACAATTTCTTCTGGTTTGAGTTTTCGTTACAATTATTATTACTAACCAATTAAAATATAAATATACTGTAAACTTTGATTTTAAAGATTCTTAAACATAATAAGGAAAACTACATAAAGGAGATGGGTGTGAGGAGAAGTCAGGTGGTCACTGTCATCATGCCACCATCATCTGGTTTGTTGCCAGAAGGAAAATGGCAGATCTGGAAGAGCAGTTGTCTAATGAGGAGAAGGTGTATAGAGCAGCAAAATTCATTATTCATGCCCCTCCTGGAGAGTTTAATGAGGTGTTTAATGATGTTTGGCTGCCATTTAATAATGATAATCTTCTTAGGGAAGGAGCAGCTCATGCATTTGCACAGTATAACTTGGACCAGTTTATTCCAGAAAAATTGAATGTTATAAATATCAGATATTGATAACAGAACATGGCGACTTGGGAAATGGAAAGTTTTTGGATTCCCAAAACAGAATCTCTTTCAAATTTGATCACTTAAGAAAGGAAGCAACTGATCCAAGACCATATGAAAGAGAAAATGTGTTTAAACATGGAGAACTTCAGTAGAGACTGTTCTGCGAGTGTATATAAAAGAACATTATCCAAATGGGGTCCGCACTGATATATGGCCAAAAAAAAAAAAAAAAAAAAGATGGATAGCAAAGCATTGTTGCATGCAAAGAAAGCTATCAGTTCCAAGGAAAAAAACTTTTAGAACCATCACTGGAGGTCAGAGTGGAAGTTTCCAATCACTTTTTCAACCACTCAGGCTCAGGTGGTTGGCATCTTGAAAATTCAGGTTCATTATTATGAAGATAGTAATGTTCAGTTAGTGAGTCATAAAGATATACAAGATTTCCTAACAGCATCTACTGAAGCACAAAGAGCAAAAGAATTTATAAAGATTATAGAAGCTGCAGAAAATGAATAGTACACCACTACCAGTGAGAATTACCAGATGATGTCAGGCACTACTTTTAAAGCTTTACCTTGACAGTTGCCAATTACATGAATAAGATTGATTGGAACAAGATCCTTAGCTACAGGATTGGCAAAGAAATGCAGAATGCACAAGATGAACATTGTATGACCAGATCATTTAGTGTCTGCATTTTAAGAAAAATCATTGCAAAAGTATTCAAAACTGTCAAACTACCCAATCAGGTGAGCTGTTGCCACTTAAAATCACTGTAATTAATTAGTTTGGTTAGAGCACAGAGCTTAGGTAATTTACAATTATTTTTTCATTTCTTTTGTTCAAAGAGGATTACAAATGAGTTTAGTTTAAGTGTCTTTTACTTTCTCTTATACCTTTCTTTCTTACAAGCAAGAGATGATTCTTCTAGTTTAATGTTAAAAGTTTTGAAGTGTTTCAAAAATAGTTTACTTATCATGACCCTGAAATTGTTTATGAAGTGGGTAACTTCTGATATTTGCCCAGCACTTTTTAATGGGATCAAAAATGGACATTCTAGTTTAAGGTGGTTGATGGATTTAGTCATATATGCTGCTGAAGAAATTTGTCTACATTTCCCCCCTCATCTTTTCCATTTATGTTAAATTGAGATTAGAGGGAAAGCATTTTCTGTATCAATTGTGTATCAAAAAGGGTTTTTAGCTAGCTTAGGGTTTAAATAAACTTTTTAAAAACAAGGCCAAGATGGGAGACGCATGATGGCGGAGGAGTAGCGGACTGAAATGACATCAGGTCGCAGGATTTCAGCTAGATAGTGATCAACCATTTTGAACACCTACAAACTCAACAGGAGATCAAAGAGAAGAGCAGCCATTCTAGGAACAGAAAATCAACCACTTTCCAAAAGAGCTCTACGGAAAGCATCCAGGGAACAAAAACCCCCGAGAGCAAACTCGAGCAGATTTCTTAGCCTGTCCCTGGCAAGGGCAGTGCAATTCCACCCTGGGCAAAGACATTTGAGAATCACTACAACAGGCCCCTCCTCCAGAAGATCAGCAAGAACATCCAGCCAAGTCCAAGCTCACTGATCAAGGAGAACAGAGGATCTCTAGAGCTGGGGAAAGCAAAGGCATGGAATTAATTCATGGCTTTCTTCCCATGATCTTTTAGTCTTGCAAAGTTAATTAATTTTTTTTAATTTTATTTTTTTCCTTATTCTAATTTTTTAACTCTTCCTCTTTCCTCTTTTAACATTTTTTAACTAGTTTATCTTAACAATACCTTTTTAAAAAAATCCTTTTAAACCTTCATTATTATAGTCATATTTTATCCTTCATTGTATTTAACCTTATTTTTTGTATACACGTGAGGGGTTTTTTCCTAAAAAATTTTGGGATACAATTTCTTCTAATAGATCAAAATATACCCTAAATCTAGCACAGGGCTTTGGTCTAGTCTCCAGCCTGAGCACATTCTCTCCCTTTTTTTTTTTTTCCTCTTCTTTCTTTTTCTAACCAACTTATCGTTCCTTTTTTAGAAATTTTGTTTTAATTTTCATCTTTATAGTCATATTCCATCCTTTCATCGTGTTTACCCTTATTTTTGTATATTTATAAGTTTTTTCTTTAAAATTTTGGGAGGTAATTTTTCTAAGAGACCAAAATACACCCAAAATCAAGTGGGTGTCTCTGTTCTATTCACCAGTCTAATATATATTTATTTCTTTTTAATTTCTTTTTATCCCCCTTCTTCTCCCCCCGGTTTTGGGTCTCTTCTCATTTGATTAGTGTACATTTTTCTGGAGTCTTTGCCACCCTTTTAGTATTTTATTCTGCCATTCATATATTTTTATCTGGATAAAATGACAAGGCGGAAAAACCCACCACAGAAATAAGAACAAGAGGCAGTACCAATGGCTAGGGACGTAATCAATACAGACATTGGTAATATGTCAGTTCTAGAGTTCAGAATGACGATTCTCAAGGTGCTAGCTGGGCTCGAAAAAGGCATGGAGGATATTAAAGAAACCCTGCCTGGGGAAATAAAATCCCTTTCTGGAGAAATAAAAGAACTAAAATCTAACCAAGTTGAAATCAAAAAAGGTATTAATGAGGTGCAATCAAGAATGGAGGCTCTTACTGCTAGGATAAATGAGGGAGAAGAGAGAATTAGTGATATAGAAGACCAAATGACAGGGAATAAATAAGCTGAGCAAAAGAGAGACAAACAACTACTGGACCACAAGGGGAGAATTCGAGAGATAAGTAAAATAATATTAGAGAAGAATATAATATAAGATGAAACAATATTAGAATAATTGGGATTCCAGAAAAAGAAAGAGAGTGAGGGGCAAAAGGTATAGTAGAGCAAATTATAATAGAGAATTTCCCTAATATGGCAAAGGGAACAAGCATCAAAATCCAGGAGGCACAGAGAATCTCCCTCAAAATCAATAAAAATAGGTCCACACTCCATCATCTAATAGTGAAATTTACTAGTCTTAGTGACAAACAGAAAATCCTGAAAGCAGCTTGGGACAAGAAGTCTGTAACATACAATGGTAGAAATATTAGATTGGCAGCAGACTTATCCACAGATACCTGGCAGGCCAGAAAGAACTGGCATGATATATTCAGAGCACTAAATGAGAAAAATATGCAGCCAAGAATACTATACCCAGCTAGGCTATCATTGAAAATAGAAGGAGAGATTTAAAAAAAAAAAAAAAAAAAGCTTCCAGGACAAACAAAAATTAAAATAATTTGCAAACACCAAAACAGCCCTACAGGAAATACTGAAAGGGGTCCTCTAAGCAAAGAGAGAGCCTAAAAGTAGTAGACCAGAAAGGAACAGAGACAATACAGAGTAACGGTCACCTTACAGGCAATACAATGGCACTAAATTCAGATCTTTCAATAGTTACCCTGAATGTAAATGGGATAAATCCCCCAATCAAAAGACACAGGGTATCAGAATGGATAAAAAAACAAAACCCATCAATATGCTATCTATAAGAAACTCATTTTAGACCCAAAGACACCTCCAGATTTAAAGTGAGGGGGTGGAAAATAATCTACCATGCTAATGGACATCAAAAGAAAGCTGGGGTGGCAATCCTTATATTAGATAAATTAGATTTTAAGCCAAAGACAATAATAAGAAATGAGGAAGGACACTATATCATACTCAAAGGGTCAGTCCCACAAGAAGATCTAACAATTTTAAATATCTATGCCCCTAACATGGGAGCAGCGAACTATATAAACCATTTAATAACAAAATCAAAGAAACACATGAACAATAATACAATAATAATAGGGGACTTTAACACCCTCCTCACTGAAATGGACAGATCATCCAAGCAAAAGATCAACAAGGAAATAAAGGCCTTAACTGACACACTGGACAAGATGGACATCACAGATATATTCAGAATATTCCCTCCCAAAGCAACAGAATACATATTCTTCTCTAGAGCACATGGAACATTCTCCAGAATAGACCACATCTTGGGTCACAAATCAGGTGTCAACTGGTACCAAAGACTGGGATCATTCCCTGCATATTTTCAGACCACAATGCTCTGAAGCTAGAACTCAATCACAAGAGGAAAGTTGGAAAGAACTCAAATACATGGAGGTTACAGAGCATACTACTAAAGAATGAATGGGTCAACCAGGAAATTAAAGAAGAACTGAAAAAATTCATGGAAACAAATGAAAATGAAAACACAACTGTTCAAAATTTGTGGGACACAGCCAAGACAGTCCTGAGAGGAAAGTATATAGCGATACAAGCCTTTCTCAAGAAACAAGAAAGGTCTCAAGTATACAACCTAACCCTACACCTAAAGAAGCTGGAGAAAGAACAGCAAAGAAAGCCTAAACCCAGCAGGAGAAGAGAAATAATAAACATCAGAGCAGAAAACAATGAAATAGAAACCAAAAGAACAGTAGCACAGATTAAGAAACTAGGAGCTGGTTCTTTGAAAGAATTAATAAGATTGATAAAGCCCTAGCCAGACTTATCAAAAAGAAAAGAGAAAGGACCCAAATTAATAAAATAATGAATGAAAGAGGAGAGATCACAACCAACACCAAAGAAATACAAACAATTACAATAACATATTATGAGCAACTATACATACCAGCGAATTTGACAATCTGGAAGAAATGGATACATTCCTAGAGACATATAAACTACCACAACTGAACCAGGAAGAAATAGAAAACCTGAACAGACCCATAACCAGTAAGGAGATTGAAGCAGTCATCAAAAATCTCCCAACAAACCAAGAGCCCAGGGCCAGAGGGCTTCCCAGGGGAATTCTACCAAGCCTTTAAAGAAGAATTAATACCTATTCTCCTGAAACTGTTCCAAAAAATAGAAATGGAAGGAAAACTCATTTTTGGAGGCCAGAATTACCTTGATCCCAAAACCAGACAAAGACCCCATCAAAAAAGAGACTTACAGACCAATATCCTTGATGAACACAGATGCGAAAATTCTCACCAAAATACTAGCCAATAGGATCCAACAGTACATTAAAAGGATTATTCACCACGACCAAGTGAGATTTATTCCAGGGCTGCAAGGTTGGTTCAACATCCGCAAATCAATCAATGTGATACATTAATAAAAGAAAGAACAAGAACCATATGATACTCTCAATAGTTGCTGAAAAAGCATTTGCCAAAGTACAGCATCCTTTCTTCATCAAAACTCTTCAAAGTGTACGGATAGAGGGTACATACCTCAATATCATCAAAGCCATCTATGAAAAACCCACAGCCAATATCATTCTCAATGGGGAAAAACTGAGTTTTTCCGCTAAGATCAGGAACATGGCAAGGATGTCCACTATCACCACTGCTATTCAACACAGTACTAGAAGTCCTAGCCTCAGCAATCAGACAACAAAAAGAAATAAAGCATCCAAATTGGCAAAGAAGTCAAACTCTCACTCTTTGCTGATGATATACTATATGTGGAAAACCCAAAAGACTCCACTCCAAAACTGCTAGAACTTTTACAGGAATTCAGTAAAGTGTCAGTGATAAAATCAATGTACAGAAATCAGTTGCATTTCTATACACCAACAACTAGACAGAAGAAAGAGAAATTAAGGAGTCAATCCCATTTACAGTGGCACCCAAACCATAAGACACCTAGGAATAAACCTACCAAAGAGGCAAAGAATGTGTACTCAGAAAAAAAAAGAATCTGTACTCAGAAAACTATAAAGTACTCATGAAAGAAATTGAGGAAGACACAAAGAAATGGAAAAGCTTTCCATGCTCATGGATTAGAAGAACAAATATTGAGAAAATGTCTATTCTACCTAAAGCAACTTACGCATTTAATAATGCAATCTCTATCAAAATACCATCAATTTTTTCAAAGAAATGGAACAAATAATCCTAAAATTTATATGGAACCAGAAAAGACCCCAAATAGCCAGAGGAATGTTGAGGAAAAAAGCCAAAGTTGGTGGCATCACAATTCCAGACTTCAAGCTCTATTACAAAGCTATAATCATCAAGACAGCATGGTACTGGCACAAAAACAGACACATAAATCAATGGAACAGAATAGAGAGCCCAGAAATAGACCCTCAGCTCTATGGGCAACTAATCTTTGACAAAGCAGGAAAGAACGTCCAATGGAAAAAAGACAGCCTCTTCAAAAAATGGTGTTGGGAAAACTGGACAGCCACATGCAGAAAAATGAAACTGGACCTTTCCTTACAACGCATACAAAAACAGACTTAAAATGGATGAAAGACCTCAATGTGAGACAAGAGTCCATCAAAATCCTTGAGGAGAACACAGGCAGGAAGCAGCAACTTCTTCCTAGAAATGTTGCCAAAGGCAAGGGAAACAAGGGCAAAAATGAACTACTGTGACTTCATCAAGATCAAAGCTTTTGCACAGCAAAGGAAACACTCAACAAAACCAAAAGACTACTGACAGAATGGGAGTAGATATTTGCAAACGACATATTAGTAAACAGCTTGTATCCAAAATCTATAATGAACTTACCAAACTCAACACCCAAAAAACAAATAATTCAATCAACAAATGGGCAGAGGACATGAACAGACATTTCTGCAAAGAAGACATCCAGATGGCCAAGAGACACATGAAAAAGTGCTTCACATTACTTGGCATCAGGGAAATACAAATCAAAACCACAATGAAATACCACCTCACACCAGTCAAAATGGCTAAAATTAACAAGCTAGGAAATGACAGATGCTGGCGGGGAAAGGGAAACCCTCCTACACTGCTGGTGGGAATGCAAGCTGGTGCAGCCACTCTGGAAAACAGCATGGAGGTTCCTCAAAAAGTTGAAAATAGAGCAACCCTATGACCCAGTAATCGAACTATTGGGTATTTACCCTGAAGATACAAATGTAATGATCTGAAGGGGCACGTGCACCTGAATGTTTATAGCAGCAATGTCCACAATAGCCAAACTATGGGAAGAACCTAGATGTCCATCAACAGATGAATGGATACAGAAATACAAAAGATGTGGTATATATATATACTTACATACACATACATATACATACACACACACACAGAATGGAATGCTATGCAGCCATCAAAAGAAATGAAATCTTGCATTTGCAATATGTGGATGCAACTAGAGGGTATTATGCTAAGTGAAATAAGTCAATCAGAGAAAGACAATTATCATATGATCTCCTGACATGAGGAATTTGAGAGGCAGAGTGGGAGGCTTGAGGGGTAGGGAAGGAAAAAATGAAACAAGATGGGATCGGGAGGGAGACAAACCATAAAAGACTCTTAATCTCACAAAACAAACTGAGGTTTGCTGGGGGGAGGGAAGGTGTGTAGAGGGTGGCTGGGTTGTGGACATTGGGGAGGATATGTGATATGGTGATCACTGTGAAGTGTGTAAGCCTGACAATTCACAGACCTGTACCACTGGGGCAAATAATATATTACATGTTAATTTAAAAAATAATAATAATAAAAATAAAAACAAGGCCAATATCCAGTGCTGCTTTGAGATTCTGAAATTAAATGAAGATACTTATTTCAGAAACACATTCAATGCTTTTTTTTCTTGTGACAGTTACACAAATTAGCTTGAATTCCATATCTCCCTGAGTTATTTTTATCATAGAGCCTCAAAGGTATTATAACATGATATATTACAATATATAAAATCCTGAACTCATAAAAAGTTAAGTTAAAAAATTAAAAAAGAGATGGGTGAGATTTTTCTTCTTCAATTGGTTCACAATTCCATGCAGTGACCATTATTTATCATCAGAATGACAGTGTTCGGCACCAATTCTATCCCTACTCTTAGTTTTCATAAAGTTAAATGGTGAGAAACTGGTTTCGCATAAATGAGAAGAGGAGAAAGGAAGTCTTGTTAGAGCAATTATTTCTCAATTCTTTAAAATATTTTGAACGATGTTAAAAAGAATAACAGTAATATACCATAAAAATATACCTATTAGTATATTACTTAATCAGCAAACAAATCAATTAGGTTCTTCTCTCAGTTTTGTGAGAACAAAAAAGTGGAGACTATTTGAATTGCAAAAGGAACTTTTATCTATCATTATGTGAGTTGGTGTCACTTAGTCATCCACTATCTTCACACTGACACCAATCTTCAATTTTGCCCTTTGGCGCCCTGGGGTTTTTACATCCAGGGACCTTTGTGAGATCTGAGATAGAGCAGTACGCCTTTCTTTCTTAATGGTATGAGAAGGGCAACAGTGAACAAGAAGGGGGAGAGCAGACCTTGCACCTCCATCATAAACACATTCTCAGGCAGAACAATGTTAGGAAAAGTACGTGGGGAATTTAAAGATCTACAGACTGGCTCCCTCCAACCATCTATGCCCCATACTCCTTGAAAAGTGTACCCAATTTAAAGAAAGAAGGGAGGTGCATCTGCCATCCACAGGATCAACATCAGCACAGGGAGTCCACGGAAGTAAGCAATAAATGCTTTTTGATGAGAGAAACTGCAAGAGCAAAATGACAGGCACCGAAATAGCAACTTGATATATCAAAGGAAGAACTCCACTTAAAAGCTAAGAATCAGACTGAAGCAAATTAAGCTGTTGCTTAAAGCATAATAATTAAGGCCTTTACATTTACCAAACTACTCTGCTATCACAGAATAAAAAGGCTTGTTTATCCCTCCTCTGTCCTAGGGGAATAAATTATCTCATGAACCTTTAATTCACCCCAAGTGCTATTTAAAAGCTAAGAAATGTTTAAGCAATTCATTACATTAATATAAAAATCTTTATAGGACAGAAGTATGATCAAAACCAAAGGGTAGGAAGCACTGAGTAGTGGAAAGGATATGCTGTCTTATGGTAGTGCCCAGATCCCAGTTTTTGCCCGGCTGTCCCCTGCTCTTTAGTCAGATCTCAGATAACCAACCCTTCAACAGCAAGGTTCTCCAACCAGCTGGTCAAACAGATGTCCCGACACTCATTAGCAGGTCACCTATTTTAAGTATTTATTGTCCACATAGATGCCCGATGCTTTTTTTGCTTATATTTAAAATTCATTTATTACTTATCCATCAGTGCCAAAACAACTCCCAAAACTCCCCAAAGCAACCTGTGAATTCTAGAAGAGCAGAGATCTACCAAGCCACTGCTGTAAGTTCAGCCCTTACCTAATGCAGACCAGGTAACATCCTTGTTGACAACAGCCTATAGATATCAGGCACAAAACTGATGCTAATTCTAAGACTCTCATCTTTAACTGAGCAGTTTTTTCTCTTTTTTTACTAAAATAAACTGTTGCTATTATACACGATTTTCTGAAAAATTGTGCCATTAGATCTTTATCTCTCTGAAGTTATTTGCTCTAATTCTCTTGGCTAACATTACTGAAATAATTTATCAATTATGCAATGCTTAAGTAGACACTGCAGCCATGAAGTTAAACAGGTTAGGTAAATATTCATAAGGGAGACAGTTTAACATTCGTATCAGGACTTTTAGTTCAAGATGGTAGGTTGAGGATGTGCATTTACTACCCAAAGCTTACAAAACCACAGGCAAATAAGGGAGACAAAAGAGGTAACAAACCTATAATAACAAAAGGAAAGAGAAGTGAAGGGGTTCACCAGTGGATGAAGGATACAACAAATTTCTAGAATTCAAAAAGCAGATGGAATTGTGGTGATGGGGGAGACAGGCACAGAAATACACAGCCACAAGCCGAACTAAGAGGAGCTGGAAGCCAAAATGCTTGCTGGAATGCTAGAAGGAATCCAGACAGCCAATCTGCTCAGGGACACCTGATGGCTCTGGGCTCCAGGCCAGCAGGTACAAGGGAGGAGAGAAGGGGAAAGTGGGGCTAAAGACAGTGGGAATAATTAAAGGTCTGTACTTGGAACTACGCTGGCTGGATCCCCATCTGCTTCCCCCACCCCCACACAGATCACAGGCAGCCTGGCATTAACCCTCGGTCCAAAAGCCAGATCGCTAAAAGAACAAATGACCTGGGGAAAGCCAAGGCATCTAGTGGGACTACAGTCTACCCATAGTAGAGCACTCCTCTAGCACAAAGGCACAGTCTGAGAACAGGCCTAGAGCAAGCAGGCCAGCCAAGTCATCTCGCTCTACACTGGGGCTCAGTCAGCCATTCACACAGGTGACAGGTCTAGGGGGAAAGAGACCAGCTTTTTAAATGGCATAGAAAACCCACACCAGTTCCTCAGTCCTTCTTTCTAAAATACGAATAGACAACCAGGGACTACCAGGCACATGGGGAAAACGAGCAGCACGAGAAACTACTAAGAAAAACATAACAGAAAACATAACAGGAAAAAGAATCTTGAGGGGAACAAATATACTTAAGGGATGTAAGACAACATTAAAAGAAAAAAAAACTACTATAATCAAAAGATTCAAGAGGGTATTGCACCCATATAAAATAACAGGAAACCACAAAAAAGGAACAAAGAACTTGGAAGAACTCTTTAAATTTAAAATTCTTGGAATTTAAAGAGTGATTAGAAAAGGAAAGTAAATCAACAGATGATCTGGAAAACAAATTGAGAAGCACAGAATGAGAGCATATGGATAAAAAAAAAATGGAAATAATAAAGAGACTATAAGAGATGTAAAGAGCCAATCCAAGAACAGGAAAAAAGAGTGGGAAAAACTATTCAATAATAATAGAATTTGCCAGAGCTGAAGAAAGACCCAAGTCTTAAGATTAAAAGGGCTCAGTGAGTGCTCAATACAACTAACTGATAAAAGATCCACATCTAAACATCTCCTCACAGAATTCCAAAACAAGTATAAAAAGGAGAGCCTGAACAGGGAATGCAGGTCACCCAGAAAGGACTGACAAATTGCTTGTCAGCAATAGAGGATGTTAGAAAACAATGGAACTATGTCTTCCCATTTTCTAAAGGAAATTATTTTCAGCTCCAAATGCTACACCCAACTCAACTACAAACCAGTATGAAGGTACAACATAGACAGTTTTAGACAGGACTCAGAAAGTTTATTTCCCACATATCCTTTTAAAGAACTCATTTCAGGATACATTCCAGTAAAAGGATGGAATAAATCAGGACAGTGTAAGTGGATCCTGTGGGAGACATAGATCCTAAGAACAGTGACTCCAACCCAGGAGAAGAGTGGATGGAAACCCTTGGAAGACAGCTGTGGCCTAGGAAAGCATGTGGGTACAAAGGGGGATTCCACAGAACAGAAAATACAACCGAGAGTAAAGAAGTGAGAGGCCGTGTCAAAGACATATTATGTCTGAAGAAGAAGAAGGGGAGGAGGAGGAGGAAGAAGAAAAAGAAAGGCAATTAGAAACTCCCTGGGGGGATAAAAGGTACCAAAAAAGCTACATTTTGAATGTGAAGCAAGCTTACAAGTATCCTGATTATAAGGAGTTAATGGAGTATGAGAAAAAAGGATATAGTTGTTATTGATCACAGAATCTTGAGAGTCCAGGGTTCATTAACCCAGCCCTAGAAGGAAGAAATGTAATCCCAGCACACAAATTGGCTCTGCACTAAATATTTATAGAATCATATTTTAGGGGATACTATAAATAGAGATGCCCTTCATCTTAGGCCAGAACTAACTTTGATACTTGGGCTTCAAGACATAAATTTCGGGACCCTAAAAGAAAGACTGGCCAAAAGTGTTTCACTCTTATTTTCTATAAATGTGGCACCAAATGATAGCCAGTTCCTACCTGTACTACTCTCCCTCAAGATGATAGTTGTTTTCATTATTCAAATGGTCCAGCACTCCAGAACTAGCTCACTTTACTTGGATTTGGGGGCAGATGTCAGAAGAAATGTCTGCTCCCTATAGCTGAGCAGGTAACGATCCAGAAAAATAAGGTATATTGCCTGCTCAGGGAAGAAATTGTGGCCTGTGGTAATCACAAATTATAACTCTTGTTACTTCATTACAGATCCCAAAGGCTAGGCTTTGAATTTTTATTCTTTGATTAGAATATTAAAAACTAAACAAGCATGATTTCTAAGCAAAAAGAACTTTTTATAGGGAATGTGCAAACATCACATGTTCTCTTTCCTACTGGCAGAAATATGATTTAGCTTCTGGAAAAGGACAAAGCCTTGCAGTAATCTGTTTAATAACAAGAGGCATTTGTCCTTGTCTGTTAATTCTACCTGCTTTCCTGACAAGGAGAAAGTAACTTCATGCTGCAGTCAGAGGATCTCAGGTTCATAAGGGAAACTTTCCTTTCTGGAAAAATTAACAGGTCATGACAGTAGGATACTATTTATAGTTTTTCATCTTTTAGATTCAACTTATATGGAGATTTGGTTGTCCTTGGTAACAGGACAAAATATAAAAGTTATCAACCTTGACAATGTAAAATAAGTGTCGCTGACAGGAAGTGAGAAGAACAGATGGAAAAAGAAGCACATGTTCTAATGCCCCTTTTTAAAAAAATGGGTGAGTTGACAAAGACTGTCTTAAGTGGATGAAATGAAAAATAGAGTTGTCGTTATCTAAAGTTACTAAGTTAAGCAGCAGAGGAAGTAAATTAATAATACAATTACTATATCAAACTCTGGAAGAAAGAATGAGAGGACTGTAAGCTAAACATTCATTTTTTACAGTGGAAAGTCAACGGATTAAAGTTGATCAATCAAAAAAAACTGAACAGAAAAAATTCTATTATTTGGAGCAGTAGCCCCAAATCTTTTTGATTGTACAACGCTCTCAGGAAAATATCTTAGAGCCCAAATCCCTTACATTTGTATATTTACTTATTTATGTTCCATATAAACTTAAATGGAAATATATATTACATATATATATTACAAATATATATTACATATATTTTGTGACTTACATAAAAACAGACATTAAAAGTGTATCAGAATAATTTTGAATGAATTTTTTATGGAGAGGGAACACTTATCCTAATGAACCAGAAACAGAAAATCACCAGCTATTCTGACAAAAATAAACATTTTAAGATATAAAAAAGTATATGAGAACAAAGCACTTCCTAGGATGTGTACAGTTTTTAGACACGGAGATCTAGAAGTTAGAGATGTAGCCACCAGGAAATCCCAAAAGATAGGAGGTTCAAAGAGGCTAACTTTCAGGAGTAAAGTTGGGGATACAGAGAAGTAGAAAGGGAGACTTACCATGTGCATCATAAGCTCAGCTGTACTTTTTTACTTATTGCATACATGTTTTCTTTTGTATAAAGAATTTATCTAGGGGCACGGGTGGCTCAGTCGGTTATGTGCTGGATTCTTGATTTCAGCTCGGGTCATGATCTTGAGATTGTGAGGTCAACCCTGTGTGGCTTGTAGCATCTGGCTCCGTGCTCAGTGGGAAGTCTGCCTCTCTGCCTCCCTCTCTGACCTCCCCCTCAATGTACGCTTGCTTTCTCATTCTAAAATAAATAAATCAGTGTTGCCTGGGTGGCTCAGTTAAGCGTGTGCCTTAGGCTCAGGTAATGATCCCAGAGTCCTGGAATCAAGCCCCACATCAGGCTCCCTGCTCAGTGGGGAGTCTGGTTCTCCCTCTACCGCTGTCACCCTCTCTTCCCCACCTCTGCTCATGCCTTCTCTCTCTCACTCTCTCTCTCTCAAATAAATAAATAAAATCTAAAATAAATAATAAAAACTCCATTACAAAATAATAAAATAAATCAGTCTTTTTAAAATTAATCTAACCGGCCCCATAAAACTCTGTCCCTATCAGTGTTTACGCTGATTCATTCATTCAACAAACGTTTACTGAACATCTGCTCTGGGCTAGGCACAGGGGATGGAAAAGGACAACTAACATCTTGGCTCTCAAGGAAATCACAGTCTGGGGCAGAAGAAAGCCAATAAAACCAGTGATGACAAACCAGTATCATAAATGCTGAAAGAGAAGTCGGTGCCTCCTATCTTGCAAACAGTCTGGGGCACAGAAGTGGACACTAATAGTGTGTGGGGTGTTAGGGACGGATCGCTAAAAGGTCACTTAGTTTTGGAATTGAAACCTGAAGGACAAGTAGAAAATTGAGAATAAACCAGGTAGAGAGGAATGCAAGGAAATGGGGGAAGGGGATTCTAGGGCAAAGGAGAAAAAGTGGGGGAGGGTAGACAGGCTGATAAATGAGCATGGTAAGTTGGTAAGGTGGAAGTTTTTCAGGACCAATAGGGCAAACAGTGCATGAGGTGGTGGTAGCAGGAATGAAAGAGCATGACAGGAAGGAACCAGAAATGAAGGGCCATGCTCAGAACTCTGCAGTCTCCCAAACTAGGTCAGATGTGCATTTGGGGGAACATTACTTTAGAAGCAACACGGAAGATGGAGCTCAAAGGGATAATGAGGCAGGAAGGCCATTCTGGGGGCTATTATAGTGGGGCCAATGAGAGAGAAGTAGAGAATCCTACCAGCAGGAGACAGATGGCCAATAGAAAAGTACTCATCACTATTAATCATCAAGGAAATGCTCTTGAGTAACTGGAGAGTATCACTAACTGAAACAGGGAAAGAAGCAAGTTTTGAGGGGGATGGAGTTTAGTTTAGGACACGCTAAATAAGAAGTGGCCCATAAGAGATTCTTAATCAGAGGAAATAAACCAAGGGTTGCTGGAGGGGAGGGGGGGTGGGGGGATGGGGTAACCGGGTGATGGACATTGAGGAGGGCACGTGATGTAACAAGTACTGGGGATTATGTAAGACTGATGAATCAAAGGCCTGTACCTCTGAAATCAATAATACATTTTATGTTAATTAACTGAATTTAAATTTAAAAAGTTTTAGAAATATGAAGTGCCATCTCCAAGTAGGTAACAAATAAGCAGTTAGAAGTACAGATCTAAAGTTCTGGAGGAGAGGTTCGGGCTGGTGGCACACCTTGAGACACATTAATATTTGGGTTGTACTGGAAGCCAAGTGAAGAGCTGCAATTACCCACAGAGACTATACAAGATGAGAAGCCAAAGAAGGCTGGAGTCCTGGGGAAAGCGGGGAGCAAAGGACTGAAGAGACTAAAGGAAAGGGCAGGAGAATCAGGAAAGAATGAAAGAAGGTCAGGGCAACAAGGAGGTAGTAAATGAGCCAGTAAGAGCAGCTGAAATGACAGGTCATGGCATCGTGACTGCATAGGGAAGGGAGGGAAGCCAGAGGGATTGGCTGAATGAAAGGCACGGGAGTGGCAAAGGCCTCAATTAGGAAGACGGTGATAAGATGGTGTTGGTGCTGAGAATAAAGGAGACAGGAGTGTGTGCTACCAGAGCTCAGTGTCTTAGAGTGGTTACAGACTAGTTTTGAATGCATGTAAACACATGTGTACTACACTGCACAACCTGAGTATATGTTCAGGACAAAGGACAAGATGAGGGTCATAAATAGGCTCTGGCTTGTCTGGATGGGGTGTGCCCGAATGTCAGCTGGCACATTAACAACAAAACCAAGTGTTGTCTTCTTCAAGGGGTAAAGAACAATTCTAATTAATTATAGTAATAAGGAGACATTCTTAGAGTTTATAAGGTGCAATTTTCATGCTCTTAACTTTCGTTTGTATAGGGGTACAAAAGTATTAAGAATAGTATCTGTTGTAAAAACAATTATTTTTGCATGTGATGTTCAGCAGCAATTTGCATTTTCTTCTTTAATAAATATCCATGATTCCTCCCATAGTAATTATTGGAGTGATAAATACAAATCTCTGGGGACGTCTGGCTGGCTCAGTCAGAAGAGTATGCAACTCTTGACTTTAGTGTCATTGAGTTCAAGTCCCACATTGGGTGTAGAGATTACTAAAAAAAATAAACTTAAAAAAAATACAACTCTCTTATAAAATCTGTTTTATGACAACATTTTTAAACCTAATAGTAATGGAAAAGACACTAGTAAAATACTTTAGGAAATAATTGATTTTTTTAATTGTCAGAATTCAGTTGTATTCTTTTTGTGGTAGGCAGAATTCTAAAAATGTCTCTCAAGATTCCTACCCCCTGGTTATTGATTCAAACAACCTAGGTATTGCAATAAAGGGACTTTGCAGCTGGAATTAAGGTTACTCATCAACTGACTTTGAAGTAAATATCCTTGGTTATCTGGGTATACCCAATGTAATCATATGAGCCCTTAAAAGCAGAAGAGATAGGCAGAAGAACCAGAGCATAGGACAGAGAGGAAATGAGAGAGATGTGAAGCATGCAGAGGACTCTACCACTCTTGCAGCTTTTAAGATGGAAAAGGGAGCCATGAACCAAAGAATGTAGGTGGCCTCTAGAAACTGAGAACCACCCCAGCCAACAGCCAGCCAGGAAATGGACACCCCAGTCCTATAACAGAATGGAACTGAATTCTGATAACAGAAGCCAATTCAGCCCCAGAGCTCCAGAAAGAAACAACCCTAGTGACACCTTGATTTTCAACCTCTGAAATCTGGAACAGAGAATGAGCTAGGCCAAACTGGGCCCAGACTTCTAACGTAGATAGAACTGTGAGATAAGGGTGCAAATGGGTGTTGGTCCGAGCTGCTAAATTTGTGGTACTATGTTCGAGGGCCACTGGAAAACTAACACATTTTTTTAAACTACTGACTTCAGATGTGCTCTATCAAATCTCATTTTCTCAACCCTTAATGTAACTTTGGACAGAATTCACACATCTTCCAATAATACTCAGTTATTATGAAACCAGTCTAATTTATTTTCTCTGAAACTTTTATTTTTAAAATCTTTACATCTGTAGAGAATTTAAAAGAATAGTATTAAAAAAATACCCTTATACCTATATTCATCAATTGCTAACACTGTCCTATATTTGCTTGTTTTGTCACTCTCTCTAGACATAACATAAATATCTCTACCTCTCCTACTTTCTTCCTCTCTGTATCAGTGATCCTCAACTAGGAACAATTTTGCCTCCCAGAGAACATCTGGCAAAGTCTGGAGACATTTTGATCATCACTACTGGGGTGTGTTACTGGTATCTAGTGCGTAGAGGCCACGGATGCTGCTAAACATCCTACAAAACAGAGCCCCACACAAGAAATAATTATCCAGCCCAAAATGTTAATAGTGCTGAGGTTAGAACATCCTGCTCTTGGGGTGCCTGGGTGGCTCAGTTGGTTGAGTGGCTGCCTTTGGCTCAGGTCATGATCCTGGAGTCCCAGGATCCGGGATCGTGTTCCACGACAGGCTCCCTGCTCGGTGGAGAGTCTGCTTCTCCTTGTGACTCTTCCCCTTCTCATGCTTTCTCTCTCTCATTCTCTCTCTCTCTCAAATAAATAAAAAAAAAAAAAAAAAAAAAGAACATCCTGCTCTTTATACATGATGTATATATAAACAATTTTCCTCAGTAATTTATAAGTAAATTATAGACATTGCAGTACTTTTTTACCCTAAATATTTCAGTTTATACCATCTAAAAATAAGGACACTCTTTTAAATAACACAGTTTACCAGTGATACAACAATACCATCCAGCGTGTAGTCCATTTTCAAATTACCCCATTATCTCAAAAAAATCCTTTAGCACTTTTTTTTTAAAGAATTTATTTATTTATTTATTTGACAGAGATCACAAGTAGGCAGAGAGGCAGGCAGAGAGAGAGGAACGGAAGCAGGCTCCCCACTGAACAGAGAGCCCAACTCGGCGCTTGATCTCAGGACACCGGGATCATGACCTGAGCCGAAAGCAGAGGCTTTAACCCGTTGAGCCACCCAGGCGCCCCCCTTTTTATTCAAAAGCTGGATCTAATCAATGGTACAGAGATTGGCATGTTGATCAAGGTTTTAAATTCAATATAAATAAGAAGCTCTAATTTTCAAGCAGTTGGGGGGTAAGCAGTAAAACTTGTGGTGCCAGCTCTAGGATCTGTAAGTCTGTGATTCTGACACCACGCATCTCTAAAATGGATGCAGTAATTAATTCAGAAGGTCATCAGCGTGTTATAAATCTCTCTTGCAAGAATATCCTCAAACATGATCACTCAGTTCTTAGGACAGAAAGGGGAACTGAATTTATATTAACCCATAACCCTACTGAAAAAACATCAATCTGAAACAACAAATCAAGAAGGAACTTTTTCCAAAGAAGACATGAAAATGGCCAACAAGCACATGAAAAGATGCTCAACATCACTCATTGTCAGGGAAATTCAAATCAAAACCAGACTGAGAGGGGCACCTGGGTGGTTCAGTCGGTGAATCACCTGTCTTCAGCTCAGGTCCTAACCTCAAGGCCTGGAATCGAGCCCCGCATGCAGTTCTCTGCTCAGCAGAGAATCTGCTTCTCCCTCTTGTTCTCTCTCTCTCTCAAATAAATAAAATCTTAAAAAACAAAACACAACAGTGAGATACCACCTCATACCTGTTAGGATGGCTACTATTAAAACAACAACAACAACAAAAAAAAATGAAAACAAGTGCTGGCAAGGAGAGAGAGTCCTTGCACACTGCTGGTGGGAATGTAAATGGTACAGACACAATAAAAAGACAGTGTGGAGTTTCCTCAAAAAATTAAAAATAGAATTACCCAATGATTTAGCAATCTTGCTTTTGGGTCTATGTCCAAAATAATTACAAGCAGGATCTCAAAGACATATTAGCGTTCCCATGTTCACTGCAGCATTGGTCACAATAGCCAAGAGGTGGAAGCAACCTAATGTCCATAGACTGAGGAATGGATGAGGAAAGTGTGGTCTACACATACAGAATATGTGTATTATTATAGAGATATACTATTATATAATAGTAGAATATTATACAGCCTTTACAAAGAAGGAAATCTTGTCATATGATACAAGTTGGAAGAATCTTGAGGGCATTACACTAAGTGAAATAAGTCAGTCACAAAAAGACAAATACTGCATGATTCTACTTATATGAGGTATCTGAAGAAGTCAGACTCATAGAAACAGGAAGTAGAATGTGGTTACCAAGCTGGCAGGGAGGGGAAAATGGGGAGGTGTTGTTTAGTAAATACAGAGTTTCAGTTATATAAAATGAAAAAGTTCCAGAGAGCTGCTGCCAACAATGTGCATATATATATATATATAAATTTTATTTCTTTGAAAGAGAAAGAACAACAGACAGCATGAGGGAGAAGGACAGGGACAAGCAGACTTGGGGAGGACAGGGATAAGCAGACTCACCTCTGGGCGGAGAGCCAAATGTAGGGCTCAATCCCAGAACCCTGGGACCATGACCTGAGCTGAAGGCAGTTGCTTAACCAAATGAGCCACCCAGGCACCCCAACGATGTGCATAATTAACACTAACATACCATACACTTAAAAATGGTAAGATCATGAATTTTATGTTGTATGTTTAGAGTCACAATTAAAAAATAAAAATGAAAAAAAAAATAACCACATACCAGAATCACATCTAAAGAAGATAATTATTTAAGTTCATGAAATATTCAGTCAACTCCCCCCACAAAAGAATTACTTATTTCTAAAGAAAAATTCATCCACTAATATTTTGGGAGTTTTTTCCGAACATGTTTACATTATAATATCTTAGGTTTTTCTAAATTCATATATTTTGTAGATTAAAATTTAAAAAATTATTTGCAAAATATTTGAATGTCTAGAAATATGTTTTAAAATGTGAGACATTTAGCTTTCAACCAAATGATATAAAAATATGGTATTTAACGGAATGGTACAGCATTGCTTCAAAGCAACTTTTAGAAATTAAAACATTGGGCCCCTGGGTGGTAGTTGGTTGAGTTCTTGGTTTTGACTCTGATCTTAGGGTCAGGAGATCCAGCCCCATGCTGGGCTCCACACTCAGCACAGAGTCGACTTGGAACCCTATCGCCCTCTTGCTCTGCCCGTCCCCCCACTCCCCACTGCATGTGCGCTCACTCTATCTTTAATCAATCAATCTTAAAAAAAAAAAAAAAAGAAATGAAAATATTAAAATGTACCTAACTGCAAAAAGAAGAAAGAAAGAAAAGGAAAAGAGAAAAGGAAAGGGAAAAAAGACAAGAAAGACAAGAACTTCTCCAGAGAATACAAAACAACTCTATAATACATCAAAGTGAAAACCAGGGCGGTTATTGGAAAGATTACAATAAAGAAACCAGCACTGTTACTGTATGCTACAACCCAAAAGTGTGGTGATGATGCAGTCTGTCTCAGAATTCATCACTTCTTTGAGTTCCTAACAGAGGTAAAAAGCAATTAATGGTAATATCAATGGTTACATTATAATTTTATGCTTGAATTTAAGACATTATGGGATGCATACGCTCTCAATGTACTCATCAGTCTCAGGAAGCTAATTATAGTTTTAGAGATTTAGTTTCAGGCAAAGGCAAAAATTAAGCTCTGAAAGGCAGGTCTAACAAACATGATGAGAACCACACCACCTATAGCCTTGGGGGAAGAGGGAACCACTACCTGCTCTAATTATCTTTAGATCTAAAATAATCCTGGAGGCTAAAAACAGGCAAGAAGCCGTAATACCCTTAGTACCTTATTTGTCAACACCATCACTTACTACCAGTTAATCTAGATCAGTAACCCCATCTGGCACTAAATCCCACAAAAGAGCCACACAAATTCATAAAGAACGAAACCATCTATAGCAGTCATGTTTGAGAAACAGTACAAATAAAACCAAAGAGCCTGGTATCAGAAATGTTAAACAAGTGCCCACACCCTGATAAGAACATGCTATCCATCCATTCCTTCAGGACAGGTCTACTGAACACATAATTGGAACTGTTAGTCATTTTTAAGAAGATGTCTCAAGAAATATAAAACTTTTGCCATCTAAAGGGCTTGAAAACCTTTAGAAGTACCTACATGTCTCAAACTTCAAATTCCATTAGAACTGCAGCAGCTTTTTCAATGCAACAGGGCATGCAGACAGAATGACTAGAATGGAAATGTGTATAATCTAAATATAGAGAATTGTTCTAAATTGTCTTCACTTTCATTCTTCCAGGACTTAATGATAGTGAGAAAGAAGAAGATATTCTAAACTAAAGCCAAGGAATTATAGGGCTGTGTAATCAGTCCCACTCAGACTTGAACAAACCCTAAACAGCAGCTCCTAATTTGTAGAAAACACACTGCTAAAAACAGATCAACACAGGTGTCATTCTGGGTCACAACACCCAGCGGGCCACAAGGAGTATCATCATAATGGTGTGTGGAAAAAAAACACTGCCTGAAAATGGTCTGAGCTGGTTAACAGACCCACAGTTTACGATTTTTGACAGAGGACTCTATTCAGTGTGCCACAATGGTTAGCAAGGCCAGGAAGTACTATCTCTGGGTAAGGTTTCAACAAACTGGCTGGAAAAGATGGAACTCCAAGTTAGTACGCTCTGAGAATGATGCCTTGCCATGAGACGCTTCTTGCTCAGTTAAGTGTTTGCAGGTCGCAAACCTTCCTGGCTGACAGAGGCCCCATAGACAAACAGTACACCAGCTCCGCTTCTCTGGAAGAAGTATTCCCTGCATCATAAAACTGGCACTGGTGGAATCTGCAACAAGGGGCAGAGAAAAGGACCACATCAATGAGATAAACTCATTTCCTTTCCTTCCCCCCCCCACAGCTTTAATGAGAGATGATTCACAAACCATACATTTTATTCATTCAAAGTATGCAATTCGATGGTTCTTAGTATATTCATAGAGTGCAACCATCAACAGTCTCAGTTTTAGAACATTCCCATTACCCCCAAAATAAACCTCATATCCATTTCTCCCCAACCCTCCCAGTCCTAGGCAACAACTAACCCATTTTCTGTCTTTATAGATTTGCCTTTTCTGGACATTTCATATAAATGGAACTATATAATATATGGTATTTTATGGCTGGCTTCCTTCATATATTTACTATTTTCAAGGTTCATCCATGTTATTGTATACATCAGTTCTTCATTCCTCTTTAGAATTTTTTTTTTTAAGATTTTATTTATTCATTTGACAGACAGAGATCGCAAGTAGGCAGACAGGCAGGCAGAGAGAGAGGAAGGGAAGCAGGCTCCCTGCTAAGCAGAGAGCCTAATGCGGGGCTGGGCTAGATCCCTGGACCCTGAGATCATGACCTGAGCGGAAGGCAGAGGCTTTAACCCACTGAGCCACCCAGGTGCCCCTTTATTCCTTTTTTGCTGAATAATATTCCACTATGTAGACATACCACACAGTTCTTCATGAGCCATAGAATCTCTTCTGCTATATAAACAAAGCTTTAAGCAGTGATTAGGCCCCCACATTAGCCCACAAATGCCTATTTAATCCATATTACAGATGAAAATATATCATTAATTGCATAATGCTATAGTTTTCTAGAAGCATTATCAATTATCACAGTGTTATCTGGACCAATAAAAACACCAGGATTGAAAGTCCTTTATAATGAAGTCAACTGATTAAAATTTTTCCCCGTAAATTGTAGGAGGAAAAGAACTTGTATGCCCTGAGGACTAAACACTTCAGGACATACCTGTTTTTTCACCTTACCCAGTTGAAGACAAACAATAAAATTACAGCTGTATAAAGCTGGTCTCTGCAACTTCCCTCTCTTCTTGCTGGGCCCTTCATTCCCCGCCCCCATCTTTGAAATCCAATTCCTAGTACTCTTCGCTCCATCCCCTATCCCCCAAACAAAGCAAGATCTTTTACACCTGTTAACTAATGCGTCCGCATTCTAAAATAATACATTTACATGAAAATGTTACTTAAACCAGACATTTATTTTCTAAAACATTCTCCCAAAACACAAAATGAGAATTAGTTTCCATGGAAGAACTCTTTCCCCAGGAAGAACAAGCTGGTGAGGGGGTAGTTTTTTGTTTTTTGTTTTGTTTTGTTTTGTTTTTGCCAAGAGACCCTCTCCAATCACAGGAAGCCCACTCCATAGCAAATTCAATCAGTCCTCTCTCAATGTAATGCATACCCAGAAGGAGGGCAGAGAAAAATAAGGAACTGTTATCAAATTTGTTACATATGAAAACTGTATTGTGTTTATATCTAAAAATATCCTTAACTGTTAGAAATGCATAATAAGGTATTTGGATGGAATGATGTGATATGTGAGATTTGTTTCAAAATACTTTAGCTGGTTGGAAGAATATTATTAAAATGTCCATACTACCCAAAGCCATTTACAGACTTAATGCAAACCCTCACAAAATACCAACAACATTTTTCACAGAACTAGAACAAATAATTTTAAAATTTGTATGAAGCCACAAAAACCCTGAATAGCCAAAACAGTCTTGAAAAAAAAACAAACAAACTGGCGGTATCACAATATCAGATTTCAAGACACACTACAAAGCTGTAGTAATCAAAACAGTATGGTGCTGGCACAAAAATAGACACATAAATCAATGAAACAGAAGAGAGAACTCAGAAATAATTGACCACAATTATATGGTCAATTAATCTTCAACAAAGGAGGCAACAGGAAAAAGACAGCCTCTTCAACAAATGGTTCTGGGAAAAGTAGACTCCAACATGCAAAAGAATGAAACTGGAACATTTTCTTACACTGTACACAAAAATAAATTTAAAATAGATTAAGGACCTAAATGTGAGACCTAAAACCATAAAAATCCCAGAAGAGAGCACAGGCAGTAACTTCTTTGACATCAGCTGTAGCAACCTTTTTCTGGATATGCCTCCTGAGGCAAACAGAAGCAAAAATAAACTTTTGGGACAATATCAAAATAAAAAACTTCTGCACAGAAAAGGAAACAATCCACAAAGTTAAAAGGCAACTTACTGAATGTGAGAGAGTATTTGCAAACGACATATTTGATAAAAGGTTAGTATCCAAAATACATAAAAAAACGTATAAAACTCAACACCCAAAAAACAAATAATCCAATTTAAAAATAGGCAAAAGACATGAACAGACATTTCTCCAAAGAAGACAGACAGATGGCCAGCAGACATATTGAAAGATGCTCACCATCACTCATCATCAGGGACATGGAACTCAAAACCACAATGTGATATTACCTCACATCTGCCAGAATGGCTAAAATCGAAAACTCAAGAAACAACAAGTGTTGGTAAGGATGTAGAGAAAAAGGAAATCGCTTGCACTGTTGGTAGGATGCAAACTGGTGCAGCCACCGCGGAAACCAGTATGCAGGTTCCTCAAAAAATTAAAAATAGCATTTGGTTTTTTAGTGAGGCTGCAGGGGTGGCTGCTGTTCTCTGAGCTTTGCAATGTCACCCAAGGACAAGAAAGATGCCAGAAAGTCAACCAAGAAAGAAAAAGACCCAGTGAACAAACCTGGGCTAAGACCAAAAAGAAGTGATCCAAAGGCAAAGTTCAGCACAAGCTCAATAACCTGGTCTTGTTTGACAAAGCAAGATATGACAAACTCTGTAAGGAAGTTCTCAGCTATAAGCTTATAACCTCAGCTGTTGTCTCTGAGAGACTGAAGATCCAAGGTTCCTAGCCAGGGCAGCCCTCCAGGAGCTCCTTAGTAAAAGACTTATGAAACTTGTTTCAAAGCACAGAGCTCAAGTAATTTACACAAGAAATACCAAGGGTGGAGATACTCCAGCTGCTGGTGAAGATGCATGAACAGATCCTACCAACTGTACATTTTGAAAAAACTTTATTAAATAAAAAAATTAAAAAAAGAATTACCCTATCACCTATTAATTTCATTCCTGGGTAATTTATCCAAAGAATATGAAAACACAAACTCAAAAAGATTAGCACACCCTTATGTTTACTGCAACATTATCTACAATAGCTAAATTATGGAAGCAGCCCAAGTGTCTGTCAATAGATAAGTGGATAAAGAAGTGGGAGATATATATGTTTATGTGTGTGTGTGTATGTGTGTATATATATATATATATGTATATATATATATGTATATACATATATATATATATATATATAACTCAGCCATGAAAAGAAATGACATCTTGCCATTTGCAACAACATGGATGGAGCTAGAGAGTATAATGCTAAATGAAATAAGTTGGTCAGAGAAAAACAAATTCCATATATGGAATTTAATAAACAAGTGAACAAAGGAAAAAAAGAGATCATCCAAAACCAGATTCTTAATTATAGAGAACAAACTGATGGTTACCAGAGGGGAGGCATGTGGGGGGATGGATGAAATAGGTGATAGGGATTAAGAGTACTCTTATCTTGATTAGTACTGAGTAATGTATAGAATTGTTGTATCACTATATTGTACACCTGAAACTAATATAACACTGCATGTTAACTATACTAGAATTAAAAATTTTTTTTAAATAATCCAAAAAAAACCCCACTTCAGTTGCAAGGAGGACAATGAGAGGAGAAATGAAACAAAATACTGATAATTGTTGAGGGCAGGTGATAGGTAGTGAGAGATCATTATTCTTTTCTGCCTTATGTATGCATAAAAATTTCTATAGTAAAAGGTTTTAAAAGAGCAAGAGACTGTTCTCTTACTCACAGGTAGTCTTTTGCTTCTTCTCTTTTCCTTCATTGTACCTACTGTTGTCATTATACATTTTTGAGATTATTTAATGTTTGCCTCTAACTAGACTTTAAGCTCCATGAGGATTATAAAGATGTTTGCTTAGCTGTAGTAGAACTGCTACCACTTCACAAAGTTTCTGGCATGTGACAGGCCTCCAACAAATATTAAGTCAATGATTTAGTCAATATGATAAGTCATTGTGAAACTGGGTCAATATCAATAAATGCTCAATAAATCCTGGGACGCCTGGGTGGCTCAGTGGGTTAAAGCCTCTGCTTTCAGCTCAGGTCATGATTCCAGGGTCCTGGGATCAAGCTCCACATTGGGCTCTCTGCTCAGCGGGGAGCCTGCTTCCTCCTCCGTGTCTCTCTCTCTCTCTCTCTGCCTACTTGTGATCTCTGTCTGTCAAATAAATAAATAAAATGTTTTTAAAAAATAAATAAAATGGAGGGGAAAGCCAGAAACCTTTGGATGAAGGAATTCAACATATTTACTTATATGTACTTACCATTTAAATTCACATGCTTTTCTATTTAAAGTTAGTACAAATGTCACAAAAACAGATTTAACTTCATGTAGCTTGGCTTCACTACGCTCATGTGATGTACTCAGTTAATAACTATAATCTCCATTTTATGATATGGAAAATATGGAACTAAAAAGTTAGGAAACTTTTTCAAGGTCATGATGAAACAGAAGCACAAATGAACAAAGATCAGCTCTGTTCTCAGGCCTCATGCTGTTTCTAAAAGAACACAATTTTTGTCTCAGGAAAAATAAAACAATAAAAGAGGAAAGGGAGTACTGTATATATTAATTCAATCTTCAGTGGCTAAGAAACTTGAGCAGCTGTATGACAATCTCAGTTGGAAATGTTTTGACTTTGCCCAAAACAATTTCAAGGTTGAAGTGCCTAGTAGTAGAGAAATTGTAAAACAAGAAGATGAGGCATTTAGACAACAGGGAACAGAAAAAGGTGACACTTAAATAATTTTTTTAAACTGGTTAAATCAAAATAGTATAATGAGGGACAACTAACAAGAAAATTCATAAAGGGAATAAATACTAATACCAAGACATTAAGACACCAGTTCCCAAGTTTCAAGTTTATCTCAAATATAATACTAGAATTAATAATGTTTCTATTTAATCATTATTTTATATAGAGGTAGCCTACTAAAATATCACTGTGCTCCTAAATCCTTTTGAAATGGTTAAAATCCAAGTTTACCTTAATTTAGTAATAGATAATGATGTGCACATTCAGAAAGGCAGAACTGCCAAAGGTTTGTGATTAATGGAAATATAACTGTTTGTAAAACTAATCTTAATTCAGCCAATGTGAAAGCTCTTGAGTTACGGTGCCAAAACATGTCACAGCCACATTTATGAAGAACATTTAGAGACAAACTAATCAAAGTCTAAAATAAAGTCTGCCGCAGAATTTTAAAAAAAAAATTTTATATATATATATATATACACACACACACACACACACACCTAGTTTTAGCAAAAAAAAAAAAATTAAATTAAATATCCCAATAAACTTATTTTGGGGAGAGAGTCTGGTAAGACCTTTTTTGTTGTTGTTGTTCCCATAGAGGGTTACAAAGAGGTATCTGGCCTGGGCTAAATTCTACACTGCGTTACTCTACTGTACTCAAGCGTAATTACTACTGTTGGAGCTGCTACAAGGACTCAGGGCATTCGTTCAGCTTTACTCCTGTAGTCTCTATATCATGGGTTGTCAAATCATGCTTCCAATTTGCAGTACATCATTCACCGCAGGGTAACGATTTACATATGCAATTTCCAAACAAGAATGAAAGATTTACTTGCCCCTTGATGGCTTCTCCTCAACTTTTAAAATAATTTATAAAAGCGCCAGCTGAGCATGACTTCCCATCCCCAAATCATCTATCAATACCTTAAGCTTTTTAATGTAAGCGGTAAAAGGAGTACTGTCCTCTGAAGGCAGACAACACTGCCGACCCACGCGAGGCACTGATTTGTAGTTGTTTTTCCACTGGGATGATGGATTTGCGCTCAGCTACTCACGGTGCCTACTAGGTCCCCCTGGTGACCAACAGTACGTGAAGGCAGTAGTAGGGCTCGAAGACATAGACTGGCAGCGGCACAGAGCGTGGAACGGGAAATCATGAAAGATTAACACGCGAACAGTACACATGACATGACTGAGAATTACGTTTGCATTTCTGGGGTATTTGAGATCGGCACCAGACACTGTCCCCTTTCCTTCTGGAAAGCAAACACCCATTCGCCTCTTTCGGGCTTCCGAGTCCTACCTCCTGTTTAAATCACGAGTGTGATGGAAAGATCGAACCGAGGGGCTCAGCACTAGGCACACGTAGCTTCTCGAGGATCTGGGGAAACCCTGATGTGACAAATTGCCATAATTTTCTAAAATATGGTGGAATGACACACCACCTCTCCTACCACCGACCGAAGACACAGAGTCGTGAAAAGCCGACCTGCGGGGCCCACGGGGGAGGGGGAGGAGGAGGAGAGCGCCAGACCAGGGAGAAGCCAGCGCACGTCCCGAGCCCAAGCTGCCGAGCCTCAACTACTAGGGGCGGAGGGTCGCACCCGGGTCACGTCTCGGGGCTCTCGGGATGCTAGGGGCGCCAGGGCGAGCCCGGGCGGGGAGACCCGGGCCCCGGAGCCGGGCGGCCCGAGCGCGAGAGGCGCCGGGGCAGCCATGGGGGGCGCGGGCAGCGCCGCCGTAGGGTCTGCGGCTCCCGGGCTGCCGGGGAGGGCGCGCCGCCAGGTACCGGACAGCAGGGGGCAGCGGGTTTCGGGCGGGCGCCGACCTAGGGAGGGAGGAAGAAGGCAGGCGAGTCCCGCACCGTGGGGGAGGGCGCCCAGCGGGCTCGCCGCCGGCCTACCTGGAGGTAATAGGGTTTCCTTAGCCAGGCCCCCGGACAGAGACTCCTCGCCATGGTAATCACACATCGCCCCGCCGCGCCGCAGTCAGAGGCGGACCCGAGCACTGGCGACCCGGCTCCCCGCCTTCCCCCTCCTCCCCGCCCCCAGCCCGCCCGGGCCCGCCCACTCCTCCGCCCCCGCCGCGGCGAGCGCCGCGCTTCCCCCAGGCCCCGCTGCGGTGGCGGCGGCCGGCTGCCCGAGGCTCGGCCTCACGCTCTGCTCGTCCGGCTGCCGCGGTTATCAGAGCCGCGGCTGCCGACTCCGCCATAAAGGGGAGTCGCGCCTTGCCTCGGCCGACACAAATCCAACTACGCCTCGCGCTTAAAGGCGAGGCGTGCGGAGGAGGCAGAGGGCGTCGCGGAAGGCCGGGTGTCGCACGCTCCACGCGGGGAGGGGCGGGTCTTGCTGGGTGTGTGCTGCGCGGGCTGGAGCGTCGACCCTTCGGACCTCGCGGACCAGCTGTTGGCTCCCGGCTCCCAGCGAGGCATGCGCCGCGCGTCCAGCCAACGCCGCTACCCTTCCAGTTCGGACTGACGTTCCACTCGGACTGTGCTCCATCAGTCGGGACGTGTCTGGGCGGGCTGCACGGAAATTTAAGGGAAGCTTGGGGTTCCTTGCGTGGAGACAGGCTCGTTCTCCCTCGCGCGCGGCGGCGGGTGCGGCCTGCGCAGGGGGCGTCTGCCGCAGCCCGAAAAGCCTTCGCGCGCCGCCCCTGAGGACTAGGGCTCTGCGCTTGTGGCGGAGCGAACGCGGGTAGGGCTCCTCTCCGCTGAACTGAGAGTGTCCCCCAAAGCCATTTCGCTTCTTAATGGCCTTAAACTTTTTTTTTATAATGTACTTTTTTAGAAATTCAGACTTTAAGTTTGTATTGTTTTCAAACATCTTCAGAGTTTTCCTGGCCCCACCCAGAAACCCTGACTTTAAAAAAAAAAAATAGTACTGAATTAAATGTAGTCCTGAAGATAGGAGACCTGGGACGTGGCATAGTTACTCAGGGAAGGCTACATAGCGAAGGGTGTGGTGTCTTTCTTTTGACAGTGAAGTCCAAATAAGGGAAAAAAGAGCCACCCTAGTGGGAGAACAGCTATTGATCCGAGAGACTCTCTCGTAATGAAGGAAGACGCGTTTTTGCTTTTTTTTTTTTTTTTTTTTCACCCCACATACCACCTTCCACGTGATGCCAGCACAGTTTTTTAGGTAGCCAGTTAGAACTCTTCCTGGCCTGTTGCTCTGAACACTGTTTTCTCCGGAAGCAAACCTTTACTCAGTCTCTGTGGTTTTAAACTAAACCTCCTAATGGTGCTTTGCATTTATTTCCTGGGGGAAAAAAAGAAAGAAGAAAAAAATAAACTTCGCACCTGCCCCTCCCCCAACCCACATACAGGCACAGATTTTAAACCGGGCCCTTTGTGATTGCTTGCAGATAAATCCATTTTTCATTGACTTTCAGTTTGGATTAAGAAAACAGTGATTTCTTGAGTTTGCTGAGAATGGCTGCTATCTGTTACATTCATTCATTCATTAATCCAATAAATACTAATCGAGCACCTGGACATTGTTCTAATTGACTGGGTTATAAATCTGTACAAAACAGTAATGTCAACCCTTGTGAATATTACATTTTCGGAGTGGGAGCAACAGGCAATAAGTAATGAATACAACAAACGAAATAAATAAATAAGTAAAAATAAATAATAAAGCTGATAAGGGATATTAAAAAAGGAAACAAATCAGTGGAGATGAGGGGAACCACAGGTGGTGTAGGTTTGAAGAGAAAGATTAGGGGTTCAATTTGGACATCTGGCATTTGAGACCTATTAGAAATCCAAGTGAAGGGCACCTAGGTGGCTCAGTTGGTTAAAAACTGCCTTTGGCTCAGGTCATGATTCTGAAACCACAGGATGGAGTCCTGTATTGAGCTTCCTGCTCACTGGGGAGTCTGCTTCTCCCTCTGACCCTCCCCCCTCTTCTGCTCTCTCTGTCTCTCTCATTCTCTCTCAAATAAATAAATAAAATCTTAAAAAAAATAAATCCAGGTGAAGGTCTTGAGTAGGTAGTTGTATTTTTGAGTCTGGGGTTAAAGACAGTGGCTCAAGCTAGTGATATTTGAGAGATACTAACATTTAGATGATATTTACAGCCATGAGACTGGACAAGATCACCAAAGGAGTGAATGCAAATAGGAGAGAACCAAGAATGAAGCTAGCAAAGGAGACTGAGAAGGAACAGCCAGTGAAGGAGGAAAACCAAAAGAGAAGTGCCTGGAAGCAGAGTGAAGATAGTATATCAAGGAGGAGCGAATGCTTATATGCTTATATGTGAGTAAGGACTGAGAACTAACTTTTGGATTTAGTACCATGGAGGCTATTGGTGGAGGCTATTGGATCAGTGGGAGAAACTTTGATCCATGTGAGTTTAAGAAAAAAATGGGAGGAAGGAATTAGGATGTCTAATACAATTCTTTTGAGAAGTTCTTTACAAAGGGGAACCCAAAAATGAGCAGTAACTTGTGGTGGAAGTGGAGTCAGCAGCAGACTGACAAATTGGGAGAAATACTTGCTCTTGAGGAGAATGATCTAGAAAAGATCTGGAAGATGAAAAATTAATGCAGGATCAAGAAGAGAGAATTGCTGGGGCAGTGTCTTTGGGAAAGAGTTTGGAATCAAGCACACAGGTGGAAGGATCTTCTGTAGACAGGAGCACAGGCTCTTCTATGGGAACAGGGAAGCAGGCAGATAGGAGGGGTGGTGGGAATCTGGAAATTCTCTTCTGATCATTTCAGTTTTCTCAGAGACAAAGGAAGTAAGGTCATCAGTAGAGAGGTCCAGAAGAGTAACAGAGCTTTGAGGAAAGAAGAGGTGTGAAGTAGTTATCTAGGAGAATGGGAAGATGAATGGACTAGGGAAAAATCATATGCTTACCGAGTGCCATAAAGGGCCCACTTGAGTTCATGGTCATGAATTAAAGTGAGGTAAGTTAGTGTGATTGTACCTTTTTCATCCAGTAATAATTGGCTACCAGACATGGGCTCAGAACAGGTTTCGAATTCTTTTAAATCAGGTTTTACCAAGGGAAGAAGAGCAAGGAAGTTGAAAATGTAAGTAAGGGAGTGATTATGATTCTCCATGGAGTTTAGGATGAGGGAAGAATGAATATGAAGAGATTAAGGACAGAGAAGAAGTTGTAGAATCAATGCATTGCAAGTTTTTGAGGGACTGTAGGAGTCAGAGAATAAAAGGGAATGAGCTGAAAAAATAGACGTATAATAAAGAGTCTGACTCCATTTTTTAAATATTCACTGATAGCTTTCAAGCCCCACCTCTCCTCTTCTCTGCAAGTATCCCACATCCAGGAAAACAGATAAGATGACTCCTTTGGTGCTGGTGGAAAGTACAAACCAAGCAAGACCCAGCCCACTTGAGGGAACTTTCACCCTGGTCCTACTCCCATAAAACCCTAAGACAGTCTCCTTTCCTTATTCCTTTATACCATATTTGTACCAGTTTAGGAGCCTGCCCTGTTCTCCACAGAAACCTTTTTATAAGTAATAAAATTGTTTTTGAAGATTTAATTTTAAGTAATCTCTATACCCAACATAGGGCTCGAGCTCACAATCCTGAAACCAAGAGCCATGCACTCCACTGACTGAGCCATCCAGGCCCAGTACAACTTTTCATACTCTCTTGGTACGTGTGTGGCATTGTCAGTCTCAACATCCAAACCACATTTGAGGTAGAAAAGTCCATCCTACTTTTGCAGAGTGAATACAGCAATATGGTAATTAAAGTGGGATACATGAAAGCAAGATTACGGAGAAGTGATGAAGTCTAGAGTAGAATGCAACAATGGCAGCAAGTGCCTAAGGAGTGCGGAATACAGTGTCTTTGGAAGAGAGTCAAGAAGAGAGTAAGGATTATCTATGTATATATTGAAAACAAGACTTAGAATTAGGAAAGGTGCTAGAGAGGATGCAAGCAGCTGAAAGATAAAGTCCTTGAAAAATAAGGCAGAGTGATACATGAGTGAGTAGGTGACTGCCACAATGAGTAAGGTGATGACATCAGAGGACATGAATTAAAAAACAGCAAAGCAAATACTGGGCAAAGGGAGAAATTAGAAAGGGAAAAGGAAGAACAGCCTGAAAGAAGCAATGAACAGCAAGGAGGATTTCTATCCCACCTCCGCGTCCAGTGGTATGAGGTCTCTGGAAAGCCTGCAGGGAAAATTCCATCTACAGGGGGTGAGCCAGGCTTGCTTTAGAGCAATGTGAAGGAAATACTCAGAGAAGAGATTGAGAATACAGAGAATTTTGCTGGTGATGGACCATGAATTCCAGAGGACACAGTGGAATAGTCTCAGAAATTGGGGAGCGGTCAGAAAAGGATTCAAAATAGGTGACATGAGGAGCCTTGAGGTGGGCCAGTAGGTAGAAGATAAAGGGTGACCTGGAAGTCTGGAATTTTTCCTGATAAGGGATATAACACAGAGGAATAACAAGGATAAAAGTTCAACCAAATGAGAAGAAATGCTTACTCAGCTCTTATTTGGAATCAACAAAGCTTAAATGTAATTAGTATTTTCTTATTGGAAGGGGAAAATTAGTTTAGATAATTTTCATTTCAAACTTGGGTTGTTTTCGTTGTCATCACATGTTCTAGGAGCCTGTGAGGGAAACGGGGCCAGGGCAATCTCCCAGGGTCCACACCAGGAGCTTCACTATAGGTGGGTTTGATGAGTCCTCATACCACTGGACTTGTACTTTTTGTTTTTAAGATTCTATTTATTTGACAGACAGAGATTGCAAGTAGGCAGAGAGGCAGGCATAGAGGGAGAGAGGAGGAAGCAGGCTCACCGCTGAGCAGAGACCCCAATGTGGGGCTTGATCCTAGGACCCTGAGATCATGACCTGAGCTGAAAGCAGAGGCTTTAAACCCATTGAGCCACCCAGGCGCCCCAATGTACTTTTGGTTTTAGATCCTTCTTATGTATTCCAAGATGAACCCAAGCAGGTTGGCCAATCGCAAATTTGAGTAGGGAACTTTCTGCCTCTTGATTTGGCCCTCCTTTGCACTCTCATTACATTAGCTCTGCAAATTCTTGATCTTGTGTGCTGGTCCTGCATTACAAACACCTAAATTCATGTGCTTACCTGGCACTCATTCATATGGAACTTAAAAGTTTTCTGTTTTTCTAAGTAAAAACTAGCTAATCCCAAACTAATCCATATGATACCATCCAGAGGTACTAATTTGTCATCATGTAGCATAACTTTGGCCTTCCATGGACAAAGTAGCAACTCCAATATTTCAAGTAGAAGTGACCTCTGAACAACATCAGTTTGAACTTTGCAGATCCCTTATATACAGATTTTTACAGTACAGTATTGTAAATGCATTTTTTCTTCCTTATGATTTTCTTTTTTTTTTTTCTTCCTTATGATTTTCTAAATAACAGTTTCTTTTCTCTAGCTTGTTATAAGAATATAGTATATAGGGGTGCCTGGGTGGCTCAGTGTTAATCAACTATTCATGTAACCGATAAGGTTTTCAGTCAACAGTAGGCTATCAAGTTTTTGGAGAGTCAAAAGTTATGCACAGATTTTCAACTGTATGGTGGGGGTGTTGGCACCCCTAGCCCCCATGTAATTCAAAGGTAAACTGTATAGGAAAATCAAGATCAATTATCTTTGAACTTTTTTGTTTATATGTTCTCAAAAGAACTTTGAAAAATACATCTATCCCCTTCTCATTTTTATATCAGTGTCCAAAATTATTATCATAAAATAAAACAATAGTAAAGGAAGTAATTTCAATATTACATTGTAAATATTGGCATTTAAAAATAAGAACCACGAAAGTCTTAAGTATGTTAGTGGACTATAAATACCATTGCAGTTTGATACCATTTAAAGATTAAATTATTTTTCTTTGGCTATCCTAATTGAAACATTATTCCTTTTTCTTCTTCTTTAACTTTTATAATTCCATTTCCCTTATAGAATTTTGTCCTGTTGTATATTTTTACACATTCTAATTTATTTTCAACCTGTCATACTTCCCTACAATGAAAAATAATTTGGTATGTTAATGCCATTTATGTTTATTTTAAAAATTTGATTTTTGAATATATAATACTCTCATCTGTTTCAAAAAGAAAAACTAAATAAAAAGTATAGATTGAGAACTCGTCTTCCTATGCTCATGGCTTTCTACCTTATCCCTACCCTACAAAGATAATCACTCATTAATTTTTAATGTATTCTTCCAGTGCCAGTGTCCCTTATATAAATAAAAACAAAATTGAATATGTATTTTAAATCGAAAATATATTTCATCTTCCCTTATCTTACATAAAAGTTGGATTGCTTTATTACATTTTTAAAAACTGTAGTAATGTACTGATTAGATTAATGAAAATGTACTAATTAGACCAATAATACCAAATACACCCCTGACAAGAACTCTTCCTTTTCCTTTTCCCTTGAGTGTGGGGTTGGGTCACAAATTCAACTCATATTCTTCAAGGACATTTCAAAACCTACTGTGCTTTTAGTCTTTTGGATTCAACACCAATAAGAGTCAAGAATGTAAATGGTAGTCCGGGGCAGCCATGTTTTGTTTGTGGTTCAACATTTACAGATAGGAACATTTTACATAAAGATGCAGATTTCTGACTCTTGTGAAAATTGGATGATCAGCTAACTCAGCATTTCATTCACCCAACAACAATGAGATGGGCTGAGTACAGACAACTCTTTTCCAGGCCCGTGCTCTAGTTTGCCATAGTCCCCCCTCACTCCCTAATGTTTCTGCCTCAGCCCCCAGCACTTTTTTCTCTTTCCAGGCTGTTGCCTATAGGCATCTGAATTTGTAACCTCTGAGTTAACCTCCTTGTGAGTGATTTGGGAAAGGAGACACAATCAGAAGTTTCTTTGAAGCTTTAAAATAGGGGGCAGGAAAGGGACTAATGGAGAGAATAGAAGGGAGGAGATTAGGCTTTGAATTAGTGATTCAATTAAAAAAGAACCCCTGTTTTATGTGAAATTCCCCAGAGAACAGAATAGACAAAGTATTTATTTACACTGTTTCCTGGAGTATTAATTCAGTACCACTATCCACTAGAATGGGAAGGCAAGGTGGTGACTGAATTTACACCCCAGGAAAAACGAAGTCTGTTGTGACTTAGTCATGAGAATATAAGACTAAAATGACAGGGCATTAAAATAAAAGATTTAATAGGAAAGAATGAGGGAAGGAAGGAAGGATGGAAGGAAGGAAGGAAGGTAGGAAGGAAGGAAGGAAGGAAGGGAAAAAAACTAAAATGAGAGATAAGGCATTCATTTATTTTCTATGAAAAGGCAAAATGAATATTGATTTTTAAAAAATACAATAATTCTGGGGCACCTGGGTGACTCAGTGGGTTAAGCCTCTGCCTTCAGCTCAGGTCATGATCTTGGGGTCCTGGGATCGAGCCCTGCATCGGGCTCTCTGCTTTGCAGGGACCCTGCTTCCCCCTCTCTCTCAGCCTGCCTCTCTGCCTACTCTCTGATCTCTCTCTGTCAAGTAAATAAATAAAATCTTTTAAAAAGAAAGAAAGAAAGAAAGAAGAAAGAAAGAAAGAAAGAAAGAAAGAAAGGATACAATAATTCTCTAATTGTCTGCTGATATCACCACCAAATATTATGAATCTCTTGTGTCCAAAAAATTATAAAATGATGTTAGGAGTATATAACACAAGAAATTTAATTTAATTTAATTTAGCAGGCATTTTGTGTGTCTGGTTTCTTAATATTTAATTTAATTTAATTTAATTTAAAGGAATGATTACAATTTGACAGCAAATTCTAATTCATTATTATGCCCTTAATACCTACCACAGCACCTGGCATATAGAAGGTAATCCATAAATATTTGCTGAAAGGATAAATGAATAAATGAGGCTGCCAGGAGGACAAAACGTACAAAAACAAAATAGGTTTTAAAGATGTTTTTAACTTAAAAGCAACGTTCAGAATCTGAAACAGAATCATGAATGACAGTCTATATTCTGTTTCTTCTTATTGGTACATTCCCTGAAGAAATATTGTGGGCTTTTTGGAATAGTTCCTCAAGAAAAGGAACAGCCTATAATAATTTGGTGCTAGGATTTGTCTGACTCGAGGCATAACACTATTAATTCTGGAAATTGAAATCCCCCAATGAAAACATGGCACTGAAATACTTCTATTGAGAATTCATGATGACTATAGCAAGCATGTCAAAAATTATCATATAAAACTTGTCACTTGCCTGCAATGATGGCATTTCTTAGAACACCTTTGGATTAATCATGAAAACAACTATTCTTTGAAAAGCTGCTGGAAGGAAAAAAAAATTGTCCCATGGAAGTTATTGAAGGGTTTATTTTGTTATGGTGCATTGTGGTCTTCAGCAGGATATCAACTTGTCCTGAGACAGAATATTTTCGGCCTCTTGCTATAGTCGCAGGGTCTCCTATAAAATAAATGTCAATGTCATTATATTCAAATAGCATTCCACAATCTGGTTTCCCTGTTTTGTGTATAAGGATATGCCATGCTCTCTACAGAAGGGGAAAATTGCGTAGAGACTGCAGCAAGAGGTGACCTGGTAGCACACTGCCAGAACCCTGTTTATTAAGGAGGTTTGTAGTATTGTCCTTCCTTCTGAAGACCAGCCCTAAATATTTCCTAGTTCTCTCAAGTGAGGAATAACCATCCAAATCCAGGAAACATCCAATTCTCTCAGATGACAGCAGAGATCTTAGGAGACCCAGATGTTTCCTCACTGATTACCCCCAGTAAAATCTAGTCAGAACCAACCAATTCGAAGATATAATAAAGTGTTCAGACTTCTTGTGGAGCATATTCCTTATCTTTTTCCAAGTTGTGTGTGTGTGTGTGTTTTCTCATTTTTTTCAGTGTTCGTTGTTTCCATGTAGTGATTAGGAGCTATCTGAAGGCAGGTAGATTCTGTTTGGTTCTGCTGCTTTCTCACTGTGTGACCTCAAGTTACTTAAAATCTTGATGCCTCAGTTTCATCTTTAGTAGTAGGTCAATAAACCTATGTGACAATTTAATTAGACTGTATGTTATAAAGTTCTTAACATAACACAAACAGGCTAAGTACTACATATACACAGATGCTTAAAGTGCCGCACTGGGAAACCATATGAAATAGCTTTTCTTTTAGGTAGAAAAAGCCGTAATAGGAGTTTTTCACTTCAAACACGTAACTGGATAAATAGATAAATTTATAAACTCCTGTGAAATTTGTTATTGAACAAATTCATGGAGCACCAACATCTTCAACAAATCTTCCCCAAAAGCTTTAGGTAAAAATCCATTTTTGAATTTAAGGGGGAATGAACTTTTCCACACAAATTAATTTTCTTTTTCTTTAAGATTTATCTATTTATCTTAGTGAGGGAGGGGCAGAAGTAGAGGGAGAGGGAGAGAGAGAATATCAAACAGCTTCCCTGCTGAGTACAGAGCCTAAAGTGGGGCTTGATCCCACAACTTGATATCATGACCAGAGCTGAAATCAAAGCTGCCCACTTAACCAACTGAGCCACCCAGGTACCGCCACAAATTAATTTTCTTAGAAAACAAAACTAGTCCCCTAGTACCAACTAGTACTAGTACCAACTCTTCTAAAAATTGTGACCATTGTTACACTAATGGAGATCTTTTTGAACTATGTCTCTGTCTTATTAAACAGATTATAATGAACACAGTTTATTGATGGACACAATTTCTTGATGCTATAGGATAATACCATGTAAAATCATATATCTGGCATCTTGAGAGCAGGGTGGTTATGGCCCACTAATACCAGAGAAAGGAAGAGAACCAGTCTTGAGCATACCCACTGGAATAGGATTGGAACTTGGGAATACTGACATTTTAACAGGTATTCAAAATATTTCAAGGTATCAGGCCATAGTTCATAAAACCAGCTATCAGTGGGCGGCCCAAGGCAGCAGTCGAACACATAGTCAAGTTGACACAGAGTCAAGTTGACACAAAATCAAATAGCTCAGAGGGAGATAGTTCTCTGGGATTCAGATCAGCAGACTAGAGGTGGTAACTGGAAGATTGTCAGGTTCTATGACCACGACCTGTGTAAAGGGCAGGACTCCAAACTTAGAGGTATAACTGTACTGGACAGGCAACTGGAAGATTAATGGAATAGAGAGCAAGGCAAAGGTTTAATTATGAGTTGGGACACATGAAGAGATCTAAAGTCTAGGATATTATCAAGGTAAAAGCAATACACCTGGGTCTGGTTGACCTGGGTCATATACTGTGGGACTAGAGTCAGTTAAAACTTTCTCAGGTAAGGAGAAGTTGGGTAATTTAAATGCCCAAGGTCATGCTATGAAGGTGCACACCCAGAATTATACCACAGGGTATCTGAGTCTCTACATATTTCTGCTGCTTTGCTTCGTTCACTTTAAAATAAAACAAAGGTTATACTATTCTGGAAAATATAGAAATGACTGAATTTATTTCTCTGATTCCAAGGAAAATTCCAACTATAAAATTCTAGAGTCACATAATTAATTTATAATTTTCGATGGGACAAGAAGAATGAGTCATTCCTTTTTTTAAAAATTTTTTTTAAAGATTTTATTTATTTACTTGACAGTCAGAAATCACAAGTAGGCAGAGAGGCAGGCAGAGAGAGAGGAGGAAGCAGGCTCCCTGCTGAGCAGAGAGCCCGATGCGGGGCTCAGTCCCAGGACCCTGGGATCATGACCTGAGCTGAAGGCAGAGGCTTAACCCACTGAGCCACCCAGGTGCCCCCCTTTATTTTTTTTAAAGATTTTATTTATTTGAGAGAGAGAAAGAGAGAGAGAGAGCCTAAGCAGAGGGGGAGGAGTAGAGGAAGAAGCAGATACCCCATCAAGCAGGGAGCCCCATGTGGGACTCGATCCCAGGCAGATGCTTAACCGACTGAGCCACCCAGGTGCCCTAAAATTAAACTTTTCAAAAGGAGCCTGTATATCCCTACGAAAATAGCACAGTTCAATTAGATTTGAAATTAAATACTAGTTTCAAATTTGGCACCCTAAAATACATTATTGTTAGTGTTTATGAATGATATTTACCCATTTAAAAATATCTAAATTCACATATTCAAAATTTGGTAATAAGCTAAAAACATTTAGTTCAAAGGAACAAAAATTTTCTTGATATAAAAAATAGAATATTATTAAGAATCAATGATTTCTCAGGGTTCTTATTTTAAATTCTTCTTAGATGATTATTATTTTATTGCCCATATTACCAACAATAAATATCTTTCTTTTGAATCCAGATCTCTTTTATGTTCCCTATCATTGCCTTCCTGAGATTCAAATCTAAAGGAGACTAGTAATCCCAGTCTCCAATCCTGCATTTCCTTTTTCCAAAAGGATATTTCCTCTTGATTGCTCCACCTAAAACTCTAAAAATGTCAGTTCTAGAATTGTGAACAATAGTGATGCTTTGCAAAAACAAGTTTAAAAAAATCGAACAGGTAAGGGAAGTTGGAGGTGGATATCTACTAGGCGGTGGGCGATCAGGCATGGAAAAACAGAAGTCGAGAAGTACACAGAAACCAAAGGATAGAAAAATCAGTACACACGAACCAAAGACAGGCAGAATTCAGAGTGTGCCAGAAATCAGGCAAGGACACCAAATTGACCAGAAATCCCAAAAGAATGCTTTAAGAAACAAGGAATGCCAAAAAGCCACGAAGATAGTTAGGAACTCAGTGAGCAAAAGGGTGATCAGGAGGTAAGAGCACAGTCTCTGCAAGAGGTCTGGATGACAAAGCCAACCATCTAGACAAAGAAGTCAATAAGGAAACCTTGATTCTCCTGCCAAACGGTATCCAGCTTGGTACTGTCCAGAGAAGTAGGAAAAAGGAAATAGAGTTGCTCAGGGAATATGGAATTGGGCCCACCAGAGCAGGTCCTCCTTTTTTCTTTTTGTTAACACAAGATTTGCGTGCATGACTAGATAGCTGGCTAATTTTCTTCACTTTCGGACACTTTTATCCAAATAAGAATTCACAGCACTCTGTTGCTCTCTTCCTAGGTGATGTGGCATTCTTAATTGGTTCTCACAGGTGCTGCACTGATTCAAGTCTTGGCAAGAGATTTACAGCATCTCAGGACAAGTTGAGAACTGAAAATAGATCCTATCCATTGACTCAGCAGGACTGTAGAGCTTGCTTCTTAATAATCCTACACCAAGTTAGAACTCGTGTCTGAGACATCCTATTCCATCCCAGTATGGGTCTGATTTTGTTTCAAAGGTAGTTTTCTTATTAAAACAGAAGCATTGACAGCTGGTCCCATGTTATATTCTCCCTCTTTACAGAATGCTAGCCAAGTTCTACAGATAGGAAAGTCTGGTGACATTTCCCTCCTCTTTATAAAGTACAAGTCTTGCAGAACCCACTCCCTGTCAAGGCCAACTGGGGAAACAGAATCTTTTATCTTCATTGACAGAAGGGTTAATCTATTTCATTTCCTTCTTTTAAGCTAGGGGACCAGCACCCCGTCATTTGTGGTTTCACTTCCCACAGTTTCAGTTACCCACAGTCAACCACAGTCCAGAAACAGATAATCCTTTTCTGACATAGTCTCAGAAAGTCAGCAATAGCCTAACACTACATCACAGGGCCTCTGTCATTCACCTCACTTCATCTCATCACATGGACATTCCATCATCTCACAACATCCTAAGAGGTAGGATAAGTATAGTACAATAAGGTATTTTGAGAGAGAGACCACAAACACGTAACTTTCATTACAGTATATTGTTATAATTGTTCTACCTTATTATTGTTGTTAATATCTTACTGTGCCTAATTTGTATATTAAACTTTCTTGTAGGTGGGTGTTATAGGAAAAACCATAGTATATATGGGGTTTGGTACTATTCCTAGTATCATAGGGGTCTTGGAACATATAATCTGCAGATAAGGGTCAGGGGAACTACATTGACAGATAACTGACTTTTTGGTCATGCCTTACCATGTGGGGGTTGATAGCAGAAGTTGAAGACATTTCCTCAGAAGATAAGATTTCTTTTACTTTAGGTTCATGGAATGAGAACTGGTGGATCCAATTTTTCCTTTCCCTCCTCATTGTCACTACAGGGTCTGACAGGCAACTCTGCACCACATCTAGTCTTGTTGAGGTCCCTGTGGTGAGTGATAGTTTCATGGGTTTGGATCAGACTACCTGAGTTTGAATTCCAACTCCATAATTTTCTAGCTATATGTTTTTGGGTAAATTACCTAATCTCTCTGGTAACTAGTTTTCTCATCTTTGAAAGATTAAAAATGATATTTAAGTCATAGGCTTCTTGTGTGGATTAAACAAAATAACATAGCTGAAAGTGTCTTGCACATTGGAAGTTTTTTGGGGACATGAATGAAACCATTAAGTAAACGCTTTGGTGCCTGAAGGGGGTGGGGCATACACTGTTCTCCCTTGACCATCCATCACAAGACCATTTACATGTGAGACTATTCTTTCACTGTGCATAAATTGATTAAAAGACAAAAAACAAAGAACCTCCCCAAGGGCTTTTTTTTTTTTTTTTTATTTTTTTAATAGAGGCTTTTCTCTTGGGTAAATGGAAATTTCCAGTATCCTGGCCCCTAGAGAAAACTTAGCTTAAATCCCCTTGTAACTTTAACAGTACTTGGTATGTAGCTCAGCATCACCATGCACTTAAAGATCAGTGTTCTACAGCCAAGGAAACAGGCTTAGAAAAGTTGGATCATTTACCATAGCTTATGCAGTTAGTCATTATTTAAAAGGGTTCAATGGCTTAGTAGGTTGCTCTTGCGTACTGCCTTAGTCTCAGCTAACACCACTGTCCCACAAATGTTTGCATTTAGCCACAGGGTTCTTCTTTCAATTCCTCCATTGCCCTGTGCTCCCCTGCCACACCGCATTTGCGCATTCTTTTCTCACTTCCCAAAATGCTTCTTGCCTTTCCTTATCTTCTTCCCAAACTCATAGTTGTCCTGCAGATATAAATTCAAATAAGTCTTCCCTGATTCCCAAGACAGGTTCTGATCCCACATCACAAGCTCCCAAAGCCTGTTCATGACCTGTAATGACATTTGTGGAATTATATGGTAAGTGTCTTTTCTCACTTCTAGATTGTAAACTCTTTGAGGGCATAGGCCATGTCTGTTTTTTGTTTACCATTGTATCTACAGAACTTAACTGCATGCCTGGGACATAGTAAACTAGTAATAAATAAATATTTAGATAAAGCAATAAATAAACTGAGTCTGGAGCTCAAGTCTTAGGACATTTTTTTCACTAACAAAAACACAGTAGTTTGATCTAGACAATATTGACTTCACAAGGGTCTGTGACTTTCATGGTCACTCTACAGTTAGGACAACAGGCTCTGACATTGATGTCAAGAACACTGGCACTAATATGGTACAACCAGAAACCTTGCAGAAGACTTTGGAATCCAAGTTTGAGTCATGAGAGGTTTAGCATATTACACGTTCCAAAGGGAAAGTGGATCTCACTACCCTTTATTCAACAAAAGAAGGGGAGAGGAGCTTTGGAATCCTTTATAGAAATACATACAATATAACAAAAATATACTAACATAAATGAGGAAAGGGGTCAAAGGGAAAGTTAAATGGTAGAAAAATATAATACCTAGAGTTTAGATTAATGTAATGTAATATACAATATAGTATAGTATATAATATCCAGGTACTCAAATCATCCGTGAACTTCTGTATAGGCGCTGGGAAGCACACATATTTATGTGTTTCCTAGTGGCCAAGGGAAGGCAAAGATACCACAATATTGACAGTGTAAATACAGTAAGATAAAACAGGACAAGATGCTCAGGAAGAAACACAGCTTTTTCTGCATTGTTGTGATGTATAGACAATTTCTCAGTACGTACAATGATGGAGGTAATGTAGTTGTTTCTTAAAACACCTCTAAGTGTACACTCAAGGCAAAATGATAAAATGTAGGTCAAAAGGGCCATGTCGTGAGGGAGAGGAGTGTTGAGACAATATGGCCCCCCAAAATCTCTCCAAGATTTGTCTCCAAATCTGACAAAATTCAGAATGTCTAGAGAAGGGGTCCATTCCCATTTTAGGCCATTCTCCCTGAACATGGTTTTTACAACCAAACTTTTGTTAACAATTCAACGCCAGGTAATTCAAGGTTTTATTTTCTGAGAAGAAGCTGAAGTGTAGAAGTTCTATGGTGTAATTAAGCATAATCAACATAGAATTGATTCCTTTATTAAATGAAAACATCTAATCAGTATGCAAAAGTAGAAGGCCACCAAAATTTGCCTGGAGGTAGACTGGAAAATTCAGAGCCAAGGTTTTCCTGAGATTGTGTTTTTGGATCCATTTTAATACCCACACCTAATGGGCATAGAGCATTAATTTGCATCAGAAAAAATTTTAAAAGAGCTTTAATTACAAAAGTATAGGCACTTGTGAAATATTCAAAAGACACAGAAAGCCTTCCTACCCTCATCCTCTCTATCCTCACTGCCCCTGGGTAACCAGGGATGCTTTCTTGTGTCTCCTGCCAGACTTTTGTCTATGTATAATCTTAAGAAAATCCCTGAGGGAGCTAGAGGGGATCCTGAATTCCCTAACGCTGTTATATGATGATTTTCTCTCTCTTTTTCATGGAAAGCAGGTAAGATGAACAGGCTGTAACTGTTGTCTCTTATTCTTAAGCAAGGTACACCAAAATCTGTGTGGTCTTTCCAAGAAGATAAGACTCATATCTGCAATAAAGGAAAATTTACGAAGCACTCCTAAAAACCCTGCTTTAAGCTTCTTAGTGTAATAAGCAATGCTTGTATTTTATATTTCTACAAAAGACTGAGGAGAAACCTGTCACCCCTCAGGGTCTCGAGTAAGAGGCCAGGACTGACCATTACCATGGGTTCATAACTTCTGCCCTGAGGAAATTAATAGAAATCGTCAGAACATCTTCCTGTTTTGGAACACTTGCTTGCTTGTTTTGGCAGGGGTTTGGCAGAGGGAGAGGGCATCCCTCCTGTTGTTGACCCTCCTTGGCTAGTGAGCAGAACTCACTCTGGGGCCCAATCCCATTCAGATCACTAAGTAAGCCCACCTTCAGGCAGATGCGCAAGGATAGCATGGCTGTTATCATGGCATTGCTTGCTCAAAATTACAAAACATCATACACATGCACACAGACATATACACACACTCCTCACTTGCAATAAAACAAAACAAAACCTCTTTTACAACTCTCTCTCAGTATCCTTTGATTTTTGTCTTATTGTGATCTTTTGAAAAAATGAAAATAAGGTCCTAGTCAGAGAGACAAGAAATCAAATTTTGAAATCAAATTTCAAAATCAAATTTTGAAAAGCTGTACAAGTGTATTTTTAAATACATGAGATTCTATTTTATACACTGTAATTTGCTTTTTATTTAAAAGTTTATCACCTACATGCTACCACCTAAATTCATCCTATTCTTTATAATAGTTTTATATATATACTGTAAGGCCATAGTTATAAAAGACCTTGTTATAAAATTATTTTAAAATGTACCATCATATGAATGTACCATAATGTATTGAAACTTTTTAAATTAATAAATGTTTTAAGGGCACCTGGGTGGCTCAGTTGGTTAACAGACTCTTGATTTTGGCTCAGGTCATGATCTCAGGGTCATTATATCAAGACCTGGTTGGGCTCCATGCTCAGTGCAGAGTCAACTTGAGATTCTCTCTCTTCCTTTCCCTCTGTCCCTACCCCTGCACACGCTCGCATGCTTGCTCTCTCTCTCTCTCTCTCAAATAAATAAATAAAATCTTTATAAAAATATTTTACTTGGACTCCAATTTTCATTCATTGAAATAACACTTTAATGAAGATCCTTATGCAGAGTTTCCTGGCATGCCATTTCCTGCAAATTAAGTTGCTGGTCAAAGGACATGTATTTGAAATTGTAGTTGATATTGGAAAATTTTCTCCACAAGTATAGTACCAATTTATACTCTCACAGAAGCATATTAAAATATCTGTTTGCGGGGCGCCTGGGTGGCTCAGTGGGTTGGGCTGCTGCCTTCGGCTCGGGTCATGATCTCAGGGTCCTGGGATCGAGTCCCGCATCGGGTTCTCTGCTCAGCAGGGAGCCTGCTTCCCTCTCTCTCTCTCTCTCTCTCTCTCTGCCTCTCCATCTACTTGTGATCTCTCTGTCAAATAAATAAATAAAATCTTAAAAAAAGAAAAAGAAAAAAAAATAAAATATCTGTTTGCTCAGATATTAAGGAACTATTGAAACTTTGTCAATCTGCTAGGCAAATGAAAAAGTATCCTCCTTCTACTTTAATAATTGTTTCCGTAATTAGAAGTGACATTTTTGAAATTATGCATCTTTTTTGTGTTTTCTGATTATTTATATTTCTTATGTGAATAACTTCAAAGGTAGGATTAATTCTTTAGTGAAACTGACCCTTTAGAAGGCTTTTCAAGGGCTAAAACTGGTTCATTAGTGTTCTCTTTGGTTAACAGGCTGTAGAAGGTATATTGCCTCGGGTAACATAAATGAAGTGTAAGCAGTGTAGCTTAAGTGGGCCTCAAGTGTGACTACAGCAGGGACTGGAACATCTTCAGAAACTTTTGTTCAGTCTTCACTGCCCTCTGCATACTGGCTTTCTTGAAGATGGCCCCATAAGTTCCGGACCCTCCCAAGTTCCCATCTCCCATATTTGTCACACTCATTGGCCTAGCTGAGATCATGTGTCCATCCATCTCTGTGACCAACGAGATGTTAAAATGACTGCTACCCCTCACTAGAACCACACGCTTTGTAAGAGAAGAGGAGGAATTTCCAAAAAAGGAGTGGATATGGCAAAAACTAATTAGATATCTCTCAAAATCCTTGTTCTTTTTTTTAAATGTATATGATTTATTTATTATTAACATATAATGTATTATTTGCCCCAGGGATACAGGTCTGTGAATCATCAGTCTTACACAATTCACAGCACTCCCTATAGCACATACCCTTCCCAGTGTCCATAACACAGCTACCCCATCCCTCCCCCCACTACTCCCCAGCAACCCTCAGTTTGTTTCCTAAGATTAAGAGTCTCTTATGGTTTGTGTCCCTCTCTGGTTTCATCTTGTTTCATTTTTCCCTCCCTTCCCTTATGATCCTCCTTGTTCTCCTTTTATCTCTGACTTTTATCTGGGCACATGGAGCTCAGAATGAAGATAGCATTTCTTCGTTCTCCCTGACTGTGTGTAACTAACTTCTAGCCAGTGGGATCTAAACGAAAGAGTATATGCAACTTCTAGGAAGAGTCCTTAATAAGAGAGGCATGCTTCTTTCTTACTTCCTGCTACTTGGAATAGAAGTGTTTTGGTTGGACCGGAATAGCCAGGGTCATGAAATGGAAGCTGTAGCAACAATTTACAAGAAGGAATCTGGATCCCTGGTAATCATGGAGCCACTCCAGAGCTGTCCAAATTTTTGGAAAGAGAAAGCAAAACTCTAGCTTGTTTTAGCTCCTAATATTTTGCATTTACTGTCACTTCCAGCCAAAATTAATACTGATGAAGAAAGTGCTGTTTTACCAGAAGAAGGGAAATCTGCTTGGGCAGGGGGGCGGGGAATAAATGTCCACTGCAAAGATTCGGTTGATAATTTTTAAAAACCTCACATTCTCTATCCACAAGACTAACTTCCTCACTTCCTTCAAGTCCTTGCTAAACTATCACTTTTACCATTTTTAAATACTTTTATCAAGGTATAATTGATATACAGTAAACTGCATATACTTAAAGGTACAATTTGGTAAGTTTTGATGTATGTATATACCTGTGAAGTAACCACCACAGTCAAGATAGGGAATGTATTCATCGCCTCTACAAGTTTTCATGTACCCCTGTACCCCTCCCTAGGTACTCCCTAACCAGATAACCACTACTCTAGTCTCTGTCACCACAGGCCAGTTTGCATTGTCTTCAGTTTTAATAATACAGTATGTATTCATCTTTTTATTTTATTTTATTTTGGCCTGAATTCTTTCACTTACCATAATTATTTTGATATTCATTTATACTGATGTATGTATCCATAGTTCATTGTGTCCTATTCTGAGTAGTACACTGTTGTATGACTCTATCACAATTTGTTTATCCACTTACCCATTAATAGACATTTGGGTTGCTTCCAATTTTGGGCTATTACAAATAAATCTGCTATGAACACTCATGTACAAGTATTTGTATAAGCATATGTTGACTTTCCTCTTGGGTAGAGACTTAGCAGTCTGGCTGGATCATGTAATAGCATATATTTAACTTTATAAAAGACTTCCAGACTTAGGATATTGTCTTATATTTCCAAGGGCAGAGTATGAAGTTTCCGTTTCTCCACATCATTGCCAATACTTCAGATGGTCTATTTTCTTATTATAGTGGTATATCGTTGTGGTTTTTAATTTGCATTTCCCTAATGACTAATAATATTGGGCATCTTTTCGTGTGCTTACTTGCTGTCCATATATCTTCTTTGGTGAAGACATTCAAATCTTTTGCTCGCTTTTTATTGGATTGTTTGTCTTCTTATTGAGTTCTCCTAGTCAGTGGCTTGCCTTTTCATTTCCTAAATAATATCTTTTGAAGAGCAAAAGTTTTTAATTTTGATGAAGTCCAATTTTTCGATTTTCTTTTATGGATTGTGCTTTTGTTATTATATCTGAGAAATCTCTACCTAAGTTAAAATCAAAGATATTTTACATTGTTTTTTCAGATCTGTTATATTTTTAGATATTTACATTTTGAGTTAATTTTTGGATATAGTATGAGGTATGAATTTAAATTTATTGTTTTATATCTGTATATACTGTTGTTCCAACATCATTTGTTGAAAAGACTGTCCTTGTTTCACTGAATTTACTTTATACATTTGTTGAAAATCAGTTTTCCATAATATGTGGGTCTTTTTCTGAAAGTCTCCATTGAATTGATCTATTTGTGTATCTTTACACAACTATCACACAGTCTTGAATGGCATCACTATGTAATAAGTCTTGAAATCAGGTGGTGTTTACCCTCTGCATTTGTTCTTCTTTTTTTCAAAATCATTTTGACTGTTAAAGTATGTTTGCATTTCCACATGAATTTTAGGGACAGCTTGTCAATTTCTATGAAAAAGCTGACTGGGATTTTCATTGAAAACGAATGAATCATTGGACGCAACATCAAAAGACTAATGATGTTCTGTATTCTAGCTAATTAAACATAACAAAAAATATATAAGTAAACTTAAAAAAAGAATTGCATTGAATCTAGAGAACAAATGGGGGAAGTGACATCTTAACAATATTTAGTCTTCTGACTCATGTACAAGGTATAACTCTCAATTTATTTAGAGTTTCATTTCTTTCAATAACATTTTATAGTTTTCAATGTACAGGTTTTTCATGTCTTATGTCAGATTAAACCTGAAGTATTTTATATTTCTTATACTATTGCAAATGACATTTTAAATTTTGATTCCAATTTTTTGTTGGAAACAGAGGAATACAATAGATTTTTATAGATTAATTAATATTTTGTAAATTCATTTATTCTTGTAGATTTTTAGAGATTCTATTAGATTTTATACATAATCATTTCATCTGTGAACTGTATCCTTTCTGATCCTGATGTGTTTTGTTTCTCTTCTTTGGCCTGTTGCTCTAGCTATTCAACAATGTTGAGTAGAAGTGGTGAGAATGAAAATCATTGGCTTGTTTCTAATCTTAGGTGGAAAGCATTCTATCTTTCACCATTAATTTTGATGTTAGCTATAGGTTTTTGTGTTTTGTTTTAAAGATGTATTTATTTATTTCAGAGAGAGAGAGTACGAGCAAGAGGGGCAGAAGAAGAGGGAGAGAGGACCCGAGCAGATTCTGCACAGAGCCCAACACAGGGCTTGATCTCCTGACCCTGAGATCATGATCTGAGCTAAAACCAAGAGCCAGACACTTAACCAACTGCACCAGCCAGGTGCCCCTATAGGTTTTTGATATATGCCATTGTCAAGTTGAGGAAGTTCCTTTCTAATCTCAGTTTGCTGAGTGTCTTTATTGGCAATGGATGCTGGAATTTGTTCATTGTTTTTCCTCCATATATTGTGGTGATCTTATAGCTTTTCTTTGTCCATTCATTAACTTGATAAATTACATTTATCAATTTTTCGAATGTTAAACCACCCTTGTATTCCTGGGATGAATCCAATTTGGCTATAATGTATTATCCCATTTATTGTTGGATTTGACTTGGTAAAGATATTTTTAGAATTTTTGCACTGTGTTCACAAAGGACATTTGTTCAAAGTTTTCTTTTCTTGCTATGTCTTTGTCTAGTTTTAGCATCAGGATACTACTAGTCTTATAGAATGAGTTGGGGAAAATTCCCTACTTTTCAATTTTCTGAGAGAGTTTATGCAGAATTGGTATTATTTCCTCCCTCCTTTCCTATATTAGTTATACAATTTGCCAGTGAAGCAATCTGGGCCTGGAGTTTTCTTTGTAGGAAGGTGTTTTTTTTTTTCTTTTAACGATTTTATTTATTTATTTGTCAGAGAGAGAGAGAAAAAGCAGTAGGCAGAGGAAGAAGCAGACTCCCCACTGAACAGGGAGTCCAATGCCAGACTCGATCCCAGCACTCTGGGTTCATGACCTGAGCTGAAAGCAAACACTTAACCGACTGAGCCACCCAGGTGTCCCTATAGGAAGGTTTTTAACTACAAATTTAATTCTTTAAAAGATACAGGGCTGGGGTGCCTGGGTGGCTCAGCCCTCTGCGTTGGGCTCAGGTCATGATCCCAGGGTCCTGGGATTGAGGCCCACATCGGGCTCTCTGCTCAGTGGGGAGCCTGCTTCCCTCTTTCTCTCTCCCTGCCTCTCTGCCTACTTGTGATCTCTCTCTCTCTGTCAAATAAATAAATAAAATATTTTTTAAAAAATAAAAGATACAGGGCTATTCAGGTTACTTTTTTCTTCTTGAGTAAATTTTAGTAGTCTATGTTTTTCAAAGAATTTGTCCATTTCATCTAAGCTGTTGAATATGAATATGAATAAGGTACAACATTATTCATAATATCCCCTTATTACCTTCTTAATAGCTATAGAATCTTAATGATGTCACTTAATATTGGTAATTTGATATTGGAAATTTGCATATTCTCTCTTTTTTTCTTGACCATTCTGGCTACAGATTAATTTATCAATTTTATTGATTGTCTTAAAGAATCAGCTTTTGGTTTCATTGATTTTTCTCTATTATTTTCTATTTTATTTATTTGTATTTTATCTTCACTATTTCCTTTCTGTTTATGCTAGGCTTAATTTGCTCTTCTTTTTCTAGTTTCTTAAGGTAATTTTTTAAATTTCAAAAGCATTTTTTCTGGGCTTTTTTGTCATTGTTTCTGGCAGAAGAAAAAATCTATTTTGTGTATCCAATGATGCCTGGAAACAGAAGTGAGATATAGTTAATAGTAATCAGCTCTTTATCAAAATTTATTGATCACTGAACCCAAATCTTTCCTTCCATACTTTTTAGGCCTACAGATTCCAAACATCCCATTTCATACATTACTGTTGAATACTTCTGTAAATTGACTTTTTATTTGTTTAACATTTATTTCTTTGAAGAAAATTAGAATAAAATTAGTGGTTCTTCCTGAGTGAAAAGCCTACCGTTTTTATATTCTATGGCTTTTCTTTGCATTTTGTGGCCTTAAAGTTCAACACATTTCTGGATCTGAGGAAAATAACCACATGATTGGCAATCTAAGAGTGCTTTTTTAAATTTTAATGGTCTAATGACCCCTCAGGGTTATCCACATGTGCTTAAGAGAAGGAGCAAGTGATAGCTTCCACAGATCAAGAAGACAATAAGTGTATATGGTATGTAGGCTTCTTAATACCCCACTAGGTTTGAACTCAGTAATTTGGCATAATTTCCTGGAGATAGCCTTAAGATTCAGAGGAAACTAATGGGATAGGTAGATTGTGCTACATCTGGAAGTCTTTCCAATGTTAGATTCTTTGGTTTTAAAATATGTCTATAAATTCATTGCTACCCTCCTCTACAAGAGTCTTCACCTGCCTTAACTATGGCTAGACTTAGGGAATTGCGTCTAACAAAATGAATATGATATAATTGACATGTTAATTCCAAGACTGGACTATAAAAGACACAGCAACTGCAGCTTCTGTCTAGATTAGTCTCTCTTGGATTACTTATTCTGGAGGAAACCAGCTTTCATGTTGTGAGGACAAGTACACACAGTGAAGAAGGGAGCCAACAGCCATGTGAGTGAGTCATTTTGGAAGCAGATCCTGGGCTTTGTTTGAGGCTTGAGATGATGGTAGCCCCAGATGACATATTGACTGCAACATCGTAAGAGATCTTAACCAGATCCACCCTGCTAAGCTGTTCCAAGAGCTGACCTTTGGAAACTGTGTGAGATAATAAATATTGCTTTAACTGCTAATTTCATTTTTTGTAATAAGAAATTATTGTTATCTGTGCAACAGATTCACTATGGAATAGGACTTTCTGGGACTTGAGGTAAATATTAGCAGGCTTCTAGAACTCAGAAGGTACCAGGTAAACGCCTTTGCCAGATTCTATACGAAGCACTCAGAACACTGATAGAAAAACAATGACCAAAAAAAAAAAAAAAAGGAAAGAAAGAAAGAAAAAGAAAAAGAATGATAGATTCAGAGAGTCCAGGATGATGGGAGACAAATGTTTCAGTGATGCAGATTTCTGTGGTAAGTGGTTATAGAGAAGTGGTTTTGAAAGCACCAGAAAGTTTTTATCATGGTAAAAGAGCCACACAGATTTTAGAAAGTTCAAGAGAGAAAAGACAAAGATACTAGAGCTAAGAAGTTAGAGCTATTTTCTGAAGCAAGGAAAGAGTTTTCTTTACCTTTTCCCCCTCTAATTTAATAGTAACACAGTAAGAAATTTTTTAAAATACAGGTAAACAAAAATAAGAAAATAAGAATTACCATATAGAAATAATCACTATTAGCATTTTTGGTATGTTACTCTGACAGATAAATAAATATAGACAAGTGGGCTGACAAAACTTGGTACTTCAGGGGCACCTGGGTGGCTCAGTCATTAAGTGTCTGCTTTCAGCTCAGGTCATGATCCTGGGGTCCTGGGGTGGAGCTCCACATCAGGCTCCCCGCTCAGCAGGAAGCCTGCTTCTCCTTCTCCCATTTCCCCTGCTTGTGCTCCCTCTCTTGCTTTGTCTTTCTATGTCAAATAAATAAATAAAATCTTAAAGAAAAAAAGTTGGTATTTCGGTTGCCATTTTGGCATTTTTTGAGCCTGGCTGCACCTTGATGGTATGGTATATGATGAGATCAGTGGGACCCATATATTCATAGGTCTGTTCCTGTACCTTTGCTCAAAAGCAGACTGCCTGATTGAATATTATCCTGTGTGGAATTCCAGCATTTCATAAGCTCCTGGCTCAGGCTCTCTTAGGAAAGGCAAACTCACACCTCGAGTACATATTATCCTTATAAGAGTGAATCATTAGCTCTTTCAGAATAGGATCCAGATCGCCTCGGTGCCTTAGTCAGTTAAGTATCTACCTTCGGCTCAGGTCATGATCTCGGGGTCCTGGGATGGAGCCCCACATTGGGCTCCCTGTTCAGTGGAAGTCTGCTTCTCCCTTTCCCTCTGCCCCCCCACCTCCACCGAGCTCTTCCTCTTTCAAAAACAAACAAACAAAAAACCAAAACCAGGACAGTTTCAATGTCCAGGATGATTTCCTTGAAAAAATAATGTTACATTATAGGCATAATGTTGGTCTCTGTTGCTGACAAGATGTTCAGAGACAGGGGTGACTAGATTGGCCTTGCTAAAAATACGAGTCCCTGCTGTTGGGCACATGTGTAGCCTCCATCTCTACCACATTCCATTTATATGTCCATCATGTCAATTCAGATTGCTGATTGCTGATAATGCGGTCTGGTTAGTATCAACTGGCTGAGCCATTTTGCCTACTCTGTTGTTTGGCATCTGGTAGGTGCTTTCTGGTGGGTGTTAAAATGAAATACAATACCCTTCACACTTTGTACCTACTCCCACATTTCTACACACATTCCTCTACACAGACCTCTTTGTCTCTTGTCTTCCAGCCCTTTTCATTCCAGGCCTCCAACTAGACAACCAAACCATTACCAACGACCCAGGAATTAATATGTATTCTTAACTCAGGTCATTTTTCTTTCCACCAAAGCAGATGACCAGACACTGTTCCTAGTTTTGTCCTTTAGAAGGATTTTTCCTCTTCATTGTCTTCTAGGACCACTTCTGAATACAGCTATAACCCATTTTGAAATGGCTAATCCATTTCAATCTGTATACACTTAATGAGTTGACCCAACTATAAGGCAATCTTAGGCTTTTCTCTCCATTTTGACTCATCATGTGAGACCCTTTCAAAGGCCATAGTACAAGGCATAGGAAGGGAGTTTGTGCAACTGTGATAAGTGACATCCAAGGTCTGACCTATTTGCTCATACAACTGACTTATGCCTTCGAGTCCTGCTTGGACTTGATCCTGGATATACTAGTTCAACCTTATGAAGAACTGATAGGATGTAGTTTATAATGGGACGTTCCAAGTGCGTAGGTCATTTGATGCTCCATTGTCAAGCATTCTGCCTCTACCAAAGTAACTTGTCCTTTATAACTTGCCAAGAACTGTTTTTCAAAAGATGTATAATTGGTACTTCAGGGGCACCTGGAGTACCAATTCTCTGCTGTGGATAGCATGAACTTTCTCCATAATTTCAGGCGCCAGCCTTATGATTCTCCCACCAGAGTTCTCTTAGGTCCCTTACTGCATTTTTTGCTACCACTGACACCTCCATCACTGTAGAGCCTGCCGGATTGTATGACACAAGAGGCAGTGCTGATTGCACCACCTTCTAGACTTGGCGGAGTGCTCTTTCTTGCTGCAAGACCCCTCAAAGCTGACAGCTTTCCATGTCACTCAGTATGTGGGCAGGAACAATATCCTAAGTGTGGAATATGTTTGTTTCCAGAACCCAAAGAGACCCAGGGGTTCTTTTCTTCTTTCTTTACGGTAGGGGTGAAAGATGCTACAATTTATCTTTTCCTTTGGAGAGGTTATTCTGGCAAGCCTGAACCACTGGACTCCTAAAAACTACACTGAAGTAGATTGTCTCTGAATCTACATAAGTTTTTTCTCCCAACTGTGGGATTTGTGTGTCTTACCAGGGTCTCTAGCCACTTTTACCAGACCTCAGGACACCCAGCATGAAGTGAGTTGCTCATCTTAACTGGGAGCTGTCTGCACCACCAAACCATAAATTTGGTAAGCTGAGCATTTGATCATCAAGGGGAAATGGCATATGTAAAATTGGTTTTAAATAACAACTCCCTCTTCTTCTTTTTCTTTTTCTTCTTCGATTTAAATAATTTCTGAGATCCAAGGTAAGCTGCATGAGCAGGTATCTGTCACTCAACCCACACCTATATCCTTATGGAAAATTCTCTATGAACAATTGACAAAGGAAGAAGAAATTCACACCTGGATTACAGATAGCTTTCCACGATACGAGGTTACAAGTCAAAATCGCTCTAGCAGTCCAAATTAGGTATGTCATGAAAAGACAATGAGGAATGGAAATCCTCCCAGTGGGCATAACTTTGGCCAGTACAACTAATGGTCAGTTTGCCAAGGAGAGAGATGGACTGAAATGTAGATCCATATAAATTCAAGGACGGTGGTTAAGGATTTGGTCACATGCTCAGAAACTTGGAGGGAAGAACAGAACATCAGGGGATTGGTAGTTGGAGGGTTAGGGAAGATGTATGTAAATGAATATCTTGGAATGATACGAGAATACAAGAATATTTGTGTCCTTTGTGAATACCCATCAAAGATGGTCTGAATAATTGGGTGGACAAGTTTATTCATTTTGTAACTCTCAGATTCTTTTCCCAAACATTCAGTACTTGCACAGTAGGCTCATGGTGTCAGGGATGAAGATTATTCATGAACTTAATATAAGGCTCCCTTTAACAAGATTGATCTGGCTACTGCCACTGCTGAACGTCAACCTGACCTTTTGCCCTCAGTGCCACCTTCCTTGATCCCTAAATTCTGTACTACACTCGGCTAGAAGAGACTGCTACCTGGTGGCAGATTTATTATATTGCTCTTGCCCCTTCTATTCTATGATTAAGGAACTGGGTAATTTGTCCTCATTGGGATAGAAATGTATTCTGGATAATCTTTCTTGCCTACCATATATCTTCCAGAAATATTACACATGTTCCTAGTTTATGCTTCATCCACCACTATGGCATACCATACAACATTGTTTCTGATCCAAGACAATTTTTTACACCAAAAAAAAAAAAAAAAAAAAAAGCTAAGGCTGTGTTTATGGGCCTCCCTGTTCTTAACTGGTCTTAAATTCTAAGCAGAGTTGTGTTATTCAAGTTAATCTATCCCAAATTAGTGGAGAGCCTGCTCCTGGGAAATGAGATAGCAAGAATGAGGTAGAAAAGCAGGACCTTGCCTTTTACATACAGCTTAGAGTAGAAATCTCTCCTACAGGGCCAGTATAAGGACGGGAAAGCCAGGAGATCCAGCAAGATGGGATGTGGAAGGGTGATCTTGTCTCATTTCAACAAGGCTTCTAAGAGTCTCATGTTGAGAGTGTCATTGTGGGATTTAGGGTGGTTCTCAGCTGAGGAGCATCTAAGCCCATTTTTAAGCCTTGATGGGCTCACAGGAGAGAATGAGCGAACCGTTTGAAACCTAGATGCTTGGGTAGACAGGACCTTAATTTTTCTGGAGGAATGGAGAAGATATATTCAGAGGAAAGAGATAAGGAGCAAGGAAGGGATTTAATGGTTATAGCATCTCTCTTCTCAACTGCCTCCCGCCCTACTCTCCTCTGGTACACTCCCATTCTCCGCCTCACCATTTAATGTTGCCTGATAAAGAAGTAAGAACAAACCACAGAACAGGGAGGGAAGCAAGCTTCAATTATTACTGACATGATTATCTAATCTTTCCTGCCTTTGGTCTTCAGTACTGTGAAGAAGCAAATATTTTGGTGAGTGATTTAGCTTTAGGTCAGTCCTGAGGGCACAGGCTCAAAATGGGAGGGCCAATGTCCTCTGCCGTAATCTGGAACAGGCCAGTCCTGACCTTCTTAGCCCAGCAGATTTGGGGAGGTTAGGCTGGCAGCCTTGAGAATTACATTGTGGATTAAAATCAGTTTGGGTGGAGAAAGCCTGAGGCAAACCAAAATCCATGACCCTCTGTGAGGCAATCACAGATAGACTCAGATTTTGCATAATTTCTTCACCCAGCTGTATGATGAGCTGGCTAGACTCCTGCATGTTTTACTTGCTTAGCCACTTCTTATATTCCAAGATGGGGGACAGAAATAAGGGCTTAAGAAGAGCCCTGGGATTTCTGTGGATGGGAGGAGGTGCATTTTGGCCTAGTTACTGCAAATCTCAGACATTCTGGAAGGATCCAGATGGGTACAAGGATATTAGCAAGCTTAGCCCAGTGACTCCTAGGTCCTGTGCCTGGAATAAGATTCTGCATAGGAAAGCTAGAAAGATGCTAGTTTGTCAAGGTGCCTGTTTAAAGTACACACTTTCCCAATCTTCCCAGGTGCCCATCATCACCCAGAAGATCTATCTATAGATCATGGGATTATCTCCACAGCCGAAATCATTGTTTTTCCTGAGTCGGGACTCATTGATGATGGCTACTTATTTTTTTAATGTCAGTCCCTTGATCATTTTTATTATTTATTACTTAATCTTTGCCTAGGTTTCTATTTGCTTCCTGGGTTTTCCTTTCTCAAATAGCTTTTTCTCGACCATGTTTATTCTGATTAATTATCCATTGTTTTTCTGCCATCACCCTTCTTGCTTAGAAAAAAGAAGATTTCTTGAGAGGCACATTATTCCAAACACTTTTTTGTTGTTGCTGCCTTTTTGAATTTGGGGGAGGGGGGCTTTTATGAAAGAGAATTTTTAAAAGATTGATTTCATCAGGCAGTTTTAATTCTGTTTACTATTTATAAGCATGGGAACTGATTAATATTCAGAGTTTTCCTTTTCCTGTCCCCCTCCCTTTCTAAAAATTAGGCCAGGATAGTTTGCCAAGCAAAAAAAGGGGAGGCCTGCAAAAAAAATCACTGCTGAGATTTAACTGAAATATCCAAGGAGTGTTGAATAATGCCATTGACATTGCAAATACCACTGCTTTTCTCATAATTCTAAATCTTGGGATTGAAATATTAGGAGACTCATCTGTTGCCAGGAATTTTAGTCATTGGATTGTTCATAAGCCCAGAGAAGCCCATTTCTCTCTTTGGTGAGATATTAAGTAGAACTTTAGATACTCATAAAGCCATATCTTCTTTCTTCACTTTTTCCCTACTGGATGGGTTGAAAAGAAAGAATGAAAAGTATTTATCTACCAGACATTGTGCTTTTTTACATATGAAGTCTCAAATAGTTCTAACAATGGCCCCAGGGCCCATATTTGTCAAATGAGAAAATTTAAGTTCAGCATAATTAGGTAACTTAACTGAAATCACGCAGATGGAAAGTTGGCAGTTTGAGACCCAAACTCTGATCTGCCTAACTTTGAGGCCTGGGCTATTCTACTAGACTTGCCGTTCAGAAAAAGACAAGGATCACTTATTAAACTGGGGAATTAGTCAGCAAAAAATGTTTATTCAAATGCCCACAAATATTAGAGGCCAATGTAAAGCAAGGAATGATTAATTATAAACCAGGTCAACAGAAGTTAGGGTGATGTAGATTTCCGAGGTCAGCTTAGAAACTGGAAGACTCTGGGAGTGTGGAGATGGGTTTGTAACAGGTTAGAGAGGGGTCTATGGGCAGAGAATAAGGTCCTATCAAGATAAATCTGGAGGACATAATGCTAAGTGAAATAAGCCAGAGAAAGACAAATACTGTATACTCTCACTTATGTGTGGAATCTAAAAGAAGATTGAACTCATAAAAGCTGAGAGTAGAATGGTGTTTACCAGGGTCTGATGAGGTGTCTTTCTCAATCACATCTTGCCCTTAAGTGATCATTTGTTAACACTGGACTTTTAAAATTAATTATTTTTGTTAAATAGAATTCTGGTCCCCTGGTCTTAAATTTTAAACCTAAAAGGTAAAATTAAGTTTCCTTTCATTTCTGAGGTTTTTAATTAAAACATTTTTGTTGTTATCGAACTTTTAGTGAAAGTGTTCAGAAACCAAGCTATCCTGAATTCCTCACATAGCCTTCCCCTGGCCCTCCCATCCCTGCTGTTCTCTCCTTTCTCAGCTGGAGGGGTGTTATGGGTGTGGCTGGTGTGGAAGGAGCAGAGCTGGGGGAGGAAGAGCAGGAGAGAGGGACAGCCTTCCAGTCTGCCGTGTGCACCTCTCAACTTGCTATTGACCCGTCTACATTACTAGTCTCAGGCTGCGGTTCCGCCCCAAGACAATGTTTGATAACCAACTTTCTAAATTGAGAAAAAAAAAATATTTCCTTTCTTTTAACTTGGACACACATCTTCTACTTAAGAAAACAGATTGACATTTATACTGACTTGAAAATGCTGTGACATTTTTGGAAATTGTTGGGCTCAAATAGCTTCCTGGAACTGTGAAACCAAAGAAACTGCCAGATGACATTTTTTACCCAAGAGAGAGAAGAAGTATAGAAGAGAAGGAAATTTGGATTCACAGCTGAATGTCTGGCTTGGATGTTAAGCCTCTCTGGCGGAGAACGTGCTTTCTTGCTTCTGTTTTTGGTGTAATGCCAAGGGAACTGTCAGACCACAAATAATCATTGTTAACTTGCGGTGGAAACTGGAGCCATTAAGAAAAATATTAAAAGCCTGTTCCAGGATCATAACATTTTAGAGAGTAAAGAAATAGGATACCTGGCTAACCTGTTTTACTAGTCATGGATGGAAAATGTGCTGACCAACTGAATTTGAAGTAATGGATGACTTTTCCCTGATTTGTCATGGATTTAAAAAGACAATGTGCTTAGAAAAATCAATTTGCTGTAACTTGGGTAATAGGGAAAACAAAGGCAGAAAGCCTGGGTTGATCAGATCCATGATATGGCAAAATAATTTTGTCATCTGGCCAGCACTCCCTGCTTCTGGTGTGTTTAGACTCCAGGGAGTTGCCTAGGTTGCAGAAAACAACTCACACTTGTGCAGGATGCAAAACGAATTCCTTTGAACTTTGACTGTAAAATTCTTTACTTCTCAAACTATGTTTTTGAAGAGCTTGCTGAAAGATTGGCAAAAGCTGCAGATCCCCAAAGGGAATTTTCAACAGATTTTACAACTAAACATCCTGAGTAATAGATAAGGATGAGTGGAGGGGGGACCTCCTCCAACAGTTGAGCATATTTTTCTTCCTCTATTTTCCCAATTTAAATGTTTGAAATCCTATTTCAGTGCAGGCGAAGACGTGAGAATTTGAGTTGGTAATTTGATGGGCTGGATTCCAGCATGGACTTCTGTTTGCCCCTCCAGGTCTTCCCTTCACCCCTTATCTGGCACTAACATCTAGAGGCTGACCTGAATCCACCAGGGATTCTCCAAGCTTCTGGTTGGGGCTGACCAATGGGGATCCTGGGCAAGTGGACTTATGAGAGGGAAGAAAGCAAGTCAGGGAGAATTTCTACTCCCCTGGCTTCTTCCCTGTGAATTCCTTGACTGAAGATCACAGGTCAAAGAAATCTTTTCTATAGGACTTTCTCCAGCTTGGTTCTGGAAACTTGTCACATCTATTTGGGGCGTACGGTTATCCTTTGTGATGCTTCTACACCCTGCCCACATCTTTGTAAGCAACCCTTTGTCAATAAGCTCACTTAGAAGCACTCCAAGTTAAGAATGCCATCTATTTCCTGACAATCATTCTGCAAATTTGATCTCAGTCCTCTAAGGACATTCTAAGATGCTATCAGATAAGAAGCTGGGGACTAACTAGGTGTTCCTTGAAACTTAGTACAAGTCCCAACTCTTTGCTAAACCCCATCTGCCAATTCCTATTGTGCAGTCCCCAGTCCCTGAGCTTCTCCTACCTCCTTGCTCCCCCAACTTGCCAATGCCCACACCATCCACCTCCTTCTATGACCACTGCCACCTCCATGGTACAAACACAGCCATCTTCTACTACCTGCTTCACAAGTCCACCACTCGGTCCTCTGCACTCACTCTTACTTCCTCTTATTCACTTCCCATATTGCAGTTAAAGTATTCTTTAAACTGTGAATCTAACCATGTAGGTGATGGTCATGTTGATGAGGTTTAATAAATATATGCTAACAGAGGAAACCAGTACATCCCCCTTAAGCTTAAAATCCCTCTGTGGCTTCCTTTGCTTTTAGGTGTACAACCTTACAAGGCGTATAAGGCTTAGAAGACCCTACAAGATCTGGCTCTTGCTGACCCCACCAGCTTCATCTCACTTAACAACTCCTCTCACTCTCTGCTCCAGCCACACTGGCTGCCTTTTGGTTCCTGGAATGAGCTGTGCTCTTCCTGGCTCAAAGCCTTCCCACCTGCATTCTTGGGCTAGAAACTTTCCTTCTCTTCACTTATCTTTCCAGTCCCAACTTGAATGTCACTTGCTCGAAGAAACTTCACCTGATTGCTCTCCCATCCCACAGACAGACCAAGTTGCCTTATTTGTCTCCTTTGTAGCATGAAAACCAATTGAAGTTGTTTATTTGTATATGCAGTCACTTAGTGTCTGGGTAATCTAACATCTTGCTACCTTGCCTGCTACCAGCCTAGTCCCAGCCATCAGCATCACTTGCCTCGTTGGCAATAAACTCCTAACTTGTTTCCGGACTTCCCCTCTTGCCACCTCTCCATGTTCATTCTCCACAGGGTTGCCAGAATGATCTTTAAATGCATAAATGGGTCATGTCACCTCTACCACACTGAGAAGAGAAGCCTAGCTTTGCAGCCTGGCCTGCTGCCAAGCTCCCTCTCCATCCCTATCTGTCTATGCCTCACTCATTCTGCCTCCCTTTTCTTCCTCTAACTTCCCTCCACCCCTTGCTGGGTGAAAAGGAGAAACCGAGCAGTTTCTCCTTTCTCGTTTTAAGCTTTCTTTCTGGAATATATAATGTGATTGAGTAGTTTATGAGGAGTTCATGCACTACCATGCTGACAGTCGTTGCTTTTTTCCCCCAATTCTCTGTCTTTTGATAACAGAACTCCCCTTTCTTAGCAAATCTGCTCCCACCCAAGTCCTCATACTCCCACCTAAAACCCCCTTCCCCACCCCGAGTAAGCCTGGGACACAAGTCTGATCAGGTTGGTGTCCCATTTTTCCCATTTCCTGGTGCTTTATGATATATGTTGTTAGAAACTCTCACCTGGAGAGAAATTAGACCAAATCTTAAATTAGACAATACACGAGTAAGAATTTCTTAAATGCTTCATATCCATTTACTTATTCAATAGACATTTATGGGGCACTTTTTAGGCTACCTACCTATTGCGCTAGAAACTGGGGAAATACACAGCAATGAAGAAAGCAGACATATGTCCCTGCCCTGGCTGATTCTGCAAGTCAGACAAGATCAATCACGTGATTGCTAAAATTCTGAATGATAAAAAGAGGTGTGGAGAATATTCACTGGATCCAGCAAAAAAATTTCATGATCAAATAAGATTTACCATAGATTTTCTGGATTCTAAAACTTATCTAATCTATGAAGCATTAAAATGCAAGCTATTAATAGAAAGAGACATTAAAATTCTATTCTTTCAAAGAACTGAATCACCGTGCCAGTTAGAAATAATATGGAATCAGTTCTGAATCTAAAATGACTCTGGAAAGTAGAGACGTGGCACAAGGTCATGCTCACATCTTTCCTCTCCATAGATTTTCAGAATACTTGCACTATATTCAAAAGAAATGATTTTTTTAAAGAAATAATCCTGGGCCTAGAAACTGCAAGAATGTGACTTTGGGGTTGCAGGGGAAAAAGTGCTTAAGCTATTCTTTCCATCAGTTTATTTCAGTAAAACCTCTTAGCAATAATGAAAACATTATGGCAGCTGGAAGAAACTAGTCACATAAAACCACATATTGTATGATTCCAGTTATATGAAATGTCCACTAAAGGCTAAACCACAGTGACTTAAAGTAGATTAGAAGCTGTGGGAGGGGAGATGGACAGAGACTGCCAATGGATATGAGGTTTCTTTGGGGGATATGAAAATTTTCTGGAATTAGATAGTAGCAGTGGTTGTACAACCTTGTAAATATACCAGAAAGCCACTGAATTGTATATTCTTTGGTGAATTTTACTGTATGTGAATTATGTCTAATTTTTTTTTTTTTAAAGATTGAATCATTTGTTGACTTTCCTGGCAGGATTTAAGAGCGGGGGTGGCTTCCTTGCCCTCCTCTTACCTCTGCGCTAGCGGCCTCACTGCATCCTTCAGCAAACTAGGACCACAGGAGTAACAGGATCTGGATTTCCACATGGGTTCTGATGATTACATCAGACCTAGAGTTCTCAAAGCACTGATCTTCAAAAGTTAAAATTGAACAGGGCCTATCTTTTAAAATCACAGGAAAAAAAGTTAATGGATATGTTTTTGTCAATGCTAAGTTTCTCCCAATTTTATCTTAAATATTTAGGGGCACCTGGGTGGCTCAGTGGGTTAAGCCTCTGCCTTCGGCTCAGGTCATGATCTCAGGGTCCTGGGATCGAGCCCCTCATTGGGCTCTCTGCTCGGCAGGGAGCCTGCTTCCTCCCCTCTCTGCCTGACTTGTAAATAAATAAATTAAATCTTAAAAAAAAAAAATTTCTTGCCACTTCTGCTCCTTTGTTAGAGCATGCTGGTGTAATGCTCAGCACGCCCACGTAGAATAAGTCTCATTGAATCAGAATATTAAAAGGGGTATAGACCCACTTAGCAAACCACAGTTTGAGTTTATAGACAGAGTTGTCTTCATGCAAGATTATGAAGCAGGTGAAGTTTGTCTTGAGAGACATCCATTTTCTCTTCCTGCCTTTTTCTCTTGGAGGCTCAATGCTCTCTCATACAAACTTCATCTCTCCAGGACTCTGAGATCCCTGTCAATTGGTGACTTGTCCTTGAAATTAGTTTATTACAACCCCAGTTTAAAACTGTAGTCCATTTAGTCCATTAAAGCTTTAGACACATTCACACAAGTATGCAGAGACACATGTATAAGGGTGGTTATGGTATCACTTTAATAGTTTCCAAGCAGAAATAGCATGGATAATTGCTAATGGAAGAAATATTGCACATCCATTAAAAGGAAAAAACTCCTCGTGGAGGATTTACATTACAGAGAAGATTTAGGGAGAGGCCGGCTCCTAAATTAAGGTGTTTGAACAGGTGTGGTTACGGGTGGGAATTGGGATTTAGGTAATGATGGGGAGCTATGTGGAAGTGGATTTGGTGCACCGAGTTGTTGCTCATGCTTTCCCTTTGCCTGGATTACTCTGCCCCTTTCCCCCCACTCACCTATCCGATTTTTGGAAGGACTATGAACAACTTTTAACATAATGTTGCTCAAATGTTACTTCTAGTATACATCTCTTACCCACCCAGCTAAGCTCTTTGGTCTCTCTCATCTTTGAATGTCTATAACAATTTAGCAGACAGCCTGACATGTATCAGAGGTGTGATAATATGTTTTAAACAAAATAATGAATGGCAGAATCCACTTCTTCCAATGAAATTGATTATTCCACTCTCTATGGGCCCATAACGCTTTGTTTATGTCTCTTTTATGGCATTATGGCTTTCTACCTTGTATTATAATTTATTGTGTGAATGTCTGCTTCACCACTGGAACGAAAGCCTTTTGTGGGCAGGAACCGCAGAACACCAAGAACAGTGCTTTGTGTATAATAAGCATTCAATTAATATTTAATGCAATTGGGCAAATAGATTTCTGAGAAGCAAAAGTAATTATTATAATCCAATTAATATGAAAAACAGATGTATGTACGCGAACACAGATGCAGGAACATAAATATGACTGATTTCCACAGTATTGTCACCCTAGAGCCAACCGGCTATTCTGAGGTTGAAGAGAGCTGATTTATGCAGAAAGCACCTAATAGCCAGAGCAGTTCAATCAACTTGCTCTTCCTCTCTCTTTCCCTCAGGCCTCCCCTCCAGCTAATGATAATTTTGACTTTCACACTATAAGGAAAACTGACACCTGGAAAGGTCAGAGGGTTATTTCAGTTCAAAAAGCAAATCAACTGCAGAATCAAGAATAGATCTGCCCTCTCAGCCACTCTGGCATGGGTCTCTTGCACAAGTTCTGGCCTTGGGAATGTGGGCTCATTCCCACATTTAAGACACGAGTGATACACACCAAAGGGGAAAGCTGCTTGTCAGTTTCATCTCTCTCCCCACATTTGGAAGGGGAAGAGATTTATAACTTCCATACATACCTGCTTTATATTCCACACTCTTCTTTGTGGCTTGTGAGCATGTCACAGTCTCAGCCTTAGGTAGGGCACAATTATCTGTGTTGTGGGAGGAACTTCAAAGTATAAGCTATTCAGTATTCCAGGAGCAATTTGCAGGAATTCAGCTTGGGCACAAAGTCTGCTTAATGATGCTGAACATGAAAGTCTGGATTGTCTATTTCCAAGCTGTTTTCCAGGCTGGCTAAATGATCCATTTGACCTCTGGCCTGAACTCCAAGAGGAGCTGGAGCTGGGGGTCTAACCTCTACGGCTATAGTCAGCTAGACTGGGATTTCTTCACCTCAGCTCTATTGACATTTGGGGCTGGATAATTCTCTGTTGCGGGGGCTGTCCTGCGCATGGTAGGATTTCCAGCAGCAACCATGACCTCTATGCACTAGACACCCACAACTCCATTCTTCCCCCAACCTGTTGTGACAGCCCACAATGTCTCCAAATACTGCCAGTGTCCCCTAAAGAGCAAAATTTTCCCAGTTGAGAACCTCTGACACAGATCCTGAGCTACTTGTTCATTATCCTCCAATCTAGAGATATTTGCAAACTCCTCTAATGTCCAAGTCCCCCTGACTGAGTCATGTTTTCTTTTATGGAGACTTAGCTTTGACTGTTTCTTCCCTATTTGTCTGACATGGGCTATTCTCCTGGTTGCTTGAGTTCCTTGATCTCATTTCCCTTTGACCTTGAGATGACCTCACTGTTCTCCTATTTCAGCCCAGGAATTTCTGGGTTAACAAAAACAATGTAAACCCTGAAATTTGCAGCATTTATGCAATAAACTTTTATTACTATATCTTCTGCCTCGGTAGTGATATGCCAGGGAATGCTAGAAATTTCAAGGTTCATCAGTTAGAATTATGTTCAGTTGCTAGTGACAGTGGCTTGAGCAAGATAGAAGTTTGTCCCATATAAAAGTCTAGAGTGAGGCAAGCCAAACTTGTTCTGCCAGGCCTGGCCTCTGTTCTAAGATCACTTCATGGTCCAAATTAGCCACTTACCATCTAGCCAGGAGGAAGAAGGCAGAAATGGAGAAGAAAGCTAAAGTAGGGGAGGTTCCTGGGGACTGCTATATGACACTTATTCTTACATATAATTTGTCTGAACTTAATTATTGGGCCACACCTATCTGTAAGGCAGGCTGAGGAAATGTGGTCTTTTTCTAAGTGACCATGTGATCCACTTAAAAACTGGAGGTAGGGACAAGTGTCCATCAATTGGAAAATGGACAAAGAAGATCATATATACATATACGTATACATATGTATATATGTATGTACACACACACACACATATATATGTGAATATTATTTATCCATAAAAGAGAATGAAATCTTGCCACTTGCAATGACACAGATGGAACTAGGGCGTATTATGTTAAGTGAAATAAGTCAGAGGAAGACGAATACCATATGATTCACTCATATGTGGAAGTTAAAAAAAAAAAAACAAATGAGCAAAGGGAGGAAAAAAATGGGAGAGAGAGAGAGAGAAGCAAACCAAGAAATAGACTTTTAACCATAGAGAACCAAGTGATGGTTACTGGAGGGGAGGTGGGAAGGGGGATGGGTGAAATGGGGATGGGAATTAAGGAGTGCAATTGTGATGAGCACTCGGTGTTGTGTTGAATCACCATATTGTACACCTGAGACTAATATAACACTGCATGTTTACTTATTGAAATTTAAATAAAAACTTTTTTAAAAACTGGGGGACTGGGGGGGTACCATGATTATTGGAGGACAAGTAGAAGCCTTGCTGCATGGAGGGTACAAGTACTTGTAAAACACATACCTGCCTTTGGGATGCTTCAGTTGAGTAGAAGAATTGGTTGAAGAATAGAATTGGTTGAAGCAGAAGACTACACAACCTCCTCTAGTTTAACTTGACTAAAATAACTTCTTACCTAAATGGAAAGGTGTGAGTATAATACTGAATCATTTATAAGGACTATAAACTGAATGCTAACTAGCCAAATGTGAATAAGGACACATGTTTATATTTGTACAGTTGTGAATTTATAATTCCTCAGATCTCAAAATTTTATTCTCCAACAAATTTAAGCTTCGTGTTTGGAAAAGTTTACATCACAGGAAATGAATACAAGAGACCCAATCACCAGTATTTAAAGTGCTGGAAATAATATAAATTTTGAGTCACTTTGTAGGTTCCATTTTTGTCATCTAGTTGTGGGTGTCAAATTAACTGCTGCTTTACTTTTAGCTGTGTGATGTGTCACTCAGCACACATTCCCTGGAGGACTGCATTGGCTGAAATATATAAAGGATCCGCAGCATCAACATGATTGCCAAGCCTTCGTCAAAGATTATCCCAGACTGGTAATTTGCTTTTTGGTACAAATCGATATGTCATCTTCCAGTGCCAAAAGTCATGATGATCAAACAGAGTTGGAACTGAGGCAGCTCCTACTCTTCCCATTGCCACATTTTTATCGTTCTTTGCCCTAGAGAACTCTATTCCAGACCAGTGCTGTTCTGATGGCCTCCATGGAGTGTTGGCCCAATCTCAAGACCTTGCTACATATTGTAGAGTCAACATGAGGGGGAAAAGTTCAGTTCTGAACTCTCTGAGTAAGAAGCAGGCAGCCCAAATACCGTTCAAAAGATTTGGTTGGACTTTCTTAAGGAAACTTACATGGGGCACATTCCAGAGAAAGTTGACCTTGTTTTGTTACGTTCTTCAAAGAAAAGCTTGGTGTCCTCCAGTTCTAATCCCAATTCTTATTATCACTCATTTCTGGAATTGTTTATGTAAATATAAAATCTTAGAGGTAAAGAAGAAAGTGAGTTGATCTGGAGGCCTGATGCCTGGGTCAGAGAGAGGAGGTGGGCACTCCCAAGGAATGCAGTAGTTGTTGATGGGGTGGCTTTTTTAAAGGGGCCTAGAGGAGGAGAGACATCAAAGGGAAGTTTCTCTTTACATATGTAAGACAATGTCTATAAGGTCACCAGCACACACCTTAATAGCAGTCATTATCAGTGGGATCAGCTTTCAATGGAAAGAAGAACTTCCATATCTTTACATACATGTGTGTTAGACACACACCAGTCCAGTACTGTGAGGGGAAAAAAATATGTGTAAAGTGCCTACCACTGAGTCTGGCATGTAGTAGTAGGTGCTTATGAAGTCAGAGCCATTGTTATTGCTATTATCCAAGGGAAGGGGCACCACAAAACCCTTCCTCTTGATCTGCAAATCCAACTCTGGGGTCACCCATGCCGACTAGAAAAATACACTTGTTACCCAGGACCTAAGATAATCTCTCTCACCTTCTTGCAATATTTGTTGACAGGTTCTTTTCACCAGTCATCTTCCTTCTCCCATCTCCCCCACACAGGCCTACTTTTTCTTCAAGACCCAAGAAAAATGTCAACTTTTCATTATGCCCACACCTCATTACATTCCCTGTGGACACCCACTTTCTCCCATGGGTACCTGCAGCACTTTGCTTATCCATATAACATAGTTCTTACCATGCTGTAATTTATTTGTGGGTCACCAGCCCCAATGGCAGTGGGCTTCTCTAGGGTAAGAATGAATTTTTCTTTATTTCTTCATTTTCAATTATTAAAACATTGCTTGACAGATAAAATGTACTTGTAGCCAATGGGATATTATTCATAGATAAAAAGAAAGAAGCTACCAAGCCACAAAAAGACATGGAGGAAATTTAAATGCATATTGCTAAAGGAAAGAAGCCAGTCTAAAATGGTTACACACAGGTCACCTGGATGGCTCAGTCAGTTAAGCCACCGACTTTTGGTTTCAACTCAGGTCATGATCTCAGGGTCATGAGATTCAGCCCTGCGTTGGGCTCCACTCTCAGTGGGGAGAGTCTGCTTATCTCTCTCCCTCCCCCCGCAATTCTCCCCCAAACTCTCTCTTTCTCTCAAATAAATAAATAAATAAATAAATAAAATCTTTAAAAAATTTTTTGAAATAAAATGGTTACACATTGTATGACTCTAGTTATAGGACATTCTGGAGAAGGCAGATCTATACAGACAATACAAACAGTGGTTGTTGGGGCTTCAGGGTGGAGGGATGGGGAAGTGAAACACAGGTGACATTCAGAGAGGTGAAAGTCTTCTGTAGGATACTTTTTTTTTTCATTTTTTTAAAGATTATTTGTTTATTTATTTGAGAGAGAAAGAAAGAGCATGAACAGGGAGGAGGGGAAGGGGCAGAAACAGAGGGAAAAGCAGGCTGGACAGGGAGCCTGATGCGGGGCTCTATCCCAGGACATGAGGATCAGGATTTGAGCTGAAGGCAGATGCTTAACTGAATGAGCCACCTAGGCGCCCCTGTAGGACACTTAATGGTAGGTAATATGATATTGTGCATTTATCAAATCCTGTAGAACTGTATGACACAAAGAGTAAAGCTTAATGTATGAAAATTAACATAAAATCATTTAGGAGGTCAGAGAACTCCAGGAAGAGAAGCAGACCATGATGAAGACCCTAACTGTGTTAACAATAGTATGTAACAACCTCACTGGGGGAGGTGGGGAGAATGTAAAACGGGAAATGAGTGGAATCTGTAAGACTGAAGGCAAAAGAAACTGCTTAAAAAAACTAGTTGATAAAGTTGTTTTACTGCGGGGAATGGGATAACAATTCTGATACCACTATACATGTATACTGGAACTAGACAATTGAGTAAAGGGAGTAAAGGAATGGCAGATGGTGGGAGCCAAGTATCTCATTTCTGGAGTGAGAAGTTATAGCTGAACAGGAGCAGGAGGTTAGAATAATCCATGTGGTAATGGATTACAGTTGGAGACATTACTAGGAGCTCAGGTTTAGCTAACATAGAAGCATATGGTTTCACATAGGAATATTTATAGATTTGTATATATAACTGATTACTATACACACATATATTTCTTTGATCTGTTAACAGAGCGGTCCTAGAAGAAATGACACCACTACCCCAAACACACCTAACATCCGGGTCTTGGTTTCTAATGTCATTCTCCAATAAAAGGAACTAGGGATCTTTGGAAAAATGACTGATTGAAGACTGGGGCAGGAACTAGACAAGGTGAGCCTGGAGCATGTTTTAGTGCCAGAAAATAAGGATGTGATTTTAAAAAGTTGGCAGAGGAACCAACTTTTTGAAACAGTTTCCAGTGACAAATGGTGGAACATTTTGGGCAAATAAATAAGTAGATAGATGAAAGTGATATTAGATAATAATCTAGAGTATAAAATAAATATTTATGAGTCAATACTGATATAAATAAATGATTGGATAAATTAATAAATGAAGGAAAAGAGATAAATTTTCCATGCTGAAGACTCTCTGTCCTCAAGGAGAGGGAGCATACATCCCTACTCCCTATATGAGGGCTTTACATAATGACTTCCCTTCAAAGGTTGTGGAAAGGGAGGAAAACAGAATAACCATACAGTGGAGAAACCTGACAAAAACTACATCAGCCAGGTGATCAATGTCAACATCAACAGTCATACATCATGATGATGTTATACGACCTTGATATGATGTGATGAAAATAGTACTTTGCCTCTGTGATCTTCTTCCCCAAATCCCATAACTCCAATCTCATCATGAAAAAAACTCCAAGGACATTCTAAAAAATATTTGACCAGTCCTCTTCAAAATTGCCAAGGGCATCAGAAGCAAGGGAAGTTTGAAAAATCGTCATAGTCAAAAGCAGCTTAAGAGACCTATGAACTAAATGTAATGTGATATCCTGAATGAGATCTTAGGGTAGTAAAAGGACATTAGGTAAGAACTAAAGAATTCCGAATAAACTATGAACTCTAGTTAATAATAGTGTATCAATGTTGGTTCATAGATTGCAACAAATTTGCAATACACATATAATATGATAATAATAGGAGAAATTGGGTGTGGAGTATATGGCAATTCTATGGACTATGTTCTCAATTTTTCTGTAAATCTAAAACTCAAAAAAATAAAGTCACACCTGACCAAAGAAGATATGCAGATGGCAAATAAACATGGGAAGATGTTCTACATTTTATATCATCAGTGATACGAAAATAAAACAACAAGGAAATACATACCTATTACAATGGCCAAAATTCAAAACACTGGGGGGCTCAGGTCATGATGTCAGGGTCCTGGGATGGAGCCCCGCCTTAGGCTCTCTGCTCAGCAGGGGGCCTGCTTCCCCCTCCCCCTCTGCCTGCTTCTATGCCTACTTGTGATCTCTCTCTCTGTCAAATAAATAAATAAAATCTTAAAAAAAATTAAAGTCTCCCCCATTGTTTTCAGGCATCAAAAATTGCTGAACAGTAAATTCAGACTTTCAATACTGTTATGATTGACCACTAGGGGGCGTCAAAACTCTTACAAACCTGCCAAATGACCGGTCATAGTTTCTCTTTTACAGTGCTTTTTAACCTGTTTCTATGTGATAACCCATAAATAAAAATTATACAAATATATTTAGTACAGAGATTAAGTGTTATAAAGCTTTTCACTTTCCTTTTTTATTATCCAATCCTACAAATTTTCCATACTGTACATTTTAACTTCATTATATACTGTTTCATTTTCAGGTTTTTTTTTTTTTTTTGGAAGATTTTACTTATTTATTTGAAAGAGAGAGAGGGAGTGAGAGAGAGCATGAGAGGGGGTAGGAGCAGAGCCCTGACATGGGGCTCCATCCCAGAACCCCAGGATCATAACCTGAGCTGAACAAGACAGATGCTTAACAAACTGAGTCACCCAGGCGTCCCTCAGGTTCTTTCATTTGCTTGTCTTGTGCCCACAGTGAAGATGCAAACCCTTTGTCAGTAGGGAAGATGGGCTTATATGGTACTTTTTAAAAATTATATAGCACCTGGCACAGTTAGGTACTTTATAAACACCACTTGCTAATTGGTTTGAATGCATAAATACCCTATTTTACATAATAGATGTGTTCTTGAGGCCAGCATAAGCCACTTTAAAATTCAGTAGGGAAGCCAGATTTTAAGGCAATCCAATAGTGAATCCTTTTCAATTAAGTCAAGAAGCACTCTGTAATTTCACCTAGTATATAAATCTCTATTTTCATATGTGATTTGGCTTAAAGCCGGAAGCACCTGGGTATTGTTGGTTGAAAAAAAAATCCATCTCTGTATCTTATGCAAGGTTTTCAAAAGGTTTACTTATTTATTTTTGTTCTGTCCTCTCTCCTTACTGCCGTTGATGGCAGAAAATTGGGGGACAAAAGAGGCTGGGTGGTCAAATGACCAAGATACTGCCTAAGGCAGCAAAGACCTGAGGCTGCAGTCCTGACCTTCATCACTCACTAGCTAAGCAAACCACTTGGACTTTCTGTAGCCTTGTATCCTCATACATAAAACATTAAGGTTAAATATGATGAGGTCTCTCCAAGTCAGTATTCAGTTTCCCAGGCAAGAGAGCAGGTGGATAATAGAAAAGACTCTCGCACCAGACTGTGAAACAGCACCTGTATTCTTGACCTTCGTTAGATGCCATTGACACAAGAACAGTTTGCAATGATGTAGTCATTGCCCACAAAGTGTTTATTATTCCTATGATCCTCCCTGGTCATCTTAGACATTACGTCAAGATAAGGCAGTTATCATCTTTATGTTCCAGTTTCAAAGAGCAAGGATATTTGTTGAGGGACAAGTAGAAGACCTGGCAGTTGCTGAAGCTAACCTTTTACTTCTCTCCATAACTAACTTAGAGAAAACACTCATATATTAATTTTTTCTGACAAGTAATTAGAAACATTTAAAGAGCTTAAGATGAATCAGATATTTCATTTTCCCACCAAGGGATGCTATGGTTCATTTAACTTTGAATCCATCACAGGCAGAGAGGTTTGGGGGCCATTTGGGAGGGGTTTATGAGCTGTAAATTGAGTGCACTGAGAGCAATTAAGCACTTAAATTAGAGCAATGTGTAAATTTAACAGCTAGTAAGTGTTGTCTGTTGCAAGCTACGGACCACCTGCTTGGCAGACTCTGCACACCAACTGAAGAAAATAGATTGAATAATGGAAAGTAGAATCTGGATTTGGTAATTTGGGACAAAAATTCAGAGTACACATTCAGCTGGGGTCCCTTTAAGATTAATGCAGAAGTACAAGATCTCCTCTAGGAATGCTTGACTGGACAAAGATTTGTTAGCCTGTTTAAAATGTGCTTTGATTACAATTTAATTACACTTAGAGTTAATAGCTTGGGATTGTTCCACGAGAATCTGACCTTGGAGAATGATGTCTATTTATCTTAACATTTTTTTGGTGCTAAAATGAATGATTGTAACAAAGACCTACAAGCTTCTATTTACACACATGGTATTTATAAAATTTATTAGAACAATGTTTTTCACCATGTCCCCAGGATCCCTTTAGAACTTGTCAAGGGGAAAGAAAGAGTTCCTGAGACATTAGTCTCCCAACCTTCTGTCGCTGACCAACTTTTCAGTGAAAAATATGTTTTAATCCTCCATAATAAAGTGTTAATTACTGTCAAAGGAATAAGATCAGGGAATTTGGACTTACTTTTTAAAAAAAGATTTTAAGTAATCGCTACACCCAATATTGGGCTTGAACTTTCAACCCCAAGATCAAGAGTTGCATGCTCCTGGCTGACCCATGCTCCTGGGTCAGCCAGGAGCCCCATGGATTTATACTTATACTTATTACTCCTCTTTTTCACATCAAAATGGACTTATCCTAGATCTCCTGTTCTTTGAGTTTTTTTTAAGGCAGAATTTTTGATAATTTCTGCTAAGTCAGGAGACATAAATCACAAGAAGGACACTACTCTATTAACTGATAAATGGAAAAGTATGAAAAGTTTGAAGATTTTTAAAGGGCTGCTATGGCTTTTTGGTTCCTTTCTTAAACTGCTTACCTCTGTCTTAGAATAGATGAGATCCTGAAACACCTGCTCAGTCCTTCATTAACTCATAAGCTTATTCAACAAATACATATTGAATGCTCACTATGTGCCAAACACAGTGTCAGAAGTTAATGATACAAGGATGAACAAGACTGTTCCCAACCCTCAAAAAATTTCCATGGTCAAGCAGGAGAGACAGAAGCTGAAATAACCCCAATAAAATAACTGCCTGAATATTTTGAGCACTTACTCAAAGTCAGGCACTTTACTCATTGATTTAATATGATGTATCATTTAATCCTTCCACCAACTCTACGAGGTCGGTGCATATCTCTCCATTGGCAGATGAAGACACCAAGGCTTAGAGAATTAGCTTGCTGGTCTCTCACTCGGTCTATTTAATTCCTCTGCCTGGAATTTTCTTTCCTGCATTCATCTAATTTCTGTTTGTCCTTCAGAAAGTCTTCCTTGACCTAGAGAAGGGTCAATGCCTTGTCCAGTGCTCCCTGGACATATCTCTAGCACTACACTTGTCCTTCTAAATTTTAACTTATTGCTTGTCTGAATCAACTAGATTATATTAGGATTGAATTTCTTTCAGGGTGCACACAGCTTTGTCATCTTTGTACTCCTAGAACATGGCTCAATGCCTTGCTTGTAATGTATACTCAATAAAAGCTATTTGATTGAATGAAACATGACAGAGTCAGAAGTTGACCCTATGTTGGCCTGGCTTCAAAACTCTGGCCCTTTTCACTCTAATTTGCTTCCCAGGCTCATGAGGTAAGTGTAATTATGGGTATGGAAAACATGGGAGCACACACAAGAGAAAGCCATGTGGAGGAGGTTCACAGAGAGGTGATATTTGGGCTGAGTTTTGAAGAATGTGTTGTAATCTGTCAAGTTGAGAAAGCATCAAAGGTGTCCCAGCCGGAGAAACAGTTCACACAATGGCATGAGAGAACAAGGTGTGTTGAACGCAGAGAGAGGATCTTGTATTGATAAAGCATGAGGCCAAAGGGAGGTGAATGGTCGTGCCCAGAGTGGGAAAGCGGGGGCATGCTGGAAGGGGAAGGACTGGGTGTACCATTCTAAGTAAGGAATGTGTCCACTGATGGGTTTTTAAGAGAGAAAGTCCCACTTGATAAGGAGGACAAGGACTCAGCATTCTGAGGTACAAGACCTAATTTTGTCACTTGCTATGTGCTCTTAGGAAATGCCGTGTCTTCAATTTCCTAATTGAAACTTAGAGCCATGTCAGAGTTGTTATGAGATTCAAATAAGATATGTAACTGCAAGTGCTTTATAACCACTACAAATGTTAGTTATTATAAACAGCGTATGGATTAGTTTGTTAGGGCTGCCATGATAAATACATGGACTGGGATGGCTTAACCAATAGAAGTTAACTTTCTCATAGTACTAGAGGCTGGAAGCACCACATCAATGGGCTAGCAGAGTTGATTTCATTCTAGGACCTCTCTTCTTGGCTTATAGATGGCTGTCCTTTCTCCTAATGTCCTCCTTTTACTTAAATTACCTCTTTAAAACTTTCTTCCGGGGTGCCTGGGTGGCTCAGTGGGTTAAGCCTCTGCCTTAGGCTCAGGTCATGATCTCAGGGTCCTGGGATTAACCCCCACATCGGGCTCTCTGCTCAGCGGGGAGCCTGCTTCCCCCTCTCTCTCTACATACCTCTCTATCTACTTGTGATCTCTCTCTCTATATCAAATAAATAAAATCTTTAAAAAAAACAAACAACTTTCTTCCTGGGACTTAGGATTTCTTTTCTTTTTTTTTTTTTTTTAAGATTGTATTCATTTCTCTGTCAGAGACAGCACAAGCAGGGGGAGCAACAGGTGGAGGGAGAAGGAGAGGCAGGCTCCCTGCTGGGCAGAGAGCTGGATGTGGGACTTGATCCCAGGACCCTGGGATCGTGACCTAAGTCAAAGGCAGAGGCTTAACCAACTGAACCACCCAGGTGTCCTTGGGGCTTAGGATTTCAACATATGATTTTTGCAGGTGACACAATTCAGCCCATAATGGCATATAAGAAAAAAAATTGTTAACCACCCTACAATGTCTACTCAGGTAATGCCAAATGAAAAACCTCAGTTATTTTCTGACCGTACCATTCAAACAGAAAATGAAGTCATGGACCCATTCCCACCTCTTCTTCCCTATGAAATGGATTCCCTGGTCAGAAGCTATGTTGAGTGGGACTTCATGTCTGTGGGTCAGGCTTCCTGGATGCCTCCAGAAAATGGTGCTGTTGTTGTGGATCTGTGAGCAGGAAAGGCAAACCCATACTTGGAATAAATACTGTTGAGGATGTGAGGATGAACTACTGGATAGAAAAGACACTTAAGCCGGTCTCTTTGCAGAACAGTTCCATGTGTGGACTCTACTGCTGGTCTATGTTACTCACATTCAGAGGCAGCAACAGCTGGGCTGGCCCTAGCAAGTGGAAATCCATGCTTTGGGGCCAATACGTAGCTTCCGTCTCTGATCTGATAGCTAGTCTGCTCATGCTTCTCCCATTGTGCCTCTTCCAGGGCTGACAATGGCAATCGTTGGGTAACAACAATGAGCTGAGAAATCTTGTTTGCTCTGTTCATTACTTCTGTTGGATGCTTCCGGCCGGCATTAACAGATGATAAAAAATCCTCCCACTCCGTACCTACCCTCTATGACCTTCCACATGCCTCTGTTACTTGCCTCCAATCTTCCAGTCCTTTTCTTTCCATATTCCTGACTTTCTATATTCCATGGACTGCAGCCAGGGGACTGAGTATATTTTTACCTTGGATCTTCTCTTTCCACACCACCCCATGAGGGTGGAGAGAATTACCTGACTGGTAGGTTTTGAAGAAGATGAGCACACTCCTTCCTTGATTCTCTTTGAAATCTGCCCTCGTACATAGAACATACATTCTGGGCTGTTCCTCTACGCTGTGAATTTTATAGGACTGTCTGTGAGTGGGTAGGGCAGTCTGTCCAGTTCTGTTGCTAAACCACATACTCCAAACCAGCCTTTATCAGAAATCAAGGTGATATTTTGATCTCCAACTGCCCAGTTCTTGCATCTTTCTCTTTCCTAGCCCCAAGCTCTAGAGACGTTACTGATATTGCAGCTGAAAGCCCAACAGAAAGTATCAAAGCTAGGGCTTTGGCAAGCAAATGGGCAGTGCCTCCCTACTCTAAAGTCTGTCCAGAGAGGCAGGCACTTCCCTGCGCCTAGGGAATTACAGGAATATTTAAGATCATGGTGGACACAGGGGCTGAGGAAGCTCCAGGGAGCACTACCCCTTGACAGAGATTTATGAGGGATAGTGGGGTAAGGGTGAGATGGATAGAGGTGCAGTTGGGCATCTTGACTCCTCAGGTCCCTGCAGGCCCCTGTTCTAGGCAGCTGAAGTGATAAGAGCCGAGGCCAGTCTCCTGCAGCAACCCAGATTCTTTGATCCCATAGCTCCTTTGGATCATATTATGGAGAGAACTTTGCAAGGGTCAGAGTGATATACTTTTTCTAATTCTCATTGAAGACCAAGTGTTCTTCTTTATAAGCATTTTTGTTGATTGTTACAGAAAGATTCTTTCTATCCACTCAATTCTATACAAATATTAATTGCCTACTGCCTTTGAGGTATATACTAGGCAGGAGAGAGAGAGTGAGGGAGGGAGAAAGGGAGGGGGAGAGAGAGAGAGAGAGATAAACAGTTAAGCTTCTCACATTTCTTGCCAAGTATTTCTTTAGTGACTACATGCTGGTATCGAATAAATAACTTTTTCCTTTTCAAAGCAATGTTGAAATATTTTTGTCCAAGGTAGTGAGTTTTTAGGAAAGATGTTCACGTGTAAGTGTGGGAACCAGAACACTTGATCTCACCTCAAAATGTAAGCAACTTGTGTTTTCATTCTAAGTAAAAGAAACAGAATACGTTTGATGTTCGCTCTCTTAGTTTTCCCAGACCAACAGTTGCCCCACATCTGGCATTTTGGTGGCCACACCTGGGGTATCATAAAACTGAAAACAGATGTCTGGGCTCCTAGAAAGCAGAAGTAAGTGTCAGATCCAATCAGAAACAGGAACATCCTAGGGGGAAGCCTGTGTTAACCACAAGGTGCCAGATCTGATTAAGGGATGCTGCCGCCTACAAGAAGCCACAAACGAGTAGGTGGGAGAGGAGGACAGGCAGAGGAGAAATGAGATGGAGGTAAGAGATAGGAAAAGCAGATATAGATCAATCCAGTGTACTTTGGCTGGATGGGGTGTGGCCACTCTTGTTGCTCTCACCTCCCTGTACTGCCCAATGTTTGACACCTGCTGCATACATGCTTTCCTAGGAGGCCAAACACCATGGCAGTTTAAAGCCCGAGCTTTGGAGTCAGGAAATCTGGTGTCAAGGCTCAGCTCCATGATTTACCACCGTGTGACCAGTAATTAACTTAACAATTAATAACAGTGCTGACTTTTAGTTTCTTTATCTGTAAAATGGAGCTAATAAGGAATTCTTTCTCATAGAAAGGTATAGTGATGAGTTCTTAGCACAATGACTAGCACAGAGTGAGTCTCAAAGAAATTAGCTACTATTCAGAACCTGGCTCAGTACTGCTCTCACTGAGCTCCGGATAGACCTACAGGTGTGTGGAAATGTCTTTGTTTACTTCTCACCTTCACCAAAGCCATCCTATTTTCATCTATTGAATATTTTTGTCTTCTGTAAATATTAGACTTGAGTGAAGTTATGCTTTAAAAAAAAAAACCCTTTAAAATCATGATCTATGGGTACCCGGCTGGCTCAGTCAGAAGAGCATGTGACTCTTGGAGCTCCTGGATGGTTCAGTTGGTTAATCATCTGCCTTTGGCTCAGGTCAGGATCTCAGGGTCCTTGGATTGAGTCCCACATTGGACTCTCTGCTCAGTGGGGAGCCTGCCTCTCCCTCTCCCTCTGCCCCTCTCTCCACTGGTGGTCTCTCACTCTCTGTCAAATAAATAAATAAAATATTTAAAAAATGATAACAGCTAAATGCATCAGGTTAGGCTGATGCATCTTTGCAAGCAAGAAAATTATTTCTTATTTATTTTCATGCAAGAGTATTCTTAATGTAGAAGATTGCAGGTGGGCTCTCTGATTGTTCTATACTTGAACAATGCTGTGAAAATTGATCTGGGATTGTGTTTCTCCTACCTCCACGTCCCTTCACCAAAAGGTAGTGTATCAACCATCTGCACAGGGATAAAATTTACACTCGCATCATGCAGTTTTTTTTTTAAAGTATGCTATTCTGATAACAGGGCTTGTGACACAGGAAGGCAACAAAAGTGAACTTTATAACCTTAAAAGGTCAGGCATCTAGAGAAATAATAAATTTATTTATTTATTTGACAAGATGAAAACAAGTTTTTTCTTAAACAGAAATATGTTTTTGATTATATAGTGAGGAGTTTGGAAGTCTTAATCTAGAAACTAAGTAAATAAAATCTTGACTTATATTTGGTCAGAGAATAGTATATGCTGATAATCAAACACCACACGCACTATAAATACAATGTTCTGGGAATTCAATCTTCCAAGCACTTGGAGCTCTTCAATTCTAAAATCTTCATTGCACCTGGGTGGCTTAGTGGGTTAAAGTCTCTGCCTTCGGCTCCGGTCATGGTCTCAGGGTCCTGGGAATGGGGCCCTACGTCGGACTCTCTGCTCAGCGGGGAGCCTGCTTCCCCTTCTCTCTCTGCCTGCCTCTCTGCCTACTTGTGATCTCTCTCTGTCAAAATAGATAAATAAAATTTTAAAAAAAAAGCCCCTTACTTGAACCCAAACCAAAATATTCTCATTACCTCTTTCCTAAATATTCAGAAAAAAAATCACCAGTTCAGACTTTACATAATGAAGGGGGATCATTTACCTACCTTATAAGAACATGATTCAGTGCTTATTTTTAAAACTAGATTTTTAAAATTGTATAGTATAAATAACAATAAGGAGCAAGCCACTTTTTATGGGCACCCGATAGTTTTATAGTTCTTGATCTAAACTTGAGATTTGATATTTCTTCCTTATGGCAAAAACCACAAGCCCTTGGGGCGCCTGGGTGGCTCAGTGAGTTAAAGCCTCTGCCTTCTGCTCAGGTCATGATCTCAGGGTCTTGGGATTGAGCCCCGCATCGGGCTCTCTGCTCAGCGGGGAGCCTGCTTCCCCCCTCTTTCTCTGCCTGCCCCTCTGCCTACCTGTGATCTCTGTCTGTCAAATACATAAATAAAATCTAAAAAAAAAAAACCCACAAGCCCCAATATGCGCAAACTACACAGTCAGTTGGGTTGGCTCTCCCATGGACTTTGAGGTGTATTATAAAAGTCCCAGCCATTATCATCTTCCTCCTGAGTTAGTCTGAATTTTTTTTTTCATATATTTTGGCTGCAGTATTGCTGGTAGACATAATATGGGTCTTCTGTATGTACGTATGTATGTATGTATCTCTACTTCTGTATGTATGTATGTATGTATGTATGTATTTACTTACTTACTTCTTTACTTATTACTAGAACTCAACCACAGTCTTCTTTTCCCTTTTCCACCACTTTGCCAGGATATACTGCATGTGGTCATGCACTTTGTAGTACTATATTAGAAATCTACAAATCTGTTTTGTACTTTTTATATTGTTGGATATATTTACCAGGGTATTAAATACATTTAGTCTTACTAGAAAATGTTTTAAAAATCTTCAAAGCACTGAAATATAATGTTAATAAAATTAAATTGAATGTAATGTCACTGTTTAAAATTTTTGAATTACTAGTAAACCATAAGTGACTTTTAGTGATAGAGAACAAACTGAGAAGTGATGGAGGGAGGTAGAAGAGGGTGGGTTAAGTGGGTGATGGGTATTAAGGAGGGCCCTTGTTATGATGAGCACTGGGTGTTGTATGTAAGTGAGGAATCACTAAATTCTACTCCTGAAGCCAGTATTACACTATATGTTAACTAACTAGAATTTAAATAAAATCTAAATAAATAAAGAACTCGGATATTTCTATTAGGCAGTTTGTATAGATGACCTTTACTTATTAAGGCCATTAAATTACCTGTGAATAAAAAGCTATTTAATATTTATCATTGGGCATCTGCAATTGTAATTTACAAACTACCTTTCAATTCATTTATTCTGGAGATAGTTGGGGGCTGATGAGCTTTTTTTTCCTTAGATCTCTCCTGGTTTGCTGTGTGCCCCAGTGAACCTGGTATGTACCTGAATGCACCAGAACCATGCTCCCCACAGCATCCAACTTCTCACCCCCTCCCTTGTTCCCTCAGTCAACCACAGCCCTCTTGGGTGTTAAAACCTTTTGTGCAAGGCAATCTGTTCCCACTCAGATATCTATGTAATTGCAGCATATATTTTTACCAAACTTTTCTTTAAACTGAATCTGGAGGAGCTGAGAAAAAGGACTCAGTGATTCACTCTTCTAGATCTTTTAGGTCAAGAGAGTACAAAGGAGATGTGAAAACATCCAATTAAATTCTGAGAGCTTGCAGATTAAAACATCATTGGCTCAAAGTCACTCAGTTGGAAGAAAAGGCTAGAACTCAGGAAGTTTTCTGCCCTGAGATGCATTGCTTATCCATAGATGTATCCAAAATCATTTAGAAATAAAGCATTTCTTAATCAGAGTTGGCTTCGTGGGCATGCAACCTGTGCAGTCACTTAGGGCTCATGCTCAGAAGTGCTCCCCACTTGGTTTAATGCTCTGGTGTCTCCATCTGGAGAGGTTTAATTATTTTATCTTTGAACTTTGAACTTATATCTTGTAAGTGAAGCCTGGTGGGACAACGTGGCATGGATAGAGATAAGTGTGTCCTCCACTCTTTGCTGTTGAGTTTGCATATAATTTTTTAGATTTGCCCCATGAACACAGAATTCTGGTGGAGACCCACCAAGCCTGGGAGTTCAGTGAGATGCAAAGCAAGCACCAGGTAAACATGTTACATCTGAAACTAAGTGGGGCCCTGAGAGGCCATTTTTTCAGTTTAAACCAGAACTTGCTCTGAATCAGAAAGCAAGCAATGTCATCCTAAGAAACACAAATGACTCCAAAATCCCATCCTATCCTTCCTTACTCATGTCAATTACCTGTCTTAGCCAACCACTTATGCTGAAAATGATGACAAAGAAAGAAAAAGAGAGCAACCTGTGGTTCTTTTCCTTTCACTTCTTTCTCACTTATCAGTAAGCTGAAGATAGTGCAGGTATAATGTGTGCATTGTATAAGTGAAATAAAAACAGTTGACTTTGTTTTGTACAGTGTTTCCATTGTTCTGGTAAGAACAAAATGCATGTGGGATGTCTTAGTGGCTCAATAGGTTAGCACCTGCCTTCAGCTCAGGTCATGGTCCCCGGGTCCTGGGATTGAGCCCTGCATTGGGCTTCTTGCTCAGTGGGGAGCCTCCTTCTCCCTCTGCCTGCTGCTTTCCCTGCTTGCTCTCTCACTGTCTCTCTCTGTCTCTCTCTGACAAATAAGTAAATAAAATCTTAAAAAAAAATACATGCATATGTATGAACTACCATATATGAGTTGTGTGATTTTGGTAATTCTGCATGAGTTAAATGTTCTTGTATTTACATTTAAAATTGGTATCACGTGTGCCGGGGTGGCTCAGTCAATGAAGTGTCTGTGCGCCTTTGGCTCAGGTCAGGACTGGCTCAGGTCATGATCCCAGGACCCGGGCTCCCTGCTCAGCCAGGAGTCTGCTTCTCTCTCTCCCCATGCCCCTCCACCCCCCTCATGCTCTCTCTCTCGCTCACTCTCTCTCAAATAAGTAAATAAAATCTCTTAAAAAATAAAACTGGTAGTGCATAATACAAAAGTGAACATTGAAATTTATGCTAATAATTTTAAATTGTATAGTTTTAAATTTTAGAATGACGTAAAATATCAAATAAACAGCATCACTGCAAGTCCAGAAAGAGACTTCAGAAGAAAGGAAAAACTTTATATTTCAGTACTTTTTTAAAAACAGCTTTACTAAGGTATAGTTCGTGTATCATACAATTCACCTGTTAGAAGTGTACCATTCATTGGTTTTTGGTATATTCACAGGTTAAGTACAACATCACCACAGTCAATTTTAATACATCTTCATCTCTTCAAAAAGAACACCTACTGCCTTTCCCCAGCAAATCCCTCCCCTGTTCAGTCCTGTGCAATCACTGGTCTCTTTTCATCTCTATAGATTTCCCTCTTCTGGATATGTCATGTGAATGGAATCATATTATATATAGCCTTTCAGTGACTGGCTTCTTCCTTTACTTAGCATATTGCTTTCAAGTTTCATTCACATTGTAGCATTTATCTGTGCCTCATTCCTATTTGTGGCCAAATAATATACCATATATGAATATACTGGTTTTTTTTTATCCATCTTTCAGTTGATGGACATTTGTGTTGTTCGCACATATTATATTTCTTTAATATGACTCGTACAAATAATTCTGCCACAAACACTATATTTTAGTACTTGTTATGGTACTTTTCTCCTGCTTTTGGAACAAGGGGACCCGGTATTTTCACTCCCTCCACCCCGGGCTCTGCACATTATGTAGCCAGTCCTGGTTTCAATTAACTTAATTCAAGAAATACTCACTCAGTTTTACCCTGCCCAAGGTATTATAGTTGACAGTGCCTGACTTTAGGTGGTCTGCAATGTGGTAAGCAAGCATAAATCAAGTACATGTCATGCTTGGATCATTAATTTCAAAAGAATTATAATATTTAAAAAGTTCTTAGCACTAAAACACTTTAATACGTAGAGTACAGTCAGACCTGGACAGAGAGTTCTCCATGGAAGACTGGCTCCAAGTTTTGGAATCAGCGTTGATCACTTTCACAAAACTACTGTCTCCCAGCGCTGATAAGCAGAGCACCTTTTCCCTAAAATAAGCAGAAAAAGACAGACATGCTGATAAATACCAGGGAAACCCAGTTTCTGAAGCTGCCAGGTGCATTTGTCTGTGGAAGACAGGGAAGAAAGGATTTAATTTTTGGTAAAAGCCATTATAGGGACTTTATTGGATTGTGTCTTTCTGTTGCAGCTAATGTTTGCCATTAAAATAAATCATGGTTGACTTGTAAATAGTCCAAATGAAAAGAAGTCTAGGACATCAGTCTGAATTAAAAAGTACCTCTATGTTTTAAGAGTAAGAATAAGCCTGAAGACACCTTCAAACTTTAGAAATGAGTAGAGTGGGTGGGAGCTAAGGAAAGATGATCTCCAGAATACCCTTGAATAAGATTTCCAGGTTATCTGCAGTTATAGAAGTAGGGAGGGAAAAAAAAATAAAACTTACAAGAAAGAAACATGTAACAAACAATCCATGCTGGATTTTTCTGCTTTTCTAAGGGTATATGTAGACTAGTTCTAATGAAAAAGCGTTTCATTGAAAAGGCAAAAAAGGAATTCTATTAATAAAAAAGAAGGAAACAAATGCTGATCTCCTAATTGTTGATTCATCATCTTGTCTTGGGAGTCTCCTCTGTAATAAGAGTGGAAGGAAAATACATAGTCATTCTTTTTCAAGAAGTCCAGACTAAAAGGAAGAAACAAATAAATCAGTACCTAAATAAGTCACAGTCTGAGCAAATGAAACATGGAAATGGGAATAAAGTGAAACAAGAAGGAGCTTGGCACCAGTGGGATGAACACTGGAACATTTGAACTGGTCTTTGAAGGATGGAAGGAGCTCACCATGTGAACAGGGAAATGTCCATTTTCACAATGGCAACAGATTAAGGAAAAGTTTAAAAAAATGTTAAGAAAAGGTTTAAAAATTAAGAAAAAAAGTTAAGAAAAAGTTAAATTCTCCCAGGCTCTTGCTCCCAAGTCACTTTCCTTTGCTTGCCTGAATTTCTAAATTCATATTCTCTTATCCCAGATTCAAACAGAAGTAAATACCACAATAATTGGTGCTCTAAAACAAAATTCAGCCCACTAATTTTCACATTTTTGTGAAATCTAATATACTCATCCACCACACTAAGTTCACTACATATCAAAGTGAAAGTTTGGGAATGTAAGAATGAGATCTAGGTAGAAATTACCATCATGCACTTACCAAAATATTCTCAATAAAACAATTGAGACTACTGAATTCAATTTTAAAAAGTTAGACCTAGACTTCCCAAAATTTATCAACTATAACTATTGACTGATATCCATGGTCACCCTTCCCATTTACATTCCACTGTTTCTTTTAAATCACAATATGGTATAGCCTATTAAAAATTTTTTCAAGGACTGAAGATTCAAAAACAAAACTGAATAATTTAAAACCAGAACTTCTTGGGATTATAGAGAACCTAAGAAATATGAGCATGTAATTTGGGAAATCTTTATAGTTTATATTGTTTTAGAAATTTTAATCACAGCCAAGGTAAAATAGGTACCAAACAATGAAATTGCAACTAAAAAAGATTGTTTGAAAACTCATTTTAGAAAGTTTGTTAAACTGCCCCTCAATAATTGTAAAAAGAGTAAAGGGAAAGCACATGGATTACAGAAGAGAAACATTTTTAGACATAATTGACATTATCTATTTATAAGATTTATATATTTCTAAGCATCATAATTTAAGTTTTAAAAAGATTTTATTATTTAGGGGTAGTTGAAATACAATGTTATATTAACTTCAGGTGTACAACATAGGGGTTCAACAATTCTATACATTATGCAATGCTTACCATGGTAAATATAGTTACCATCTGTCACTCTACAACAATAAAATATTATTCACTATATTACTTATGCTGTACTTTTCGTCTCTGTGACTTATTTATATTACAATTGTATGTTTATATCTCTTAATCCTCTTCATATATCTTACCCATTCCCCCATACACCTCTCCTCTGGCAACCACTTTGTTCTCTATATTTATGAGTCTGTTTCTGTTTTTGCTTGTTGTTTGTTCTAGATCCCACATATAAGTGAAATCATATGGTATTTGCCTTTCTGCATTGACTTATTTCACTTGGCAAATACCCTCTGAGACCACCCATGTTGTCAAAATGGCACGATCTCATTCTTTGTTATGGCTAATTAATATTCCACTGCATGCACATGCATGTGTATGTATTTACACCACATCTTCTTTACACATTCATCTGTCAATAAACTTTTAGTTTGCTTCCATATCTTGACTATTGTAAATATTATAAATAATGTTTCAGTAAACATAAATCTTTTCGAATTAGAGTTTTCATTTTCTTTGGATAAACATGCAGTAGTGAAATTATTAGATCATATGGTATATCTATTTCTAATTTTGGAACCTCCATACTGTTTCCCACAGTGGGTGCACCAATTTACGTTTCTACCAACAATGCATGAGGGTTCTCTTTTTCCACATTCTTGTCAACACTTGTTATTTCTTGTCTTTTGTTACTAGCCATTCTTACTGGTGTGAAGTGTTATCTTGTGGTTTTGATTTGCATTTCCCTGATGATTAGCAATGTTGAGGATCTTTTCATGTATCTGTTGGTCATCTATGTGTCTTCCTTGGAAACATGCCTATTCAGGTCCTCTGTCAATTTTTAATCAGATGATTTGGGTTTTCTCGGTGTTGAGTTGCATTTCTTTATATTTGTGGATATCAACCCCTTATCAGATATACCATTTGCAATTATTTTCTCCCATTCAGTAGTTTGCTTTTTCATTTGGTGGATGGTTACCTTGCCGTTGGAAAAACGTCTCATTTTGATGTCACCCCAATAGTTTATTTTTTCTTTTGTTTCCATTATCTGGAGAGACATACCCATAAATATGTTGCTAAGACTAAAGTCCAGAAGATTACTACTTTTTCTTTTAGGAATTTTATAGTTTCAGGTTTCACATTTAGGTCTTTAATCCATTTTGAGTTTATTTTTGTGTATGAAAATAAGAAAGTGGTCTAGTTTCATTCTTTTGAATGTAGCTGCCCAGTTTTGCAACGTTATTTACTGAAGAAACTGTTTTCTTTTTTTTTTTTTACAAAATTTTCCTTTTTTTAAGATTTTATTTATTTCTTATTTATCTCTTTGACACAGAGAGAGAGATCACAAGTAGGCAGAGCAGCACAGAGAGAGCAGGGGGGAAGCAGGCTCCCTGCTGAGCAGAGACCCTGGGATCACAACCTGAGCCTAAGGCAGAGGCTTAACCCACTGAGCCACCCAGGCGCCCCAGAAACTGTGTTTTCTGCATTGTATATTTTTGCCTCCCTCATCATAGACTAATTGACTGTCTCTGCATGGGTTTGTTTCTGGGATCTCTATCCTGTTATATAGATCTATGTGTCTTGTTTTTTGTTTGTTTGTTTGTTTGCTTTTTATTTTTTTATTTTCTGGTACCATACTGTTTTGATTGCTATAGCTTTGTAGTATATCTTGAAATCCAGGATTATGATACTTCTAGTTCTGTTCTTCTTTCTCAAGATTGCTTTGATTTTTGAGGTCTTTCATGGTGCCATACAAATTTTAGGGTTTTTTGTTCTAGTTTGGTGAAAAGTGCTGTTGGTATTTTGATAGGGATTACATTGAATTTGTACATTGCTTTGAGTAGTATGGACATTTTAACAATATTAATTCTTCTAATCCATGAACATGATATATCTTTCCATTCGTTCATGTTACCTTCATTTTCTTTCATTAGTATTTTGTAGTTTTCAGAGTATAAGGTCTTTCACCTCTTTGATTAAGTTTATTCATAGGTATTTTATTCTTTTTGGTGCAATAGTAAATGAGATTGTTTTCTTAATTTCTCTTTCTGTTACTTCATTATTGGTATATAAAAAAGGAACAGATTTCTGTATATTAATTTTCTATCCTGCAACTTTACTGAATTCTGGATATGTATTGTTGCAAATATTTTCTCCCAGTCCTTGGCTTTCTTTTCACTATCTAAATGGTGTTGTTCACAAGGTAAAAATATTTTTCATAAAGTTCAACTTACCAGTATTTTTAATTCATGGAACGTGGTTTTAGTGTTGAATCTAAAAATGAATTGCCAAACCTGAGCCACATAGATTTTCTCCTAGGTCATCTTCTGAAAGTTTTATATTTTTGCATTTTCCATATCTGTTTATACTCAACAGAATTTGTCAGACAAATTAGTGGAAGCTAATGGTAGTAGAAATGGAACAGATGAATTTGGGTGGGAAGAAAATTACTGGCTCTATAGATTTTGTAGGCATCAGTATACAATTAACAGTTAAAGCCTGTTGGAAACTCACTTAGAGAACTAAGCTGCTGGTTAGGACATAGTTAAGACAGCCAGTTAATCAGAAGGGCAGGATTCAGTGTAGACAAAGGGCAAATAAGTCAGAAGAGAAACACAAAGATCTGTTTCACTGGCCAGAATTTCAGGAGAAGCAGTCCAGTACCCTGGAGAGCTCCCCAAGGAGCCCAGGTTTTGACAGCCTTGGAGCTTTCAAAAGCCTCTGGCAGCATCTAAATTTTCTCATGGGTTATATGACCAAAAAATCTATATTGCTGCCCTGTATGAGTTTTAAATAACATTTTAATTATTAGAAGAGCAGGAAAATTAGGAAATAGGGACAAGCACAAAGAAGAAAAAGAATCTTACCACTTAGAGATAACCATAAACTATACATGTATTATTATTATTATCATCATTGTAAAGATTTTGTCTTTAAGTAATCTCTACATTCAATATGGGGCTCAAACTTACAACCCTAAGATCAAGAGCCACACACTCTGCTGACTAAGCCAGCCAGGTACCCCAACTCTGCATTTATTAACTGATGATAGTGACAAAACAAAATCCATAAACACTGTTCATTTTTGTCTTCCTATCAGCCATCCTGCAGGTATTCCAGTTTAATACACAAATTTTGTGAAATTAAACTTGATTACCTAAGATTTTATTCAGCTTCAATTATAATTACTAATTGTGCCAACCTCTTATTCCTGGCATAGAAGAGTCAGGGAAGAATGCTAATGAAGCAGATTGGATTGGAGTACTAAGGGTTGATTAGGTGTATAGTTTCCCATCTAATACCAGCCCACTCCTTTTTTGAACTCCAAATGCATTTCCAGCTGTCCACTGGACATACTTGTGTTAATATTCCATGGACAACTTAAATTCAACTTCTTCAGAACTTATTTCATTAGTTTTTCTTTTAAATTGTTTCACATATTTTATTATTTATCTTGGTTAACTTCAACATCAACCACCTTATGTTAAGATGAAGTAGGGAAAAAAAGGACTGAGAGGGAAGAAGAAAGAAACACATTCATCATCTTTCATTTCACTCAAGCCACAAACCTCAGAAATATTCTTTTTTTTTCTCAGAAATATTCTTAAATCAATTCACTCTTTCACATATCTCTTCCAATAACTGCCAAGTTTTGTTGGTATCTCCTTCTGTCTTGCAAGTGCCTTCTTTTTTCTATCCAGGCATTTGCCCATTACTCAACTGGACAGTTGCAGTGGCCTCTTTATTTACAGTACTTTCCATCTTGAATCCAATTTCCACACCACATTAGAAAGATATTTCTGAAGGATAGATTTATCTTAAAGCCTCTGATGGTTCTTCTGTTTCTCTATAGGATAGTGGTTAAAGAGTGGTTCCAAAGTCAAACAAAACTGGATTTAAATCTGCACTTATTGTGTGTGACTTTGGATAATTTTTTTATCCTCTCTGTGTCTTTGTTGCTTTATCTATAAAATAGGAATTAATAGCTTTTTCTTAGGGTAGTTGGGAAAATTAAATTAAATAACATTTGTAAAGTACTTTTCATACATCTTGGCAAAGGCCAAACATTCAGTAAATATTATTATTAACATTATTATCACTGCTGTTATCAATGGAAGTACAAACTTCATTGCATATTATTAGATTTAAAGTGGCAGCCCAGCATAGCAACCCCCTTTTTGGGGGGAAAATCTTTTCTTCCACTCGAAATATGTGCTTCTTGTGGTAGCTGCTGATAGAAAACTTCACTTCTTTGGCTGCAGGGGATGGGAACTGATCTAATTTTTGCTGAACATAATAGCTCATCTTTTTGTCTGTAACATCTGGTACAGGTTTGGCATGTGATCCAAGCCTAGCCCATTGGAATACTTTCATGGGATCTCCTTTCTTACCCTCCCCTTTTCCCTCCCCTCCCCTCCCCTTCCCTTTCTTCACATCCCCTCCCCACTTTTCACATCCCCTCCCCTCTCCTCTCATCTCCTTTCCTTCCTTTCTACCTTCCTTCTTTCTTTCCTAGAACTCCAAAGGTGGGGATTAGGAATGGGGAAAAGAGGTAGAGGGAGAAAATTTCCTTTTCTTAACTGGTTACTATAGTAATATGTAGCTTTGCTGAGTGCCTTTTTCCTACTAAACAGAGAAGACCATCTACAGAGGAAGAAAATGAAAACACCATTCCAAGAGGAGTAAAAACAGGAGAGGTAGAGTGAGAGAGGACGAAAGTAGAAACAGGAGAGGGAGAAGTGGGGAAAGGGAGAGACTGAGAGAGATTGAGATGGAAGAGCCAGATACCTTTCTAGTTTCTGTTTCCAGGTGAGACCAAGGCAAGGGGTTCTGTCCTTCCAAAGCTTGTTCAGGTGGCGGACATAACCTTTGCAAATCAAAAAAGTCTTAACGAATATACCACTTGTCATATGGTGTCTCTCACAATAAGACCCATCCATCTTTCTATCCTTATTTATATCCTATATATATAATTTATATATAAATTATATTATTATATAATTAAATTAAATTATTATATAAATTATATATATATAATTTATATATATAGGATATAAATAAGGATAATAAATATAATAAAAAATAATAAAATAATAAAAATAATAATAATACTTAGTTCCACTAAGTTTGTTCTCATTCTTAGGATATATCACACCTTCTCACCTTTTTTTATAGATTTATGTTGTACCTTAATTGCTTTTTAATATAATTATCTCTAGACCCTTAAGCCTTCCAACCTACTTTGTGGATATGTATTATTGCTTCTTGTATCTGGTCCTGAACCATGTACAGAGTAGTTCTCCACATTAAGAAGAACATATTTAACATTATTCAATAAATGTTCATTTATTTAGTATTATAAATTATTTATTATTATAAATGTCCATTAAATTTATTTATTGTTAGGGTTACTCTGTGGTCCAGGTGTTTCCAGGAACAGGGAAATAAAGAGGAATAGTGCCATCCAACCCTCAAAGAGCTTGAAGTTGAATCAGAGGAGTGAAACATGTAATAATTGCTATAAGGGAAAAAAATCACTTTTACACATACTATTTCATTTATTCTGTTTGATAAAGATTTAATGTTGATATTCTTAGCCCCCCCATTGAGCCCACCAAAAAAGTCAGAATGGGAAAGTTTAGTGATTGCTTAAGATCACTCAGCTAATAAAGTGACAAAAGTTGACTGGCAACTGAGGTCTTCAGTCCCCTGGGATTCCTACTTCTGTTTCCCTGTTTCTCATTTCATGTTGTCTCTCTTACCTTGTCCATGTCTCTGAATGCTCAGCAAAATGGCAATGTAAAGATAGACAAGACAGTTTATCTTTCTTACTATTGGATATAATTCTCTCTCTCTCTCTCTGTCTTTCTCCCTCATCTCCCCTATCTCAAATTTTGGTGATTTAATCTTCCAAAGCTTGTGTAATAAGTAGGGATGTGGAAGCGGGAATTGGAACCTAGCTCTTTTGACTCTCGAGCAACTTGTTTTGACTGTACACACACTTTTCAGTCACGCACCTGAAATTTCTGACTGCCAAGACAACACAAATATCACCTGCTGGCACCACATCCAAATTCTTCTGGGGCTGGGGTAGAGCAAAGATGATTTGACAAGACTGGGGAAGGTGCATGTACTACAGGATCCCAGCTCTGGGGAAGCTGTGCACACTGCCTGATGAAAGCGCACATTATTAATTTTTTAAGATTTTTGTTTATTTATTTGAGAGAGAGAGCACGAGTAGGGCAGGGAGGAGCAGATGGAGAGGAAGAAGTATGCTCTTCACTGATCAGGGAGCCAGATGTGGGACTCGATCCCAGGACCCTGGATTCATGACCTGAGCTGAACGAAGGCAGACGCTTAACTGACTGAGCCACTCAGGTACCCCGGGAGTGCACTTTAGAACCAGAAGGGGAAACTGCTCTAACGCATGGTCTCTTCAGCACTCTTCTCTGACAATGTTTAATGGTCTGCCAGCCGCTGAAGGAAAAATATTTAAAGGGCCCATATCCATTTTCACAAAGCAAGAAATGAGTGAATTTGGAAATGACAGTCAATAAATTGGTAATGTACATACTGTATTTTAAGGTGTATTATATGAGGGATCTAAATTTTCTATATATTTGACCCTTGAACACACAGGTTTGGACTATACAGAATCACTTGCATGTAGATTTTAAATAAATAAAGTACTTTAAATGTATGTGTCTTATGATTTTCTTTTTCTTTTTTATTTACTGAGAGAGAGAGAGAGAGAGAGAGAATGGGCAGTGAGGGTAGGGACAGAGGGAGAGGGAGAGAAACTTGAAAAGACTCTCCACTGAGCCTAGATCTCATGACCCTGAGATCATGACCTGAGTCGAGACCAAGATTTGGATGCTTAACCCACTGTGCCACCCAGGTGCCCCATCTCTTACCATTTTTTTTTTTTAAGATTTTATTTGTTTATTTGAGAGAAAGGAGAGAGAAAACAATTGGGGAGGGGCAGAGGAAGAGAGAGAGAAGCAGTCTCTCTGATGAGCTGGAAGGGCCACACGGGGTTCTATCCCAGGACACGGAAATTATGACCTGAGCCAAAGGCAGAAGCTTAAGTGACTGAGCCATCCAGATATCTCCAATGACTTATTTATTTATTTATTTATTTATTCTTTCTTTCTCTTCTTTTTAAAAACGATTTTATTTACTTATTTGACAGAGACATAGAGAGAGAGCACCAGTAGGCAGAGAGGCAGGCAGAGGGAGAAGGAGAAGCAGGCTCCCTGCTGAGCAGGGAGCTGGATGCAGGGCTCGATCCCGGGACCCCAGGATCATGACCTGAGCCAAAGACAGACACTTAACCAACTGAACCACCCAGACACCAACGCCCCCAAAATGATTTTCTTAATAACATTTTGTTTTCTTTAGCTTACTTTGTTGAAACAACATAGTATACACTACACATAACATATAAAATATGTGTTGATCAACTGTTTCTGTTATTGGTAAGGTTTCCAGTCAGCAGTAAGCTGTTAGTAGTTAAGTGTTTGGTATACGTGCTGCCAAAGCTAGCACAGTAGTTAAGTGTTTTAGGAGTGAAAGTTATACAGTGGATTTTCAACTCTGCCGGGTGGGGGTGGGGTCGGTGTCCCTCACCCATGTGTTGTTTAAGGGTCAACTGTAGACACTTTTTACAACAAATAGCTGTTTTAAAAAAGCAGTTGTTCTTGTTATATATGGATGTTTAAGCTTTGGATAAAAAAGAAAAGGGATTTTTAACAAGTCCTTTGATTATTATGGAATCATTTTTTTTTCTTTTTCAGTTCTAGTTCCCTTTCTAGACTTATGAAAGCCAACTACAAGGACACAGAATGTCTTTCTTTGACCTCTCTGATTTGTCTGATGATTTGCATTTCTACCTCAGCACAATGGACCATGTTAAAGGTCTTCTAGCCATTTTCCATGAGAGGGTAATAGGTCATAATTGGGAGACTTTAGGTTTGTAAATGAAGTATTTTTTAACATTCCCTGTGACTTTTCAATGTTAAATATTGAGAATTATTTAATGTTTGAATACTCCACTAAAATTTTCATATTTTTTATTTTTGGTTCTGATTATGGTAGAGATTTAATATCATTACTGAGTTCTGTTCCATATTAACATATTTAGGTTGTATCAGTCATAATAAATGATACACATAAAATATGCTGGATGGCAGACCATTTCAAATTGCAGTGGCTTATTACAACAAAATTTTATTTCCTCCAATTGAGTATGTATATGTAAAAAAGATTAGTATAGACCCATACCTCATAGTGTATACAAAAACTAACTCAAATGAATCATAAACTATGTAAGAGCAAACCTATAAAACTTCTAGAAAAAACACAGTAGAAACTGTTTGTGATCTTGGGTCAGGCAGAGAGTTCTAAGATGTAACATCTAAAGCGTAAGACATTTAAAAAAAGATAAATTGGATTTATCTTTTGATAAATCCAAAACTTTTGAGCTTCAAAAACACCATTAAGAAAATGAAAAGACCATCCATAGAGTGGAAACAAATATTTGCAAATCATGTATCTGGTAAAGGACTTGTATCCAGGATATGTAAAGAGCCTATAACTTGATAATAACTGGACAAACAGTCCAGTTAAAAAATGGGTAAAAGATTTGAGTGTGTGCTTTACCAAAGATATAAGAATAGCCAGCTAATGAGCACATGAAAAGATGCTAAATATCGTTAGCCATTAGGGAAATAAAAACTGAAGCCACAATGAGAAACCAGTTCACTCCCACTGGAGACAATAGTTCTTTGATTCTTTGTATAAATAGAAACATAACCAAAAAACAAGATGACATTCATTCTGTATTTATGGAGTAAAGGAGAGAGAGAGGGAGAGAGAGAGAGAAGGGGGACTCTGAGTTCTATTAGCAAAAGATGAGAGAGAGTCTGAAAGGAATCTTCCAAGAGGTAGGATAATCATACATTTGACTGGGGAATGGTTTTGCTAGGTTGAAGATAGTACAGTTAGGTCATGGTAGAAAGTTAAATAACTTAACCTTCAATTTAAATAAGACAGACAATACCAAGTATTGATGAGGATATGGAGAAGTTGAAACCCTCATGCATTGCTTACATGTTATCTCAAAAAGTTAAACATAATATATCATACAACATAACAATTCCATTTCTAGGAGACTATCCAAGAAAAATAAAAACAAGTATCTACACAAAGACTTGTACACAAATTTTCACAGCAGCATTACTGATAATAGCCAAAAATTGGAAATAATTGAAATGTGCATCAACTGGTGAAAGGATAAAGCAAGATATATTACATTCATGCAATGGAATATTATTCAGCAATACAAAAGGAAGAACTACAGACATGTGGTATAGCAGTGATGGACCTCAAAACGTTGTGATGAGTAAAACAAGGCAGATCAATAGACTACATATTGTAGGAGTCCATTTATATAAAAAGACTAGAAAGACAAACCTGCGGAGATACATAACATTGTCTGGGATTGGGAATAAGAACAGTGATTGATTACAAGTGGGAAAAATGGATATTTTTTGGATGGTAGAAATGTTTTAAAACTTACTGTGCTGGTGGTTGCACAACTCTAGTTTCTGCTTATTGTCATCATTTAGGGACCTGAAGTACCAGATGTTCTATTTTAATACATGGTTCCATTATCACCACACAGAGGGAAAGGGAATGTGCCTCTGCCCCTTAAAGCTTTTCCTGGGAAATGATACACATCCCTCTCCTCCCATTTTATTGGTAAAAACGAGATACATGGCCATGACTACCTTCAAGGATGCAAGAAGTGTAATTGTACTGTGTCTGGAAGAGAGGAGAACCAGAACAGTCCTAACGAATATGATATAAATAAATAACAAGAGTAAATTGTACCATTTACTCTGACTGGAGTTATTTTGCTTTTATTTCTGAGACACTTGACACATTTCTTTTTGAAGTCCTACTCCAAGACTTTTGGCAGAAGTCTGGAAGATGGCAGAAGAGGATCCTAGGTTCACTTGTCCCACTGATACACCTAGATAATACCCACATCTATGTAAAGTCCTAATCTATTGCCTGTTGCTTAGTTGAAATTTCTAAGTCCCCAATTATGGGTACTCTTTATATTATACCGTGACTCCTTCAGTGACTTCGATACCCTGAGCACCTGGTTTCCTTAAATTAAATTGATGCTCTTTAGAAAAACGACAAGCTTTTTCTTTTTCTTTTTTTTTAAATAGGCATCATTGCTTCTGTAATGTATAAGGGATTAGAATACTTTCCTGTGGCTAAAGAGGCCAAAATTTAGACCAGTAAATGGGAAACACAAGAAAGCAGATTAATAGGGGCACCTGGGTGGCTCAGTGGGTTAAAGCCTCTGCCTTCGGCTCAGGTCATGATCCCAGGGTCCTGGGATCCAGCTCCGCATGGCGGGTGGGGGGGTGGGGGTGGGGGTTGTGTCTCTTCTCAGTGGGGAGTCTGCTTCCCTTCCTTTCTCTCTGACAGCCTCTCTGCCTACTTGTGATCTCTGTCAAATAAATAAATAAAAATCTTAAAAAAAAGGCAGATTATACATTTATAGATGGAAGAATTTTCTAATTACTAGGATTGATGAAATTGAAATGACTGTCTCTGAGCAACTGAACTACTGAAGACGTTTAAGTTGTGGCTTGATGACCCCTTGAGAGAAACACTGAGAACTTAGACCAAATGTTCTCCAGAACTTATGTTCTATGATTAGGCTTTGCTGCACAGCAAATATATCCATTTGTGTAATATCTTTATTCATTTGTGAACTGTATCTACTTTTTTTAAGTCAAAACTCTTCTCAACCAAAAGTGTTAAGGGGATGGAAGAGGAATTTATGAGAAACTACTTTATAATAGAATTCAGAGAAAGTGAAACTTGAAAGGTAGCAGATAGAGGCTGTATTAAGACAGATTTAAATTTGATTAGAATTATGAGAAGCAAAGGAGTGAAAAGTATGACTAAAATATTTAAAATGTTGAATGGTTTGGATAGAACAAATATTTATTTGCCAAATCCTGAGATTATGGGATGGAGAATCGTTTTTGAAATGTGAGTAAAGTGAGTTTAGGCCCAAGACGTACTTCTTCTGAGAGAAAAGAAACCTGTATTAACTTATCCTTGTATTAATTATCCCTGTTATATAATGAGACAAAAACATAATTTTAAAATTAAAAAAAATATTTTGACAAAATTATAAACAAAGGTGCTACTAGGAGGAGTTGGGTTGTAACTAAGCATGCCCTTCCAGCTTGTCACATGGACTTCCGGTCGGCAGCAGAATATTGGCAGGCTAAGGGTTTGCCCTAATATGAGAAAAGTTCTGTATTCCTAAAATAAATCACTTTGCACGGTATTATTCTCAGATTTCATCACAATTAGGAATGATTGCAAAGCAGGTACACAGAAGAACTTTCACTGTCAAGGAAAAAAAAAATTCCGAAAATCTTCTACGCAAGGCGCTCCTGATAAGGAATTTGGGACTGGACAATAATCGCAGAGCAAAATTTAATTCTGACATCCAGGGTCTCTTCGGTGAAGGAAATTCGAACAGCAGGCCTCCAGGTAAAGATAGAAGAAACGTGCTTTATCTAAGATAATGAAAGTAAGTCGGCAAGACCAGATATAGAGAGTACTGTCGCATTTTTCCGGAAATAAAAAATGCACAACGCAGACTGGACACGACACTTTCCTTTATAAGAGAAACAGCAGTAACACAGCATACGGACAGGAACGCAGCGATCACTATTGTGTTAGCACCGGCGGCGGAAGGACTTAGTCTCATCGCTACGTGAAAGAGTCCTTCTTTGTTCAGCCTCGGCCAGGGACGCAGAGCGCGGTGTTCTTCCGCGCTTGCTGCACAGTCCCCGCCCACTCGCTGCCCTGGAGAGCTGCCATTCGGCACCGGAGTCGCTCCGCGCTCCCAGAATGCACCGGCGGTCCGCGGGAAACCAAAATGGCGAAGGGCTGTAAAGAAGTGGGCTGTGTTTGAGGCCGGTGTAAGAAGGCTCACTCTACTCTCAACCCTCGTCCCCAGGACCTCGGTTTGCGCGTGTGCATGTGCGGGGTGCCCGGTGGGGCGGGTGCGCAGTAAGTGCTTGGACTCGCAGGGGAAGCGCCCAAGGGGACGTGATTGGTTGTTTTTTCCTGTATGAAGCGGTTGGCACCACTGAAGTGACCGAATGAGGTGAGAGACCTTGGCCTGGGAACCACGCTCTTCCGGAGGAGGTGGGGGCGGGGGGGGGGAGAAGGAAGAAAGGAAGCAAGTATAAAAGGGAAAGATGGAGGATCGAAGTGGGGGTGGGATCTCCAGTGTGTGTATGCGGGTTCCTTGCATTTATGTATATGTTGAAAAGGATGGATAGAATGGTGTGGTCATTTAGGTGTTGGATAAAATAGGGAGCGAGCAAGGCATTGGGGAAGTCGGTTGGAGGACCATGATGAAACGTTGAGACGGGGAAGCTATGTTTGGAGGGGCAGGAAGGAACCTGGGGGCGGGAGACGGTTGGAGGGGCAGGATGAACCTGGTGATGAGGGGGTGGGGAACCGAGGGGAGGAGCCGTTAGGAAATGCGGACTGAGGGAGACGTGGGGAGCTGAATGAAGGTGCTGCCTGGGACCTTAGGGGGCGCAAAGGGAAGTAGCAGCTTGGAACCGGAGGGTGGTGGAATTGTATGGAATTGGAGTAAGGGGCTGAGTAGAAGGGCAGGATGGGGTACGTGGGTAAGGGAAACACTAAGTTGAGCCTGGAAGCAAACCCTGAAAGCTTTAAAGGGGAGAAAGGGGAGGGAAAATGTGAGATGGGAGCGAGACACCTAGTATTTGGAGCGGACAATGAAATCTAACTCATCCCTCCTCGGATGTAGATATGTATTATTCATTTTTACAACTGAGGTAATTACGGTTCAAGGGATTTTAACTGATTTGCCAAGATTTTTTTAACATATTTTGGTAGTGCCAGAACTCAACTCTGTGTGTTTTACAATCTGGTGTCTTTGGTTGCTAGAATTTTTTTTTTTTTGGAAGCAACTAGAGGGAACAGATGGATTTATCGGGGTGATTTGACGAACAGAGAGGGTTCGTGAACAATGGAAAAGGGATATGGAATGTTATTCTATTCTTTAAAACATTTAACTTACGTTAAAGTTAGACCCATTTACAAATAAAAATATGCAGACCTAGGTAGGCCTGTGTATAACGTCAGAAAGTACCGTATGAGGTCAGTACAGAACTAGAAATATGTAAATAGTGCCTGATTTAATTTGACTTCAGATGCTGCTGTAGTAGTAACTTTCTTCTTAAGCATTGATTCCATGTGACCCTTCTGTATAGGTTGCTTACACGCTGGTTTCAATTTCCATGTTTTCATTTTCTCTTGAGAATTCCTTTTTTGTGTTTTGTTTTGGGCAGTAGATTGCAAAGACTGAATCTGAAGTATTTTATAAGGGTAAAGTAAAATGTACTTATATTCTTAAGTGACCTTTTCAAAGGCTTGAAAATGCTTTACATGGAGCCATTTTGACTAACAGCTTTAGGTGCCCAGTAATTTTGGCAGGGGAAGAGTTGATTTTAAATTTCTTAACATAGAACATTTCATTCTTGATATTTAGAATGTTATTGACACTCCAACCATTTGCAGTTATAGCTTGAGAGGGAATACAAGGTGAAATTGTTTTTGTTTTTTTAGGTTCCTAAATATAAAAGCATATTCGAAATCACATTTTAAGTTTGCTCACCTTCAGGTTTTTTTTAAGTGCTAAAAATATTCTAAAATATTTGAATTAAGAGTGCACCTGTTTCCTGATGCTGCATATTCATGTTAATGGCATTAACGGAAATCTATACCTACCTATCAGGATGAAATACACAATTTTAGAACTAGAAGTATAGAAATCATCCAGTTAAACTTTTTCCTGGATGAAACAAAATATATTTAGTGATGTTTTTAATTATGCTGGTTGCTGCAAAGCTCAGTTTGGAAAGGGATTTTATTCTGTGTATTTTGGCGTGGGTCATAAATTTTTTGATGTCATTGATTTATAAATACACCTTTCATTAGATCTTGACTGAAAAGGTAATTTGCTTTATTCTTATTTCAGCATAATCTTTATATCTGGCTTTAGGAAACTGGTGATATAGTAATAATCTATTTTAACAGATAGGGAAATTTGCCCCTGAAATGTTGTCATGGCCAATATCTGTAGCTGGGTGGTTCTGGAAGTAAAATTGAACTGCTGTTTTAGTCTGGACTTCCATGAATAATATTCTTTGGTTGATATTTTTATGCTTTGTTTTCCTTGTTTTTCAGGATTTGTTTATTGCAGTAAAATGCACTATAACAACCCTAAATTAGAATGTATAAATTTCTGTGTGGGTATTTTTTATGTATTGGTGTAGTGCTGTTCAGTAGAATTTTCTGCATTGATGGCAGTGTACTGTATCTCCTCTATCCACTCTGGTAGCCAAAGCCGCATGTGGATGTTGAATACTAGACATATAGCTGGTGTGACTGAGAACTGGATTTATAATTCAACTAATTAGAACTAAATTTTAAATGACCATATGTAGCTAGTGGCTGCTGTATTAGACAGCATAGTATTAGGGGTTATTGCATTTATTTATTAAGAATTGTCACATCTAGGGGTGCCTGTTTGGCTCAGTAGGTTACTCCTCTGCCTTTGGCTCAGGTCATGATCTCAGGGACCTGGGATCAAACACCACCCCCCCCCCCCACGGCCCCTGCCTGCATCTCTGTGTACTTGGTTATCTTTCTCTCTTTGTCATATTAATAAAAAAAAAAAAAAGTTGTCACATCTAATAATCATGGAAACCACAGCAACCCAAGGGTAAGGAACTATCTTGGAACTAAGGATTGAAATTCTCTTTGTACATTTTTAAGTAAAGTGTTCTTCATTTTTGCCTCACACCTAGTTTTCTGTCATATCTCTACAAAAGAATGAAGAAGGTAGCAACTTCTCTGATCTTTTATTTTTTTTTTTAAGATTTTATTTATTTACTTGCAAGTGAGCATGGTGGGGGGAAGATGTGATGGGGGGATGAGGGGGGAGATGTGACAGAGAGAGAGGGAGAAGCAGAGTCCCCACTGAGCGCAGAGCCCAACTCAGGGCTCCCTACCAGGACCCTGATCATGACCTAAGCCGAGTCAGAGGCTTAAATGACTGAGCCCTCCAGGTGCCCCTTCTCTGATCTTTTAATATATGATTCTGTTTCCTTTGTCAAACAACAACAGAAATCGATGTTAAGAAAGTTAGTTTACATTTTTTTTTTTTTAAGATTTTATTTGCTTATTTGACAGAGATCGCAAGTAGGCAAAGAGGCAGACAGAGAGAGAGAGGGGGAAGCAGGCTCCTTGCCAAGCAGAGAGCCCGATGTGGGGCTCAGTCCCAGGACCCTGAGATCATGACCTGAGCCAAAGGCAGAGGCTTAACCCACTGAGCCTACCCAGGCGCCCCTACATTGTTATTTTTAAAAAATTACTTGTTTTTTAAGTATATCAGTTAAACTTTTTATTAAGGAAAATTTAGAAGTCATGTACTAAGGGAACAGAATAGTATAAACATTTTTGTATCCATGCTTGTTTCATCTATATCTCTATGCACTCTCCACTCCTCTCTGTTGTTTTTGTTATTTTAAAAAGCTTTTTAAGGTAAAATTTACATATATTAACTGTATACTTTGTAAATAACTTTATTGAGGTAATTCATCTATCATTTATATATATATAACTCACTTGTTTGTACCCTTTTAAGGTACAATTTACTGATTTTTTTTTTTATATATTCACAGTTGTGCAACCAGCACCATTATCTAATTTCAGGACATTTTCATCAGCCCAAAATGAAAATCTAACCATTAGCAGTCACTTTTCCATTATTCCCTCCCACTACCCCTGGCAACCTCTAACCAATCTTCTGTGTTTATATTTTGCCTATCCTGGACATTTCATGTAAATGGAACCATATAATATGTGGCCTTTTGTGTCTGGCTTCTTTCACCTAGCATAATGTTTTCAGGTACATCCATGTTATAGCATGTATCATTCCTTTTTAAGGCCAAAATATGTTTCTTTGTATGGAATATATTTCATTTTGTTAATCTATTTATCAGTTGTTGGGCATTTGGTTGTTTCCACTTTTTGCAGTTAATAGTTTTTTATTTGCAGCGAATGTTCATTTACAGGATTTGTGTGGACATGTGGTTCATTTCTCTTGGGTACATACCTAGGAGTGGAATTGCTGGGTCAGGTGACACCTCTGTATTTAACATTTCAAGAAACTGCTGAACTGTTTTCCAAAGAGCCTACACCTTTTTGCAGTCTCACCAGCAGCTCTGAGGGTTCCAGTTTCTCTACATCCTTACCAGTACTTGTCTATCTTTTGGTTATAAGCATTCTAGTGGGTGTGCAGTTGTATCTCATTGTGGTTTTGGTTTGCATTATCCTGATGACTAATGATGCTGAGCACCTTTTCCATGTAGTTATTGGCCTTTTTTATACCTTTGGAGAATGGTCTATTCAGGTCCTTTGCCCATTTAAAAAATTGGATTATTTATGTTTTCATTGTTGAGTTGTAAGCATTGTTTATGTGGTTTGGATAGAAGTCCTTTATCAGATGTGTGGTTTGCAACTTTTTTTCTCCTGTTCTTCAAGTTCTTTCATTTGATGATGTCTTGTGATGCGCAGAAGGCTTTAATTTTGATGAAGTCTAATTTATCCTTTTTTTGGTTATGCTTTGCCTTTTTTTTTTTTTAAGGTTTTATTTTTTATTTGACAGAGAGAGCAAAAGCTGGGGGAGCACCAGGCAGAGGGGGAAGGAGAGGCAGGCTCCCTGCTGAGCAGGGAGCTGGATGTGGATGTGGGGCTTATGCTTTTGATGTTATATCTAAGAAAATGTTGCCTAACACAGGGTAACACAGATTTACTCCTATGTTTTTTTCTAAGAATTACATAATTTTAGGGGTGCCTGGGTGGCTCAGTTGGTTGAGTGTCTGCCTATGGCTGGGGTCATGATCCTGCCAGGATCTTGGGATTGAGCCCTGCATTGGGATCCCTGCTTAGTGGGGAGCCTGCTTTTCCCTCTGTTCTCTGCCTCTCCCTCCAATTTGTGTGCTCTCTCGCTCACTCTGTCTCTCAAATAAATAAAATATTTAAAAAAAGAATTATATAATTTTAGCTCTTAAATTTAATCTGTGCCCCATTTTTAGTTAATTTTTTTATTTTTTATTTTATTTATTTTTTTATAGATTTTATTTATTTATTTGACAGAGATCACAAGTAGGCAGAGAGGCAGGCAGAGAGAGAGGAAGGGAAGCAGGCTCCCTGCTGAGCAGAGATCTCGCCCGATGCGGAACTCGATCCCAGGACCCTGGGATCATGACCCGAGCCGAAGGCAGCGGCTCAACCCACTGAGCCACCCAGGCGCCCCTTTAGTTAATTTTTTAAAAAATATTTTATTTATTTATTTTATAGACAGATTACAAGCAGTCCGAGAGGCAGGCAGGGAGAGAGGAGGAAGCAGGCTCCCTGCTGAGCAGAGAGCCTGATGCGGGGCTCCATCCCAGGACCCTGAAACCATGACCTGAGCGGAAGGCAGAGGCTTTAACCCACTGAGCTACCCAGGCACCCCTTGAGTTAATTTTTATATGTGGTGTGAAGTAGGTGTCCAGCTTTCTTTTTTTTTTTTTTTAGGTGCAAATGCCAATTTCCCTGAACCATTTGTTAAAAAAGACTCTTCTTTCCCATTGTATTGTTTTGACAGTCTTTTCAAAGACCAGTTGAACATAAATGTAAGGATTTGTTTTCAGATTATGAATTTTATTCCACTTATATGTCCTTATGCTTGCATAATAATGTCTTGATTACTGTTACTTTGTATTAACTTTGAAATGGGAAAGTACAAGTCCTTTGATTTTCTTCTTTTTCAGTGTTATTTGGGTATTCTGGGTTTCTTGTTCTTCTATATGAATATTAGGAGCATTCTGTCAATTTTTGCAGAACAGGCGCAGCTGGGGTTTTGATAGATATTGTAATGAATCTGTAGATCGACTTGGGAAATAATTGCCATCTTAAGAATGTTAATATCCAGAAACATGGGATAATTTCTTTCCAATTATGTAGGTTTTATTTAATTGCTTTCTCTTTGTTGTGTAGTTTTCATTGTACAAACCTTTTTTTTTTTTTAAATTATTATTTATTTACAGACAGAGATCACAGTAGGCAGAGAGGCAGGTGGGGGGCGGGAGGGGGCTGAGAGGCAGGCTCCCCGCTGAGCAGAGAGCCCAATATGGAGCTCTATCCCAGGAGCCCCAAGCCTTACATTTTTTTGTCGTCAGATTTATTCCTAAGTATTTTGGGTTTTTTTGGTGCTATTGCAAATGAAACTTTTTCCTTAATTTCATTCAGATTATTCATTGGTAGCATGTAGAAATGCATTTGATTGTTGTATATTAATCTTGTATTCTGCAACTTTGCTGATCTGGTATCTAATAGGGTTTATGGTGTGTGTGGATTCTGAATCATTTTTTCAATTTTGTAGCGTAGCTTCCTCACAGTGTCAATTTGGTGTCGTCTTGAGTATTGGTGGCAGTATTTCTTAAGCAAATCTATATGAGAATTAAAGTAATTATATAAAAATTGGTGCTGGGCTGTACTGCAGATTTTTCATTAACTCAAACAGGTCTATTCTTGATTCTCAGTTTGGGAAACCAGCTGAACATGTCTGATTTACTGTGTACCGCACCTTCTCCCAAAACCATTTGGTGTCTGTATGGATAAAAGATGCCTCAGTATTTTCTTTAGTATTTCCTCCCCATTGGCTGTGAACACGAATTCTCTGTTTTGATGCTGATGCTCTTAGTGTATTCGTATGTATTGGCAATGAGGAGTACTTTACTCATGCTCCCTGGCTAGTTGGTGATTATTTCACCAGTTATAACACAGATCTACATTGCATAGAGTTAAAATGTGAAAATTATCCTTTAGTTAATGACTTCTCTGGGCAGTAGGACCAATAGTTGGAGTGGTTTAGATGAAGGAGTAATTAAAGCAGGTTTTCTATACTGAAGATTGAAAGTGCATGGGTTGGTAGCAGAAAGATCAGTTAGGGAAGTATATGGTAATAGTGCAGGCAAGAGCTGAGCTGATAATGACCTGAAATCCTGAAATAAGGTAGTGGTTGTAGGGATTTTTGAGAGGTGATCTTTAAGGAATACTTAGGACTTGGTGAATATTTGGAGGGTCAGGAAGAGGGAAGAATCAAATAATAGTTTTTAGATTAAGAACTCGTGAGACAGTAATGGCATTAACTTAGTAGAGGCATTAACTGGAGAAAGAGGAGGAATTTGAAGAAGAAGAAGAAGTCAGTTTTGTTAAGGTAAAGGTTCTGGGAGAATCCAGGTTGAGATGTCTGGTGGGAAATTGGCAGTAAGAGTCTGAAGCTTGTGAGACAGGATGGGGCTGGAGATGTAGAAGTTGTTAACAGATAAAAATTAAGTGAAGTAGGGTAGCATCCCCGGATTGAGTCCTAAATAGGCTCCCTGCTCATTGGGGAGTCTGCTTCTCCCTCTTCCCTGCTCATGGTCTGTCTCACTCTTATGCTCTCTCCCCGCCAAAAATAAATAATGTCTTTTTTAAAAAATTAAGTGAGGCATTAGGAGAACATTAAGACAAGCAGAACATGTAGGACAAAAGAAGGGAACCCTAGACCACTCCCAATGTTAAAGGGTTGGCAGGGGTGGAAGAGTCAGTATGGAGACATCAGAAAGGAGGCAGAAGAGTCACTTAATATAGGTAAAAAAATTCTTAGAAACCAAAGAAAGTGAATTTCAAGAAAAAGGTCATGACCATCAGTTATTACACAAAGATGGAGTATGGTGAGAACTGAAATTAGAGCATTGTCTGGTATTTGGTCATTTAGAGGTCTTTGATGTAATAGTTAAAAGTAATCAGGATAGTCAATTTGTAATGGATTAAGTGGAATGTATTTTTTTTAAATTTTTCAGCATAACAGTATTCATTATTTTTGCACCACACCCAGTGCTCCATGCAATCTGTGCCCTCTCCAATACCCACCACCTGGATCCCCCGACCTCCCACCCCCTGCCCCTTCAAAACCCTCAGATTGTTTTTCAGAGTCCATAGTGCCTCATGGTTCACCTCCCCTTCCAATTTCCCTCAACTCCCTTCTCCTCTCCATCTCCCTTTGTCCTCCATGCTATTTGTTATGCTCCACAAATAAGTGAAACCATATGATAATTGACTTTCTCTGCTTGACTTATTTCACTCAGCATAATCTCTTCCAGTCCTCGTCCATGTTGCTACAAAAATTGGGTATTCATCCTTTCTGATGGAGGCATAATACTCCATAGTGTATATGGACCACATCTTCCTTATCCATTCGTCCGTTGAAGGGCATCTTGGTTCTTTCCATAAACATTGGGGTACAGATGGCCCTTCTTTTCACTACATCTGTATCTTTGGGGTAAATACCCAGTAGTGCAATGGCAGGGTCACTGGGAAGCTCTATTTTTAATTTCTTGAGGAATCTTCACACTCTTCTCCAAAGTGGCTGCACCAACTTGCATTCCCACCAACAGTGTAAGAGGGTTCCCCTTTCTCCACATCCCCTCCAACACACGTTGTTTCCTGTCTTGCTAATTTGGGCCATTCTAACTGGTGTAAGGTGATATCTCAATGTGGTTTTAATTTGAATCTCCCTGATGGCTAGTGATGATGAACATTTTTTCAGGTGTCTGATAGCCATTTGTATGTCTTCGTTGGAGAAGTGTCTGTTCATATCTTCTGCCCATTTTTTGATATGATTGTCTGTTTTGTGTGTGTTGAGTTTCAGGAGTTCTTTATAGATCCTGGATACTGTACTGTCATTTGCAAATATTTCTCCCATTCCGTGGTTTGCCTCTTTGTTTTTTTGACTGTTTCCTTTGCTGTGCAGAAGCTTTTGATCTTGATGAAGTCCCAAAAGTTCATCTTCGCTTTTGTTTCCTTTGCCTTTGGAGACATATCTTGAAAGAAGTTGCTGTGGCTGATATCGAAGAGGTTACTGCCTATGTTCTCCTCCAGGATTCTGATGGATTCCTGTCTCACGTTGAGATCTTTTATCCATTTTGAGTTTATCTTTGTGTACAGTGTAAGAGAATGGTCGAGTTTCATTCTTCTGCATATAGCTGTCCAGTTTTCCCAGCACCATTTATTGAAGAGACTGTCTTTTTTCCAGTGTATATTTTTTCCTGTTTTGTCGAAGATTATTTGACCATAGAGTTGAGGGTCCATATCTGGGTTCTCTACTCTGCTCCACTGGTCTATGTGTCTGTTTTTATGCCAGTACCACGCTGTCTTGGTGATCACGGCTTTGTAGTAAAGCTTGAAATCAGGTAATGTGATGCCTCCAGTTTTATTTTTGTTTTTCAACATTTCCTTAGCGATTCGGGGTCTCTTCTGATTCAAGTGGAATGTATTTTTTAAATTTTATTGGTGAAAGAATGAGAAAAATGTAGGAATAATTTATAAGAACTGTTTTTGTTTTTAACTTGACTTTGGTTATGGCATATTTACATCATGCAAAATTAAGATTTAAAATAAAGCAGGTAATTGATAAAGTGAGATTACTCTCTAATACTGGAGAAAAGAGGTATGTCTTCTTTACAGAAGTGAATTAGGTATGTGCTTTTTTGGATAGGTTTAGGGGAAGAATAAGTTGAGGAATTTCATGTTTGTAGCTCTGTTTTCTCTGAAATAAACCTCTACCTTTGAGTGCAGAAGTTGCATGACCAATAGACTTTCCACCAAGTTCCTGTTCTTGAAGGTTTGTACGTAACAAAAGTGATTTTTTTTTAAAAGAAAATAATTTTTGTTGTGCATTAATAACTTTGCATGTATGTCTCAGTATAGCACCTAAGCTTTTTAAAAATACGTGTCAACTTTCTCCTGATTTCAAGTTCCCAGAGGCCAGGAGACCAGATCTTAATAATTTTGAACTTTCAGTTCTCTGAGGAGTGGCCAGCACATGTACCACTTAACTATTCCTGGGAGAGATTTTTCTTTTTTTTCCTTTAGAATTAGTTTTCTAATACCAAGGTGCTCTAAATATACAGGAACTAAATCAATTTTCATTGAGAAGAGAGTGTCATTCCCTCCTGTCCTCAACATTAATCTTTTATGAGTGCTTGAACCCCTCTGTTGACTTTCTGAGGACTTTTTGATAGTAATCCGTACAAATTCTCCATTCGTAGGTAGATAGCATTTTATGCACCTCTGGTTAAGAGCACTAACCTACTGGAAAACGGTCAGCAAAATTAAAGGGCAACCTTCGGAATGGAACAAGGTATTTGCAAATGACATATCTAATGAAGGGTTAGTATTCAAAATCTATAGAGAACTTACCGAACTCAATACCTAAAGAACAAATAATCCAGTTAAGAAATGGGCAGGAGACATAAATAGACATTTTTCCAAAGAAGGACTATGGATGGCTTACAGACACATGAAAAGATGCTCAACATCATTCATCATCTGGGAAATACAAATCAAAACTACAATGAAATACCACCTCACACCTGTCAGAATGGCTAAAATTAACACTGTAGGAAAAAACAGATGTTGGCAAGAGTGGAGAGAAAGGGGAACCCTCTTACACTCCTGGTGGGGATTCAAACTGATGCAGCCACTCTGGAATAGTATGGAGGTTCCTCAAAAAGCTAAAAATAGAACTACTTGAAGATCCAGCAAGTGCACTACTAGGTATTTACCCAGAGGATACAAAAACACTGATTTGAAGGGACACATGGACCCTGATGTTTATAGTAGCATCAATAATAGCCAAATTATGGAAAGAGCCCAAATGTCCATCAGCTGATGAATGGATAAAGAAGAGGTGGTGTTGTGTGTGTTTGTACACATATACACACGGACAATGGAATATTACTTAGCCATAAGGAAGAATGAAATCTTGCCATATGAAATGATGTGAATGGAGCTAGAGTGTTTTTTGTTAAGCAAAATAAGTCAGTCAGTGAAAGACAAATACCACATGATTTCACTCGTATGAGGAATTTAGGAAACAAAACAGATGAACATAGGAGAAAAAGAAATGAAAGAGGTGAACCATAAAACAGATTCTTAGCTATAGAGAACAAACTGAGGGTTGCTGGAGGGGAGGAAGATGGGGGGCACTTGCTGTGATGAGCACTCGGTGTTACTTGTACGTGATTAATCACTAAATTCTAGAAACTAATATACTGTTATGTTAACTAACTATAATTTAAATAAAAACTTGAAACAAAACAAACAAAAAAAGAGCATTTACCTGTTGCTGAAAATAGACTTATACTAAATTTCAAAACATTCTCATAATATAGTTTTGGATCCTAACAGCATTACCTGTTAAACATAAATTAACATCAACAAATATCTGTTGGTTTCCACTCTTGAATACTTGGTACTATATGCTATGGAGAATTCGTTTTCTTATTTGTTCAGCAAATATTATTGAGGACTTTCTATGTGGGACATTGTCTTAGATGCTAGAAATACATTGTTGAACAACATAGCCATTTACTCTGCCTTTGTGGGGTAAGCAGTATTTTGAAGGGGTCACACAAACCCACACACAGAACAAGTAAACACACAGCATCATCAGTTTCTTGTTTTTGCTAAAACTGTTTAACCTGACTTTAATCATGAGGAAGCAGTAAGACAAATCCAGAATGTGTACCATGTTACCATTCAGCTTAGAAGTCAGAAGACAGTTGGTTTAAAAAAATACCCTGTTAAAATGAAACAAGGATACAGTTTAGATTAAAGGAAAGAGAAGAGACATGACAAAATACATGTGTGAATTTTGACTGGATCCTAGATTTTGAAAAAAGCTTTAAAGAACATTTTTGTGTCAAATGGAGTATTTGGACTGTACATTAGGCAGTAATATTAATGTTAAATTTTCTGGGTTTGATAATAGTCTTGGGGCTGTATGGGACAAAGTTCATTCAGGGGTACATGCTGGTATTTATAGGTGAAGTGTCATGATGTCTGCAACTTTCAGATGAATCAGCAAAAAATGTGTGTGTGTATGGGATTGAGAGAATTGTGTAATATTAATTGGTGAATCTAGGTGAGTATATTGATGGTTACTTTTTTCTGATTATATTTGGCAATTTTCAAAATAAAGAGTGGAGAAAAATGTATTACAGGTTATAGTAAGGACTTTAAAGAACAAGAGTTCTCTCAACTATACAGAGAATACTGTAGAGTTCAGCTACTTTAAAAGAGTACTTAGAAGAATCAGCTATGCAAAGAATGCAGGAGTGGGGAAGGAAGTTTTGATAGTAGGCACGGTATCTTTGGATGTCTTGGGTGGGAAAGATCTTGGTTTTTTGAAGAATTGAAAAAAGTCCTGTATGGCTAGATCTTAAGATGCCAAGATATATTTCACATTAGCTACAAAACTTGTAATGCTGTATTTGTAGCCTTTTTAGCCTAGTAAATATCTTTTAAAAAATTCATTATGGAAAATTTATTTTTAATTAAAAATTTTAATTAAGTTTTTGTTTTAATTCCAGGATTGTTAACATACAGTATTATATTAGTTTCAGCTGTACAATAGAGTGAGTCAGTAATTTCATGTATCACCTAGTGCTCATCATGACAAGTGCACTCTTTAATCCCCATCACTTTTTTAATCCCCATCACCTATTTAACCTATCCTCCTACCCACCTCCCCTCTGGTAACCATCAGTTCTCTATAATTAAGAGTCTCTTTTCTTGGTTTGTCTCTCTTTCTCTCTTTTTTCCTTTGCTCATTTGTTTGTTTCTTAAATTTCACAATTGAGTGAAATCATATGGTATTTGTCTTTCTCTGACTGACTGACTTTGCTTAGTATTATACTTTCTAGCTCCATCCATGTCCAGCATAGTAAATATTTCAGAACGTTTTAGTTTTGTTGTTTGAACTATTTATAAAGTCCTTTTGTATTTATCTGCATGCGACTCTTACGTGCAGAGCTTTGGAAAAATAAACTGCAGACAGATGTCCTTGAGTTTTTGTGTCAAAATCAGGGGCAGCCAGCTATTTCTATCCTAGGAAACTTAACCGAGTTGAATCATCTCTAGAAATGACTTTCATTACTGGTAGACTTAAATTAGGCCAGTAAAAGCCTTGTGGCTAAATATACTATGGACAAGAGTCTTGATAATGGCAACGAATCTCATTTCACCAGTTGCTAAGTCTGACAATATTTTTGGCTTTGCCGTTGTTTTTTTATGACCAGTTCATAATTGGGATCCCAAATGACAAATACTGAGAATAGCTTTGTCTAAGAGACAGTGTGGCTTGCTAGAGTTTACCATATATTGAGTCAAGAGTTTGGGGTTGTAATCAGGCATTATCTGACATTTTTAGAACTTCAAGAGAGTGATTCTACTTCCGAGTTACATGTTTTGTTTTGGTTAAGGGGAATAATCTTCTCTCTTCCTATCTTCTGACTTTGTTATTAGGAGAAAATGAGATGTGAACACTCTTGAGAAAGTTAAACACTATGTTGTAAGGTGATGTTATTTTCAAGCACTTTTAATCTGTCTGCTCTGCTACCCAAGATCCAGTTCATACTTCTAGGAATTGGAACGTTAAACTCGGGCAGAGTTAGTGACCTGAAGTAAGGATACCTCAGTTTTATTATTTCTTCCTCCCTGATCTGAGGACCAAATTCTGCAGGATTATAATGAAAATTTTGCACTTTCCATTCAGTTCATTTTCTCCTAAATTGTTAATGTAGTTTCATACATGTATTTTAATCAACCTGACCGGTTGTAGATTTGAATATTAGCAGTTATCTGTGTTTTTATGTATATTATTGGCATTGTTGGTTTTGGTGTTTTAAATCTGTAGTTACCTGCTATCCATCACATATACAAGATAACTGGTCATCTCACAACTAATATATCATCAAGAATCTGCAAACTGATATCATTAGCTAGTTTTAAATTCTTATTGGGGAGACGTTTTGTTTTCTATTTGCACAAATAGTTCAAATGACTGTGGATTTTGTGTTGAATAGGCTTAACCAGTTATCTTTTTAATCCAGTACATTCCTGAAATCTGATACTGTCTCTGAGTGGTATTTCTGTGCCATTCTGATAATACTTGATATGTTATATCTAACAGTATCATTTGTAATTTTTTACAAGTTAAAATATTTTCTGAGATGCCTGGGTGGCTCGGTTGGTTAAGTGTATGCCTTTGGCTCAGGTCATGACCAAGGTCCTGGGATGGAGACCCATGGTGGGCTCCCTGCTCAGTGCGGAGTCTGTTTCTCTTTCCCCCTTTTCCCCTGACCCCTGCTCATGCTCTCTTGATCTCTCAAATAAATAAATAAAATCTTTTTAAAAAGTTACAGTCTTATATATTAAAAATTTTTGTGATCACAAAAATACTGTTTACTTGGTGCAAAAGTCTAAATATACAGAAGTGTTCTCTAAAGCTGAAATTTTATCATAGACTTTAAGGTATTTAGATATATTTTCTATAATTTCATGAAGAGAGCTAAAGCCACACTCATTGAAAGTGTAAACATCTTTGTCATTGCCTGACCTGTTAGGTGGCTAAACTGTTTTTAATTCTAGAGGTCTCAGGCTGAACTTGAGGTCTAAGTGGAGACTGCTGGATTGCCTCTACTTTTAGTTTCAATTTTCAAGTGAGATGAAATTAAGTACAATTTTTAAAAGACTTTTTGGCTTTTGATTTCTACATTTAAGTACATGAACAAATCTGGAGCTGTGTTTAGTAGAATATATGCATTCATAGGATTCATAGTAGAATATGTGCATTCATATTTGCTTGATGGATGGAGGACTTATTGACTGGTATATATATTGTTAAGTATAGGCTTTCACTGATTTATTCAAGAGATAATTATTAAGTACCTATTTTGTGGCAGACACTAAGAAAAGTTTTAGAGATCTAGTGATAAGCAAAATATTTTCTTTCAGTTGTAATTTGAAATGCAATCAAATGTACATGAAGTCATTTAAGTTATACATTTCTAAAATATTGTTTGATTCAGCTTTTAATATACTTGTTACACAGAAGATTCTGAACTAATCATCAGTGTATAGAAGGAAGAGAGTAGGTTTCTTAGATTATGAATGTTTATGGTTAGGTTATTTTTCCTTTAGTTTCAAAGATTTCTTTGTTTTTGTAGCAACAGCTTGTATTAATGTTCACATATTTCCCACCCCAAAACCTCCTTTGACATCCTTAATGAGCCAAAATTTTAGAAAATGTAAGCTAACTCATCCTATTAGTCTTTGCTTCTAAACCCTGTGGTCATAGGTGACTTTGGAATTGTTAACTTTGTTAAGCAGTTTATATTATTTATTTTACTTAACCGCTTAGGTACGTACTACTGCCTCCTTTTTTTTTTTTTTTTTAAAAGATTTTATTTATTTATTTGACAGAGATACAGCGAGAGAGGGAACACAAGCACGAGGAGTGGGAGAGGGAGAAGCAGCCTTCCTACCGAACTGGGAGCCTCATGCAGGGCTGGATCCCAGAATCCCAAGACCCTGGGATCATGACCTGAGCCGAAGGCAGATGCTTACCTGACTGAGCCACCCAGGCGCCCTTACTACTTCCTTTTTCTTAGTTTTCTTAGTGGTCGTTCCTTGTTTTGTTTTGTTTTTGAAATGATACTCTTTTCTCTGAATTATCTTGTATATTTCTGTGGTGACTTTTATCAGAGGATTTTTTTTGCCTGTTGTTCCAATAAGAGTTTTCCACAGATTCTCTGATTTGACTTTCATGAACCAAAACTGTCTTTGGCAGAGTGGAGATGTGTACTGACATAGGGTTACCAGCTTTTTATTTTGGAAAGTAAGAATGTTTTTAAAAACTACCATTTAACTACCTTTGTTTCACTAAAGAAAAGGTATTAAGAGTGTAAGAGGGATGTGCTCTCAAAATGCTGAACAGCTTAAGTGGATTAATTTAACTCAGTATATTGTCTTTGTTTTTCCTTATGTTGCTGTAGATTGACACAGATTTATGGACTTGATTAAATTTGAAAACCACTGCCATAAAACTGTAGTTTCTTGAGCTGATTGAGGGGGAGGTAGTGGGGAGTTCTTGTGGCCTAATGTTAGGGAAAAACTATAGTTTGTCTTAACATATCAAAGCTTCCCAGGTAGATATGTGAAAAAGCCCCCTAGTTTACTCAGTATTAGAGCGCCATTTCACTTAATAAGTAAATTTTTTTAAATTAAAATATTACTTTCTAAGAGTGTGAAACATCAAGCTCTAGTTATAAAATTCTAAAAAGATATGGGTTTTTTAATATGTTCCCTCTACATTTCTCAGAGGCACCAGCTTTTTAACTCTCAGCTGTTTCTTTGTATTTTTTGAGTTTTTTTTTTTTTAAGATTTTTGTTTATTTATTTGACAGAGAGATCACAAGAGATCACAGAGAGGCAGGCAGAGAGAGGGGGAAGCAGGCTCCCCACTGAGCTGAGAGCCCGATGCTCTATCCTAGGGCCCTGGGATCATGACCCAAGCTGAATGCAGAGGCTTAACCCACTGAGCCACCCAGGCACCCCTGTTTCTTTGTATTTTTAAGTAAGCATTGCATTGTTTGATTCATCAATTTTGGACTTTTTTTCAGTAATATTAGATGAGGAGTTTCTCTGATAGCCTCTTCAAGTCTTTTAATATGCTTATATAAAAAATTTCCTTTGTGTGATTATATAAACATTGATAAATTGATAGAATATTGATACGGCAAAATAATGGGTTAGGGTTAAATGAATTATTGCATGCAGAATTCTTAGAACAGTGCTAAACATTTCTTAGCTGTTTTTAGCTATTATTTCTGGGATTACATTTCTTCCACAACTGGATTTAAAATTTGCCTCATTAAAAAATAGAATGTGCTTAGTTTTCTTTGAACACTGAAATCTTCACACATCTTTCCACTGTTCTGTAAAATGTCTTGAGTGTGCTTTTCCACACTGTATATCTGTCCTGTAATTTATCAGTTACATTTATTTTTCTTAGAGATACTCTCTTGGAGCTCTTCTGGAATTCTTCTCTAATCTGGACTTGCTTTCTGGACTTAACTGCATAATTTAGTCTTGGGGTTTGACTTCACCCTGGGAATTCCTTTGTATCTCCCCTGTGTTGATTCCTTTGCATCTCATGTCTGCCTTTTTTTTTTTTTTTCTTTTAAGAGATTTTATTTATTTGGTGGGGGTGACGGAGAGCACAGAGGGAGAAGCAGACTCCCCACTGAGCAGAGAGCTCAACACAGGGCTCCATCCCAGGACCCCAAGATCATGACCTGAGCCGAAGGCAAATGTTTAACCAGCTGAGCCACCCAGGTGCCTCTCACGTCTGCCTTTTTGGTTTACTGCCTCTCTTTGATATCTTCTGTTAAGGCCCAAAGAGAGTGTGTTTGGGTGATAAATTTTCATAGACTTGTGATTCCGTAAGTTTGTACATTATGGTATATTTACCACAAGTGTAGCTACTGTCTGTCCCAATATATTGCAGTTACAATATCATTGACCGTAGTCCTTATGCTGTGCCTTTTATTCCCATGACTTATTTATTCCATAACTGGAAGCCTGTATCTCCTACTTCCCTTCACCCATTTTGCCCAGCCCCCACCCTTCCCCTCTGGCAACTATCAGTTTTTTCTCTGTATCAATAGGTCTGATTCTTTTTTTTTTTTTTTTCCCCCTTTTGGGGAGTAGGGAGAGGGAGAGAATCTTTAGCAGACTCCTTCTGAGCACAGAGCCAGATGTAGGGCTCAGTCTCAGGATCCTGAGATCATGAACTGAGCCAAAACCAAGAGTCAGATGTTTAACCAACTGAGCCACCCAGGTATCCTGGGAGAGAGAGAATTTTAAGCAGGCTTCACACCCAGCATGGAGCTGGAGGTGGGACTCAATCTCACACTGCTGAGATTATGACCTGAGCCCAAAATCAAGAGTCATAGGCTTAACCAACTGAGTCCCTTCCCTACTTTCTTCCATCCTTTTGTCCTCTTCCTCCTTCCCCTCTCCTCCACGTCCTTCCTCTCTTATGAGTAAAATCATACGGTATTTGTCTATTTCTGTCTGACTTATTTCATTTAGCAAAATGCCTGGAGATCCATGCATGTTGTCTCAGATGGCACAGTATTGACCTTTTTATGGCTGTGTAATATTCCTGTGTGTGTTTCACATTTTTATTGATTCATTTATTGATGGACATGGGTTGCTTCTGTACCTTGCTATTATAAATGATGCTGCAATGAACATAGGGACACATAAATCTTCGAATTAGTGTTTTCTTTGAGTAAATACTCAGTAGTGGAATTACTGGAGCATATGGTATTTCTATTTTTAATTTTTTGAGGAACAGCCATACTGTTTCCACAGTGGTGTACCAGTTTATGTTCCTACCAGTAGCTCATGGGGGCTCCTTTTCTCCACATTCTCCCCAGCAGTTGTTATTTCTTGTGTTGTTGGGTTTTTTTGTAAATAATTTTAGCCATTTTTAACAGATGTTAAGGTTGTATCTCATTGTGGTTTTGATTTGCATTTCCCTGATTAGGGATGTTGAGCATCCTTTAAAAATACATGTTTTAAATCTTTGTTACTCCCCCCCCCACATTTTTGGGGGGAGATTATTTGTGGAAGAAACCAGTCATTTTTTTTTTTTTTTAAGATTTTATCTATTTATTTGACAGACAGAGATCTACAAGTAGGCAGAGAGGCAGGGAGAGAGAGAGAGGAGGAAGCAGGCTCCCGCTGAGCAGAGATCCCGATGCAGGGCTCGATCCCAGAACCCTGAGATCATGACCTGAGCCGAAGGCAGAGGCTTTATTTAACCCACTGAGCCACCCAGGCTCCCCGAAACCAGTCATTTGACATATACATTTCCCAGCTTGGATTTTGCTGATTACATCCCCATTGTGCAATTGAATATCATTTCTCGCATTTTCTATAAATTGGTGGCTAGATGTAGAAGCTTATTCCAGATTGCTTGCTTTTTTTTTTTTTTTTTGGCACGACTACTTCATAGATGTGGTATGTTCTCCCAAGAAGCATTCAGTAGTTCTTCCTCTTGTGCTTTTAGAAGCCACTGGTACTCAATACCTAGATCCATTTATTCATTAGGTGTTGAAAAATGATTTTTTTAAAAGATTTCATTTATTTGACAGAGATCACAAGTAGGCAGAGAGGCAGGCAGAGAGAGAGAGAGAGAGAAGGAAGCAGGCTCTCCACTGCGAGCTCAATCCCAGGACCCTGGGATCATGACCTGAGCCAAAGGCAGAGGCTTTAACCCACTGAACCACCCAGGCGCCCCTGAAAAATGATTTTTAAAACTTGAATATATTTATAAAGAAAACTTTCCCCATTTTCAGTGGGCACTTCACCTATTCTCCTCTCTGTACTTTGTGTTTGTTTCCCTTGATTTGTCTTTTTTTTTTTTTTTAAGATTTTATTTATTTGTCAGAGAGAGAGGGAAAGAGAGCGAGCACAGGCAGACAGAATGGCAGGCAGAGGCAGAGAGAGAAGCAGGCTCCCCGCCGAGCAAGGAGCCCGATGTGGGACTCGATCCCAGGACGCTGGGATCATGACCTGAGCTGAAGGCAGCCGCTTAACCAACTGAGCCACCCAGGCGTCCCCCTTGATTTGTCTTTGAATGAATAAACTTTCCATCTCCTGATATGATATACAGATAGTACAAATAGAAGATATGACTAGGGATCCAACAGTCCTTTTATATAGACTTCCGCGTATTTCTCTATTCTTCGAGCTCACCTGACCTCTGTCTTTTCAGTCTGGTGCTGCCAATTCTTCAGTCTTTTGGGGTTCTGTGGGACAAATGGGTTGCTTCTTAACATTCTTTTCTGCTGGGTGCTTAAGTTTAATCTTCCCCATTTTACCAGTGTTTATTATTCTTTCAGCTGCATTCCATTTTCCTATATTGTGGTTTGGAGTTTCGTGTATACTTTAGTATGATTGAAGATGGAGTGTGTTTTTGTTTTTTTTTGTTTTGTTTTGTTTTGAGTATGTTTTTGTTTTAAGTTTTTCTTTTCTGTTTGTTTTAGCATGAGAAGGAACAGAGAATCTTCACTTTGCTCTTTTATTATAGTAAAGTTCTCATCCTGTTTCTCTTCTCATTTCTATCCAGGGCTTCAAATACCTTCACTATTTTCCTGACTTCAAGTCTTTACTTCCAAACCTGATTTTCTTTCTGAGCTGTGCATCTTTTTATCCAGCTACTTCCTAGATTTCCTGATTAGTCTCCCCCAGATATTTGCCAGTTTTATCAGTCTTTTCAGTAGACCAAGTTTTAGTGCCATTGGTTTTCTCTGTTGTATGCTTTTCTTTCATTGATGTTTTTTCCTTTTACTTCTCTCCTCCTGCCCCCTTCAACATGAGATGGATACTTAATTTATTAACTTTAATTCTTTTTTTTTTTCCTTTTCTTTCTTTTCCCCCTGGGATCTGTGCTCCAGGTTTTATATCCAACTGATGAGATAAAAATGACATCTAGGATTTTTCTTATTTCAATCCCTGGTGTGACCCTGTATTTATTACTACAGTGCCCCTTCCCCTTTTTTTTCATTTTTAAAATTGAGTTATAATTGACACATAACATTATTTAGTTTCAGGTATACAATATCGTGATTAGATATTTGTATAAATTGCAAAGTAATCACCACCATGAGTTTAGTTACCATCTTTCACCATACATAGTTAAAATATTTTTTCCCTTGTGATAGAGAACTTTTATGATTTATTCTTAGCAACTTTCAAGTATGCAGTACAGTATTACTAACTATAGTCACTATGGTGTACATTATATCCCTGTGACTTACTTATTTTATAAGTGTGTATTTTTTCTTTCACCCATTTAACCCATTCCTGTTCCTTGCCTCTGGCAACCACTACTCTGTTTTCTTTATGAGCTTTGGTTTTTTTATTGTAGTTTTATTAGATTCCACATATAGTTGAGATTATGTGGTATTTGTCTTTTTCTGTCTGACTTATTTTACCTGGTGTAATGCCCTCAAAGTCTATCCATGTAGTCACAGGTAGCAAGAATGTTGTTTTTTAATGGCTAAATAATATTCCAGTGTGTGTGTGTGTGTGTGTGTGTGTGTGTCTGCACACACACAAACACATTAAATTGTCTTTATCCATTTATCCATTGATGGACACCTAGGTTGTTTCTATGTCTTGGTTATTGTAAATAATGCTGCAGTGAACGTGGGGATATATGTATCTGTAGTTAGTGTTTCTGTTTTCTTTAGATGAATATTCAGAAGTGGAATTGCTGGATTGTATGGTATCTTTTTTTTTTTTTTAAGACTTTATTTATTTGGCAACAAAAGAATATCAGCAGTGGGGGAGTGCCAGCGGGAGAGGGAGAAGCAGCAGCATCCATCACCACCCCCCCGCCCCCGGCCCAGGTAGTCCAACAAGGGGCTTGATCCCAGGACCGTGGGATCATGACCTGAAGGCAGACGCTTAACCAACTGAGCCACCCAGGCGCTCCGTATGGTAGTTCTATTTTTAATTTTTTGAGGAACCTCCATACTGTTTTCCATAGTGGCTGCACCAATTTAAATTCCCAGCAGCAGTACACAAAATTTGCCTTTCTCCACATCCTTGCCAGTGCTTGTTACTTCTTGTCTTTTTGATAATAGCCATTTTGACAGGTGTAAGGTGGTATCTCATTGTGGTTTTGATTTGCATTTCTGATTATTAGCGATATCGAGCATCTTTTTATCTACCTGTTGGCTGTCTGTATATTGTTGGAGAAATGTCAGTTCAGATCTTCTCATTTCCTTTTTCTTGTTGTTTTGTTTTTATTTTTAAAGATCTTATTTATGTATTTTGAGAGAGAGAGAATGAGAGAGAGAGTGAGTGAGATGGGGGAAGGTCAGAGGAAGAAGCAGACTCTGCTGAGCAGGGAGCCTGATGTGGGACTCATTCCTGGACTCCAGGATCATGACCCGAGCCAAAGGCAGTTGCTTAATCAACTGAGCCACCCAGGCGCCCCTTTCTCCTCATTTCTTAATCAAGATCTTGTTTTTGTTGTTATTGAGTTGTATGAATTTTTAACATTTTTAAAAAAGATTTTATTTATTTGAGAGAGCAGAGCAAGAGAGAGGATGAGCTGGGGAGAAGGGCAGAGAGACAGTGAGAAGTCGGCTCCCTGCTGAGCAGAGAGCCCGAGGCGGGAGGCGGGCTCGATCCAGGATCCTAGGATCTTGGGAATCATGAATCTGCTGTTGTTTAACCTACTGAGCCATCCAGGCACCCCCATATTTTGGTTATTAACCCCTTATCAAGTACGTGATTTGAAAATATTTTCTCCCATTCAGTAGTTGCCTTTTCTTTTTGTTGATGGTTTCTTTTGCTGTGCAGAGCTTAGTTTTGATATAGTTCTACTTGTTTATTTTTGCTTTTGTTGCCTTTGCTTTTGGTGTCAAATCCAAAAAAATTGTCACTAAGAGTGATATCAAAGAGCTTACTTCCTATTTTTTCTTCTGGAAGTTTCATAGTTTCAGGTGTTATGTTCATATATTTAACCCATTTTTAAGTTAATTTTTGTGAATGGTAAAAGATAGTGGTCCAAATCCATTTTTTTTATGGGGCTCTCCAGTTTTTCCAGTACCATTTATTGAAGAGACTGTCTTTCCCCCATGATATATTCTTGATTCCTTTGTCTTAAATTAGTTGACCAAATATGTGTGGGTTTATTTCTGAGCTCTGTTCTGTTCATTGACATATGTGTCTCTTTTTTATACTAGTACTATACTGTTTTGATTACTATGGTTTTGTAATACAGTTTGAAGTCAGAAAGTGTAATGTCTCAAACTTTCTTCTTCTTTTTCTTTTCTTTTTATTTTTTTAAACTTTTTTTTTTTTTAAGATTTTATTCATCTGTTTGACAGAGATCACAAGTAGGCAGAGAGGCAGGTGGTGGGGGGTGGGGGGGTGGGAAGGAAGCAGGCTCCCTGCTGAGCAGAGAGCCGGATGTGGGGCTTGATCCCAGAACCCTGGGATCGAGACCTGAGCCAAAAGGCAGAGGCTTTAACCCACTGAGCCACCCAGGAGTTCCTGTTCTTTTTCTTAAGATTGCTTTGGCTGCTTGGGCTTTTTGTGGTTCCAAACATGTTTTAGGATTGTTCTTTTTATGTGAAAAATGCTATTGGAATTTTGGTAGGGGTTGTATTGAATGTGTATGTAGATTGCTTTGGGTAGTATGGATATTCTAACAGTATTCTTCTGGTCTATGTGTATGAACTGTCTTTATTTATTTCTGTCTTTTTCACTTGCCTTCATTGATGCCTTACAGTTTTTATAGTGTACAGGTATTTCACCTCTTTGATTAAATTTATTCCTGGGATTTTTTTTTGGGGGGGTGCAGTTGTAAAGAATTGTTAATTTTTCTTTCTGATAGTTTGTTGTTAGTGTATAGAAATACAGCAGATTTTCATATATTAACTTTGTATCCTGCACCTTTCCTGAATTCATTTATTAGTCCTAACAGTTTTTTGGTGGAGTCCTAGGGATTTTCTGTGTATAATATGTCATCTGCAAATGGTGCCATGTTTACTTCTTCCTTTCTAATTTTGATGCCATTTCTTTCTTTGGCCTAATTGCTGCAGTTATTGCTTCCAATACTGTGTTGAAGAAGATAGGTGAAAGACGGCATCCTTGTCTTGTTCCTGATCTCAGAGGAAAAGTTTTCTCTCTTTCATAGTGCTGAGTATGATGTTTGTCATATATGGTCTTTATTATGTTAAGGTAGGTGTGTTCCTTCTGTACTCACTTTGTGAGAGTTTTATTATAAATGTTGACTTTTGTCAAATGCTTTTTCTGCATCTGTTGTATTATATGATTTTGTCCCCTTTTTGTTACTGTGGTGTATCACATTGATTTTTGTGGCTGTTGAAGCATCCTGTATCTGTGGAATAAATCCCACATAATCTTGGTGTATGATTCTTTTAATGTATTATTGAATTCAGTTTACTAGTATTTTGTTAAGGAATGTTTTATCAGTGTTCATCAAGAATATTATCGTGTAATTTTCTTTGTTGTGACATCCCTGTCTGGTTTTAGTATCAGGGTAATACTGACCTTGTAAATGAGTTGGAAGTGTTGTCTTTTCTCTGTTTTTTTGGAAAAGTTTGAGATTTTTCTTTGAATGTAGGATTAACCAGTGAAGATGTCTGGTTTTGGACTTTTGTTTTTTGGCACTTTTTGGATTACTGATTTAATCTCCTTACTGGTTATTCGTATGTTTAGATTTTCTGTTTCTTCAGGATTCAGTTTTGGTAGGTTGTATATTTCTAGGCATTTATTTCTTTTAGGTTGTCCAGTTTATTGGTTTATAATTGTTTATAGTAATCCTCTGTATTTCTGTGGTGTCAGTTTTAATGTCTTCTTTTTTTGTTTCTGATTTTATTTTATGATTTTTATGGTGTTTTTTATTGACCTATAGTTGACACACAGTATAATAGTTTTGGGTATACAGCAGTGATTCCACAACTCTACATTATACTCTGCTCACCACAAGTGTAGCTGTCACTCACTGTATACTCCTATTATAATATCACTGACTGTATTCCCTATTCTGTACCTTTTATCTTTGTGGCTTATTCATTTCTTAGTAAATACCTCTACTCAAGTACCAGATTTTTCATCATCAATGCTGAGTGTTAGATGGGATAAATGGGAATATCATCAAACTACTTAGGGAAAGTATTTTCAACATCAAATTCTGTATCCAGGAAACAGTCCATTGTGAGTTTAGGACTAAGATAAGTTTAGATACATAAAGGCTCAGAATAAGCAATTCCAGGAAAAATAAAAAGTGAATAAGAAATGTTTGTTTAATGAGAGTGTGCCATTTAGTTTTGCAGTGATTAATATTTACAGTTTGGATTATTTAAAGCACATTATTGATTTGATGAAATTAGTTCAGTAAGATTGTAGAGGTGGGAGTTGTTATGATTATGATTTTTATAATAAGTCAGATGTGAAATAGATCAGTTAAAAAGAGAAATATAAGCACATGCACATTATTTAGAACTATGGAGGTGCCTCCCAGAATAAATAGCTGAAAAGAGTTGAGAAAGCATCAGCCTCTGGAGAGCAGTATTGAAATGTGGGAAGGGTTGGGTGGGCAGCGACTGCATTTTGTTTTTTAAACCTATCTATCTACTTGAAATTTTTTAAAAGTATGCATTGTTATGTTTTTATAATTTCTAAAACTAAGGATTAGAGTAGAGCCAGTCATTAAGCTGCCTACTTTATGATGTCTGTTCTCTTGGTCTGACCCTGGTCCCCTTTGATGTTCTACTTTCAAGGAACCCTCAACCAGAAAGAATTCTGCCAGCCCCAAGTTTCATTTTACTTGTACTTTCCTTAAGAGATAGAAGAGAGGGGCGCCTGGGTGGCTCAGTGGTTAAAGCCTCTGCCTTCGGCTCAGGTCATGATCTCAGTGTCCTGGGATCGAGTCCGCATCGGGCTCTCTGCTCAGCAGGGAGCCTGCCTCCTCCTCCTGTCTCTCTCTGCCTGCCTCTCTGCCTACTTGTGATCTGTCTGTCAAATAAATTAAAAAAAATCTTTAAAAAAAAAAAGGTTAAAATAGCAGCAGAATAGGTATTTTCTTCTCTATCATAGCAGTGCCTGTCATTTCCTGCGATTGCATACTCATTTGATTTTTTGGATTGGGGTGAGTTAGAGTGAGAGGAGTGCTCCTGTTGGGGAGGTGGGGTGGCAGTGCAAAGTGAGACTAGGTTTTCCTCCTTTTAGTTCCTTTGCTGCCAAGTGGAACTTCATGGGTTGAAGTGGCAGGGGTACTAGAGACATGGTTGTGGTGGATCAGTCATGGCTGATTGGGGAGGGAAACTCAGCAGCAGAGGGATGAAAGTTCCTACTGGGGTGATGAGTCCTATGTTGGGGAGTGGCATTTGGCTCTTTAGAGATTGCCTTTAATTAAATTACCAGAGCTACTACTGGTAATTTACTGATTAGTTATTGTGTTACCAATACATTCTGGGCACTATGCTAGGTTCTGGGGAAGGAGTGGTCCTATAAAATGGGACAGTCATTTCCCCCTCAGAATACAAAGTATTTGGGGAGTGGGGAGTAGATGAAGATAAGTAAGTAGGCAAATGGAACAGAGTGTTGGAAGTATGTTAGTGGGAGAACTAGCATATACCAAGAGAGCATCTAACCTCAAGTTGGTGGATGGGGTTGAATCAGGAAAGGAGCCTTAAGAAGGAAGGTCTAGCTGAGTCTTTCCTGTCAAAATCTTGGGCCCTGAAGATAGGGACCTTGACTCTCTTATTCACCAGGCCTAGAACAGATACTCATTAAATATTTATTGAAAGAAAAATAATTAACCTGAAAGTGAGTTGAATTTCTTCCTATTTCCTCTGCTACTTATTGAGAAATTAAACTATATCAAGTCCTTAACCCATGTTTTTTAATATTGGTCTCATAATAGTTCTCAGAGATTGTTGCAGACATGAAGTTAACAGTCTGTGGTCTCCCATATAATATTCAGATAGTTTTCTTGTTAGCTGGGGGATTAAATTGGGGAAGAAAAAAGACCACATACTATTTGAATTATGCATCTAATTCCCAAGTTCTTGAATTAGGGTCTTATTTATTGTGGGAGTAGTAAACTGAGAAAGTAGCTAGTTGAACTCCTGGTCTTCCATTTGGTTTCGAGGGAGGAAACTTTTTCCAGGCAATCTCTCTCAAGATGGACATCAGTAGCAGTGAAGAAAAAAGTTCTCTAAGTAGTAGTATTATGGATAGAATTGTATATAGATCAATAGATAGATAGAAGTATTCTTTATGTGTATGTTGTCGAATAGTTAAAGCGTTGTGACCATTCTGGAAATACGATTTGACTTCTGCTACTTTGTTAATCTGTATTGTATGGTATGAGGAGCTGATATAATTGAGTCAGATCTTATTAACAGAAAGAAGTACACTACAGCATCACAATTCTCTGGTCAGGACATGTCCAGTTTCCCCAGTTCTCAGTCAGATCTCCTACTCTCACTTACCAGTTGTCTTAATATACCCACTTGAAAATATTTAATATATGTCATGGTAAAATATTTGGTATTATATATGCATGTTTTCAGTTTGCATAAATGATAATTGTGTGATAAATTTCATTTTGCTTTCAACAACACATTTGCAGCATTTTTCCATGTTGTATGTATGTTCTGCTTCCAAGATCATAACAATATTCTTTTTTTTTCTGTTTAAAAAGCATCTTCCTTTTTTTAAAATTCAATTACCCAACATAGAGTATATCACTAGTTTCAGATGTAGAGTTCAATAGTTCATCAGCTGTCATAACAATATTCTGTATTTTCTAGTTATGCTTAAAGTTTTACATTTATTTTTGTCTTTAATCCATCTGTAATGCAGCTTTTTGTGAATTGTGAATTAAGAGTATAGCTTCTCCTCCATTTAAGTGAATCATTTTCCCCAATACTGTTTACTAAATAATAATGTCCTTTCTGTACTGATTTGTGGTGTTACTTTTATCATATATCTACTTCCCTTAAATGAAACTTTTGGAGATACCTATTCTGTTGTAATAATCTTATTGTCTGTTCCTTACCTGTACAGAACAGTTTTTCTCTGGAATATGTCACAGTATTTGGTAGGTTGAATCTTCCTCTCTTTGTTCTTTCTTTTAGAAGTAGACTTAACTATATGGATTTTTAGTTTAGTTTAGTTTTGTTTTATAAATTTAATAAAACGTTTGACCTCAAAAAATCCTGCTTCAATTAATTGGAACCGCCCTGTATTTATACACTAAAGATTATCTGCCAAATAGAGTGAAATTTAACTTTAACTCCATTTGGGAGAAGACACTGTTAACATCATGTAAAATGAAAAGGTATGGACTGGAGATTTAATGGGCGTTGGGAAGACCACGAGCACCCTACATAACCTAACAATGGCGATTAGGAGTACACAGTTTAAGAAAAGGGCATGCAAACCAACTCCTTTATTTGTTTTGGTTTTCCGTTTAAATTTTTTCTAGTATGGCTTCTTAAATAGGCAAGGCAGCCTGGATGCAAGATGAGAGATACTGAACACCAAGTACTAATCCCCCTATCAAAAAGTCTTTGTCATGGCACTTTTATAGTGTATGAGCTGGGAAAATTATTTCTAACGTGTAACAAAGTATTCTTATTCATAATATGTAAAGTGCTCTTAAGTCATTATGAAAAAGATGAACATTTTTTAAAAAAAAAGGCAGAGAATATCTTCTGTTTCCAGAAGACATACAAATTAACAAAGGAAAAAAACCTCTAATAATAATAGAACTGTAGATAGAAATGTACTGTGTGTGTGTATGTGTGTGTGTGTGTGTGTTGTCTGTCAAATAATAAAAGGGTAAATACTGCTGGTGAAGTATTGGGCCTTCAGGTGCTGTTCTGGTAGTGTCAGTGAAACTACTTTTTTAGAGATTCACTTGACATTGTCAGTTAAAATATATACATAATGTAGGTTGGGGAATGGGGTGTTGAAATAGTATTAGCTATGAAATGGTAATTGAAACTGGATGGTGAATACCTGATGGTTTTTTTATACTTGTTTAGTTTGCTTTTGCATGTTTTAATTTTCTACAGCAAAAAGGAAAAATGTATATATTTTTTGTTATAGTAATTATTCTTTATGAATTTATCTCATGTAGTACCAGGAATACTTAAAAAAAAATTAAATGGAAAAGGATGAGCTTTTTTTGGTTGTAATAGTAAAAGAATGGAAACATACTAAATGTTCCTCAGTTGGGTAGTAGTTGGAAAGTAGCTTTGCATTTGAAGAAAGGATTATCTTACATACTTTTGTTTTATACTTGTGTAGATGGATATTACATTGTCCAAGATACATTATTATATGAAGAAGTTAGAGAACAGTATATGTAATATTCCACTCTTTAAATTAAAACATTTTATGTGAATTATGTCTGTGTATGTGGTATATACAAAAGAAAAGTCAGGAGATTAACAGTTCTTTTGTGGAAGAAAGTATGATGGGGAATTTTCACTTTTCACTCTTTCTGTATTATTTTACTATCTTATGTTTACCTTTAATCAGAAGGGAAATAATAAATTCTAAAATTAGAAAAACTAATTTGGCTTCTAATAAAGGTCACATTCTAGAGAGGAGGGAAGTAATCAGTGACAGTAATGGGAGAAATTACCTTGGAAGGGGATAAATATACAGTGTTTATCTTGGTTATGTTTGAGTTATGCTATTACGGGTCATTTGCTTTATTTTTTGGTAAAGTTTCTTTGGACGGAAATTTTTAAAAGGATAATACTGTTTATAAATACCCATTAATGCAGTTTTATATATGATTTATATTCTTCATGTTTATGTGAATAAAGATTGGTATGTATTTGTTGTAGGTGAATTAGAGTCTATTGTTTATTCGGAACAAAACAGACTATTTGTACATGCAGTCATTTTTAGAATTAATTTCACTCTTTAAATATAGATTTTTCTTGAATTGAGCTTGAAGTTTATAAGTTCCATATAACCTTTCTGCCTTTTATGTATCATGCCCTATGCAGAGCATTGAGGATACAGCTGTGAATAAGAGTAAGACAGATGTCTGGGAGGTTGGGGGGAGGGATAGGATGGCTGGGTTATGGACATTGGGGAGGGTATGTGCTATGGTAAGTGCTGTGAATTGTGTAAGACCGATGATTCACAGACCTATACCCCTGAGGCAAATAATACATTGTATGTTAATTAAAAAAGAAAAAAGAGTAAGACAGACAATCCTGTTTTGGGTGAAGTGTTTGGGTGAGGGAATGGTATGTGTGTTGCTATGGGCTGAAGAGTAAATGGGAAAGACTATAGTAATAGAGTTAAGAGTGTATAAATTTCCTCCAAAGGTTTGGCTGTGAATGGGAGGAAAGAAATAGGAGTGGTGAAAGGGAGCAGGGAGCACGGAATTTTAGTTTTCTCTTTTTTCTCAAAGATCCTTACAACATTTTAAGAGAGTAAGATGGGAGGCTGTCATGAAAAAGAGAATTTGTTGAAGCAATAGCATAGCATACAAAACCAATCTAGGAATGTTTTCAGTTTTGATTTTTGTACATTTTCCAGTCTAGATTTGGAAGGTTCTAGTCAGTAGCCACCTTGGCATTCTGTTGAAGTCATTTTTCACCTATAATTAATTATGTTGCTTAGGTTTTGGTTAGTTTCTTTAAGGAACGCAAAATCCCTCAAGTGAAATTTATAGTTTTCCAGAAAGTGCTTGCTGATAGAATCATTTTAATGTTGTGATGAAGGCATTCTAAGAATGCATTCTAACCTTCTAAGAAGATTCTTAGAAAGAAGGTCCTTAGCCTGGCATTGAACACTCCTGTTGGTAAAGTTAATGGTAGATTCATTCTCCATTTTTACTTCTCTCTAGCACTCATCTTGTCAGACTTTTTTTTAAAAGATTTTATTTATTTATTTGACAGACAGAGATCATAAGCAGGCAGAGAGGCAGGCAGAGAGAGATAGAGAGGGGGAAGCAGGCTCCCCGCCGAGCAGAGGGCCGGACATGGGGCTCGATCCCAGGACCCTGGGACCATGACCTGAGCGGAAGGCAGAGGCTTTAACCCACTGAGCCACCCAGGCGCCCCTCTTGTCAGACTTTTAACCCCTGATCCTACTAAATGCCTTTTCATTACAGCTGTCCATGGCAGACACATTCCCTTTATTTAGATATATGGCAACATATGTTCTCCTAGAGCATGGTTCCCACAGTGTGATCCATGAATCCTTGTAGGAGTCTGAAAGGTCAGAATTATTTTCATAATACTTAGATGTTATTTGTCTTTCTCATTGTGTCGATGTCTGTACAGAGTGCATGAAAATGATGTTTGGTCAAACTGCTGTGCACCTTAGCATGAAACAAGGCAGTATTCTTCATTGTTGAGCACTCATAGTAAAAAAACAAACCAACCCAAACCCCACCAAAATGCATGCATATACAGAAAACCCTCTTTCATGTAAGAACATTCCTGATGAAACACTGAAAATTGTTTTTACCTAATTTTGAGTTCATATATTTTTAAAAATTTTTATTTTTTTATTTGAGGGAGAGAGCATGAGCAGGGGAGGGACAGAGGAAGACACAGCCTCCTGGGCAGGGAGCCTGGACAGTTGCTTAACTGACTGAGCCATCCAGGCGCCCCTGAGTTTTAATAATGTCATGTGTGATGAAATATTAAGTATAGATAGGATATTTGTCATTGTTTTTAGTAACAGCTTTTTCATGGAATACCTTTTTATTTTTAAGATTTTATTTATTTGACAGAGATCACAAGTAGAGAGAGAGGCAGGCAGAGAGAGAGAGAGGGAAGCAGGCTCCCCGCTGAGCAGAGAGCCCGATGCAGGACTCGATCCCAGGACCCTGAGATCACGACCTGAGCCGAAGGCAGCAGCTTAACCCACTGAGCCACCCAGGCGCCCAGAATACCATTTTTACTTGAAACAGTGACTAAGATGGGTGTTTGCCAGATCCTTGAAGTGACATACTTCACTTGCATTTACTTTCTTACTTACCATTTTTGGTTTTCTTCATTTGTTCCTATGGGTTGATGTAACTATCTGGTATCATTTCTTTACGTGAATACAATTTTGTTCCCACCACCTCCTTTGTGCTGTTATTACCAGATATGTTATAGGCCTTATAATTCAGTTATACACATATTGTTCCATATATTTGAGTTAGAAGAAGTATGCATTTATACTGTTTTTTTATAATTACTTAATTACCTTTATCACGGTGTGTGTGTGTGTGTGTGTGTGTTGATTTATATTTCTGTTGGCTTACTGGCTTTCAACCTTATTAAGAACTTCCTTTAGTATTTCTTGTAAGGTGGCTGTGCTAGCAACAAATTCTCTCAGTTTTGTTTATCCTAGATTAATTATTTTGCTTTCATTTTTGAATGGCAGTTTTGCTGGATAATAAGATTGACAGTTTTGCTGGGTATAACGTTGATAGTTTTTTCTTTTAGCACTTTGAGTGTAGGATCTTGCTGCCTTTTGGCCTTCATTGTTTCTGATGAGAAGTTAATCTTATTGGGGTTTCCTTGTACATAATGAGTTATTTTTCTTTCTTTCAGCATTTTTACTGTGGTATTTCTGGGTATAAGTCACTTTGACATTTGTCCTACTTGGAGTTTGTTGAGCTTCTTGGATGTGTAATTAATGGTTTTCAGCAACTTCGGAAAGATAATCAATCATTATTCCTTTGGATATCTTTAAAATGTAGTATGTCTTTCATTACTAGAGAGGAGGTGGGTGGGGGGATGGGTTAAATAGATGATAGGCATTAAGGAGGGCACTTTTTGTGAAGTGGTTATTATATGTATGTGATGAAGCACTAAATTCCACACCTGAACGTAACATTATACTGTATGTTAACTAACTAAAATTGGAATGTAAATAAAAACTTGAAGAGAAAAAAATGTAGTGTGTCTTTCAAACTGAAACTCTACTACCCCTTAAACACTAACTCTGCATACTGACCTCCTCCTGGCCCTAGGCAGCCACCATTCTGCCCTGTGTGTCTATGAGTTTGATACTCTGGTTATGTCATGTAAGTGGGATTATACAATATTTATTCTTTTATTGGTCTGGTTTCTTTTGCTTAGCCTAGTATCTTCAAGGTTTATTTATGTTGAAGCTCATGTTAGAATTTCCTAGAATTTGTGTATTCTTAGGTATTGAAATTAGGTAGTCCCAATTCCTAGGTATTGAAACAATTTTTTTTCTCCCCCACTTATTTTATTTTTACTTAACTTTTATACTATCTACTTTTGAATTATTGTCTGTCTAGTTTTATACATTCCTGTGTGTTTAATTAGTAAAGCATCTTAAGTTAAGAAAATGAAACCAAACAGTGCTTTGTTACCTTTGAGAAAAAGTTGGTGGTAGTTATGCTATGCTGTTTATGGAATTACTAATATATGAATAATAATATAATTTTGGAATACATAATTTTGGGGTCTTTTGCTTAAAAAATATAAATGTTGGGGCGCCTGGGTAGCTCAGTGGGTTAAGCCGCTGCCTTTGGCTCAGGTCATGATCTCAGGGTCCTGGGATCGAGTCCTGCATCGGGCTCTCTGCTCAGCGGGGAGCCTGCTTCCCTTTCTCTCTCTGCCTGCCTCTCTGTCTACTTGTGATCTCTCTGTGTCAAATAAGTAAATAAAATCTTTAAAAATATATATATAAATGTTGTTATACCTCTCATTTGAGTATGATTTTGTACAAATGGTGTTTCTAAATTTTATTAAACTCCTAGTCTTTATATTTTAGGGACTTGAGACACATTCCCATCAGTAAACGACTTAATTCAGTGGTGGTTCACTTAAGGAGGTCATGACTACTCTTCCAATGAGTTGAATATACTCAACTACCCCAAAGTCACTGGTTAGTGTGTTTTCACTATGTGTGGCATAATTATTTTTATTCTTTTTCATGTGCTTATGAAATTGTGCCATGTAACTTCTTTTTAGTTTATCTAAACCCAGTCATGAGATTTAAGGCATCCTTTGCTGATGACCATGGCTTACCCACTTCAGCTTAGAGCTGTTATTTTGATACTAGGTGCTGTGAATGTGTGATCTTAGAGTGGTTGCTGAATCCTTGTCTCAGTAAGGGTAGGCATTGAATGAATTTTGAGAACAACTATCATTTTCTTTAAAGTTACTTATTCCATAGAGTATTTGTGTTTTGAGGTACCTATTAAATTTTCTCCCAATTTAAGGTTTTTTTTTAATAAATCAAAATTTTTTATTAATATATAAAACATATCATTGGTGTATAAATAAGCTCTTTAAGTAAGTTAATCTTATATATTGTCTTTTATTCCTAATCAGAGACTCTACAGGGGCAGGTAATTCACTGGTCCACAAGCGGTCTCCTTTACGTCGAAACCAAAAGACCCCAACATCCTTGACCAAGCTGTCTTTACAGGATGGACATAAAGTCAAAAAGCCAGCATGTAAATTTGAAGAGGGTCAGGATGTCCTAGCTAGATGGTCAGATGGCTTGTTTTATCTTGGAACTATCAAAAAGGCAAGTTTTACCTTTATATGTCTTTTTTTTTTTTTTGCAGTAAATTTTTAATAATTCTGAGTTTAACTTAATGTTTTTAACTTACAAAAAAATCACCATAAATATTCCTCTATATTTCAGATAAACATATTGAAACAGAGCTGCTTCATCATATTTGAAGACAGTTCTAAATCCTGGGTTCTCTGGAAGGACATTCAAACAGGCAGGTGCTACTATTTCTCTTGAACATGATTTACACTAAAATTTGATTTTCTTTTTAGGCTGTCACTTTCTAGTGTTTTTTGTTGAGTACAGCATATTAAGGTAACTCAGAATCACTTTTGAGGATATGTGTTCTTCATAGTCCTCAAGGAGTTATAATCTGTTATAAACCCTAGAAGAACAGGAATTATTCTCAGTTAGAATAGAGGTAGACTAAAGAACAGATATGTCAGTGGTGTATATCTATGAACTATTTTTAGGGCCCATCTAATAATTTTGAAGAAAAATTTTTAACCACTAATATGAGTAACACTTTGGGCTTCAACTTAACTGTTACTTGCTTATATTAGTAAAAGTAATGTAGAGACCTAGTATTTATTGAGAACATACTATTTGCTGGATGATTTGGGGGATATTAGGACATATTAAACAGGTTTAGGATACTAGAAGTATTCATCAATAAGAATGATTTGAAATGACCATCTAATTAGGGGTTTTAAATTTGGATGGGAAAATGAGGCTTATTTGTGTGCAAGTAAAAGTGAATACAGGTATGCCTTGGTTTGGTTATAGGTATGTTTTTTATAATGCTTTCTCTTTTATTACTGTAATAATTTCTATGATTACTGTATACCCTTTGAATCTGCTAAATAAGGATGTTGTTCCCAGGTATTTTTCTTGTGAAAAGTGATTTATTAATTACGAGTACTAAAAATTTGAGTATTTTAGCTGCACACCAAAGCCCAACTTTTTTTTTTTTTAATTGAGTTAAGAGACCTGTGCTAAGACCTGTGTTTCATATCAAGGAGATACAAATTTTCTTTCTCTAAAGGGTGGATACTTTTCTAAAGTATTTGGTGATTGGGTTTTTAATTTGAATCCCCAGTGGAACTCTATGGTAGGTTACTACTGTGTTCTGTTTCTTGATTTCATTCTTAATTTTTTATTTCATTCTTAAATTTTTTTTATTTCTTGATTTCATTCTTAAATTTTTTAAAGAATAAGGAAGTTTTGGTTAAAGAATTAGAATGATCTAATTACCATGTGCATAGTTGGTAATTGGGGCTTAAGTGGGGAAGTTGATAGCTCTTACTTGATAGTAATATGTCTTTCAAGAGAAACTTCATAGTTCTTGGGATTGATCACTTTAAAGTTCTGAAATTATGTTTTAAATCTGAAATTGAGGAATCCGTGAGAAGAGGGATAGGAGAAAGATTAGGAGATCTCTAACAGTAGTTGTATTGAGCAGATCTTGTTACCCTGCATACAGAATTAATGTATGAATTATTATTAGTTTGTAAACATGGATCTTTCTTTGTGGTAGGACTGAAACATGTTACACTGCTTCTGTTCCCCTATTAGTTATGAGTCTCTTTCAACTTTTCAGGGTTCTTGCAGGTTATAGATATATTTGTTTCCTTCCCTCCCTCCTCCCTCTATCCATTTCTTCCTTTCAGACAGGAAGAAGAAAGCCTGTAGTACATATAGAAAGTTGTGGAAGTGTGGGCACTTGGGTGGCTCAGTTGGTTAAGCAACGCCTTTGGCTCAGGTCATGATCCTGGAGTCCTGGGATCGAGTCCCGGGATCGAGTCCCGGGATCGAGTCCCGCATCAGGCTCCCAGCCCCGAGGGTAGTCTGCTTCTCCCTCTGACCTTCTCCCCTCTCATGCTCTCTTTCACTTTATCTTTCTCTCTTTCTCTCTCTCTCAAATAAATAAATAAATTTTTTTTTTAAAGTTGTGAAAGTGAAGGGTACTGTCCAATGAGTGTTCTACCCAGTATATCAGTTTAGAGCTCTGTGATTGTTTTGGCTCACTGTCGTTTTTTATTGTCCTAGAACTGAAAAGAAAAAAGAATTGCTCCTTGGCTATTTAACTCTTTTTTTTCCCCCTTAAGATTTATTTATTTATTTATTTGAGAGAAAGAGTGAGTGTCGCATGCATGGGGGAAAGGGGCAGAGGAAAAGTGAGAGAGAAGCTCAAGTGGAGTCTGTACTGAGCACAGAGCCCTGTGCAGAACTCAGTTCCACTATCCTGAGATTATGACCTGAGTCAAAACCAAGAGTCCTAAACTTAACTGACTGCACCACTGTTTAACTCTTTCTAGCACCCAGAAAATAGCGCACATGTAGTTGGAGTTGCTTTAGAATGAGGAAGTGAAACTGAATACTGCATTATGGCAGATTTCAGTGTGGAGTGTAGCTTTAGTAATTTTCTTCCTATAAGAAGCCTGCTAATAATAGATATGTATCGTAATGACTTAATAAATTGGACTAATTTCGTCCATCTAATAAGATAATTTTTTAAAAAAGATTTTGTCAGAGAGAGCACAAAGAAGGGGGAGTGGCAGGCAGACGGAAAAGCAGGCTCTCCACTGAGCAGGAGCCCAATGTGGGACTTGATCCCAGGACTCTGAGTTCATGACCTGAGCCAAAGGCAGACGCTTAACTGACTGAGCTACCTAGGCGTCCCTAATAAGATTATTTTTAAAAGTTTATGTAAATAAGGAAAAATATAGAGAGAGTTATATTAGTAGTCAAAGAAATGTGCATCACAAAAGGGAGATAGGTTAAAACAAATACATTTAAAAGGATTTAAAAAAAATTTTTTTAAAGATTTTATTTATTTATTTGACAGAGATCACAAGTAGGTAGAGAAGCAGGTGGTGGGGGGGGGTGGGAAGCAGGCTCCCTGCTGAGCAGAGAGCCCTATGCGGGGCTTGATCTCAGGACCCTGAGATCATGACCTGAGCTGAGGGCAGAGGCTTTAACCCACTGAGCCACCCAGGCACCCCAAGGATTTTAAATTTTAACACCTAATATGGTTTCTGTGAAAATAGTTTTATTTTGGGTATTACTTTAACGGTTGCATTAATGTTTTATATTCTTTAATTGATACTGCACAGTCAGTTCTAGCAGTTTATTCAGAAGAAATAATTCAAAAGTGAAAATGCTAGTGGAAAACATTTACTGTAGTTTTATTTTAACAACAACAAAAACCTGATATGTATAAGATAAAACCTGGGGCCATTGGTCCTTTTTCAGGGAAATGCTGATTTGAAGTGAGAGGTGTCAGGCTCAGTGGGGTTTCTCTCCTGAACAGAGCCATAAACTCAGAACCTATGGAGGCTGTTTCCTTCCAAGGGTACAAGGAAGTAAACAAAGCCTGGGAGAGGTAGGGAGAGAGCAAGAGATCACAATAAACAAGGAAAGATGCAAAAAGTGAACAAACAGGGATGCCTGGGCGGCTCATGGTTAAGCCGATGCTTTTGACTCAGGTCATGATCCCAGGGTTCTGGGATTGAGTCCCGCCAGCATTGGGCTCCTTACTGGGCAGGGAGCCTGCTTCTCTCTTCTCCTCTGCCTGCCCACTCTGCCTGCTTGTATTCTCTCTCTCTCTCTGACAGATAAATATTTTTTTAAAAAGTGAACAAACAAAAAATTTGGTAACTTACATAAGAGTAGAGGTGTAATAAAGTAAATTTGGTTATTTCTACTGGATAGAATATTATGTAGCTGTTAGAAATTATAATTTTGGGGGCGCCTGGGTGGCTCAGTGGGTTAAGCCTCTGCCTTCAGCTCCTGGGAGTGAGCCCCACATCAGGCTCTCTGCTCAGCGGGGAACCTGCTTCCTCCTCTCTCTGCCTGCTGCTCTATCTACTTGTGATATTCTCTCTGTCAAATAAATAAATAAATAAATAAAACTAAAAAAAGGAAATTATAATTTTGAAAATAGCAGTGTGAGCGGTACTTTTGGTAGAAAAAATATTCTAAAATATTGATGAAAGGAAGGATCTCAGATTGGAGAGAATATGGACTCTGGCATATCTGGATTTGAATCCTAGCCTTGATACTTTCTGAGGATCCTTGGGTTAGTTACTTTATCTTTCTGAGCCACAGTTCCTCTATCTAATAATAAGATACCTATAGAACTAAGCAAAGTAATATATGTCAAGAGCTTAATGATACTTGGCTAACAGCACAGAATGGTATATTTTGATTGTTATTGGCATATGAATACACCATGTAGTTTAACTATGAAATTGAGGAGAAGAGAATATTGGAAATAATGATGTTAGAGTATTAAAATCATATTCTAAATTTTGTGGAATAAAATTGTTATTAGAATAAAAATGCCTAAAGAAGAAACAATTTACCTATTAAGGTAAAAATATAATTTTAATTTACCTATTAAGATAAAATTATTTTACCTATTATAATTAAGTATTATTATTAATTAATAAGTATTGATTTACCTATTAAGGTAAAAAAAAAAACTTTTGTGGCCTGAGATTTTGTTAGGATCCTTTATTAGACACCATATTTCCAGATTTCTGAAGCTTGAGATTAAATAATTGGAGTTCAGCTTCTTTCATGTCAGTCAGTAAATAAAAAGAAATGTGCTGAATCCAGAGAGAAAGAAGTCATTGACATATCTTCTTGGCCCTTTTTCTTTAGTCTCATGATGGTAGATGGTGTAGGGTGAGTGAATACATGTATATAGGTAGGTAGATGTGTATTCTGGAGAGTAATTCTAGTGTTTACAAAACATCGCATTTCCTTGTCCCCCAGGGGAGTATAAGTGTTAGAAGTGAATAAAGGATCTTGCCTGAGAGCAGGTAAAATTATGCCATCTGCTGTAAAAACAGGTTAAATTATCAATGTAGGTAGTTAGGTATGTTAAGTTAAAGGTGGGAGGGAAACATGTTGCATAGAGATAGCATTTTGTGGATAGTAATTTTGCCTTGAGAAGAAATCATTATGATTCAGTGAATAAACATTGCCAATACAGGCTACCCGCAGAGTCAAAAAGTAGTTTTGTTATATGAAATACTTCTTTATTATGACTGTCTTTTAATGTATATTTTAAATATTTTAGGAGCCACTGGAAGTGGGGAAATGGTCTGTACAATATGTCAAGAAGAGTATTCAGAAGCTCCCAATGAAATGGTTATATGTGATAAGTGTGGCCAAGGTAAACATTGATTTCTTTTAATCTTGTGGAAAAGTTTATTACATACTTAATGCTCCTGTTGAAGATTAATGATTAAAAGTATTTTATATCGATAACTTGAAGCTTTTATCATAAATTTATTCATCAATTGTAAATATATTAATGTAGGAGAAGAGTACTAAAAATGCCTTCTTGAAATTGTGTTGCCGTATTTATTAATAAAATAGAATTTGCTTTATGCTTTTTTTGATATTAAGGATATCATCAGTTGTGTCACACACCTCATATTGATTCCAGTGTGATTGATTCAGATGAAAAATGGCTCTGTCGACAGTGTGTTTTTGCAACAACAACAAAGGTATCTTTTAAGTGTTTTGGGCTAAAGCCCTAAATGGAGTTTGTAAGGCACTCTCAACGTAATGATTGTGTACATTGAAAGTTTATGTGACTGAAATGAGCAGTCAATGCTGGGTAGAAAGAGGTGAGGCTTATTGTTTGACTAATGGTGCTTAAGTGACTTACAGCTATCCTTGCACTTATTTTCTGATAGTGAGTGGTCTTGAAATTGGGGCAATAATTTGAAAGACAACAAAATAAATAAAGATTATTATTAGTCAAACAGTTTGTGTTGTGGTAAGAAATTTAGAATGGAAGTTTCTTCAGAAGTTTCAGAAGCATTTTATGTTAAGGAACTGTATTTAAGATTTTATTCTTCATTCGTTCAAATAACTTTTTACCTCTAATATAGAGGGGTGGTGCGCTTAAGAAAGGACCAAATGCCAAAGCATTGCAAGTCATGAAGCAGACATTGCCCTATAGTGTGGCAGACCTTGAATGGGATGCAGGTCATAAAACCAATGTCCAGCAATGTTATTGCTATTGTGGAGGCCCTGGAGAGTAAGTAAATAGTTATTTCATGCCCTTTACGTGATTTTTGTTTATATTATCTTTTTTATTTTTGTTATTGATTGTGATGTGGAAATGATAATGAATTGTAAATGCATGAAAGTGTCAATAAAGAAAATAAGTGAAAAAAAAAAAAGAAAATAAGTGGTGGTCAACTTATACCTCTAATTCCTCCTTTTTTTTTTTTTGTATAAGCTCATATTAAGCCAAGTTGTGCATCATGTATTTGTACTACATTTAAAAAAATGGTAGTGAATCATATTTTACTCTTTAATTGTAATTATTGGTTTCTTTTGTCCTTCTTCCTCTCAGACTCTGCTTCTCTTAAGACAAGTGCTATTTATTTTTTAAAGATTTTATTTATTTGAGAGAGAAAAAGTGAGAGCATGAGCTGGGGGAGGGGCAAAAGGAGAGGGACAAACGAGTGGGGAGCCAGACTCCAGGCTCAATCCAAGGACCCCGAGATCATGAACTGAGCCAAAATCAGACACTTAACCAACTGAGCCACTCAGGCATCCCAGCAAGTGTGCTGTTTAGGAGAATCCTGGGTTAGTCATTGTCATTAAATGTCATTAAGGGGCAGTCATTATCATTAACATAGTATCTGTTCAAATGCATTACAGGAAATGTCTGTAAAACTTTACCATGACTGGGACATAAGTTCTTGATGAAACATAAATAAATGAATGTATAGATGAATGAGTTTTTAGCTCTTCATTCTTCCTAATCTCTAATTCTTAATGGAATTTTTTATTTGTGACTTAACCTTTTTATAACAATTCTTAGTTTTTGGTCACCTGCAGATTTAAGAAACATTTGTCTAGTTTCTTTAATCACTTATAAAAAAGAGATACAGTGAATAAACATAGAGAATGATCTTTTCCTTTACTCATTTATACCTAGCATTTGGTTTAAAGTATTACTCAAAATAGGTGGAAGCCATCATAGACATTTTATGAAGTGGATCATTCATTATTCTTGAAGTCCCATGACCATGTGAACTGTGTTTGATACTGTTAGCCACTCTGACTTTAGTAGAGGACCTAGCTACGTATCTGGAACATAATTAGCATTTTTTAGTCTTTTGATGAATGACTAATAACCTTACTTAATATCAGTCTTCATTCCTTTGACTGTATATGGCTTATAGTGAATGGGGGACTGACTTTTTGAGCAAAATAATTATTGGAAGAAAAGGCATTATTTGGGTGGCCAGTAAGGATATTACATCAAAACCACATACCAGCTGAAAAGAGAGGATATCCCTAGATAGAGATTCAGTTTTAGCTTCTTCAGCTATCTGAAAAATAACAAAACCTGTCACAAAGCCTTTATATCTGGTAGAGTCTTTGATTAGATTTATAATTATGTTAACCAAATTTATATATAAAGGTGTTATTTTACATTGCTTTTCATTATACTGGAAAGGAATAATGGAAACACTGTGAAGATACAAAGCTGCCTGTGACTATTGGGTATATTGGGCAAACAGCTGTGCATGTCAGTAACCTCTGAACTAATCTCCCTTAGGAGATGTGGAGAGTCAGTGTGAAAAAAAAAAATCCTGGGTTTGTTCTTTGGCACAGATTCTTCACTAGTCTAGGAACCAGTCTTTATAAATTCTTGTGGATTAGAAAGGAGGGGTGGAATCACCAGTAGCCTTTTGGGAAAGAAAAATTTTCGTGTTAAATATAGCAGAAATGTTACGGTTAATCATGACTATATTTTGTATAATGCCACTAGATTTTGTTTTGCTTTGTTTTTAAAACTTTACCTGGAAAAGTAGTAATTTTAATCTTAACTTTTTTTCTTATAGCTGGTATTTAAAGATGTTACAATGCTGCAAATGTAAGCAGTGGTTTCATGAGGCTTGTGTGCAATGCCTGCAAAAGCCAATGCTATTTGGAGATAGGTAAGAAGGCCACTTGAACTTTACCAATTGATACTTTTTTTTTTTTTAGCTTTTATACTGTAGTTATGTTTACAGTTTCAGATTTCTAAATGTAATTACAAATAATTTGTGAAGGAGTCACTTTAGAGGGAAAATACTGAATGATAGACTTAAATTATGCACAGTTTTAAAATACACATAATTTTTGTGGTTTTAGGTGTTAATCCAGAATAGTTTTAAGTATTTGATCAGTGATTGTATTTGCCCCTATTGCCCCACAATACTCTAAACTATTCCCATTGGTACCTTCCTTTTAAAAACCTCAAAGGGATCCTGTGACAGAAAATTGGAAAAGGCTACAGAACCTTGATACAAAATTTACACCCTCCTCGATCTAAAGAATTAACAAAAGCAGACCCTAATCTGCTTTCTGGATTGGGAGAATTTGGAATAGCAGAGAGCTCTAGGAAGAAAAATAAAATAGCACTGAACTTGGCATAAAAAACCTGGGTTTAAATGTTGGCTTATGCTGCTTACTGTCTTTCAGAATTTAGGAAGAGCAGCTTATCTTCTTTTATGTTACCAGATTGTTTAAAGCATTGAGTATAACACTGTATATGGGGGCTGCCATCACAGTTCATGGTACACACAAGACATTAGTAAACTGTACCTGTGTATGAACCTATGTGTGAACTCTGAATGTCTAATGGGTTAAAGAAAAAATTGCTTTTGCCCCCCATATATGAACTATTTCATTATTTGTCGTTACTGAAAAACTTTAAATCACAGTGTCATAATTCAGATTATATTTTGCTTTGTGTATCGCTTATCTTTTGTAGGATATGTACTTGCTGAATATTAGCTTTAATTGTTGAATAATTTATGTATACCTTTGATTATTCAGTATGCAACTTCTCTTTTTTCCTTAGGTTTTATACATTTATTTGCTCTGTCTGCAGTTCTGGACCAGAATACCTCAAACGTCTACCATTACAGTGGTAAGTATGGACATTTCTGTTAAGGAATAATAAAGGGCCATATTCTTAAACCTACAGGATGAAATGTTTCTGAATATGTTAACTTGGTTTAAATAAAAATTTGCTTTTCTTTATGCCTGGCTTTCTTTTATTTATCCTTAAACCTGATGTCATTTCAGTAAAGATTATCTAGTTTTATTGCTGAAATAATAAGGCCATTTATTTTCTAATGCATAGAACGTAGCTTCACATACCTCTTAGATTTTCAAAATTCTTATTCATGTTTTTAATTCTTTTGGCCTTCAGAATAGCATACGGCAGAAGAGAGAGGTCTTATACGAAATATGCTGGTTTCTGCTTTAGTGTAATTCTTGGGTATGGGAAGTGTGATGAATTTTGGGAGATTTCTGATAAAATGCTTATAGTAAGTACTTAGAAATTTTTTTTAATTTTGTGTTTTTTTTTTTTTTAAAGATTTTATTTATTTATTTATTTGATAGAGAGGGAGAGAGACAGCAAGAGAAGGAATATAAGCAAGGGGAGTGGGAGAGGAAGAATTAGACTCCCTGCTGAGCAGGGGTCCTGATGTGAGGCTCCATCCCAAGACCCTGGGATCATGACCTGAGCCGAAAGCAGATGCTTAACTACTGAGCCACCCAGGTGCCCCAGTACTTAGAAATTTTTATTAAATGTTTTATGTATTTTAGGAAAAGATAAGATTTAACTCATGACTCAGATAAAGTCTGTTAAAATATGAGCTGTTCTATGGCTTATATATAAGTGAAATGTAGATATTTTTATTATGAGTTATTTTTTCTAATATAGTTACTTCCTCTTTGAATGCATCTTAAGAAATTACTCAAATTCCTTTTAGTTTATGTTTACTACTCAGTATAAGCAAGTATTTAATTAATGTTTTCCAATTATTTTCATATGTAATTTATTAACATTGTGATTATAACTTATGCTATTGACCCTCTGCTTACCTATATACTTCAGTTTGGATTTTTTAATTGCTGTTTTTATTTTTTAAAATGTGATTTCTTAATAACCAAAAACATTGCTTTTGTATATTGTGATTATTTTTGGATTCCAGGGTAGATATAGCACACCTATGCCTTTACAACCTAAGTGTTATTCACAAGAAGAAATACTTTGATTCTGAACTTGAGCTTATGACATACATTAATGAAAACTGGGATAGATTGCATCCTGGAGAGGTAGGTGGTCTTAGAGCTAACTTTATTAGCTACTTGATGTCAATTTTTGTTTTGTTTCTGTTAAAAAACAACTAAGATAAATGTATAAGTTATACATCTAAAATAAAATTTTAATTTTAGTTCAGGGAGAAGTAACTCTAATGATATCAGGGCCAGCCCTCTCTTCCTGTTTATTGCCTGTTGACTCAGGGAAAAATGTAGAAGGAGGAAGTAAATTATTTGATTTTCACATTTTCTGAAGTGAGAATCATTATAGTTAAGGATAGAAGGGAGGGAGAAATCCTTATTGAAATTCTTATTATTGTGTATCTTACTTATGTTTCCTCCTCCTGTTTTTCTAAGTTTCTATAGATTTAAGAGATACAACCAACACTCTTCCTTCCTCTCTTGTTGGTACTCCCTTGTATATAATCTTTGACTTCCAGGAATGGGGGGCACCCAGTAATAGTGTTAGAGCAATGTGTTAGGGAGTAAAGCTATTCTAGTTGGAGATTATCCCCCTCATGACATCTCATTTTGCTTTTCATTTGCAAAGTCTAACCACTTATGCTGGTTTACAGAGTCTTTAAAAAAAAAGCAATGTAAAAGTTAATGCATGTTCTTTGAAGATTTTGAAACCATAGACAAGCACAAAGAAGATACAAAGAAGAAAATAACTAAAGTAACTTTAGTAGTTAACCTGTTTTAAGGATTTATTTTGAATTATTAAAATCTAGATATTAACTACTCTTAGCTTAATGTTTTATTTTTTGTTTTGTTTTGTTTTTCGTTTAGAGAGGGTGGGAGTGCTGGGGTGGGGCAAAGGGAGAGGGAGAATCGTAAGCATGCTCCACACCCAGCATGGAGCCTGACCCTGGGGCTCTGTCTCACAAACCTGAGATCATAACCTGAAGAGTCAGATGCTTAAGGGGCTGAGCCACCCAGGCACCCCTAACTACTCTTAGCTTAAATAAAAAAATTTTTTTTTTTTAAAGATTTTATTTATTTGACAGAGAGATCACAAGTAGGCAGAGAGGCAGGCAAAGAGAGAGGAAGGGAAGCAGGCTCCCTGCTGAGCAGAGAGCCCGATGCGGGGCTCGATCCCAGGACCCTGAGATCATGACCTGAGCCGAAGGCAGCGGCCCAATCCACTGAGCCACCCAGGCGCCCCAAAAATTTTGTTTTATAATATGTGGAATCAGATGTGTGAATTTTAGTCGCACATTACTTTTGGAAGAGGTAAAAGTTGTGTAAACTAAAGTTTAGGAAGAATTTTTACTTTTGTAGCTTTTAGACATGGGGCAGTTTATAAATGGTTCATGTCAAATAAGACATCAGGGTGTTTTGAGTTGTTTTGGGGGTTTTATGGGGCATCGGGGAGAACATAATGCACATTTAAAAGCTAGTTTGTGGTAGGTCAGTTGTGCGAATTATAAAACAAACACTTGCAGGATACTTTGATTTTTTTAAGTAAAAGATATTATTAAAATTAATTGAGCTAAGATGTTTTGAGTGTTAGAAGTTGGAACACAACATTCTTTTCTGTTACATGTTTTTTCCAGATGAAATTTGAGAGAAAACCAGTGTCTTACAGAGTTGATAAATTTTAATAGTAAATGATTAGTAATAATAGTAATAGTAATGGTAATAGTAATAGTAATGATTAGTAATGAAAGAAAAAAGTAAGTATAAGGCACTAGTGGCTATATGGTTCATTATAGTCATCTTTAATATTTAATACTTTAATATATTCTTTTTAAAATGCTTTGTTTCTAACCATGGTTCCTTCAGCACTTCATATGCAGATACATCTCTATTCTTAGTACATTTTATGTTTCACATGATTAAATTCTGTAGTAATTACTTCGTGTAGACAGTGGGCACACATATAAAAACTCATGTTACTTTATTTCAAATGCTTTCTTTTATTAAAATGAAAAATGATACCTAGATTTTATTTAAGATGCTGAAAATAGAAAACAAAAATCACAATTAGACTATTAGTCTAGACAGTTAGTCTAAGTAATTAATTCAGTTTATGAATCTCAGGTATTTTAGTTCTAGCTATACTTCTGATACATATCAAAAAATTTATTAGTAGATACATGTTTTCATTTTCTGTAGCTTATGTGATGATGTCTTAGAAATAAGACATTCATTCAATTCAATTTCTTATTCTTTGCCAATATGGAAATTTTTTAAATTTAAAAAAGAACATTATACTCTAATAAAACTTTACAATGGAAAAGCTTACTTTTCTGGGGAGTGTTTCCATTTTTTGGAGCCATCAAGTATATTTTCAGAACAAGTGACTTTCTAATCATTTCCCTTTGCCTTTTCTCTGCATTAAAAAAAAAAAACAAACCAAAATATTCAGACTTAGTCATTCCATCCTCATACATTTAGAGATGAAAGTTCAGCTTTTAACTCTCTGTATTAATCTTTTATATCTTTATAATGTTATGATTGATTTTGAGAGTACGATTTTAATAATAAAAAGACCATAAAATTTATGCCTGCCTCAACATTTATTTGTAACATTATATGTAACTAATTTTCACTTAGTTTACTTTTAAATGTTTGCGATAATAGAAACGAAAATAATACAAATAGTGGATTATTCCAGATTATTAAAGTAGTGTATCTTTGGTTAATTGAAATTGAATTGCAAATTGAGTTTTGTCACTAATCCAGATTTAGTTTTACGAAACTTTCTTTTTGTTTATAAATACTTTTGTGTTAAAAAAATCTTTTTATAAGATAGGTTTAATTACTTAAAAAAATACGGGAAATACTGCATGTTAAGTGTATTGTCTTTTGAACACTGGTTCTTACTATAAATACTATCGATTATATGACATAGGCACTTGGTCTAGAAGGTTCTCCTCAGAATGAAACAAACAAACAAAAAAATGGTTGTGATTTAACTCTCTCTTAAATGTGGAGTTTTTTTCCTCCATGTGGGTAAAGGAAAAAAATCTTGTGATGACTTGAGAAGTTGATTGAGAGTTTTATGGCTTTTTGTTTAGGAATATATATGGACCCATTAGTCACAGGGAGGTACTTACATTTATTTTCTGAGCTGAATTAGGACTTAATTTAATATATGATAACACTGGCCAAAATTTCGTAGTATTTCTATATTATTTTGGAAGTCCTGTAAATACTTATTTCAATTTCTAATTACTTCGAGCAATCTTAATTGAATCAGTGGTATCCTTTTAGTGTTTTGTGCTTTTGTTTTTTGATATAGAGGAAATGTTATGACTTCTTTTATAACAAGAAGTTTCAAAAATATTTGAAGGCAAATTTACCATTTATGTATATTTCTTTTCTTTGTTGGTTATTTCAGGATTGAAGAGCAGCTGAAACTTTTAGAACATATTGGAACATAGTGATAGTTCTATATCCTGTTTTCTTATGTGATTTTTGTTTTCTTTTACATCTTTGAGACTTTGTGCCTTATATAGACTGAATGAGCTATTTGAGAAACTGTTGTTTTGTAATTTTTTTTTGAGATTGTAAAAATATATAATGCAACATTTGAGATCCAAATAAAGGTTGCTTAAGGGTTTTTGTTTAGAATGAGGAAATAACTGTTGTACCAGGTTGGTTTTGAGAGTTAAAAAGAAATATTCATACTTCAGAATCTACTTATTATTATTTGTCCTTAATTCCTAATGTGATCTGAAATCCTAGTTTTATAAGGGCAGCCTACTTTTCTGTTAATGGTAATCTTAAATTTCAGCCCCCAAAGATTCATAGCAGAGTAGTATATTGAGTGCTACCTTTTGAAGGATGTAGGGAGAAAGTCATAAACTTAAATGAAATACTATAGCAGATATGATGTTTTGGCTAGAGAAAAAAATGTATAATTGAGGTGGTATAATATTTTTAAATGAAAATTATAAGAAATATGATTAACAACAATACTTGAGGCTCTGAGTGTTTTGTATTAACATATAGCTGTATAGGTTGGCAAACAAATTACTTAACCCTGTTTTGCATACTTAAGCCTAGGCGGCATGGAATTCAATATTGGTAATTCAAAGGTATATTTTATTGAAAGGAAGAGCTATAACTATACCTGATAGCATTTACATCTATACAGAAATATACAACCCTGAGAGTCAAAGTATAATGTGAGATTAGTGTCTGTGGTGGGAGGAACGAAAATGGTTATTATGTTAGCAGTATTACAAACCTCATGATCAGATGGTAGATTTAGAATATGGTGCTGTTTTAATACAGATTATTTGATTTGAACTATAATGTCTGTACTTTGGGTCTTCAAAATGCACAAAGAGATTCCTTGGCCCCATAATGCAAGTTGAAATATATATAGTTCTATGGAAAGTAGTTTTGGAGTGCTGAAGGAACTTACAGATAAAATTTCTGAGAAACCATAGAGAGCAAGTACCAAAAGAAAGAGAGAGTTCATTGTGCTTTTTAAAAAGTAAGAGAGGAATAGATTTGAGAAATAGTTTTGTTGTTGATTGTCAGCAAGATTGTAGAGTACATTTTTCAAATGTGTGGTTTGTGAAGATTTAAAAAGCTACAAGGAAAAACACTATTTTATTAGAATAAATCATATTAAATACCCCCCCCCTTTTTATATGGTTAGCCACACTGGTAAGTCAAATGCTATAGGTATAGTATAAACATAGTGTAACTGAATTCCATATTAGATACTAAAATTCGAACTGGTTAAAATTAAAAGTAAAAAATGGATATGTAACCAGTTGGAATTATAGAAACAGAAGCTTTCAGTGGCTTGGAAATACTCTTGAGGGAGATTGTAATGAAGAGCCACAGGATTCTGTCTTTGTGTCTGTCTTTGTGTCTACCTCTAATTTTAAGAAGGATGACAGAATCAAGAGAAAAGGTTATCTCAAACACTGACCTGAAAACAAAACAAATTAACAATAGTTACAAATAAGTTCTGCTCTTAGGCTTAAATACACATCCAGCCAGTTCAGAAGAAGTAGTGGTTGATAGCGAATACTTGATTTGATCAGTTTATCTGATAAGATTTTAGAGTTCAGGTGAGGAGGTGGGGATGAGGAAGAGATGAAATTAGCCAATGTGGTTGCTAAAAACTTTCAACCTACTCTTAAACTTAGGCATCTTATACTTAGACATGATAGCTACTATCAAATATTTGAAGAACTGTCTTGTAAGAGAGGACTGGAAGAGTTCCAGGAGGGAAGATTTGTCCACCTGTGAAATGGGCTTCCTTAGTGGGTGCCTCATCAGCTTTCATCATTGCTAGTATTTAAACCAAGGTTGAATACCTATCAGTACTATAAAAGGGACTGCAGTGTTGATGGAACTTTGAATTACATGGACACTGAAAGTGTCCTTCAGGCTTTAATGTCTGTTGTGTTATTTCTTTTTTAATAGAAATTCTCTTTCATTGAACACTGCAGAAATTACAGTAGGAGGAAGTAATAGGGTATAGAGGCATGACCACGAGACTGTCCCATTTCTTTTCTTAATTCCTAAAATCACCCAGTGCATTAGCACAGTTTGGGCTGTTAGTGAATGTTGAATGAATGGACTTCTTGTCATTTGGGTTCAGAATTTTAGCTCTTTCACTAACCAGCCATTGAATTTGAGCATTTCATTTAACCTTTATAACTGTTAACTAATCTATAAAATAAAGAGAGTTGGAGTAGATGACTCTGTAAATCTCTTCTGCCTCTAACATTCTATCTGACAGATTTATTTACTCTTCTTACTTGAAGCAATTCTGAGCTTTGATAAATTGATAAAGACATACTGGTGGTACTCTTGGAAGTCAGCTATGATATTCTAGATTTATTTATTTTTTTAAGTTTTTGTGGTTTTAACTGAGAATGGTCCTTTTTTAAGAATTTAGAATTTTTTGCTATTGGGCCCTAGTCTTTAAACTTGGAAGAAGAGGCAGAAATGACTCTTGAGGAAACCCTTTTGAAACCAAAAAATACTTTCTAGAATTGAATAGATTTTAAAATGATTTTTGATGATAAAAAATTACTGAGACACTTTGAGTTTTAGGGCTGGCTAATGTCTGTAACTTTTCTGAAAACAACCCCTCCCCGCCAGTTTCACAGAATTTTTCAAAGTTATGGAGATTATTGGTAAATAAAATTTTGTTTTTATTACTTTTTATACTCCTCCCTAATAATATCTATTAGATCCAATATATGGTTGATATTAAAGTCATTCTAATGTATTATTTCCTCAGATTATGGAATTAAATTTAATAACTAACAAAATTCCATTCTTGTAACATTTTCCAGTTTATAGTTCTTTCAGCCATATCATTTGATTCACATAATTACTAGTGAAGTAATTAGGGGAGGATTTTTACTCCCCTTTTTATAGATAAGAAACAAACCTTAAGAGGTTAAATGGCTTTAGATCATGCAGCTAGTCAGTGAGGACCTGGAATTAGAATTTAGATCTTCTGACAGTATACTAGTCAGTACACTTTTCTTCTGCATCACATTGCCTCTGTCTAGCACCTGTATATTACTAATTGATGAAATTATAGTGCGTTAAATTGTTTCTTGATACTTCACAGCTGGCAGACACACCAAAATCTGAAAGATATGAGCATGTTCTGGAGGCATTAAATGATTACAAGACCATGTAAGTTGATTTATTTTGTGTATCCCTATGAGGGAGACATTTAGTAAGTATAAGGAATAATGGCATTGTTTAAGGTTTGTGGGATTGGTGTTTAGAACTAGTACAAACATTTTAAGCTTTTTAATGTCCTATTTTTTAGTCCGAGTAAACAGTGATTCTCAAGGGTTGGAGAAGGGAAAAGTAATCCTCTGGGAATGGTGATTGAGAGGCAGACATACCAATATCTTAGGAATTTGGCCTATTCAGTTGAAAAACATATTTAGTAATGACTTGTTTTTATAATGCAGTCTCCTGAAAATAAAATATTAGCTGGTGGGAAAATGTAAACGATAGTGGAAAATACTGTAGAGAATATTGGTTTTAAAATGATTATGAGATCTTCTATTTTAAGATTAGTTATTGTCAACAGTTACAGAAAAGTAGTACTAGTACTGAATTTTTGATAATTGGTTATTGTTTGATATATTCTTGTATGGGCTTTCCTTTTTTTTAAAAAAAATCTGCATTTTAAAAAACTTAAAAATTGCAATAGAAAAAAAATTTTTAAGTGTTCGTGCTGGCTGTAACCAACCATTGAGTTATTTTATAAAATTTTTGTTTCTAACAAGTTGCTTCTTTTGAACTGGACAGCATTCCCTCCTTAAAAATGTTGTAATACTAGTGCCTAGCTAGATATTTAGGCCAGTTAAAAAAGCCATAAAGTGCCTGAGCAGTTACTGTACTGGTAAAAAGTACTTTATGGGATGTGAATTCTGTAATCCAATTTAGGGTACCAGAAATACATCTATTCCTATTATGATAGAAATATTAGCTCCCATTTCTCAAACCTGCCTAACAGTGGAAGAATATTCCAAGCAATTTGGTGTGTGGTTCCTCAGGTTAGGCAGGGTCTAGTAGAACTAAGGTAGGTGAGGTGTTTTGGAGTAAGGAGCCTGAGGACTTTGGGAAACAGTTATGGAACACATTTTTCAGAGACCTAAACCCAGACGGAAATAACTTTTCCCTGCTCCATGTTATTTCCAATTCTGGATCTGACACACTGAAGACTCCTTTTATTTTTTGGACCTCATACTGGGTCCCCTTTTCCACTGCTAACAGCTGTTACTTTCTGACCGGCTTTCTCCCCTCACAGATCCACTCTGAAATAGAATTCTTTTCCTAAACCTTTCTTGAGATCTTTTAAACAGATGACACTGAAATACGGAAAAACACATTTTAGGACTAAAAAGACCATGCTTTATTCTTCTTCCTTTAAAAAGTTAGAAGTGGACATGTGCTCTTCTCCCTTCTGATCCTTTCCCTCCCTCCTTACTCCTCCATTGTATCCTACTGTGGAGTGGCTCTGGAGCAGATAAGAATCAAGGAAAGGAAAGCAAAGAGAAAGAACGAGTTTTGTAGTATTGGGTGGTCTTTCATGTATAAAGGCTTTACATCTGAAAGTTATGAGTTAGGGTCTGCCATGTATATGTGTTCAGTTTTTAAATTTTTAGTTAATTTTTTTAAAAATTTAGGTTTATGTCTGGGAAAGAAATAAAGAAGAAGAAGCATTTGTTTGGGTTGCGAATTCGTGTTCCTCCTGTGCCACCAAATGTGGCTTTCAAAGCAGAGAAAGAACCTGAAGGAACATCCCATGAATTTAAAATTAAAGGCAGAAAGGCATCCAAACCTATATCTGATTCAAGGTAAAAGTTGATCTGTGGCTTAGTTTTTCTCTTTAGCTTATTTGTAACTAAAAATGTGTTATTTAGTCTCATTAGTATATTTGAAAGTACAAGTGGTAGTTACCTTGATTTGTTTTCCTGTTTATAATTTCTTGCTTAGACAAGGTACAAAGAGTTAATTTAATTTAGATGTTTATTTATTTATTTTAGATCTTGGGCTTTCCAGGAATAAGTCCTGTTGATTTTGTTAGCAGACAGCTTAAGTACTGGCCTGTTTATTTGTTTGTTCATTTCTCATTCATCCATCCATCCATCCATCCATCCATTCATTCCATTTATCAAGCATCTTATTATGTAAGTGCTGGGGATATAATAACAAGACTGACTTTCTTTTTGCCCTGATGGTATTAATAGTATAGTGGGAAGGAAAGGTGATAAACAAAACAATTACAGGTCATGTTAGGCCATCTCGGACATAGCATATGGGTTTAGATTGTTCTGGGATGGATATAGGTAAAGCAGTCTACTTTTAAAGAAGGAAGCTTAAGGAGGGCTTATTTAAGATTATATTTAAGCTGAAATTCAAAGAATGAGACTAACCAAACAATGTGCAGAACAAAGGGAAGAGTACTGCAGGTGGTGGAAATAAAAAGTATGAAGGCTGTGAGGCATGTTCTAGGAACTCACAGACTAGTAGGGGATGAATGAGGGCTAGAGAGCAGCATCAGGTGTTGGAAAGTTTGGGTGGGGCTTGATCTTGTAGAGTCATGTAGGTCTCCTAAGGAGTTCAGGTTGTTTTTAATGATGGGGAGCTATTTAAAGATGTAAGCAGACTGAATTATCCTTTAAAAAGACATCTTTGTATGCTCTTTGGAGAATGGATAGGTATAAAGGTAAGAATAGAAGCAAAGGAAACAAAGACTGCTGCAGTTGTCTAGGTGAGAGATTGTCTGAGTAGTGCTATCAGTCAAATGGGGAGAAAATAGATTCACGATCTCTGTTGGAGGCAGAATTTATTGACTTTACTAATGAATTAAATTTATGAAAAAAATGGAGGAGTGAAGAAGTTATATAATGCTCAGATTTCTGGCTTGAGTAACTGGTGGGTGGTGAGGTCTGTTATCAAGCCCTGCAAGAGCAGATTTGGCAAGGTGAGTGAAGCATTCTTCTGTCTCATACTAATTGAATTTGAGATTTTTACAAGGGATATCTAAGTGATGATGATGTTAGATAGAGACCTCTGAGTCTGTAAGTCTCCTGACCTCAGGAGAGGTCAGGGCACATGATACAAATTTGGAAGCTGATTTATAAGGCCATGAAAATGATGAAATTACCTAGGAAACAATAGCTGGGATGGGGAGGGAGTTACTGTGGCCCAGAATAATACCCTGTTATCATCTGGAGATTTGGAAGAGGTGAAATAAACAAGAGAGACTAAAAAGAATGATCAATGAGATAGGAGGAAGCTGAGAAAATTTGGTGTCTTGAAAATCAAGAGAAAGGGAAGTGTTTCAAGAAAGATGAATGTATTAAACAGTATTGAATGCTGCTGTGAAGTGGATTTAAGACGAGAGAAAAATATTTATTGCCAAAGATAGTATTCTGTTATTAGTGACCTTAACAAAAACAGGGGTTTTTGTTTTGTTTTGTTTTGTTTTGGAGAGGTAAAAATAGAAGTCAGATTGAAGTGGGTTAAAGTATGATTGAATCCAGCACTGCTCAATTAACATGTCAAAACTGGGCTTTTTCTACTAATAAGGGGCATAGGCAGATTCAAAATAATGATGATAATAAAGGAAAAGTGGAAAATAGGAAATAACCTTTAAGAAATCTGAATGAGAAGGGAGAAAGTAGAAAGGGAGGGCATGTGTCAACAGCACTCCAAAGTAGTTTTATTGTGAAGAGAGGTAGACAAATGGAAGCTGAAGAGGGGAAGGAAGTACTCAAGTGATGGCTTTTTCATAGATGGAAAATTAATTGGAAGCTATCTTTATGTACTAGTAGGAATGATCCAGTGGAGAAGAGAGAGGGAAGGTAATTGAAGATATCATAAAGTCCTTGAGAAACTAAAAGGGAAGGAATTTAGAACATAAATGTGGTAATGGCTTTTGATAGGACTTACACCCTTTTGTTGAAATTGGGTGAAAATGGCTACAGATGCTAGTTCTGTTAGAGATTTAGAAGATGACTGAAGTTATTGCTTAGTAACTTCTATTTTCTCAAAGAAATACTGAGGTGTAAAGAATGGCTGAGAGGATTGTGCAGAGAGGGAAATTTAATGAGCAAATAAAAGGTATGAGACAGTCATCTTGGAGAGTAAGAAAAGGTAAATTACACAGTGTTTCATATCCATTTGAGTTTGTAATAAAGTAGATACTGCTTTCAAGTTTTTTTCCCCTAAAGGAAAGCATACTTATTCTTAGCACTTTCAGATTTTTATCATTAACCCTTTGCTATCAGTTGCCCATTTTATGAATTAGAAAAAAGGTTTACACAAATTTTCTCATTCCTATCATGATATTAATAAGATACTCCATCTATGTTAGCTATCAGGTTTTCATTTGATGCCACCAGGAAATGGTTCAGCTTTCTTTAAAGGCATTGTCTGTTCCTTCTGGGTCCTATGTATGCATTGCTACTTTTAATCTGAGAGCACTTTCTTTAGTCCAAGAGTCCTCTATAAATGTTATCTTTCAAAAAAAAAAACAATGTATACCCCCATCTACCTTATCCTTGAGAGTTTTGATTATAGTGCTAGTTAAGCTTTTTTCCTCTAGTTCCCCAACTTTCTCCTTCCTTTTACTTTCCCAGCTTTAGTTTGGTGTCCGGAGTAGTTGTTTTCTAGTTTTCTCCATTCACCTCTTTCTAGCCTATTATATAGTAGTATTCCTCCTTTTCCATGTTTTTTAATTAAATTTTCCTGGGTGACTTTCTTATAGCACTGAATTATTATTAGCCTGCTTGTATACACCTTCGTCAACTTCTAACTATGCTGCGAACCCCTTAGCACAGGGAAGGTCTTTGTATTCCTATTATCTGATACCCCTTTTCTATGGTAGATAATGTTTGTTGAATAAATGAAATAGATGTTCTGTATGTTGATATTTGTCCTTTCTTTTTTTCCCTTCTGTTAATTAGAGATGTCCTTGGCTATTGCTTTTTCCCCCTTCCTGTTGCTTGACATTTACTTTTATGTCTCAAAAATGGTTTTCTAGAGCTTTCTGATTGTGTCTTTTGAATGACTCCCTGCCTGATAGGATGAATTCCTTCCTCTATACTCTGCCACCCTGGGCTTCATTCTCTTTCTGACAAACATCATTCAAGGAGATAGATAGATAGATACTCATTTCTAAAGGCAACCTGTGTTTATAACTAAAATATTTTAATATAGATACTTCCTGGCTCCACGTGGGTAACTATTAAATTCATAATCACTTTTAGTAATAAATTCTTGAAAGATCTCCGAAATACCCACATAGTAACAACCTAAACTAAAAAATCTTCCATCCAGTATAGTAGTCTGCTTTTGTTTTTGCTTTTTAACTTTAAGATGCTATATATTTTTCAGAATTGTAGTAAAGAGAACACTTTTTCTTAAACCTTTCATACGTAAATATTTCTTAAGTCAAGAAATATATATTTAAATTGAAATGTATTATCTATGCTCTTGACTAAACTTGTAGATTCAACTTTAATTTTTTATATTACCATTAATAGAAAAATATATAAGTATAACCTAATTATTATGTAAGTAGGGTGTATATTATCCATTGTCTTTTTATTTTCTTTATGCAGAGATTAAATACATAATGGTTTTATGTTTCAGGGAAGTAAGCAATGGCATAGAAAAAAAAGGAAAGAAAAAATCTGTAGGTCGTCCACCTGGTCCATATACAAGAAAAATGATTCAGAAAACTGCTGAGCCACCTTTGGTAAGAGGATGTGTTAATATATGTTCTCAGAGAGGAAAGATGCTTGAAATTAACTGAAAAATGAGTATCTTTTCCAATTTCTTTAGAACCATGCTTTAAATGTTATTTTTTATTTTCCAGGATAAGGAATCAATTTCAGAGAATCCTACCTTGGATTTACCTTCTCCTATAGGGTAAATAGAAAGTTATTTTTTCCTATCCTAGGAATTTTCTTTTGGGGGAAAATGAGTATTTCTATTGTTATGTAATATAGTCGTTATACCATTTAAATTTTTTTGTCTCAGGAGAACTGAGGGAACTGCACATACATCCAATACCTCAGATGTGGATTTCACGGGTGCTTCCAGTGCAAAAGAAACTACCTCGTCTAGCATTTCCAGGCATTATGGGTAGATATTTTATATTCTTATTCCTTACTAATTTTCTTCTAGATAATCTTTTCTTTTTAATGATTAAATACATTCTTAGCATTCGAAAGTGATACAAGTATGCCTTTGAGTGTTTAAGAAGCAATCTATATGTAGATTCCTTAGGTTGTTAATATTTATCAGGTCATTTTCTGTGTACACAGAAAAGAGGTATACTGGTGTTTATAGGTTATGTTCTTTTCCCTGAGACCTTTTATACTTAAAATATTTAGGTATGCCTTGCTTTAGGAAGACTTTCCCTTTTTTTAATATCTGAATCAGACATGCAAATCCTTTTGTTACTAAAAAGATCTTAAACTCAGGATTTCTATCAGTAGCAGACTTCTCAAATATTTTAGTTAACCTGATTTTTTAGAAGGATACCTCTACTAAAGCATGATATGTCAGTTATGAGAAGATAGTTTACTTGGGGTCAGAACTATGAGCTTGCAAGTTTTTATACTTCCCTTAGTTTAATTTTTGTCCACAATTTAGAAATTGCTCATGTAAATCATACAAAATTCAGAGTATTAAAGAGCTTAAAATGTAACTTATTTTTTAATGAATTGTGTAGAATAATGTGAACTGTTTTGGCCTTTTACCCAAGCATTTTGCTAATCTTCCTTTGTACATTGTCTTATTTAATTCTTAAAACAATCTTTTGAGTTGTAAGTCCTGTTACTCCCATTTTAAAGATGAAGAAACTGAAACTTGAGAGAGTTTTAAGAAACAAGCCCAGACTAACATGTTTATTAACAAGCATAACAGAGCTGGGATGTTGAGTTGAGCAGTGTGATTGTAAAATATTTGAATTTAGCTTTTAGGCTATATTCTCCCCTTGTTACAAGGTTATAAAATCATTGAATTTCTGAGCCGAAAAAGACCTCAGAGATGATCTAGTTCTACCCCTTCACTTGATCTCTTCACAGAAGAGAAGACAGAGGATATGAGATTTGAATTTGGCCAATATCATAGAGCTAGATTCAGGGTACCCTGATTTCTAGTTTATGTTTATTCCAGTTCATTACATTACTTAACTAGCCCTAGAACTGGTAATAAGAGAACATTTATTCTAGTTCTACCATCTTTTTAAGCACATGGAACAATGTTGTATATAAAGTAGGTGCTTATTAAGTATTTACTGCATTGAATGAGTGAATGAACTGTCTTCTTTTTAATGATAAGACTGTTGACGATATCTGACTAATATGAATAGGCCTCTTCTTGGTAGGAATATGTCTCATTGGCCTCGTAATTAAAAACTTCCTCTGATTCTTTTAAGCTTAATAGTACATTGTTAAGGAAGAAAAGCTCTTCAAAGGTCAGCCCCAAGAAGGTGATGGAATCTAACGAAGGCGAGTGATAATCCATTTATAAAAATAGCATGTATTGTTTTGGTTTGGCTGATTTTTATGTCAGCAAGGGCATATACTTACAGTAGAGTGATAGAAAAAAATTCTGAGAATATATTGTTTGGGCAAGGTATGCTTTATAAACTCAGTAGACAGTTAATGACCTTTCTTGTTCCATAGATTATCTGACTCCAGAAAAAGAACTCGTACAGGAAGATCTTGGCCTGCTGCAATACCACATTTACGGAGGAGAAGGGGTCGTCTTCCAAGAAGAGCACTCCAGACTCAGAACTCAGAAATTGTAAAAGATGATGAAGGCAAAGAAGATTATCAATTTGATGAACTCAACACAGAGATTTTGAATAACTTAGCAGATCAGGAGTTGCAACTCAATCATCTAAAAAACTCCATTACCAGTTATTTTGGTGCTGCAGGTAGAATAGCATGTGGTGAAAAATACCGAGTATTGGCTCGTCGGGTGACACTTGATGGAAAGGTGCAGTATCTTGTGGAATGGGAAGGAGCAACTGCATCCTGACTGTAGGACTGAACATTATGTTCACTGCACTCTCATTTTCTGTAGGTACAGTTCAAAGCCCTAAAGGATAAAGGAGTCTGGCTTTTACTATCTTTCTTAAAAAAAAAAAAAAAAAAAGTCAAAAAAATTCACAAAAGGAGATGATACTAGCCTTAACATGTACCTGTCAATGTTATGGATATTGTCATAAAAAGATATCTTTTAAAAATCAGAACAGAGACTTAATTTTTTAAATCTTAAGATTTGTAGAATGTTTCTAGGATAGGATATTAAAAATGATTCAAATCCATGCATGGTGTTAGATAATTTTTCTAATTATTCCATTGAGTCAGTTTTTGTGATTAGTGGTTATCAGATCAAACAGATCATGTAGATAGATAGCACAAGTATTTGGAGAAACGTTGTCTGTTTTGTTGCCAAAATGTTGGAAAAAATTTATTTCAATACCTTTCAGATTTCATAAAGTGCAGTGTATATAATGCCTACTAAAAGACTGTAAAATATTGAAATTTTCTTTCAAGCAAAGTGTAAAAAATATATTGAGCCTGTAAATTGCTCTGTGACTAGACTTCATTGTCGTCTTAATATATTCTTTGCATGTGCATATATATACACAGGTGTGTATATATATGTGTGTGATTATGTGACCTATGCAATACAAATTATGGGAATGGGCAGCTTTGGAGTATATATCCCATAATTCTTTTTTCAGGAATAGTTGCAGTATTTACACAGCAGCATTTCTTCTCAGGCTTTTATTGGGTGCTGTTGCTTGCTATGTATGAAGAGAAATGTGTCAGACAAGTTTAAAGTTTAGTGTGTTCTGAAGAAGGGTGTGAACAACAGTGTTCATGGGCTTTTAGAATGCTTTTCACTTTCAGTCCTTGTAACTCAGCTGTTCAGTACCTAAAACCAATTCAAATAATATGAACATTATCTCCTACTAGAAGTAACGTATTCAAGTTTTCATGGCACATTTGATTGTAAATGTCTCTCAGTTTTAACAGTAAGTCTGTAGGAGTCCCGTGAAGATTCCTGAAATGTCTGTAGTAACTGTTAGTCTTGTTGAATAAGTGTAGTATGAACAAAGTATTTTATTGCACAGGGTTAACAAACAGTATGGTGCCTGACAAGGCTACTACTGTTTTATTACAACATTACCTCTTGTTTTTATAAAATGTACCAAGATTTAAATTGATAACTTTATTTTACATGTAAAAAACCAGTTTTTTTATCACCAGTGTTAGAGTTGTCTTCTGTTTCTTTTTGTTTTGTTTTGTTTGTTTGTTTTCTTTTTTAGCCAAAGAGTAAACAGAAGAATATTCTTATTTTGGTGGCTATTCATTTTACTCTTAAAAGTGATTGGTGGATTTTGCCTAAAAATTGGGGAATTTGCCGCCAAAATGAAAAATATGTAAAGTGTAGTGGTTACAGAGCGGTAAAAATGTGGGTTAGTACTTATTTATTCCATTGATTGATTATTTGACTGTTTATAAAGAAAGTTGCTTTATTTCTTTAAACATCTTCAAAAGATGACCTTTCCTTGTCACATTATAGCCAAAAGAAGCAGAGAACTTCGTTGTCCTGCATTTGGTTCCTGGTTGGCCAGGTATAAATGAGCTTTACAAAAGTGCAAATTAAAAACTGTCACTTCTGTTTACCTCCACCAAAACTTGATTTTCCCCTAGCTATTAATTTAAAGTTGCCTTTCCTGCAGCTGCAATATTTTGAATAACACACAGAGTTTGTGTTGATTTTGAATGTTTGTTTATATCTAGGGGTAATGGAAAATGTAAATCCCGTGTAACCTTATTCACTCCACCTGTATCATATTATTTCATTTTCCCCAAAGTCCTTTAATTCTAACTGAACACCAGCAGTATTTTAGTAACTCTTTCTTTAGTATACCTGGAAGATGATTTATTAAGCTGAACTGTCTTTAGACGTAATTATTGTGAATGTCTGTTTTATTTTATCATGGTGGTTCCACATGGCTCTGATGTTCAGTTTGTATTTTTGGAATTGCTTTACTTAGAATTAAAACAGACCAACATTAAATGTGTGTATTTTTTAAAGAGCTAATGAGTTTTGCTTCTGTATTTGCTTGAAAATACACACTGATGCAGTAGATGACTGCTTTAATTTAGCCAAGGAGCTGAGGATTTTCCAATTCCATTGTAAATATGTTCACATGAATTAATCTTTATAAAACTTGGCTCTCATTTTCCACTTGTCCCTCAAATCTTAATAATTATTGTATGTTCATCTAAAATGATCCTCTAAAAAATAATGTTTAGTCAGCTTGTACACTTCCTACGTGGAAGATAGTATATCTCCCTCTATCTTGTCCCCCAAATTCAAAAAAATTTGGACTTTTCAACTATTTTTTTCCTTTTTGCTTATATAGAAGGTGTCAGGTTCACATAAAAGGATTTTGGGTTTTTTTCCTTAAGAGCTTTGCCCCTAGACTATAGAAGGAAAAGATGTAAAAATAGTATGCCTTACTCTTTTTAATTACATTTTTATTCAAAACAAATACATTTTTATAAATATCCTGATAATAAATGATAAGTAAGGATTCTTATATGATCTGACTAGATCAGAATATGAGATTATCAGAGTTATTTTATAAATTCTCATGTAGGAGTGATGAAGTCCGATCTTGCCTAGTCATCTTTTGTTACTAAATATTTAACAAATGAGTGCTCACTGATGTGTGATTTGAGGGTACCTCTCCCCTTATATTGCAAGTTATGTCCAACTGTAAAAGTTTGGTTTCTATTGTGTATATATTCAGAAGATTTCTTTTACCAGCTTGGAGGTAAAACTAATTCTTCTGAACTACTTGGTTCAGTTTCTGCCAGGTACTATTAAGTTTTGGTTGGAGCATTCTCTGACTTGCATAGTTATAGCAGACCGTTTGTTATATAATGTGGTTCTAGAGTTGTTCGAATGAGGATATGATGGCAAAGGAAGACGGAACTTTGGGAAATAGTTTAAAAAAAAATGCCCTGTGTAATGTGGGTAAGTTTTCCTCTTTAAATTATTATATTTGAGTACTTCTACAAATATCCACTCCCAAAAGTCTCCTTTGGTTTCTTCTGTGGTAGTCATCTTCTTTCCTCAGGAAAATAAAAACTTGACGGTTAAGTGTAAAGTAAGAATTTTATCTGGCCATGGATTCTTTTCTGATTAGTAGCAGTTAAGAAACCAGATGTCAGACTGATAAAAGTTTAGATACAGGAGAATGAAAGCAAACTGATTGGCTCTCTGAATATCAACAAAGAGAATGGGAGTAAGTACAATATTTGTAATTTTTAAGTTACATCAGAATGTCTTGGAGCAATATCTAGATCAAAATATTATACTGTCTTTATGTTTAAAATCAGATTTATGACTTATGACTGCAAATAAACTAGCTCACTCTATTTTTCTCCCCTCACTTCTCCACAATAAAATCCCTCTTTGCTTGCTCCCCTTGCATTTTCTCTTTGTTAGAGATGATGAGTATTGAAACTGTATGCTTAGTAATAGTAATTCCTCACTTTTGCAGCATCTTCAAGGAATGTGATATCTTGTTCAAGAAAATTCCACTGGATTTAAACAAACAAATGAACAAAACCTACATAGATGATAAAATGTACTTACTGGAAAAAACAAAGACGTATCTTATTCAAAATCATTAGTCTAATATTTGTTCCTTGTATTTACCAAAAGATACAGTCTTTTATCTTTTTTCTTTCCATGCTTTCACAGTGAGGGTGATACAGTCTCAGAACAGACACAGATTGGTTCATGGGGGGCAGAAGGCAGAAAAAGTCTTAGATAATGGTTTGTGGCCCTCCGAAACTCAACTCTATGCAATGAAAATCTTATTCTTAGTATTTGATTACTTTCATTGAGTTTTCTTATATATCACAGGAGTAGCACTGACATTGAGTTCATGGAACAAAGTATATGCAAGATCTGAACTACAAAACTATGGAGATAACTTTTAAAATTTGGAGGGCTCTGTTCAATCTTGAAGTCACAGTGTGAGTGTAGTCTGCAATGCCTGTTAGCTTCTGCTCTCTCCCTTGTGGATGTTTATGTTTGATCCTTAGTGCTTTTGTGTGTGACCTAGGCTTGGGAATTTAAAAAAAACCTTACATTTGTTGCTGAGTTCTACCATGTTTATTCAACCCATCATTATGTTGAGTGCTGAAAAGAAATGTTGACAATATCTGAATGAATAATATCTAGCAGCTAATTAAAAGTAAGTTTGTCGTATTAAGCGGAAGTTAAAAGTAAGCTGACCTAAAACAGTTCTTTTAAAAATTTAATTTTTTTATGTTCTAAAATTCATTGTTTATGCACTAAAAACAGTTCTTTTAAGAAATCAAGTTTTTCAGATGTTTTGAAAGTCTTTTTAAAATTACATAATTATAGTGTTTCTATAAATTAGTAATTTGCATATGTACTTTTAGATCCATAACAATTTAAGTAAATAAATTACATTAAATTAAATAAATTATTCAAAATGGGGTTGTAAATTTAAGTTAATAGCATCTAGTATAAATTAGTGAAGGCTTATGATCAATATTGTTTTGGTCGTTAATTGACCTCGTACATATTTTATCTTTAATACTATTAGTGGAATGTAAGGGAATTTTGCCTATACAGAATTTGAGACGAAAACAAGATTTTATGGGGTGCCTAGGTGGCTCAGTTGCTTAAGCATCTGATTCAATTTCAGCTCAGGTCAGGATTTCAGGGTTATGACATCAAGCTTGAGATCGAGCCCTGTGTCGGGCTCTGCACTAAGTGTGGAGTCTCCTTGAGATTCTCTCTCCCTCTCTGCCTGCCCCCCGCCCCCGTGCTCACTTACACTCTCTCTCTCTCTCAAATAAGTTAAAATCTTTTTTTTTTTTTTTTAAAGATTTTATTTATTTATTTGACAGAGAGAGATCACAAGTAGATGGAGAGGCAGGCAGAAAGAGAGAGAGAGAGAGAGAGAGGGAAGCAGGCTCCCTGCTGAGCAGAGAGCCTGATGTGGGACTCAATCCCAGGACCCTGAGATCATGACCTGAGCCGAAGGCAACGGCTTAACCCACTGAGCCACCCAGGCGCCCCATAAGTTAAAATCTTAAAAACAAGATTTTGTGAGAATTTGGGTCGCCTTTGCAAAATATATAAAGCTGGCTTAGATATCTGTGAAGTTAAACTTTTCCTTGAGGATGAAGCATATTGAGGAGGGTTTTGGAAAAGAAGGTCTATTAGCTCATTTTAGATTTGTGGAGGCAGTTTGGTTCCTGTATTCTTTTATTACCAAATCTCCTCCAGAGTCCAAGAGCAGATCTAGAAGAGGTCTGCTTTTTCCTTTGTATTATAAATTTGCATAACCTGGCATTTTAGACTATGTTATTTTTATCTTTGGATTTAAGTTTCCAATGAAGAATTTTGTCATCAGAAACTAATTCTTGATACCTCTTTATAAGCTATAGTTCTTTAAGCAACTTTTTTTCTTTTTTAAGATATTTCTTTATTTGACACAGAGAGAGCACAAACGGGGAGAGGCAGGGAGAGCTGGCTGGATCCCAGGACCCTTGGGATCATGACCTGAGCCGAAGGCAGATGCTTAAACAAATGAGCCACCCAGGTGCCCCCTTTAAGCAATTTTAAGCCATTAAATGAGACCAGAAATATTTAAAATGCCATTTTATTGAAGATTCTTCTAGAAGTATTAAGTACTTCATGTGTTTAAAACACTGTCTTTAGCATGTTAACCTTTTCCTAATTACTGAGAGATTGTGAACATTTATTTTTTTTATGTTGCTATAGTATGGTGGTACTCTCAGTGGTCTGGATGTGGGTAGGGGAATCAGTCTTAGGCTAGGTGGTGCTTTTATATTATGCTTGTCTGCTTTACATCTATCTTCTGTGGCAGTGCCTGTATTAATAAACCACATTTATTCACAGTGCATTGAGTGGCTTTCTCCCACCTAGCTTCTAAACATTAATTTGCTGTAGAATGGAAAAAAAAATTAAGCAGGGTTTTCTGGAACAAAAAGATAACCCCATAAATAGAATTTTAAACTTCACTTTTACCCAAGTTCTGTTTTTTTTTTTTTTTCTTTAAATGAGTCTTCAAGAATGATTTCCTTTGAAAAATTAGCTGGCTTTTTTTTTTTTTTTTAAGATTTTATTCATTTATTTGACAGAGATCACAAGTAGGCAGAGAGGCAGGCAGAGAGAGGAGGAAGCAGGCTCCCTGCTGAGCAGAGAGCCCGATGTGGGGCTTGATTCCAGAACCCTGGGATCGAGACCTGAGCCAAAGGCAGAGGCTTTAACCCACTGAGCCACCCAGGTGTCCCAGTAGCTGGCTTTTTAAATAGTCATTACTCAAAAGAATTTCTCATTTTGTTTTACTTGCTTCCTATTTTATAATGTGCAAGTGGTTGAGATTTTTAGAAATCTGAAAGCTGAGTAGGTGAAATAAGACTGTAATGTAGTCTAGAGTAGGTTGATTCTTTTGTGCCTCTCTAATCGGTTTTCAGATTACCTTAAGATAGCAAAAACTTCTTGGAAAACATAGCACCATTGTTTTCTATTAACTAGTAAGTAGAATAAGATAAAAGCAAAATTGTAATACCAAAAAATATCATTATATGGGATGCCTGGGTGGATTAAGCCTCTGCCTTCGGCTCAGGTCATGGTCTCAGAATCATGGGATCAAGCCCCGTGTTGGGCTCTCTGCTTAGCAGGGAGTCTGCATCCCCCTTTCCCTCTGCCTGCTGCTTTGCCTACTTGTGATCTCTCTTTGTCAAATAAATAAAATCTTTAAAAAAAAAATCATTGGACCAGTTATAAATCCTCTCTTGGATTCTGGAAGAGATTTGGTGATAAACAGGAACATAGTAACCAAAACTGTACCTCCATGGCTCATAGTTGAGCCAGGTGGCTTTTCTTCTCCAGTAAGGTGTTAGATTCAATGGCTTATGCCATCTCTGCATTATGGAAAAGAACATAGTATCTTGTCTAATGTGGACTTGGCATATAGTAGCAAAATGACATGGGTTTATTACATGCACATACTTAATAGTCATAAGGTAGTTTTTAAAGCAAGAGAGAAGAGATGGCATTTCAATCAGCAATAATTAACTACTAATTTCCATGGCTTTATAGGTTAAATGAGTGCAAGAATTGATACTAGTAATTTAACTTTAGTACTTCACATGCTGAAATTGACTGCAGTTAAATGCCAAGCTTCAGAGGATTGTAATGTCTCAGAAAATAGTTGCTTTACCAAATTCATGTAAACTAATGTTTACCATATTTATTTTTTGTTTGTTTTTGGTGCAAAAAAGCATTTTTATTAAAGCATGAGGACAGGATCTGTGGACACAAAGACTAAATTTGGTTTGTTTTATAAACTTGGCTAAAGTCAGGAAAATGGGCAGAATTTTAAGTTACCTGTGCTTGTTTCTTTTTTTATGTTGAAGGTATAATTTAAAATGTTTCACTAGAACAAAACTCTTGATTTTTTAAAAAAATTATTTTTGAAATGATTTTCAAAAGTTTGAAAATATTTTAAAACTAAGTTTGTACTTAGAAAGTAGTACTTAATATAAAGGCTCATGCTCTTTAAAATAAAATTTACATTTATTTCAGGGCCCTTCCTAGACAAAATATATATATGCTGTCAACCATGTTGTTATAATAGATTTTATCTACTAATGGAAGATGCCAGTGTCTTAGATAAGCAAAATTAGCAAAATACACAGTCATACATATATTTGGAATCTGAGGGCTTTAGAGTTGGTTTAGGCTTGTAAAATTAATTTTGTATTCCTTAAGCACACTGACTTAAAAAAAGCAAAAGTAGGATAACTTAGAAACATGGCATAAGGGTTAAAAGGGAAGGGTTAAATTATTTTAATCGAGAATAAACAAAATATTGATCCATACTTAATACTAAATTAGGTCGAAAATATGAACCTTCACTACTAAGAACATTAAGATTTATATTGCAGTGAAAATACAATGATAAAATAGAACTTCATCTATTCGTCATGATTATTTGCTTTAGAAATAGCATGATTTTTTTTTTATTATAGCATTTATAACTTTCATTTTACAACTTTTAAAACTGTATCCTTAACACAGGACATTTTATATTGAGAGGTTGCACTGAACTCAGTTTAAGATAAGCCACTAATTTAGAAATAAAATTGATTTCATAAATTTAGGTAAAATACAGTTTTAGTAAAATAAAACTCGAATCTATTTCCTAAGACCCTTATTATTATTATCTTTGAAAATAAAAGCAAAGTTTATTTTTCTGAATGTTTAAAATGCTGTTCTACTCAGGTGTTACCAGTTTCCTAGGGCTTCCTTAACAATTTACCACAAACTTAGTAGCATAAAACAACAGCAGTTTATCTCTCACAGTTCTAGAGGCTAGAAGTCTGAAGTCAAGGTGGTGTCAAGGTTGATTCCTTCTGGTAGCAGCCAGCAATCCTAGGCTCTAGACACATCACTCCATTTCCTGCCTCCAATTTTATAGCTTTACCCTCTGTCAAATCTCTCTCTTCTTTATAAAGATAGCAGTCAATGAATTAAGGGCCCACCCTAAAGCCAGGATGATATCTCAAGATCCGTAACTTAATTATATCTGCAAAGATCCTATTTCTAAGGTCCATTCACAGGTATTTGAGTTAGGACTTGGACATTGGTTGGGGAAGGTGGAGGCCAAGTTCAACCCACTTCAGTATTATTACAGGATTTTTTTTTTTTTTTGGTATGTTTCAGTTCTGAAAAGTGTTTCAAACCATTTTTTTGCTGTTATTTATTCAAATGCAACAGTCATTCTTGGAATACCTTTAAGTTGCTGTGAAGACAGATGAAATATTAGGAGTCCTGGTCTGAATTCTTAAGGGGGCACAGACATAAATACAGCTAAATTTAAGTTGAAATGTGATAAGTACTATATTTGTCAAAGTTCCATAGGAACCTGGAGAGACATTAGAGAAAGACTGAACAGGATGTCATTTGGATTTGGCTTTGAAGGAGGATCAGCTTTTGAGTGGCAAAAATAGGATAGGATAAGAAACGGTATAAATAAGTTCAGAGATGGATGTTGGTTAAGGGGGAGTTTAAGAGGTGTAGAGAATGGCACAATTTGGGGAGGTCATAAACATGAGAATTAAACAACATTGGAAAACATTACTACAGGTATCCAAATAGGTGCTATATATATATCACCAGAGAAATGAGATTGTTTTGGACTGCAATATTTGTTAGGTTGTACCTTGAAGGGTGGGTTTACACGCTAAGGGAGAGAAAAGCTCGGTTCAAAAAGAAGGAGCAGAGTAAGAATAGGCCTGGAGTTGAGACTGAACATCTCACTTGGTATTTTGGTGTCTGCTGTATTCTGAGAGACTACTAGGAGGAAAATGCGAAAGAGTATCCGTTGGTGTTCTCTGCTGGGAAGATAAGAACGTGTATGTTCAGCTATTTTAAGGGGTCAGAGTGGAAAGAGGATTGAAGAAGGGAGAGGTTACTCTTTTCTGGGGGGCCTGGCTGTGGAGAACATTTGAGAGAAAGGAATTATTAGGGAAGACTTAATGAAGAAGTTTAAATTGGAACACAAATGATACAAACCTGTGGAGCGGAGGGGAACATAATAGGGCATTACAGAGTGCCTGAGGAGGAAGCCAGGTGATTAAGTCTACACAAAGGGGTTGGGATGTGATGTGGGCGAGTCTGGAAAAGATCAGGATTCTGATGGGCCTGCTGTGATGGGACTGCCATGCTATATAGTGTGTTGAGATTACTTTGGCACTGGTATGTAGGATCAGTTAGAGGGAAATGGTGAGTGCCAAACCTAGATTTACATGTAGCTAAATTTGAAGTAATAGAAGCAGAGGGAATGCTAGAAAAGAAGAATGATTAGGGAGCTAAGTTAACAGTACTTGATGACTGAGCAGGTAAGGGGTCTTCAAGTTTTGAGAACCTGGGAAGCTGGTGATACTAAATGGAACAGAAAAGGAGCAGCCCCACTTAGAGAACAGTAAAGAAGGAAGATAGCCTTGGTTGGAATAAAAAGTTCATGCTTGAAAGTAATACAAGCAGTAAAGAAGTGGATGGACTTAGGACCATGTTACTGGGCATTTCCCAGAAGCCTGTGTTCTTTATTATTAAAATTTTGCTCATCACCATTCATTAAACAAAGACCTAACACTTGAGTAAGTTTCTTCATGGTCGTGCTGTGGCAGGTCTGTAGAAAATTTTCAATAAAAAATAAGATTTCTGTCTTAGGGGCTATCATAGAGAAATAATTGGAGCAGATTTATGGTGTTAGCTCAACAAAAGCAAGTAATGCCTGTATTCATCATAGGAAACTTGTGATTTATTCTGAAGCAAAAGCACTTGGAGGCATTTCCAAGAAAATACTTTGTGGGGCTTTCTAGGTGGACACTGTTGTGGATTCAGAAGTCCATTTTGTGCTCCAAAGTGGTGTTTCATAAAAAGGTTGTAATAAAAATCATAATTGGAAATAATTTCTGAAAAGAATACTGAAAATAATGTGCAAATAGTTTGATTTTTAAAATGAATGAGGAAAAGACTGACCTGGAAAGAAAAAATGGTAATACTTAAAATATTTATAAACTTTCATAGTGATAGTAAAGTGTCAGGTGGTTTTCTTGGCTAACACTAAAAAACATTAAAATATTTCAAATAATTACTGAATCTGACTTCACTGAAAAATTACAGTATTTTGTCTTTGGTATTGAGAAGTATAAATTTAGGTTTAGAAAATGACAAGCATTTTGCTATAGCCCAGTAATAGGGAACCTTGAAAACTAAATAAATATTATAATTTACAAGTAATTCATCCCTTTTATAAGTAATTTGCAATAGTGTCCAATTCTGAATTTTCCTGTTACAGAAATTATTCTCACCTGGGGTGAAAAGTACTCCTTTTCCATATCTAAGCCTGACTTGGAGGAAATTGTGCTGATGTTTCTAACATACTGCTTTTCTGCCTAACTCCAAACTGTTTCTCAGCTGAGGCACCAAAAGGGAGAATTAGTGAAGCAATCCTAAAAGGATGAAGGTATGGTTTAGGAGAAAGGGTCATTGGATGTGGTAGATGAGAAAAACAAGGGAGGAAATCTTCTATCAACTTTTTTTTCCCCCTAAAAGGAAAAGCTTTAGTATTTTCTAACTATGATATAAAAATATTTTAGTAAAAAGTTCGTACAACACAAAACTCTGAAAATCTTCCATTCTGCAGTCCAGAGATAATGGTATAAAAATATACCCTTAGACTTGTAGATTTATTTATTTTTATTAAAGATCATGTTTTGAAACTTCACATTTCACTTAATAAACGGTGGGCCTTATCTTTGCACTAACAAGTAGTGTGTTTTAGGCCTTGTGCTGGGTGTGGTGGATAGAATAGACATAGAATCTCTACCTTCATAGTCTTGGAGAGGGTTTGTATACATTAACTTTGATACATTGTGGTCAGTGCTTTGAAACAGGTGTAGAGAGAGCACCTAAGAAGGATACAACCTGGGTTTGAGGGATCTGGCTAAATTCCTAGAGCCATGAATGACAAAGCTGACTTCGAAAAATGAGTGATGAGTTCTGAACACTAGTCTTTCTCCCCAGTTTCTGTTAAATCTTGAAGGGGAGAGTCTTTGCTTTTGTGTTCAAAGTACTAGACATAGTAATTTTTCTTCTAAAATATTAAATTTTGCCCTAGAATGTTGTGATAATTGCAACTTTTACTAGATGCTTTGAGGTTATAAAAGTATTGCATCTTGATCGTCCCTTGGGTGCCAAAAAGGAAATATTCTCCTTTGATAATATATGGGCCATTTGCATGTTATCTAAACTTTTCTTGGTTCCCTGTCTAAACAAACTGGTCTTTGTTCATCTTTTTTTTCCTTTGCTGTATGTCCAAGGGATAATGGAGTAGTATTTGCTAGCACATGTTTTTAAATTTATGTCCTTTGGGCATTTTTTACAGTGGCTTGTATTATATTTAATAAGTACTTCTCAGTCGTATCTGCCGTACTTCCATGATCCTTTACAGCAAAAAGAATGTTACTTTTATGGGTGAAGGAATCAATCATTCTGTGTTCAAGGTTCAAGATTTTCATTATATACCTATATACCCGGATTGTCCACTGAAAAGTCATTTAAAAAAAGTAAAGGATAGCTTCTCTCTTGAGATTCACTGAATGCTGGTTCTGCATCATTGGAAATAGATGTGGTTTTGCCATGACAGTGTTCTGATAACCATTTCATTTTAGTATAACCTCTGGACACTACCCATTTGGGTAGTGATACTTCATTATGATTTTATTTTTATTTTTTAAAAAAGATTTTATTTATTTGAGAGAGTGCATGAGTGTGCAGAGTGCACGGGAGCAAGGTGAAGGGCAGAGGGAGAAGCAGACTCCCAGCTGAGGGGTGCCCCGACAGGGGACTAGATCCCAGGCCTCTGGGATTATGACCTGAGCTGAAGGCAGACGTTTAACTGACTGAGCCACCCAGGCGCCCTTCTTTATGGTTTTAACTTGAATTTCCTTAATAGCTAATAATGTTGAACATCTTTTCACATGCTCCACATATTTATGTTTACCCATTTTATAAATGATTTTTCTGCTTTGAGAATTCTTTATGCAGTTCACCTGTGAACGACATGAGTTTGAACTGTACATGGTCAATTTTATAATCTAGTCCTTTTTTCAGATAGGTAGTTTGCATATATTTTCTCCTTTTTTTTTTAAGCTTGCTCTTTCCAAGCCCATAACAGCATGTTTGGTGGTGCAAAGGTTTTTTACTTCTGATGAGTTCTAGTTTATCAGTTTTTCTTTTTATGCATCAGGCATTTATTGTCAAGTGTGAAGATTTTGTCTAGCCCTAGTCCTCCTAGGTCCTGAAGATTTTTAATTTTTTAAAAGCTTTGCAGTTTTCTTATATTTAATTTTTAAACCTGTTTATTCCAATTGCTATAACACTATTTAAAAGATTGCCTTTTTTTTTCCCCTTTTCTTTTCAACGTTTTATTTGAGAGAGAAATGAGCAGTGGGGAGGGGCACAGGGAGAGAGGGAGGGAGAAGCAGATTCCCCACTGATCAGGGAGTCCAATGTGGGGGCTCGAGCCCAGAATCCCCAGAGATGACCTGAGCCAAAGGCAGACACTTAACGGACTTCACCACCCAGATGTCCCTAAGATGCTATCTTTTCTCTATTGCTTTTGCACTTAGGTAAAAAATCAGTTGGACTTGTTCAGTGTATTTCTGGAATCCCTGTTCCATTATATGTCTTTTCTTCCACCAGTATCACACAGTGTTGATTACTGTAAATTTTATTCTTTTTAAAAAGTGTCTTAGTCCTTTTGTCCTGTTCTTTGTCTTTTGCCTTTCCATACACATTTTAGAGTATGCTTGTATCAGTCTATAAGAAAATCTTGCTGGGGGTGCCTGGGTAGCTCAGTCATTTAAGCGTCCCACTCTGATTTTTGACTCAGGTCATGATCTCTCAGAGTCCTGAGATCAAGCCCTGCAGCAGCCTCTGTGCTCAGTGGGGAGTCTGCTTGGGATTCTCTCCCTCTCCTTCTGCCCTCTTTCTTTAAAATAAATCAGTCTTAGGGCGCCTGGATGGCTCAGTTGGTTAAGCGACTGCCTTCAGCTCAGGATATGATCCTGGAGTCTGGGGATCAAGTCCCACATGGAGGATCAAGTCCCACATCGGGCTCCCTGCTCAGGAGGGAGTCTGCTTCTCCCTCTGACCCCTCCCCCTTCTCATGCTCTCTCATTCTCTCTTTCTCTCAAATAAAATCTTTAAAATAAATCTTTTAAAAAATCTTTCTGGATTTTGGTAGGAATTATGTTAAATTTATAGATTTAGGAAGATTTGGCCTTCCATCCATGTTACATTAGTGGTACATTTCTCTACTTATTTGGATATTTAATCATTCACCAAATTTTATAATTTTCAGCATATAGATCTTATACATGTTTTGTTAGATTTACACCTAAGTATATCATTTTTGTTGGAGTGATTGTCAATGGTATTTTGGTTTTTGTTTCCAATTTGGTTTTGAGTATCAAGAACCCAGAAAAATGGAACTCTTAAATGTGTCTTTTTAAGCGTGGCCTTTTCTTTCAGCTTTCTCCTACAAATAGCATTACTAGTCCTTTTAGAATTGAAGGGTAGAAAGGTTAGGTTTATTAGTCCCTCCTCCCACCGGATATCCAATATAAAAATAAACCATCTGACATTTGATAATTATCACCACTTAAAAACTTCCAGGACTGGGGAGTAGTCTCTTTTTATATAGAAGGGAGTTCATCTCAATGATGGATAACTGATTCTCTGTTCATTTTGCTGTTGACTTATGGTCATTGAAGACCTCCAGATTTTTCCCTGCTTGCCATTTTCTTTCAGATAAAAGAGAGAAATTAAGTATAACATAGCTCTAGTTTTTAATGACACAAACCTTTCAGAAACCCAGACACCTGGAAGTGATTGGGAGTGCAGAAGCAGAAAGGTGCCTAAGGAATTCTGTCAGCTTATAGGGGAAGAGTGTGTTGTCTGGATGGTATGAAGGAAACAACCAATAACCAACCTCCACCAAGCATTGGACTCTCTTAAATGTGATTTTGACCAAATTTTAAGATGCTATCTAAAAATGTTTCTATAGACAAAGAAATAGGCTCAAAGGAATATTGATTTGCCAGTATTCCAAACTTTTGGAGGTGACCTTTGCCCTTTTTTTTCTTTCCTGCTTCTTTATTTTGCGCACCTAATAGTTACAATGCATGTTTGGGCAGCAGACGATTAAAACACATGTTAACAGAACTCCAGTGCAGGGTAGAAAGACAAACAGAAGTACAGAGAACTATGGGTTTTCAAATGTAGGGGAGAGCCACATATGGCTAAAATGAGATCAATGAAGGTTTTAAGGATTAGACAACATTTACAATAACTGGTTCATAAGATTTTCTTTGTAATTTTTATTATATTCAGAACGGTATTCACTGCTCTTTTAATATGGCTATTCACAACCATAAATCAATTTTAGAAACGTTGATTGTGTATTAAGATGAAGTTATTACATGCTGAATCTTTTAAAAGTTTAAGGTAAAGAATTACTTGGGGAGGCTTACAATTCTAGGTACTCAATTTTTGTTAATTTTAAGACATAATAACAATACTGAAGAAGAGTAAACATACTTAACATACAATTACATTTCAATTTATAATTTATTTCCATGCTACTTCAACCACTTAATTACCTTCTATACCTTGACATTCACTTACCTTCTAACCTTGACATTCACATGAAAGCATGGCACATCATTAATGACCCAAATGCAAATAAGAATAAACTCTAGGCTTTAAATATTGTATTTTTAAGAGTTTAACTAAAAACTGAAGAGAAACTCAGACATTAAGTGGTAAGTTGCTTAATTTTAATTTCAAAACTCAATATTGACATTTAAAAAACCATAAAGCAGATAAGCTATATGCCTTTAGAAATATTTAATTCTTTGCTAATTATACTTTTTTGGTTAATACAAGTAAAATCCTTCTTAAACCCACTCTTCATTTTGTGCCTATAAAAATAAAATTGTCCTCAATATTCCTAAGTTCTTTGTTTCCAGATAAGGCCATTATAAGATAAGACATTACACTGAATCATAGGTTTAAATCAGTGGCACAAATCATCATAGATAATTTAACAAATTCATTGTTAGACAAGGAATCAGTACAGTACAGTAACCAGCCAGAGGTAGAATTCTTAATCACAGTATTATAGAAAAGATGCAGTAGTTTCTATCTGTACTGTTTTATTAATTATAGTATGATAAGGTTGCTTCTCATTATAAGTTTAACAGAAGGGGGACAGGGAGGTTTCTTCATAAGTGATTGTTGGCCCTTATTTTGCATGTATTGTAGGCACTGCTCCTGGACACTTAAAACATTTTCTTTGCCAATTAAGGTAATCAATTATATATGGCATTTACCTCATTTTTAAAAAGCTTCATAGTAGGGATAGTTAACCTTTTTGTCCTCCCAAGGGTGTAAGAAGGAGGGAAATAAATCTCTTTTGTACCACTCTGACTGTAAATTAATAACCGAAACCATTCTCTCAAGATCATTGCTTATTAAGAATTCCAGCAGTAGTAATGTACAGAGATGTTCTATACTCAAATTTTTAAGTTGATTGTTTCTAACGCCTATTTGTCTTAATATTACAAATGGGTATAACCTAAAAATTCTATTTAATTAATGATGTATTTAAATTACTAGTATTTGAGTAATGCTCCACAGATTGCAATAAGCAAGGATGGCAGAGATTTACATAGTTATTCACATACTTACTTTAAATTTGGGATTCTGTGGGCTTTCAAATCCTTACTTGAATGTCAATAAATAAAGTGATCAGAAAGGTCATTTAATGAAAGTTATAACAATTGTATGTACCCAGTGCTAAACCTTACAGTAGAGTTTGTTTCATAAAATGTACCTGAATACTTATAAAAGACAATTCAAAACAGAATAAAACTGTAGAAAAATAAAACCCTAGCCAAGTATAGTTTCTTCAGTTATCTGGGATTTAGTCTCATGATTGATACTAGGATTGGGTCTTTATGATTAATCAATCAGATTCCAGATACTTAGAGTTTATTTAAGTGAACTTTTTTTAAAAAATATGTAAGTAAGGATTAGAAAAACAAATATTGAATAATTTATGATCTAAAATGGTTTGAATAAAGTGAACTTAATTTGATGAGATGTTCTCAAGCTTACCTAAATTCTTCTTGATTGTTGTTGATTTTGAGAACTCAGAAAAGGAGATATTTATTTAAGGCCTAGATTTTCAAGCAATATTTCCTTCACAACTGTTGATAATAATGTATTATCCAAGTCAGTAGTCATGTTAAAACTAACATAACACTGTTGATAGATAATATAAAAATAAAATTATTTTCCCTCACATTTAATTTCAAAATTCTAGATCTTAGTTAAGGACTAGACAAAATGTGTCCTTATGGAGACTGAGCAGCCTTTAGCTACTTCATTTCAAAGAGAAAATCTGTTCCAATTTTCATAATGACTGAGCATTTTTAAGAATTATCAAGATGTTGGCCTTTGGGGAATATAAGCTAAGTATATAATACTTTTGCTAATATTTAAATTCAAATATATTTGGTTATAAAAAAATCTCACAAATCTGTTTTTCACAGCTATGCTTCTGTTTACATTATAGGAGAGATAACACATTTAATTTTTAATTGCTACATTTACAAAGAAACTTCAATATACTGAAAACTTCTAATTTGTAATTGCCACATGTACAAAGAAACTTCTAGATAAGATAGTCTTTTAAAAACAATGTTTGGTGTTGCATTTAGCCCAAAAGTTCATTTATTTAAGTCACCTATGACATTTGCAAAATTTTTTCAAACTCAGGAAAATGCTGATTAATATGGCTTCATTCAATTACACCTACACTCTGAAATATTTCTGCTATACACTTAAGTACAAGTGAAGCAATAAGATTACTTGCACAGATGGAAGTGAAGACTCCTTTCACCTTAAAATTGTACTCGTTTCACACTTGTGGTAATGCCTGAAAACATTTTTTAAAGACTATTAATGGTCTTGATTAGAACAGTGTATTGCATTTCTCCGTCTTTTTTTTTTTTTTTTCAGTATTAAGTACTCTAAAGTTTTAAGTTCTACTTTTCCTCTTATCTTCAAATAGACTCTTTAGCATGTAAACTTGAATGGCTGACACTACCACCATTACCACTAAGTTAACCATAGACCAGAAATTGACTCTATCAAAGTTGCTTTCTTGTATGTTTCGATCACGAGCTTCAAATGCTCTAAGCAGAGTCTGGATATGACCACTTTTGCTTAGTCTGGCCTTGATACTGTTGATGGATTCCTGGAGATAAATAAAATAATTTTACTATAAAGGAATGCTCAGTAATTTTAAGTTATTTTAAACACGTGAGTCACAGTACCCTGACACTCATAGTAGTTTTAGATCCAAACAATTTTAATTAAGGGACAGGTACTACCTTAGCTTACCTAAAGATCTGTAAGTTTATGTAACAGTTCTCCTGATATCTTTAAATTATTGTTTACAGATAGTTACTTAACAGAGGAGCAAAGCTAATGCAAATTGAAAATAATATGAAAATATATTTCAGTAGCAAAGTGCCAAGAATTTTATATATATTATTTCTTAGCCCTCACAACCATAAGAAAAAGACTAGTTTAAAAAAAAACAAAAAGCCAGCTTTTAGATATCTTTATATAATACACAGTGTTTATAGTAGTTTCTTCGAATGTTAGTCTTGTCCAATTTAGCGTCTAGCAAAATACCCAATGTTTTCATCTCAGAAAATAATAGTGAAATTAGAAAACCTTCCAATTTTTTATATACGTATTATACATCCCAAAGTATTACTTTTTAATACAAAAATGTTCCAAGATTACATTTGTAAAACAAGCTTATCAAGATGCACTCTAAGTTGCACATCTTCTGAAAAACCTATTTTTATAGTAGGGTCCTGGTGAGGGAAGTGATTTAAAAACTATAAAAGGGCTTTATGAATGTAAGTTAAAATTAAGTTGAGATTTGAAATGATGTCAAAGTACAGCTGACCCTTGAACAACATGAGGGTTACAGAGACCACTGCCCTGCAGAGTTAAAAATCCACATAAAACCTTTGATTCCCGAAAACCTTTACCAATAGCATACTGTTGACCAGAAGCCTTACATAAACAGTCGACACATTTCCTGTTATATATATTATATACATTACATACTGTATTCCTACAATAAAGTAAGCTAGTGAAATGAAAATGTTACTAAGAGAATCATAAGAGAAAATACATTTGCTGAAAAAAATCTGTGCATAAGTAGACCTGCACAGTTCAACTGTGCATTGTGCAGGGCTCAATATACTTAGGGGAAAAATTAGAAAATACTATAACAGATTTTCCTGGATAGTCCTCTTGCTTAAAATCCTTATTTAAGCAAAAACTATACTCAAAATTTCAGACTTTCTGCTAAACCTACAAAATTACAAATGTAGTATTTATCATTTGTGCATTTCTGTAAAGCAAATTACCTAGTAATATAAATATTTTCTAGGAAAATAAGGAATTCAGATCCCCAAATAAAAAGATCATGCATAGTTCTTTTCAATATTACAGCAATGATAACCAAATACAAAATTATTTATCAAAGTTTGCTGTTATGATACAAATTTTTGGGAAATAAAGCTCCTGAAAGACATTTTTCTTTAAAAAAAAAAAAAAAAGGCCTGTTAGTATTTAATCCATATTTGAGTCTGAACTTGTCATTTTGTTTAACCATGTGAATGAATTAAATCTCTTGGGAATCCAGTGAAGTACTAATAAGATTTATAAGTACTAGTGTTTTAGTTTTGTTGGCAAAATAAATTTAAAATGGAAGAGTAAGTTAATATGATTGAAATTTAAAAGATCTATACATGGGAAATTATGTTGAGATAAAAAACTATCGTTGTAAAAATTTATACCTATCAAACTTAATCCTTTCAGTTTGCATTCATAGTAACACCAGTGGAAAAGGTAAGAAAATTAATATTCATTATGCGATACACTGTTTAAAAGCACTTAGACACACATCATTTCTTATTTCATCCTCACAACCCTATCCCCATTTTGCAGGGGAGGAAACCAAGGCTCTGAGGGCTCAATCACTAAGCAATCACACATACACGACCGGCTAATTTTCTGACTTCTTAAGCTAACTGATCTACACACAAGCATGTCTCTTCTGCTATTTGACAGCTGCTTTCCTAAAAAACCTCAAGTGATCAAAATATGTTATTTTTAAAAATCCAGGTTATAAGACTATTAGGGTTTACACAGTTTTAATTTGCAATGACCATGTTATTTCTCTTGCAGGAATTTCTACAATACAGCTATATAAGCTATTTATAAATATCACTCAGTAAATTCTATCATTTGATTATATCTACCTGTGGCTGAAGGGTAGTGACCTTTTCCCCCATCACCAGTACTATTAACAAATAGATTCTTACACATGCACATTTCATTATGCATGTAAATGGTAGAGAAATTCAAACAAAAAGGCCATATTCTAAAAGGTTTTACTCTTGAATGTAGTCCTAGTTTCCGGTAACTGCAGGGTCTGGTCTGAGTGATATAAACAGTGTTGCCAAATTAATCAATTAATAAGAAATTCCATGTTATAAAAATTATGCTGTGGGAAAAATGCCTATAACACCTTAAGTGTTTACAAATTGCTCAACTTTTTTCTCTGTGCAAGTATGCTATAGATCATTACATTTTTCTGTTTGTGAACACTAAGGGTGTTTATAGTTAAGAAGAGTCTGTTCAAATTCTAGTTTCCCCCTCTCTGGTTATGTGACAAACATTACTTCATCTCCCCTAAACCACAATTTCCTTTTTGGAAAGATGAAGATAAATAATCCTCATAGAGTTAAGTAAAGATTACATGAGATAATGCAGAGAAAATGCTTATTTCAGTGCCTATCACACAGATCTCTGGATAATTTTTATTTATTAAGAGACCATACTGACCAGGATGTCTTCCAGTTTCATGTCCAACATGTCTGTACCAGTAATATATTTCTTCCAGTCCTCTTGTTCTTGCTCCTGTTCTCCCATATTATCCAGGATTAATTCAAAGAAAATCACCTTCTCAGAAATGGTGCTGAATGTATTATCAAAGCAGAACATGTAGTCACCATCTTCAGTCTCTACCCTGTATTAAAAAAAGTACATGTGTTCAGTTATCTGTACTTCCTATTTGGGATCAAAGGAAAAACTACTATAGGTAAGAAATAACATAGTTTATAGTAGTAATTGGATAGTTTGCTGATAAAAAGACTTCCTTAGTATTGAAAGATTATTTAAAATATCTTGGGAAAGAGGCAACCTGGAAATATATATGGAAATATATATTTATTTTATATATATGGTTGTAACTTAGATGTGCTTGGCATTTACTCAGGAAGTTATGGTAAAAGATCTTGACCTAATTTTTGGAAAAGGATAGGATTAAAAACATAGATACATGATACCTCACAATGATCTTTAATATTTATATATTAGGAGTAATTTATCATGAGTTCAAGTCATATGCAAATATGACCACAAACCTCCCCTTTAATTGAGATTACTTTCTAAACTGACTTTTGTTTTCAAAAGTGATGGACTGTTCTAAATGCTTTCTTCCAGGCCTCCTACAGATTAAGAACATCTTTATAATAACATAGGTTCACAAAGATTAAGGATCAGTGGCCAACAAACGGAGATCTACTCCTAGTGGTATTAGCTTTCAGAATAAATACCACTCACAGCTAAGTTAAACTTGTACCTTGGTCTCATTAGCTTCACATTCAAAATAACTGGCCTACAACATCTGATGCTTTATCTCAATCTCCACTTCTTTTCTACCCCTATATCCAACTTAGTTAATTTAATCATAAGAGAGAAGTACTCAGCAATTTGACTGGATCTTAACATATATACTATAAATAAAAAATAGCCAATACTTATATACCCCTTTATAATTTATATACTATTTTAGTTCTTTTAATCCTTACCATCATATTTGCAAGTAGGCATAACTGACCTTTTCAAGGTAAGTAAAATAAGGTTCACATAAATTAAAATACTTGCCTATGATCACACAGCCTGTCATAGGCATAGATGAAGCTTGGTTTTCTGACTCTCATGTTAATTGATCTTTCTTTTCTATAGTACTGCTCAGAGCCTGTCTGCATTCCTTGCAATCTCCTCAGTCATGACAAACCTTTGTCTTGAGGATGTATTTACCTTTGGAAGAAGCTTGAAGAATATACTGGCGAATACAGTGGGGAACAATTTTAAAAGGAAAAAAAATGTTATGACTTTTGTGTAAAGTTCAATTTTAATCACTTTTAAATTTAACTCTTAATTTTGTTTAATTTTATTTAACTGAACTTTATTTAGCCATTCTTAACCCTGCACTGGATAAAAAGGAGAAGCTTTGTACTTACTCTTTTTACATGTAAAGTACAGATAAACAAACAGTACAAAAACTGGTTTTAAAATTTCATGGCTGGGTTATGAGACAGAAAAGTCTAGAAAGGTTGCATGGGGAGAAGAGTAAAAAAGAAGAAAGTTTGAGAAGCACTGACACATGGATGAACTTCAGCATGTGTATGGAAAAAAAACAGATGTTTTACTACTTCATAGTCCTTCCTATACTAATCTCTTTCTAAATCTGTGTTGACTTTTAGTAGGAAGGAACTTTAATACTATAAATGATACAAAATTTTATCCAAATAAAAACAGCAGAGTTAATTTTCCCTTTAAGTAGAAGCAGTAGTCCAGAACGGATAAATTCTCTTTAAGAGTTATAGTAATGTTAATTCAGTTGTCTAGAAAAATATAAACACACAAACACACAAACAGACTTCTCATTCCTGGAAGTGCCAGCCAATAGGTATTACTTAAGCTGTTTATAGTTCTGTTTGGAGACATTTTTACTAACCCTGCCTTCTGAAAAGACAGTATTTGTTTTAAGGATTTAAAAAAAAAATTTCAGTACCATAACAGAGATACTTTATAACCGGCCTTTAAAAAGTTAATATAGCTAAAGATAAAATTTTATTTATTTACTTATTTATTTTTAAGATTTTATTTATTTATTTGAAAGACAGAGATCACAAGTAGGCAGAGAGGCAGGCAGAGGGAGAGGAAGGGAAGCAGCTCCCTGCTGAGCAGAGAGCCCCGATGCGGTGCTTGATCCCAGGACCCTGGGATCATGACCTGAGCCAAAGGCAGAAGCTTTAACCCACTGAGCCACCCAGGTGCCCCGATAAAATTTTATTTAAATCTGATTTTTTAGAAAGTAGATTTGTAAATTGGGTGTAGTGATTAAGAGTGAGTTGGACAGCCTGGTTTTAAATCCTGGCTCTGCTGTTCACTAGCTGTGTAACTTTCATTAACCTAACTTTAGGGCTCTATGCCTCAATTTCTTTATTGATAACATGATAAATCATGTACCTCATAGGACTACGGAGAGAATAAAAAAATTAAAGTGCTTAGAACAGTAGCTTGGCACATTGAAAGAACTCAATAAATGTTAATGTTAACATTTACTCTTACAAACTAATTCTTTTATCCCCCACTGGTTTAATGAGAGGTAATTCTATGCAGGAAAGTAATAAGGTACCTTTTTCTGCTAACAGTTAATCTTAATTTATCTCTAAAGGAAAAGAGAAAATTGGAGGAAAAAAAATGACAAATTCTACAGATTTTCTAGATTCTGAAATTTAAAAATGAACTACATTTTTAGTTTCTGTTCATATAACTATCAAAGAGAAAGCAAAGTTCAAAATATATCAATCGAAACTGACTTTAAATCTGTTTCTCTATTTTACTTATTAATAATTTATACAAGTATTTTTTTCTGACCTGGCATGACATGGCAGAGGTAAAATGCCATTTTAAAAAGCACTTTAATAAAAGATAAGAAATTTAAAAACGTTTTAAATAGAAAAACCTTTAAAAATTAAAAAATATAAAAAATTTAAAAATTAAATAAAAATAAAGCACTCTGAAAAGAGTATCATAGTTGGGATATTTTCCTCCTTATTCATTCATACATGTATTTAGTATTTACTATCAATTACATGCCAAGTATGCTGGTTAACAAAGACCAGTAACTATAATAGCTAGTACTTACACAGTGCTATGTGCCAGAGATGTTCTAAGCATCATATGGTAGAAAGCAAAAATTCTGATCCATCCTGCTTCCTCCTCTTAATAAATGTGTATCCCTTCAAACTTACTTAACTTCTCTGAGCCTCCTTGTCTGTAAAATGGGAATTGAGGAATCAAATAATCTCTCTTGGTGGGTTGGAATGATTAATTTGAAGCATATAAAATGCAAAGCCTAGTTTATGGCAAATATTAGATTGTATTTGCTTTTCTTCTTCCTGTAAACTCACAGTTTAGTTTTAATGCAATAAGTAAACAAAGTGCTACAGTAAAATCATAGAATGAACAGGGAAACACACCACTGAGATACAAAAAAGAGAAGTGAGATTAAGAGAGTATATGTAGCCTTTTTTCAAACTCTAAACTTACAACAAGTTATTTTCTTTCTTTCTGGTTTCCTATGGTCATACCTTTTACTATCACATCTAATTATCTAAAAAGAATGAGGTTTGAGTGAGAAAAACCCCAATTTTTACATGCATACACATATAAAACATACACACAAAGATGTACTGTACTTATTTTTTTAAGAAAGGAAATAGTGGGCAAAGATGATATAGCCAGCAGCTCAAACTATAGGATACATACCTGGAATAGTAACTTAAGATGGAAATGTTGTGCTAGTCAGAAAGACAGGCTTTAAAATGCCCCAACAGACTGAATGTAATACCTAGTGCATACTCATGTTATTTAATCAAAGCAAAGAAAAAATTGGGGATCAATACAAAATGTCTAAAAAAAGAGAAAAAAGTCAATGAAAGACATTTTAGTTTATGATAGACCACTATCTAGGACTGTTTAAAATGTTCATATGGAATCATTTAATACTGATGTATGGATTAAAAGTGCTAAATTTCCCTGCCCTGCAGATAGTCCACTGGCATTACTTAGCCCAAGGAACTCAACTAAGAGATCACTTACGTGTGAACTCCATCTGATTTTCTTTGTTCGAAAACTAAGGTTCTTCCTTCTGGAGAGGCAAGATGGAAATCAATATCTAATCCTGCTCCATCTAAAACCTGTAAAAAAGCACAAAAGAACACACATTACAAATTCTGAAAATAAAAAATATATAAAGTAAATCACATGATGAAAGATTTTTTTTTTTAATGAAAAGATTTTCTTTCTAAACTTAGGTAAAGAAAGTCAACGATGCATGTAAGGCCTAGAAAGGAACACAAAGATCATCCAATGCAATTCCATTAATTTGGAGCTTTCTTACCAATTCTGTTGCCATCACCTAACTTTAGGCCTTATAACTATTACTGTAATAATCTTCCTAAAATGGTGCCTTGATTGAGAAGCCCTGTAGAGTGGAAGGAAACACAGAAGGGAGTTCAAATGGTAAACCTTTTTACTTAGGCAATTTAGAGCAAGCTATGTAACTTTCCTGAGTTTGTTTCCTCTTCAATAAAATAATAATTAGCTATTTCTTAACCCAGAACTCAAACCTTCCATGATCTGACTCCAGCTGACTTCTTCAGTGCATTCACTTATTATTCCCCCAATATGAACTGAATACTTCAAGTAGGCTATATGCTTACTAGTCAGTGAACAGAGTCTGTTCCTTTACAATCCCAAAATGATGATAATAGCTAACAATTACAGTGTATGCCACACACTGTTTTAAGTGCTTTATCTGGGTTAATTTCCTCACAGCAACTCTAAGAGATAGATCTTAACGTTCTCAGTAAAACAAAAGAACCAACAGCAGAACAAACGGGGGAAAAAAGAGGCAGAGAGAAACACTTTTCTCAAGGTAGATACAGTCAATGAAGGCAAGGTCAAAACTTGAACTCAGCAGTTTTTTTTCTGATAACTACTCTTTTTCTTATTTAACACTCCATTTTCTTTTTCTTGGTGGCTTTTTTTTTTTTTTAACATATAATGTATTATTTGCTTCAGGGATACAGGTCTGTGAATCATCAGTCTTACACAACTCACAGCACTCACCATAGCACATACCCTCCCCAATGTCCATCACCCAGCCACCCATCCCTCCCACTCCTCTCCCCTCCAGCAACCCTCAGTTTGTTTCCTGAGATTAAGAGTTGCTTATGGTTTGTCTCCCTCCAATGGAATGATATAAAAAAAAAATTACCTGTTCTTGTGCTCTACTTACTTATCAATAGAAGTAGTTTCAAATAGCTAGCTAAATACATAATTCTCTTTCATCTTCAAATCCCAATAAAATGAAGAAAATATATGATATAAATAACAACACTGGAAATCTAGGAAGACTGTTAACAGACATTAAGAGTAAGGAATTTCTGGAAGATAGTCCACTGAGCAAAGGATATGTACAGCTACCAATAGTTATCAATCTCAAAATTCTCACTGAAACAGACTAGGGAAACACATTTGTTGAAATCAATGCCCTCTTTTTCATGTTACTGGTTTTACTGCAAGGATTAAATTCTGAAAAAATAGTTAATATAAACAGAATTCAAATGTTTCTTCATATATATATATCCTCAGAGAAATTTAAGAATATGTAATCCATAAAAATGAGGTTACTGGTATGAAACAAGATAAAAAACGCTGTTGCCAAAATAAAGCCTTAACCAATGTAATGACAGCAGAATGAATATGGACAGAGACTAAACATCAGAGAACTGGAAGGAACCAAGGAATTCTCAGAACAAGGTTAAAAAAGTACAGGTGAAAAGTATGAGAAAAATGGTAAAACCCTTTGTGAAGGACCGAGCTAAAGATTTCAGATATCTAACAAGCATTTCAAAGAAGAGACTCAAGAGAAATGAGGAAATCATCAAATAAGAGAACAAAAATTCTTACTTCAAAAGATAAAAATCTTTAGACTGGAAGGTGCTAATAGATGTGAAAGATAAAATCCTACTGACTTTCCCAAAAGATTTAAAAAGAACAACCTAGAAACTTCTAGTGATAAGTAGTAGAGAATTGCAAAACAAGAATTGGGATTGGCATCAGAATTCTTACATATAATACTAGATGCAAAAAAACAATACAGCCATGCCTTCAATGATCCCAAGTAAAAGAAAATTATATTAAAGTGAAAGCAAAAAGTTTGTCCAAGGACTCAAAGCATTTTAAAAGAATTACTCAAAGGTATCCTCTAAAAAAAACAAAAAAGATATGTATTACATCAGAATGTAAGAGATCTAACAAAGGGGCTCCTGGGTGGCTCAGTCGTTAAGCGTCTGCCTTCAACTCAGGTCATGATCCCAGGGTCCTGGGATTGAGCCCCACATTGGGCTCCCGGCTCAGCAGAGCCTGCTTCTCCCTCCCACACTCCCCCTGCTTGTGTTCCCTCTCTTTCTGTGTCTCTCTCTGTCAAATAAATAAATAAAATCTTAAAATAAAAAAAAAAAAAGATCTAACAAAAAGATTTCAGTAAAACAGCGTTTAAAAGATACTATTGGTAGTGGCTGTCAGGCTTAATGAAATTGTTAAAAATAATAAGAACACAGAAGATAACTTAAAAATATATAAAACACAATTTTTAAAAAAGATTTTATTTATTTATTTGAGAAAGAGAAACAAAACACAAACAGGTGGAGGGGCAGAGGAAGGAAGAGAAGCAGGCTCTCTGCTGAGCTGGGAACCTGACGTGGGACTCGATCCCAGGACCCTGGGATCATGACCTGAGCTGAAGGCAGACACTTAACTGACTGAGCCACCCACGTGTCCCTATAAAACACAATTTTAAAACATAAAAATATTTATTTAAAAAACACCATAATCTGAAACTAAACTTCCCTATAATTTCACTAGAAGATGATGAGTGCCACTCTCCCTAGTCTATACTGTTATTGTAACAGTCTTTCAGCTCCTCAAAGTCTTTTTTCTGTCTTCTTCATCAACGCCAATTTAAATCACCCCCTTGTCCCTAATAAGACTGATTTTTCTACAGTTCTGAACTCTACTTCTGGAATGTCTTCTCTCAATTCCCAGATGCAATTAAGTCCACCTGTTAAACCTTCACATAACCTACCTTCATAGCACTTATTAGAGTTATAATTTTACATTTATTTGTAAAGTCTGATTACAGTCTTCTTCCATACTAGATTGTATGAGAACTTGGACTATATTTTTACTCACCATTATATCTGCAGCACTTGGCATAGTGCTCCAACAAATTAAGCACTTAGGAATGATTTTTAAAAAGTTGAATGATCTAGTTTATTCATAAGATTTATGTATTGACATTTAAAATTTTCAAGAACTTAATATAATGTGGGGCTTGTCAATTATTCTAAAAGTGTCCTAAATCTGAAAAGTAACAAATGTTAAACATTTTCAGTATGTCACAGTAACCCAAGGGCAATGTCTGGAATGTCTGTTCCCTGACATTTTAAAAACTAAGACAAAAAAGCAGTAGCTTGTTATTGGAAAATTAATCATGCAATTGGAAAATGCAAACAAAAAGTTGAAGATTATCTCTTACCCTACAAACCCCTCAACCTTGTCTAGGACTACAGACATTAAATCATTTTACTTCTTTCTTCGATCAAAACAATTAAGTTGTTTAGGGGGATTACTTCGGGGTATCAGTCCCTTTAAGAGTGACTAAAGATGCAGAGCATAAAGTTAAACCAAGCCAGCTGTATAACTCTAGAAACATAAATGTATTAAAATCAACATTCACTGCCTATTTACTAGTGTCAGGGATGGTCTATGAACACTTACTAATTCATTTTTTCAAATCAACTCTATGAGGTAATTACTATTATCTTTATTCTACAAGCAAGAGGTTAAGTGACTTGTTCCAATTACATAGGTAGTAAGTGACAGAGTTAGGATTTCAACCCACGCATTTTATCTCTACAGGTCTTATAATGCTAAGAGGTCAGTAGTTCATATACAATTCCCCCCTAATACTAACACCTGGATAAATATTAAGGACTTTTCAAATAATACAAATTGTTTCTTACATGGATTATTTCACAAACCCCCAGTTGGGTTTCCTTGCCTCAAATTTTGCTCTCTTTTTCCACATTGTACCCAGTGATGTATCTGGAAAACATTTCTGTTACCATGCTGCTTATATCTTCAATGGCCCTTGTAGAGAACAAGGGCAAAGCCACTCAGCATGGCACACGAGGCTAAGATTCATGATCCATGATCCAGCCTCCTGACCTCTCTAGTCTATTTTATTTCTACTCTCACCTTAGATTTTACAGTCTTTAGGTCTAATAAAAACTCAGTACTTGTAGTGTCCACATACTGCCCACCAACAAAACACACTATGCATTTTTGTAACTATTTGTGTTTTATTCCTTTTCCTGAAATGCCCCTCCTTCCTTGCATTCTTGTCTCACTTAAGCATCTTTCAGGATTCAAATTTATTTTCTCCAGGAATCCTTTTCTGAAACACCTGAGAAGTGGCTGTCCTCTAAGAGCACTTAACGATACTTTATTGAAATTAGCTGTTTATTAGCACAGTATCCCTTAAATAATTAGATCCTTAAAAAACAGATGCTTTTTTTTGTCCGTGTAATAGTTGGTCATCTTATCCACACTCCTCCCATCCTGGCCTCCCACCTGCCAATTACTGGCACATAGTAAATGAACTTTTGAACTACACTGGAAATCAATAAATGTTGCGTTCTAGCCCCAATTTTGCCTATTTATGACTTCAGACACTGCGCTATTGCTTTCCTTAAGTATCTATAAATAATTTAATTCTAAGTTTCCTTCCGATGAAAATTCTACATAACTCTATACACGACAGTAATTGTTGAAAAAATTCTTTGCATCAACTTAAAAAATCTTATTATAAATTAAGTAATCTGTGAAAAAATTAAAGGGGGAACCACACCAATGCATCCTGTTTTTTTTCTTAGTGCTACCCAGAAACATCAAAATTAGCTGTGTGGAACTAACAAGATTTCTTCTAAGAAATTACCCACTATCACAATGACTACATAAATTAAGGCAAATCCCTACATAATATTATGAAGACACTAAAAAGAAAACAATGATATGGGGGAAATGCCTACAATGATGAATTAAAAGTCATAAAGTTTTAATATACAATTAAATATTGCTTGATTTAAAAATATGTAACTGAGAAGGAAGGGTACCCCATTAAATACATCAAGAGCTCCTTTCAAAATATTCCAAAAGCGGATTTAGTGATAATCACAAGTTCACAATTCAAAAATCCTTAAATGAAGCAATGACAGGGAATATTTATAATGCCGGAATTGGGTGAGCGTGGTGGGGATAGCAAACCAAGTGTCATCATCTCCTCCAATGATGAAGGAGAACGTGTTATCAGTCCTGTATTGCGAAATTCCCAATACCGGAGCCTGTGCCGGTTAGCAAGGCGATGGGCGAATTATGAAACAAAAGGGAACATCACCAAGATCACCAGCGCTGGCCTCTTTCCAACTGGAGGAAAGGGGAGAGGGAGGATAGTCAATTCCAGGTCCCGCCTAACTTCTAGGTCCCCGGCCCCCGGAGAGCCAAGCCTCGCGCGCCTGCGCGGAGCGGGCCGGCTACCCCGGCGGCCCTCGCCTCTTCACCACCCCCGGGAGTCCACAAGAAGTTTCCAGGCGGGTGCGAGGCGAAAACGCGGTGTAGCTGGGATAAAGGAAGGAGGCTGGCTCACCCTCTGCACTTACTTGGTACTCAATCTCCAGCGAGGCCTTCAGGGGCATGGGCTGGTAGAAACACTCCTTCTGGCCGGCCGGAAGGGTAAACGTGAAGTCGCTGTCTAAGGAAGGCGTGAAGCCGGCCGCCCCCGGCAGCCGCACTGAGAAGAGAGTGGCCAGGAGGAGCACCGGGCAGGGTAGCCAGATCTTGTCGCCCATCCCTGCCGGGGCGATCTCGGGCGGAAGAGACGCAGGAGGTATGGGTTATTGGCACCTAGGCTCCGCTTTTCCTCCCTGGACTCCTTGGGCTGGCAGGGAAACCCCGCGCCGGAAGAAACCCCAGGTGGCTGCCGCGGCGGCGGCACAAGATCCCTCAGAGCGGGAAACGCCGGCCTCCGAAGGGTAGGGACCGAGGGGCGGGGCCACCAGTCCTTTTCCGCACCCTTCTGGGTGTCGGCCCCCTCAGGCCAGGCGTGAGCGCGCTCCGCCTCACACGCGGGCGGCAGGTTCCCCTGGCCTCCCCCACACCAATGGGAGTCTTTGGGGTAATTGTGGGAAATGTAGTTCCGGGCGAGCGGGCTTGGACGCGCTCGCAGACCACGAGTCCCGACAGGCCCCACCCCTTTGCGTCCCCACACGCAGAGCCTGCGCGGGGGGCGGGGCTGCGGCCGGGTAGGCGCATCCCCAACGGCTCCCGCGGCGGTTCGAAATCGGTGCAGTGGTGTTCCCTTGTTCCCCGCGTGGAGTGTTTGATGCTTACACGCCCCGAGCTCGGGAGAGGGTACGAGGCTTCCGAACGCGGACTAGAGCGCGGCGCGCGCGTTGTCAGGTGGGTCTATCTCCCAACTACGACTTGGGTGGTGAGTGACTGCTCCTTGGAGGGTGAAAACAGGCCTACCTGGGGGAGTTTTGTTCCTTTCCTCCCAGCACCCTCGGACGCGCTTCGCGTCTTCACCCTTGCTGCGGACGCTGCTCTGCAGGCTTTTATTTTACATGAGAAATCGGAGGAAGATGTCCTGTTTTAATCCGCTTCTTTCAGATGAACGTAGGATCAGTGCTGTCAAATTGAGAGTTCTTGGTAACTGGACCATACGCCATAAATCTATAACCCCCTTCCCAAATGAGGAATCTTTTTTCGACTACAGCCCATCCTTTACGTACAAGGTTTATAAAAAACACCTGTTTTTCAGTGTTGACAGGTGTGCGTGAGCATAGAGCTACCGACGCGTTATTAGGACCAGCAGAGGATCTGGTCAGGGCCTGTAGGTAGCATGATGCCCTTTTCCACGTATGTAAAGGCAGTTAAAATAGACTTTTATAACCTACTATAAGTTGAAGGGAAGAAAAGTCTTCATTTGAAAATAAATGGCTCAGAAGGAAAAAAAATTAAAAGCAAATTATTCATTGGTACTTAAGAAGTTTTAGGGAATTGTTACATTAAGATACATAGAAGAGGGGCGCCTGGGTGGTTCAGTGGGTTAAGCCTCTGCCTTGGGCTCAGGTCATGATCCCAGGGTCCTGGAATAGAGCCCCACATCGGGCTCTCTGCTCAGCAGGGAGCCTGCTTCCCCCTCTCTCTGCCTGCTGCTCTGCCTACTTGTGATCTCTGTCAAATAAATAAAATCTTAAAAAAAAAAAGATACATAGAAGACGTTGGATGTAAAACCTGATTTAGTTTAAACTTAATATCGAATGACATTTTGGAATTTATCCAGCTTGTCTGTACTACCCTTTTTTCCTTCACCATCCTATAGATGATGTTGAAAAGATAAAGCAGTATGGGGACCTGACCCATTGACTTTTGTATGGGAGAGTCTTCTCACTTAGGCAGAAGCAAATTTGTGCAAACGAAAGGGGAAAAAAGAAACATTTTCTCTGCTCTTACATAGCATCTCATTTAATTTCCTGACACAGTTTCTTCCAAAAAGGTGAGGGTTTTCTCTTTAATCTTCCTTCTTAACATCTGAGAAATTTTGTGTGGGGAATAAATTTGCTATTCTATTTTAGCTGGGTGAGGGGAGGGAAGAGCAATTCAGCAATCTTCATTTATTCACCGAACATACTGACCTTCTGTAAGTGCCTTACAGTCCTCAACATAATACATAAGACTCCTAACCTTTTGGAGCTTGAGATGTGGTCAGAATTCTAGAAGGGTGGTGAAAGAGAGGTGCTACAATGACAAAGGTAAATGGGATCTGAAAGAAGAATGTAATTTTAAGATGCAGAAAGATCTACAGTAGTAGAAATTTTAAAGCCTTAGTTTTTATTATATTAATATGTATTTTAATACATAATGATTGTATGTGTTAATTGTTAATAATAAAATGTGGCCTTTATCACGATTTTTATGGGTAAAGGTTATTTAGTAGAGAATTTCACAACTCTAGAGATACCAGTTGAAGAAAGAAAAACTTTTCTTCATGTATTTCTGAGTTAACTTGCCAAATGCGATTTTGATCTCTATGATTGTGATGCGAATGTGTGTGTTTTTTTAATTTCATAACCATTGTGAATGGGAGAAGGAGATAACCTTTATTTTGTAATAAATTGCCATTAAGAAAATATGAATGACTATAATGATGCCAATTTTGTCAGATTTCCAGGGATTGTAACTTGATTTTATAGGTTCAAACAGCTCATCTTGAAATTGATCTATGAGTTAGAAATTACAGTGTGATATAATTAAAAGGTCTTTGGATCCTGATGATTTAGGTTCAGATCTTGTTCCCACCATTTACAGTTTATGTGACCTTAAGCAAATTATTTTATTTACCTTATTTTTAGTTTGTTTTAACTTTAACATGGAATAATAACAGTGTTTAATGTGCACTATTGTTAGAAAGATTAAATGTGCTTAGGAAAGGGGAACTATTGAACTTTCTATTTCCTTGGCTTTACATTGCAGAGAAATTCATTGTTACTGGGTTTTTGTTTTGTTTTAAATTGCCATGAAAGATTGCACAACATTTGAGATAAATAGAAAAATAATGAGTTAAATTCTATTAATGTGAGAGTATTTTGACACCACAGATTCTTTCTGGCAAGGTACAAGAAATACACTTCTTTTTTTAAGAAATGGAATCTAGTTCATCAGAGTACTGTAATAAAGACAATGAAGAAGAAAGTTTGCTTGCAAATGTTGCTTCCTTAAGACATGAACTGAAGATAACAGAATGGAGTTTACAGAGTTTAGGGGAAGAGTTATCCAGGTATGTAAGTAAAATCACATATGCACTTCAGAATATGACTTTAATTTATGAATGTAAAATGTATGAAGTTCATTATTATATATTGTTTTAATAGAATAGGAAATAATCTATAATTTTTAATGTAATTCTTGGTTTAGGAAAGAGAATAGTGTTAGAGAAGTGTTTATACATTAAGTAAACACCTTTACTATATTAGGACTCAGAGTATAAAATATATGTTTTGGGCTTAATTAATCTTTTATTATTATGACTACTTTTTGAATCTTAAGTAATTCTAGCATAGAGTCTCTAAACTACACAGATTGTTTGTTAAAACTCATTACAATTTATTAAGAATTTTAGTTGAGACATTGCTCTAAGTTCATAACTGAATGTGATTTCCAGCACAATTTCAGGTGCTTTTCTTTCTGTTTTCTTATTTAATGTATAGAAATTTGGAGTGAATACTTAAATTAGGAACTAAAATGGATTTTTCTTTTTTCTCTAGTGTTAGTCCAAGTGAAAATTCCGATTATGCTTCTAATCTCTTAAGACCTGAAAAACTCATTCTGGAAGATCTTTCTCAGCCTAATCAGCTTGGACTTTTGAATCACATACCTTATAAAAAAGTTTGTAAAATGCCCACTGGCAGTACTGATTTTCCAAAAAAACCAAGAGATAAGGTTATTGTTTTTAGACCTGCCTACTTAAAAGTAACTTTAGTTTCAGACCTGTTTACTTAAAATACTTTTCCTTTGAGTTTTTTCTTTAAATGTCTGTTTATGTTTTCCATAGTCTTTTACCATTGTGCTTAAGACTCTTGAATTTAAATATTATGGTTCTTGTTGTGTCCTAACAAGAAAGTAGTTGCTTTGGTGTATTACTGTATTTTTAGACTTCTATATTTATTACCTTTTTGCAATTAAATCTTTTGTTTTCCCAAGTAAATGGTAACCCCTGTGATTTTTGGCACTATACATAATAGGAAATCAGTTATTTAGTAAGTGGTTAAAATGTATTTAGTATATTTAGCCTGGGTCATGTGCTATATGATAGCGTAGCTATCCCTTTAGCTATCCCTAAATTTTGTGGATGATCTTAGACATCTTTACTTGTCTGGAACTTTTTCCTTCTGTCTTTTTTTTTCAGTCCTATTACCTACCTCCTTGTGTTTACCTTTCTTCCTTACTCAACCCTTCAATCTCCCTTTCCAATCTCTTTTTCCTGTTCTCTATTATCTCACTGCCAGCACACACGCATACATATGGTTGCATATGCTATCATAATCTTCTTTCATAAAAATGTGCTCTTCCCACTTCAGAAAGCTAACAGTTGAGAGGTTTTCTTTTTGTAAGAAAGCTGCTTATGAAGCTTTGTGAGCCTGCAAGTTAGAAAATAAAGTCAAATTCCAAGTCTTCAAAGACTGTGTAATTCTGGGAAATTTGACCTATATTCTCAATAAAATTGCTGATCATTTTTGCTACATATATGCTTTAATTGAAATCATTGTGTTTTACCCTAAACAAAATAAAAAAACTAATGACAAATTGGAGGGGAAAATATTGGTAATGCCTATTAAAGACAGAGAGCTAATCTCTTTAACATGGAAAGAGCTTCTAGGAAGAAGATGAATAACCCAGTAGAAAAAGGAACAAAAGACATGTATGAAACAGGAAATTAAAATGATCTTCAAACAAATAAAAAGGTGTTCAGTCTCATTCATAATAAGAGAAATTCATAGTGAAACTATACTTAGGTACCAGTTCATACCTATCAGATATTTGACACTATATTTTGCTGGTAATATTAAGAGGAGATAGGCATTCTCATACATTGCTGGTAGCAGTGCGGAATGATACAGCCCTTTATGGAGGGGTATTTGGTAATGTTTCCCCAAATCACAAATGCTCTTACCCTTGACTTGAGAATCCCACTTGTAGAAAGGTACATGACAGGTATGCCTGCATAAGTACAAAAGGAGACTTTGTCATAACAGATTAGAAATACCTCAAGTGCCTATCACAGGGGATTGGTTGAATAAACATGCAGTGGAAACTGCAGCTCAGGTGGGGAGATGAAAGGAGTTTCTAACTATCTTGATTATGGAGAGATTGGCAGGATATATTAAAAAAATGCAAGGTACAGAATGACGTATATAGAATGCTAATTTTTGCATAACTCACTGTGAAGGTGGGTAATTTGTATTGCTTGCAGATGAAGGTGGAAACATGAGAAGACTGTTTAAGACCATAACTTAGCTTTCCTATATAGGCAGTTCCCCATTATTATTATTTTTTTTAGGATTTTATTTTTTACTTGAGATAGAGAAAGCACGAGTAGGGGGAGGGCAGACTCCCTGCTAATCAGGGAGCCCAGTGCAGGTCTCAATCCCAAGACCCTGAGATCGTGACCTGAGCCATAGGTAGACACTCAGTCACCCAAGCCACCTAGGTGCCTCAGTTCTCTAATGTTTTTTCTGTATGATTGGTGTTATACAAAATTTATAAATAAGAAACTTAAAGGGGTGTTTGGGTGGCTCTGTTAGTTAAGCATCTGACTTCCACTCAGGTCATGATCTCAGAGTCTTGGGATGGAGCCTCATGAGCCTCACGTTGAGCTCTGCTTCTCCCCCATCCCTCATTCTCTTCTTCTCCCACTGCTTGTGCTTGCTCTCTCCCCCTCTCTCACACTCAAATAATTAAAATCCTAAAAAAAAAAAAAAAACCCACTTGTTAAATGGTTACTTACCTACTAAAAATAGGAATGAGGCTTCTGTGTATACTTTTTATATAGTTTTGACTTTTGAAATGCATATTTTTTAAGAATTAAATCATGTCTTAAAAACCTCAACCCTCATGAAAATAAAAATTTATTATAAAATATATATTCAGATGTATAACAAAAATGTGTATAAAGAATTTATTATCCATTTTGTTGTTGGTCATTTGGATTCTTTCCATTTATTATCTCTTATGGACAAGGTAGGTATGAATAATTCTTATATTTTCAGGTGTAAAAGTTTTAGATTTATACCCAGGACTAATATTGCTGAGTGTTAGTGTCTTCAACTTTATTGGATAATACCAAGAACTTTCCCAAATTGTACCATTGTTTTTTAAGCTGTGCTTATTTATGTCCATATCCACCAGCCGTGGAGGAGAGAGCTGATTGTCCCACATAGCCTCACCAGCACTCACTAAACATCTGAACTCATTTTCTGAGTTACTTAGTCATTTTACTGACAGTTATTCATCATTTTCCATTACCTAAAAGGCTTAATGAAAGAATCCAAAATAGCTTGCTCTTTTTAATTTTTCAGATGTCTTTTTCATCTGCCCCCATGGACCAGGAGATCAGAAATCTTCGAGAGAAACTTAACAAACTCAGGCAACAGAATGCTTGTTTGGTCTCACAGAATCATTCTTTAATGACTAAAATGGAATCTGTCCACTTTGAATTAACACAGTCAAGAGCAAAAGTATGTTTTTTGAAGTGGTGACTATGGCAATGGAAAGTACTTTGAATCATTTTGATTTCGAATTGGAAAAATAGTCCATGTATTGCCTTAATGTGTTACATATAACAAATTTTATAATGATAATATAGGATCAACATGTTATGGAATCTAATTTACATGAGTTTAATATCTGCAAATGATTTAGGAGAAATTGTATACTGTGTGTATATAAGTCAGAGCTTCTTAAAATCTTAAGATTACCAATTTATGTGGTTTTCTTTTTATAGAGAAAATATAGCTTATTTATCTTCCTTTTTAGACTAATACATTCCCATTGTTGAAACTTTGAAAATAGAAAAGGGGAGAAAGATCACCCAGTTTCCACCAATGAGAAACTACTTTATTGGCTTATTACATAGTTGAATCGAGACTGTTCGAACAGTTTTCTTTTTTCCTGTGTTTTTTAACTTCGTGCATAGTCTGAGCATTTTCTTTTTTTAAGATTTTATTTATTTATTTGACATAGTGAGAGAGATCACAAGTCAGCAGAGAGAGAGGGGGAAGCAGGCTCCCTGCTGAGCAGAGAGCCCGATGCAAGTCTCAGTCCCATGACCCTGAGATCATGAACTGAGCCAAAGGCAGAGGCTTAAACTTCTGAGCCACCCAGGCAACCCTGAGCATTTTCTGATGGATAGTCCAAGCATTTTCTGATATATTTACTCGGCTTCTCCACTGACCATTTTTTTAATCGTAGCATTGTTTCCTTATGTGATTATGCCATAATTTAATTAATAACTCTCCTTTTACGTGGCTAATTTTTTTTTTTTAAGTAATCTCTACACCCAAAGTGGGACTTGACCTCATGACTCCAAGTTGAAGAGTTAGTTGCATGCTCTACAGACAGCCAGCCAGGCGCCCCGAATGGTTTCCTATTTTTGCTGTATGATTGTAATTATACAAAAAATTAGAAACCAAAATGTCCAATAATAGAGGGATGGTAAATTACAATATATCCATGTAAGGGATTGCTACAAAGCTTTTTTTTTTTTTTGAGGTTAAATAAATCAATTCTAAGATCCAAAGTTAATAATATATGAAAAGGCACCTAGAACCTGCATAAAGCATTCAAAAACCGTTACCTAAAATATTGAGTGGTAGAGGAACATTACAGAGCAACACACATAGGCAGGGTGATCCCAGTTTTGCTTTTTATTAAAAAGAGCAAATGTGTCTATATATGTTTGTATCTATGTATATAGGTATATATAACATATATAAGAATAGAAAGACTGCACTCCATATTGTTGATAATTTTGAGAGGGATTGGAATGTCTTGTCTCCGGTGAGGCTTTCACTATTTACTTTTATATTTGTATTGTTTTAAGTAGTAGGATTATGGGAGATCCTTATTTTTCTATTGTGTGTTTTATTTTTTCAATTTTTCAATTTAATTTTATTTTTACTTTTCAAAGATTTTTATTTATTTATTTGACAGAGAGATAGAGAGCACTGGTAGGCAGAGTGGCAGGCAGAGGGAGAGGGAAAAGCAGGCTGTCTGCCTAGCAGGGAGCCCAATGCGGGGTTCGATTCCAGGATCCTGGGATCAGGACCTGACCCCAAGGTAGACACTTACCTGACTGAGCCAGCCAGCTCTTCTGTATATTTTAAACAAAAAGTGCTATTGGAGATAATTCCAGCCTAAGAAGAAAAAAAAAATACTCCAATGAACAGGAAACATTTTCGTATTTGGGATTATTTCTAGGATAGAATTTTAGAATAACCAAATTACAGGGGAAATTTTTTTTCAAGATTTATTGTACTCTGCATTCAGTATTATACTGAGGTTGTTTTTTGTTTTTTTAACATTTTATTTTTTTGAGGGAAAGTATTTTGTTTTTCTTGATTTCTCACAAGGTTACCTTTCACTGTTTGTTTGCTATGTAATTTGTTCACCTTTTTTTTTTTTTTTAAAGATTTTATTTATTTATTTGACAGACAGAGATTACAAGTAGGCAGAGAGGCAGGCAGAGAGAGAGAGGCGGAAGCAGGCTGCCTGCTGAGCAGAGAGCCCAATGCTGGGCTTGATCCCAGAACCCTGGGATCATGACCTGAGCTGAAGGCAGAGGCTTTAACCCACTGAGCCACCCAGGCTCCCCTTGTTCACCTTTTTGGTTTATTAATTGTTTTAACTTTTCTACCAACTATAGATTTTTGCTTAAGTCATAGAAGCTTAATTATTTAAAGGCAAAGAGATATTAAGAGAATTTTACTAATAACTACCAAACCAAAACATAGCATTTTGTTCCTTTCTTTTAGTATGTAGACACACCAGTGGTTATTTATTGTATGTAGTAGTATAATTATTTATAATTGTAAATAATTTATAATTATTTATATTTTATTTTAAATATATAAATATATTTTATATTTTATATTTTATTTTATATTTTACTTACCATGTCAGCATTTTCTACATTGCCTAACAAAATATTTTTTAAGGAGACTCCCTTTCCTAGGGCAGGTCTAGGCTTTTGCTATTGCATATATACCACTTTTGGAAATCTTGGGCTGAAATTCCTCATTGTGTCAACCAGTATATTCATAATTTATCTTTCCCAATGTTTGTTACACTTTTGGAGCCAGGCATCCTGCTCCTCCAAGCTTATTGCCCCTCAGGCCTGCTGTCCGACTGCTCTCCTGAGACTTGCCTTTGATATTCTAGGTTGGATCTACTGTCCCTGGATCCTGGGTCGTCTTCTTTTCTTGGTTTAGTCTTTCTTTAAGTGGAACATATTTTTCTAGTAACCTCCCCTTGCATGTCTGAAATGTCCTAATTTCTCCCCTACATTTGATTTTAGGTTGGAAAATTATTTTGCCTCAGGATTTCTAGGACATTGCTTACTTGTATTCTATCTTCTGCTACTTCTCTGAAAAGTCCACTGCCATTGTGAATCAGTTTTCTTAGCATGTAATATTTTTCCATTTGTTTTTCCTCTTATGGTAGTTTTAAGTATATGTGCTGCTGAAGCGAGCACATTATGGTAGTTTTAAGGATCTTCCCTCTTTCCTTGGTGTTTCAAAATTTCAGAATGACATGTCTTTGAGTAGACCTTTTGTTTAGTGAGGACCCTTTCAGGCTAAAATCTTGTGTTCTTTTGTCCTGGAAATTTTTCTTAGGCAATCTCCTCAGTAATATTCTTCCCTCTGTTTTCTTCTGTTTTTCCTATTAGGTGATCACCTCTACTGGCCCTCTAACTCTTTCAACCTTATAATTCATTAAGTTTTTTTTTTCCTCATGTTTTCTATCTCCTTGTCTTCCTGTGATACATTTTTAAAAAAATATTTTATTTTTTTATTTGACAGACAGAGATCACAAGTAGGCAGAGAAGCAGGCAGAGAGAGAGGAGGAAGCAGGCTCCCCACTGAGCAGAGAGCCCAACGCGGGGCTCCATCCCAGGACCCTGGGATTATGACCTGAGCTGAAGGCAGAGGCTTTAACCCACTGAGCCCCCCAGGCGCCCCCTGTGATACTTCTTAAGACATTTCTCAAAACTATCATCCACCTGTGTTGAATCATATTTTAGCTGTCATATTTTTTCATTTTCCAGAGCTTTCCAATATTCTCTAATTCTTTGCTTTGTATTGAATAATATCCTGATGCATCCTCACTTAGCTTTCTGCAGATTTAATGGGGTGTGTGTGTGTGTGTGTGTGTGTGCACGCGCGCGCGCATACTTACCTTGCTTGCTGCCAGTTGCCTCTTTGTTTTGGCCTCTGACTTATATGTTAGAAATGTTTTTGCAGATGTTAGTGTTTTAGCTATTTATATTTAAGAGAAAGGCACTTAAATTCTGTTTAGAAGCTCTGTGTATGAAGGTGAATATATGTTGGTGATACCTGGGGAGATGGCTCTTTTGTAGGGAGATACCTTAGCTCTTTCATCCAGTGTCAGTATGTGAAGTCTTTTAGTTGGAGCTGTTGAATTTCTCCAGTAAAGAATCCTTTAATTTCCCACCTGTGGGATAGCCCTAAATCAGATGAAGTAAGTAGTTGGAAACTGACCATTTTATATTAATCAATTTGTTTATTTATAAATACTTCATCCCTGCTCATCATTCTACATAGTTTCCCAGAGTTCTAAACCTTTCCTGTTCAGTTTCTCCAGATAATAAATTTTCTCTCTCTTCCTGATAGGCCATCATTTGATTGTTGGTGTTTTAAGAATGGGAAAAGGAGTGTTGACTTACCGACAGAGATTTTGAGCTGTACTCCAGGTTTTCTTTCCTGGACCTATGCTTTTCTGTATTTTCTAGGTTTTCTCTAGTAAGCGTGTATTCTAAAATTACATCTTAAAATGTAAAAAGATTCAATAGGTATTTTTTTGTTTACTTTTTTATGACTTGATCTTTTTTATTTAATTTTCTGATTTATGTGAAATTTATCTTCTTGGATGTTGTTAGTAGAGATTCTCCACCCCCACCCCCCAAATAGCTAATCAGTTATCTTGGAATATTAAGTTGAAGATAATGGCAGGAACTTACATGCTGACACTGATTTGTGATGGTGATATGCTCATGTAAATGTTGATCACAAGAATAGATAGGGTGAGCTTCACATTGACCAATGATTAGGGAGTTATATTGGACACCCTCATCACACAGAAAAAGAAACAAAGGACCAATTAGATTAATTTATCTTCTGACATGAAGTGCTCTAAAAGTTATTTTGTTGTTGTTTTAGGTTTCTATGCTTGAATCTGTTCAACAACAGGCAGCTAATGTGCCAATCTTAGAAGAACAGATTATAAATTTAGAAGCAGAAGTTTCAGCCCAAGATAAAGTTTTGAGGTAAGTATACTTTTTATGGCTTTAAAATTTTTATTTCTTCTGCTTTTTGGTATATCTTGTGGAATCTGAACCCCAATAAATCTGTAGTGTCCTGTAGACTGTCTTAGAACTTAAGGAATCTGTTCTACAATCCATCATACCTCCTCTTGCCTCCAGGATGCGTGATGTTTAAGGGGACTAAAAAAAGACTAAATCTTAGCTGAGATGCTTACTTACATGCTTTTATTGAAAATGAACTCGTTCATTTCTTGCCTCACATAGTAGTACATACTGGTGCTTCAGTGGGAGGTCAAGAAATAAAATAGAAGGAATCAGGCACCTTATAATTTATCCCCTTCTTCTGCTTTGAATAAAATGAGAACTGTATGTGTACTAAATAGCCCATTACGTCATTTTGATGATTCTCAAAGTGTAGTTCTGGGACCAGCAATATTAGCATCTTCTAGGAACTTATTAAAATTGTAGGTCTCAGGGGCACCTGGCTGGTATAGTCAGTTGAGCATCCGACTCTTGGTTTGGCTCAAGGTCGTGATCTTGGTTGTTAGAGCCTTGTGTCAGAATTTCTGCTTGAGATTCTCTCTCCCTTTCCCCCATCTCCCTCTCTCTAGAATAAATAAATAAATTAATTAATTAATCTTTCTAAAAAATTGTGGATTTCAGGTTCTGTCTCAGATTTACTGAATTACAAATTCTAGGAGATGAGACCCAGCAATCTGTATTTGAATAAATCCTGCAGGTCATTCTCATGTACCCTAAAGTAATTTTTCATTACCATCAGAGTCTTGTAATTTCTTTGTATTACATGTTATTTTCATTTTATTCCTAGGTATTTTATATTTTTGGTTGTTGTGAGTTTGTTCATGTTCTGTTCATTGATGGTATATAGGAAGGCTGTTTCTTTTTGTATAATATAATTATTTTGTAATTAGAACTTTTTGTCATAATCTTTTATTCTAATAATTTATCATTTTGAGTCTCCTGGATTTTCCAGGCAGCTAATGATAGTTTCAGCAAAAGAAAGAAAATATTGTCTTTTCAAAATTTATACTTACTACTTTTCATTATTCTTTTTGTAACTGTTCGAGAAATCATTGGATATAATGGTGATAATAGTCATTCTTATCTAGTTTCTGAACTATATGGTTATGCTTCTAGTGTCTGACTATGAAATAGGATATAAGCTGTTATTTCAGATATATGTATTATTTCATTCCTTATAAAGATTCTTAGTAGACAGATGATGAATTTTGTCTATCTCTTATTAAATAATGGTTTCTCTTACCTCAGTGATTTAAAATGATAGAATTCCTAGTATTGAGCTATTCTTGCATACGTGGAATAATCTCTTTAATAGCCTTTAAAAATATCCTTTATTGGTACGTCTCGGTGGCTCAGTTAGTTGAGCATTGGGCTCTTGGTTTCTTCTCAGGTCATGACCTCATGGGTCGTGAGATGAACACCACCTCCACCCCATGTCTGGCTCTGCAGGGAGTCTGTGTGAAGGTTCTCTCCCTCTGCCCATCCCCCCACTTGCCCACACATGCATGCACACACTGTCTCTCAGTAAATAAATCTTTAAAAAATATATCTATCCTTTATTTAATAGGGAGGCTGAAGATAAATTAGAGCAGAGCCAGAAAATGGTGATTGAAAAGGAGCAGAGTTTGCAGAAGTCCCAAGAAGAATGTATAAAGTTAAAGGTGGACTTACTTGAACAAAGTAAACAAGGAAAGAGGTATGTGTTTTCAAAGCAAATTTTAAAACAAATTGTTTTTGTAGAAGGAAAAAGAATATATTACCTATTTAAAATCATAGCTAATTTTTTTTTTTTTTTTTAAGATTTTATCTATCTATTTGACACACAGAGAGAGATCACAAGTAGTCAGAGAAGCAGGCAGAGAGGGGGCGGGGGGTGGGAAGCAGGCTACCCTGCTGAGCAGAGAGCCTAGTTCGGGGCTCGATCCTAGCACCCTGAGATCATGACCTGAGCCGAAGGCAGAAGCTTAACCCACTGAGCCACCCAGGCGCCCCATAAAATCATAGCTAATTTTTAAAGTGAAAAAGTTTAAGTAACCTGGTGGTAGGATAATTTAATGTTCTTTTTGTCTATTAATTTTTTTTTTCATTTTCTATTAAAAATTTCATATTACTGGCATTCTGGATTGGGATTAGAAACCTGATAATGATAGTCAGTGTATTGATATTTACTTATTTCTGAAATTAAGTTTTATGACCTACATAAAATTCATGAGGAAGTGTAGTTGGGTCTTCCTTTAGGAATACATAAGTAATGCAGAAGTATTTATTTTATATAAAACACATTTTAAGATAAAGTTTTGTAAGTAGCCTTGACTAAGGAACCGTTAACTCTTAATGTCAATTAACTTGTAAACGAATAAAGATTTAAATTTTTTTAGTTTAATAATATTTTCTAATATCATTATATAATTTATAGCAGTTTTACACAGGGTAAAGTGATAATCTGCATTTTGATCTTCAAAAAAATTTTTATTTTCTTGGGGGCTCCTGGGTGGCTTAGCCACTTAGGCATCTGACTCTTGGTTTCAGGTCAGGTCATGATCTCAGGGTCATAAGATCAAGCCCTTTGTTCAGTTGCATGCTCAGGAGGGGCCTGCTTGAGATTCTCTCTATCCCTCTCCCTCTCTCCCTTCCCCACTCACATGCTTGCACACTCACTTTCTCTCAAATAAAAAACAATAATAAAATCTTTAAAAAGCTTTTTTTTCTTTTTTGAGTTTTTATTTAAATTCCGGTTAGTTAACATACAGTGTAATATTAGCTTCAGGTGTAGAATTTAGTGATTCATGACTTAAATACAATACCTATTGCTCATCACAAGTGCCCCACTAAATACCCATCACCTATTTAACCCATCACCTACCCACCTCCCCTCCATCAACCCTCAGTATGTTCTCTGTAGTTAAGAGTCTGTTTTATGGTTTGTCCCCCACCCATCCATGTTCACCTGTTTTGTTGCTTAAGTTCCACATATGAATGAAATCATATGGTATTTGTCTTTTTGTGACTGACTTATTTCGTCTGGAGTAATACTGTCTAACTCTGTCCACGTCATTGCAAGTGGCAAGATTTCATTCTTTTTGATGACTGAAGAATATTCCATTGTATATACATTCTGCATCTTCTTTATCCATTTATCAGTTGACGGACATTTGGGCTTTTCCCATTATTTGACTATTGTCGATAGTCAAAACATTGGGGTGCACGTATCTCTTCAAATCAGTATTTTTGTATCCTTTGGGTAAATAGTAGTGCAATTGCTGGATCATAGGAAAGTTCTATTTTTTAACTTCTTTTTTTATTTAAAGTAGACTCCATGCCTAGTGTGGAGCCCAGCATGGAGCTTGAATTCACAACCCTGAGATCAAGACTTGAGGTGAGATCATGACTCAGACGCTTAACTGACTGAGCCACCCAGGTGCCTCTATTTTTAACTTTTTGAGGTACCTGCATACTGTTTCCAGAGTGACTGCATCAGTTGGCAGGGTTGTGGAGAAAGGGGAACCCTCTAACACTGTTGGTGGGAATGCAAAAAATTTTTTATTTTCAAAAAAGGTATACCATGATAAAATAAGGTTTTGAAGAAAGTTTTTTTTTAAGAAAGTATTTTTTGAAAAGTTGTCATAAATAAGTTAAATATTTGTTTGCATGTGCATTTAAACTTCTAAAAACTACTTGAAATCTTTAAGTCATTTTTCATTAAAGTAAGCTTGGCAGAATATTTTCCTGCAGTATTTGGTTAGTATAGTTCAAGTTTCAGTATATATTTGGATGGCACTATTACTTTATGGAAATATTTAGGTTTTGGAGTCAACCAGATTTTATTTCTCAGTGGCTCTGTTATCTTGGGCAAACTGTCTGACCTTCTTGAGCTTTAGTTTGTTCATCTGTTAAATCAAGATGATAGTATATCTATGTGAGGATTAAATGAGAAAAAGAAATGTAAGGTGCCTCTTAATAAACACTAACAAATGTGGCTATTTTAAGTGTAAACTGTGGGTTAAACATTCTGAAATTAAGACATATTCAGATAAATTTTTACTTACTCAGATAAACATTTTGTATATGATTATTTGAAATAGTGAAATGATAATACACAAAGACTAGCTTCATAGTATAGCTAAGAAAAAGTACAGAGGAAGAATGACTGGTTATCTCTGTAAAACTTAAATAAGAGATAATTTTTACGGAAGGGTGTTGACTTTGTTTTCATACATTCTGGACAAGGCATGGAAGTATGAAAGCATCACTGCTGAGAACAGTAGGGAGTTTTTTGTACTTATAAATGGATAGATGTAGTAGGAAATGAGGCAAGGAATTGTTAGGCCAAAGTATTTATATTTTAATCTGGAGAGCACATATAGGCAATTGAGATTTTTAGGTAGAGATATGACATCTAAATTTTTGAGAGCTTTTTGAAACTCCATCCATCTAGAATGGATGTTGGCATTCTAAAATTGGAACCTTTGCAAAGATGGGAAGATTAATCATAATCATAATGGGTTAGAAAACTAGTGTAAAGGAAAAGATTGTTTAGCTTTATGCTGTTTATAAGAGACATACCCAAAATATAAGGACACAGAAAAATTGAAAGCAAAAGAATTAGAAGAAATATTTTAGGCAAATAGTCACTAAAACAAAGTAGATATAGCTATATTAATATCACACAAAATAGGTTTAAGTGCAACAAGCATTACTAGAGTTAAAATTACTCTTATAGGGGTGCCTGGGTGGCTCATTTGGTTAACTGTCTGACTCCTGATTTCTGTTCAGGTCATGATCTCATGGTTGTGAGATCCAGGCCTGTGTCAGGCTCTGTGCTGGGTGTGGAGCCTGCTTAAGATTCCCTCTCTCCCTCTGCTCCTCTCCCCGCCCCAGACCTCTCTCCTCCTCTCAAAAAACAAACAAACAAACAAACAAACAAAAAAGGCTCTTATATAATGTTTAAATAACCCTTAAGCAGAAGCCCTAAAGATTCTGAACTTGTGTGAATCTAATAGTAAAATTTCAAATAAAATGAACAAATCTGTAATCATACAGGGAACATTTTTACACATTTACTAGGAATTGTTGTTAGGTGAATAACAAGAAAGCTAGCAGTTGAAGAGTTCAATGACAATTAACAATCTTGATCTCATGTGTATATATGGAAACCTATACCCAACAGTTTGAAAATTCACATTCTTTTAAGCACTTCTAGAACATTTATAATCTCTCACCTCACTGTGCCAAAAGTATGAGTTTCGACAAACACCAGATTGAGTTTCGACAAACAGATTGATATGTTTTATGTATTGCCTTCTCAGACTGTTGTACAATGAAATTAGTATATAATCCCCCCAAATCATGTATGTTTGGAAATTTAAAGCCGGCCTTCTTGATACTTATGGAGCATTGAAGAAATTAGATAAAGATTAGAAAGCTCTTGATGAGGAGTGATATAAAAAAAAAAAATAATCACAGCTCTTGGGCTGCAGCCAAAGATACCCTTTTATTATTATTATTATTATTATTATTATTATTATTATTATTACGTTCAGTTAGCTAGCATATAGTACATTTGATGTAGTGGTCAATGTTTCATTAGTTGTGTATAACACACACACACCCAGTGCTCATCATCATACATGCCCTCCTTAATACCCATACTTTCCCTTCTATAACCCTCAGTTTGGTTCCTGGACCCAGAGTCTCTCATGGTTTGTCTCCCTCTCTGATTTCTTTCCATTCACTTTTCCCTCCCTTCCCTTATGATCCCCTGCACTATCCCTTATGTTCCACATATGAGTGAAATCATATGATAATTGTCTTTCTCTGCTTAACTTATTTCACTCAGCGTAATCCCCTCCAGTTCTATCCTTGTCGATGCAAATGATGGGTATTCAGCCTTTCTAATGGCTGAGTAATAGTCCGTTGTATATGTGAACCACATCTTCTTTATCCATTCGTCTGTTGAAGGGCATCTTGGCTCCCTCCACAGTTTGTCTATCGTGGACATTGCTGCTATGAACACTGGAGGTGCATGTACCCCTTCTTTTCACTATGTCCGTATAGCCAAATAAATTCTTAGAGGAAAATTTTTAGCCTCCTATGTGTATGTTAAATTAATATATGAGTGAGAATGAATGAGTTAAAACATCGAATTTATATAGTCAAAAAAAGGCAGTAGAAGAAAAAGCATCACAAGAAAAATAAAAATAAAAGTATTGAAATAATAAAAGATGAAATGGTGGAATAGAAAACAAGAAAACAATAGAATCACAAAAACCTAAATCTGGTTCTTTTCATAATGACCAAACCAATGGGTACCAGATAAGATTAATCAAGGAGACAAGGCACAAAAGCAATACTGGGGAGGTGAACTATGAGAGACTATGGACTCTGAAAAACAATCTGAGGGTTTTAAGGGGGTGGGGGGTGGGAGGTTGGGGGAACCAGGTGGTGGGTATTAGAGAGGGCATGGATTACATGGAGCACTGGGTGTGGTGCAAAAACAATGAATACTGTTACACTGAAAAGAAATTAAAAAAAGTAAAAAAGCAATACTGGGGTTGAAAAGGAACTTCTAAATTACAGATTTAGCTATGATTTAAGAAATAAGACCAAATACTATGAACCATTGTAGTATGATAAATATGAAAACTTAGACTGAATAAATGACTTTTTAATAAAATATAATTTAACAGAATTTAAGAATAAATTGAAAACGTGAATAGATATATAGCCATTACAGATATTGAATCAATAGTTAAAAATTTGCCTACAGGAAAGTAAACCAAAGAAAACAATGGTGATGACAAAAGGAAACAGGCCCATTATGGCCCACAATATCAAGTTTTGGCAAAGTTGTGGAGCACTTGGAATTCTGATATGCAGGTTATGCAGGGGGCCGTGGAGGGGAAGCATCAGGGTTTGTCAGGAGGCAGAGAGAGTTGGGAGAAAAATATGAGCAGGAGATGTTATTGTGGTGTCTGTGAGAAGGAGCAGTTAAGGCAGGGTCAGCAGGTTTAGGTTTGGTAGTATAAATAATCTCAATGGACTGAGTTTAAGACTGTCCTGAGTTGTCTAGTACCTGGTCCTGAGGTAATTAGGACAGAGGATTATTGGCCCTGAGTATAAGAGCCGAAGACTGGAGTGAGGAACCGGCTCTGGGTTGATTAGTTCGTTTATGAAAGGTAAACTTCCAGGTGAGTAATTTACTATCTTTAAGAATTGGCTAACCCTGGGAGGGCCAGTCTTCCTAGGATCTGTAAGGCCCCACGTATCAAAATGTCAGAATAGAAGGACATACTTAATCTGATAGAAAAAGTTATAAAATGTTACTGAAAATCTTAAGAAAGACCTAACTAATGAAGTATATATCAGAGATTGCTTTGGTAGCACATACTAAAATAAAACTATATATACTATTTTTTCTGGAAGGGAGCCTAATATAAAATTGTCAGTTTTTCCCAAAACAATTGATACATTCAATACAATTTCAATCAGTATCCCAAAAGATTTTTGGTAAACTGTATTGAACTGACCCTGAATATCATATGTAAGAACAAAGGTCTAAGAATAAGGGAGGCAATTTTGAAGCTCTAGACCAAAGTGGAGGACATGCCTGTAGATACCAGGACTTCTGAAGTTATATGAATTAAATTAATGTGTTGTTGGTATAGGAATACCCCTCCCCCCCCAAAAAAATTGATTGTATAGAACAGATCCTCTTTAGCAAACATACACACAAGGGAAACTTGCTATGTAACAGGTGGCATTACAAATCAGGGGAAAGATTCGAAGAATCAGTAAGTTAAGGTGCTGGACAGACTGACATTGTGTGTTTCATATGTGGTAGAGTGGAAAGAGTATAATGTCCCTTATGTAGTGTGCTCCCAAGAATGAACAGCCGGCATCTACTACTCATGAGGAGACAGGCAAGGCTAAGCAGATGTTTCGCAGCATGCATTCAATGATTACTGGATTTCTCACTTGGGACACATCAGCTGTCTTGAGAATGTGAGAGAACCCTGGTTTGATGTGTTTCTCCTCATGGTGAAGCACAAAGCTTGAGAAATAGTAGGTAGTTGTGAAAAGAGAGGGAAGTAGGATGAGAAAAACATGTAGTGATAATCTACTTCCAGATAGCTTGAGTGGCTGCTGCACATTTATGCCAGCTTTGGTCATAGGTCATTTTTAACTTTATACTTGGTCACATTAGGAAGTAAAAGAAGGTAGAATCATTGAATCCAGGGCTTCACAGTAAATACAGAATTGACCACCAGCTTCTGGCAGTTGAAGATCTCATCTTGTGTGACTCTTCAACGGTGTTGTCATTATAGACCTTTGAGTAACCTCTGTGTGTATGTGTGTGTGTGTGTGTGTTTGTGTGTGTGTGAAAGGTTTTTTTCTACTTATTAAACAGAGAATGCTCATATTTCTCTATATAAGAAAATATAAAATACTCGCATAGCATGAGTCTAAAATCATGTGGTTTTTTTGTGCACCTTATTTGACATTTAATTTTGTGTCAGTAGTCCGTGTACCCTGGTGGTTGAGAGCAAGGGCCCACCTGCTTCTTAGATTCATACATTGTGTTTACTACTTAATATGTGTGAGGGCGTGCCTTGAGCATACTGTTTAGTTTTTTTAGATACTAGTTACAGATAAAATAAGGATAATGTCCGATTGACAGAGTTGTGACCATTTGATTAGGTATATAAAGCAGCTAAAGCTCTCTGTGGCACATAATATATGTTCAATAAATTCAAACTATTATTGTAAAAAAATTGTCGGTGTCATGAAAGACTTAAAAAAATGCTGAGCTATTCTAGATTAAAGAAACTAAAGATAGAAAATAACTAAAAGCGGTATGTGATCCTAGATCAGAAGAAAAAAAAAGATCTATAAAGAACATTAGAATAACTGATAAAACTTACACATGAATTATATGTTAGATAATAGTATTGTAACAATTTTAAATTTTTTGAATTTGATAGTTGTGGTTATATGAGGCAATGTGTGTTTTCTTAGGATACATACTAAAGTATTTAAGGGTGAAGGTTACTTATTTCTCTAGAATGCAATTCACTACAAAAACATCTCAGGTGAGAGACAAAAGCGGTTGTGGCCAAATATCAAAAATTGGTTAATCTGCATTAAGGGGTACCTGTTTGAAATTTAAAAAACAAAAAGTTCATCAAATGTTGCTGGGAAAATTCTTTATTGATTTTTAATAATTAAATAAGATCCCTGCTTTGTGCCTGTAGGAGTGCTGTCATCCTGACTCTGTTTTAGGCCCTCCACCTTGTTCATGTTCACTGGATTACCTCTCTTGGGGCTACGTGTTCTGGGCCCCTTGAGATTAATATACATACCTTAGAAATGCCAGTCAAGGTAGGGATGGGGGCGGCTTGCTTTGGCCTCCCAGGAATCTGTTAGAAATAACATAGTCTTTCCCCTTTCGATGCACAGGTAGGCCACAAGACCTAATTAAAGGTTAGTTCTCAGGTACAAGCAAACCCTCTGATCTCACTGTGGTGACCCATTTCCTCCCCGCCATGCATCCCCTTGCTTTGTAAAATCTTTAGGCTAAGGCCTGGACTTTACAGAGAAGAGGTTTAGAAAATAGAAAAACTTTTGGGCGTGGGTATGATACTGACTATTTCAGCCCAGTAGTCTCAGTTCGATGTGAAAGGTATGAGGAAAGATCAGGGTTAACTAAGGCAGGGCTTTGTAGTGGTTGGATGTTGTTCAGATTTTTATATCTTTTAGATATGTCTTTTGAAAATACCTTTTTGAAAATTTACTTGCCCTTTGCAAAGGTCATAGGATTTATTGAGTATTTTTAATATACTAGACAGTGGACTGATTCTGTAATAACTGATCTTTGAGAATTTGTACAGCCTAAGCCACTTCCTGTAATCTTTTCCAGATAAAAAAAATTGCCAACACATAGGAATGTATGTATGTTTCAAAGTTAATGTATTTTATTTTTCATATTGATAATAGGAAACTTTTTAGTCTCTATTCATTTTGCGGTTTAAGCCTACTATTCTTTTTTAGTACTGCTCATTTCTAATTTTTCCTTACAATAAAATATAGGTTACTTTGGAGTTTCACTAGTCAAATGTATAACATTCTTTACTTTTATTAATCATCCCTTTTTAAATTTTAGAGCTGAACGACAAAGGAATGAAGCACTATATAATGCTGAAGAGTTAAGTAAAGCTTTCCAACATTATAAAGAAAAAGTGGCAGAAAAACTGGAAAAGGTAAGAAGCAGATGTGCCAATTCAGTGTTTTGTGTTACTGTCTATATCTAAATATAAAAGCAGACATAAATAGAATATGTTTACTTAGAATTAAAGCAGGGAATAATTTTTATGACCTCATAATAAAATTGTTGGAATAAAGAATTTAAAAATACTGGTTAAGGCTGGTGTTCATAATCTTCTTTTAATGAGCAAAAATCTTTTTTTATCCAAAGTGGGAAAAGAATGGAGACAAGGGGAAAAACAATACATAGAGAAAGGAAAAAAAAAAAATGCAGAGAAGGATGAGGTGAGTGAGCAGAAGTTGGAGCCGTAGATGTAGAAACAGAAAATTTGTTCCCATCCCCTTGATGGAAATGAAGGCAGAGTAGATTGTAGAGCCTTTAATTGGTCTCCCTGGACCTGCCACCCTGGGAGGGTCTGTCTTCTGCTTCTCAGAGGGAACATTCCTTGAACAGATTCTGCATAGTAGTATAGTGACTTTATTATATTCATTTAATATTTTCAAGTAATGCCACATGGATTATAAAACCTGTTTGGAGGAAGGCCACATGCTGAATATTCAGATGTTGAGCTCAGAAGGGAGGTCTGGTCAATAGATACTAATGTGAGAGACTTTCATTTTGATTTAATAATTGAAACAGAGGAAGTTAATGATTCTGTTCAAAGAAAGGTAGACAGAAGAAATATTAAAATTTTAATAAGGGGGTGTTTGGGTGGCTCAGTTGGTTAAGCATCTGCCTTCGGCTCAGGTCACGATCCCAGGATCTTGGCATCAAGCCCCACATCAGGCTCCTTGCTCAGTGGGGGGCCTGCTTCTCCCACTCCCTCTGACTGCTGTTCTGCCTACTTGTGCTTGCTCTCTCTCTCTCTCTGTCAAATAAATAAATAAAATCTTTAAAAAATAATTTAATAAGAGGGGTGCCCGGGTGGCTCAGTTGGTTAGCTCAGGTCATGATCTCAGGGTCCTGGGATGGAGCCCAGCATCAGGCTCCCCACTCTGCAGGGGGTCTGCTTCTTCCTCTACCCCCACCCTGCTTTTGTGCTCTCTCTTTACTCTCTTTCTTTCTCTTAAATGAATAAATAAAATCTTTTTAAAAAATAAAAATTTAATAAGGACAAATACCATATGATTTCACTTATATGTGGAATCTAAAAAAAATGAACAAAAAGCAATATCAGACCTATAAATAAAGAAAACAAACTGATGGTTCACAGAAAGGGAAGGAGGATGGGGGAGGGCAAAATGGCTATACCTGTAGAAGGTACAGGCTTCCAGTTAGGGAATGCATAAGTCACAGGGATGAAAGGTACAGTATAGGAAATAGAGTCAATGGTATTATAATAGTGTTGTGTGGTGTCAGATGGGAACTACACTTGTGGTGAGCATAGCATAATGCATAGAGTTGCAGAATCACTCTGTTGTACATCTGAAACTAATGTAACATTGTGTGTCAACTATATTTCTTTCTCTTTTTTTTTAAGATTTTATTTATTTATTTGACAGAGAGAAATCACAAGTAGGCAGAGAGACGGGGCGGGGGGCAGGCTCCCCACTGAGCAGAGACCCCGATGTGGGACTCGATCCCAGGACCCTGGGATCATGACCTGAGCCAAAGGCAGAGACCCAACCCACTGAGCCACCCAGGTGCCCAACTATATTTCAATGAAAAAAAATTTAAAAATCAGGATCTTATTAGGTACTGGTCTGAAGTGTAAATTAATCTGGTCACTGTTTTGAAAGCCTTGGAGAAGATCCCCATGGGAATGCAATAGCATAGAAGGGATTTTTTATAAGGTAATATGAAGGAGGTAGAATACTCACTGCTGGGGGAATATCCTCAGGGAGAGGGAGGACTTTATACAGGAAAGAGAGGAAAAACATAAGATGCTTTTTTACACTTCTCCTTAGGATTCTCAGTTTCAAACTCTGGTCAGCAGAGCCCTATAGTAACGTAGATGTAACAGAAAGTGGAGGCAGATCTCTTGAGTCCTCTTCTCCCACCACTCCAACCTGGGTGCTTGACTTTTTTTTTTTTTTTAAGATTTTATTTATGTCTTTGAGAGAGAGAGAGAAAGAGATTGAGAGAATGAGCAGTGGGGAAGGGCAAATGGAGAAGCAGATTCCCGCTGAGCAGGCAGCTGGATGTGGGGCTGGATCTCAGGATCCTGGGATCATGACCTGAACTAAAGGCAGATGCTTAACTGAGGCCACCCAGGCACCCCCTGGGCGCTTTACTTTTACCTGTTTTAGATTTGATTTCAGTGGGGGTATTCAGTGGCTAAAATTTCAAGAATTATTTCTCCGGAACATTTGCAGTATAGTTTGCCTTTACTAACTCGATGTAGCATCCCTACATGAGTTGCTTGCCTGTGGCCTGTGAGGCCAGAACACCTACTTTCAGATGGTAGTACCATTGCCCCTCTGTCACAGGCCTTAACCATTTCTGGACAGATGGTCGAGTCCCCCTCCCTGCCCTTTGTTATTGCTGAGGAAGTTTACTTTGCTCCTTTCACTACAAGACCAGGGCCTTAAACATGTGGAATATGAACTGTACTCTCATGTTTATTTCTGAAATCACTATTTTTTATTTTGGAACACCTAAAATTTATGACCACAGTAGTATGTCCACTTAAAATGAATTATTGTTTTAGGTTCAAGTTGAAGAAGAAATATTAGAGAAAAATCTAATTAGCTGTGAAAAAGAAAATAAAAGGCTACAGGAAAAGTGTGGTCTATATAAAAGTGACCTTGAAATTCTAAAAGAGAAATTAAGGTACAGTATCCTGTTGTGGAAAAAGGATTTTTGTGTGGAAATGAAAAAAGAACTGAAACATTATAGAACATTTGTATATTGTAATTATGGCCTTAAATTGCATAGAAAGATAGGTTCCGTGACTGAAATTGTTTTCTAGGTAACGTTAGGATTCCTTTTTTTTACTAAATAATTTTTTTAATATTTTTTTATAAACATACAATGTATTACTAGCCCCAAGGGTGCAGGTCTATGAATCACCAGGTTTACACACTTCACAGCACTCTCCATAGCACATACCCTCCCCAATGTCCATAACCCCACCACCTTCTCCCCCTCCCCGCCGCCCTGCAACCCTCAGTTTGTTTTGTGAGATTAAGAGTCTCTTATGGTTTGTCTCCCTCCTGATCCCATCTTGTTTCATTTATTCTTTTCCTACCCCCCAAACCCCCCACGTTACATCTCCACTTCCTCATATAAGGAAATCATATGATAGTTGTCTTTCTCCGATTGACTTATTTCGCTAAGCATAATACCCTCTAGTTCCACACACGTTGTCGCAAATGGCAAGATTTCATTTATTTTGATGGCTGTATAATATTCCATTGTATATATATATACCACATCTTCTTTATCCATTCATCTGTTGATGGACATCTAGGTTCTTTTCATAGTTTGTGTATTGTGGACATTGCTGCTATAAACATTCGGGTGCTAACGTTAGGATTCTTAACCGATAAAATATATTTATATTAATATACTTGTAAATACAGCGTAATATGATCAAGATATTTGTTTTGCATATATTTAGAGAAAATGAACACACACATACTGTCCTTGTGGTGTGATATTAGCTTGTTAGTAAAATATGTGTTCTTCAAATCATGATGAATTACTTAGTCCAGACTTCTCATTTCAGAGACATTAAAAATGTGAAATAGGAAACTATGAATGCATTGTGATGTATTTCAGTATTTAATTTTTTATTGTAGAATATTATTCTGCTGTATGGATGTACCACATTTTTATATCCATTAATCCATTCACCAACAGTTCTAAAGATTAGATTGTTCTAATGTTTGACATGTTTTTATAGGTGTATGTGGGTGTGTGTGGGTATATATATTTGAAAATAATACTGTTTAGTATTCAGTTAATGGTTGATTACTTTTCTTAGAGTTATGGCTAAGTTCATGATTTTTCCTTATATAATTTAAAACTTTCTTGATGTTGCAATATGTTGAATTAGGATTTTGGAGTTAGATCTCCTGTCTTACACTTTTCAAAAGGGAGCAGAAATGCTTTGAAGATAATGGAATTATCCTGCCCTCCTATTTACTGTGAGATACTGGCAAAGTTTCATAACCTTTCAATAGCTTGGTTTCCTTCTCTGTAAACAGAGAATGATAATAGTGCTGCCCACATAAAGTTGTGGGTGCCTGGCATGCAGAAAGTAGGCACTCAGTAAAGTGAGCTGGTGTTACTGTTCTAGAATTAAAGCTTTAAAATATTTTAAAAGTGAGATTAACTAAATATGACTACTGAAAATAGATGTATATTTTATTCTCATTTTTATGCTTGTTTCTTCATAGGCAGTTAAAAGAAGAAAATAACAATGGAAAAGAAAAATTAAGGCTCATGGCAGTGAAAAATTCAGAAGTTATGGCACAACTGACTGAGTCTAGGCAAAGTATTCTGAAGCTAGAGAGTGAATTAGAGGACAAAGAAGAAGTACTTAGAGAAAAATTTTCTCTAATGAATGAAAACCGAGAATTAAAGGTCCGTGTTGTAGCACAGAATGAGCGACTGGATTTGTGTCAACAAGAAATAGAAAGTTCAAGGGTGGAACTGAGAAGTTTGGAAAAAGTTATGTCCCAGTTGCCAGTAAGTATGGGTGAAAAAGAAAATTTTACTGAACTGCTTTATGAGAGGTCATCTTGTGGTTGCTTTATTAGTATAAATATATGTATGTCTGTATGTCTGTACGTATTTTTACATATCTGTACTTTCAATCATGAATTTCTTTTCTGTCTAATCCCTTTTCTTTTTCTGCACTTAACCTTTCTACTCTTCCACCCTGTCTTAGTCTCTGAGGTGCCATATGTAAGAGTGACACAGGATTTTTTTTTTTTTTTTGACAGAGAGCACAAGTAGGCATAGCAGCAGGCAGAGGGAGAGGGAGAAGCAGGCTCTCCACCGAGCAGGGAGCCTGACGTGGGGCTTCATCCCAGGACCCTGGGATTATGACCTGAGCTGAAGGCAGCGACTTAACTGATTGAGCCACCCAGGCATCCTGACACAGGATTTTTAAAAAATAGCTTCATTTAAGTAACATTGACATAGCATAGAATTCACTAATTTTAATTGTACCGTTCAGTTATTTTTAGTAACCTTGCAAGTTTTGGAACAATACCACGATCTAGTTTTCAAACATTTTTATCATCCCCAAAAGATCTTTGTGCTTATTTGTAATTAGTCCCTGTACCCACACCCACACCTAGGGAACCACTAATCTACTTTCTTGTCTCTAGAGATTTGTCTTTTCTGAGCATTTCATATAAATAAAATTATACAATATATGCTTTCTTGCATTCTAAAAATTTGGGGGGATCATCCATTGTGACACATATCAGTACTTCATTTCCTTTTATTGTTGAATATTAGTCCATTGTATGGATATACCACATTTTATTTATCTATTCACCATTAGATGGACATTTGGATTGCTTCCACTTTTGGACTATTAAGAACAATGCTACTGTGAACATTTGCATACAACTGGTTTTGTGGACATACTTTTCATTTCTTTTGAGTAGATAGTTACCTAGGAGTGGACTTTCTGTGTCATATGGTAAAGTTATGTTAAACTATTTTCCAGAGTAGCTGTACCATTTTAGGTTCTCACCAGGAATGTATGATTGTTCCTGTTTTTCTGCATCCTAGCCAACATCTTTTATTATCTGTCTTTTAGATTATAGCCATCTTAGTGGGTATAAAGTGGTATCACATTGTAGTTTTAATTTGCATTTTTCTAATGACTAATGATGTTGTGTGACTTTTCATGTACTTATTAGAATGCACAGAGCATTAAAATGTTTTTATGATAGCAGCTGACCACCATTTCTCTTTCAGTTATATATATGACCATATATATAAGTGAGATTAGGAAGAAAGTAAATATAACTGTATCAGAAACCCATTATTGTTACATGTATGATAAGGGTGAGATCAGGAAAAGAGCATAGATAAATATCTCATGGATGGTTTCAAATATATTTGAAGGGGTGGTAGACTCTTACCAGTTTTAAACTACCATGGAATTAATAAGCTGAAAGGGGCCTTAGAAATCGTTTGATTCAACACCTTCATTTTATTGCTGAAGAAATGTAGCACCAAGGAAGTAAGTAACTTTTACAACTAGCTGGTAGCAGAATTAAAACTAGAATGCATGATTCTTGGTTCCCAGACCTTTGCTATATCTGCTTTTCTAGGATCCTGATTTTTTGCTTAGGTTTTTAATGTACTGTTTACTTTTGAAATTTGACAGTAATTAGATGCAGATTGTATTCATTTTTAAAATTTTTAAAAAGATTTTATTTAAAAGGGAGAGAGAGAGAATAAATGGTGATAGGAGCAGAGGGGGAAGGAGAAGCAGGCTCCCTGCTAAGCAGGGAGCCCGATGCAAGTCTCCACCCCAGAACCCTGGGTTCATGACATGAGCTGAAGACAGATGCTTAACTGACTGAGCCACCCAGGAGCCCAATAGCATTCATTTTAAACTGATATTCTCATTTGACTCAATATCAAGAATTACTTTCTATGTGATTCTGAAGTTGGTGTGGTAATATATGTTTGATTCTGTGTTTCATGCAATGCTAGGAATAACATGGTTTGGAAATGTGAATTTTTTTCATTTCTAGGAAGCTTGGTTTGGTTATAATTTGAAGGTAGTAGTCATTAAGTGCTTATCTTACCCCCTTTCACAACTAATTAAAAAAATTCTCTATTGTTCAAACATACAGAAAAGCACATACCACTTGTTATATCTGAGTAATATATTGTGATATCCACTTCAGATTTTTTTAGAATAAAATTTTACAGATAAATAAAGCCTCTTTATGTACTGTGTTAGATCCCAGTCCTTTCAATCTGTCCTCAGAGGTAGGCACTATTCTGAGACTCATGTGTATCCTTCTTGTCTATATTTTAAATGTTGCCACATATGAATGCTCTAGAAAAACATATATTACTAATATATTTTTGGAAAATACTACATGTGCCTCTGTTGTTTTTCACTTAATGTTGTGTTATATGATGTCTCCAAATGATTTATATAACGCAGGTTTATTTTAACTCTTGTGGTTTTCCTGCTGTCTTAACATTTCATAATGTTATTTATACATTTATCCTGTTGATGGACCTTAGGTTATTTCTGTTAATTCACATAATTTTTAAAAATTGGAGTTCTGAATAATAAAACAATTACATCATCGATGTAAGTTTACATGTGTTTGTTTTTAAATTTGCAGTTAAAAAGAGAGATGTTTGGTTTTAAGTCATCTCTTTCTAAACACCAGATGAGTAGTTTCTCAAACAAGGAAGACAGTTACATTGGCTGCTGTGAGGCAAATAAAATGGTGATTTCAGAATTGAGGTATGGTTTTCAGATGCTGAAGTTGCAGCAAATACTGTGTTTTTTAAAAATTGGTAATTAATTTAATCTTTGAGAAGATGAAAAATGTACAGAAAAGTTCTGCAAGTATTATAACAAATATCTATGTTTCCACAACTAATAATTGATTCTTCCTAACATTCTGTGATTTTTTTTCCAAATGTGTTTAAGTAAAAAGTAAAAACATTATGGGATGTTCCTTCTCACTAGTCTCATTCTCCTCCTAAGTGTCCACCATCCTGAATTGTGTGTATATTCTTCAGTCCATTTTGTATATGTTTACATCCATACATGGAAAATATACTATGTGCTTATATTGTTTGTAATTTTGCTTTTTCACTCAGCATTATTTTTTAAATTCATAAATGTTGAGGTAGGTAGTTAGAGTGACTAATCAATGGGTGGATTAGTATGGTTAGTTTTAGTAGCTAACTATATAGGAGTCTATCCTATAACTGTATCACTATTTATTGATAGCTACCTTGTTTCTACTTTTCTTCCATTATAAACAGTGCTCCAAATTACATACATTTACATGTTTCCTTTTACAATATACCAGAGTTTCTCCAAAAGGGAAATTGCTGGGTCATGGTGTGTGTATATTTTTAGTTTTACTGGGTACTATCAAGTTTTTAAAATAGCTGAACCAGTTTAGATTCCAATCAATGGTATGTAAGAATTTCTACATCCTGCCCAATAGTTAACAAATACCAGAGTTTTAAAATTTTGCTAACTTGAGGTAAAAATAATATGAGATATTTATATAGGATCTTTCTAATAATTTTTGGTGTATTTTATTTTGTTCCAGGATTAAGCTTGCAATAAAGGAGGCAGAAATTCAAAAGCTTCAGGCAAACCTGGCTGCAAATCAGTTATCTAAGAGTCTTATTGCTTGTAATGACAAACAAGAAAGTGGCAAATTAAATAGTTTAGAGACAGAACCGGTAAAACTAGGAGGTAGTCAATTAGGTGAGTATATTAAATTGAATTTTTAAATTCTAGGTCTTTTTTTTTTTTAAGATTTTATTTATTTTGGGGGAGGGGGAAGCATAAGCATGAGCAGGGGGAGGGGCAGAGGGAGAATCAGGCTCCCCACTGAGCAGGGACCCTGGGATCATTACCTGAGGCAGACATTTAACTGACTGAACCACCGAGGTGCCCCTTAATTCTAAGTCTTTTATGATAATTTTTTAGAGAAATGGATTATCAAAAGTTTAGTTTCTATTATCGATAATCTATTAGTACTAGTTTGGGTTGGTCTGATCTCTCCTCATTCATGATTTTATCTATCTGAGGCCTTTCTCTCTCTCTTTTTTTTTTTTTTTTTTAAAGATTTTTTTATTTATTAATTTGAGAGAGACAGAGTGAGTGAAAGCATGAGCAGGGTAGGGGCAGAGGGAGAGCATGAAGCAGACTCCCCGCTAAGCAGGGAGCCTAACGCAGGGCTCAGCCCTAGGACCCCAACATCATGATCTGAGCCAAAGGCAGATGCTTAACTGACAGAACCACCCAGGTCCCCTTCTCTTTTCGTTTTGATAAATCTGACTCAGGGTTTATCAGTTTTATTCTTTCAAAGAACCAGTTCCTGGTTTCATTGATCTATTCTGGGTTTCTTTTTTTGTTTGTTTCTATATCATTTATTTCTGCTCTAATCTTTATTTCCCTTCTCCTGGCTGTAGGCTTTGTTTGTTGTTCTTTTTCTAGCTCCTTCCAGTGGCATTTAAAAAAAAATTTTTTTTAATTTCCATTATTTTTTTTAAGATTTTATTTATTTGAGAGAGAGAGATCACAAGTAGGCAGAGAGGCATGTAGAGAGGGGGAAGCAGGCTCCCCGCTGAGCAGAGAGCCCAGTTTGGGGCTCGATCTCAGGACCCTGAGATCATGACCTGAGCCGAAGACAGAGGCTTAACCCTCTGAGTCACACAGGTGCCCTGCCCTTTTTTTTTTTTTTTTAAATACAAAGATATATATATATATATATATTTTTTTTTTTTTTTTTTTTTATAAACATATATTTTTTTTTCCCCAGGGGTACAGGTCTGTGAATCGCCAGGTTTACACACTTCCCCACACTCATCATAGCACATACCCTCCCCAATGTCCATAATAACCCCATTATATATATATTTTTTTAAAGAGTTATTTATCTGAGCAATAAAGAGAGAGCACACACAAGCAGAGGGGAGGGGCAAAGAGAGAGGGAGAAGCAGATTCCCCACTGAGTAGGGATCCCCATGCAGGACTCAATCCCAGGACCCTGGGATCATGACCTGGGCTGAAGGCAGATGCTTTACTGACTGACCCACTCAGGCGCCCTCCAATGACATTTTTTATAGAACAGGAGAACGATCCTAAAATTTGTAGGGGACCACAAAAGACCCAATAGCCAAAGTAATTTTGAAAAAGTAAAACAAAGCTGGAGGCATCACATTTCCTAATTTCAAACTATATTACAAAGCTATAATATTTAAAACAGTGTGGTATTGACATTAAAAACAGACATAGATCAATGGAACAGCATAGAGACCACAAAACCTGTGCATAAGGAGTCAATTAATTTACAACAAAGGAGATAAGAACATTCGATAGGATAAGGATAACCTTTTCAATAAACACTGTCAGGAAAACTGAATAGCCAAATGCAAAAGAATGAAAGTAGATTACTATCTTACAGACAAAAATCAACTCAAAATGGATTATGGATGAATATAAAACCTGAAGCCGTAAAACTAGAAGAAAATGTAAGAAAAAAGCTCCCAGATACCAGTCTTGATGATGATTTTCTTTTGGACTTGAGACCAAAATCAAAAACAAGAAAGTAAAAATAAGTGGGACTATATCAAACTAAAAAGCTTCTCTCCAGCAAAAGAAAAGACAACCTATAAAGTGGGAGAAAGCATTTGTAAATCATATCTGATAAGGCGTTAATGTCCATACATAAAAATTCCTGCAACTCAATACAAAAAAAATTTGATTTAAAAAAATGGGCAGAGGCGGGGTACCTGGCTCAGTCATTTGAGTATCTGACTCTTGATTTCAACTCAGTCTTGATCTCAGGGTCGTGTAATTAAGCCCCGAGTTGGGTTCGGCACTCAGTGTAAAGTCCGCTTGTCCTCACCCTCTGCTCCTCCCCTAGCTCTCTCTCTCTCTCAGATAAATAAAATATTTTTTTTAACCAACTGAGCCACCCAGGCGTCCCTAAAATATTTTTTTTAAATGGGCAGAGGATCTACATAGACATTCTTCCAAAGAAGACATCCACATGGTAAACAAACACATGAAAAGATGCTCAACAGCACTAATCATCAGGGAAATGCAATCAAAGCCACAATGACATATCACCCCACATCTGTCAGAATGGCTATCATCAAAAAGGCAAGAAATAAACATTGGTGAGGATGTGAAAAAAAGGGAACCCTTGTGCCCTGTTGGTGATCACATAAATTGTACAGTTGCTTTGGAAAACAGTATGGAAGTTCCTCAAAAAATTAAAAATAGGACTACCATATGTTACAGTAATTCCAGTTCGGAGTATTTATCTGACATCTGAAATCACTATCTTTTTTTTATTATGTTCAGTTAGCCATCATACAATACATCATTAGTTTTTGATGTAGTGTTCAATGATTCATTAGTTGCATACAACATACAGTGCTCATCACAACACGTGCCCTCCTTAATACCCATCATCTGGTTACTCCATCCTGCCAACCCCCTGAAATCACTATCTTGAAAAGATGTCTGCACTCCTATACTATATATATGTATATAATGTACGCATACATGCTGAAATATTATTCAGCCATAAAAAAGACACCCTGCCACTTGTGACAACATGGATGAACCTTGAGGACATTAGGTTAAACAAGAAGTCAGGCAGAGAAAGACAAATACTGCATGATCTTGCTTATGTATGAAATGTCAAAACAACAAAACAAACTCATAGAGGACAAACTGGTGTTTGCCAGAGGCAGGACTTAGGGGTGGGGAAAATGGGTAAATGTGGTCAAAAGGTACAAACTTTCAGTTATAATATAAACAAGTCCTGGAGATGTAATATATAGCATGATGACTATAGTTACTAATACTGTATTAGATGTATAAAAATTGTTGGGAGAGAATATCTTTCTTTTTCTTTATTGTGTTAGGTTAGTCATTCGTTTTTGATGCAGTGTTCCAGGATTCATTGTTTATGTGGGAGAGAAGATCTTAAAAGCTGTCATCCCTCCCTAAAATTTGTAACTATATGTGATGATGTATATTAAATAGACTTATTGTAGTAATCATTTCAAAATACATACACATACCAAGTCATTATGTCATACACCTGAAACGAATATAGTGTTATATGTCAATTATATATCAATAAAAAATAGCTGGGATAATTATATTAATTTTGGACAGAGTTGAGGCTGACAGAATTAGAAGGATAAATTAACAAACCCACATATATATCTGAAGATTTCAAAAGTACTTTCTCAGTAATTGATAGAACAAGTACACAGAAAATCATTAAGAGGGGGCGCCTGGGTCCCTCGGTGGGTTGGGCCACTGCCTTCCGCTCAGGTCTTGATCTCAGGGTCCTGGGATCAAGTCCCGCATCAGGCTCTCTGCTCGGCAAGGAGACTGCTTCCCCCTCTCTCTGCCTGCTGCTCTGCCTACTTGTGATCTTTCTCTGTCAAATAAATAAATAAAATCTTAAAAAAAAAATCATTAAGAGGAAAGAAGACTTAAGTACTATAAAGAAGTTTAATATGATTGACATTCACTCTATACAGTAATCACCAGAATATACAATTTTCTCAAATGTATTTAAAATATGCATTAAGATACTCCATATGCTGGCTAATAAGTGAAGTCTCAAAACATTTTAAAAAACTGAAATTAAAAAAAAAAACTGAAATCAGTTTCATTCATACAACCTAGTGTCCACTACTAATAACAAAAAAATAGCCAGAAAATTCTAAATATTTGGAAATAAACACACACAAAAGATATTATAGGATATTTTGAAGTAAATAAAATGAAAATACAACATATAAAAATTAGTGTCAGCTATAGCATTGCCTAAAGATAATTTTATACCTTAAAACACTTAGATTAGAAAAGAAGAAATGTTTAAAATCAATAATCTAAGCTTTCACTGTAAGAAAAATTAAAGACAATTAAACCCGAAGGAAACTGAGAAAGGAGTACAAGGGATCCTGTGGGAATGTTTTTCTGGTTTTGGGGTTTTTTAAAAAATTAAAGTATAATTAACATAGCATGTTATGTTAGCTTCAGGTATACAATATAGTAATTCAACATTTGTATACATTACTCAGCATTCATCATGATAAGTGTACTCTTAATCCTTTTTATCTGTTTAACTCTTTCTCCACCCTCTGGCAACAACCAATTTGTTCTCCATATATGAGTGTATTTTTGTGTTTTTTTTCTTTGTTCATTTGTTTCTTAAATTCCACATGTGAGTGAAATCAAACAGTATTTGTCTTTCTCTGACTTATTTCAGTTAGCATTATATCCTCTAGGTCCATTTATGTAGCAAATGGCAAAATCTCATTTTTTATTTTTTGTGGCTGATACTACTTTTAAGGTTGATATTACTGAATGTAATGTTCCATTTTATACACGCCCACACCCTGTCTTCTTTATTCATTCATTTATCGGTGGACACTTAGGTTGCTTCCATATCTTGGCTATTGTAAATAATAATGGAATAAATATAGGGGTGCATATATCTTTTTGAGTTAGTGTTTTCATTTTCTTTGGGTATACACCCAGTAGTAAAATTACTAAATCATATAATAATTCTGCTTGTTTTTCTTTTAAATAATTTATTTATTTATTTGACAGACAGAGATCACAAGTAGGCAGAGAGGAAGCAGTAGGGGGCAGGCAGGCTCCCCGCTGAGCAGAGAGCCCACGATCCCAGGGCCCTGGGATCATGACCTGAGCCAAAGGCAGAGGCTTTAACCCACTGAGCCACCCAGGCACACCTCTGTTTTTGTTTTTTTAAGGAACTTCCATTTTGTTTTCCAAATGTGTTTTTTATTTTAGCTGTTCTGGCAGGTATGAGGTGATATCTTACTGAGGTTTTGATTTGCATTTCCCTGATACTTAGTGATGTTGAACACTTTCTCATATGTCTGTCTGTTGGCCATTTGTTTCTGATGGAAATGTTAGATGTCTTGATTGTGGTGATAGTTACAAAGATATAAGCCTATGAAAAAAACAAACATTTGACCAAGTCTATCGAACTTTTTATTTTAAATGGGTGCACTTTATTGTAAGTAAAATTTACATCAAATACCTTTTTATTTATTTAAATAATAATACTTTTGCCCCCTTGTCGGGGGGCAAAGGGAGAGGGAGAGAAAAACTGTCATCTTGGTGCTTGTTTGGTATTTATTTTAATGACCTTTATTCATCTTTCCTGCTTTCTTTTGGATCAGTTATATTTTAGTATTCCATTCTTGTCTCCACTATTGATTAGCTAACTATACCTCTTTATTTTCTTAATGGTTGCCCTAGTGGTTAACTTATGTATCTTTAACTTATCATGGTCTATCTTCAAGTATAATTGACTGGTGGCAGAAAAAATGACAGCAGAGAAAATTAGATAGCTAAGTGATTAGAGAGAATAGGGATGAGTAATGAGATTATTAGCAGAGTGCATGCTAGTTATTAGCGGTGTTAACAAATATGTTATAAATTTTCTTACATCAAAGAGTATAGAGCTAATGATAGATAGATAGCCTAAATTGTGAACTATTAGGAACACGGAGAATTGGTAGGAGGTGGCTGCTTAAGCAACCCTTGAAAGCATAATACATCTCTACACATTTCCATACCTATGTGTGTTTTCATGCCATATAGATTATGCATCTTTTTTTTTTTTTTAAGATTTTATTTATTTATTTATTCAACAGAGAGAAATCACAAGTAGGCAGAGAGGCAGGCAGATAGAGAGAGGAGGAAGCAGGCTCCCTACCAAGGAAAGAGCCCGATGCGGGGCTCGATCCCAGGACCCTGGGATCATGACCTGAGCTGAAGGCAGAGGCTTTAACCCTCTGAGCCACCCAGGCGCCCCTAGATTATGCATCTTTAAGGCACTCCTGAAAACTCAGTCACTTTTGGGTGGGAGTAGGTTTATATGTGTGTAGTGGAGAAAGGATGTGTTCGAACAACTATTTTTGCTAACCCTCAGTAGTTTCAGAAAGCATCACTGAATTCTTGTGAGCTAGTTTAGACTAGGAAGAATTCCGTTCTTCAGTTTTTGAACTTCCATCTGTATATAGTACATGAAAATACTCTTTTTTTTTTTTTTAAGATTTTATTTATTTATTTGACAGAGATCACAGGTAGGCAGAGAGGCAGACAGAGAGAGAGGAGGAAGCAGGCTCCCTGAGCAGGGAGCCTGATGCGGGGCTTGATCCCAGGACCTGGGATCATGATCTGAGCTGAAGGCAGAGGCTTTAACCCACTGAGCCACCCAGGCGCCCCCAAAATACTCTTTTTTTGAAAAAGATTATTTATTTATTTGAGAGTGAGAGAGAACATGAGAGAGAGAGAAAAAGCACAAGTAGGGGGAAGGGCAGAAGGGAAAGGGAGAAGCAGATTCCCTTGCTGAGCAGGGAGCCTGATTCAGGGCTCTGTCCCAGGACCCTGAGATCATGACCCGAGCAGGAGGCAGATGCTTAACCAACTGTGCCATCCAGGTGCCACTATATCAAAATATTCTTAATGATTCCAGGTTATCCAGAGAAATTTTATGGTCAACTTCAGTTTAAGGAAACAGCACAGCTTTTTTTTAAAATAATGATTTTTTAAAAACAATGTTTTCTATCAAAAAAGGGGGGGGGTACTTTTAGAGTGAGAGAAGGACTCTTTCTGTTATAAAGGAATAGTCTAGGAAAGTGAGTGATTCAGAAGAATTTATTCCTACTTTGTTATGTACTTAAATATAGAAAGTACCTTACTTACTATGTTCCTTCATTATATTTTCCTTAATGTATGTCTCATTCTCCATTCCCTTTAGTATTTTTTAGATGAGAAATTAAACTTTGTTTATGACTAAATCTTTCAACATTTAATAGGTTTTTATTTAAGCTTGTTTTTAAAAGATTTTTAAGATTTTTTTTTTAAAAGACTTTATTTGGGATAGAGCAAGAGCGAATGAGTGAGAGCACGCAAGGAGGGGTGGAGGGAGAAGCAGGCTATCCACCAAGCAGGGAGCCTGACACAGGGCTTGATCCCAGGACCTTGGAATCATGACCCAAGCCAAAGGCAGATGCTTAACAGACTGAGACACTCAGGCACCCCTATTCTTTAAGTTTTATACAGAACAATTTTCCTTCTATGTTTGTTAGCAGAAAGAATAAAAGACCAAAATCAATATACTGTGAATAAGCAGTATGAAAGAGAAAGACAAAGACTTGCTTCTGGAATAGAAGAACTACGTGCTAAGTTGACGCAAATAGAAGCTGAGAATTCTGATTTGAAGGTTAACATGGCCCACAGAACTAGTCAGTTTCAGCTGATACAAGAGGAGCTGCTGGAGAAAGCTTCAAACTCTAGCAAACTGGAAAGTGAAGTAAGCTTGAATTAGCTGTTTGTATGTACTAACTGTGGAGACAAGATAAAAGGTCCTGTAGAGTTGTGTCAAAGTTGGATGTGTAAGTCCAGATTTATACATCAGTTATAAAATCTTTTAAAATCATATTTGGAAACCTTTGGGTTTTAACCTATGTTAAAAGTAAGAAATTACTCTCTAGTGGCTAGCAGGTCTCAAATATGGTGGAACTTCTAATGTATGGCAGTCTATCATTTCTTCCAAGTATAAGTTAATATGGCTAATAAACATTCAACAAGTCAAGAATTTGGATTATGTAATTAGAGAAAAAGAGTGATAATAGATGATTTTGAATGTTAGCTAACAGCAGAATGAGCTGGGATGCCTGTTAAATGTGCAGATTTGGGATACTGTTCTAATGATTCTGGTTCAGTAGGTGTGGAATCATGCTCAGAAATCTCCATTTGTGAACAAGTGCATATGATTCTGATGCAGATATGTTTGGATTACATTTTGAAAATTGCATAATGCGTGTTTTGTGAGTATTTGATCTTCATTTCTATTGAGGACAGAGTAAGGATGCCTTCTTAGGTAATTATAGACCAGAACTACATGTGTATATGTTATATTCACACGTTAGACTGAAGCTGATGCTGTCTGTAGGAATACTTTTTTTGATAGGAGTACTTTTAAAATGTCTGATTTCTCATTTTAAAATCTTTACCCCACACTTAGGAAAAAGATGGAACAATCTCTTATATATCTGGTCTTCCCTTCACTATTTTTCTTCTAAATTGTCACTTACCTTTAAAAGTAATTTTTAAGAAATACTTATTTATTTATTTATTTTTATTTCAATATGTTTTCAGATGACAAAGAAATGTTCTCAACTTTTAACTCTCGAGAAACAGCTGGAAGAAAAAATAGTTGCTTATTCCTCTATTGCTGCAAAAAATGCAGAATTAGAACAGGAACTTATGGTAAAAATTACTGTTTGGCTACAAATTCACTGTGACTTTAAGGCACTTGATTTGTGACAGCATGCTTGTTTTAGTATCATTGTTGTACAGTATACCGAATAGGAAAGTATAAACTAGTAAATTTTTCTGATGATTCATTTTTTTGCTTCGTTATTTTTAAGTTTATAGGTTTATATGGCAAGTTGCTATCTGTAATTTCTCATTTTTATTATAGTAGAATTTTGAAGGAAATGGTATACTTCTTTGATACGCTTTTCAGTACTTTGAAATAGTTAAATCTTTTTATTTTGATAGTTTTTTTAAATAACTATTTTGTCTTTTCAGTAACTGTTTAAATATTTTTGAAGTTTTACATATTAACTGCTGTGATTCTTCAAAGAATAGAGTATGACAAATTTAATGCTTTACTTATGTACTTTTTTTTTTTACTTATGTACTTTTATGTAAAACTAGTTGTCAGTTATATTCTTTTAAAATGTATTTATATGTCTAGGAAAGGAATGAAAAGATAAGAAGTCTAGAAACCAATATCAATACAGAACATGAGAAAATTTGTTTAGCTTTTGAAAAGGCCAAGAAAATTCATCTTGAACAGCATAAAGAAATGGAAAAGCAGATTGAAAGAGTAAGATACTATGTTTTTCTTTTTTGTGGCTGGATAATACTCCATTGGGGTGGTTGTGTGTGTGTGTGTGTGTGTGTGTGTGTGTAAAAATCTGAGCTTGAAATATAGAGCAATAACATTACCCAGTCTGAGCAACAGAGAGAAAAAAAGATTTGGAAAAAGAACAGAGCCTAAGGGACATGTGGGATAGTATCAGAACGGCAACTCTATACTTATTAAATAATACCTCCCATTATCCCCTCCTCTATCGCCTAGCTACCATCATTCTACTTTCTTCTGTCCCCAGGATTTTGACTACCCTAAGTACCTCATGTAAGTGGAATCATACATTATTTGTCTTTTTGTGACTGGCTTAATTCACTTAGCATAACGTCCTCGAGGCTCATCCATGTTGTGGCATATTGCAGAATTTACTTCTTTTATAAGAATGAATAATATTCTGTTGTCTGTATATACCACATTTTGCTTATCAATTTATCTACCAATGGACACTGACTGCTCTGGCCAGAACTTTTAATATTATGGTGAATAGAAGTGAAAGGGGGCATCCTTGTTTTGTTCTTGATCTTAGAGGAAAAGCTTTTAGTTTTTCACCATTTTCAGTACAGTGTTAGCTGTAGGTTTTCCATATATGGCTTTTATTAGGTTAAGGTAGTTGTTTTTTATTCCCAGTTTGTTGAGTGTTTTTATCATGAAAGGGTGTTGAGTTTTGTCAACTTTTCTGCATCAGTTGAGATGATCATGTGTTTTTTCCTTCATTCTGTTTATATGGTGTATTACATTGATTTTTACAAGTGGAACCGCCCTTGCATTTCAGGAATAAATCCCACTTGATCATAGTGTATAATCCTTTTACCAGGCTGCTGAATTTGGATTATTAGTATTATATTGATTTTGGCATTAATGTTCATAAGGGATATTGATCTGTAGTTTTCCATTTGTGTCTGTGTCTGGTTTTAGTATCAGGTTAAATCTGGTCTCAGAATTAGTTAAAAAGTGTTCTCACTTTCTTAACTTTTTGGAAAAGTTTGAGAAAGATTGGTATTTTATATTTTTTTGACAGAGGGAGAAAGAGAGTGTGGAGGGATGTGGAGCAAGGGGCAGAGGGGCAGAGGGAGTGAATCTCAAGCAGACTCCATACTGAGCATAGAACCCAATGTGTTGCTTGATCCCATGAGATCATGACCTCAGCAGAAATCATTAGTCAGATGCTCAACTGGCCAAGTCACCCAGGTACCCCTGAACATTGGTATTTTTTTAAAATTTGTATTTATTTTTTAAAATTTCTTTGTTCCAGAATTCATTGTTTATGCACCACACACCCAATGCTCCATGCAATACGTGCCCTCCATAACACCCACCACCAGGCTCACCCTCCTCCCATCCCCTTCCCCTCCAAAACTCTCAGTTTGTCAGAGTCCAGCCTCTCATGGCTCATATGGTTCATCTCCCCCAAGTCACTTCTCCTCCCCATCTCCCCATGTCCTCCATGTTATTCCTTATGCTCCACAAATAAGCAAAACCATGTGATAGTTGACTCTCTCTGCTTGACTTATTTCACTCAGCATAATCTCTTCCAGTCCCATCCATGTTGATACAAAAGTTGGGTATTCATCCTTTCTGTTGGAGACATAATACTCCATTGTGTATATGGACCATATCTTCTTTGTCCATTCATCTGTTGAAGGGCATCTTGGTTCTTTCCACAGTTTGGTGACTGTGGCCATTGCTGCTATAAACAGTGGGATACAAATGGCTCTTCTTTTCACTACATCTGTATCTTTGGGGTAAATACCCAATAGTGCAATTGCAGGGTCATAGGGTAGCTCTATATTTAATTTCTTAAGGAATCTCCACACTGTTTTCCAAAGTAGCTGCACCAAATTGCATTCCCACCAGCAGTGGAAGAGGGTTCCCCTTTCTCCACATCCTCTCCAACACTTGTTGTTTACTGTCTTGTTAATTTTGGCCATTATAACTGGTGTAAGGTGGTATCTCAATGTAGTTTTGATTTGAATCTCGCTGGGCTAGTGATGATGAACGTTTTTTCATGTGTCTGTTAGGCATTTGTATTTCTTCTTTGGAGAAGTGTCTGTTAATGTCTTCTGCCCATTTTTTGATGTGATTATCTGTTTTGTGTATGTTGAGTTTGAGGACTTCTTTATAGACATTGGATATCAGCCCTTTGTCTGTACTGTGATTTGTGTATATCTTCTCCCATTCCATGGGTTGCCGCTTTGTTTTGTTGACTGTTTCCTTTGCTGTGCAGAAGCTTTTGATCATGATGAAGTCCCAAAAGTTCATTTTCGCTTTTGTTTTCTTTGCCTTGAGACATATCTTGAAAGAAGTTGTCATGTGGCTGAAGTTGAACATTGGTATTCTTTAAATGTTTGGTAGAATTCACTAGTGAATCTATCAGGTTCAAGGCTTTTCTTTGTTGGGAGATTTTGATTACTGATTGAACCTTTTATTAGTTTTATGTCATTATTCAGATGATCTATTTCTTCATTATATAGTCTTTGTAGGTTTTGATTTATAGGAATGTGTCCATTTCATTTAGATTATTCAGTTTGTGGGCATACAGTTATTCATAGTACTCCCTTATGACCTTTTTTGTTTCTGTGTAATTGGCAGTACTATTCCCACTTTCAATTCTGATTTTGATAATTTGCCTTCTCTGTTTTTTTAATCTACTCAGCTAAAGATTTATCAATTTTGTTTTGTTTTTTCTAAGAGCTAACTTTTCATTTCATTGATATACTTTGTTTTCTGTCCTCCATTTTGTTGATTTTTACTGTAATCTTTATTCTTTCCTTCCCTCAGCTGGCTTTGGGTTTGGTTTATTCTTCTTTTTCTAGTTCCTTATGTTTTGAAGTTAAATTATTGACTTGAGATCTTTTTTGTTTTTGAATGTAAGCATTTATAGCTGTAAATTACCCCTTAGCTCCACTTGGCTGTGTCTCTTAAGTTTTGGTAAGTGGTGTTTTTGTTTTCATTTGTCTCCTGATTATCTTCTAATTTCCCTTGTGAATTCTTTGATTCATTGGTTGTTTAAAAATCTTTTGTTTAATTAATGTCCCAATCTTGTGAATTTTTAAATTTTCCTTTCATTATTCATTTCTAATTTCATCTGGTTGTTGTTGGAGAAGATACTTTGAATGATATCTGTACTTCTAAATTTGTTGAAATTTCAATTTGTGGCCTAACGTGGTCTATCCTGCAAAATGTCCCCTTCACACTTGAGAAGAATGTGTATTCTGTTGTTGGGTAGAGTGTTCTGTATATGTCTGTTAGATCTAGTTGATTTATTATGTTAAGTCCTCTGTTTCCGTATTTATATTCTGTCTGGTCTTCTAATTATTATGAGTGGGGTATTGAAGTTTCCAACTATTTTTGTAGAACTGTCTATTTTTCCCTTCAGTTCTGTCAGTTTTTGCCTCATATATTTTGATGATCTGTCATTACATGAGTAAACTTTATAATTATTAAATCTTACTACTATTTTGAGCCTTCTAGTAAATAATGTCCTTCTTTGTCTTTTAAAACCTTTTTTGATATAAAGTGTCTTATCTGATATTTGTGTAGGTACTCCTGCTCTCTTTTGGTTACTTATTTGCATGGAATACACCCAATACTTTCACTTTCAACATGTTTGTGTCTTTGGATCTCAAGTGAATCTCTTATAGACAGCATATACAGTTGACCCTTGAACAACAAGAGTTTGAACTACATGGGTCCACTTATTTGTGGATTTTTTAAAGCAGTATTTTCTCTTATGATTTTATTGATATTTTTCCTCTGCTTATTTTATTCTAAGAATAGGATACATGTAAGATACAAAATATGTGTTAATCTGTTTATGTTATTGGTAAGGCTTTGGTCAACAGTAGGCTATTAAGTTTCTGTGGAGACAAAAGTTATACACTTACTTTCAACTGCACATGCAGTCAACCACCCTAACCTCTGCATTGTTCAAGGGACAACTATAGTTGAATCATGTGTTTTATCTTCTGTCAGTCTCTATCTTTTGATTGGAGAGTTTAATCCATTTATATTTAAGGTAAATACTGATAGAGACTGACTGACTTTTGTCATCATGCTGTTTGTTTTCTATAGGCCTTATAGCTCTTTGTCCCTCCTTTCCTACATTACTATCTCCTTTTGAATTTAGTTTGTTTTTTGTAGTGAAATTTTAAAATTATTTTCTCATTTCCATTCTCTTTTGTGAATATTGTATTGCTATCTGTGTGGTTGTCATGGGTATTACATTTATTTTATTTTATTTTATTTTTTGAAAGATTTTATTTATTTATTTTACCAGAGATCACCAATAGGCAGTGAGGCAGGCAGAGAGAGAGAGAGAGAGAGAGGCGGAACAGGCTCCCTACTAAGCAGAGAGCCCGATGCAGGGCTTGATCCCAGGACCCTGGGACCATGACCTGAGCCGAAGGCAGAGGCTTTAACCCACTGAGCCACCCAGGCGCCCCCCCACTTTTTTTTTTTAAAGAATGGGTATTACATTTAATATTCTAAAGTTTTATTATTCTAATTTGAATTTGTACCACACTAACTTCAGTAATATACAAAAATTGTTCCTTTTACAGCTCCATTTTCACTCCTTTCTAATGTTAATGTCACAAAATTATCTCTTTATACATTGTGTGCCCTAAAACATAAGCTAATAATTCATTCAAATGTATTAGTCTCTCAAATTATGTAGAAAAGAAGACTTGGAATTGAAACCAAATTTATACTAATAAATTACACTAACTGTTTTTTTCTTCATTAAATATATTAGGCTCTTAAGTCCTATAGAAAACAAAAAATGTAATTACAACCATTGTTAGAATAATACTAGATTTGTAATTATCCTTGCAGTTATCTTTATTGAGAGTTTTATTTCTCCATATGGCTTTGAGTTATTGTCTGGTGTCCTTTCATTTCACTTTGTAGATCTCCTTTGAGCATTTCTGGTAGGGCATATCTAGTGGCCAAAACCCCCTCAGCATTTATTTATCTGGGAATGTCTTAATTGCTGTCTCACTTTGGAAGGACAGTTTTGCCAGATAGTAGGATTCTTGGTGGACATTTCAACACATTGTCTTTTGGCTTCCAAAGTATCTGATGAGAATCTGCTTGTAATGTTATTGTGGATCCTTGTATGTGATTATTCACTTAACTCTTGATGATTTCAAGATTCTTTCTCTGTCTTTTGAAAGTTTTTTTTTTTAAAGATTTTATTTATTTATTTGACAGACAGAGAGCACAAGTAGGCAGAGAGGCAGGCACAGAGAGAGGAGGAAGCAGGCTCCCTGCTGAGCAGAGAGCCCAATGCGGGGCTCAATCCCAGTACCCTGGGATCATGACCTGAGCTGAAGGCAGAGGCTTAACCCACTGAGCCACCCAGGCGCCCCTGTCTTTAGAAAGTTTTCATTATAGTATGTCTTCATGCAGTTCCCTTTTGAGTTCATCTTTCTTGGAGTTGAGATTCTTGGATGTTTTTATCTGTGTCTTTCATTAAATTCAGAAATTTTCTTTCTTTCTTTTTTTTTTTTAAGTTTTTATTCAAGTAATTTCTACACCCAACATGAGACTCAAACTCATGATCCTGAGATCAAGAATTGCATGCTTTTCCAAATGAGCCAGCCAGGTGCCCCAAATTTAGACATTTTCAATCATTATTTCTTCAGATATTTTCAGTGTCCCTTTTTCCCTCTCCTCTCCTCCCATGATCTGCATTTTGGTCTACTAGATGGTGTCCAGGAGGTCCTTTAGGCTCTGTTCACTTTTCTTCCATTTTTATTGTTCTGTTCCTCTAATTTGTTATTTGATTATTTTTGTTTGACTGTTTTCAGAGTTCCTTAGTTTTGTTTGTTTGTTTTTTTAAAGATTTTATTTATTTATTTGACAGAGAGAGGTCACAAATAGGCAGAGAGGCAGGCAGAGAGAGAGGGGGAAGCAGGCTCCCTCCTGAGCAGAGAGCCAGATGTGGGGCTCGATCCCAGGACCCTGAGATCATGACCTGAGCCAAAGGCAGAGACTTAACCCACTGAGCCACCCAGGTGCCCATCAGAGTTCCTTAGTTTTAATACTTTCTAGTTAACCTTGTTCTTCCATATTTGTATTATATACTTATGTGAGTGTTATATATATCACATAATTTTTGCACTTTTGTATATAATATGCACACAAATGCATATACACATATCAGTAATTTCCTATTTTGTCTTCACAAAGGTATTTTGAAATTTTTTTTTTAGAGATTTTTATTTATTTGTCAGAAAGAGAGAGAGAAAGCACACACGTAGGCAGAGAGGCAGGCAGAGGTGGAGAGAGAGGCAGGCTCCCCGCCGAGCAAGGAGCCCCATGTGGGACTCGATCCCAGGAGCCCGGGATCATGACCTGAGCCGAAGGCAGAGGCTTAACCCACTGAGCCACCCAGGTGTCCCGGTATTTTGAAATTTTGATAACACCAGTTATTGTTGAAGTTGTGGGAGTGAGAATCTTATACATTTCTAATACAAGCATAAATTTTGATGCACTTTGAAGAGAAATACCTAAAGTAATTGGAAATGTGCTTATCCTACAGAAAGTCCACTTCTAGGTGATCTATTCTAAAGAAACTCTAATACATAAAGGGACATGCACACAGGATGTATTTAACATTGTTGTGATGGTGAAAAATAGAATATTAAACTGTTCTTGAGTAGAAGGGAAGACAAACTGTAGTTTGTTGTTACAATGGAATACTGTACTGTTAGAAAAAGCAATGAACTAGATCCACATATGGATACATGGATAACTATCCAGGGATGAATATCTAAAATAATATTGAGTAAAAAAATCAACTCACTAAAACTTGCATGTGTTTTGATATTGTCTGTGCAAAATTTCGAAATAGAAATATATTAACATATCATTCATAGACCTACATATATAGCAAACACAAAAAACATGTGTGAGAGACATGCCAGAGAATAATACAGACCATATCAGGATAGTACATTTGACCTTTGAACAACTTAAGGGTTAGGGGCACGGTCCTCCTACACAGTTGAAAATTCACATCTAACTTTTGACTCCCCGAAACTTAACAGCCTACTCATGACCAGAAGCCTTGGTGATAATAAGAGAGTTAGCTAATACATATTTCGTATTTTACATGTATTATATAGTGTATTCTTACCATAAAGTAAGTCAGAGAAAAGAAAATGTGATTTAAAAAATTGTAAGCAAGAGAAAAAATACATTTACAGCACTATACTGTAAAAAATCCTCATATAAGTGGACCTGTACGATTCAAACCTGTGCTGGTCAAGGGTCAGATCTATCGATGAGGGAGGAAGTCAGCTGTATTGATGAGAGATAAGACCTGGCTATGTGATTTCATTTCTTCTCTCAAGGGAGAGAAACTGAAGGAAATTTGGCACAATGCCAAAGTCTATTTAATTTCAGTTGTACTTAACTTAGGAGTATTCTTTTCTGTATATAACATGTTTCATGATTTTTAAAAAATTATATGAAAGTTAATAAATCGTGTTTTTATGTTTAGCTTGAATCTCAACTAGAGAAAAAAGACCAACAGTTTAAAGAACAAGAAAAGACTATGTCCATTTTGCAGCAAGATATAATATGTAAACAACATCATCTGGAATCGCTAGACAGACTCCTGACGGAAAGCAAAGGGGTAAAATCGTCTTTGTAAAAGTGCTGTTTATTGTATTTATTTATTCATTTTTTAATTTAGTCATTTGAAAGAGACAGAGATGGCAACAGAGAGCACAAGTAGGGAGAGAGTGGGAGAAGCAGACTCCCATTGAGCAGGGAGCCCAAGGCAGGGCTCGATCCAAGGACCCCAGGATCATCACCCAAGCCAAAGGCAGACATTTAATTGACTGAGCCAGCCAGGTGCCCCTGAAAATGCTGTTTAAACGCTGAAAATACTTATGTTTCTATAACCTACCTTTAATTCTAATTAAATCAGTTACTTAACAGCCCATTAGTAATGCTAAAATTAAAATATTTATACATGTACTCTATTTTTGCTACTAATCTGTGTGTTTTTAGGAGATGGAAAAGGAAAACATGAAGAAAGATGAAGCTTTGCGAACATTACAGAACCAAGTATCTGAAGAAACAATCAAGGCCAGTATGCTAAGTTTTTAAAACTTTTTTTTAATAGAGACATTCTGTAGCTTTTACACTTTTCTCTATAAGTTGCAAAAATTACTTGGATAAAAACTCACAAGTAAAGATTTTACCTGAGTCAGTGAACTTAGTTTCTGTGAGTATATTTTCTTCATTGTGAATTATAATCTTAATTATTTGATTGTTGATAATCTGTTTTGTGGATTATCTAACCTCTTTTTTTTTTTTTTTTTTTTTTACCTAAAGTAAGGCTTTTTTTTTAATAAAAAATTTTTTTTTTTTTTTAACTGTAGCTACTTATTAACATTACCAGTAAAGAATTAACAGAAGAAGTGAGGGGAGATGAATCTACAAGCAGTTGAGTTTTGCTTCTTTATACCAGTTCTGCTATAAGATTAATTAAGGGTAAAATCAGAATTTCCAGATAAAATACAGTTTCATGGCTACTCTGTCTTTATGGTTAAAAGAATGGGTTTGGGAGCTGAGTTGACTTGAGTTTCAGTTCTGATTTCAGAGTGCTTACTAGTTAACTTTAACCCTGGCTAGTTCATTTAAGTCTCTGAACTTTAAGTTTTTCATCAGTAAAATAGAGACAGTAATACTCTGGAGGAAGGTCAGTATGAGGAGGAGATGAAATGAGGTACCTATAATAGTTTAGCACATACTCAGTTACTCAAAGTTTAATTAGTACTTATTATATATTTGGTATTTCTCCTTTGCATTTTTAATGTTAAAAATAGGTCCGAACATGCTGTTATCAGCATGTTTATTCTGTCATATATGGCTTGAATATAAAGAATATTTTAAAAATCCAGTGTTATTTTTGCCTAGTACTCTGTTTTTAATCCATTTTGTTACCAAGTATGCCATTGTAAACACAATTATATGTTTATCCATAGCTTTCATATAATATTCTTCAAAACGTTTAACATTTAATGCCATGTCAGTTAATTTCCTCATGTAAAAATAACATCTAACATCATTAACATGAAAAAAATCATTATAAAAGTTATAGGCATGAAATAATTTCATTAAATAAATCTATATTGCCACTTACCTCCTGTTTTTTATTAAGCTGCCTAACACATCTAGTAGCTTATTTCCATATGTTAGTAACCAAATATTAAAATCGGTAAGAGAAGAAATTATGTTATTGGGTTTTATTCCCTTAATAGGAAGGTCTGATATTATTGGGGCAAATACCAAAATGAAGAAGAAACATAGAAACAACATTCCTATGACTCAAGCTATACCAAACTTAACATATAGGGTATTTGTACTAACAAAACTGAAGTTTGAAATCGAGTTTCTTCCTGATTATGTTATTACCACCTTTCTTTCTTGACTTTGGCTGTGCTCTCTACATACCTTTATTTGTTCTTTGCATAAAAAATTATGACTTTAAAAAATGAATTTTTAAAAAATAACCAGTCAAAGAATATATTCTTACAATTGGTAAGTTCTTAAAAAAATGCAGTCAATTTGGGGCGCCTGGGTGGCTCAGTGGGTTAAGCTGCTGCCTTCGGCTCAGGTCATGATCTCAGAGTCCTGGGATCGAGTCCCACATCGGGCTCTCTGCTTAGCGGGGAGCCTGCTTCCCTCTCTCTCTCTCTCTCTCTCTGCCTGCCTCTCTGTCTACTTGTGATCTCTCTCTGTCAAATAAATAAATAAAATCTTTAAAAAAAAATGCAGTCAATCCAACCATTAACAAAGGAAATACAAATATAATTAATGAAATCATAAAAATTCTGAATTTTCTATCTGCAGGAGAGTTGTAAGAATCAGTTTAAAGTTATATCACTTATGAAAGTATGACTAATGAAAACTAGAAGATTGATGAAAAATTTTGAACAGGAATAAGAAACCAGTAAATTAAAGCAATTACATTACGTGTGGTTAAATAGAATATTGAGAAGGTGCCTGTTAGATTTAGAGGTTTTTTTTACTTACTTTCTTTGGTTTTGTTTTGCTTTTATATTCCACTCTGGATTTTTTTCTTTTCCCAAAGAAAGTCATAAGTGGAAAACAACACCACCACCATAAAAGAACTTAGCTGCTTTTGTTGAAGATAGGTAGACTAGAGCCCATACCTGGTTACCCCCAGACTATACTCCTGAGGAAGTTCTTTGCTTCAAGAAGCAGTGTCTTTGTTTTAATTTCATTCACTTTTTGTCCATATATATACACATGTGTATTTATAGTTGGTTTGTATGAGGTGAATAATGCTTATCCATATGAGATTTAGACTCTCAAACTCCTTGTTCAAATAATAAATCCAACAGAGTAATGAGTGTTCTGGGTTTTATTATTTTTAAAATTGATTTATTAATTTTAATTAAATTTTATTTTTGAAAAATTCCAAACCTACAAAAAATTGGAAAGGATAGGACAGAGAACATTTGTGAGCCCTCTGCCTAGATTTACTGTCTGTTAAGCTCTAGCTACATTCATTTCATCTCTCCCCACACACGCCTACACACACGTACTCACTTGTGCACGCACCCACCCAATCTCATACTTATACATTTCCTTTTTGCCAGACCACCTGAGAGAAGATTGCAGATGTCATAAGACTTTACATCTTTAATATTTAAACCTGCATCTCCTGTGAACAGAAACTTCTCCTACATGACTATACCACTCTACACACCAGAGAAAGTAAAAATTAATTCAGTGACATCATTCAACATGCAGTACATACTGAAATTTTTCCAGTTATTTAAAATTGTTCTTTATAGCGTTACTACTTAAAAGTATGGTCTGTGGACTAGCAATATCAGCATCACCTAGAAACTTGTTTGGCTTGCAGAATTTTGGCTATACCCCAGACCTACCGAACAGAATTGGGATTAAGGTGAAGGAAGTGGGGGGCGCCTGGGTGGCTCAGTTGTTAAGCGTCTGCCTTCGGCTCAGGTCATGATTACCGGGATCCTGGGATCGAGCCTGCTCAGTGGGAAGTGTGCTTTTCCTTCTCCCACTCCCCCTGCTTGTCTTCCTTCTCTCTGTGTGTCTCTCTCTGTCAAATAATAAATAAAATCTTAAAAAAAAAAAAAAAGAGGTGAAGGAAGTAAATTGCTTCTGGTGTAAAATTTAGGGAGATGCTTACTGTTGGGGTTGTATAAGTGTAGCATTGTCATTTGGCATGGCCCTGAGAGTGAGTGCCTCCTTAAATTTTGAGCCCATATCTCCTGTCTTACCTCACCCTAATCCTTGCCCTTCTACTGAATTATTTCCATAGGGTGTCCAGCTGATTTGTATGCCCATTAAAACCTTGAGAAACACTACTTCAGCTTGTTCTTGTTCTTTTTCCAGAATGTTGCATTTGGCACTTTAGGTTTCCCTGAACTTACTCTTTCCTTCTGTTCTTCTTGATACTGAATCTTCTGAAAAGTCTGGGTCAACTAGAATACCACAATCTGCATCCCATCAGGAAGCACATGTCAGACTACCCCATTACTGGTATTGCCAATATTGGCACTTTATTTAAATCGATTACTGCCAGATCTCACCATGTGAATGGCACACTTTTTTCCTTTATAATTAATAAAATGTGTAGTGATTCTTTCAGGCCATGTGAATGTACTGCTCCTCCACAACCTATAACCTGTGGTTTTAACATCTAGTAATAAAGCTTGCCTGAATTAGTTTTTACCTTATTAATTATCAGGTGTGATATTCTGACCGTCACAGATTTTATTTTTTCCCTGTGTGTGGGAGATGATACAAGTACCAGTGCTCATTCTCATGGCTAAGAAAGAAAACTAAAGAATAAACCCCTCAGGGGGGCGCCTGGGTGGCTCAGTGGGTTAAAGCCTCTGTCTTTGGCTCAGGTCATGATCCCAGGGTCCTGGGATCGAGCCCCCCACTGGGTTCTCTGCTCAGTGGGGAGCCTGCTTCCCCTCACCCCTCTGCCTGCCTCTCTGCCTACTTGTGATCTCTGTCTGTCAAATAAATAAATAAAATCTTAAAAAATTAAAAAAAAAAAGAATAAACCCCTCAGGAATGAAAGAAATAAAGAAAACTCATAAGTATTTATACCTTTATAAAACAAATGTTAATTTAAAAATGATTACTAGGGTAACTATTAATAAGGATAATAATTAAAAATTACCAACTTTTTAGCTCTGGATGATTATATTCACAGGCTTATAGGGACAGGCTTCAAAAACTGTCTTTCAAGATTCTCTGTTTAGAAATAAGAGTCGTAAATATAATTTCATGATATAGAATGAATAGTGTCTGCAAGAGGGAGCATTTTTCTCTTTCTCTCATCTTGAGATTTCTTTTACACCTTCAAGATGACTTACGAGAATGCTACTGGATTAAGGGGGGAAAACCACCCCCGAGAAGTTCAGAATTACACTAAGAAAGAAGCAAGACAAACATCTTTTTGAGAGATAGGATATGGAACATGTGTGCAAATTGTGGCCCTTGAACTAATTTTTGTGAAAAAAAATTTGCTGAATGTGTGTTGCTCTTTGCTTATTTCCTATTTAATAGTAAGTTGGCATTAAGCATTTGCAGCTATGTGAACTCTTGAACCAGGTTAAAGTGCTGCGCTTTTCTGAAAATGTTTTCACTGATTCAAAGCAAATGCTGCCTCCTCAGTTTCTTTTTTTCCTAGCTACAAAAACATTTTCATTTTCTTTGTGACTTTAGCACATTCAGAATATTCACACCATAGCATTATTAGGACAGTACACTAGTTTGTACTCATTTTACTATTTTCTTGATCAAGGGAACTTAAGAAATTGGCTTAAATGTTGCTTACTATTTTAGGTAATTGTCTTAGGGCGTTTGGTCTACAGGTTCTTGTCAATTGGTCCCAGTCTGTCTTTCCAAACTAATCTCCCAAATACCCATCTCCTATAAATTAATACTCTTTGGGGTCCCTGGGTGGCTCAGTGGGTTAAAGCCTCTGCTTTGAGCTCAGGTCATGATCTCAGGGTCCTGGGATCAAGCCCCGCATCGGGCTCTCTGCTCAGCAGGGAGCCTGCTTCCTCCTCTCTCTCTGCCTGCCTCTTTGCCTATTTGTGATCTCTGTCTGTCAAATAAATAAATAAAATCTTTAAAATAAATAATTAATATTTTAAAAAAATTAATTAATATTCTTTGTACCCTAAACTGCCAACTTCACACCATTCCTTTTCACATTGTTTTGTCTCTGGACATACTCCCTCTTCCTGGAATGCCCTTCTTCGCTTGTTCATGTTCTGTTTATTCTTCAGGACTCCAGCCTCTGATTTCCAATAAAATTATAAAAATAAAAAATTAGTTTTCTAAGTTAGTTTTAGACTAATTAGTCTAAATTAGTTTTCTAAATAAATCTTTTCTGTAATAGCATTTCATATCCTGAGTTGGGCTGTGTATTCACTTTGAAGCAGTTAGGTAACATTAGGAGATAAACCTGTAAAATATTGAACATATAATAAGCACTCATTAGTATTAGTTGATTTTTCTTTTTTTGTTTTTCTCCTGCTTAGGTCAGACAACTAGATTCAGCACTGGAAATTTGTAAGGAAGAACTTGCCTTGCATTTGAATCAATTAGAAGGAAATAAGGAAAAGTTTGAAAAACAGCTGAAGAAGAAATCTGAAGAGGTAAATTAGTATTTTTGTGAAAAAAGCATATTTTCCACATGATTTCTTTTTGAGATATTATTTTTAAGATTCTTTAAAAGTATATCTCTTATCAGTAGCTAATAAAAAAAACCTTTCCATTAAAGGGAGCGTGGGTGGCTCAGTGGGTTAAATCTACTGCATTGGGCTCAGGTATTGATTCCACGGTCCTGGGATCAAGCCCTCCATTGGGCTCCCCGCTGAGCAGGGAGACTGCTTCTCCCTCTGTATAACCTCCATGAAGAATTCCTTTATTTTTTTGTAAGAATTTATAATATAAATTTTAAATAAATTGTGTTTTTAAAATTAAATATAAGCCTTAAACCTTAAATTCTTGTTTAGAAATAGTCCCCCAGGGGCGCCTGGGTGGCTCAGTGGGTTAAGCCTCTGCCTTCGGCTCAGGTCATGATCTCAGGGTCCTGGGATCGAGCCCCGCATCGGGCTCTCTGCTCAGCGGGGAGCCTGCTTCCCCCTCTTTCTCTGCCTGCCTCTCTGCCTACTTGTGATCTCTCTCTCTTTCAAATAAATACATAAAAAATTAAAAAAAAAAATAGTCCCCCCAAAATGTCCAGCAAAATTGACTTGAATGTATCAGAAAGTTCCAACCAGAAAAATAGAATCCTTTCTATTATCTTTAAAGTGGAGAGAATTTTATGCAGAGAATTAGATACACAGGTGCTTGAAGAGGGGAGAAGCAAACAAATCATGGTAAGATGACTCATATTATCATAAGCAAGGACCTACTACCATCATCAGGGATAGAGAAATATCAGGAAGAGATGCTATGATTATAGTACAGAAGCAGGATTGCCTAGTGGAGCGAGGTCCACAAAGGAATCTGTCTAACTGAAACTGAGGCTATCGAGGAGGAGAACTGCTCCCGGTCCCTCCCATTGGCTAAATCTTTCTATTACACTAAAGGGAATACCTGGAGCAGAGCAAATACCTGGAGCAGAGCAAAAGGAAGGCATGCATAGATCTAAAAGCAGATATGTAGTTGACTAACATTCCAGTCTTAGGTATATCACGTAATTATATAAGCTTAGAGATTCAAAAAGAAAAATCTTCATATTTTATTGGTTCTGTCTTCTTCCTTCCATGTCTCTCCATGAAGGCTATTATAGCATCTTTGTTTCTCTATTACAGTATATGGAATTTAAGTTACCTCAACTATGGATACTTTGACTTTTTAAGATAAAAATATTATTTTTATTTTACCTTGAACTTCTTCAAACATTACTTAAACATTTCTTTGCTAGCCTTCGCTATACTTGAGTGTAATGGACTTGGCAGAGATGGAATTTGGAGACAAGCAGTGTTTGTAACAAGATAGTTTGTTGAGCTTTAACACTTTGTGTTCTCAGAAACTGCCTCAGAGACTAGGGTGGATAGTAAGCATTAACCTAAAATAGAACTTAAAATTATTTCCAAAACAACTGGAAGTATAAACCTAGGCTCCAGGGGCACCTGGGTGGCTCAGTGGGTTAAGGCCTCTGCCTTCAACTCCGGTCTTGATCCCAGAGTTCTGGGATCCAGCCCCACATCAGGCTTTCTGCTCAGCAGGGAGCCTGCTTCCCCCCACCTCTCTCTCTGCCTGCCTCTCTGCTTACTTGTGATCTCTGTCCAAATAAATAAATAAATACATACATACACACACACACACACACACACACACACACCAACCAACCAACCAACCAACCTAGGCCCCAAACTGAATTAGAAATCAGAAGTAGTAGTCAGGTATGTACAACTATACTAAGGAATAAGTAAGTAAATTAGGAAGATTCGTACTTTTTATTGCTGCTGAATTATTATCTCAATGCATGTGTATTTGGCTTACTTAACAGGTTATCTTTCACTCTTGCACATATGTTGATAAGATACAGAGAAAAATCCAATTACTATTTATTTTGTTTTCTTAAGTACCACCCCCATACATTTATTTACTTTTGAGTTATTTGTCTTTAGAGCAAATTTTAATATCAGTGCTGGTAAATATAATTACAGTTGACCCTTGAACAACCCAGAGGTTAGGGTTGACCACCCCCTCCCCACCATGTACTTGAAAATCCCTATATAACCTTGGATTTCCCAAAAACTTAACTACGAATAGCCTACTGGTGATTAGACGTCTTAACATAACACAGATAATTAACACATATTTTCTATGTTATATGTATTATATACTGTTTTCTTACAATGAAGTGAGCTAGGGAAAAGAAAATGTGATTAAGAAAATCATAAGGGAGAGAAAATACATTTACAGTTCTGTACTATAAAAAATCTGCATGAGTAGACCTGTGTAGTTCAAACCCATATTGTTCAAGAGTCAGCTGTATTATCTTGGATCAGATGAGGTTTTCATCATTTATAGCTAGGTTTTAGAAAATTGGATTTGATTCATAGTGCATCCATTCTTTTAGTAATAGGTGATGTTATAAAGATGTTTTAAAATCTTTTAAATCAGTAAATATTTCCAAATTACGTACTAACTGAATAATTAGGTGACCCTAGAGCATACCGGTAAGACGTTATCCCGTTGTAAAAACTAAATGTTGATTATCTACAACAAAAAGCTAATAAATATTCCTCTGAAATTTTGCCTCAGGTAAATATTATTTTCCACATGTTGAAGTAAGTACATTTATGATTAAAATAATAGTAACTTTAGAGTTCTGAATCATTTTGAAAATATTTTAATTCCATATTAGAAAGCTTAAAAAAGTGATAAAAGTATGATGCAGAATTACATTGTTAACATGATAGGAGAAAATAAACACAAAATAGATGTAAATAACCCTAAACACTTTTTGCATAAAATCAATCATTTTATTGGTATTTTTATTCAAATTGATAGACTTAAATTTCAAGAAGTTGGCATCATATCAGTAACTTTTCTGGATTATATTTTACTTAATTTATTTATTTTAAAGATTTTATTTTTTATTGGAGAGAAAGAGAGCATACGAGCAGAGGGAAGGGCAGGTGGAGAGGGAAGGGTAGACTCCTCACTGAGCACGGAGCCTAACTCCGGGCTCAATCTTACGATCCACCTAAGCCAAAACCAAGAGTCGGACGCTCCACTGACTGGGGTACCCAGGCATCCCTGGGTTATATTTTATTTTTTGTAATAATTGTGAGAGTATTTTTCCTTTAGATATAATCTGGATAAAATTAATTGTCAAGTAGATTTTATAGTATAATTTCTAATTTCTTCTTAACCCTAATTATAAAATGATAAATCCCTTAGGAAATTATTCTCTGAACATAATAACTTAGTAGAGAATATAATGTAAAATCTATTTCTTATATTTTAAAGTCAAGTGGAAGTTAAAGGGTAGTACAATTAAATACCACTTTGAATATATGCAGGTTGATATTTTTAATTGAAAATATTTTTAATTGAAATTATTTTGCCAGTGACCAGGTTGCTGAAATAAATTTTTTATTGTTATTATGTGGTATGGTTTCCTGGTGTTTTGGCTAAGGCTTATCTTTTTTTTCTTCTGTTTCATCTTATCTTAATATTTTGACCATCTTTTTCTCTGACTATATAAATTATAAGACAGGATGTTCCAATAAAGAAAAAATAGTACTTGAACTTATCTTGCAGGCAAGTCAGTTCTGTATAAAATAAACTATTGTACTAAGTGTTATCTGCAGTTTTCTTGGGGGCTAGCAAGTAAAACAGAGAAAACAGGTGATACTGATACATGTTGGCACTAAACAAATTATTTTCATGTAGACAAAATTAAATAGATTGGCATTAAAAAAAGAACTATAATAATAGAATTAGAAATTGGTTAGTTGCCTAAGGTTCTCCAAGTATACAGTGTCAGCATATAATGAAAAAATGCAAAACTTAAGAGCTTCTCATCATGAGCAAAGAATATTTTGCTACTGGCTGTTCTTTTGCTACTTTCTCTTTACTGCTGACAGTGGTACTGACTGTTCAACTGCTGGATAATTAGAAAAAAGGACCAAATCAGAGTTATCTTCCACTATTTCTTAGCAGTTTAAAATTCCTTCCTTCTGGAATACTTATTGGGAAGGTATTTTTTGCTTTAAAGGAGTGGCTTTTATTTTCCTTCATATTAAAAATAGTTATTATGTAAGCAACAATAACATATTTTTTAAAGATTTACCTACAATCCACTTTCTTATACATAACTTTTCAGTTTTCTATTTGCCTGTATATTTTTATTTTATTTTATTTTATTTTTTTTAAAGATTTTATTTATTTGTCAGAGAGAGAGGGAGAGAGAGCGAGCACAGGCAGACAGAATGGCAGGCAGAGGCAGAGGGAGAAGCAGGCTCCCCACTGAGCAAGGAGCCCAATGTGGGACCCGATCCCAGGATGCCGGGATCATGACCCGAGCTGAAGGCAGCTGCTTAACCAACTGAGCCACCCAGGCGTCCCAAGCCTGTATATTTTTAATAATTATGTTAGTGAAATGTAATTCTGGGGGGCTTTTTCCACTTAATTTCATTTTGTAAAATGTTATATTTCCTACTGTCTTTTAAATTATGATTTTAGGGAACCTGGTTGGCTCATTTGGTTAAGCAACTGCCTTTGGCTCAGGTCACAATCCTGGAGTCCCGGGATCAAGTACCGCATCGGGCTCCCTGCTTGGTGGGGAGTCCGCTTCTCCCTCTGACCCTTCCCCCTCTTATGCTCTCTCTCTCTCATTCTCTCTCAAACAAATACATAAAATCTTTAAAAATAAATAAATAATTATTTTAAATGGTTGCATCATTTTAAATCAGATTGATGTATCATCATTTATTAAGCTTTCCCCTTTCTTTTGGGAGCACATAAAGAATATTATAAAATATATATTATATTATGCTGCATTATTACTATGATTTTTAAAATAATTTCTTTGGGCAGTTTTATTGGATTTGGATTACTAGGACAAAGGGAATTTTTTTCCTTCTTAATAGGTACTTCCAAATAATTGTAAAGGTATCTTAATAAAGCTGCTTTGGAGGCCAGCATATTCAAGTCCTAAATATTTGGCAAGAATGAATACACTTTCTTAGTTGATACTGTCATTCCTTTATATGTTTTTTGGAGGATGAATAATTACACACCTTACTGAGATTATTTTACAAACAGCAGTAGTAGCAATGATAATATAATAAATAGCACCTAACATGTGTGCAGTTTTTCGGCTATAGTGTATTCTCAGTAAGGAGAAAAGAGTCTTTATATAGAGTGTGGAGAAATCCATGGCTTCCTGGGGTCTCTCCCTTTTCTGGGTGGGGTTCAGATAAAAAATGTTCATTTCTATAGCAGTGAAATATGGCAATATGTGTGCGGTGTTTCTGCCCATAGAAGTCTGTTTATGACTCAAAGTTCAGGTTTTTTATTGTGGGTTGGTCCCCTAGGACAAGGATCAAAATTACAGACTCCCAGAAGGAAAGCATGATTCAGTGCCATAGCGAGGCAAGACAATCTCATCACTTAGGCAATGTTTCAAAAGCCACATTCCCAGACACCAGCCAGGAGTCAGCCTTATAAGCAGACCCTTCTAACATATACTCCCATCAGAAAAGTGAACCTGACCTTCCGTATAACAAACAATAGCCGTAAAAACAATCATTCAACGTGACAAGTGAAGATAATAAGGAAGACAGCTTTGACGTTATGACTTCTTATTTGAAATGTCATTTTAATGAGAAATGTATATATTTATTAGGTATACTGTTTACAGAAAGAACTAAAGATAAAAAATCACAGTCTTCAAGAGACTGCTGAGCAGAATGTTATTCTACAGCACACTCTTCAGCAACAGCAGCAAATGTTACAACAAGAGACAATTAGAAACGAAGAGCTAGAAGACATTCAAACTAAACTTGAAAAACAGGTATATCTTATTGGTCAAAATAGTTTCACTTGTATGAAATAGAAATTTTAATAATCAATAATAAATATTTTGTTATATTGCTGTTTACCTCACAGATTTCATGTTGTAAGAAATATTCTGTGTTAACATTGAAAAATGGGTGAAGTTGTATTTGTGTATATTCTAACCGGCACCTTGAATACCATGGGCACATTTTTGTCATCCGTAGAACTTAGTTATAATTTAGACTTCTTCATTCAACCATGTTTTTTGGATCAGGACTTGTGATAATCCCTAAACAAATGCTAAAGCAGTGCACTACAAGAAAAATCCCAGAGGAAACTACTGACTTCTAAAAATAACTTCTCACTCCAGTGAAATTAATTAAACTCTAGGAATTTAATACTAGAATTGAATCTTTTCTTTCATTCATTGCCAGTTCATATGAATTCTTCAGACAGATATTTCATATTTTTTGTGGTTTCTCTTTTTCAAACTTCACAAAAATGTGTGAATTAGAAAATGATAGTTCCCTGTAATCTCACAACACCTCACTCACCTTTTTGTCATTTGGATTGCTTTTTATTTACGTATTTTGAATTCATCCTCAGCCTCTCTAGTGGAACTAAAGAATCCCTCAATACATTCAAACATATCAAGTTTTCTTTTTTTTAGAGACAGCTGTTCTGCAGCTCTCCATCCCTTTTGTAAAAGTCTTCATCCAGAAGCATTTCTTCATCTCATCTGTGTTTGATTACCACTTCCTAAGTCCCCTGTTGTTGACTCTGGCTTATAGAATTGATTAAAATTCTTATTCCTTCTGAAGTTGTTTTCATTTCCATAATGATTTTATGGTTTCCATCCCTCTCTCTCTCTTTTTTTTTTTTCTCTCAAATCTACCAGTTCGTTTGTATTTTTCATTTGGTAAACTTTTTTTCTTCTTGATCTTTGTTTTAAGAGATTTTTGTATGTTCTTTAACTTCTTTGAGGGTCTAAAGAATTTTTTTTTAAATTTTTATTTATTTATTTGACAGAGATCACAAGTAGGCAGAGAGGCAGGCAGAGAGAGGGGAGGAAGCAGGCTCCCTGCGGAGCAGAGAGCCTGTTGCGGGGTTGATCCCAGGACCCTGGGATCATGACCTGAGCCGAAGGCAGAGGCTTTAACCCACTGAGCCACCCAGGCGCCCGAGGGTCTAAAGAATTTTATATCTAAACATTTCTGTAGTATTTGGAGTAAATTTTCCAGTATATACAATATTCTCTTTCTGCCTTTCATTCATGTTTCTCTATGTATAGATTCCATGTTAGATCCTTTTGGATTATTACTCTTTAGATTCTTTCTGCTTATGAGTGTGCTATTTAATAAAATGCAAAGTGGGTGGGTTTTGATGATTCCCTTTAGTTTTTACCTGGGTACTATTTTAATTTTATTCTTGGAATTTGAGTTAGAGGTGTGGATATTAATAACTTACAATCTGTATTCAGTTATTTAGTGAGAGGTCTTAGAAGAGCAGAAAGGAGGGACGCCTGGGTTGCTCAGTTGGTTAAGTGGCTGTCTTTGGCTCAGGTCATGATTCCAGCGTCCTGGGGTCAAGTCCCACATCAGGCTCCTTGCTCGGCAGGGAGCCTGCTTCTCCCTCTGCCTCTGCCTACCACTCTGCCTGCCTGTGCTCGTGCTCTCTCTCTCTATAACAAAAAATAAAATCTTTAAAAAAGCGGGGGGGCACCTGGTGGCTCAGTGGGTTGAGCCTCTGCCTTCGGCTCAGGTCATGATCTCAGGGTCCTGGGATCGAGCCCCGCGTCGGGCTCTCTGCTCGGCAGGGAGACTGCTTCCCCCTCTCTCTCTGCCTGCCTCTCTGTCTACTTGTGATTTCTCTCTCTGTCAAATAAATAAATAAAAATCTTAAAAAAAAAGAAAAGAAGAGCAGAAAGGATAACCAGAGTCATATAAATGTTCACTGAAAACATGGAGTGGCTGAGATTAACTAGGAAGAAAATACAGAGTGAGAGGTGGGAAGATTGACTTGGGCAGATGTCTGTGAGATGTGGTACATAGAAGCCAAAGTAACTATTTCATGAAATTAGGAATGATAATTGGTGTCTTGGGTTGCTGAAATCAATATCAAGTAAAATGAAGGTTGAGAAATGTCCACTAGGATGATCAACATAGAGGTCGTTAGTGACCTTGCTCAGTTTCTGTAGAATGGCTAACTTGCTTTGGGTGGAGGAATGAGTGAGAAGTGAGAAGATGATACAACAAGCATAGAAAACTGATAAACTGGGCTTTGACGAGGAGGAAAGAAAGGGTGGTGGTGGTAGTTGGAGACAGGTAGAGGTATGGGTAATTTTTTATGATGGGAATATCTTGAACATGTTTAAATGATAATATAAAGAAGCCAGAAGGAGAGAGGAGTGATTCAATAGTATGAATTCCTGAGAAAGTGGATAAGTTCCTCAGAAAATGAATTCAGAACACCAGTGAAGCAATTTGACTTATATAGGAGGAAAATACTTCTATCAATAGGAGCAAGTGAAAGTGGTAACCTTTGAGGGGCAGTTGGGAATTTAAAAATCCTTCACCTAATGAGCCAATTTGTGAAGAAGGAAAGCAACATAGTTTGCAAGCGAAGAAAACATTTCAAATGAAAAGGGGAACATTACCAGGGCACCTAGGTGGCTCAGTGGGTTAAAGCCTCTGCCTTCGGCTTGGGTCATGATCTCAGGGTCCTGGGATCGAGTTCCACATCAGGCTCTCTGCTCAGCGGGAGCCTGCTTCCCTTCCTCTCTCTCTTTCTCTGCCTGCCACTCTGCCTACTTGTGATCTCTGTCTGTCAAATAAATAAATAAATCTTTAAAAAAAAAAGAAGAAGAAGAAGAAAAGGGGAACATTACCATTATTTTGTTCAATTCTTATAAATCCTACTTTGGTGTTATGATGTGGCTACTTCTATAAATATGTATATGAATGAAATATCCTACACGAAGTTAAGTTTTGCTTTTTTTTTTTACTGAAACATTTGCTTCCTCGTCTGTACTTTGAGTTTTATAATACATCTTGAAATTGAATGATAGCCTAGACTACATAGTTATGTAAATATTTTTCTTCCAAAGAATATTATGATGTGACTGAACTTAAAATACCTAAAGAAAATTATATTTTCAAGGTGTCAAAACTGGAACAAGAACTTCAAAAACAAAGGGAAAGTTCAGCTGAAAAGTTGAGAAAAATGGAGGAGAAATGTGAAGCAGCTTCGCATGAAGCCGATTTAAAAAGGCAAAAAGTTATTGAGCTTACTGGTACTGCCAGGTAAAATGGATATGTTACTTTTTTTTTTTCTTCCTATTTTATTATCAGTAGTTACCTGAATTTCAATATCAGATAATGTTAAGTGAAGTATTTGCTTAAGGATCGAATTTCTTTACAGCCTGTGTTCTTAACATTTTGTTTGTACCTTTATATTTTTCTTTATGCCTTTTTTGTATTGTATTTTAATATTCTTTATCCTCCTATTATATTATAAGTTCCTTAAGGCCAAAATAATTTCTGGTTTATTTTTGGGTCCTCCCACAACAGTTAGCATAGTTCCCTATACCTCATAGGCACTAAGCAAGTGCTGTGTTATATTAAATTGTGAATAGTATTAAAAGTTTTAGGTAAAGATGTACTCATTGAAAACTTTCATGGTGTCTAATTGTTTATGGGAAAGAATAACTTAACAGAATACAGCAGTGGTTCTGAACCTTAACTGAACATTAAAATTACCTGAGAAGCTTTAAAAAGTACTGATGCCTTGGTCTCACCTCTAAGGATTCTGATTTAATTTTGCTAAGCCGGGCCCAGGAATCAATAGTTAATTGGTTAAGAAAGGGACCCATAGCTGAAAGCATGTCTCAGCTTCCCCAGACCCCTTATGCTTTGTCAGTAAGAGTTTACATAATTAATAATACACTCATATTCAAACCACCATGCTATCAACAGGAATCAAGAGTTAACTTGAACTAGGACCCTATGTCCCCAGGTTCCTTCTCTCCCACTGGCAGGAGTAAAGATCAGGCCTTGTGCATTGAGTAGCAACTTTCTTTTCTAGATATCAACTCTCTCAACTGGGTCAAGAAGATTGCCCTGTGTTTAAGACTTAAGATCACAGTTCTTCAGACCTTCTTTCTTCCACTGATTGGTGTCTCCCACACAACAGCCTCACCACCAGGGTCTGCTTGAATAGTTACATAATAACTTTATCCTTGCTAATGCTAGATGCCACAAGAAGCTGTGTATTTCCAGGTCAACAGTCATCTCTCATACTAATTCCCCAAACCTTACCACATACACTGTTTCCTTCTCAGCTTATCCCAACTTCTGGAGACCTCTACTTGTCCTCTGAAATTCACAGTCCATCCTGAAAGGCATTCTCTATATTCCCTACTTTTTTTCCCCTCTTGCTTTAACAGAAATTTTACTTTTCCCTAAGGACCTTGCTTCATGTCCTGCAGCCCTCTAAAGTTAAAACTTTTTTCTCTGGTCTTCAGACCATATCATTCCTCACTGTTGGTGACACCTACAGGCCACCTGATGTACTGTTGATTCCTCCAACACCACTCCAACACCATTATTCTTGAGGATTTCAATATGTTAGCTGATCCATCTGAGATGCTAGCTTCTCATTTAAAGATCCCTCTCCTGTAATGAACTTGAGCTCTATCATACCTCAGCCACTCACTCACATGATTTACTCTAGATCCTATCATTTTCAGTATCTCTGGTTTTTCTGTAATCTGAATATTTGGCATCTATACCTCTATTATCTCTTGATTTCCTTTAATACCCCCAAACTCAACAGTTCTTTGATCTCACCAGGACTTAATTCATCAGTTCCATCACTGTTTCATTCCCTGATGTCTTCTCCTTTCTTTACCCAGCTTAAATTCTAATCAGTCATTAAAATTAATGATTTGCATCTACTTGAAATTCTCTTATCTCTTTCTTTTTTCTACACAGCACTAAAAATCCAACTCACACTACTCTGTGCTTGCATCTTTAGAGAAGCTGGAGGAAAATATAAGCACACTGATCAGTCTTACCTTAAATTCATAATTTCATCCTTAAGGTCCCTTAAGGGACCTGCTGTCTGTCAATCACAACATTACTAACTTCTGTAGAGGACTCTTTTATAGTCATTTTCTTTCAAAACTCCTAACAACCACTCCCCAGTCTTTGCTGTCATTGATGATCTTGCTTTCTGTTTCAATGGGAAAATTGAAGCAATGCTTGTTACTTTTCTTATTCTCACTCTTTGACTTCTAGACAAAACCTTTCCTTGATTATAGCTAATAGGCACATTTAGGAGGAAAAGTAAGTCCCAAATACTAATAAGAAGCTTATGAGCAAAATGATTAAACTTCATAAGAAAGAAATGTCCTAGTTCCATGCTATCTTTTCCTCATGAAGCAGGGTTTTTTCATTTTCTCTGGTCCCACTATTGCTTCTTTCCCTTCTGGAACTACAATTTATAAAACTCTGTTTTTCTCTCTCAAAAGTTATAACAGTTAAAATATCTCCTTGGATCTGTTTTAGAACTAAAATATCTTCAGATAGAAAGAAAGGAAACTAACTTTTTGAAGCAGGTATTAAAAGGTGCTTCTGGTGCTACATGTAAATGTCACTTCATGTAAATGATCCTGACCCTGGTTTCTCAGTGCTGAGGCTCGTATAGCACTTTTATTTTACATTGGAAGAGGCCAGAGAGTCTGGACAGAGAGCCAGCCATCATATTCTTAAAGTTTAGTATTATGTTTGCATAACCCTTCCTTTGGCTTTATTTCCAATCTCAGAGTTGATTGCTCTCAATAACTCTGCAGTAAGACAGTGAAATATTTCTGGAAAAACTGGGTGTGTTTAAAGCCTGTTGTAAAATTTTGAAAGGGAAAAATTTTTGGTATTGGATTATTTATATAATAATTAAAATTTTCAAATCCATAAATATTTATTATACTAATGCCTCATTTACCTAGCATCAAGAAATAATGAGTAGGAGTGCCTGGGTGGCTCAGTGAGTTAAAGCCTCTGCCTTCGGCTCAGGTCGTGGTTCCAGGATCCTGGGATCGAGCCCCGCATCGGGCTCTCTGCTCAGCGGGGAGCCTGCTTCCTCCTCGCTCTCTCTGCCTGACTCTCCGCCTACTTGTGATCTCTCTCTGTCAAGTGAATAAATCTTAAAAAAAAAAATAATGAGTAGTTGCTGATAAATAAGAGTGGAATTTACCTTTACCAAGTACTGAAACTTTAAAACAAAACAAAAAACTCCTCTTGGCAGAAATTTTCTAAAATATATATTTTCTTGTTATTTTAAATTTTTCTGGTTGTCTGAGGATTATCATTACATACATCAGTTATTGTACCGTGCCGAAAAATACAGTAGCACCTCAACAAAATCTTGAAGAGTACAGAGCTCTGGTTTTTTACTAAATGTCTGTAGATTACTGTCCTTTTCAAGTTCTTCTATTTTTTTAATGTAATTTTCTCCCAATTCTTTTGCTGACAAGCTGTCATCTTTTGGTACTATATGCCAACCTCTTGCATTTATTATTTTCTAATTATGTTTTATATCTACTGTAATATAAGAAATTAATTAATCAAGCTAAAAAATCACTTACATGGAATTTTAGAAATGTAAAAGGGTAATTGGCACTTACCTAATAAGCTTCTTAGCTTTTTGGACTATGGACATATTTGAGGGTGTGATAAAAAGCTGTGGATTATTTTCTATACCTAGAACATATGTATACATAATTTTGCATATTGTTTCAGGAGTTTTATAGTTCTCCTCAAGTTCACTCATGGACATCAGATTAAAAACCTCTTGAACAAATCCACATTTGTCTAAATTGCATTTACAAAAGAAATGTTCCTACTTGGAAACTCAATTTACAAAATATCCAAGACATAAAGAACAACAACAAAAAAATGTTGATTCAAAGAGCGTCACTTCTACCCACCATTGAGGCTGACATTAGCACTTGTTTACTTAGTGAATATCACTTTGGAATTACCAACAAATGGGCTTAAAACTGTCTCTCACTATGTTGATTTGTCAATAGGTAGAAAATCTTCCATGTTGGAATAAGCTCAGGACTGACTGAAAGTTAGTAAACCTGATTCTCTCACTGTTAATAATTATTTGTCTTTTCCCAGACAACTCACTGACCTTCCAGTTTCCTCATCTCTAAAGCAAGAAAGTCGCACTAGTTGGGGAACCCCACTAGTCCCTTGTAAAGCTAAAAAGGATAACATAAATAATAAAGGTCTGAATAAAAATAACTCACTTGATTCTCCTATGAGTAGTATGGTCATTATGGTGAATATTTTGATTGGTTGGCTTCCTTTTCTGTGTTGCAGATAACAGAAATTCCAGATGAATGAGACACCTATCTATATATGGATACATACATACTCAGTATACAAAGCTTTTCGCAAGCTAACTGTAGTTAGATTGAAAAGAAGGCTAGCCTTGCTAAATATTACCAGGTAGTACAGTCATATTTAGTGGTACATAGTTGGTACAGAATTACAATCTTTCAGTTGGAGCATTTTTAATAATATGACTTAAGGATGACCCAAGATTCTGACTAGATGTTTTGCTGATATTTGCTCTTAAATAACTTACAGATTTTGTTTAGTCAGAGAAAAGTCAGTTGGCTTTTAGGTTTCCGAATTATCGTTTACTACTTGTTTTATTTTTTGCTTTTAACCAGGCAAGTAAAACTTGAGATGGATCAGTATAAAGAAGAACTCTCTAAAATGGAAAAAGAAATAATGTACCTAAAACGAGATGGAGAAAATAAAGCAATGCATCTCTCTCAGTTAGATATGATCTTAGAACAGACAAAGACAGAACTAGATAAGAAGACAAATTCTGGTAAGCAACAGGTTAGCTGAGCTTAGCTGCCTGTATATTTATATTTGAAAAGTGGAATAATGTGAGCATTTGTGTTAGTAGGGCCAGAAGGGACAATGAGTGGTCAGTATTTTGCCTCTTGTTGATGAATAAAATTGGATATTCTTAGTTATAATTTTTTTAAAATTTTATTTATTTATTTGACACACACACACAGAGAAATCACAAGTAGGCAGAGAGGCAGGCAGAGAGAGAGGGGGAAGCAAGCTCTCTGCTGAGCAAAGAACCCGATGCGGGACTCGATCCCAGGACCCTGAGATCATGACCTGAGCTGAAGGCAGAGGCTTAACCCACTGAGCCACCCAGGCGCCCTCTTAATTATAATTTTTTTACAAATTTTTAATAAAAATAGTTTTTATATAATTCTAAAATTATTGTTTCCTTTTAACAGTGAAGGAATTAGAAAAATTACAGCATAACACTGAAACTGAACTAACAGAAGCTTTGCAGAAACGGGAAGCATTAGAGTCTGAACTCCAAAATGCTCATGGAGAATTAAAAAGTACTTTAAGACAACTTCAGGAATTGAAAGATGTACTACAGAAGGCTCAATTATCATTAGAGGAAAAATATACTACTATAAAGGATCTCACAGCTGAACTTAGGTATGTTAAACAGTAAGAAATGATACCACAATTCTAGGTATTTCACTTTATTACTCTGACTCTTTGGGTCATACAATAAAGTTTGCTGTTTAATTCTAGATGTCTAAATTTCTCAGCTGCGTTTGGCTCACTGTTATTCATCCCAGGCAGCCTGTCCCATGCTCCTTCTAACTAATTCAGCCTTTCCTCATGACTAATATTTCCATCCTTGGTCTTTGGACCATTTTATTTTGACCCTCCCCTATATTATATCTTCAACAAAAAGGCCAGGAGAAAAGGGAACAGTATAAAATGAGGCCAGAGAAACAGGCAGGAACCCTGTCATGTAGGGCTTTGTATTCCCTGATAAGGAGCTTGGATTTTTTTTTTTTTAAGATTTTATTTATTTATTTGACAAAGAGAGATCACAAGTAGGCAGAGAGGCAGGCAGAGAGAGGGGGGGAGAAGCAGGCTCCCTGCTGAACAGAAAGCCCAGTGCAGGGCTTGATCCCAGGATCCTGAGATCATGAGATCATGACCTGAGCCAAAGGCAGAGGCTTAACCGACTGAGCCACCCAGGCACCCTGAAGCTTGGATTTTTTTGTTGATACTTAAAATTTAGTAAATTTTTCCTACTTTTTGACTTTGCTGTAACTGTCTTTTTGGCCTGAAATAATGATTGAATGGCTGACCTCTTGCCCTTCATATTACCTCTAAGGGCCCTTTTCTAACCACCTACTCGCAAGTAGCCACCCAGGCATTATCTCATCACTTTAAGACAACTTCAGGAATTGAGAGATGTACTAACATATTTAATGCTCTAACAGAGCACTTTATGTTTTTCCTTTTGTTTATTATTTATAGTCTGTCTCCTCTACTGGACCTATTAGTATGTATTCTCCATATGATGAAGAACATCTATCTTGTTGTGAGCCTAAATCAAGAGTTAGTCACTGAACTGTCTGAGCCACGCAGGCACCCCTAACTGTTGAGACTTTTAACAGAATAGTAAACGGTTCATTAAAGAAGTTCACAATCTGCTTTTTAAAATCAGTACCTTTGTTCAATATTGTTTATATTTAAGTCTGGAAAACCATATGAAGATTTTCAAGATGAACATTTTTAGCTTTTGTCGTATTGGAACATAGAGTTCCAAATTAAAATTCTTTGATTGCACTCTCTGATCTAAGTGGTAGTAGTCTTAAAGTTGTGTCATTTTTAGAATATAAAATAATAAATAAGGTTTTAGGAGAGATACAGCTTATAAAAAATGTTAGGCTTCAATACTTTGCTATATATGTAAGGCGTCATTTGAGTAAAATTCCCATGAGAAACACAGTGGTCATTTACTGAGCTGAGGATATCGAAGATACCAATTGTGAGATAAATGCCTCATTCAACTGTAATAAACTTAGAGCTGTTATACAGAAAAATTCTTACACTGATTCATTTTTTTTTAAACTTTTATTTTTGTTTGTTTTTTAAATTTTTTTTTTTTATAAACACATAATATATTTTTATCCCCAGGGGTACAGGTCTGTGAATCACCAGGTTTACACACTTCACAGCACTCACCATAGCATATACCCTCCCCAATGTCCATAACCCCACCTTCCCTCTCCCAACCCCCTCCCCCCATCAACCCTCAGTTTGTTTTGTGAGATTAAGAGTCATTTATGGTTTGTCTCCCTCCCAATCCCATCTTGTTTCATCTACTCTTCTCCTACCCCCTTATCCCCCCATGTTGCATCTCCTCTCCCTCATATCAGGGAGATCATATGATAGTTGTCTTTCTCCGCTTGACTTATTTCGCTAAGCATGATACCCTCTAGTTCCATCCACGTCGTCGCAAATGGCAAGATTTCATTTCTTTTGATGGCTGCATAGTATTCCATTGTGTATATATACCACATCTTCTTTATCCATTCGTCTGATGATGGACATCTAGGTTCTTTCCATAGTTTGGCTATTGTAGACATTGCTGCTATAAACATTCGGGTGCATGTGCCCCTTCTGATCACTAAGCTTGTATCTCTAGGGTAAATACCCAGCACTGCAATTGCTGGGTCATAGGGTAGTTCTATTTTCAACATTTTGAGGAACCTCCCTGCTGTTTTCCAGAGTGGTTGCACCAGCTTGCATTCCCACCAACCGTGTAGGAGGGTTCCCCTTTTTCTGCATCCTTGCCAGCATCTGTCATTTGCTGACTGGTTAATTTTAGCCATTCTGACTGGTGTGAGGTGATATCTCATTGTGGTTTTGATTTGTACTTCCCTGATGCCGAGTGATATGGAGCCCTTTTTCATGTGTCTGTTGGCCATCTGGATGTTTTCTTTGCAGAAATGTCTGTTCATGTCTTCTGCCATTTCTTGATTGGATTATTTGTTCTTTGGGTGTTGAGTTTGCTAAGTTCTTTATAGATTTTGGACACTAGCCCTTTATCTGATATGTCATTTGCAAATATTTTCTCCCGTTCTGTCAGTTGTCTTTTGGTTTTGCTAACTGTTTCCTTTGCTGTGCAAAAGCTTTTGATCTTGATAAAATCCCAATAGTTCATTTTTGCCCTTGCTTCCCTTGCCTTTGGCGATGTTCCTAGGAAGATGTTGCTGCGGCTGAGGTCGAAGAGGTTGCTGCCTGTGTTCTCCTCAAGGATTTTGATGGATTCCTTTCTCACATTGAAGTCCTTCATCCATTTTGAGTCTATTTTCGTGTGTGGTGTAAGGAAATGATCCAATTTCATTTTTCTGCATGTGGCTGTCCAATTTTCCCAACACCATTTGTTGAAGAGGCTGTCTTTTTTCCATTGGGCATTCTTTCCTGCTTTGTCAAAGATTAGTTGACCATAGAGTTGAGGGTCTATTTCTGGGCTCTCTATTCTGTTCCATTGATCTATGTGTCTGTTTTTGTGCCAGTACCATGCTGTCTCGATGATGACAGCTTTGTAATAGAGCTTGAAGTCTGGAATTGTGATGCCACCCACTTTGGCTTTCTTTTTCAATATTCCTTTGGCTATTCGAGGTCTTTTCTGGTTCCATATAAATTTTAGGATTATTTGTTCCATTTCTTTGAAAAAAAAAAATGGATGGTACTTTGATAGGAATTGCATTAAATGTGTAGATTGCTTTAGGTAGCATAGACATTTTCACAATATTTATTCTTCCAATCCAGGAGCATGGAACATTTTTCCATTTCTTTGTGCCTTCCTCAATTTCTTTCATGAGTACTTTATAGTTTTCTGTGTATAGATTCTTAGTCTCTTTGGTTAGGTTTATTCCTAGGTATCTTATAGTTTTGGGTGCAATTGTAAATGGGATGGACTCCTTAATTGCTCTTTCTTCTGTCTTGTTGTTGGTGTAGAGAAATGCAACTGATTTCTGTGCATTGATTTTATATCCTGACACTTTACTGAATTCCTGTACAAGTTCTAGCAGTTATGGAGTGGAGTCTTTTGGGTTTTCCACATATAGTATCATATCATCTGCGAAGAGTGATAGTTTGACTTCTTTGCCGATTTGAATTCCTTTAATTTCCTTTTGTTGTCTGATTGCTGAGGCTAGGACTTCTAGTACTATGTTGAATAGCAGTGGTGATAACGGACATCCCTGCCGTGTTCCTGACCTTAGCGGAAAAGCTTTCAGTTTTTCTCCATTCAGAATGATATTTGCGGTGGGTTTTTCATAGATGGCTTTGATAATATTGAGGTATGTGCCCTCTATCCCTACACTTTGAAGAGTTTTGATCAGGAAGGGATGCTGTACTTTGTCAAATGTTTTTTCAGCATCTATTGAGAGTATCATATGGTTCTTGTTCTTTCTTTTATTAATGTGTTGTATCACATTGATTGATTTGCAGATGTTGAACCAACCTTGCAGCCCTGGAATAAATTCCACTTGGTCGTGGTGAATAATCCTTTTAATGTACTGTTGAATCCTATTGGCTAGTATTTTGGTGAGAATTTTTGCATCTGTGTTCATCAAGGATATTGGTCTGTAGTTCTCTTTTTTGATGGGATCCTTGTCTGGTTTGGGGATCAAGGTGATGCTGGCCTCATAAAATGAGTTTGGAAGTTTTCCTTCCATTTCTATTTTTTGGAACAGTTTCAGGAGAATAGGAATTAGTTCTTCCTTAAATGTTTGGTATAATTCCCCCGGGAAGCCGTCTGGCCCTAAGCTTTTGTTTGTTTGGAGATTTTTGATGACTGTATCAATCTCCTTACTGGTTATGGGTCTGTTCAGGCTTTCTATTTCTTCCTGGTTCAGTTGTGGTACTTTATATGTCTCTAGGAATGCATCCATTTCTTCCAGATTGTCAAATTAGTTGGGGTAGAGTTGCTCATAGTATGTTCTTATAATTGTCTGTATTTCTTTGGTGTTCGTTGTGATCTCTCCTCTTTCATTCATGATTTTATTTATTTGGGTCCTTTCTCTTTTCTTTTTGATAAGTCTGGCCAGGGGGTTATCAATCTTATTAATTCTTTTGAAGTACCAGCTCCTAGTTTCATTGATTTGTTCTATTGTTTTTTTGGTTTCTATTTCATTGATTTCTGCTCTGATCTTTATGATTTCTCTTCTCCTGCTGGGTTTAGGTTTCTTTCTTGTTCTTTCTCCAGCTCCTTTAGGTGTAGGGTTAGGTTGTGTACCTGAGACCTTTCTTGTTTCTTGAGAAAGGCTTGTACTGCTATCTATTTTCCTCTCAGGACTGCCTTTGTTGTGTCCCACAGATTTTGAACCGTTGTGTTTTCATTATCATTTGTTTCCATGAATTTTTTCAATTCTTCTTTAATTTCCTGGTTGACCCATTCATTCTTTAGAAGGATGTTGTTTAGTCTCCATGTATTTGGGTTCTTTCCAAATTTTCTCTTGTGATTGAGTTCTAGCTTCAGAATATTGTGGTCTGAAAATATGCAGGGAATGATTCCAATCTTTTGATAATGGTTGAGACCTGATTTAGGACCGAGGATGTGATCTATTCTGGAGAATGTTCCAGGTGCATTAGAGAAGAATGTGTATTCTGTTGCTTTGGGATGAAATGTTCTGAATATAGCTGTGATGTCCATCTGGTCCAGTGTGTCATTTAAGGCCTTTATTTCCTTGTTGATCTTTTGCTTGGATGATCTGTTCATTTCCGTGAGGGGAGTGTTAAAGTCCCCTACTATTATTGTATTATTGTTGATGTGTTTCTTTGATTTTGTTATTAATTGGTTTATATAGTTGGCTGCTCGCACGTTAGGGGCATAGATATTTAAAATTGTTAGATCTTCTTGTTGGACAGATCCTTTGAGTATGATATAGTGTCCTTCCTCATCTCTTATTATAGTCTTTGGCTTAAAATCTAATTGATCTGATATAAGGATTGACACTCTTGCTTTCTTCTGATGTCCATTAGCATGGTAAATTCTTTTCCACCCTCTCAGTTTAAATCTGGAGGTGTCTTCGGGTTTAAAATGAGTTGCTTGTAGGCAACATATAGATGGGTTTTGTTTTTTTATCCATTCTGATACCCTTTGTTTTTTGATTGGGGCATTTAGCCCATTAACATTCAGGGTAACTATTGAGAGATATGAATTTAGTGCCATTGTATTGCCTGTAAGGTGACTGTTATTGTATATTGTCTCTGTTCCTTTCTGATCTACTACTTTTAGGGTCTCTCTTTGCTTAGAGGACCCCTTTCAATATTTCCTGTAGAGCTGGTTTGGTGTTTGCAAATTCTTTCAGTTTTTGTTTGTCCTGGAAGCTTTTAATCTCTCCTTCTATTTTCAATGATAGCCTAGCTGGATATAGTATTCTTGGCTGCATGTTTTTCTCGTTTAGTGCTCTGAATATATCATGCCAGCTCTTTCTGGCCTGCCAGGTCTCTGTGGATAAATCTGCTGCCAATCTAATATTTTTACCATTGTATGTTACAGGCTTCTTTTCCCGGGCTGCTTTCAGGATTTTCTCTTTGTCACTAAGACTTGTAGATTTTACTATTAGGTGACAGGGTGTGGACCTATTCTTATTGATTTTGAGGGGGGGAGGTTCTCTGAACGTCCTGGATTTTGATGCTTGTTCCCTTTGCCATATTGGGGAAATTCTCTCCAATAATTCTCTCCAATATACCTTCTGCTCCCCTTCTCTTTCTTCTTCTTCTGGAATCCCAATTATTCTAATGTTGTTTCGTCGTATGGTGTCACTTATCTCTCGAATTCTCCCCTCGTGGTCCAGTAGCTGTTTGTCCCTCTTTTGCTCAGCTTCTTTATTCTCTGTCATTTGGTCTTCTATATCGCTAATTCTTTCTTCTGCCTCATTTATCCTAGCAGTGAGCGCCTCCATTTTTGATTGCTTTTTTGATTTCAACTTGGTTAGATTTTAGTTCTTTTATTTCTCCAGAAAGGGCTTTTATATCTCCCGAGAGGGTTTCTCTAATATCTTCCATGCCTTTTTCGAGCCTGGCTAGAACCTTGAGAATCGTCATTCTGAACTCTAGATCTGACATATTACCAATGTCTGTATTGATTAGGTCCCTAGCCTTTGGTACTGCCTCTTGTTCTTTTTTTTGTGGTGAATTTTTCTGCCTTGTCATTTTGTCCAGATAAGAGTATATGAAGGAGCAAGTAAAATACTAAAAGGGTGGCAACAACCCCAGGAAAATATGCTTTAGCCAAATCAGAAGAGATCCCAAATCGTGAGGTGGGGAGAAAGGGGATAAAAAGAGGTTCAGAAAGAAAAAAGAAAGAAAGAAACAATTAAAAAAAGAAAACCAATAAAGAAAAAATATAAAAAAGAAAAAAAATATATATATATTAGATAAACTAGTTAAAAAACGTTAAAAAAGAAAAGGGTAAAAGTTTAAAAAATTTAGCAGAAGAAGAGAAAAAAAAATTGAAAAAGAAAAAAAAATTAACTGCAAGGGTAAAGAATCATGGGGAGAAAGCCATGAGTTCCGTGTTTTGCTTTTTCCTCTTCTGGAATTCCGCTGCTCTCCTTGGTATTGAAACTGCTCTCATTGGTAGGTGAACTTGGTCCTGGCTGGGTTTCTTGTTGATCTTCTGGCAGAGGGGCCTGTTGTAGTGATTCTCAAGTATCTTTGCCCCAGGCGGAGTTGCACCGCCCTTACCTGGGGCTGGGGTGAGTAATCAGCTCGGGTTTGCTTTTGGGAGCTTTTGTTCCCAGAGCGCTTTCCGTAGAGTTCCGGAGGACGGGAATGAAGATGGCGGCCTCCCAGTCTCCGGCCCGGAGGAGCCGAGAGCTCGGGGCCCCACTCCTAAGTGCGCCCTCAGAGAACAGCGCCCAATTACTCCCGTCTGCCTGGCCTCCCGCCGCGCTCCGAGCTGACCGAGCCTGCGACCGGTTCAAGGTAACCCCGAGCTTAGAGCTCACTGCTCGGCTCTGTCTCTGTAGCCGGCTTCCCCGTTCTAATACCTGTAAGCTCTGCGACACTCAGACACCCCCGATCCTTCTGTGACCCTGCAGGACCTGAGGCCACGCTGTCCCCGCGTGGGCTTCACCCCGGTTAAAACTCTGGAGCGATGTCCCTCAGTGGAACAGACTTTTAAAAGTCCTGATTTTGTGCTCCGTTTCTCCGCCGCTTGCCGGGAGCCGGCCCCTTCCCCCGAGGTCTATCTTCCCATCGCTTTGGATTCACTTCTCCGCCAGTCCTACCTTTCAGAAAGTGGTTGATTTTCTGTTTCTAGAATTGCTGTTCTTCTTCTCTTCGATCTCCCGTTGGATTTGTAGGTGTTTGCAATCTTTAGATAAGCTATCTAGCTGATCTCCCGCTACCTGAAGTAGTCTCAGCCTGCTACTTCTCCACCATCTTGACTCCTCCCCCCTAAACTTTTTTTTTAATTGGGTTATGTTAGTCATCATACAGTAGTACATCATTAGTTCTTGATGTAGTGTTCCATGATTGATTGTTTGCATATAATACACAGTGCTCCCTGGAGTGTCCTTCTTAATACCCATCACCAGGCTCACCCTCCCAGGACCCCCTCCCTTCTAAAACCCTCAGTTTGTTCCCAGAGTCCGCAGTTCATCTCCCACTCTGATTTCTCCCCCTTCATTTTTCCCTTACTTCTCCTAATATCTTCCATGCTATTCCTTATGTTCCACAAATAAGTGAAACAATATGATAATTGACTTTCTCTGATTCAGTTTTCTGTCTTAGGAGTACTTTAACATTTAGTTTAAATTGTCTACAGTAATAGTGTTTGAGTTAACTTTTACCTTTTGAGAATACTCTATTAAAATAACTATTGATACCAGTCATTTTCTTCATACAGTATTTCTTTAATTTGAGCCCTTTCAATCAGAAATAATTGCATATATTTTAATTACTTTTAACTTACAGGATGTTAACCCAATTGACTTAATTTTTTAAAACTATAATATTCCTACTATTTGCTTTGACCATTTTCCTTTGATAAATTGCAGAGAATGCAAGATGGAGAATGAAGATAAAAAGCAAGAACTCCTTGAAATGGATCAGGCACTTAAGGAGAGAAATTGGGAACTAAAGCAAAGAGCAGCCCAAGTTGGTTTTCTTAATTAAATTTAATGAAATTTTTGGTTACAGTACAATCACACAGGGTTTCAGAGGTCACCACTTTTTGGTAAAATGGACCTTTTTAAAACATATGTTTGTGTTCATTAATATTTTAAAAGTTAGTAGTATGTCATCTTTCTTCATCTTGCTATTTTTATAGCAAGTTGATTTTTGAGAATGAAGGTTAGCTTAGTATTTGAATCTTTTGATCTCTTACATTATTGCATATCATAAGACAATGGAATTAAAGGAGTTGTAACTCCTTTAATATTGTGTTTGTTGGAGGAGCAAAACTATTCAAAAGACATCTTTTTTAAAGACTTTATTTCTTTAGGTTTTAGGTTCACAGTGAAAGTGAGTAGAAGGTACAGAGATTTCCCAAATACACCTTGCTACCATAAATGCACAGCCTTCCCTATTATCAACATTCCCCACCCAAGTGGTACATTTGATAATAGTTGATGAACCTACACGTTATAATTATCCAGACTCCATAGTTTACATTACAGTTCACTCTTGGTGTGTACATTCTCTGGGTTTGGACAAATGTTTAATCACCCATATCCATCATTATGTTATAGTATCCAGGGTATTTTCACTGCCGTAAAATTTTTCTGTGCGCCACATAGCATCCTTCTTCCACTTCCCCCAGCCCTAGCAACCACTGATCTTTTTATTTTCTCCATCATTTTGCCTTTTCCAGAATGTCATATAGTTGAAATCATATAGTACATAGTCTTTTCATATTGGCTTCTTTCACTTAGTAATACTCATTTAAGTTTTCTCCACATCTTTTCATTGCTTCATAGCTCATTTCTTTTAGCACTGAATAATATTCCATTGTCTCAGTGTACTACGGTTTACTTAATCATTCACCTACCGAAGGGCATCTTGGTTGCTTCCAGGTTTTGACAATTAAGTGAATAAAGCTGCTATAAACATCCGTGTGCAGGTTTTTATGTGGATATAATTTTTTAAAATTTAATTTTTTTTCAGTGTTCCAAAATTCATTGTTTATGCACCACACCCAGTGCTCCACGCAATATGTGCCCTCCATAATACCCACCACCTCCATAATACTCACCCAACCTCCCATCCCCCTCCCCTCCCAAACCCTCAGTTTGTTTCTCAGTGTCCACAGTCTCCCGTGGTTTGTCTCCCCCTCCGATTTCCCCCCACTCACTTCTCCTCTCCATCTCCCCATGTCCTCCATGTTATTTATTCCTTATGCTCCACAAATAAGCAAAACCATATAATTGATTCTCTCTGCTTGGCTTATTTCACTCAGCATAATCTCTTCCAGTCCCATCCATGTTGATACAAAAGTTGGGTATTCATCCTTTCTGATGGAGACATAATACTCCATTGTGTATATAGACCATATCTTCTTTATCCATTCATCTGTTGAAGGGCATCTTGGTTCTTTCCAAAGTTTGGCAATTGTGGCCATTGTTGCTATGAACATTGGGGTACAAATGGCCCTTCTTTTCACTACATCTGTATCTTTGGGGTAAATACCCAATAGTGCAATTGCAGGGTCATAGGGAAGCTCTATTTTTAATTTCTTAAGGAATCTCCACACTGGTTTCCAAAGTGGCTGCACCAACTTGCATTCCCACCAACAGTGAAAGAGAGTTCCCGTTCCTTCACATCCTCTCCAACACATGTTATTTACTGTCTTGTTAATTTTGACCATTCTAACTGGTGTAAGGTGGTATCTAAATGTGGTTTTCAACTTCTTTTGGTAATTATCAAGGGGCGTGATTACTGGATCATATGGTAAGAGTATGTTTAATTTTGTAAGACTTTCCAAACTATGTTCCCAAGTGGCTTGTACCAATTTGCAATGAATGTGAATTCCTGTTGCTCCACATCTTGGCGAGCATTTGCTATTGTCAATGTTTTGGATTTTGGCCATTCTAATTAGTGTGTGGTGGTATCTCCTGGTTAATTTGAACTTCTCAGATGACATATGGGATGGAGGATATTTTCCAGTGCTTATTTTCTATCTGCACATCTTTTTTGGTGAGGTTCTGTTATAGTCTTTGGCTCATTTTTTAATTGAGTAATTTGTTTTCTTGTTGAATTTTAAGAGTTCTTTGTATATTTTGGATACAAGTCCTTTTTCAGGTGTGTCTTTTACATATATTTTCTTCTAGTTTGTGGCTTTTATTCACAATCTTTTGACATTGACTTTCACGGAAGTTTTTCATCTTAATGATGTCGAGCTTATTATTTATTTCATGAATTATGCCTTTGGCTTTGTATCTAAAAAGTCACCCAGAGTCATCCAAAGTTTATGTTATCTTCTATAAGTTTTATAGTTCGGCAAATTATATCTAGGTCTGTGATCCATTTTGAGTTAAGTTTTGTGAAGGGTGTGGTGTAGATTAGTTTTTTTTGCATGTTGTTGTCCACTTATTCCAGCATCATTTGTTGAAAAGACTATCTTTTCTGCATTGTATTGCCTTTGCTCCTTTGTCAAAGGTTAATTGACATATTTAGTTTCTGGATTCTCTTCTGTACAATTATCTGTTCATCTCTGTTTTTGCCAGTACCGCAGTCTGTTTACTGTAGCTCTTTTGTGTCTTTAAGTCAGGTAATGTCACTCTTCCAACTTTGTTCTTTAGTATCATGTTGGATAAGAATATCCAGTGTTTTGCCTCTCTATGTAAGCTTTAGAATCAGTTTGTCAATATCCACAAATTAACTTCCTGGAATTTTGATTGAATTGCCTTGAATATACGTATAGATTTAGTTGCAACTAACTAACTGACATCTTGAATCTTGACAATATTGAGTCTTCCTATCCATGAGCATGGACTAGCTCTCTATTTATTTAATTCTTTGATTTCTTTCACTGGAGTTTCGTAGTTTCTCTTTATAGATCTTGTATATATTTAGCTAGGTTTATACCTAAGTATTTGTTTTGGGGGGTGCTAATATAAATCATATTGTGTTTTTAATTTCAAATTCCTCTTACTTATTGCTGGTATATAGGAAGGTGACTAAATTTTGTGTACTTCTTGTATCCTGCAGTTATTGGTTCTAGGAATTATTATGTCAAATTTTTCGGATTTTCCACCTAGATGATTATGTTATCTATAAACAAATATAGTTTTGTATTCTTTCCTAAGATGTGTATCTTTTATTTCTTTTTCTTGTCTTACTGCTTTAGTGAGGACTGCTAGAACAGTGTTGAAAAGCAGCAGTAAGAGAGTATCCTTGCCTTGTATCCGATCATAGTGGGAACATTTGATTTTCTCACCATTAAGTATGATACTAGCTGTTGTTTTTCTATAGATATTCTTTATTAAGTTGAGCAAGTCCCCCCCTATTCCTTGTTTACTGAGAGTTTTTATTGTGAATGTGTGTTGAAATGTCTGTCTGGTTTGGTATTAGGTTAGTACTGGCCTCATAGAGTGAGTTAGAAAATATTTCCTCTGCTTCTGTCTTCAGAATCGGATTACAAGAATTGGTATAATTTCTTTCTTAGATGTTTGGTAGAATTTACCAGAGAGCCCATCTGGACCTGCTGCTTTCTCTTTGGGAAAGTATTACTAATTCCTTTAATAAATATAAGCTTATTTAGATTGTCTTTTCCTGTGTGAGTTTTGGAAGATTCTGTCTTGTAAGTAATTGGTCTCTTTCATCAGTTTTATTAAATTTGTGGTCAGAGAGTTGTTATAGTATTCCTTATTATCCTTTTAGCATCTTTGAGAGTTATAGTAATGTCTTCTCTTTCATTTCTGGTATTAGTAATTTGTGTCCTCTCTCTTTTTTTCTTAGTCTGGCTAGAGGCATACTGATTTTATTGATCTTTTCAAGAATCAGCCTTTGATTTTGTTGGTTTTCTCTGTTGATTTCCTAATTTTTTTAATTTCCTAATTTTAATTTTACTGATTTCTGCTTTAATTTTTATTATTTCTTTTCTTCTGCTTACTTTGGATTTAATTTCTTCTTCTTTCTCTAGTTTACCAAAGTGGAAGCTTTAATGATTGATTTCAGATCTTTCTTCTTTTCTAATATTTGCATTCAGTGCTGTACATTTTCTTCCAAACACTGCTTTTGCTGCATTCCACAATTTTTATTATGTTGCATTGTGTTTAGCAGCTTTTATTTAGCATGAATGAAGTCTAAATCATTTATTTGATATTTATGAATATAGTTGCATCTTTTCTTCAAGTTTCTATAATATATATGAGGCTTAAGATGCAGTATCAATAAGCAATGGATATTTTTTCTCATTTTGTAAAATAATCTGAGATGAGTTTATGTCTCAGTTATAGTTACTGTAGTTACTGTAAACAATTTTAAAACACATTCCAAGAACACAATTTTTAACATTAGAATTAAGTTGAGTAGTTTAATGTTACTTTGGTATTTAGGTTACACATTTGGATATGACTATTCGTGAACACAGGGGAGAAATGGAACAGAAAATAATTAAATTAGAAGGTACTCTGCAGAAATCAGAATTGGAACTTAAAGAATGCAACAAACAGGTAAATTATTTAAAATTACATGCTTTATATTGTTTTTAAAAATAACTCCTTAACTGTAAGCATCTACTTATTAACATAATATGGCTTTTTTATAGAACACATATAATAAAAATACTACATAATTTTAACCACCTTGTACATGTTACTTTAAATTCACTTTTCTCCTCTTAATTTTTCCCCAGTTTTATTGACATATAAGTGACAGAAATTGCATATATTTGAGGTATACAACATATTTTGATATACACTGTGAAGTAATTAACACAATCAAGCTAAATAGCATAGCCATCACCTCAGTTTTAATTATTTATTTTTGCTGAGAATGCTTAAGGTCTGTTCTCTCAGCAGATTTCAAGTATACAACACAGTATTACTAATTATAACCATACACTGTACATTAGATTTCCAGAATTTACTCATCCTATACAACAAAAACCTTATATGTTTTGACCAACATTTCCTCATTTTCCTCACTCCCTACCCCCTGATAATTACCCTCTTAACATTACTTTGAATGTAGTTTTTCTTGTCTCAGTGTGTCCACATGTTTATCATCATGTGTGCATGTTTGAATATGTATAAAACATCTCTGGAAGGATTTGTAAGTCTCTTAACTGTGGTTGCCTCTAAGGAAGGAACACAGTGGAAAGAGGACTTTGTTTTCACTAACTATATTTTTTACCTCTTGCACATATTACCTATAAAACTACTTGTGAGGTCGTGTAACATCTGTTGTTTTAATGTACTCTAATTATCCTTATACAAACGTGATTGAGACTTGATTTCTTATAGTATATTTTAGGTATATAGATAAGCATCTTATTAAGCATAAGAATTCTGATGTTAATGTCTAAGTTATGGTGATCTTAAGAAAAATATATTTTTATATTTTGCTGTTGTATATAAATATGTTTAAAGTTTGACTTATTTGGGTTGCAGTTATGATTAAAGAACTGTTTTTCCTTAGTTAAATTAATATTGCTCTGTTTAAAATTCAGATAGAAAGTTTGAATGAAAAATTACAAAATTCCAAAGAACAGCTTCGAGAAAAAGAGTTTATAATGCTACAAAATGAACAGGAGATAAGTCAACTGAAAAAAGAAAATGAACGAACACAACAAAAGATGAAAGAAATGGAAAGTGTAAGCAAAGTATTTTCTAAGGAACAGAATAATATTATCTGAAAAGTGGCATAAATCTTTGTTTTAAACTAGTTAGTTTTAAAATACAGAAACTGTGCCCTAATATTTTTAGGCTAATTATTTGTGTCAGATAATTATTGGGTTTCTTTGACCTTTCTAAATATTTTACTCTGATATTCCAGTTATCTTTATATTGCCTACAGACATTGGCATGGTATCTGTCATATAGTAAACCCACAATATGTGCTTACTTGGTCAGCAAATATTTATTGAGAGCCTGCTATGAAACAGAGCTGGAGATACAGATATTAATAACATATACTCATTTGTCTTGAGGAACTCCCTCCAGAGAATGAATGAACAGATATTGAAACCAAGTATATTGAGTTAGTTGCCAGATGAAATGTGATGTCTTTGTATTAACAGTTTACATGTGTGTTGACTGGTGAACCCATTCTACCCACCTGCCTTTTTAAAAAGTGAATTTGCTTCTGAGAGCTCTCATATATGTAACTTTTTTTGTTTTTAAATACTATACTCAACTTTAAAACTTCACATATAGCTCTTTATAATCAACTTTAAAACTTCGCATATAGCTCTTTATTGTTTGTCTGCTTCAGTAGGATTAAAATCCATAGAGGTAGCCACTTTGTCTCCTTTGTTCACTCTTAAGTCCTCAATACCTAAAACAGCACATATCACATAGTAAGCATGAATAAATATTCATTGAATTTATACATAAATTAAGCAGGGCCTTTGAGAACAAGTTTGGGCCCCAGGGAAAAGAAAATCATTATTGGTCCACTCATTTCATGTTCCCTAACAAAGGCTGACTAAAAATATTTACCTGAGATTTGTACTGATATGTAATACAGTTGGACCCAAGGTCCCCATTCCAGACGTCAGGGTCCTAATGATTTATAGTCATTTCTTTCCTTCTTATCAGCCCTAAAGTCAATTACCTACCTTCTAATCTCCCTCACCAAGCTAATTTAGAACTAACTTACTTTTCACTGATATTTTTTTCTCTAAGAAAACAATACTAGGGATTTAACTGAGTAGTAATGCAGAAATGTTTCAGAAGGAGTAGCAGTCCCAGTGGCAAATTTTACTTTGACAGAAAATAAGGTCATGACCTTAACCCAAACATGTGGATTAATGGTGGCTTTTGGTTATCCATGCCAGTGTATTCTCTATCTGTGAAATGGATAATCAGATATTAGCTTCTTTTGTCTCTTTATATTATTATATATTCTGCCATGTTATAGTCATAATGATAAAGGATTATACAGCTTGCATATTAGTTATGCAAAATACAGTTAGTCCCAGATTGATTACGGTACATTTTCTTATCATTTAAAAAGGAAGAAACATTGGCCATTCACAGACCTGTACCCCTGGGGCTAATAATACATTATATGTTAATAAAAAATTAAAAATTTTTTAAAAAGAGAAAACATTTTAACAGTTTCACAGTGGATGATGTATGTTAAATTTTTCTTTGAAGGTTTTATTTATTTGAGAGAAAGACAGATAGTGACAGAGATAGTGAGGGAGAGCACAAGCAGGGAGGAGAGGAAGAAGCAGGTTCCTACTGGGAGCCCGATAGAGGGCTCAACCCAGGATTGTGACCTGAGCCACCCAGGTGCTCCTTGTGTGTTAAAGTTTATAGAGATTGAGTTGGGTTGGGGAAATCACTTATTAAAAGAAAAATCAAAATAAGAAATAGGTTAATCTATATAACTTCATTTTGAAACCTACAAATATCTTGTATTTTTCAGGTTATGAAAGAACAGGAACAGTACATTGCAACTCAGTATAAGGAGGCCATAGATATGGAGCAAGAATTGAGGCTAACTCGGGAGCAGATGCAGAACTCCCATGCAGAATTGTTGGAGGCTCATCGTCAACAAGTCCAAGCACAGAGAGAGGTAGAAAGGCTCTCAAGTGAACTGGAGGAAATAAAGCAACTCTCTAAAGAAAAAGTAATCCCTATTTTAAATAATTTTACCTTACTAAAAAATCTTTTTAAAATTTTAGCATTTACTTTTTTAGATTATAGATTATATTAACTTTTACACACACTGACTGTACTTCATGCTACTGAATTTTACACTTAGAACTGGTTAAAATTGTAAATTTTATGTTATGTATATTTTGCTAAAGTTTTAAGAAGAAAAGTGTTATATTTAGTGTAGCCTAGTAATATAAATAAGAAGACCTTTGGAACTGAGTTTTGGCCAAACTCATTAGTTTTCAATAAATTGAGTTACAGAGTACTTTTGGATTTTCAAGTGAGTTAAGCTATCTTTTGGAAGAAAAAAAGCTAATCTTTCTTGAGTAAAATGTTTACATTTGTAGCTACTAAATTTATAACTGTTATGAAACCCGTAGTCCAGAACCCTTACTGAGAGAAAGTACTTTTAATAACAAGAACAATAATATAAATTCTATTTCCCCAAGATTTGGTAGAAGGTTAACAACTTTGCTTAAAAATACTAGATTGGGGGCGCCTGCGTGGCTCAGTGGTTAAAGCCTCTGCCTTCGGCTCAGGTCATGATCTCAGGGTCCTGGGATCGAGTCCCGCGTGGGGCTCTCTGCTCAGCGAGGAGCCTGCCTCCTCCTCCTCTCTCTCTGCCTGCCTCTCTGCCTACTTGTGATCTGTCTGTCAAATAAAAAAAAAAAAATCTTAAAAAAAAATACTAGATTGATATGCTTGGGTTAATTACTTAGACTTCTAGAAAAATGTATTTATTGGTGTTTCAGAAAAGTGCCTGTGAGTCCTCTGATTTTTATTATGGTTACTAATACATTATAGGAATTGCATTGAAGTATCTTTACATTTAATTTTGGTAAATTTAGTGCTTTTATTCACATACCTGGTTGGTTAGACTAATAAAGAATATATAAGGGGACATGCCTGGGTGGCTCAATTGGTTAAGTGTCTACCCTGGGCTCAGGTTGTGATCCCAGGGTCTTGGGATGGGGTCTTGGGATGGAGTCCTGTGTTGGGCTCCCTGCTCAGTGGGGAGTCATCTTCTCTCTCTGCCTCTGCTCCTCCCCCCACTCATCCTTGTGCACTCTCTCTAATATTTTTTTCTATTTTTTTTTTTAAAAGAATATATAAGGAATTTTTATTAGACTATGTTGGGCATTTGCAAGTCTCCTAGGGAAAGCTCCTAGGAAGCTGTCTATTTTTATCTCATCTCTATCCTTATCAGTAGTATCTAAGTATAGTATAATTGATTTTCTGTGGACACAATAAGCTCAATTAATCGAAAAAGTGAAAGTGAGGAATTATTTAAAGTGACAGTTTAACATGAAAAAACGCTCAACAGCACTCAGCATCAGGGAAATACAAATCAAAACCATAATGAGATACCACCTCACACCAGTCAGAATGGCTAAATTTAACAAGTCAGGAAATGACAGATACTGGCGAGGATGTGGAGAAAGGGGAACCTTTCTCATATACGGTTGGTGGGAATGTGAACTGGTGCAGCCATTCTGGAAAACAGTATGAAGATACCTCAAAAATTTGAAAATAGAGCTACCCTATGACCCAGCAATTACATTACTGAGTATTTACCCCAAAGATACAAATATAGTGATCCAGAGGGGCACCTACACCCCAATGTTTATAGCAGCAATGTCCACAATTTCCAAACTATGGAAAGAGCCCAGATGTTCATCAACAGATGAAAGGATAAAGAAGATGTATTTATATACAGTGGAATTCCACTCAACATCAAAAAAAATGAAATCTTGCCATTTGCAACAATATGGATGGAACTACAGGGTATTATGCTAACTAAGTGAAATAAATCAATCAGAGAAAGACAATTACCCTATGATCTCACTGATAAGTGGAATTTAAGAAACAAAACAGTGGATCTTAGCAAGAGAGAGGAAAAAATAAAACAAGAGGAAACCAGAGAGGGAGACAAACCATAAAAGACTCTTTATCATAGAAAACAAACTGAGGATTGCTGAAGGGGGTAGAGTTGAGGGGATGGGGTAACTGGGTGATAGACATTAAGGAAAGCATATGATGTAATGAGCACTGGATATTACATAAGACTGATGAATCACTGACCTCTACCTCTGAAACCAGTAATACATTATATGTCAATTAATTGAACTTAAATTAAAAATGGGGGGGAAAAGTACTTTATTTTCTAAGTTTCATTTAAATTCAAGCTAGTTTCAGATGTAGAATTTAGTGATTCAGCACTTACATACAACACCCAGTGCTCATCACAAGTGCCCTCCTTAATCCCCACCACCTCTTTACCCCATCCTTCCATCTATCCCTTCTCTGGTAACCATCAGTGGTCTATAGTTAAGCTTATATTTCTCGGGTTTCCTCTCTTTCCACGCAACCCAGGTTTGTTTATTTTGTTTCTTAAATTACACGTAAGTGAAGTCATATGGTATTTGTCTTTCTCTTTCTTATTTCACTTAGCATAATTCTCTCTAGCTCTATCCACATCATTGCAAATGGCAAGATTTGATTCTTTTTATGACTGCATAATATTCCATTATATCTTTATACTACATCTTTATCCATTATCAGTTGATGGACATTTGGGCTCTTTCCATAATTTGGCTATTGCAGATAATACTGATATAAACATCAGGGTGCATGTATCCCTTTGAATTAGTATTTTTATATCCTTTGGGTAAATATCAAGTAGTGCATTACTGGATCCTCAGGTAGTTCTATTTTTACCTTTTTGAGGAACCTCCACACTGTTTTCCAGAGTGGCTGCACCAGTTTGCATTCCCACCAATAGTGTAAGAGGATTCCCCTTTCTCTGCATCCTCACCGACACCTTTCTCTGGATCCTTGTTTCTTGTGTTATTTTTGGCCATTTTGAGGTAGTATCTCATTGTAGTTTTGATTTGTTAAAATGATAGTTTAAAATATTTCAGCTCAAAACTCTAAATATGTATTCATGGGTAAATCTTTTAATTTAGGACCAAATCTTGTTTTTGTGTGTGTGTGTGGGGGTAGGTTCTTTGATTAGAATTCCACCTAATATCTTTGCATTAACCATACTACTAGTCCCTCATCTATTGCAATTCTGGTTTCTTTAAAGTAGAGTAAAAATTAAAAGACATTTTAAAATCAGAGTATAACATCTCTTATATTTTACATGGGGTTTCCCACAGTATTTTACAACTATTTTGATTGCTTCTAATTGAGTAAAAAATGTTTGACTCATTCAGTAAGCTGTCTCAAGGCACATAACTAATTTTTCATATAAAAAATTTCTTTTTGCATGTATATTTCCTCAATGTTCATAAATAATGTATATTAGAATTGCATAATTATAATAACAAGCACAACTAGCATAAATAGGTTTGGATAAACACAACTGACTCTTTTTCTTTTTAAAGATTTTATTTATATATTTGAGAGAGAGAGTGAGAGAGAGAGCGCGAGCGCACACACACTCATTAGTGGGGGGGAAGGGCACAGTGGGAAGCAGACTCCCTGCTGAGTGGGAAGCCTGACCATGCAGAGCTCAATCCCAGGACCCTGGGATCACAGCCTGAGCCAAAGGCAGATGCTTAACTGATTGAGCCACGCAGGCACCCCACAACTGACTCTTGATAAGCAAACAGTGCATTTGGTGAATAAATAATGCACAGGCAAACCTTACAGTAGACTTATCTACTGAAGTTCAACATACCGTGGTTATTAGTTTGTTTTACAGAATGCATTTGTTAGTGAATTATTACATTGTGATAAACAGTATACTAATACAGTCCCATTTGTAGTCTCTTAAGTGTCTAGATTTTAAACTATACCATTTCATAAACTAATTTTGTGTATGAGCACTTACATAGTATTATAAAAGATTAAAATACTTCCATAAATCCACATGAGTGGTTTAGCTATAATAACCAAATAAACAAACTTTCCTTAATGTGTCATTTTTAAGGAAGCTCATGGACACCATTTAGCTGAAGAACTGGGGGCTTCTCAAGTACGTGAAGCTCATTTAGAAGCAAGAATGCAAGCAGAAATCAAGAAATTGTCAGCAGAAGTAGAATCTCTCAAAGAAGCTTATCATCTGGAGGTAAAGAAAAATGTAATTTGTTCCATAACTCCCTGCTACAGAAGTGGATTGAACTATCTAAACAAAACTATAAGTCTAGTTTCTAAGTGTTCATTATAGAATAATTCATTATGGTCTTCATTTCTGGTAGCTTAATATAATTCCACTTCATATCCAGTGAGTTCATGCACTGTGGGGTTAAGAGCTTAAAGTCTTGAGGTAGGTAGTCTAGTTCCAAATCTCAGCTTATCACCTGGCACTTATGTGACCTCGAGCAATTAACATCTCTGTCTAAAATGGGCAAAATAGTCATATGTACCTCATAGAACTGGATTAAATGAATTAAATGGATTCAATGAATATAGTTAAAGGTCTTAGGCCAGAGGCCGGCTCATCATCATCAGTTATAAATAGCACTTGCCAAAAGTAACGAGATATTTAATAAACAACATAAGTAGTTTCATGTGCCTATGAATCTACAATGCTTTGCACTTTCCAACATTTGTTCTGATAGTAAGTTAGAGAGGCAAAATTAGAACCTGATACTTTTTATCTACCTACTATGTCCTGAGCCTTTATAGAAATGAACAGTGTTATCAATTAGAATAGCACTTCTTGTCTTTTTAAAAACTATATCTAACAATATCTAAAATGTATTAGAACTAAATAAATTACTTATAGAGTTCTAATAAAGGCATTTTTCTATATGAAAAGGATTACAACTACATTCACAACTACTCCTTTCAAAGGAGTTTGGGACTATATTTGTGAGAGATTGGTAAGGATTGTAGTCACTGGTCACTATGTCTTGCTTCAATGTGTTTAGATTCAGATCTCTTTGAAAACATTGTGTCTGCCAAACAAAACATATTTGCAAGCTGAATCCAGTTAACAGGCTAAGAGATTTCAGTCTTTGGTCTTTAAAGACAAATGGAATGCTCTTGGATTCAACATAATTATTTAATAAGTAAATATTAGCTACTCAACCAAGTGACCATCAGTAATAACTAGTCCAGCTAGAGTGTTTACCAGCAAGTATCCTTTGCATTTTTATTATGTAATCTTTACTTTTATTTCTTTTTTTTTAAATCATTTTTAATTTATTTTCAGCATGACAGTATTCATTGTTTTTGCACCACACCCAGTGCTCCATGCAATCCGTGCCCTCTCTAATACCCACCACCTGGTTCCCCAACCTCCCACCCCCCCACCTCTTCAAACCCTTCAGATTGTTTTTCAGAGTCCATAGTCTCTCATTGTTCACCTTCCCTTCCAATTTCCCCCAACTCCCTTCTCCTAACTCCCCATGTCCTCCATGCTATTTGTTATGCTCCACAAATAAGTGAAACCATATGATAATTGACTCTCTCTGCTTGACTTATTTCACTCAGCATAATCTCTTCCAGTCCCGTCCATGTTGCTACAAAAGTTGGGTGTTCATCCTTTCTGATGGAGGCATAATACTCCATAGTGTATATGGACCACATCTTCCTTATCCATTCGTCCGTTGAAGGGCATCTTGGTTCTTTCCACAGTTTGGCAACCATGGCCATTGCTGCTATAAACATTGGGGTACAGATGGCCCTTCTTTTCACTACATCTGTATCTTTGGGGTAAATACCCAGTAGTGCAATGGCAGGGTCATAGGGAAGTTCTATTTTTAATTTCTTGAGGAATCTCCACACTGTTCTCCAAAGAGGCTGCACCAACTTGCATTCCCACCAACAGTATAAGAGGGTTCCCCTTTCTCCACATCCCCTCCAACACATGTTGTTTCCTGTCTTGCTAATTTTGGCCATTCTAAGTGGTGTAAGGTGATATCTCAATGTGGTTTTAATTTGAATCTCCCTGATGGCTAGTGATGATGAACATTTTTTCATGTGTCTGATAGCCATTTGTATGTCTACTTTTCTTATTATTCAATTTTTTTTTTGTTTTTTGCACTGTATTTATTTATTTATTTATTTTAAACATTTTTTATTTTTTCAGCGTAGCAGTATTCATTATTTTTGCACCAATTTTTTACTTTAAGTTTTTTAAGCGCTCTGAAATCATTTATAAGCAGGTAGTACATAAAATGAATTGTAAAAATAGGTTTTAATGTTGCTGTTTAATATTTGATAGTTTTATATGTATAATATAAAAATTTGTAATATGTTTTTATCCTCTTTGGTACTTGACAAAAATTTATTTTTAAAGCATGTATGTTGTTTGAATATAAAAATGAAGGAATAAATCATTAAAGTAACAGTAAAAAGGATTAATAATTTTTAACAGCATTTTAAAAATTATAGGCTTCAGAATTGTCAGAAAAGTCAATAATAATTGCAAAAGTCCTAATACTTTTTTCAAAGATTTTATTTATTTATTTTTATGAGAGAAAGAGCGTGAGCACACAAGCACAGGGAGGTGGCAGTCAGAGGGAGGGGGAGAGCAGACTCCCTGCTGAGCAGGGAGCATGATGCAGGACTTAATCCCAGGACCCTAGGATCATGACCTGAGCAGAAGGCAGAAGCTGAACCCATTGAGCCACCCAAGTGCCCCCCTATATTTTTGATAAGAAATAGATTTTTTTTTAAAGATTTTATTTATTTATTTGACAGAGAGAGATCACAAGTAGGCAGAGATGCAGGCAGAGAGAGCGAGGAGGAAGCAGGCCCCCCGCTGAGCAGACAGCCCGATGTGGGGCTCGATCCCAGGACCCTGAGATCACGACCCGAGCCGAAGGCAGAGGCTTTAACCCACTGAGCCACCCAGGCACCCCAAGAAATAGATTTTTTTTTAAAGTTTTTATTATGGAAAATTTTGAAAGAATGGTATAAATCCTCCTATATTTATTATTCAACTTTAATAATTGCCAACCTATTGGCCAATGTGATTTCATCTATAAGTATGCTGACAATTTCTTTTTAAAAGGGAATACTTTTGGGCGCCTGGGTGGCTCAGTTGGTTAAGTGGCTGCCTTAGGCTCAGGTCATGATCCCAGGGTCCTGGGATCAAGTCCCACATTGGGCTCCCTGCTCACTGGAAGGCCTACTTCTCCCTCTCCCTCTGCCTCCTGCTCTGCCTACTTGTACTCTCTCCCTGTCAAATAAATAAATCTTTAAAAAAGGGAGGGGGTGGAGAATACTTTTGAGAATGAAAAAGGATGTTGTTCTTAACTACACCAGAATGCCAAGCATAAAACCTGGTGAGTCTCAAGCAAACTGGGATGTATGATCACCACATCTCACTCACTTCCCTTCCCCCACATATCTATCTCTATTTGAAGCAAATCTCACACATCATTATTTCATCAGTAAACATTTCGGTAACTCTAAAAGATAAGTGCTATTTTAAAAACAACCACAATACTATCATCACACCTAAAAATTGAGAATAACTTGTGAATATTATCAAATACCCATCATTTGTTCACATTTTCCCAATTGTCACAAAAATGTCTATATAGGTAAAGTGGTTCAAATCAGAAACAAAAACAGCCCATTGTATGTGGCTAACTGTTCTTAGGTAAATTTAAGACCATAGGTTTCTTCTTCCCCTTTTTTCCTCTAATCAGTTATTTGTTGAGAAATCAGATGTTTGTACCTATAAACAGAATTTACTTTAATACAAATGGAAGTGAAAAGTATTAGAATATTTTCGAAACCAACTCCTATTTTTTTCCTTTTCTTTTTCAATTTTGGGGCTGTGTAGATGATGTCACATCAAGAGAACCATGCAAAGTGGAAGATATCTGCTGACTCTCAAAAGACTTCTGTTCAGCAACTAAATGAACAGTTAGAGAAGGCAAAACTGGAATTAGAAGAAGCACAGGACACTGTAAGCAATTTGCATCAACAAGTCCAAGATAGGAATGAAGTAATTGAAGCTACAAATGAAGCATTACTTATTAAAGTAAGTAAACATATAGAAGTACATAAAATACAAGTACATTTATGACTTGTTTTCCCTGTCCTTATAGTTTATAAAGGAAAATATGATCAAATGTTGACCAGTTTGAATAAAAAGCATTTTATTTAGAAGACATTGGGTGTGGGAATTATGAGTATGATGTATATCATATTACCCCAGGAGAAATAATTTTTAAGTTCAAACATAAAAAGTTTTAAATATATTTTTTTGGTAAGAAAATTTATCTGCTCTCTTAGCAAATTTCAGTTATATAATACCTGAATTACCAACTGTAGTCACCATGTTATACATTAGATCCTCAGACCTTATTCATCTTTTAGTTAAAAGGTTATACTGTTTCACTAACCTCTCACTATTTCCACCACTGCCTAGCAACCCCTGCTGTTTCATTATTATGTTATGTCACCATATAGTACATCATTAGTTTTTGATGTAGTGTTCAATGATTCATTGTTGTTTTTTTTTAAGTTATTTATTTATTTATTTGTTTGTTTATTTATTTATTTATTTATTTGACACACAGAGATCACAAGTAGGCAGAGAAGCAGGCAGAGAGAGAGGAGGAAGCAGGCTCCCTGCTGAGCAGAGAGCCCGATGCGGGGCTCAATCCCAGGACCCTGGGATCGTGACCTAAGCCAAAGGCAAAGGCTTTAACCCACTGAGCCACCCAGGCACCCCTATGATTCATTGTTTATGTATAACATCCAGTGCTCCGTGCAATATGTCCCCTGTTTAATACCCATCACCATAATCATCTGCTGTTTCTGAGTTTGATTCTCTCTCTCTCTTTTTTTGTAGACTCCACGTACAAGTGATACCATGAACTGTTTTTCTCTGTTTTATTTAATTTAGCATAATGCCCTCAAGGTCCATCCGTGTTGTCGCAAATAAGGTGTCCTTTCTCATAGCTGAATAATAGTCCACTGTGTGTATCTACATACCACATCTGTATCCATTCATCTGTTGATGAACACTTTGGTTGTTTGCTTAACTTGGCTGTGATGCTGCCATGAATGAACTTGGAAATACATGTCTCTTTGATATCCTGTATTAATTCCCTTTGTGTATGTACCCAAAACTGGTATTGTAGCATCATATGGTAGTTATAATTTTAATTTTTTCCAGAACCTTCATACTGTTTTTCACAGTGGCTGTCCCAATTTACATTCCCACCAACAGTGCACAAAGGTTCCCTTGTCTCCACACCCACACCAACACTTGTTATCTCTGGGTTTTTGGTGGTTGTTGGGTTTGTTTGTTTTTTTAATACTAGCCATTCTCACAAGTATGAGGTAGTATCTCATTATGGTTCTGATTTGCATTTCCCTGATGATGAGTGACATTGAGCACCTTTTCATGTACCTGTTGCCCGTCTATATGTCTTCTTCAGAAAAATATCTGTTCAGTTCCTCTGCCAACTTTTAATTGTATTTGGGTTTTGAGTTGTATGAATTCTTAATATATTTCAGATATTCACCCTTTATCAGATAGATGATTTGCAGATATTTTCTCCCTTTATGTAGGTTGTCTTTTCATTTTGATAGTTTACACTACGTTGCAGAGCTTTTTAGTTGAATATAGTCCCATTTGTTTATATCTGCTTTCATTGCCCTTGTTTTTGTGTCAGATCCAAAAAATTATTGCCAAACTTGATATCAAGTAGCTTCACCCATACTTTTTCTCCTAGGAAATTTATGGTTTAAGTGTTTCATCCATTTGGAGTTGATTTTTGTGTATGGTGTAAGATGGTGATGCAGTTTTTTCTTTTTGCATCTGACTGCAGTTTTCCCAGCACAACTTGTAGAGAAACTATACTTTTCCCATTGTGTATTCTTGGCTCCTTTGTCATAAGTTAATTTGCTGTATATGCATGGGCTTATTCCTGCACTCTCTGTTTTGTTCCATTGATCCGTGTATCCATTTAAATACCATTACCATACTTTTTTATTACTATAGCTTTGTAATATGGATTGAAATGAAGAAGTGTGATGCCTCCAGCTTTCTTCTTTTTTCTTAAGATTACTTTAGATATTTAGGTCTTTTCTGGTTCCATACAGATTTTAGGATTGTTCTGTTTCTTTGAAAAATGCCACTGGAATTTGGATGGGGATTGAACTGAATCTGTGAATTGCTTTGGGTAATACAGTGATTTCGTATCCTACAACTTTACTGAATTCATTTATTGTAACAAATTTTTGATGGATTTTTTAGTGTTTTCTATATATAATATCATGTTATCTGCAAATACAGCTGCTTTCCAATTTGAATACTTATTTCTTTTTTCTTTCCTTTTTTTCTTCCTCCCCCTTCGTTCCTTCCTTTTTTTCTGGAGGGAGAGAAAAGGGAGTGGGAAGGGCAGAAGGAAGGAGAGAAAATCCTAAGCAGGCTTCAGGCCCAGCATGGAGCCTGACACAGAGCTGTCTCACAACTCTGAGGTCATAACCTAAGCCAAAATCAACAGTCAGATGCTTAACCCTCTGAGCAACCCAGCCACCCCTTTTATTTCTTTTTCTTGACTAATTGCTCTGGGTAGAACTTCCAGTACTATGTTGAATAAAAGTGGCAAGAGTGTTCCTGGTCTTACAGGATGTTGAAATTTTTCACATGTTTTTTCTGCATTTGTTGAGATGATCATAAAATTTTTATCCTTTATTTTATTAATGTGGTGTATCACGCTGATTTTTTTTGCAGATGGTAAACCTAATCATCCTTATACATCTATGGAATTAATCCAACTTGATCATTATGTATTATCCTTCTAATGTATTACTGAATTCAGCTTTTCTTCAATTTTGTTGAGGAATTTTGCATCTATTTTCATTAAGGATACTGGCCTCTACTTTTCTTGAGGCTTCCCTGTCTAGTTAGGTATCAGGGTGACAGGCTCCTAAAATGAGTTTGGAAGGGTTTCCTTCTCTTCTGTTTTTTTTGGGAAAGCTTGAGGAGGGCTGGTATTAATTCTTCCTTAAAGTTTGGTAGAATTTGTAATGAAGTCATCTGGTCCTGGACTTTTGTTTCTTTGGAAGTTTTTGATTACTGATCTAATTTCCTTACTATTAATTGTTTTGTTCAGATATTCTGTTTTTTCATGATTGTCTTGGTAGATTTTGTGTTTCTAGTAATTTATCTGTTTCTTCTAGATTGTCCAGTTTGTTGGCATATAAGTCTTCATATCAATCTGAAATGATTCTTTGTATTTCTTTGGTAGCAGTTGAAATGTCTTCTCCTTCATTTCTGATTTTATTTATTTGGGCCCTTTTTCCCCTTGGTAAATCTGGCTAAATATTTGTGTATTTTTTTTTTTTAAGATTTTATTTTTTTGTTTGACGGAAAGATCACAAGTAGGCAGAGAGGCAGGCGGTAGGGTGGGGAAGCAGGTTCCCCGCTGAGCAGAGAGCCCGACGTGGGGCTTGATCCCACAACCCTCAGATCATGACCTGAGCTGAAGGCAGAGGCTTAACCCGCTGAGCCACCCAGGTGCCCCTTTATTTTATCTTTTTAAAAGAATATTATGCAGGGGCACCTGGGTGGCTCAGAGTTAAGCCTCTGCCTTCAGCTCAGGTCATGATCCCAGGGTCCTGGGATCGAGCCCCACATCAGGCTCTCTGCTCAGCAGGGAGCCTGCTTCCCCCTCTCTATGCCTACTTCTCTGCCTACCTGTGATCTCTTTCTCTCTGTCAAATAAGTAAATAAAATCTTAAAAAAAAAAAAAAAAGAATATTATGCAGCCATCAAAAAACCCTGAAATCTGGCAATTTGGAACTTGGATGGAACTAGAGAATACTAGGTTAAGCAAAGTAAGTCAATCAGAGAGGGACAATTATCATATGATCTCACTGATTTGAGGAATTTGAGAAATAAGACACAAGATCACAGGGGAAGGGAGGGGAAAATGAAACAAGACGAAACCAGAGTAGGAAATAAACCTTAAGAGACTCTTGGTCTCAGGAAACATACTGAGGGTTTCTGGAGTGGAAGGGAGTGGGAGGGATCGGGTGGCTGGGTGATGGACATTGGGGAGGGTATGTGCTATGGTGAGTGCTGTGAGTTGTGTAAGACTGATGATTCACAGACCTGTACCCCTGAAACAAATAATACATTATATGTTAATTAAAAAAAAAAAGCCCTCTGCTCAGTTTCACTGACCTTTTCTGTTGTCTTTTTAGTCTCTATTTCTGCTCTTATCTTTGTTATTTCCGCTTCTCCTAACTTTGGGTTTAGTTTGTTCTTTTTCTAGTTCCTTAAAGTGTGAAGTTAGGTTATTTGCAATCTTTCTTCTTTTCTAATGTAGGTGTTATCACTATGAACTTCCCTCTTAAAAATGTTTTTGCTATATCTCATAATTTTTGGTATTTTGTATTTCCATTCTCATTTGCCTTGAGATAATTTTTTTAAATTTCTTTAGCCTATTGGCTGTTCTTTAGCGTATTTTTTAATGCCCACATAATTGAGAACTGCCAGTTTTCTTCTAATTTATTTTTGGTTTTATACCATTGTGGTTGGAATATATTAATATTTCAGTCTCCTAAAATTTATTAAGACTTGTTCTGTGGCCTAACACTTGGTTTACCTTGGAGAATGTTCCTTGTATATTTGAGAAGAATGTGTACAGGCCTTATGCTATATGGAATGTTCTGCAAATGTCTGTTAAGTGCATTTGATCTGATGTGTGGTTCAAGTCCAATTTTTCCTTATTGATTTTTCTGCCTTGATCTACCCATTGATGAAAATGGGGTATTTAAGTCCCCTACCATTATCATATTTCTGTCTTTTTCTTCCCTCATGTCTGTTAATATTTGCTTTATATATTTATATATATTTATATATGTTTTTTGGCTCATAAATATTTATATAATGTACTCTTATTATTAGTTTGATCCCTTTGTCATTATATAATGACATTCTTTGTCTTAGAGTTTTGGCTTAAAGATTGTTTTTTCTGATGTAGGTATAGCTATACCAGTATTCATTTGATTTCCATTTATATGGAATATATTTTTTTATCTATATATATTATTTAAATGTTATTTTATTTTAAATTCCAATATAGTTAACATACAGTGTTTTGCTAGTTTTCCGTGTACGACATAGTGATTAGGCACTTCTGTACATCACCCCGTGCTCATTATGACAAGTGGTCTCCTTAATCCCCATCACCTATTTTCCCCATCCTCCCACCCACCTCCCATCTGGTAACCATCAGTTTGTTCTCTGTAGTTAAGGGTCTGTTTGTTGGTTTATCTATCTCTTTTTTTTTCCTTTGCTTGTTTAATATGTTTCTTAAATTCCACATATGAGTGAAATCATATAGGGTATTTGTCTTTGTCTAACTGACTTAATTCACTTAGCATTATACTCTCTAGCTCCATCTATGTCATTGCAAATGGTAAGATTTCACTTTTAATGGGTGAATAATATTCCATTGTATGTATATGCCATATCTTCTTTATTCAGTCATCTTTCAGTGGACACAGGCTGCTTCCATATCTTGGCTCTTATAAATAATGTTGCAATAAACATAAGGGTGCATGTATCCCTTTTAATTAGTGTTTTTATATTTTGGGGGTAAATGTCCACTAGTGCAGTTTATGGGTCATATAGTAACTCTATTTTTAGTTTTGTTTTGTTTTTTTTTTAATTTATTTATTTGAGAGAGAGAGAATGCATGAGAGGGGAGTGGTCAGAGGGACAAACAGACTCCCTGCTGAGCAGGGAGCCTGATGTGGGACTCGATTCCTGAACTCCAGGATCATGACCCAAGCCAAAGGCAGTTGCTTAACCAACTGTGCTACCCAGGCGCCCTATTTTTAGTTTTTTGAGGAACCTCCATACTGGTTTCCACAGTGGCTGCACCAGTTTTCATTCCTACCGACAATGCGAGAGGGTTCCTTTTTCTTTACATCTTTGCCAACACTTTGTGTTTCTTGAGTTGTTGATTTTTAGCCATTTACACAAGTGTGATATGATCTCATTGTGGTTTTGATTTGCATTTCCCTAAGGATTACTTACATTGAGCATCTTTCATTTTGTCTATTGGCCATCTATATGTCGTACTTGGAGAAATGTATGTTCATGTCTTCCTCCCATTTTTAAATTGGATTATTTGGTTTTTTGAAGTTGAGTTGTATAAGTTCTTTATATATTTTGGATACTAACCCTTTGTCAGATATGTCATTTATAATTATCTTCTCCCATTCCATTAGTTTTGTTGATTGTTTACTTTGCCATGCAGAAGTTTTTTTGTTTGTTTGTTTGTTAAGATTTTATTTACTTGAGAGAGAGACAGATTGAAAGAGAGACCAAGCTCGAGTCAGGGGGAAGGGAAGAGAGAGAGGGAGATGCAGGCTCCCTCTCAGGAGGGACATGGGGCTCCATCCCAGGACCCCCTGGGATCATGACCTGAACTGAAGGCAGATACTTAACTGACTGAGCCACCCATGCACCCGTGCAGAAGCTTTTTATTTTGATGAAGCCCCAATAGTTTATTTTTTCTTTTGTTTCCCTTACCTTAGAAGGCATATTTTAGAAAAATGTTGCTACAGCTGATGTCAGAGAAATTACTGCCTGTGCTCTGCTCTAGGGTTTTTATGGTTTCAGGTCTCATATTTAGGTCTTTAATCCATTTTGAGTTTATATTTGTGTATGGTGTAAAAAGTGGCCCAAATTCATTTTTTTGCATGCAGCTATCCAATTTTCCCAACAACATTTATTGAAGAGATGGTCTTTTTCCCATTGCATATTCTTTCCTCCTGTGTCAAAGATTAATTGATCATATAATTGTGGGTATATTTCTGGGCTCTCTGTTCTGTTCTCTGGATCTATGGGTCTGTTTTTGTGCCAGTACCATACTCTTTTGATTACTACGGCTTTGTTGGACATCTTGAAATCTGGGATTATGATACCTCCAGTTTTGTTCTTCTTTTTCAAGATTTCTTTGGCTATTCAGGGTCATTCATGGTTCCATACAAATTTTAGGATTATTTGTTATAGTTCAGTGAAAAATGCTGTTGGTACTTTGACAGGGATTGCATAAAATCTGTAGATGGCTTTGGGTAGTGTGGATATTTTTACAATATTTGTTCTTCCAATCCATGAGCATGGAATATATTTCCATTTCTTTGTGTAATTTTCAGTTTTTTTCATCAGTGTTTATAGTTTTCGGAGTATAGGTCTTTTACCTCCTTGGTTAAGTTTATTCCTAGGTATTTTATTACTTTTGGTACAATTGTAAATGGCACTGTTAATTTCTTCTTCTTAATTTCTCTTTCTGCTACTTCATTAGTAGTATATGGAAATGCAATGTATTTCTGAATATTGATTTTTGTATTGTGCAACCTTACTGAATTCATTTATCAATTCTAGTAGTTTTTTGGTGAAGTCTTTAGAGTTCTATGTATAGTATTGTGTCATCTACAAATAGTGATTATTCTTAATTTGGATGCATCTTATTCCTTGTCTGATTACTGTGGCTAGGACTTCTAATACTGTGTTGAATAAAAGTAGTGAGAGTGGACATTCTTGTCTTATTCCTGGTCTTAGGGGAAAAGCTCTGAGTTTTTCCCCATTGAGTATGGTGTTAGCTATAGATTTTTGACATATGGCCTTTATTATGTTGAGGTATGTTCCCTCTAAAAGTTTGTTGAGCGTTTCTGTCATGAATGGATGTTGTACTTTGTCAAATGCTTTTTCTGTGTCTAATGAAATGATCATATGGTTCTTATCCTTTCTAGTGTTGATGTGATGTATCACATTGACTGATTTATGAATAGCAAACCACATTTGCATCTCCAGAATGAATCCCACTTGATTGTGGTGAATGATTTTTTTAATGTATTGTTAGATTCAATTTACTAATATTTTATTGACAATTTTTAAAATTTAAATTCAGTTAGCCAACATATAGTACATCATTAGTTTCATACGTAGAGTTCAGTAATTCATCAGTTGCATTTAACACACAGTGCTTAACACATCACATGCCCTCCTTAATGCCCATCAATTACCCCAACCCCCGTCCACCTCCCCTCCAGCAACCTCGGTTTGTTTCTTATAGTTAAGAGCCTCTCATGGATTTTCTCCCTCTCTGATGACTTCCTATTCAGTTTTCCCTCCCTTCCTCTATAATTCTCTGCACTGTTTCTTAAATTCCACATATGAGTGCATCTGTGTTCATCAGTGATACTGGCCTGTAGTTCTTTTTTTTTATAGTGTCTTTGATTTTGGTATCAAGGTAATGCTGGACTCATAAGAGTTTGGAAGTTCTCCTTCCTCTTGTATCTCTTGGAATAGTTTGAGAAGAATAGGTATTAACTCTTTTTTAAATGTTTGGTAGAATTCACCAATCTGGTCCTGAACTTTTGCTTCTTGGGAGTTATTTGATTACTGAATCAATTTGATTGTTGGTAATTAGCATGTTCAAATTTTCTATTACTGAATGGGAAGAAATCAGAGAGGGAGACAAACCAGGAGACTCTTGACTTCAGGATGCAAACGAGGGTTACAGATAGGGAGGTGGATGGGGGAATGGGGTAACTGGATGATGGGCATTAAGGAGGGCACATGATGTGATGAGCATAGGGTGTTAAAACCCAACTAATGAATCATCGAACACTTTATCAAAAACTAATGAGGTACTATACGTTGGCTAATTGAATTTGAAAAAGATAAAATGAAAATTTTCTTTTTCTTGATTGTGTGTTTTTTTCTTTTAGTAGTTTGACTATATCATGCTATTATCTTCTGCCCTGCAAAGTTCCTGCTGAAAAATCAGCTAATAGCCTTATAGGGTCCCTTGTATGTACCTATTTTATTTTGCTGCTTTTTAAAATTCTCTCTTTAGCACTACTTTTTGCCATTTTAATTACTATTGTCTTGGTTTGGACCAATGGGGGTTGATTTTGGTGGGGATGGGGTCTGTGTGCCTCCTGGATCTAGGTATCTGTTTCCCTCCCCAGATTTAGGAAGTTTTAAGCCATTACTTCTTTATTTATTTTTTTTATTTTTTAAAAAATATTTTATTTGACAGAGAGAGATCACAAGTAGGCAGAGAGGCAGGCAGAGAGAGAGAGAGAGGGAAGCAGGCTCCCTGCTGAGCAGAGAACCCAATGCGGGACTCGATCCCAGGACCCTGAGATCATCACCTGAGCTGAAGGCAGAGGCTTTAACCCACTGAGCCACCCGGGTGTCCACCGTTACTACTTTAAATAAATTTTCTGCCCCCTCTTCTCTCTTCCTGGGATCCCTATAATGTGACTGTTACTACTCTTGATGGTGTTGTAGAGTTTCCTTAATCAATGGTTTTTTATTGTTCTTTTTTCTCTCCCTGTTAAGCTTGTTTTCCATTACTTTGTCTTACAGGTCCTTGATCTATTTCCTTTGGTCTACTATTTATTCCCTTTAATATATTTTTAATTTCAGTTATTCAGTTCTTCATCTCTGACTGGTTCTTTTTAATGTATTCTGTCTCTATTGAGGGTGTCAATGTGAGGTCCTCCACTCCTAAGTCTAGTGAGTATGTTGTTTAAGATTTTATTTATTTGTGGGTGGGGAGAGGCAGAGGGAGAAGCAGGCTCCCTGCTGAGCAAAGAGCCTGATGTGAGACTTGATCCCAGGACCCTGGGATCATGACCCAAGCCGAAGGTCAACGGAGCCACCCAGGCGTCCCCCAGTAAGTATCTTTATGTATGACTATTACTTTAAATTCTCCATCAGGCATATTATCTCTGTTTCATTAAGCTTTCTTGCTGTGATTTTGTCCTGTTCTTTCATTTGAGATAAATTCCTCTACCACTTCAGTTTGTCTTTCTGTATCTATTTCTATGTTAGGAAAGTCAGCTATGTCTTTTGATCTTGAAAGTCACAGCCTAATGAAGATGATGTTCTGTAGAGCCCTGCACTGCAATATCCCCTGTTCACCAGAACCTCGTGCTTCAGGGGTGTCTCTTAAGTGTGTCATATGTGCCCTACTATTGTGGCTAAGCTGCATTTACCTTCAGTCCAGTAGTCTCCAATGGCTTTCTTTGCCTGTTGTGGGCAGGATTTGGTCCCTGTTTTGGTAGTCAGCCAGTCTGGGGCTGCCTTGGGCTTGAGTTGAGTCAGACCAGGCATTTGCCAGATCTGCAGGGTGTTTTCTGTGTTGTTCCCCTGAGAAGCGTTTGTTAGTGGGCGAGGCCTGCAGTCAGACCAGATGTCTGCCTCCACCCCACTGTTGGGGCCAGAGTTGTACTGGTGTGTGTGGTTATCTTCCTTTCTTCCTGGTCAAGCAGTCCCTTTGGAGTGGTGTTGACCCTTGTCAGGGCTGCTTTTGCACTGCTAACTTGTGCTACCACTTTGGATGGACTCCTGTCAAGGGCAGGTCTGCAGGAGAACACAGCAGTGGGGTACACGGTGTTAGCAAGGTGTTTGCTAGTCTGCTTTGGGAAGGGACTTGGAGCCACTTTTGAATACTCTTGCCCAGGCTAGGTTGGATAGGGCGAGTCTGCAGGTGGACACGGGGCCAGGACACACTGTTAGCAAGCTAGGTGGAGAGTGTTTGTGCTGCACTGGTTCCTACAGGTGTCTGTTTTTCTAGGCTGGGAGGCAGGGGAGGGAAATGTGGAGCTCTTATGTTGGAGAAATCTCCCAAAGATCCCTGTCCCTCAAAACACACACACACACACACCACACACACACCCCACCCCACCCCCCTCCTTCCTTTTTACCCCAGGCAGTTTTTCAAACTGCTGCTTCTATGCTATACCTCCATGGCACTATTTGTCTCTCTTTCAGCATGGGGACTCTACCCTTCCAGCCCTCCCAGACCCCAGCCTGCTGATATTTAAAGTTTCAGGTGGTAAGCCCCACTGATTGTAAGAACTCATGGAGTTGGGTCCCTTGGGTTTTCAAAGCCTAATGTTAAAGGGATTTATCTTCCCATGGCAGGTCCCCAAGCCTAGAGTTCTGGCATGGAGTGTGCTCTTCTCCCTTCTCCATGCCCACAGTGCCCTTCACTCCTGCAGACAATCCCACTAGTCACTGTGGCTCCCAACTGCATCTCTCTCTTTCCTACCCTCTTCTATGGGGCCTCTTCTCTACACTTAGCAGTGGAGAGCCTGTTCTGCTAGTCTTCAGGTCATTTTCTGGATTAGTTACACTGATGTGTGTGTTATCTAATTGTATCCATAGGACAAAGTGAGCTTAGAATCCTCCTCCTTCATCTTCCTGGGAACTACCCCCATGTCTTTTAACTCTTTGTATTAGAGTTTTAGTGATTTACCCACCATAATTGGAACATTAGAGTGTTCTGAATTTAACTATATGTTTACCTTTACCAATGAGCTTGAAACTTTCATATGTTTTCCTGTTACTATTTAGCATTTAAAAAAATCAGCTTAAAGAATTCCTTTTAAAATTTAGTGTAAGGCCAGTCTAGTGGAGATGAATTCCTTCAGCTTTTCCTTGTCTGGAAAACTCTTTATCCTTTAATTCTGAAGGACAACTTTGCCAGGAAGAGTATTCTTGGTTGGCAGGCTTTTTTTTTTTCCATTCAGTATTTTTAATATGTCATGCCATTCTCTTCTTACCTACAGATTTTCTGTTGATTTTCTCATAAGGGTTTCCTTATACACAAGTAGTTTTTCTCTTGCTGCTTTTAAGACTCTCTGTCTTTGGTTTTTAACAATTATAAAGTGTTTCAGTTTAGATCTCTGGATTCATCATATCTGGAATTCACTAGACTTCCTGGATCTGGATGTCTGTTTCTTTTCTCAAGTTAAAAAAGCTTTGGGCCATTATTACTTTAAATAAACTTTGTGCTCCTGTCTCTCTTCTCCTTCTGGGACCCCTATAATGTGTATGTTGGTCCTCTTGATGGTGTCCCATTAGTCCCTTAAGCTGGTTTCACCCTTTTAAATTTTTTTTCTTTCTGCTCCTTTAATAGAATTCCACTACCCTTTGGGTCCTCTGATCCTTTCTTCTCTTGGATCTAGTCTGTTGTTGAACCTCTTTGTTGAATTCTCCAGTTCAGTTACTGTATTTTCACTCTGTGACTTCTTATGCTCTGTGATTTTTGGTACCTTCTTATATTTTCTGTCTCAATTGAAATTCTTACTTTGTTCATGCATTGTTCTCCTGACTTGGTAAACATCTTTATGATGTTATTTTGAATTCTTTATGAGGTAAATCACCTGTTATTGTCTCATGAAGGTCTGTTTTTTAGAGTTTCAGCTTATTTTTTTGCATGGAATATATTCCCCTGTTTCTTCATTTTTCTCAATTCTGTGTTGGTTTCAGCCACCTTTCCCAGTCTTGACAGAGTGGTATTGTGTAGGAGATATACCTTATTGATCATCCGGTTCTGAATTCCTTATTGTTTTTCAAACCTTTGTGATTGTTCAGCCTTCTTTGTTCTCGGTGGATCCCGGTAGTTGAGGGTGTGCCACGATTTGTCAGTATTCCAAAGGGGATGATGATCTCAGTCAGCACCTAGGTGCAGACTGTCTGAAGTCTAGACCCTTGGGTAACAGCCAGGAAAGGGTGTAGTTGGGATCCTTACAGGGAGAAACTGAGAGATGGGCTTTATTATTTGTTCCCTCAGTGCTGGGCTTACGTTTGTAGGCATGAGGGTGTGCTCCTCTGCCTACTAAAAACTGCTTAGTTTGCCACAGTCCTGCTGGACATATGAATGTAAACCCTGTTGGCTACAGAGTCATGTAGTCCAGAGGCCAGTCCCTTCGGCAACAGCTTCAAAAGCTTGAGTGCTAGATGAGTACAAGCTCCTTTCAAGAAGATACTGGAATTTTTTTTTTTTTTTTATACTGGAAATTTGAAGCAGACTCTAGGGAAAAAGGTGGAGGAGGTATCTGGTGCTCTAGAGGATCATAATCTCCTAGACATGTGCTAAATTAGAAAACTGACCCTCAGGCAGAAGCTTTTAAAGTACATAAATAAGACTCTTTCAGGGAAAGACAAAGAGGTGGACTATTTTTGCCAGCTGCTTCTGTGCTGACTCCTGGTAGATAGCCATACCACATTGTTGTGAGCCCGTTAAGAACTGTTTTTCTATTTGCTCTAGTCTTGTAGGTCTCATGAATAGATTTTTAGAGCTAGGTGTTTTAGTACACATCCCTGAAGTGGTAGTTTTAAAAGTTGGGGTGTTAGAGGTGGGGTCCATACACTTCACTCCTCAGGGAGAATCTGGGAGTGAAGTGTTTCACCCACAGAATGGCCCTTTTGTAGGTATTTTCTCATTAACCCAGTGTGTGGCTGTTGCTCAGCTGGCTTCTTTGAGAGGGAATTGCTCCATGACTAGGTGTAGATTCAGTGTGTCTTGGGAGGAATCACTTATGTCATCATCTTGGACTAGAACTTATTCAAATACAGACTTAATTATGTTTACGTTAGAAAGTTCCACCCTTGATGTACCTACAAGTAGGAGCATTTTTCATTAAACAAAATTCCTTTATATTAAAAAAAAATTTACTATACACTATTTTCCAAATAGCTCATTGCTGCTGAGTCAGCCCTATTGATTAAGGCAGTTTAGTGTAGAATTTGGAATTAATATCACTACTGCTGCATAGAGATAAAAAGTTTTAATATTAGTTCAAAACTGCCACTATGTATGAGATTTACATTGCTAGCTAAGACCTTACAAAAAATGTTCACTAACAGCTCTGAAGCAATAAATAATTTTATTACAAAATGGAAGTTATTAAAAAGCAAAAAAATTCAAATATTTTAGAAATATTTCTAGTTACTAAGCTGAGCACGCAAATTCCTTTTGTAACATACTTGTTATTCACAGTACTAAGGAAAGCTGAATATACATATTCTTTTTTTTTTAAGATTTTATTTTTAAGTAATCTCTCCAACCAACATGGGGCTCGAATTCACAACCCTGAGATCAATAATCACGTGCTCCACTGAGCCAGCCAGGCGCCCCTAGACATAATCTAAAATTATGTTTAGATTGAACAGTCTGGTTTTTTAGAGACATGAATATATCTAGTGTTCTGGAGATTTACAACAATTATATAAAATTATGTAACTTCACTATAAAAAATCGACTCAAAATTTAAAGATTCTGCATTGTATATCCTTTGTTATAGTTATCTCTGCTCACTTGTTAATTACTACTACTGAGATAAATAGAATTGGATTGCACTTAATTATTCAGAAGTTTTTGACAGTAATTCTCAAAGTCAATATTAACTGGCTCTAAAGTCTGAACCAAAGAATAGTTAAGGAGGATAGAAGGAAAAAAAAGCTAACAAGAGCAGAAGCTGGCATAACTATAACAATTAGAAGTAGCTATAAATAATGGACAACAATTCCATTGACAGCAGCAGTAAATGACAGAGAACAGAAACAGAAGTGAGGGAGAAGAAAGAACAGTGTTTGAGACAACTGATCTTTCCAGCTCACTTCCTGTAATACCCTCACAAATACCCTATCATTTGAGGTTAACCAGAGTAAAGGCAAAGCTTAGACCATTTTCTGAGAGCCCTAAGGATATTACTTTATTATATAATAGTGACCACAACAGTGGAATTCTCCAAGTCTTAATAAGTTGAATTATGTTTAACGTATTCAGTTATACTATATTTCATTATAAAAGCCAAGTGTTAAACTGAAAGTTACATGGACTCGATTTAGCTAAGATAGCACAATTCTCAATTATGGCTAGATAACTGTGGCTAGAGTTAAAAATTATTTCAACTGCACAGAACCCTGTATGTGTTAACTCTATAGCTACTTTATTGTGATTATCAGAATGTAAATACAAGATTTACTACAAAAGTTGGCACTCTAGCCACTTGTAAATAATGTTTACCTAGAGAAAGTAGTACTGAAATAAGCACGTTAAACTTTCATTTTGTAATGTATTCTGTGGTTATGACAGTTTTAGTAAGCAGAATATTTTTAGAAAGAATAGATACTATCAGATTAAAAGTGACCAATTTAGAAATGTATATTTTATGGATACCTATAAGAAACAGAAAATGTATTTGAACAGAAGACTACTAAACATTATTTAACTTAGGTCTCCTCTTCATTTTTTTAGGCTTTATGGTTTTTCAGTATACGCAGTCTCATTCTTGGATTCTCAAGTTGGGTCAGAGGATCCAAATGAAGGACATGGAAAAAATAGTAGAAATGAAAAGTTTAGGGGCACCCGGGTGGCTCAGTGGGCTGGGCCTCTGACTTGGGCTCAAGTCATGATCTCAGGGTCCTGGAATCGAGCCCTGCGTCAGGCTCTCTGCTCAGCAGAGAGCCTTCTGCCTGCCTCTCTGCCTTCTTGTGATCTCTCTGTCAAATAAATAAAACCTAAAAAAAAAAAAAGAAATGATAAGTTTAATATTTCATAAATCAATCCTTACTAAATCACTTTTTGAAAGGTTTTTCTTTGAGCTTTGCGCAGTGGCAGTATCGCAGCCAATGAGGTTTATCCGAGGTGCAATTATTGCTAATTGAAAGGTTTTTCTTTGAAAAATTTCTGGTATAATGAAGCTTTCTTGTAATGAAGACATGTGAAGCATAATAGTTAACATAAATTTATTTCCTATTAGAAATTTTAAAGGGAGTAGTTTTTTTAATGTATTTGTGTGTGTGTGTGTGTGTGTGTGTGTAAGATTAGCAAAATATAGTGTACCATTATACTTTTGAAGAGAAATTTTTAGATGTAAGATTTCAGTCTTAAATAGAAATTGATACTATTATCATTAGCACTTAAAATCGAAAAACCTTGGTATAAGGAAAATCGAGTTTTCATGGAATTCCTTAGCATAGTTTTAACATATTTCAAGTGAACATATGTAATTGTCTCAAAATGAAGGGTTTAAACAGAGCTTGGAAAAGTCTCATGGGTTGTTATAAAAGGAATATGTGTTCTGGGCAGAAGGTTGACTTAGAAAATCATGGACTCCCAGAAGACATCTAAGTAACTTTTTCATTTAACAAAAATGTCTAAACACCTACTATGTGCCTATTTTTCTATAGGAATCAGAATTAACCAGATTACAAGCCAAAATTTCTGGACGTGAAAGGGCAGAAGACCTCAAGTTTCTACCAGCCCTGCTTACATCTGCAGCAGAAATTATGCCGGACATTCAAGATCCAAAACTTGCTAAACATTCTCACACAGCTTTTATCAAGTATAGAAAGCTACGTCGCTCTATTAGTGCCAGCGACCTTAGTTTCAAGACACGTAGTGATGAAGATCTTTCTGAAGAATTACTACAGGACTTAAAAAAAATGCAGTTCGAACAGCCTGCAACATTAGAAGAAAGCCAGAAGGATCTGACTTATACCCAGTCAGACTCATTTAAACCTCTCACGTATGACCCAGAAGATGATAGTTCTGAGAGTAATGACTTCAGTACTCTCAGTGGAATGCTAAGATACATAAACAAGGAAGTGAGATTATTAAAAAAATCTTCTATGCAAACAGGTGCTGGTTTACCTCAGGTATGTAATGTCATACACTCGAAGTTATAATAATTTGTCTCCAGTGAATATCATTTTGTTATTTGTAGGAAAATCCATATATTTCAATGAAGCATGCTATTAAGTGATATACAAATATTGAAAGTTCAAAAAAATCCATTGTAAGTAGGTTTGAAAATTTAGCCTTGACTCTGCTCAGCGGGGAGCCTGCTTCCCCCTCTCTCTCTGCCTGCCTCTCTGCCTACTTGTGATCTCTGTCTGTCAAATAAATAAAATCTTCAAAAAAAAAAAAGAAAAAAAAAAAAAGAAAATTTAGCTTTGAAAATTAACTTTGATTAAAACAGCCTATACATTTAATTAAATATAATCTATATTTGATTAAAGAACTAAGTCTGCCTACTTTTAGGGAAGTATTTTGAACTCTAGAATAAAGTTGACCCTTGAATAATGCGGGGGTTAGAAGCACTGACCCCCTGCCTCCCTCTCCCACCCCAGTACAGCTGAAAATCCGTATATAACTTTTTTAAATTTACTTTTTTATTATGTTATGTTAATCACATCATACAGTGATTTTTCCCAAAACTTAACTAGTAATAGCCTGTTAACTAGAAGCCTTATGGGAAGCTAAGCAGTCAATTTAACACATGGTTTGTATGTTATATGTATTATATACCGTATTCTTATAATAAAGGAGGCTAGAGAAAAGAAAATGTTAAGAAAATCATATGAGAAAGTACATTTACAGTACCAGATATTATTGATACTGTAAGTTTATAAATCATCTGTTTACATTTTGTCAGTACGTATATCAATACTGTCTTATACCAAACACTGTAGATGTTATATACATAACACTAGATATCAAAAATGAAAAGGTAATGTAAAAAATAAATTCATATTTATTTACAGGTATAATAATTCATGCATTGAAAAGGAAGCAGTAGCAATATGAATGCTTTATGGTAGCTTAGCCTATACACTAATGGATGAATAATAAAACTTTTATGGCAAACAATATTCTAGTCATATTTATAATACAGCACTGGAAACAGTGTTATATTTTCTTAAAAATCACTTACTTGTGATGATGGGCTGTTGTGCACCTTCTTCATTTAATAGAGAGAAGGACACACTGTATGGTGTTATTCTTTGAAAGTGAAGTTATAAAATGGTAAAAAACATTATGAAGTTTATATTACCTATTACTCACCTTTAATCTATGTAAGGATAGTCTGTCCACTTCCATACAAATCTTGTACCTGATGTTCTATACAATCAGTACTTAGGTGATGATGACACAGAAATGTCTCACAGTTCTTGTCATACATTACTATGTTTTCACGTGAAAACACCCATACAAAAGATAAGGTAATTAACCATGCAGCATGATTATTTGTTAAATTAAAGTGGATTATCATAAAAGTCTTCATCTTTGTCTTCTCACTGAGTAGGCTGAGAAAGAAGAGGAGTTGATCTTGTTGTCTGAAGGGTGGCAGAGGCAGAAGGGGTAAGAAGTGGAAGGGGAGACAGGAGAGGCAGGTACATTTGGTGTAGCTTTATGGAATACATCACTATTTCTGTGTGATTTTTTTTTCTTTTTTTTTTTTTCTTTTGCATTTCTTTTTATACAATACCAATCCAACTTCCACCATTTGCTCAGTGATTTTCTTTTTCTTTTTTTTTTTTTTTTTTTGAAGATTTTTTATTTTTATTGATTTGAGAGAGAGACAGTGAGAGAGAGCATGAGCAAGGAGAAGGTCAGAGAGAGAAGCAGACTCCCCACGGAGCCGGGAGCCCGATGCGGGACTCGACCCCGGGACTCCAGGATCATGACCTGAGCTGAAGGCAGTCGTCCAACCAACTGAGCCACCCAGGCGTCCCTGCTCAGTGATTTTCTAATGGTGTTCCAGAACTGTCTGCTGCTGCTGCTTGGCTACCTTGATATTTTTTAGGCCAAACCCATCTCTAAAATTATCAAACCATTCTCTGTTGGCTTTAAATTCTCCAGCTTTAGACCCTTCACCTTTCATTTGCTCTAAGTTATTGTACAATGACTTTGCTTTTTCTTGAATTGTATTAGAGTCTTATAGGCATATGCCTTTCTTACAGCATTCATTTACTCTCATAAAAGTTGCATTTTCAACACAAGATAAAAAGTGCAAGGTTTTCATACCTGCCCGCCGATCTGTAGTGATGGCTTCACAAATTTCCCTTTTTTTTTCTTTTTTTTACAATGGTCCTTACACTGGATTCATTTTCCTCAAAATGGCGGGCAACCACAGCTGCATACCTCAATCTATGGTACATACCAAGCAATTCAGTTTTTTCTTGTAATGACACAACTCTTCTCTGCTTCTTGGGAGCACTTCCAACATCACCAGCAGCACTTCCTACGGGTCCCCTGATGTTTTTCAGAAGTTTATGGTATTGCACTAAACACCAAAAAAATATGTGAGAACTGCAAGAGGTCACTTTTTTATTGCGATACATAATTTTACTGGTGAGACGAACTGCGATTAATGTCACACAGTGTTTTAAGCAATACAGCATTTGAGCTCACCACGGTAGCAGCAGGTGGTGGCTGCAAGATTACTACAGTAGTACTGCATTTACTTTTGTGCAGTTATTTAATCTTGCATCTTTACATTTGTTTACATTTCCACTGCAGATGGCACCATATACAGTCTCTGTGTGTGTAAATTTTGATAAATCTTAACTTTTTATAATAAATTTGTATATATTTTATGCACTTATGACATACATTTTTCTTAATTTTTCAGTAGTTCTAGGCTGTGAGGGTCTTCTGTTTTTACAAATTGCTGCAAATCTCCAAAAAAAAAATTCCAATACATTTATTGAAAAAATTAGTATATAAGTGGACCTGTGCAGTTGAAACCTGTTATTCAAAGGTCAACCTATGTTATTCAAGGGTCAGCTGTACTGGAAAATGTTTTTGGAGTTCCAAAACTTGTTGTGTTTCTAGACTTCCTGGAAACCATTCTAGTAAAAAATTAAGGTGACCTTTGTTTTGTTCATAGACTTCCATAGCGGCAGAGTATCTCATTTACATGATTTTCTACTTGTTATTCCTTGAGCATATCATAAATAGGCAATTCTGTTCCTATTACACATACCTTACACTCAACATTTAAGATTTTCTTTATTTGAGAGAAGAGAGAGAAAGAGAGAACCTGTGTTCAGGAGCTGGCGGGGGTGGGGGGGGGGGGGGGGGGGGGGGAAGGGGGGTGGGGGAGGGGGGGGGGTGGTGGGCAGAGGCAGAGGGACAAGCAGACTCTGGGCTGAGTAGGGAGCCTGATGTAGCCCTTGATCCCAGAACTCCAAGATCATAACTTGAGCCAAAGGCAGACACTTAACCACCTGAGCTACCCAGGTGCCCCTCAATATTTTTTTAAAGCATTTAATCTATAATTTGCATGCAGAAATAAAGAATCCCTTCCAGAGAAATCCAGCTTTTTCCAGTGCTCATTTTTTTCATTTTCAAACATATCAAAATAGCACTGGTGGCCTAAAAAGTTTTTAAAGCATTTTTAGATGGGATCCAAGACAAAGACCTTCATTTTTCCACATTGAAAAGAGCTTAATTTACTACTTAAAAGCAAAACACTATTTAAGTAATATTCTTGTTAAATAAAATTTTCAAATGAAATTTCAAGTGGTAAACTAGGCAATTGTGTATAATGCCTGATAAAATCATATATAATACCTAAAAATTAGTTTTCATATAGCCTTTAAAACTAAGGTTGTATTTATTTTTATCACTTAATCAGCCATTTCATTATTTATTGAACATCTACTATACACCAGGCACTAGAATTATAGAAATAAACAGAAATGACAACGACCCTGTCCAAACAGAGTTTATGTTTTAGTGGGGAGATCATCAGTAAACAAATAAATAGACATATGCTCCAGTGCTAGATGGAAATATGTAAGAACATGCAATGTGATGGGGGTACTGTTTTAGACAGGGTGGTCAGGGAAGAGGTCTCAGAAGGTGACATTTGATCAGAGTCTTGTAGGAAGTCAGAAGTAAGCTATCCCAATATCTGAAGGAAGAGCATTGGAGGAAAGGGAACAATAGACACTGAAGTCCTGGGGTGGTGACCTGCCTGATAGGCGCAAAAAACAGCTAGAAGGTATTGCTGGTTTGGTATAAACAAGAAGGAAAGTAGTAGGAGATAAGAGATGATGCTAGTTGTTGGGTTTTAAGGTGGGGGTGCTCCAGCAGTGTTACCGCTCCTGTGAGAACTTTGGATTTTATTTGAAGTGGGATGGGAAGCCATTGGAAGGTCCTGCTTAGGGGAGTGACGTTTATCTGATTTATGTTTTTAAAGAATCATTCTGGCTCTTTTAGGAAGAATGGATGATAAAGGAGCAAGAGCAGAGACTATCCAGGAGGTTACTTGTAATAATCCCCACAGGAGATGATTTGGGGTAGGGAGGAGGACAGATGTGGAATTGTTGAGAATAGTTCCATTTCTGGATACATTTTGAAGACAGAGCCAACAGGATTTAATGTAGGTCTTGAGTGAAACAGTAGTTAAGGAAGACTCCAGAGATTTTGGCAAGAGTAACTGAGCTTTCACTCAGTTGGGGATACTAGGAGATGAGCAGATTTGGAAGCATGGAGAGTTCAAAAGATTGACTTTAGATAAATTAAATTTGAGATTTCTATTAGATGTCCAACTGTAGATGACAAACAAATGACTGGGTTAATGAGGCTGAAGTTATAAATTCAGGTATCAGCATATAGATGGTTGTCAAAGCCATAATGCTGGATTAAGTCCAGGGAATTAGTGGAGGTAGAAAAAGCAGCTCCCAAATTAAGCCTAAGTTAGTAAGGCTAAATTATTTTTAGCACTCAAGAATTTGAGGATCCAATAAAGCTGAGATTTAAACATAGACATAGAAAAAATAAGGAAAATGTAATATAGCACATGTTTCAGAAAAGATTAAATGTTGCTAAATAAAGTGAGGATTAATAATTGATATATTTGGCATTGTGCAAGCTGTTGGTGGCATTTATGAGAAAGGCTTTAGAGTAACAGGATAAAGCCAGCCTGGTTAGAGTGTGATCAGCAGAGAATAGGAGAAGAAAAGGAAACACCAAAAACAGGCAACTCTTTTGATGTAAAGAAATGAGGGAGATGGAATGTCAAGAGAGAGTTTTGTTTTGTTTTGTTTTTTTAGAATAAGAGATAAATAGCATTTTATTGGTTAGAGTGATCTGGTAGACAGGGAAACTGATAATTCAAGACAGAGAATAGGAGGTACAAAGTTCTTAAGGTAGGCTAAGAGAATATAGCAGAGAACTAGAACTGGCCTTTGATAAAAGAAGAGACAGTTCATGTAATGTAGTGGGAAGAAAGTCAATATATGGGTACAGAAACACATGGAGTAGATTTGGTGAGAAGGGAGCAATTTCTTTATCAAATGCCTTTATTTTCTTAGTGAAGTTTTTCTCAGTAACGTTAGGAACTGTGACAGGGTAAGATTCTAGAGGACTAAGAACAGGAAAGGTATGTAAAAATTATCTTGGAAAATGAGAATATATAAAAGGACTAGGGAAGTCTAGTAGGATTGCCAGACAGATAGTTCTGTTGGGTGAAATGGCCCTGCAAATACATCTGGCAACAGGCTCTCCCCAGCGTAGTGACAACCAAAAAGAACCAAATTTTCAGAATGTTCTCCAGGAGGGGAGTACTGCTTTCTTTGAGAACTTCTACTCTATTCCAATGGTCTTAGAGTCCTAGATGTGCAAGTCTATTTCTGGTAAACAAAACTTATTTTATGTAGGATAAACTTGATTAGTACAGTGACATATTGTAATCATGGTAATACATCACATTTACTATATGCCAGCCACTATTTTAAAGATTTTATTTTTAAAGATTTTATTGCCAGTCACTATTTTATTTATTTTAAAAAAGATTGTATTTATCTCACAGGCAGAGATCACAAGTAAGCAGAGAGACAGGCCGGGGGTGGGGGGGCTGGCTCCTTGTGGAGCAGAGAGGCTGATGCGGGGCTCAATCCCAGGACCCCAGGACCATGACCTGAGCCGAAGGCAGAGGCTTTAACCCACTGAGCCACCCAGGCGCTCACCAGCCACTATTTTAAATGCTTTACATAGGGGCACCTGGATGGCTTAGTTGGGTGTCTGACTTCGGCTCAGGTCCTGATCTTAGAGTCCTGGGAACAAGCCCTGCACTGGACTCCCTGTTCAATAAGGGGTCTGCTTCTCCCTCTCTCTCTGCCCCTCTCCCCACTTGTATGCTCTCTCTCTCTCTCTCAAATAAATGAATAAAATCTTTTAAAAATAAATAAATGTTTTACATAAATTGACTCATTTAATCTTTATTGATTGGTACTGTTACCAAATGGTTAATAGTTACCAAATGGTTCTTCTATTGTAGTGGGCACTATTACCTATTCTGTTATAATGGAAGCCCAGAGCCATATTAAAATATGCAAAATGTTATCTCCAGGTTTTATTTTTAGAAAATCCAGCCAAAGTTAAATTCTGTTCACATATAGTTTTGTTTATTGCTAGTCATATTCTGAGTTTTAATTGTATAAACCACAATTGCTACTCAACATTAATCTCACGTGGGCCTCATAGCTCATGACTCTCAACTGCATGACCTGTGTTCATCTTTGATAGAAGGGACTGGTTCTTTGGTTTGCTCAGAACTCCATTCACTACACCTTTGGGACCCATGCTGGGACTGATGCTTGACAAATGCTCATCTGTGGGTTTTATTCAACTTTTGGATGGTCACTACTTGTGTATTAAACCTTAATCTTAAGGGAAAGGTGACTGAAGACATCTTCTTAATACTTTCTCTTTAGGGGCTCCTTCCCCGCTAGTCCTAATAGATTAGGGGTGTGTTTTGTCTTTAATAGAAGGTGAGAAAATTCAGAGCAAGACTGCTACCATTTTTTTTTTAAAAGACTTTATTTGACACAGATAGATCACAAGTAGGCAGAGAGGCAGGAAGAGAGAGGGGGGGAAGCAGGCTCCCTGTGGAGCAGAGAGCCCGATGTGGGGCTCTGGGGCTCGATCCCAGGACTCTGGGAACATGACCTGAGCCGAAGGCATAGGCTTACCCACTGAGCCACCCAGGTGCCCAAGACTGCTACCATTGAAAGAAGCTTTGACTTCCTATAATTTTACTAACTAACTTGATGGTCATTTATATGTACATTGCATTAATAAATGTAAAAAAAAATGACATATAAAATTGGGTTGTAGAACCTTGATCTATAGGCCATGTCTGGTCCTTAGCTCATTTCACCCACATGAAAGTATGATATTACATTGGTCTCTGATTTAAAAGCAGAAATGTTGGGGCGCCTGGGTGGCTCAGTGGGTTAAGCCGCTGCCTTCGGCTCAGGTCATGATCTCAGGGTCCTGGGATCGAGTCCCACATCGGGCTCTCTGCTCAGCAGGGAGCCTGTTTCCCTCTCTCTCTCTCTCTGCCTGCCTCTCCATCTACTTGTGATCTCTCTCTGTCAAATAAATAAATAAAATCTTAAAAAAAAAAAAATTTTAAAAGCAGAAATGTTAAAACTTTTTTAAGCCAAGGAAAGTATTATCTAAATGAGATGTCATGAAGAAACCACCCAAATATGTCAATCAGATACAAAGATAATTTATCTGATTAAAGGTGGATTGTATCTGACCTTTATCCAGTTACTTAACCTGTTCACCTCTTTACATGTCTGCTTATGCAGACTCCAGAACAGCCCTGAATTAACCTTTAAGGAAAATAAACTTGAGTTTAGGGCGCCAAGGGAAGGGGAGCACTGGTTTTACTCTAGCTATAATGCTCTTAACCCTTTCACCACCACACCTAAGTGTAGTAGATTTTTTTGTAATTGTCTTTATCTGCCTTGTTGCAATTTAATGTGCACTGTTAATGTATCTTTTTCTTCGGTATAGTGAGTGACTCAGGTTTAAGTTTGATTTGAAGGCGTCCTCAAGATACTACATTGGTTTCTGATTTATGGTGTGAGTTTCACTTCTCTAGAGAGCAGAACAAGCTGGCATTTAAGTCATGCACTAATCTGTGTTAAGAATCCTTAAGCTCCTTATTTTAAGCAATGGTCAGGTGAGGGGGCATCATTGTTGGGTTGTGTTGAGGGTATTAGTTGGGCTTAATCCAGCCCTGCTCCAGAGTGTGCAGTTTTATATATTTTTTAAAGATTTTATTTATCTGAGAGAGAGAGAGAACAGGGGTGGGAAGGGAGGGCAGAGGGAGAAGCAGACTGCCTGCTGAGTAGAGAGCCTGATGTGGGACTCGATTCCAGGCCCCTGAGATCATGACCTGAGCTGAAGGCAGAGGCTTGACCCACTGAGCCACCCATGTGCCCCCACCAAGTGTGCAGTTTTAAAGTCCACTGATACAGCAGGAAAAAACTAGAAATTATTGTGTGAGAAGCACTTAATAAGTGTTAGCTCTTTTATTTGTGTTGTAGCCCAAATGATTTTCCTAACCGTTAACTCTGTTGCCAGTTCCATTAACAATAAAGCCGCTGACAAAAACTTCAGAAGTCACAAAAAATTATACATGCACAAAATTTTGAACACATTATCAAAGGAGTTCAGAGAAAGTTAAAAACTCCTGTTTTAGATTTGAATGGTGGAATACTGTGCTGTGAATTTGATTGATTAGCTAATTCACAGTTTATTAGGAAGTTACAAGAAGCATTATTTGTATCCATCTTATTTCCAAAAAGGAGAAATACTTAACAAATGTGGTCCATATGCCATGCAATAAGATGAAAAAATAAGAAGTGAGAAAGTCAGCTACTGAAAACAGAGCTGGAAAGAAACAAGGCAAAGAAAGACTATAGGTAATACCTAAGGACATGGTAACATTTTCAAATCCCTGACTTAAGTATGACAAAAGTATTTGACCTGTATTTTTAGAATCTCCTGGACCCGGGGCACCTGGATGGCTCCATGAGTTGAACGTCCAACTCTTGATTTCAGCTCAGTCGTGATCTTAGGGTTGTGAAATCAGGTCCTGCATCAGGCTCTGTGCAGGGCGCGTAGCCTGCTTGAGATTCTCTTTCCCCCACTCTCTCTTCCTCTACACCTCCCCCTGTTCTCTTTCTCTCCCTCTTAATAAAGAAAAATCTCCTGGGCCTTTTTTCTATATTTCTCTACTTCTCTATGTTGTGCTGTTTCTTTGTGCACACGGTTCTTCCTTGTCATTTCCCTTCCTGCTCTTACTTCTCTTCTTTTTCACTATTTTCAGGTGGCCCTTCATCTATCTTCCTTATTGTGCCCTCAGACCATGGTGTGACATCACTGTCTAAATATTTATGTCTTCTGTTTTTGTTTTTTATATCAATTTAGTTTGACTTTGCACTCCCTCCCATTGCCCCCCAACCAGAATTACTTGCTTTTTATATTCCATGTGGTCCATTATTGACTTTTTCTGACTCATATTTCTTAATTGAGTAAATACTTCCCACTCTTGCTTCAAGTTATGCTCCTGATTATTATAGTGGATATTAATGCTAAATTAATATTTCAAAAGCTAATCTTTTTTTTTTTTATTCCAGGGAGAAAATTTATAATTAAATGAAGATGTTGATGTGGAGAAAATGAGATTTTTGGTACTGTGTTTACTACATGTAGCTCATACTTCATAGAAGCTGTTATTTTATTGCTTTTGAATAAATTTTTATTTCAGTATATTTAAAGAAAGTTCTTCTAAACCTTATTCTGTTTGTGAAAGTTAATCCATTACTCATTTTTGGTTTAACTTGCTGCTTTGTTTTTTATCTAAAAATCACTGTTAAAATGCATAATAAGTACATGGACTAATTTATATTTTCAATTATTGTTCTAGTAATATGTTACTTTTAGAATGAGTAAGTAAGAATTTAGAAGTCATTCTGCCCCAGGTTCATAATTATACTAATAATGTCTGGCTTTTGTTGAGTGTCCATCACTATTCTAAGCACTTTATAGTAACTCATTAAATTAACATAACTTATTTTGTGTTAATTTAATGGAGCACAAGCAGGGGGGGCGACATGCAGAGGGAGAGGGAGAAGCAAGCTTCCTGCTGAGCAGGGACCCCCCCCCCCCAATGCAGGGCTTAATCCCAGGACCCTGAGATCATGACCTGAGCCAAAGGCAGATGTTTAACCAACGGAGCCACGCAGGTGCTCCTCACATAATCTGTTTTGTGAGGTATAAACTATTATTATTCCTGTTTTACAGGTGGAATTATTTACATAATGACACCAGTATGTGTTCCAAGAAACTGATTCGTTCTAAGTATCAGGAGATGGACCTTGGGTTAGGGGCACATTTATACATGGCTAGCTTTATAGTAGAATAAAAATACTGCAGCAAAATTAAGATGACATAGTTAAACCTTCAAATTTAAAAATCTCTCTAGGGTTCAAATTTGTTTGCTTTAGACTATATATTTAAAGCATATATAAATGTGTCCTTAGGAATTTTTCTAATATTTAAGCAGCAAAGCCATTAATGTTGACAGTACTATTTGAATAACAGTAATTCAGAATTTGTAATTACTTGTCAGGAGTAGAATAAAGTTTATCTTTTTACTGCTACTCACCAGTGACTTGACTGTAAGAGTTAAATTACTGATACAGTCTTCTTGGCCAACACCCTTTTTCCCTTTCCCCTGACCTTCTATCATGTGCCTTATGAGCTCTTGTCATGGACTAGTGAACATTACTTAGTCACACTGTACTTCTGACACCTTCATTAATTAAATTAAGAGCTGGACTCTTAATTTTGACAAACCTTAACCTCTTCCTTTTAGCTTCTGTTCTCTTCCTCTTGACAGGAATGTTAATATTTGTTATTCTTTTCAACTACCCCTTTTACTGCATCTCCTGTACTTTCAAGAGGTAACTTAACCACATACTTTATGGGAGATCTTCAGGTCCAATTTCCACCAGTTTCCTTCATCTTTCTAGACCTGCCTATGCCAGCATGCATTCATATTTTCTTCCCTCCCCTCTCATAAAGGCCTATTTCTCTGAAAGGCCAGTCCTTGTACTTGTACACTAAATTCCATTCTTTCCCTTTGATTCTTAGATTTTACTCTCTTAAATAACCCATGCCTTGTCCTTTATCTTTAATCCTATCCCTTTGGTTTCTCCCATTCCTATAAATATGTTCAAATCCCTTCCCTGGCCCAAACAACAAAAACTGAAACCCCACCTTTATAATACCTACTTCTCAAAAAATACTCTGTATCCTTATAGGGCATACTTATTTTGTTTGAACTTTCCCATATCCCATTGCATTTCATACATACTTGCAATAGGAATAGCCATGTTATACTCCAGTCCATTCACCTCTATCATCCCTGGCTACTGTGGATTAATTCAGGGTTAGACACTTAGGTTAAGGGCCAGAGTCTTGCCTTAGGAATTTTTTTTTAAAGATTTTATTTATTTATTTGACAGACAGAGATCACAAGTAGGTAGAGAGGCAGTCAGAGAAAGAGGGGGAAGCAGGCTCCCTGCTGAGCTGAGCAGAGAGCCCGATGCGGTGGTTTGATCCCAGGACTCCGAGATCATGACCTGAACTGAAGGCAGAGGCTTAACCCACTGAACCAACCAGGTGCCCCTTGTCTTAGGAATTTTAAAACTCAAACTGCAAACAAACTCCTCTATCTTTTTGCATGCTTGGACTGTAAAATGTTAAACTCCAGAGCTCTTGATAGCCATCTTTCCTACCATGTGGGCCAGAGCAGCAATGCAACTAGTCTGGAGAAAGAAGGAGAGAAAGTGAAACAAACCTACAGAGAAGAACAAGAAAAAGAATAGCTGAAGATCCTGGTTCCACATGCTTTTGAGACTCAGCCACATTATTGACCTTGCCTTCTGAAACATCACAATACTCTTATAGTAAGCCCTTTTACAAAGCTCGTTCGAATTAGATTTCTGTCACTTGCAAGCAAAAAAACACTAACCTATGCACTTTTTTATTTTTTGCCACCAAATTTCTTAGAAAAACCATTCTATATTCCCTATTTTACCCTACTTCCAACCCAATCCTTAACCTAATACAATCTTTTACCACTCTCTTGCCACACCCAGTGTCCTATTTTCACTCTTTGATTTTTGGTAGCATTTGACACTGTTTACCAGTTCTCCTTTGTTATCTCTTGACTTGACTCTAGAACATTGCTAGCCTTTCCTGATTCTCCTTTTAAAAACAAATAGCTAACCTTTACCTAACGCTGTGGGCCAGGCAGGTTTGTAAACTCTTTACAAGTATTACTGTATTTTAATGAGGAACAAGTAAGAGGAAGAGCCATAAGGAAATATCTTTCAAGGAAGTCATGCAGCACAGCACTGTAGTACCGTATGATATAGATGTAAAACAGTTTATTGAGGAAAAGTTTACGGAGTCAGTAGTAGGAGAAAACACACAATCCCACTCTTATCCTATAACTTTGGATAGTCTGCATGCACGGTGTCCAAAGTTCCAATGGAAAGAAACCCTGCCTCCATAATGTTCTACATATTTATTATTGAGGTGGGGTAGGAAATATCTGTGTAGCTATGTACTAATGGAAACTTCTTTGTAAATGAAGTAGCTGTGTTAGAGAGGGGGAACCTTTCTGTTCCTCTGTTGAGCTAACTCAAATTTGTTGATCCAGCTGTCTTCTTTACTAATAAAGTTTGAGAGGACAGGAGTTTGGGGGCTGAATGAGCCTCCAGAGCTATCACTATTGTCTGTCATTAGGCAAGTGCTAGTATTGTTCACTGTGCTTTACAGAAGAGAAAACAGACAAATGTTAAGTAATTTTTTTCGTGGTCATGTAGCTTTATAATAGCTGGGATTTGAACTGTCTCCAAAGTCCATGCTCTTAACCACTAAAGCCACATTGCCTCTCTATATTGCCTTTTACTTCTTTGAACATCCATTCTTAGTATTCTTATATGCCTACTCTAAAATATTGGGATTCCCTAGGTTTCTACCTTCGGTTTCTTACCTCTTCTAAAGGTATATGTTCTTCTTATATCATCTCATCCAGTCCTGTTGCTTCAGTAATAATCTTTATGGTAATAACTTTCAGATCTATATCTCCATATTTTCCTTGCAACAGATCTGTATTTTCAGTTGCCTACCCAGACAGTCCCTAGATGTCATATAGATTTATAAGAAAACTTAATATTTATTCAAAACTGAACTAATGGCATTTTCTCAAAATTTACTGTCCTGCTTCCCGTTTTCCTTTTACTTAGAGGTTTGCTTATTTTCCATCATCATTCACCCAGTTCTTGCCATCAAAGACCATAATCCAGTGGCTGTCAGGTCACTGTTTCCTCTTTATGCAAAACATAGAAATTACACTATTCTGTTTAAGCCATCTAGGCCTGTAAGATCTTGTTATAATGTATTTCATCTATGAAATCTTTCATTCCAGCATCCCTAGTCTCTGACAACAATCTCTTACCCTTTCATCTCTCTCATTCTTTAATCCCTGCTGATATTTTTCCGTATTATTAAGAATATATTTCCAGAGCACCTGGGTGACTCAGTTGGGCATCCAACTCTTGATTTCAGCTCAGGTCATGATCTCAGGGTCATGGGATTGAGCCCCAAGTCAGGGATCCATGCTCAGCAGGGAGTTTGCTTGAGATTCTCTCACTCTCCCTCTGCCCCTCCCCCAAATTGTGCCCTCTCCCTAATAGGTAAAAAAACAACATACTAGTGTTTAACATTTTTTTCTATCATATGGAATCCCATCATAGAGATAATTTACTAATGTAGTTAAGAATGTGGTCTTTGAGTAGGAACCTTTTACATACAGCCGTAATAGAATTATTGGTATTGGTCTTGCCCTCAGGTCCTACACGATTATAAAACCGAACAAAACATGCAAGGCAGTCCTTTTTAGGCATTGAAGAACAGGTGGCACAAGACTATAATCCTTAAAAGAAGGGAAACATTCAAGTTAACCCTATTGTTTGCCCAGGCCTCAGAATGGGCACTAACTTCTCCAGTTACAACTCTGGTACAGGGAAAGAAAGCCGAGTGGAGTGGTATTCATGCTGAGCTGAGGCAGATATCAGAGTTTGGAGTCGCTATGATGGCTAGAATTTGTGGAGCAGAATACCAGAGATGAGGAAGCTTTATACAGAGGGTAGGCACAGAAGACTGAGAGTTTCCCTCAAGTTGCTGCAAAGGGCAGGCTTTATATGTACAGGATGAAAACCTGCAAGACTAATAGAGAGTGGCTGCTATGAGGCCGAATGGAAATGAGGTACCGGAAATTGTACACTTCTAGGAACTGTTGGAGCTTCAGCTTGTCCACAGGGGAGGATACTTAGTGAACAACTTGGGCACATAAGGTCACACACTAGGTATAAGGACCAGGCCCCCGAATAAAGGCATACCACAGAACTAAATTAACTATGCCCATAACCTTTGGGTCAAAGTATGTATAAAAAGGGAATTTAGATATCATCTTTAATTGACTGATAATAAAGACACAAAAGTAAAAATTTGTGAAATACAGTTAATTACTTTGTAATTAATTTATAAATAATCTATAAAGAAAAGTTTAAAATCAGTGGTCTAAATTTCTACCTTAAGAAGCCAGAAGGGAAATAACAAATTAAACCTGAAGTACATAAGAAAAAGGGGGAAAAAATGAACAAAAATCAGTGATGCAGAAAATAGAGAAAATTAATACAGCTAAAAGTTGATTCACTGAAAATATTAATCAAATTATTTGATCTAGGATGGCTGATCAAGACAGAGAATACAAATAACCAATATTTAGAATGAAAGAGGCGCTGGCTATGACAAAAGATCCTACAGATATTTTTTAATATGATCAGGGAATACTAAGAACACCTGAAATTATGAAAATGGAGGAGCGGAAAATTCCCAGATTACTTTATCAGGGCACCGTAACAATGATACCAAACTTTACCAAGAATAGTACATAAAAAGATATCCCTTGTGAACATACACTGTAGGTCAGAAAACTATATCCTCAAGCCAAATGTGGCTCTCCTGTTCCTGTGTTTTAAAATAAAGTTTGAAGGGCACCTGGGTTGCTCAGTCCATTAAGTCACAGACTCTTGATTTCAGTTCAGGTCATGATCTCAGGGTCATGAGATAAAGCCCCACAATGGGCTCTGCACTTGGTGCAGAGTCTGCTTGAGATTCTCTCTCTCCTTTTCTCTTTGCTCCTCACCCTAATTGCGTTATCTTTCTCTCAAACAAAATAAATGAAGTCTTTAAAAAGAATAAGGTTTGATTTTCTGTTGTCTAGGACTGCTTTTGCATTATAGCAGCGGAACTGAATAGTTGTGACAATGACTATATGGCCACAAAGTCTAAAGTATCTACTATTTAGACTTTCAACAGAAAGTTTGTAAACCTCTGACACAGACACAGAAATTCTCAACAAAATATTAGCAAGCAAAATCCAGAGATATAAAAAGAAGTTTACATAATTACTAAATGACTCTTGGGGCACCTGGGTGGCTCAGTGGGTTAAGCCTCTGCCTTCAGCTCAAGTCATGACCTCAGGGTCCTGGGATTGAGCCCCTCATTGGGCTCTCTGCTCAGCGGGGAGCCTGCTTCCCCCTCTTTCTCTCTACCTGCCTCTCTGCCTACTTATGATCTCTGTCAAATAAATAAATAAAATCTTTTAAAAAATTACTAAATGACTCTTAAGCCAGTAAGTCTGGGTTGGCTTAATATTAAAAAATGTAATTCACAGAATAAGAGAAATAAAGGGAAGGAACCACAATTATATCAAAAGATGCAGAAAAAGCTTTTAACAAAATGCAAAACCCATATATGATAAAGACTCAACAAATTAAAGGATGAAGGAAATATCCTCACCCTGGTAAAGGAAATCTAAGGAGTTAAAAAAAAAAGGAGCCTCATTCTCTACCTCAGGTATCTTAAAATTAAGTCAGGGTAGATGACACACCTAAATGTAAAAGCTAAAACTATAAAGATTCTAGAAGAAACAAGAGAGTAACTTTATGACCATAGAATAAGTAGAGATGTCTTAGGATCCAAAATGGCACTAAGTATAAAAGGAAAAGCTAATAAACTGGACTTGATCAAAATTTGAAACTTATCTCAAAGTTACCATTAAGAAAATTAAAAGAGTACATTACAGAGTGACAGTTATTCATAAAGAACCTACTATAGATAGAAAGTAGAGTTCAGAGCTAAGATGGTGATATAGTAGGAGGGCCCTAGGCTTGCCTCGGGCCTCAAATACAGCTACGTAACTATCAAATCATTCTGAACACTCACGAAATCAGTCTGAGGACTGATAGAACAGACTGCATAACTAGAGGGAGAGAAGAGGCCACTTCAAGGAAGGTAGGAAGTGTTTGGGGAGAAACCAATTGTGGGTGCTGCAGAGGGGAATGAGCCCTAGTCACAGAGAAAGGCCGGGGGGCGGGGGGCAAACAGGGGAATGTTGGAGGAGAACACTTCCCCAAAGCCACTGGCTGGGAAAATGAGAAGGGCTGAGTTTTGTGAGTTTTGCAGCCAGCTGGGCTCAGGACTGGAGTTTGAGAGGTCCCTGGGCCTGGGATAGAGACTGGAGGATACAGCCCCTCTCCTGGAAGGGAAGCTGGCCAACACCCCCAGGGCAGACTGCACAATCTGAAGGGCATCTAAGGAGCACGGGAAGAAACTGTACGTTTTGGGGCACATCTGTGAGAGGGGGCATTGCCTCTCCAGGGACCAAAAAAACAGCAGGCACCATTTCCCTTCCCTGCCCCTTATAGGTCTAGACACACCTACCGAGGGCAGCTAACCAGGACCCTGGGTCTTTAGCCTGCTTGCTTCAAACCCCATGCCCCTGAGTTCTGACGAGACAGCCCCTCTGGAGCAAACCTGCAGCAGTGCCAGCATGGTGAAGCCCTTTCCCAGAGGACGGAAGTCCCCACCACACCAGGTCCCTGAGGTTTGGGATTTGGGATTTTTTTTTTTTTTTTAAGATTTTATTTATTTATTTATTTGACAGAGAGCACAAGTAGGCGGAAAGGCAGGCAGGGTGGTGGTGGGGGGGGGAGCAGGCTCCCCGCTGAGAAGAGAGCCCGACGTGGAGCTCGATCCCAGGACCCTGGGATCATGACCCAAGCCAAAAGCAGAGGCTTAACCCACAGAGCCACCCCGGGGACCCGAAGTTTGGGATTTTAAAAGTCAGCAAGCTTGGATGAGGTAGAGCCCAGGATGTGCAGTGCTGTGTCAGACAGGTAAGAAACCCAGAGACAACGCGACATCAGTGATCTGAAAAATGCCCATGAACACACAAGGGGAAATTATTCACTCCTCAGAAAGTGCTTCCCTGAGAGCAGTGAGCACGGACTCTCCTCCTCGGAGCAGGCTGGCACCATCCCCCTCCCCCACCCCTCAGCAGAACCAACTTCAGGAAGCAGCAGAGCACCAATACTCGCTGCCTAGCTTGCTCACACCAGGTCCCATCCTCCCCTGCACCACCCCCACCACCACCCCACTCTGCTGGTGTGGCTTTTTTTGGGCAAGCATGCATGAGGACCAGTGCAGTAGGCCCCTCCCCAAGAAGACCAGCACAAAAACCTGCACACACATGTCTATTGACCATAGAGTTCTATAAAACTTCAACTACAGTGGAAGCAGTATTAGGTCTCTTTCAACAAGCAGACCAGAGCACACCTAGTTACAACTTGCCACACTCTGGCCAAGGTCCAAACACTCCCCACTGCAGGCTGTTAGAAACTCTAGAGAGCACTGACCTGAGGCATAGAGCAGCTAAAACACAGCAGCAGAGGGCACACAGCATACCCCAAAGACACTTCCTAGAGTCCCAGGCCCTGGACAGTATATGACCTCTTCTTCATAAAGCCATTACTCTCAGGAGCAGGAAACCAAACAGGCTTTCCTAACACACAGAAGAAGACAGAGACTTACAATGCCAAGACAGAGGAATTCATCCCAAAAGAAAGAACAAGAGAAGGTCATAGCCAGGGATCTAACCAAAACAGATATACAGAATATTTAAAACAGTGACCATAAGGATACTAGGTGGGCTGCAGAAAAGCATGAAAGACCCTTACTACAGAGACTAAAAAAAATAAAAAACAACCAGACCAAAATGAAAAATGGATTAACTAAGATTCAAAGCCAGCTGAATGTAATGACTACAAGGACGAAATGACTCTTGTCTGAGGAAAGCATCAGCATCCTAGAGACGAAATGGAAAGCCAGAGCTTTGGCTGAAGGCGTTAACATGCTTCTAGTCTTCCAGCCCACTCCTACCTCTAGGTCCTGAGCCTGAACCTCGGCCTCCAGCCCAGCCGACCCTGCTGCACACCAGCTGCCTCACAGCCCACATCCTTCTATCCTGCCCACTTCTCCTGCCTAATGGGGTTTTCTGTAATTTGGAGTTTTTCCATAAACTGACCCTTATATTAGAGCCTTTAGGAGGTTTTTGTTAGAAACCAAGGATCTCCCTTCACCTCCGAACAGGTTTTTCCCTCAATTGCAACTGAATGTTTTACATACCTTTCCAGTTTACTCAAATTTGTGGATGGCTTCTCCCCCATTCCTTTTCTATATTCTTAGTCCTACGTTAACTTCACGTTCTCAGAAATGGTGAAATGTACACCAGTCCAATAAAATACAAAATAACAACAACAAAAAGGATGTAATGACAACAAGGATGGGAGAAGAACAGGAATATGTTTCAGGAATGTACTTAGAAGATAGAATTATGGAAAATAATGAAGCTGAAAAAAAAGAGAGAACAATTTGGATCACAAAAGTAGACTTAGGGAACTCAGTGACACTATCAAACATAGTAATATTAGTATCATAGGAGTCCCAGAAGAAGACTGGGAAAAAGGGGCAGAAGGTTTATTTGAAGAAATTATAGTTGAAAACTCCGTGACAGACATCCAAATCCAGGAAGCACAGAAAACTCCCATAAAAATCAGTAGCAGGCCAAAAACCAAGATATATTGCAGCTGAATTTGCAAATAAAGAAAAAATCCTAAAAGCAGCAAGACAAAAGAAGTCCCTACCTTACAAGGAAAACCAGTAAGGTTACCAGCAGATCTCTCCACGGAAACTTCTGGAAAGCCAGAACAATGGCATGATATATTCAATGCGCTGGATAGAATAGAATACTAGATAAAGAGAATACTCTATTCAGCAAGGCTATCATTCAGGATAGAAGAAGAGATGAAAAGTTTCCCAGACAAACAAAAACTAAAGGAATTCATGACCACTAAACCAGCCCTGCAAGAAATGTTAAAAGGATCTCTTTCAGTGGAAAGACCAAAAGTGACAAAGACCAGAAAGGAACAGGAAAAATCTCCAGAAACAATGACAGAACAAGTAATAAAATGGCACTAAGTACGTATCTATCAGTACTCTGAATGTAAATGGACTAAATATTCCAATCAAAAGACACAGGGTGTCAGAATGGATAAAAAACCAAGACCCAGGGGCGCCTGGGTGGCTCAGTGGATTAAAGCCTCTGCCTTCGGCTCGGGTCATGATCCCAGGGTCCTGGGATCGAGCCCCACATCAGGCTCTCTGCTCAGCGGGTAGCCTGCTTCCCCTCCTCTCTCTCTCTGCCTGCCTCTCTGCCTACTTGTGATCTCTGTCTGTCAAATCAATAAATAAAATCTTAAGAAGAAACAAAAACAAAAACCAAGACCCATCTAGATGCTGCCTACCAGAGACTCATTTGAGACCCAAAGACTTTTGCAGATTGAAGGTGAGGGGATGGAGAAACATTTATCATGTAAACGAACATCAAAAGAAAGCCAGGGTATTCATCCTTTCTGATGGCTGCATAATATTCCTTTGTATATATGGACCATACGAATCTTGGAACACTGAAAAAATAAAGTACAATAAAATAAAAAAAGAATACAAGATAGCATACATATAACAAAGAAAGAAAGAAACCCAGAGTAGCCATGCTTATATCAAACTTGATTTTAAACCATAGAATGTAACAAGAGATGAAGAAGGGGACTATATCACAATAAGGACTATTCAGCAAGATCTAATAGGGGGAAGAGTTAAGAGTTAAGTTAAGAGTTAAGAAGAGTTAAGGAGTAGGGGACACCACCATTTTCATCCCCCATCTGTGCTGAAAGCCTTTAGGGAACAAAATAATGCCACATAATGCAATCCAGAGCCACTACACTGAGCCCAGCCCCTGGCAAGGGAGGAGTATTTTCACAACTATAAAGGCACCTGAGAATCAGTGCAACAGGACCCTCCCCTAGAAGACCAACAAGAACAACTTGCTCAGACCAAGTTTCTGATAATAGAGGGCTGCACAGCTTCAGTTCTTGGGGAAAACAGTATATAGCATTTGTGGGGTCTTTTTCTTAATTTTAATTTTTATATATATATTATACATATTTTTCATTTTGGGTTTCCTTTCCTTGTATTTTACTGTAATTTTGTATGTATATAAGTTTTTCTTTCTTTCCTATTTTGGGATCTAGTTTCTTTTAACAAACAGACCAAAATACACACGGGATCTAGTTTATTGTTTTGTTCTGTTTTACTTGTTTGAATTTTTCTTATTCTGTTTTGTTTCTGTTTTCTTCTGGTTTGTTTTATTTATTTGTATTTTTCCAGTTTTGTTATTATTTTGTCATTTCTCTCTCTTTCTTCTGTTCTTTTCTGGGCATAATGACAGAGAAACTCACCCCAAAAGAGAGAACAGGAGAAGGTAGTCACTGCCAGGGATTTAATCAATATAGATATAAGATGTTGGAACTAGGATTCAAAACAAGAAGTATAAAGATATTAGCTGGGCTTAAAAAAAAAACAACAAAGAAGACACTAGAGAATACTTTACTGTAGAAATAAAAGAACTAAAAATCTAATCAGACTGAAATTAAAAATGCTATTACTAAGATGCAGTAAAAAATGGAGTCTCATCTAAAATAAACAAGGCTGAAGAGTCAGTGTTATAGAAGACAAAATGATGGAGAATAGGGAAGCTGAGATAAAGAGAGAAAAACTACTACTGGATGATGTAGGGAGACTTCTAGAAAACAGTAATACCATAAAGCAAAAGAATAACTGAATAAGAGGAGTTCCAGAGGATGAAGAGAGAGAAGGGGGCAGAAGGTTTAGTTGAATAAATTATAGCTGAGAACTTCCCTAATCTGGGGACAGAAACAGGCATTCAAGTGCAGGAGAACCCTCCTCGAAATCAATAAAAATAGGTCAACACCTTGACACATAAAAGTGAAGATTTAAAATTTCAGAGATGAGAAAATCCTGAAAGTACCTCGGGACAAGGGGCCCTTAACCTATATGGGGAGAAACATAAGGCTGGCAGCAGACCTGTCCATGGACACCTGGCAGGCAAGAAAGGATTGGCATGATATATTGAACGTGCTAAGTGGGGAAAATACGGAGCCAAGAATACTTTACTTAGCAAGGCTGTCATTCAGACTAGAAGGAGAGAGAAAAAGTTTCCAGGACAAACAAAAACTAAAGGAATTTGTGAACACTAAACCAGCCCTGCAAGAAATATTAAAGGGATCCTTTGAGCGAAGAGAGAGCCCAAAAGTAACACCAGACAGGAACAGAGACCATCTACAGAAACAATGACTTTACAGGTAATACAATGGCACTAAATTCTTATCTTTCAATAGTTACTCTGAAAGTAACTAGACTAAATCCTCCAATCAAAAGACATAAGGTATCAGATTGGGTTAAAAAAACAAAACAAAACAAAAACAATACCCATTGATATGCTGTCTGGAAGAGATTCACTTTATTTTAGTTTTTAAATTTTATTTATTTATTTGCTATAATAAAAATATGGAAAGCTTCGTGAATTTGCCTGTCATCCTTGCACAGGACCCATGCTAATCTTCTCTGTATTGTTCCAATTTTAGTATATGTGCTGCCTAAGCAAGAACAAAAGATTCATTTTAGACCCAAAGGCATCTCCAGATAGAAAGTGAGGGGGTGGAGAACAATTTACCATGCTAATGGGCATCAAAAGAAAAACAGAGTAGCAATCGTTATATCAGACAAAGTAGATTTTAAATCAAAGACTGTAACAAGAGATGAGGAAGGACAATATAATAAAAGTGTCTATTCGACAAGAAGATCTAACAATTATAAATATTTACCCCCTAACTTGAGAGCATCTAAATACATAAAACAATTAACAACAAAAATAAAGGAACTCATTGATAATAGTACAATAATAATAGGGGACTTTAACACCCCACTCATAGCAACGGACAGGTCATCTAAGCAGAAGATCAATAAGGAAACAAGTGCTTTGAATGACACACAGGACCAGATGAACCTCACAGATATATTCAGAACATTCCATCCTAAGGCAACAGAATACACAATCTTCTCAGGTGCACATGGAACATTATCCAGCATAGATCACATATTGGGTCACTGATCAGGTCTCAGCCAGTACCAAAAGACTGAGATTATGCATATTTTCAGACCACAATGCTTTAAAACTTGAACTCAATTACAGGAGAAAATTTGGAAGAAACACAAATACATGGAGGTTAAAGAGCATCATACTAAAGAATGAATGGGTCAACCAGGAAATTAAAGAAGAATTTTTCAAAATACATGGAAACAAATGAAAATGAAAACACAACCCTTCAGAACCTTTGGGATACAGTAAAGGCAGTCCTCCGGCACCTGGGTGGCTCAGTGGGTTAAATCCTCTGCCTTCGGCTCAGGTCATGATCCCAGGGTCCTAGGATCGAGCCCCGCATCAGGCTCTCCGCTCAGCAGGGATTCTGCTTCCTCCTCCTCTCTCTCTCTCTACTTGCCTCTCTGCCTACTTGTGATCTCTGTCTGTCAAATAAATAAATAAATAATCTTTTTTTTTTTAAAAAATGCAGTCCTAAGAGGGAAGTATATAGCAATACAAGCCTTTCTCAAGAAACAAGTCTCAAATACATAACCTAACCTTACATCTTAAGGGGTTAGAAAAATAATGGCAAATAAAGCATAAATCCAGCAGGAGAAGAGAAAAAAGATTAGAGCAGATATCAATGATACAGAACTCAAAAGAAGAGAACAGATCAATGAAACTAGAAGCTGGTTCTTTGAAAGAATTAGTAAGATCAATAAACCCCTAGCCAGACTTATAAAAGGAACAGAGAAAAGACCTAAATAAATAAAATCATGAAAGTGGAGAGACCACAACCAACACCAAAGAAATACAAACAATTAAAACAGAAAACAATTATAAGAATAAAACAATTATATGCCAACAATTTAGGCAATTTGGAAGAAATTGACGCATTCCTAGAAACATATAAACTAACAAAACTGAAACAGGAAGAAATAGAAAACATGAACAGACCCATAACCAGCAAAGAAATGGAAGCAGTAACCAAAAATCTCCCAAAATCAAGAGTCCAGGGCTGGAAGGCTTCCTAGGGGAATTCTACCAAACATTTAAAGAAGAATTAAAACCTATTCTTCTGAAGCTGTTTCAAACAATAGAAATGGAAGGGAAACTTCCAAATTCTTTCTATGAGGCCAGCATTACCTTGATCCAAAAACCAGACAGAGGCCCTAGCAGAAAGGAGAACTAGAGACCAATATCCCTGATGAACACGCATGCAAAAATTCTCAGCAAGATACTAGTCAATGGGATCCAAGAGTACGTTAAAAGGATTATTCACCACAACCAAGTGGGATTTATCCCTGGACTACAAGTGTGGTTCAACATCCTCAAATTAATCAATGTGAGACACTACATTAATAAAAGAAAGGACAAGAACTATAATGATCCTCTCAATAGATGCAGAAAAAGCATTTAACAAAATACAAGCATCCTTTCTCGATAAAAGCTCTGTAATTTATGGACAGAAGAAACATACCTAAATATCATAAAAACCATATAAAGAACCCACAGCAAATATTCTCAATGGGGGAAGAGCTGAGAGCTTTTCACCTAAGGTCAGCAATACAACAGGGATGTTCACTCTCACCACTGCTGTTCAACATAGTACTAGAAGTTGTAGCCTTAGCAATCAGACAGAATAATATAATATTTATCAGAAATAAAAGCCAGCTGAATCAGCAAAGAAGTCATCAAACTCTCACTCTTAGCAGATGACATGATACTCTATGTAGAAAACCCCAAAGACTTTACCCCAAACTGCTAGAACTCATACAGGAATTCAGCAAAGTGGCAGGATATAAAATCAATGCACTACAGAAATGCAATTATACATCTCAAATGTATAATTGCATCTCTATACACTAACAATGAGGCAGAAGAAAGAGAAATCAAGGAATTGATCCCATTTAAAATTGCACCAAAAACCATAAGATCCCTAGGAATAAACCTAACCGAAGAGGTAAAGGATCTGTACTCTGAAAACTCTAAAGTACTCATGAAAGAAATTGAGGAAGACACAAAGAAATGGAAACACGTTCCCTGCTCATGGACTAAAGAACAAATATTGTTAAAATGTCCATACTACCCGAAGCAATCTACACATTTAATACAATCCCTATCAAAATGCCAACAGCATTTTTCACAGAACAAACAATCCTAAAATGTGTATGGAACTACAAAAGGCCTTGAATAGCCAATGCAGCATTGAAAAAGAAAAACAAAGCAGGAGGTATCACCATTTCAGATTTCAAGTTATACTACACAAATCTGTAGTAATCAAAATGGTAAGGTACTGGCACACAAATAAACACACAGATCAATGGAACCAAACAGACAGCCCAGAAATAAATTCACAATTATATGGTCACTTAATCTCTGACAAAGGAGGCAAGTATATGCAATAGGAAAAACAACAAACAGTATTGGAAAAACTGGACAGCTACATGCACAAGAATGAAACTGGGCCCTTTTTAACACTATACACAAAAATAAACTCAAATGGATTAAAGGTCTAAAGATGAGACCTGAAACCATAAAAATCCTAGAGCAGAGCACAAGCAATAATTTCTCTGACATCAGCTGTATCAACATTTTTCTACATATGCCTCCTAAGGCAAGGGGAACAAAAGAAAAAATAAACTATTGGGACAACATCAAAATAAAAAGTTTCTTCACAGCAAAGGAAACAATCAACAAAACTAAAAGCCTACAGAATGGTAGAAGATATTTGCAAATGACGTATGTGATAAAGGGTTAGTATCCAAAATACATAAAGAACTTATCAAGCTCAACACCAAGAAACCAAATAGTTTAAAAATGGGCAGAAGTAAACAGACATTTCTCCAAAGACATACAGATGGTCAACAGACACATGAAAAGATAGATGCTCATCATCAGGGAAATGCAAATCAAAACTACAATGAGACATCACCTCACACCTGTCAGAATGGCTAAAATCAACATAAGAAACAACAGCTGTTGGCAAGGATGTGGAGAAAAAGGCATACTTTTGCACTGTTGGTGGGAGTGCAAACTGGTACAGTCACTGTGGAAACAGTATGGAGATCCCTCAAAAATGTAAAAATGGAACTACCCTATGACCCAGCAATGGCACTACTAGGTATTTACCCAAAGAAAACAAAAACAAATCCAAAGGGATACATGCACCCCTATGTTTATAGCAGCAGCATTTACAGTAGCCAAATTATGGAAGCAGCCCAGGTGTCCACTGTCAGATGAATGGATAAAGAAGATGTGGTGTATATACACAATGCCATACTATTCAGTCACAAAAAGAATGAAATCTTGCCATTTGCAACAATGCAGATGGAGCTAGAGCTATATATTCATATATGCTATGAAGTAAGTCAGAGAAAGACAAATACCACATGATTTCGTTCACATATGGATTTGAAGAAACAAAACAAATGAACAAAGGGAAAAAGAGAGACAAACCGAAAAGTTGACTCTTAATTATAGAAAACAAACTGATAGTTTTACCAGAAGGGAAGGATATGGGAAAAACAGGTGAAAAGGATTAAGAGTAGACTTAATCTTGAGGACATTGAGTGATGTACAGAATAGCTGAATTGCTATATTGTATGCCTGAAACAAATATAATGCTGTGTGTTATCTATACTGGAATTAAAATAAAGCAAAAATTCAAAATGGATTACAGACTTGAATGTAAGACCTGAAACCATAAAGCTCCCAGGAGAAAAAAGAGACAAACAAACAAAAAAAATAGGCTTTAAAAAATAAATTCCTTATGCAAGAAAAGTAAGGGGGAGTGCTTTTGGTAAAAGAAGGTAGGAGGAATGAGATGCATTTTTGTTGAGGAAACAAAGCCAATAATTTTGTCCTAAAGTGAAGCTGAGGCTGTTTACTTAAGGAGGAGAGACTTAGACAAACTCTATTTAGGAATATATTTTTTTAAGATTTTATTTATTTGACAGAGACACAGCGAGAGAGGGAACACAAGCAGCGGGAGAGGGAGAGGGAGAGGGAGAAGCAGGTCTCCTGATAAGCAACGATCCCGGTGAGGGGCTTAATCACAGGACCCTGGGATCATGAACTGAGCCAAAGCCAGACTCTTAACTGACCGAGCCACCCAGGTGCCCTGAAAAGGAATTTTTAAAAGGAATTTTAGGGATGCCTGGGTGGCTCAGTCAGTTAAATTATCTGCCTTAGGCTCAAGTCATGATCCCAGGATCCTGGGATTGAGCCCCTCATTACGCTCCCTGCTCCATGGGGAGCCTGCTTCTCCCCCTCCCTCTGGCTTCTGCTCCCCTCGGTTATACTCTCTAATAAATAAAAGCTTTAAAAATTTTTAAAAAGAAATTTTAATGTATGGTCAACCTGGCTAAAATTAAAATAAATTTATTAGAAGTGAGTTTTAATATCAAAGTAAGCTGGTACAAAATTAAAATTTGTCTTTTCTGTTAAAAATTTTCTTCGATTGATCATCTTTTAATAAGAAATTGTAAAGAAATGTTTTTCTTTACCTTTAATGGAATCTATCTAGAAAAACAAAGATTCTACATTTTATCTTTTGTTTTTTTAAGATTTTATTTTTAAGTGATATCTACATCCAATGTGAGGTTCAAACTCATAACCCCAAGATCAAGAGTTGCACGCTCTTCCAACTGAGCCAGCCAAGCAGCCCATATATTTTGTCTTTTTCAGGTCTTTGATTACTTAAGATACTTCTATTCAATATTAAAAGAGCTAAGGCTTCTTACAAGTGTTTAACTGTCTGTATTTATCTGTGAAGTTTTTAATTGCCACCTTGGTTAAACGGATTACCAAGTATTGTTTCATAATGATCTGTGATCCTATTTAATCAAATGCCCAAGTCTTTTTATATATTTCAAAAAACTTCCCAAAATCACATTCTAAACTCTTTAAAAAAAAAAAAAAGATTTTATTTATATATTTGAGAGAGAGAGAGAGAGCAGGAGCAGGGGGAAAGGGAGACTCAGACTCCCCACTGAGCTAGGAGGCTGACGTGAGACTTGAACCCTGGACTCCAGGATCATGACCTGACCCAAAGGCAGATGCTCAACCAAGTGAGCAATCCAGGCACCCCTGAAATGAAGTCTTTTGACCAGAACTAACCTTGAAATATTTAGCTGATTCCTGGAATATCTAAAAGGATTTGTTCTCATAAAAGAGATAATAAGTTAATTAAGTTTATTTGGCATATTAAGTTACATGGGAAGCATTGTGAAAAAAGTGATGCTAAATCTTCTTAGATTAAATTTGTAGAGATATATGTTATTAAAATATAAGTGTCCTAGAAATTATATGAAACTCCTAGAAATCTGATGTGTCTTGGTATGTTATCACTTTTAATTCTAGTTATTATCTTGAAGTGCTGTGTGTCACAGAAATAACCAAATTTCCTTATTAATTGCATTGTAACAAATGCTAATCAGATCTTTAGCCATAGGTATTCTTATGTCTTTTTGTCATTTATACACAGGTAATTGTTCTAATATTTTGGCAAGACTGCTTCATCATCAAGGAGATTCAGAGAAAAATCTCTGGCAAGTACTCCAAAATACAGGTCTCTGATAACTTAAAGATCATACCATTGAATTGTGTAAGAATTTACAGAACTCTGATGGAGAAACTGATGGCTTCATAAAACTACTAACAAAGATCAAGATCAACAAAAATTAATTATGTAGGACTGAATAAACTGAGGAGTATGGTTATAATTTGTAATACTTTTTGTTAGAAATTTTGCTGGTTTTTAATCTTTTGTTTTCCAGATGTAAGAAAACCTTTTCTCTTAAGCTATGATTTATAGGTTATAGCTAAGCAACCTAGATGAAATGGATGCATTCCTGGAAACCTAAACTTCCAAAACTGAAATAGGAAGAAATTGACAACCTGAATTGACCGGTATCTAGTAATGAGATTGAAGCAGTGATCAAAAACCTCCCAAAAAACAAGGGCCCAGGACCTGATGGATTCCCTGTAGAATTCTACCAAAATTCAAAGAAGAAATAATACCTATTCTCCTAAAGTTGTTTCAAAAATATATAAACAGAAGGAAAACTTCCAGACTCTTTTTATGAAGTCAGCATTACCCTGATCCCCAAACCAGGCAAAGACCCCACCAAAAAGAAGGATTTCAGACCAATATCCCTGATGAGCATGGATGCTAAGATTCTCAACAAGATCCTAGCTAAGAGGATCCAACAGTACATTAAAAACATTATCCACCATGACCAGGTGGGATTTATCCCTGGGATGCAAGGGTGGTTCAATATTCACAAATCAATCAATGTGACAGAACAAATCAATAAGAGAAGAGAGAAGAGCCACATGGTCCTCTCAATTGATGCAGAAAACACATTTGACAAGATACAGCATCCGTTCCTGATTAAAATGATTCGAAGTATAGGGGTAGAGGGAACATTCCTCAACTTCATAAAATCTATCTATGAAAAACCCAAAGCGAATATCATCCTCAATGGGGAAAAGCTGACAGCCTTCCCTTTGAGATCAGGAACACAAGGATGTCCGTTCTTGCCACTGTTGTTCAACATAGTACTAGAAGTCCTAGCAACAGCAATCAGACAACAAAAAGAAATAAAAGGTATTCAAACTGGCAATGAAGAAGTCAAGTTCTCTCTCTTTGCAGATGACATGATACTTTATATGGAAAACCCGAAAGACTCCACCCCCAAACTACTAGAACTCATACAGCAATTCAGTAATGTGGCAGGATACAAAGTCAATGTACAGAAATCAGTTGCTTTCTTATACACTAACAATGAAAATATAGAAGGGGGAATTAGAGAATTGATTCCATTTACTATAACACCAAGAACCATAAGATACCTGGGAATAAACCCAACCAAAGAGGTAAAGGATCTGTATTCGAGGAACTACAGAACACTCATGAAAGAAATTGAAGAAGACACAAAAAGATGGAAGACCATTCCATGCTTATGGATTGGAAGAATAAGCTATGACGACATCTTGGGAAGCAGAACTGAATAATTTATCTTTTTTTTCCCTATCCAATCCCTCCAGAATTTGGAAATTCTCAGTGAGTTTTCTTATGCTTTCATGGTCGTATATTTGCATAATTTCAATAAGAATCTGTTCTCCTTATAACAGGACACAATTGGAAACACTGGTTATATAACAAGGCTTTGACTGGAATATCCTATTTGAGAGAGACATGCATAGATTCAGATATGACCAGACAGCTTTTAGGAGCTAAGGTTGACTTTTGGAGCCAATAAGCATCTTGGAAATATCAGCTTGATACTTTGCTTACAGGGTTCCTAGCATCCTTGCTGGGTGAGCACATCACTTCCTAGAAGGATCAAGAACCTCATGATAGTCTGAGAACCTCAAAACGATAAGAAGTAACCCAAATCTATAGCTTTTGCAGGTGAAGTCTGATGGCTAGTATTTGGCTTGGCTTCTAAACTATGAAAGGCTGTTAAAAGTCCAATCTGAGATTGTTTATGAAAAGTTCCAGCAAAGCAAATTTGAAAGAGTCTGTATGACAAGTCACTATTCTTGCTGCACTGATGTAAATAATCAAGACAATTTTATTGAATTAGACTTCAAATTAGTCTTACTGTGGTTATCACTGATAGAAATTGGGGTAACTATGGAGAGAAAAATGTTTCAGTTGAAACTATTATATATACTTCTGCACGTTAGATTCTAGTTCTGTTCATTATTTTTGAGGTTCCATTTTCTATAAACTAGACTAGATCTTGAATTCTTCTGGTTTCCTCCAATGTCTAGCTACAATATCCAAACTAACATTCCCCTTTGTTTTATTTGAAACTGAAAACCAATAAATGCCCTTTTTTCCTGAGGCTACAATAGCCCTTATATAGATAATCTTCCTGTCTGTTGCTGTGCGGGCAGGCCACTCAAAATGTCAAGAGTATTTAAAGCTTCAGGAAAATTTATCAGATTACCACTGCCTGACCTCACTCCACCTAAGATGCTTCAATCCTGACATCTAGAAATCTTCTCAGCTGGTTACCTTTGCAACTGGCACATAATTTGTTCCAGTCATTAACCATTATTTTTCCTTATTTCCATAGAAATGCCTCTTATTTAATTCTGGTATTGCACCATAGCCCTAACTTTGGGAACACACCCGCATCACTGCCTCCTGAAATGAGTTTAACTGAAACTGACTCATTTTCAGAACTAAAAATCTACCAGCTTAGTTTTTTAGGACTTGGAACTTCTGAGGAAGTTGCAAAGGAGGAAAGTGTAGGGGCCCGGGGCAGGCCACCCCAAAAGGTGCCACTTGGGCATATTGATTATTTTGAATTAAAATCATTAAAGAAACAGCCAGTGCTTGAAGAACACTCTGACCCTCCTTCGTCCATGAAACGTACCTTCCGTGGCTCTACCAGGAGGCAGAAGGGCAAAGAAAAGGAATCCAGGGCCAAGAAGTTTGCATAAACAAGCCTGGCTCTTTTTACTAATTTATTACCCCAGCCCAAATCCTGTTTAGGATTTCTTACTAACTGAAGCTCCTGAACAAAAGAACACAATTGTCCTGTTAACTTCTCACAGGGATGTATCTCTTTGTCTAAAATGCGTAAAAGCTTTGGTCATTCTTTGGGTCTCCATGTCATTGTTGGGTCCCCGTGCATATGTAATAAAACATAATAGGTTTTGTCCACCTATTAATCTGTTTTATGTCAATTCAATTTTTAGATCAGCTAGACAAAAACTTAAAGGGTAGAAAAATATCTTCTTGGAAACCCGTCATCGAGCCTCCCAGTAATTACTCAATAAAGGGTACCCCAGCCATCTCTCCTGGCCCCACCCTAGCAAAACAGTCTAGATTCCTCCAGGCTTGCCTGCAGGAAGAATGTGTGCTTTTATGTAGTTGGGACTTAGATTTAGGCACATGTCATGGATCCCAAAAACCTGCTCTTGACACCTGGACTCTTCTGACACATGCACGGTTCCAGGCCCCTCGACCTGGACCTGTGCAGCTTGTGCAGGCACAGTATGCCCCTCCGTCAGCTGCCCTTGAGCACTTGGGGCCCTCCAGGCCTAGAGAGCTCTGGCTGGTCCCCAACACCTGTGTACCCTCCAGAATGAAAGAAGCCCACCTCCAAATATTGCAGCTTTAAACAGGAGATAATCAGTCTCTAATTGGACTGCCTGATGGGGTCCTGGGGTTCTCCAGTAATCAAGGCTCCCAGGAGATCCTAAGAGGATACAGGTATGGGGCCATCTTCCTGACCCCACCCCAGCAAGGCAGTCCGGTTTCCTCCAGATCTGCCTTCACGGGAATATGTGCATTTGTGTAGGTTAGAGCTGGGAATTAGGCAGATGCCAGTTACCCCACAATAGCCCTCCCCAGTAACAAGGCTTCTCCCAACAATGTATGAACTTCATCAACGTGCTTCTGTAAGAAAACATATATTGAACACTGTTGGGAAAGGCAGGAAGACAATAGCAAATATGCCCCAGTCACTAAACCAACCAAAATTACTCAAGAATTGGTTTAGGGGTAGTATGGATTATATGTTAACTTCTTTGGATCCCTGAAGACCCACTGAAGACTTAGTCTGGACAAATCTTAAAAGGAAGATAACTTAAAATGTTGTCCTGATCACTTAATCCAGTAAGTTATAGCCTGTATTTAAAAAAAAGTAAAGAAGTGGAGAGCTGGCTGGCTCAGTGGAGCTTATGACTCTTGATCTCAGGGTCATGAGTTCAAGCCTCACACTGAGGGTAGAGTTGAATTTAAAAAAGAAGCAACAAAGGAAAACATTCTAGTGCTCTTATTAGGTGCATTAAGTAATAGATGCTGTTAGGATGAAAGGAAAAGTACTAGAACAAAAAGTGCCTGCGTGGCTCAGTTGGTTAAGCATTTTCCTTCGGCTCAGGTCATGATTGCATGGTCCTGGGGATTGAGCCCTGCATCCAGCTCCTTGCTCAGTGGAGAGTCTATTTCTCCCTCTCCCTCTGCCCCTCCACTCATGCTCTCACTTTCTCTAATAAATAAATTAAAACAAAACAAAACAAACAAACAAACAAAACAAGTGATCTTCAGGGGCACCTGGGTGGCTCAGTCGTTAAGCCTCTGCCTTTGGCTCAGGTCATGATCCCAGGGTCCTGGAATGGAGCTCTGCATTGGGCTCCCTGCTCAGCGGGAAGCCTGCTTCTCCCTCTCCCTCTGTCCCTGCTTGTGTTTCTCTCCTGCTGTGTCTCTCTCTGTCAAATAAATTTTTAAAAATCTTTAAAAAAAAAAAAGGTGATCTCCAGAGTAGGAGGAAACCTACTCTAGGAAACTAGAGCCTTTTGCTCTTAAAGACAACAGTCCATACACTGAGGAGGAGGATTTTTTTAAATCCTTTTGGCCCTGGTAACTTTAACTTACTATATTTGAGGACCATGAAAATACACAAAACTACAATCAGAGTCACTGGAGGGGGAGCTTATTCCAGACAAGAAATGGCAAAAATTAGAATGGAATTCCAAGAGACTGATTTGGACCAAAAAAACCCAGTGGCTATTAGTAGTCCAAAGTAGGACTAACCTGGTCCTCACAGGAATAGAGGCTGCATAACTTGGACCCATTACACAGATGCTAAATTTAATCAACATCTTAGAGCATCTGGAGAAAATAGTACTAATTTACAAAGATCATTGTTTGACAGGAGAGTAGCAACCTGGAGGTTAAGATGACTTATACCTAATATGGCCCTAAGATGTCCCTTAAGACATCTCCATGGAAAATATCTGGGGAAGCTACTAATGTGATAATGAAATTAGGACTATTAGCTATGACTTATGTTAGGGGATAGACACCCTCATCATTACATGCAAAAGTGACAGAACAAATAAAAAGGTCCTTTTTCCATTTGCAATGACTTGGATGGGGCTAGAGTATTTTGCTAAGTGAAATAAGTCAGAGAAAAAGAAATACTGAAGGATTTCACTCACGTGGAATTTAAAAACAAAAGAGCAAAGGCAGGAAAAAAGAAGAGAGAGGCAAACCTAGAAACGGACCCTTAACTATAGAGAACAAACTGATGGTTACCAGAAGGGAGGTTGGTGGGAGAACGGATTAAAGAGGTGACAGGGACTGAGAAGTGCACGTGTGGTGAGCACCAGCTATTGTGTGGAAGTGTTGAATCACTGCATTGTACACCTGAGACTAATACTACACTGTTAACTGGAGTTTACGAAAAACTTAAATAGAAAGGTCATTCTTAAAGCTATACCCCACAGAACAGAACAACGTTATTAACAGTTATTTGCAGTTGCCAGAAACACAGGAAACTGACTGACTTGATAAGAACAGCTGAGGAACTAAGATAAAGGCTATAATTTTAACACTCACATATATGGATAGAACAGAACTTTACTTAATATAAATGGGCCTAATCAAAATGGACCATAAAAGCCTAAACCCACAAGGCTCTACTAGCCACCTTAACTATTTAGACCACTACACTGTAAAACAAATTATAAAAATAGAAACCCCAGAAACGGGTGCCTGGGTAGCTCAGTTGGCTGAGCGTCCAACTCTTGATTTTGGCTCAGGTCATGATCTCAGGGTCTTGGATCGAGCCTCTGCATTGGGCTTCATGCCTTTCCCTTGGTCCCTCCCTTGGCCTCTCTCTGTCTCTAGGAAATAAATAAAATCTTTTTAAAAAGATAGAGAAAACCCAGAAACTACTTACAGTGGCAAAGAAACAGAAATAAAGAACCTTTTAGAGTAAATAGACCTATCAATAGAAACCCATATGTACACCCACTAACTCAGTATAAGTAATAGAATAACTTCATTATAAACCAACTGCCCCTATGTTACACTAACTATAGAAACCCTCTTGTATATAAAGATACATATACCACTCTGTTTTTAGATACAGGGTCCCAAGTAAAAATGATTACAAGGATAGTCTAGTAATTTAGAAAACTTTAACAATAAAAAGGGACTAATGAAGGATTTGGAGAAAAATCAACCCAAGGGATGTGAATGCATAGACTGGTGATAGACCACTCATTAAGGCTAAAGGTTTCTATAAATCAATCAACCAATCACTTTGGGGCTGCCTGAGTGGTTTGGCCAGTTAAGCATCCAATTCTTGATTTCAGCTCAGGTCTTGATCCCAGGGTCTGAGTTCAAGCCCCAAGTTCAGTTCCACATTGGGCATGGAGTCTACTTTAAAAAAATAAGTAAAAATATGGCCTATTTTTCACAGGTCTCAATTTAGAAAATATGCTTGGAATGGATGTCACAGGACATTTTCAAATTAAGGGAAAAATTCAGGAACTCCTAAAGGAACTAATTATTGCCTACTATTTCACCATATAATAACTCAATCCACCCTTAAAAACACAGGTTATAGGAATTTAAACAAAACTCCCCCCAAATTGAGGGAGCACTCCCAGATACAGGTGCTATCATAAACAGTATCACCACTGGACCCAGAACTCATTACACAGTGACAGACTTACCTGACATGTTCTTTGCTATTCTAGTCGATGAGGAAAGTCAAACCAAGATTGCCGGTACTTGAGAAGGCAGGCAATATAAGTTTACTAGATTACCACAAGGATAACTTAGCAGACTAGTAATAGCCCACAACACTCTAACACAAGACATACAGGCTGTTCATGAAAATTCAACATACACACAAACCAGTATTTCCTTTATTAATGATACTCCTATTTCTGGTGATAACTTGGAAGAACAAACTAGCATCAAAAGTTGAATTAACTGAATTCTTTACACTCAGAGGATGGACAACCAACCCAAGTAAGGTCCAAACACTCCACACTACTACAGAATTTTTAGGCATAATTTGGTCCTCTGAAGGCAGATAAATACCAGACCAAGTCATAAACCAAACAGATTGCATACCAACTCCTATCACAAAAAAGCAGATCAGAAACTGATAGGACTGCATGTATATTGGAAACAAACATATCACATACGGGGATATATTAAAACACATTTATAAAATAGCTAAGAAGATAAGGGAATTTAGATGGGCAGAGACTCAAGAGGCAGCCTTTACTTATTTGAAAAAATGTCACAACATCTAGTACATTGTCATCAAATAATGAGGACTCCAAATATAAACTACATTTAGATTATCTAAATTCACAAGGGTTTGCAACATGTTATTATGGACTGAACCATTGCAGAATCCCAAATTTTACCCAATTGGATTTTGGACTAAGAATTTCTCATGGTCGAGAACAGATACCAACCAACTGAAAGGCTCACTTGTGCAGTCTCTGAGGTCCTACAAAATACAGAGCCACTAGTAGAAAATAAAGTAATTATACTTAAAATCCAATAGCCTATTCTGGAGTAGGTAAAGCATACTCAGACCAACAGAGAAAGGAACTACTCCAGCCCAAAAAGTCCTAACATGCAACTGGTATATTTCCAAGCAAGACATATGGATGGAGAATCAACTCTCTGCATTAACTAAGGAGATCTCAGCAATGTCAATGGTGAACTTTACAGAACTTCCAAAGAATGAGCCTCTCCAAACTTGAACAGTTGGGCAATGGGGACCATCCTGGTTTACAGCACTCAACAACGCATGGCTTACAGATGAATCAGCCTCCATGATGCCATCTGGAATATGCTGGCAGACTGGTCTTGATGCCTTCTGGAATATGCTGGCAGACTGGTTAATCTAACTAATGATGGTCTAATCCTGACAGAATCAGGCTCAGGAGAAGCAGCACAATAAGCTGAACCAAGAGCCATAAAATTGACGATGAACAACCAGCTAAGAAAAATCAGAATGAGCTCTATGTTTTCTTAGACTCATGCGCAACAGCTAATGGAGTAGCTCTTTCATCAGGAACATGGCAGGAAAGTGACTGGAAAGTCAGAAATATGAACATTCAGGATAAGGGCATGTGGCAGAAAATATCACTGGCTGATCTATCCATATTCATCACACGGGTCTCTGCCCATCAGAAGGATAACTCTGAAGTGATCAAATAACCAGGTAGACAAACTCACCAAGAAAACTAATGAGGCAAAGATCCCTAAAATTTATCTTAGAATAAAATGATTCACAGGCTAATAAGGAAATCAATTCAAATCATAACTATAAGCAAACAAGAAAGAGAGTGGAACATAAAATCTGAATACCGAGATATGCCAATTGACAGGTCAGATCACCAAACGCTTGCACACAGCACTAGAACATGGTTAGAAAAAAGAAACATACAGATACCTGCCAAATTTCAATCAAGATATATGAGAATTGCTGAAAGTGTAAAGCTTGGAGGCCATTGATGAATACTTGAGGTAAGATCAAACCTGACAGACCCTTCCGAATTACACAGATTGAATACATAGGATCCTTGCCTGTACCATAGAATAAAGCATATGCATGCCACTGTACCATGTGGTCAGGAATAGGATCACCCTATCTTTGCATGATAAAAAATCCACCATCAGAGTGTTAGAAATCTGGATTGCTTGTCATCCTACAATTAGCTTAGGGGACCCACTTCACAGGAAAGCTAATACAAGAATGGGCTAAGGAGCAAGACATAATGTGGAACTTCCATGAGCCCTACAACTCAATCATCTCTGATTCAACTTAAAGGTATAATGGGTTTCTCAAGCAAAAATTAGGTTGCTTACTAACAAACTATATATGAAAGCTTAGACTAAAACAATCTGGGAGGTGTCAAGATTTCTAAACTGTAGATACACAGGGGCACCTGGGTCACTTAGTTGGTTAAGCCTCTGCCTTCGGCTCAGGTCATGATCTCAGGGTCCTGGGATGGAACCCCGCATCGGGCTCTCTGCTCAGCGGAGAGCCTGCTTCTGCCTGCCTCTCTGCCTTTGTGATTTCTCTCTCTCTGTCAAATAAATAAATAAAATCTTTAAAAAAAATAAACTGTAGATACACAAAGAATGGGAAAATTCCTATTAATATTGTAGGCACCAAGAGAGATCAGAATTAGCACTAGCAACACCCCAGAATCTAAGTTAAAAGGAAAAGTGTTAATTTAAAGACATAGCGATGTATGTAGTACTGCAAAAATTATTGTACCTGCTACTAATGAAACCTCCTGGGTAACTGAAGGAAAGGACCCATTACATCAAATTTTTAAAAATAACATAATGCCTCGGGGCACCTGGGTGGCTCAGTGGGTTAAGCCTCTGCCTTTGGCCCAGGTCATGATCTCAGGGTCCTGGAATCGAGCCCCACATCTGGCTCTCTGTTCAGTGGGGAGCCTGCTTCCCTTCCTCTCTCTCTGCCTGCCTCTCTGCCTACTTGTGATTTCTGTCAAATAAATGAATAAAATATTTAAAAAAAAATAACATAATGCCTCTGTAGAAATTTCAGGCCTGAAGAATATCTTTTATTCTGTCAACACTAGATGCCTAATGTTTATCCTAGCATGGTGCAGGGTGATGATGCTCGAGGCAATATTGGGGATAATGGCCATGAAAACCACAGATTTCCTTGAGTAGCAAGAACAACAAAAAATTAAAAATGCATAGGACACTATCTTTATTTTGCAGGAATGAATGTGGTATGCATCTTTGGCCATATCAAAGTTACTAAATGGGTCAGTGCTGCGTGGCACCAGCTGGCCATATTATATTGCCTATTGCGTTCTACTGACTGGCACTCTCACTGTTGCTCTGGATACTCCTCTGATAGCACCAGCAATGGTTGTGCCACCATTCCAAATTGGAATGACAGCTTTTGGTCCAGACCCAATTCCATGGTCTGTGACATCCTCCACTTCCTCCGTGGATCACCCTGCTGGTCACCTTATTGCAACTTAGCATCCCAGCATCACGGAGCCGAACATCCTGGCTCCATCTTTTGCTATCAGCATGATCTAGGTTTCCCATGACTGGGAAACCTTCAATCAATGGAGAAACAGAACACTTAGAGAAGCCGATGAAGCTGTGGAAACCTTCCACTTCAATCTCTGTAAGAACCAATGAGGATCCTGAACAACCCTATTAGATGCTGATTTGGAGGATGAAAATTGGTCTGAACTTCTAACTGGCTCTTGGTATTACAACCCAGAGCGTATGGTGACCCAGGTACCAACTTTTGTACTTTTCCCTTATCTTATTGAATTGAGTGCAGTGTTGAATACAAAGCAGACTCTCTAAAAGTAACCACACTTTAATTCCTAATTTACTCTATGCACTAGCATTTCATTGTATGAGAGAAGCTGCTGGATATGCAAAATGGGCAACTATACCTTGTAATATAAATAAGCAAAAAAAAAAGATTATTTACTACACTCCAACTTAATCCATGTTCACTTATTAGAAAATTAACAACAGATCTATGGATATTATGTCCAGTCATTAAAAGAGGGACAACTTGTAAGATGGATGGTGGGCACATAGAAAACAGCATATCACACATATCAGTATCCGTGGTGATATACATCAGGCTTCTGCCTCCCACTACAGATTTCTACCCAAGAATCTAGGATCTTCTGATAATAAAACCTCTCATGCTCATATTAGAACCTAAAATAGTAGCCTATACTTTGCCATTTAATACACAGCACTTTCAAGCCAGATATAGATCCCCTAATTGTGTTCAGTTTTATCCACCTTCATTTGTGCCAAATTTACAACTTATGCCAAAAACAGATTTGCTAAAGAAAGAAGATGCTTGTTGGACTGGAAGGAGGCCTAATTGGAGGATAAAAGGCAGTTACTTTTTCTTATTCCAAACTGATGAAATTTAAAAAAAAAAATTTAAACCAAACAATCACAATTTCACATGTATGCCATGGCAGCTTTGTCGTGGTTGTGTACACAGACGGAGAACATTAGCAATATATTACAGAATGTCAATTAATTTCATAAGGATGTAAATAGAGCAATGAAAATTTGGTTGGAGGGAATGCTAGAAATAATAAAATACTAAGGAAAGACGTAAAAGATGTTTCTTTGCCTGTAGATCATCAATTGTTGCCGTTAGGATTGGTTGATGTGTGGAATACTCTTGGAACGGCGATACTCTCAATCGCTTCTCGGCCTTTGGCTAAGATCAAGTGTAGAACAGCAATGTTCTCTGGGCGCCTGGGTGGCTCTGTTGGTTAAGCATCTGCCATTAGGTCAGGTGCTGATCTTGGCATCCTGGGATCAAGCCCTGCATCAGGCTCCTTGCTCAGTAGGGAGTCTGCTTCTCCCTCTGCCTCTGCTTGTGATTTCACTCTCTCTCAGATAAATAAAGCCTTTTTTAAAAACCCAAAAAACAAACAAACAATCAAAAAAAAACAGCAATAGTCTCAGGACAGTAGTGAGATAACAGCCCAAACATCAGTCAAGTAGGTGCCACACATCCTAACAGCTGTGCTTCTTTGAGCCACTGTGAAATTAGAATATTGGCATTTCTAGGAGGAGCATGACAATGGTTACTACACTTGTGTAGTTTCCCAACATTAAAACTCAAAGTGAAGCTTACAGGCCCAGAAATCCTCCTTATGATACAAGGAAAACATGTACCTAAGGATATGTTGATGGAATTGAACCAAAATGGCTTTATTACTGCTAGACTTGTGGCTATGCCTACAGTATGAGTGCCTATGACTCTGGCCTTATTGCCTGCTCAACCAGTTAATACAGGAAATTGGACCATGAGAGCATGGGCTAAGCTAACCTCTCTCACTTGGTCCCAGGACCCTGGAGTCAAGGGAAAAATAAGGAATGCAGCATGATGGGATGTGTAAAACTAGAACAGATAATGAATGCGACAATAGGAGGAAATAGAAGGAAAAGGATATTATTTGAGCTCAACAGAAGATGAAGGAACTATTAAAATAACCAGAGAAATGTTTCACACTGAACTGCCTAAAATTGATCTAATAAATGTAAATTATGCATTAGAAAACTTAAGTTAGGAAACATTTGGAAGATGTGACTAATAAAGTCAAAATAATTTGCAGGAATTAAAAAGAGAACAAAAACAAAATAAATAATAAATCCTAAAATAATGGCAGCCTTGAATTCTGATGTTATGGCAACTGAATTTGATAGTGTTACGTAGGCCATACCCCATGGAGCTTCATAAAAAATATCTTTACCTGGAGGGGCACCTGGCTGGCTCAGCTGGTGGAGCATGTGACTCTTGATCTCAGGTTGTGAGTTCAAGCCCCACACTGGGTGTAGAGGTTACTTAAAAAAAAAGAAATAAAATCTTGAAAAAAGATTTTTACTTGGAAACATAATTGTCAGAGAAGTTACACCTAGTGGTTTAAGAAGCTTAACTTTTGGGGCACCTGGGTGGCTCAGTCATTAAGGGTCTGCCATCAGCTCAGGTCACCATCCAGGGTCCTGGGACCAAGTTCCGCATTGGGCTCCCTGCTTGGTGGGAGCCTGCTTCTCCCTCTCTCACTCCCTCTGCTTGTGTGTTCCCTCTCTTGCTGTCTCTCTCTGTCAATGAAACAAATTAAATAAATAAATAAAATCTTTTTTAAAAAAAGAAGCTTAACTTTTGGCCATTTTGTGATTGATATGATACCATGTTTTGGTACCATTCTTTGTGATCCTTATTTTGGTAATACTAGAAGTGTGGTTGCTTAAACTGGTCATTAAACTATGGTGTAAAAGAACGTGTGTCAAAGGAAAAATACTTGCAAAATATGATCAAGTGTTGTGATTAAGATTGTTAAGTGACGTAGAATCACAACGTGGGTTGATATTTCCCTGAATTTATGTTTGTACAGAGCATTAGGCCCTTAGTATTTTTTTTAATATTTATTTGAGAGAGAAGGAGGAGAAGGGAGAAGGGGAGAGAGAGGGAGAGAGCACATGCAGGAGGGCAGAGAGAGAGAGGAAGAGAGAAGCTCAAACAGACTCCAGGATGAGCACAGATCCCAAAATGGGCTCCATGTGGGGCTTGACCCCAGGACCTTGAGCTCATGAAGCAAGTGGAAACCAAAAGTTGAGGGCTCAACCAAATGCACCACCCAGGTACCCCATTAGGCCCTTAGTATTAATTAGAGTGAGAGTGATTTGAAATCACAAGATGGATTTTTGTGTATTCATTTGAAAGGCTTTCAAATCCACTTGCTTATGGTAAAGACACAAAAAGGTGGGTTTTTTTTAGTAGTGAAGTTGTTTTGATATAAGAATAAATTAAGTGGTATCAAGTTGGCACTATCTCATCTGTTCTCACCCTTAAGAACTCAGTAGCTCAGCAGTGAAGGGCCCTGCTGGGGGCTTATCACTAAACAAGGACCAACCATGGCAAGGGGACATTTTGACTATAAATACAGAGATTTTTGTAATTACTACACAAAAGTATTCTGTCTGGACAAGGCTACTCTTTGTTGATCTGAAAGAGCTTTCCAAGCCCTTGGGACAATTAGCTCTGGCCAGGGTAAAGGTGACTCTTACTGGCAGTGGCCCTCTGCCTAGCAAGCCCAGCATCCTCCTGCCTCAGCACCAAGGGACTTGGACTTGGTGCTGGCAAGTAGCTAAGCAGTCTCACCCAAGAACCAGCTCCTTTAATGAGGAAGAATGGCAACTAAATTAGAGCTTCATTCCTTTCATCTCCCCTTGACCCGAGCAAGAGTATGATTAACAACTTCGGTTTGGAGTATGCGATTTCTGTATTGGTAAATTAAAAGTCATTACCCCATATGCTAATGGCCTGTGAAATTCACACCATGAATTAGTGTTAACTCCGTTGCTGGCAAAGACAAGAATCAGTCTGAACAGGATTTGCCTCCCGAAACAAAGCAGAGTTGGGGTAATACGTACATTTGTGTAGGTAGGGCATGGAATTAGGCAGCCGCCAGCTACCCCCAAAAGCCGGCTTCTGTGACCTGGCCTCTCCCTAAGCTGCCCTGTCTCAGGTCCCTGCTTCCCTTGACCTGTGCCCACCCTGCAGTTCTGCTGGGTTCAGGCCAGTCTCCAAACCCTGCAGAGCCTCTGGGGTGGAAAATACCCGCTCACCGGAAGTCTTCCTGAGGCAACAGCTTTAAACTGGTGACCGACCAGTTTGACAGAACGCTTGGACCAGCTGCCTGATGCCATCCGCGACTTCTCTAGTGATCAAGATACCCAGGTGTCCCACACTACCCACCCTTGCAGGGCAGTCTGGATTCCCCCAGTTCTGTGTTCAGGGGGAAAATGTGCCTTTGTGTAGGTTAAAGCTTAGAATTAGGCAGATGGCAGGTCCCCTCAGTGGCCTCCTCCTGTCAGCCAACCTCCCTTGACAGTGTCAGGTGTCAGGCCCCGGCTCCCCTGACCTGTGCTGCTCAGGCATGGGCAGTACCCACACTGTCAGCTGGCCTAGGGCTGTAGGGCCCCATCCAGGCCCACAGAGCTCTGGCAATACCCCAACCACGTAATGGCTTCAGGGTGCAGAGAGCCTACACCCTGAAAATATTTCTGAGGCTCCATTTTAAACTGGGGGCTATCAGTCCCCATTTGGACTGGATGCCTGATGGCGTCCTGGGCTTCCCAATAATCAAGGCTCCCAGGTGTCTCTCAGTAAAGCATACCCCAGCAGATGCCCAGAAATGGTCTTCACAATGAAGTCCAGACTCCGGAAGCCTTACCTTCAGGGAGAATATGTGCACTGGTGTTGTTTAGGGCTTGGAATTAGGCAGATGAATTGTACCCTCCACAGCCCATTTCCATGACTTGGCCTCTCCAGACACTTGCCCTATTCCAGGTCCCTGGGTCCTGGCCTGTGCACAGCCTGCCCTCCGAGGGCAGCCCAGGCCCTCCTGGCTGGTGGAGTTCGGTTTGGCTCCACACCACCCGCATATCCTCCAGGGTGGAGGGAAACTGCCCCAACTAAATCTTTCTGAGGCAGCAGCTTTACAGAGGAGTCAGTCGGTTCTCATTTGATGGGTTGCCTGATGGCATCCCAGGCTTACCAGTAATCAAGGCTCCCCCGCATCTCTTCGTGAAGGTTACCAGGCAGCCAGCCAGACTCCATCTTGACAAGGCAGTCCTGTCTCCTCCAGCTTCGACTCCAGGAGAAATATTTGCATTTGAAGGTTAGGTAGATGCATTATATCCCCAATAGCTCACTGTCGTGCTCTGACCTCTCCATACACTTACCCAGTTCCAGGTCCTCCGCTACTCGGGGCTGGGCGGCTTGCGCATGCGCAGTACGAATCCCCCGTCCCACCTTGGGCAGCTGGGACCTCCTAGCGCGTGGAGCCGCGTCATCAAGAAATTCAGGTGTTTCCAATTCCTGACTACCCAGGCTATTAGGCCTGGCCCCACCCTCGCAAGGCAGTCCAATTTCCTCCAGCTCTGCCTTTAGGGGGAAGATAAGCATTGTGTAGATTAAGGTTTGGAATTAGGCAAACGCCAGGTACCCCCAACAGTTTGCTCCCCCCACCAGGCTTCTCAGGACACTTCCTGCAACAGGTCTCTGGCCAACCTGACCTATGTCGCACATGCGCAGTAGAAATGAATCAGCTGGTCTTGGGCAGGTGGGCCTATCACCAACCACCTGGATCCTGACAGGAAGCAACTTTAAACTGGCCACAGCCATGGGGCGCCTGAGTGGCTCAGTGGGTTAAGGCCTCTGCCTTCGGCTCAGGTCATGATCCCAGGGTCCTGGAATCGAGCTCCGCATCCCGCTCTCTGCTCGGCGGGGAGACTGTTTCCTCCTCTCTCTCTGCCTGTCTCTCTGCCTATTTGTGATCTCTGAGTGTCAAATAAATAAATAAAATCTTAATAAAGTAAAAATAAACTGACCACAGCCAGTCCCCATTTTTACCCATGGCATTATGGGTCCCCAGGCTTCTACCATTTTAACCTAATAACCAAATCAGCTAAATGTTTAGTGATTTAAATTTATTTCTAAACTATATTTGTGTTGTCTGGCCACAAATCCATTTACTTCATTAAATTTCGATATCTTCATATATTGTGATTCATTTGAAAAGTTAATAGCCTCAGCATTTTACAACAGTCACTCTGTGCAGTTAGGAAGACAGAAGCTTTTATTTCACATCATTTTCCCTTGAACTGAGAGCTCAATAAGCTATTTCCTCATGTTGAAATAAATGGTATTTAATGAGAATGCAGACCAAATTCTGTCACTAAAGAAGTGTGCATCTGTAATGAGCCCAGTCAAACAATATTTGATATATCTAAATTCTAGCTCAATCAAAGAATTTTGACAAGCTCTTAGGATTCATTTTGACTTATTCTGTATGACCCTGATCAGCATGCTTATTTATTTGCCTGGATTTTTAAAAAGATTTTATTTACTTATTTGACACAGAGAGAGAGAGAGAGATCACAAGTAGGCAGAGAGGCAGGCAGAGAAAAAGGGGGAAGCAGGCTCCCTGCTGAGCAGAGAGCCCGCTGTGGGGCTCAATCCCAGGACCCTGGGATCATGACCTGAGCCGAAGGCAGAGGCTTAACCCCCTGAGCCACCCAGGCACCCCTGTTTGCCTGTTTTTGAATGGCATTTATTCTGCTTGTTGAATTCATTGCCCAATGGCTGGTTTGTAAAAAGTACAGTCTACTGGACTTCTCTGCCCCATTTGATACTATCCATTACCACGGTTTCACGGTCCTTCCTCTCTGATCTTCTCAAATGCCACTGTCTGAGGTCCTCCTAACTCTGATCATTCTTCTTATCTTGGGCTCTCTCACTGCCTTAGCTGTTGTGATTTCTCTTGGGACTCCTTCTTTTCTCTCTGGTGTGCTTATCTGATGTCCTCAACCATTCTTATTGCTTCATTCATAGATATTAACTCTCAAATCTGTTTCTTTTCTTTTTTGTTTTTAAAGATTTTATTTATTTGTCAGGGAGAGAGAGGGAGAGAGAACGACAACAGGCAGACAGAATGGCAGGCAGAGGCAGAGGCAGAGGGAGAAGCAGGCTCCCCGCCGAGCAAGGAGCCCGATGTGGGACTCGATCCCAGGACGCTGGGATCATGACCTGAGCCGAAGGCAGCCGCTTAACCAACTGAGCCACCCAGGCGTCCCTCAAATCTGTTTCTTAAACACCAACCTTAACCTTGAATTCCAGACTTGTATTTTTAACTGTATTTTGGACACCTCTATGTGGCCATACAAAATATATTTTTTTCATTATCATTTATTACCCACCTGAATACACAAAACAATGGTCCTTTTCCTAGATTCCTGTTCTTTGTGCATGGTATTGCCATCCATCCTTTTTCCCAAGCTGGAAATCTCAGTTATTCTCAATTACTCCCTCTTTTTCCCCTCTCATGTTCAGTTAGTAATTCTGAATATTCTCTTTCAGAAAAATCTTCAGTCTAGCCCATCTTTTCCATTCTCTGCCTTTGCCCTAGTTTAGGCTTACATCATCTTTCACTTGGACTATCCAAAGAGCCTCAGAATTGGTCTCCTTTTGGTACAGAGAACTCCCATCAAAATAAACAAAAGCAGGCTAACACCAAGATATATTCTAATTAAATTTGCAAAATGTAGCAATAAAGAAAAAATTTCCTAAAAGTAGCAAGACAAAAGAAGTTCCTAACTTACAAGGGAAGACCAATAAGGTTAGCAGCAGATCTCTCCCCAGAAACTTTTGGCAAGCCAGAAGGCAGTGGCATGATATATTCAATGTGCTGGATAGAACAGAATACTAGATAGAACAGAGAGAATAGAATACTCTATCCAGTAATACTATCATTCAGAATAGAAGGAGAGATAAAGAGTTTCCCAAACAAAAACTAAATGGGTTCATGACCACAAACCAGCCATGCAAGAAATATTAAAAGGACATTGTGAGTAGAAAGGAAAGACAAAGACTAGAAAGGAACAGAGAAAATCTCCAGAAACAATGACAGAACAATAAAATGGCACTAAATACATATCTATCAATAATTACTCTGAATGTAAAGGGACTAAATGCTCCAATCAAAAAACATAGAGTGTCAGAATGGATTAAAAAAAAAAAAAACAACCAAGACCCATCTACATGCTGCCTACAAGAGACTCATTTTAGACCTAAAGACACCTGCAGATTGAAAGTGAGGAGATGGAGAAATATTTATCATGTAAAGGGACATCAAAAGAAAGACAGAGGAACCATGTTTATATCAAACTCAATTTTAAACCAAAGAATGTACCAAAAGATGAAGAAGGGCACTATATCATAACAAAGGGGTCTATCCAACAGGAAGATCTAACAATTGTAAATATTTATGCTCCCAACATGGGAGCACCTAAATATATAAAACAATTAAAAACAAACATAAAGGAATTCATTGATAATAATATAGTAATGGTAGGGGACTTTAAGACCCCACTTACAGCAATGGACCGATCATCTAAGCAGAAAATCAACAAGGAAACAATGACTTTAATGACACGCTGGGCTGGATGGGCTTAACAGATGTGTTTAGAACATTACATCTTAGTGCAGCAGAATACATATTCTTTTCAAGTGCATATGAAACATTCTCCGGAACAGATCATATACTAGGTCACAAGTCAGGCCTCAACAAGAACCAAAAGACTAAAATTCCACAATGCTATGAAACTGGAAGTCAACCACAAGAAAAAATTTGGAAAGACCAAAAATACATGGAGGTTAAAGAACACACTATTAAACAATGAATGAGTCAACCAGGAAATCACAGAAGAAATTAAAAAAATGAAAACAAATGGAAATGAAAACACAATGGTCCAAAACCTTTGGGGTGAAAGAAAAGTGGTCCTAGAGGGAAGTATATTGCAGTACAGGCCTTCCTCAAGGAGCAAGATAATTCTCAAATAAACAACCTAACCTTGCACCTAAAGGAGATAGAAAAGAACAACAAAGCCTAAAGCCTCCAGAAGAAGGGAAATAATAATGATTAGAGCAGAAATAATGGATATAGAAACTAAAAAAAAAAAAAAAAAATAGAACAGAACAATGAAACCAGTTTCATAGCATTGAAACCAGGAGTTTGTTCTTTAAAAAAATTAATAAAATTGATAAATCCCTAGCCAGATTTCTATCAAAAGAAAAGAGAAAAAGGGCACCTGTCTGGCTCGGTTGTTAAAGCCTGAGGCTCTCGATCTTAAACCCCATAGTGGTGTAGAGACTACTTACATAAATAAGTAAGTCTTTAAGAAAAAAAAGAAAAGAGAAAGGATCCAATAAATAAAATCACAAATGAGAGGGGAGAAATAACAACGAACACCACAGAAATACACACAATTATAAGAGAAAATTATGAAAAACTATATGCCAACAAATTGGATGACCTGGAAGAAATGGATAAATTCCTAGAAACATACAAATGACTAAAACTGAATCAGGAAGAAAGAGAAAACTTGAACAGACTGATAACCAGCAAAGAAACTGAATCAGTAATAAAAAATCTCCCAACAAACAAAAGTCCAGGGTCAGATGGCTTCCCAGGGGAATTCTACCAATTGTTTAAATGAGAGTTAATACCTATTCTTCTCAAACTATTCCAAAAAAAAGGCCAGCAATCCCCTGATACTAAAACCAAATAAAAGCTCCACTAAAAAAGGGAACTACAGGCCAACATCCCTGAGGAACATGAATGCAAAAGTTCTCAATAAAATACTAGCAAATCAAATCCAACAGTACATTAAATGAATCATTCACCATGATCAAATGGGATTTATTCCACAGATGCAAGGGTGATTTGATATTCACAAATCAATCAATGTGATGCACCATATTAATAAAAGATGCAGATCTTTATGATCATTTCAATAGATGCAGAAGAAGCATTTGACAAAGTGAAACATCCATTTATGATAAAAACAAAACCCTCAACAAACTACATTTAGAGAGAACATACCTCAGTATTATAGAGGCCATATATGAAAAACTCTCAGCTAATATTTCCTCAATGGGGGAAAAACCGAGATCATTTCCTCTATGATCAGGAACAAGACAAGGATGCCCACTCTCACCACTGTTGTCCAACATAGTACTGGAAGTCCTAGCTTCAGCCAATCAGACAACAAAAAGAAATGAAAAGCATCCAAATTGGCAAGGAAGAATCAAACTTTCACTATCTGTAGATGACATGATACTGTATATAGAAAACCCAAAAGAGTCCACCCAAAAGCTGCTAGAACTGACATATGAATTCAGTAGAGTCATAGGATATAAAATCAATGTACGGAAGTCCGTTGCATTTCTATGCAGTAATAACGAGCAGCAGAAAGAGAAATTAAGGAACGATCTCACTTACAATTATACCAGAAACCCTAAGACACATAGGAATAAATCTAACCAAAAAGGTAAAAGATTGGTACTCTAAAAACTACAGAACACTGATGAAAGAAATTGGAGATGACACAAAGAAATAGAAAAACATTCCATGTTCATGGATTGGAAGAACAAATATTATTAAAATGTCTTTACCACCCAAAGCAATCTATACATTTAATGCAATTCCTATCAAAATACCAATAGCATTTTCCACAGACATAGAACAAACAATCCTAATATTTGTTTGGAACCATGAAAGACCCTGATGTAGCCAAGCAACATTGAAAAAGAAAAGCAAAGCTGGCAGCATCAATTTCTGGGCTTCAAGCTCTATTAGAAAGCTATAATCATCAAGACAGTATGATACTGGCACAGAAATAGAGATATACATTAATGGAACAGAATAGAAAACCCAGAAATGGATCCACAACTCTATGGTCCACTAATTTTCAACAAAGCAGAAAAGAATACTCAGTGGGAAAAAACCACAGTTTCTTCAACAAATGGTGTTGGGAAAACTGGACAGTGACATGCAGAAGAATGAAACTGGACCGGTTTCTTACACCCTACACAAAAATAAGTTCAAAATAGATGAAAGACCTAAATGTGAGACAGGAAACCATCAAAATCCTAGAGGAAAACATAAGCAGTAACCTCTTCGGACATGTGCCATAGCAACTTCTTCTACATACGTCTCCTGAGGCAAGGGAAACATAAACAAAAACAAACTACTGGGACTTCATCAAAATTAAAAGGTTCTGCCAGTGAAGGAAACACTCAACAAAACTAAAAGGAAACCTATGGAATTGGAGATATTCGCGAATGACATATCTGATAAACGGTTAGTATCTAAAACTATGAAGAACTTATTAAACTCAACACCCAAACACAAGAAACAACAGGTGTTGGCAGGGATGCAAAGAAAAGGGAACCCTCTTGCACTGTTAGTGGGAATGTAAACTGGTGCATCCACTCAGGAAAACAGGATGGAGGTTCTTCAAAAAGTTAAAAATAGAACTACCCTTTGATTCATTAGTTTCATTTACCAGAGGATACAAAAATACCAATTCAAAGGGATACATGTGTCCCAGTGTTTATACCAGCATTATCGACAATAGCCAAATTACGTAAAAAGCCCAAATGTCCGTTGCCTGATGAATGGGTAAAGAAGATGTGGTATACCTACCTATACAATGGAATATTACTCAGACATAATAAAAGAATGAAATCTTGTCATTTGCAATGACATAGATGGATTGAGAGTATTCTGCTAAGCAAAACAAGTCAGTCAGAGAAAGACAAGTACCATAGGATTTAACTCATATATGGAATTTAAGAAACAAAAGAAATAAACATAGGGGGAAGAAAAGAGAGGAAAACAAAGAAACAGGCTCTTAATTATAGAGAACAAACGGATGGTTACCAGAGGGGAGACGAGTGGGGTGATCAGTTAAATGGGTGATGGGGATTAAGCAGGGCACTTGTGAAGAGCACTGGGTGTTGTATGGAAGTGCTGAATCACTAAATTCTACCTCTGAAACTAAATTTATACTGTATGTTAACTAACTGGAATTTAAATAAAAACTTGAAAAGAAAAACAGAACTGGCCTCCTTCCTTAAACCCCCTGATTGGGTCCATCCTCTTCAATGCCAACAGGATAATTTGTCAGTGAAAGACTTTTGTCAATACCACAGCTTGCTTTTGCCTATCAAGTAATGCCCAAAGTACTTGCAAGCTACTTATCACATGTTTACCTCATACTGTTACAGCCGTATCAAACATCCAGTCTTTGTTGGTCACTGAAAACATAAAGAATCAAAATGAAGATTTTTTTTCTATCATGTTTAACACTGGATTAAGCTGCAGATTCACACAAAAAACTTGTATCAAGGTCTGCAGAGAACAACCTTAGGACAAATAAAAGGATAGTCTTTACATACAAACTATAAGGAAACGAATTTTAATTGAGTAATGCTTTTACAAGTACATTCATTAATATTTAAATAGTAATTAATAGCATTATATTGACCCATTTGCAGAGTTAAATTCCCTTGTGCAAATTCTCTAGAGTTGGATGGAGATATTGGCAAATGGATAGAAGAAAGCTTTCCTTGATGGAATAATTGCTGTTGTCTCTTTGACTGCCCTTTTATTTTGTCAAAGACAGCTTCTTTTTTGTTTGTTTTGTTGTTGTTAAGAAAGCTTATTTTTAATTATGTAACAGACAAATATTGTATTTTCCCAATTAAAAATTTTAGCTTTGCTGCCAGAGAACACTGCGGGGGGTGTGATACCCTCTATATCAGGACATTAAAACCCGAGTAGTTTCCCCCACCCTAAAAAATATCAGTTATTTTTTCCACAAAGTTCTTTCTCTCTGAAGTGCAATTTAGGATCCGCAGGCAGGGAATCTAAGTAGCCACTAGGGGGCGCCACTCACTTACACAATGACTGAGTAAGGGTTCCTCGCCTTCCCTCTTCTGAACTATTTCTAGATCGGAAAAGCCAAGTGTGCTTAGTAAAAGCCTTAGTAAATAGTTTGTGTTCTCTCTCCCTTCTGATTTATTGTGATATATATATACATATAAAACCGGAGATAGCTATGGCCGCACCGTATTTCTCCCTATCATAAAAATAGCTTCATTACAGGGGCGCCTGGGTGGCTCAGTGGTTACGCCTCTGCCTTCAGCTCAGGTCATGATCTTAGGGTCCTGAAATCGAGCTCTGCATCGGGCTCTCTGCTCGGCGGGGAGCCAGCTTCCTCCTCTCTCTCTGCCTGCCTTTCTGCCTACTTGTGATCTCTCTCTGCCAAATAAATAAATAAAATCTTTTTAAAAAATAGCTTCACTATAGGGCAAAAGGACCAGATCAGAGTTAAATTTCTTTCGCAACTTTTGTTTCCTTGCCCTCCTTGCTGTGTTTTGAAATTGGCTGTGAAGTTTATTATACTTTTTTGTTGTATTTTCTGTTGTACTTTTATTGAGTGTCTGTAATTATATTAACTGACTTTACAGTGGTTGGATTTCTCTTTTCCTTCCTTTCTGTTTCTGTTTTGTTATCTTCCCTTATATATTCCCATTTCCCCCTCTATTTCTTTCTTTTTTTTTTTTTTCAAATATTTGACTCCTAAAAGTGATGTTACAAGAAATGGGGAAGGATGCTATACAAAACTAAGTAAGAGTAAGTAAGAAAAGCCTAACATAGAAGCGAGGATCTGCTTGCTTGCTCCAAACTCCCCTGGGGCTGGTCTTCCACAGCAGGTGTGGGTGAACGTGGTGCTTCATCAGCCAGATAGAAAAGACATGTCTCTGAGTCTTTCTAGAAGAGGAAAGTCAGCAAGATGCATGGTTCTGGAGCATCTGGGAATGTAGTTCACAATAACGTGCAGTGTTAGCCGAACAAGACTAAGGCTGTTACTACTGTACAGAAAAGATCAGAGTCTGTAAACTCAAGTAATTATAAGAGTTGCCATATTGGTGAGAGCAAAAATCCATTTAGCTCATTTTTCATTCTTGAAACAATGTCACAAAGGAAGTTTTGTGGGAATGTATAGTCGCATATTGTAACCTCCTTAAAATGTCTCTAAAGCATCTGTTTGTCTTTATAGTCAATCCACTACAGTTCTTCATCTGTGTAATATTTAAATTCTTTTGGCGGCTCCTCTATCTCACCCTGTAAATCCTTTTGAGATCACAAGCTCCTGATGTTTATAGTCACTCATTTATTTTAAAAAAGGCATCATTTTGCACTTACATTGTCCGGGTACCATTTGAGGTATGTCCTGAGAATACAAAGATAAAGAGACAGAATCCCCTTACCCTTGAAAAGGTCAGCATAGTGGGGAAAGTGGCCTTGTACATAAATCGTCAAGTAGTATCTTGTCTTAACTACCTCTTGCAAGGATGCCTCCTTCCTCTAGTATTCTAGAATTTATTGAATATTCTTTCTTTTCTGGTTCTTACCTTCAGTCACTCTCCGCACATTTTTTCAGTGCCTACAATGTGCCAGGCACTGGGCTAGGATGAAACTACAAATATGACACATTGCTCCTGACTCTCCATGTTGTTTATGTCACATCTCCCATGTCCTCAAACCTCCAGTACTTCCTCTTCCCTCACTCTCAACTGGTGATCTCACTTTACACTTTGTTGAAGGAATAGAAGCCAACAGGCAAGAATTACTTCATCTTCTCACCATCTAGTCTACAACACATCTAACTCTGAGTACATGTACTCTCTTCACAAGGAAGAAGTATACCCTCTGCTCTCTAGGGTTCTAGATCTCATGCCTGCCAAGCTTTACTCTGGCCATTATCTGCCCTTTTCTGTGTCATGCCTTAAGTGTTGTTTGTAAGTAAACTCTCTCTAGGGTTCAAACCTTTGCCAGTTTCTGCCCCGACTTTCAGCATCCCTTTCACTTACCAGCCATTGTTGGTACTTGGTCTCTTCTTCCTCACTTCTCTGCCTCTGTTCAACCCACTGTAATTAGACATCCATTGAATTTGCTGAAATGACCTTTAAATCAAATCTGTCACCAGTGATTCAACCTTGTCCAATACAATGTCAATTTTCAGTCTTGTTTAATTTTTTAAAAAGATTTTATTTATTTATTTGACAGAGAGAGAGATCACAAGTAGGCAGAGAGGCAGGCAGAGAGAGAGAGATGGGGAAGCAGGCTCCCCGCTGAACAGAGAGCCCGATGTGGGACTCAATCCCAGCACCCTGGGATCATGACCTGAGCAGAAGGCAGAGGCTTTAACCCACTGAGCCACCCAGATGCCCCTAGTATTGTTTAATTTGACCACACTGCAGGATTTGGCAGAGAAGGCCATTTCCTTCTCCTTAGAACACATTCCATTGTTGGCTTCCATTGTTGTGTGCTCTCAATTGTCCTCCTGCATCACTGGAATTGCTTCTGGGCCACCTTTTCCTTTACTCTGCCCCTAAATATTAGGCATCCTAGGTCTCTCTTGTAGGACCTCTTTTCTTCTGCAATTGAAGTCACTTCTCACTTCATAGGTGACTATACCTGATCTTGTTGCTTAAATACAATCTATATGCTGATGAATTACAAAATAATGTATTTAACTCTGATCTCTCCCCAGATCTACACACTTGAATATTTAATTGCCTTCTCTACTTGTATCCCTTAGTGATTCTCAAATGTAACAAGACAAAAGTAGAATGTTTTCGTATACCCAGACTTCTCCAGCTTGGGTAAAACATCCCTCGTCACCCAGTTCTTCCTTTTGCCACCCCATTGGACCCATCAGAGTCCTGTCAGCCCTCCAGCAAACTGGAACCTAAGCACACTTCTGCTCACCACCATACCTGCTATGACCTTTGCCCAATCCACCCTCACCTCTGGTCTGGATGGCAGCAGTGACCATCCGAACATTATGCTTACCTTCTCATCCACCACTAAAGAAGCCAGGGAGACTTTTAAAAAGAAAATCACATGACTGCCCTCCCTAAAACCCTGATGATTTCTCTTGCTGTTAGAATAAACTTGCAGCTCCTGTCCAAGCCTCTGAGACCTGCATAGCTTTCTGGCCTCATCTGCTACCACTCTCCTCCTCTTTAATGTACTCTGAGCACACGGGCCAGCTTGACAGCCCTCATTGAATACCAAACACATTTCTGCCTTAGGATTTGCTCTTACTGTTCCCTATGCTAGAAATAATCCTCCCATGGATCTCTCCCCCAGCCAGACTCCCACCCATCATTCACTTCCCAGAGCTGCTTCATCAAATGTTGGCCCCTCAGATCCCTCACCACTCCGCCCAAAGTGTTCTCCCATCCACTGCCCACCCCTGAAGTCATCCTATACCCCATTACCCTGTTTTACTTTTTCAGAAGACCTACTATCATCTGAAGGTATTTACTTGTTCACGTTTTTTGGTCTCTCTCCTCGCTAGAATGTTAAGGCAAAGGGCATGGCCATTGTGCATCTTACTCAGCCCTGCGCCGCCAGTGTCTGGTGCAGAGAGATGTTTATTTATTAAATAAATGATATATTGAATGAATAGATGAATGAATGGATGGAAGAATGAATGAATGAATAATAGGAAGAGAGGAAAGACAAGATAATAACAATCCGCAGTAGTATAAACTGGTATAAACTGTGACAGAGATAACCAACCAAGGAAATGGTCCGGGAAGATAAGCAGCTCTCCAATTGCTGGATACTTCTGTATACTTTGAAGATGTAGGATTACATTTTTATCATTCAGATCTTGAATATTTAAAAATAATTAAACCAAACACTTTTCATATAAGAAATCTCACTTTCACCCCTTTCACTTTTCAGTTCCAGGTGGTTCTTAAGGCTTATGTCTGATTTCTTACTTACTTTCTTTCTTTTTTTAAATTTTATTGTTTTTTCATTGTTCCAAGATTCATTGTTTATGCACTCACACCCAATGCAATATGTGCCCTCCTTAATACCCACCACCAGGCTCACCCATTCCCCCCAGCCCCCTCCGTTCCAAAACCTTCAGTTTGTTTCTCAGAGTTCACAGTCTCTCATGGTTCGTCTCCCCCTCCATTTCTCACTTTCTTTTCGGGCTTACACAACATGTTCTTTGTGAAAACAATAGCAAATTAACAGAATAGAATAGTCATCATATTTTTAAGATGTTATAATTAAATGATATATTGGACTTTGCTAAAAGCAGGACAATTGCTTTCAAGACTTCTGTGAAATACTCTATATCTAATCAAAATTAATAGGTGTATTTGAAATAAACTATCAAAAAGTGTCTTACATTACGATCTTTAGGTCTTTATTTCTTGCACTTTTTTGTTGAGTTTGAACTGACATACAGCATTTTATTACTTTCAGCAATACAACATAATGATCAGATAATTGTATATATTATGAAATAATCACCACAATATCTAGTCAACACCCATCACCACACATAGTTACAGAATTTTTTTCCTTGTGATGAGAACTTTTAAGATTTACTCTCAGCCACTTTCAAATATGCAACACATGATTAACTATAGTCAGCATGCTGTAAGCCATGATTTATTTGTTTTATCAGTGGAAGTTTTGACTCCCTTTACCCATTTTGCCCACTCCTCACCCCCTGTCTCTAGCAACCATCAATCTGTTTTTTGTATCTATGAGCTCTTGTTTTTTGTTTTGTTTTGTCATTTTTTAGATTCCACATATAAGCGAGATTGTATACTATTTGTCTTTCTCTGTCTGACTTACTTCACCTAGCACGATGCCCTCAAGGTCCATTCATGTTGTTGCAAACGGCAAGAATTTATTCTTTTTTTCTTTTAAAGATTTTATTTATTTATTTGACAGAGAGAGATCACACGTAGGCAGAGAGGCAGGCGAGCCCGATGTGGGACTCGATCCCAGGACCCTGAGATCATGACCTGAGCTGAAGGCAAAGGCTTAACCCACTGAGCCACCCAGGTGCCCCAAATTTATTCTTTTTTATGTCTGAATAGTATTCTGTTACACACACACACACATCAGTTTCTTTATCCATTCATCCATCAATGGACACTCAAGTTGTTTTCATATCTTGACTATTATAAATCATGCTGCAGTGAACATGGGGGTGCCTATATCTTTTTGAGTTAGTTTTCATTTCCTTCTGATAAAAACCCAGAGGTGGGATTCCTAAATTATATGGTAGTTCTATTTTTAATTTTTGAGAAAACTCCTTACTGTCTTTTCCATAGGGGCTGAATCAATTTATATTCCTACCAACTGTGCACAAGGGTTCCCTTTTCTCCACATTCTCACCAACACTTGTTATTTCTTTTTTTTAAAAAGATTTTATTTATTTATTTGACAGACAGAGATCACAAGTAGGCAGAGAGGCAGGCAGAGAGAGAGAGGTGGAAGCAGGCTCTCCGCTGAGCAGAGAGCCCGACACGGGGCTCGATTCCAGGACCCTGGGATCATGACCTGAGCCAAAGGCAGAGGCTTTAACCCACTGAGCCACCCAGGTGCCCCTGTTATTTCTTTTTTTTTTAAATTTTTTTCATTATTAAATGTATATTACGTACTTTTTTTTAGTTTTATTTTTTATTTTTTTTTATTTTCAGCATAACAGTATTCCTTGTTTTTGCACCACACCCAGTGCTCCATGTAATCCGTGCCCTCTCTAATACCCACCACCTAGTCCCCCCAACCTCCCACCCCCCGCCCCTTCAAACCCCTCAGATTGTTTTTCAGAGTCCATAGTCTCTCATGGTTCACCTCCCCTTCCAATTTCCCTCAACTCCCTTCTCCTCTCCATCTCCCCTTGTCCTCCATGCTATTTGTTATGCTCCACAAATAAGTGAAACCATATGATAATTGACTGACTCTTGCTTGACTTATTTCACTCAGCATAATCTCTACCAGTCCCGTCCATGTTGCTACAAAAGTTGGGTATTCATCCTTTCTGATGGAGGCATAATACTCCATAGTGTATATGGACCATATCTTCTTTATCCATTCATCCGTTGAAGGGCATCTTGGTTCTTTCCACAGTTTGGCGACCATGGCCATTGCTGCTATAAACATTGGGGTACAGATGGCCCTTCTTTTCACTACATCTGTATCTTTGGGGTAAATACCCAGTAGTGCAATGGCAGGGTCATAGGGAAGCTCTATTTTTAATTTCTTGAGGAATCTCCACACTGTTCTCCAAAGTGGCTGCACCAACTTGCATTCCCACCAACAGTGTAAGAGGGTTCCCCTTTTTCCACATCCCCTCCAACACATGTTGTTTCCTGTCTTGCTAATTTTGGCCATTCTAAGTGGTGTAAGGTGATATCTCAATGTGGTTTTAATTTGAATCTCCCTGATGGCTAGTAATGATGAACATTTTTTCATGTGTCTGATAGCCATTTGTATGTCTTCATTGGAGAAGTGTCTGTTCATATCTTCTGCCCATTTTTTGATATGATTGTCTGTTTTTTGTGTGTTGAGGTTCAGGAGTTCTTTATAGATCCTGGATATCAACCTTTTGTCTGTACTGTCATTTGCAAATATCTTCTCCCATTCCGTGGGTTGCCTCTTTGTTTTCTTGACTGTTTCCTTTGCTGTGCAGAAGCTTTTCATTTTGATGAAGTCCCAAAAGTTTATTTTGGCTTTTGTTTCCTTTGCCTTTGGAGACATATCTTGAAAGAAGTTGCTGTGGCTGATATCGAAGAGGTTACTGCCTATGTTCCCCTCTAAGATTCTGATGGATTCTTGTCTCATGTTGAGGTCTTTTATCCATTTTGAGTTTATCTTTGTGTACGGTGTAAGAGAATGGTCGAGTTTCATTCTTCTACATATAGCTGTCCAGTTTTCCCAGCACCATTTATTGAAGAGACTGTCTTTTTTCCATTGTATATTTTTTTCCTGTTTTGTCGAAGATTATTTGACCATAGAGTTGAGGGTCCATATCTGGGCTCTCTACTCTGTTCCACTGGTCTATGTGTTGTTTTTATGCCAGTACCATGCTGTCTTGGTGATCACAGCTTTGTAGTAAAGCTTGAAATTGGGTAATGTGATGCCGCCAGTTTTATTTTTGTTTTTCAACATTTCCTTAGCGATTCGGGGTCTCTTCTGGTTCCATACAAATTTCTGGATTATTTGCTCCAACTCTTTGAAAAATACTGGTGGAATTTTGATTGGAATGGCATTAAAAGGATAGATTGCTCTAGGCAGTATAGACATTTTAACAATGTTTATTCTTCCCATCCAAGAGCATGGAATGGTCTTCCATCTTTTTGTGTCATCTTCAATTTCTTTCATGAGTGTTCTGTAGTTCCTCGAGTACAGATCCTTTACCTCTTTGGTTAGGTTTATTCCCAGGTATCTTATGGTTCTTGGTGCTATAGTAAATGGAATCGATTCTCTAATTTCCCTTTCTGTATTTTCATTGTTAGTGTATAAGAAAGCCACTGATTTCTGTACATTGACTTTGTATCCTGCCACGTTGCTGAATTGTTGTATGAGTTCTAGTAGTTTGGGGGTGGAGTCTTTTGGGATTTCCATATAAAGAATCATGTCATCTGCGAAGAGAGAGAGTTTGACTTCTTCATTGCCAATTTGGATACCTTTTATTTCTCTTTGTTGTCTGATTGCTGTTGCTAGGACTTCTAATACTATGTTGAACAAGAGTGGTGAGAGTGGGCATCCTTGTCATGTTCCTGATCTCAACGGGAAGGCTGCAAGCTTTTTCCCATTGAGGATGATATTTGCTGTGGGTCTTTCATAGATAGATTTTATGAAGACTGATATCTAGTAACGACATTGAAGCAGTGATCAAAAACCTCCCAAAAAACAAGAGCCCAGGACCTGATGGATTCCCTGGGGAATTCTACCAAACTTTCAAAGAAGAAATAACACCTATTCTCCTGAAGCTGTTTCAAAAAATTGAAGCAGAAGGAAAATTTCCAGACTCTTTCTATGAAGCCAGCATTACCTTGATCCCCAAACCAGGCAAAGACCCTACCAAAAAGGAGAATTTCAGACCAATATCACTGATGAATATGGATGCTAAGATTCTCAACAAGATCCTAGCAAACAGGATCCAAAGCACATTAAAAAGATTATCCACCATGACCAGGTGGGATTTATTCCTGGGCTACAAGGATGGTTCAATATTCGCAAATCAATCAATGTGATAGAACAAATTAATAAGAGAAGAGAGAAGAACCACATGGTCCTCTCAATTGATGCAGAAAAAGCATTTGACAAAATCCAGCATCCATTCCTGATTAAAACACTTCAAAGTATAGGGATAGAGGGAACACTTGTTATTTCTTGTCTTTTTGATACTAGCCATTCTACCAGATGGTTTTGATTTGTGTTCTACTGATGACTGGTGATGTTGTGCACCCTTTCCTGTACCTGTTAGCTATCTGTATGTCTTCTAGAAAAATGTCTATTCAGATCATCTGCTCATTTTTTTGATTCTCTGCCAATTTTTAAATCAGATTGTTTTTCTGCTACTGAATTGTATTCTTTATGTATTTTGAATATTAAACCCTTATCAGATATATGATTTGAAAATATTTTCTCTTATTTCATAAGTCACCTTTTCATTTTATTGATGGTTTCCTTTACTGTGCAGAAGCTTTTTGATTTGATGTAGTCAGTTCACTTGTTTTTGTTTGTTTGCTTTTTCCACTTTTGTTGCTTTTGCCTTGATGTCAAATCCAAAAAATCATCTGTAAGGCTGATAACAGGGAGCTTACTGCTTACATTTTCTTTTAGCAATTCTATTGTTCAGGTCTTACATTGAAGCCTTTAATCCACTTTGAATTTATTTTTATGTATGATACAAGACAGTGGTCCAGTTCACACTTTTCCATGTGGCTGTCCAGTTTTCACAACACCATTTACTGAAGAGACTCTTCTTTCCCCACTGTATATTCTTGGCTCTTTTTTCAGAAGTTAATTGACCACATATGTGTGGATTTATTTCTGGGTTCTCTATTCTGTTCTATTGATCTCATCTGGCTTTATGCCAATACAATACTGTTTGGATTACTATAGCTTTGTAATACAATTTAAAATCAGGGAAAATGATGCTTTGTTCTTCTTCCTCAAGATTGCTTTGGTTATTTGGGGTCTTTTGTGGTCCCATATAAATTTTAAGATTGTTCTATTTATGTGAAAAATTCCATTAGAAAATTGATAGGGATTGAGTTGAATATATAGATTGATTTAGATAGTATGAAAATTTTAAAATATTAATTCTTCTAATCCTTGAGCATAGAATATCTTTCCATTTATTTGTGTTTCCTTCAATTTCTACCATGAGTGTCTTATAGTTTTCAGTGTATCCTTTACCTCCTTGGTTAAATTTATTCATAGGTATTTCAATGTTTTTTACTCAATTATAAATGAGATTGTCTTCTTAATTTCTTTCTGATAATTCATTATCAATGTATAAAAATGCAACAGGTTTCTGTGTACTAATTTTGCATCCTACAAATGTACTGAATTTATTAGTTTTAACATTTTTTTGTAGATTCTTTATGGTTTTCTATGTATAGTATCATCTCATCTTTAAATAGTGACACTTGTACTTTTTTCCTTTCCAATTGAAATAAATTTTGTTTCTTTTTCTTGCCTAATTGCTCTGGATAGGACTTCCAATACTGTATTGCATAAAAGCATTAAGAGTGGGCATTCTTAAGATTGTTTCTGATCTTACAGGAAAAGCTTTCAGCTTTTGACCATTGGGTATGATGTTAGCTGTGGGCTTGTCATACATGGTCTTTATTATGTTGAGGTACATTCCTACTATATCTACTTTGTTGAGAGGTTTTTTTCCCCCACCATAAATGGATGTTGAATTTTGTCAAGTGCATTTCTACATCTATTGAGATGATCATGATTTTTAATACTCCATTTTGTTAAAATGGTGCACCATATTGATTGATTTGTTGATTTTGAACCACACTTGCATCCCTGGAATAAATCCTACTTGACTATGATGTATAATCCTTTTAATGTATTTTTGAATATAGTTTACTAATATTTTGTTGGGTATTTTGCATCTATGTTCTTCAGGGAGATTGCTGGTAATTTTCTTTTTTTGAAGTTTTTATCTTAATTCCAATCAGTTAACATACAGTGTTATACTAGTTTCAGGTGTACAATGTAGTGATTTAACAATTCCACTCATCACCTGAGGCTCATGACAAGTGTATTTTATAATCTCCATCATCTATTTAACCCATCCCACAACGCTCTCCCTCCTAGAAACCATCAGTTTGTTCTCTATAATGAAGAGTCTGTTTAGGGGTGCCCGGGTGGCTTAATGGGCTAAGTGTCTGCCTTTGGCTCAGGTCATGATCATAGGGTCCTGGGAATGAGCCCACATCAGGCCCCCTGCACAGCAGGGAGTCTGCTCCTCCCCCTTTTTCTCCCTCCCCCCTTTCCCTTCCTCTTTTTCTCCCTCTCTCTTTACTTTCCCTCTGTCTTTCCTCCTCCCCTCCCTTTCCCCCTCTACCTCCACTCATGCTCTGTCTTCTTGCTTTCTCTGTCTCAAATAAAATAAAATATTTTTTTAAAAAAAGAGTCTTCTTGGCTTATCTCTCTCTTTTTTCCATTTTGCTCATTTGTTTTATTATATTCCACATATGAGTGAAATCATATAGTATTTGCCTTCCACTGATGGCTTGTAATTTTCTTGTCTTGTGGTGCCCTCACCTAGGTTTAGTATCAGGGTAATGCTGACTTCATAAAATGAGTTTGGAAGTGTTCCTTCCTCTTCTCTATTTTGGAAGAGTTTGAGAAAAATTAATATCAGTTCTTTTTCTTGTTTGATAGAATTCACCAGTGAAGCTGTCTGGTTCTGGATTTTATTTGTTGAGAGATTTTTGATTATTGATTCAATCTCCTTACAGTCTTGTTCAGATTTTCTATCTTCATGATTCTGTGTTGGAAGGTTGTGTTTTTCTATGAATTTATGCATTTCTGCTAGGTTTTCTAATTTGTGTATAATTGTTCATTATTATGGTCTTTTGGTCATCTTATGATCATTTGTACTTCTGTGGTTTCTGTTGTAACATCTCTTTCATAAATGATTTCATTTTTTTTTTAGTACTCTTCTTTCTCTTTCTTCTTCCTTTCCTTCTTTCTTTCTTTTCCTTTCTTTCTTTCTTGTGAGTCTAACCAATTAGTTTGATTTTTTTTTATCTTGTCAAATAATCAGCTCCTAGTTTCATTGATCTGTTCCATTGTTTTTTTAGTCTGTGTTTCATTTATTTCTGCTCTTACCTTTGTTATTTCCTTCCTTCTACTAACTTTGGGCTTTATTTGTTCTTCTTTTTCTAGTTTCTTGAGTAGCAAACTAGGTTGGGGTTTTTTTTTTTTTTTTTGACATTTTTCTTGCTCTTTGAGGTAGGCATTTATTGCTACAAGCTTCCCTCTTAGAGCTGCTTTTGTGGCATCCCATATGTTTTGGTATGTTGTATTTCCATTTTCATTTGTCTTAAGACATTTAACATTTCTCTCTTGTCATCTTCACTGACCCATTGGGTTGTTCAGTAGCATGTTGTTTAATTTCCATAAAATTGTGACTTTTCCAGTTTTCTCTTTGTAATTGACTTCTAGTTTCATATCACTGGGGGTCAGAAAAGATAGTTGGTATTATTTCAATCTTGTTAAATTTGTTAAAACTTGTTTTGTGGACTAGCATATGATCTATGCTGGAGAACATCCCATGTGCACTTGAGAAGAATGTATATTCTGCTGCTTTTGGATGGAATGTTCTGTATATATCTATTAAGTCCATCTAGCCTGATGTGTCATTTAAGGCCAATGTTTCCTTATTGATTTTCTGTCTGGATGATTTATCCAGTGATAATGATGGGGTATTAAAGTACCTTACTATTATTGTATTGCTATCTATTTCTCCCTTTAGATCTGTTAATATTTGCTTTATAAATTCAGGGCTTCTACACTGTAGATAGATATGCTATAGATAACTTCTATCTATAGCATAGATATTTACAAATGTTATATTCCCTTGTTGGATTGACTCTTTTATCACTTTTTATGAGCTTTTTATTGTTTTTATAAAGGCCCTATGAGAGGGCAAGTTTTGTCAGACTGTGAAAACACTTTGAAACATAAGTACATAAGTACATACAGTACTTAATTATGGAATTATTTCAGCAAATCTATTTGTTAATTCTCTTTGTTGTATGTGTTGGATTTTATTGATTGCAATGTCCCAATTAAAATCTTACAATGGGATAATACAGTAATTAAGAGCATATGCTTTAGATTCACAGTAACATGGATTCAATTACTGTTTGTTGCTTTTTCAGTATTGTAGACATTTGTTGTTTTGTCTTTCCGGAACAGCAACCCCCTATTCTAGAAAATGCTCCCTCAAACTGTGATTCTCATGGAAGCTGCTATCTCTTACGCAACAACTCCTTGAGTACTGAATCCTCTTGGTTTCCTATCTTGGCTCTTCTTTTCTCACCACATTTTCATTTGGACGCCAGATCCCTCATTGTCTGTTTTGTGGCTGATTCAAAAATAACACAGCTAGGTTTTTTTTGTTTTTGTTTTTGCTTTTTTAATGCTAGGAACTTTGCTAATCCTTTTGATGCATTATCTCATTTAATTGTGACAACCACAATGAGTCACGATGCAGTGACTGTTATTATCCCTATTTTTCACATGAGGAAACAGATGTTTAAAGATGTTTATAAAAGTCACAGGGCTAGTAGGAGGTGGGAGCAGCTCCCTTCAAAGCCCTTGCTGTTAGTCACAAAATGTGGTCTCGGAAGCCAAAACCTCACTCCTCACCCAGGACATGTCCAGTGGGGTCTCTGGTCTCCTGCACTATGGGTGGGTGGAGTATTCAATTTCTCATTTCACCTCCACTATACTTAAGCTGTACTGGCATCATGGATTCTGTGAGTCTTGTTAAATACTGGGTAGTTTTCACTACTATTTTTAGATCCTTCAACATTTACCAGAGTGCCTCAGCCTTGTTACCACAGCCTTTGAGGGCCTTCAATATGACATTTATCTCTTTCAAAATACACATAATCACTCTAATCTTACCTGTCTGTGATTTGCGGGTTTCTTAGTTTCCACTGTTGTAGATGTTTTCTCCAGGTACTTAATGCTTTGGTACTTCTCCTTGGAACTGCAATATTTTTTTCAATGAAACTGGGTTAATTTTTTTTCATTTTGTTTAGTCTTTTGGATGCTTTTCTTTTTGTATAAAGCTTAAGTTTGTTGGGACAGATCTGCTGAACTATTTTATCTCGCCTATTACACTACAATGGACTAAATGGTTTTATCCTCCAAATTCATGTGTTGAAATCTTAATCCCCAAGGTGATGTTATTAGAAGGTGGGGACTTTGTGAGGTGATTAGCCCTCATGAATGGGGTAAGTGCTCCTCTAAGAAAGACCCCTTGCTTCTTCTGCCATGTAAAGTTACAGTGAAAAGATGGCCATCTATGGCAAGTGGGTCTTCACTGACTGAATCTGCCAGCACCTTGATCCTGGGCTTCCAGAATGGTGAGAAACAAACTTCTATTGCTGATAAACTACTCAATTTATGGTATTTTGTTATAGCTGCCAAAATGGACAAAGACATAGACCATGAGCAGTGTCAAACTCTAGGACACAACTCACTAGTGAGCTATGAAATCAATTAGTGGGTTGTTACCAGTATTTTTAAAACAGAAAATAGAACTGAAAATATCAGGGTGTATTATACATAATAAGGATTAAAACAATTTTGTACAACATTTGTGTCAATTGTGTGTGTATGTGTTACAATGTAAGATATATTTCTAACTGTGAGTGATGGTCAAGAGTTTGAGGATGGCTCTTTTACAGTATTCCCTTTTGGAATGTCCTGATTTATCCTATAGGAAGGTCATTTTTTCCTTCTTCTTTCTATAGCTCAACTAAACCACAAATAATGGCATTTACTACATTTCACAATTGTGACAATTATCTAAAGAATTGAAGCAGGGCACCTGGGTGGCCCAGTCAGTTAAGCATCCAATTCTTGTTTTTGGCTCAGGTCATGATCTCAGGGTCCTGAAATCAAACCCCACATCAGGCTCCATGCTCAGTGTGGAGTCTGCTTGTTCCTCTCCCTCTGTTCCTTTCTCTTTCTCTCTCAAATAAATAAATAAACAAAATCTTAAAAAAAGAATTGAAGCATAGCCTATAACTATCCTAGATCTATGTCAATTTATGATGTTAAAAAAAGCATTCCGTCTTAGATGGAAAATTATTGACCAGCTTCTATAAAATGCTTAGAACATTTCTTATCCCAAAAGATAGTGCATTTAATTTGTGCCTTGTCCTTAGAGATTTCCCCAATACCAATTCCATATTCCTGGGAGAGGGAATCTAATGGGCTCAGCTTAGGGCAGGTGTTAATCTGGGTTCAATCAGTAATGGCAGAGGTCAAAGTTAAGAGGTCACATGATCTAGTGCCAGTAAGCAGGAGCTGTGGGTAGAGTAGGCATTTAAAATCCTGTCTCCTAAATTTTGGCCTGAATACCTCTTTTATCAGTGTTTGTTGGATTTACTCTAATGAAGTGTCAAAATTTGGTCACTGGCACATGTTTTAGGACCATTTCAATAAGGAAACTTAAAGGGCTAAAAAGAATCGTTCTACACTTGACTTGACTCTCTATAAAGAGTATGAGTTATTGGGGGGCTAATACAAACTCTTTCAGTCCCATCTATTCCCACAGCGGGAGGTCGGAGCATCTTTAAATAAAAGGCTAGAGTCTGAGCAGAAGACTCACTGGGAGCTAACTCTGGAGCTCTGATGTCTTACCTTATCTGAGGCCTGACCTCTGCCCATCAACACATAAACCAAGGTTCATCTCAACTTCCCAATGATTATGTCTTAAATCCTTTAAAAAAGATGTTTCAGCCTTAGCATTCCCAAATGACCAAACTCTTAACCATTTTGTCTCATATGGTTTGTTTGTTTTGGTTTGGTTTGGTTTTTTGAGTGCTTACCATATTTTGTTTTGAGTACTAGGCACTGAGATAGTTACTAAGGATACACTGGAGGATCAAATAGACATAGCCTCTTTCCTGATAAAGCTTCCTCTCTTCATTTATGACAAGGACTGTCATTTATGTCCTACTGGTTTTATTCTCTTCCTCAATCCTCACTTATGGGACTTGAGTTCTTGTTGAAATTTTTGCAGACCTCGTCCTTAACCATTTTGTGATGCCTTGGTCAAGGGTGAAAGGAAGACTTACTCTGTGTCTGCCCTGGAGAAAGGCACATCTTTCCTGTTTATCAGAAAACCAAAAGCTTGAGAGCAGCTGAGACAAATATCAAGCTTTTTTTTTTGTTTTCTGTAGGAGACCACAAGATTGACCTATGTAATCTTATCTACAGAATCCTCTTCCTGAAGCTATTAATTATCTCACCAAATCCTTAATCTTCTTAGCAAGGGTCTAATAAGACAAATACCAGGGTCCAACAATAATGGCTAGGATAATGGTGTCACTAGCTCTGGAAGTCATGACTACACAAATGTTTTAGTAAATGTTAAAAATGCTCACTCAAGGAGGAGGGCCCTGAGTTACTTCTTAGTATCAATGACTAAATCACATGTGTGAGAGGGAGATTTTTAATTAATTAGAACAGGTTCAGGGTTATTTGGGGTAAACACACCATACAATATAAAGTATTTGTGAACATCTTTTTTTTTATAAAGATTTTATTTATTTATTTGACAGAGATCACAAGTAGACAGAGAGGCAGGCAGAGAGAAATAGACAGAGGAGGCAGCAGGCTCCCCGCCGAGCAGAGAGCCCGATGTGGGGCTTGATGTGGGGCTCAATCCCAGGACCCTGGGATCATGACCTGAGCTGAAGGCAGAGGCTTTAACCCACTGAGCCACCCAGGTGCCCCTGTGAACATCTTTTAAATACATGCCGGGAATTCTGCTAGGCACTGAGAACACAGCCAGACAATTGAGAATGCTTGTCTGTGTTCATCATATCTAATTCCTCTCCTCCCATTCTCTTTTAAACCTACTCTAGGAAGGTATTTCACCTCCACTACCCCTCTGACACCATTTTTTCCAGGTCACCAGTTACTGACCTTTCCACTGTCAAATCCAATAGCAGTCCTTGGTCCTTCTCAACCTCACGTAGCAGCATTTCGGAGCTGCTCACTCCCTCTTCCTTGAGATGTTCTCTTCACTTGGCTTCAGAGATATTACTCCCTCTTGGTTTTCTTCCTTACACAGAGCAGGGCTGTCCCCCAACTCCCATAAGGTCGCTGTGCCTGGTCAAACAGGTTCAAGCAAACCATGTGACTGACATGCTGAACAAGCTTAAAAGGGTATTATGGAACCATCTGTCTTTATGCTTATGGTACTTTATCAAAGTCTGATTTATAAACAGAAAAATATACAAACCTGATTTTGACAGGTGAATGTACCAGTGTCAATAACACTCAGATCCAGATATATCACTCCAGAAATTTCCCTGGTGCCCCTTCCCACTCACTCCAACCCAAAGGCAACCAATTTTCTACTTTCTGTCATCAATCAAAGATTAGATTTGTCTATTCTCAAATTTCATATAAAGGGACCAATACAGTATGTTACTGTCATGGGCTTCTTTCACTCTCACGGTTTTTAGATTGATTCATATATAAGGAGTCTGTTCTTTCTTACTGACAGGTAGTGGTCCACTATATGAATATATCATAGTTGTTTGTTCATTCTGTTGATGGGGAAGCAGGTTGTTTCCTCATATGGACTACTGTGAATAACCCTATGATTAAAAAGTCACTAATAACATTTGCCTTTTTGCTGAAATATTCATTCCTCTTGGGGTATGTAACTAGAATGGAATTGCTGGATAATAAGGTAGGTGTATAACTTTATAGAAAACTGCCAATTTTCCAGAGCTGTTAAACCACCACCATTGTGGAGTAATTCGGATTGCTCCGCATTCTTGCCAATACATATGAATGGAGCAAGGCCAGCCCTCCCTCTGCTTTACCATCTATCCCCTCAGTCCCCTAGATCCCTCTGTGAACTCCTGAACTGAAGGGATGGACAACTTTAAAAGGGAAGGTTGGAGTCAGCCAGTCTTTTCAATATGAGTCATTCTCGTGGGTGTATAGTGGTATCTCGTTGCGGTTTCAATTTTAATTTTTCTGATGACATATGATGTTGAGCAAGCACATTTTCATAAATTTTTTGGCCATTTGAATATCTTCTTTATGAAATAATGGTTTAAGTTTTTTGCTTATAATTGTAGTTTTGTTTGACTTATTATTGTTGACTTGCAGGACTCTATGAATCCTTCATCAGGTATACATATTATGAATATTTTCTTCCTGTTTGTAGATTGCCTTTTTATTTTCTCAGTGAATATTTTGATGAGTTGAAATCTTAAATTTTGATAATTATTTTTATGTCCTGTAAAAGAAAACTGCCTATGCCGAGGCAGTGAAGTTTTTCCTCTATGTTTTTTCTCTTTGAACATTCAGTTTCAGTTTTCATATTCAGCTTTACAATATTGGCTCAAAAGGCCACCGTCAGTCACTTAGATTATTCTAGTTGTCTTAACTCTTCTTGCTTCTATCCTTGCCCTCCCTGATGCCCCTTCCCAAGGCAGCAGCCATAGTGACCCTTTAAAAACATCATTCAGGGACGAGTAGGTGGCTCAGTCCATTAAGCTTCTGCCTTCCACTCAGGTCATGATCCCAGGGTCCTGGGATCCAGCCCCACATAGGGCTCCCTCCTCAGCAGGGAGTCTGCTCCTCCCTGTGCCCCTCCCCCCTTCTCATGAGCTCTCTCTCTCAAATAAATAAATTAAAATCTTTTTTAAAAAGGAATAATAAAAGCTAGGTTTTTAAAAAATATTATTAAAAAACCAAAACATCATTCAGATCATGTCATTCCTGTAATCAAATCTGGTGGCTCCCCATTTCATTCACAGTAAAACCCAAACTCCTCCCAGTGGCCCACCAGATCCCACAAGTATCTTCACTGCTTCCATGATGGCTCATTCTGCTTCAGTCACACTGGCCCCCTTGCCTTTCACAGAATGTGAACACACCAGAGAAATCCATGCCTTAGCACTTGTGTTTCCTCTGACTCAAGTGCTCTTTGCAGATACAAAAGTGAAAAATCCCCTCATACCCTTCAAGTCTTTGTTCAACTGTCTGCTTCTCAATGAGGCTGACCTTGACCACTATGCTTCCTTGCACTTTCAGTTTTCCGAACTCTGCTCTGTTTGTCCATAGCACTTAGTGCCTCATACATACGTACTGTTCTTGTTTATTTTGTTTATGTATTGTCTGTCTCCCTCTGCTACAGTATAAGCTCCCTGAGGGCAGTGAGTTGAGTCTGTTCTATTTACTAATGTTCACAAGCCCATAAAACATAACCTAGAATGTAGAAGACGATTAATAAATTTTGGCTTTATTTGTTTGTTTCACTTTTTATGAGTAAGCACTTCAAACATCAGAAAAGGAGAGAAGACAGTATAATCAATCACAACTATTAGTATTTTACTATAATTATTTGCTCTACATTTTTGCTAAAGCATTTCAAGTAAACTGTAGATATGATGGCTAATTCCTAATGCTTCAGTATACATCTCTAAATAAATAAGAAAAGATTTCTACATAATTCTAATGCCATTCTATACCTAATAAAATTAATGATAATTCTCTCTCTTTCTTACTTTCCATATCTACTTATAAGTCAAATCTACCTCCTCTTATTTGGAGGTAGATATTATTCACACACATGTGTAGTCCCTTGCCCTTAAACTGGATCAAACCTGTGACTTGCTTCAACCAACATCACGTAGCAAAAGTGACACTGTGCCAGTTCTAGGCCTCAACTTTAAGAAGACCCAGAAGCATCCATTTTGGCTATTGAGAGTCTTGAAGCACCATGTAAGAAGTCTGGCTATCTTGCTGCAGAGACCACATGGAAAGAACCTTCCTCTTGCTTTAGGTAGTGTTTCTCAAAGTCTGGCCTGAAGCCCACTTATATCAGAATGATGTGGGCTGTTTATTTGAAAGGGAAATTTTTGATCCAATTCCAGAATCTCTTGGGCAAGACAGGGGAATCAGCATCTTTTATAACTCTTCCCCACTTTATCCACAGACACAATAAAGTCTAAGTGGCTGCTTAAAGGCTTTCTCCTGCCTGTTCTCCACACTGTTCTAAGCCTACCTTCTTTTTTGTTTTCCAGCAATCTACTGCTCTCCTCTTAGGAGTTTGATCCTGCTGGTTGTTCAAACGCTGGACTAGGATTCTAGAATGGTCTGCCTGGTTCCACAGAGCCAGGTTCTGCCTGGTTCACTCACACTGCATCCACTTTGTCTTTAGGATCCCTCCTGGTTTTGAGTTGCTTCTCATATTCCAGCTGAAGAAACATGACTTTGAAGACCCGAGGTCCTTGGCTCTGCAGATTTGTTCTGATTCCCATCTTATTTCTTAGCCAGCTGCATCAACTCTCCTCATTCTTTAAAAATTCATGGTAAGAGTGTTTAAATATAGTTCAATACATAGTTATATATAGAAAAATATACAATGGCTTTGTCAATGAGAAGTTGACATTAGAGAATTCAGTGAGATCACTTGCTGGGGTGTAGTGAAGGCAAACGCCAAATTTGCAGTAGATTGAAAAATGGGAGCTAGAGGTTAAAGAACATTTTTATCAAGACAGGAAAGACTAAGCATCTTCCATGTGGAGGAGAAGGAACCAATAAGGAAGAAAAAGTTAACAAAATGATGTGTGTGTTGAGAAGTGTGATCCAGAAGGATTATAAAATAAGGTCCGAGAGAAAGAGGGAAGGTATTACAGTTTTCTACTGCTACAAAACAAATTGTCCCAATTATTTTGTATCTCATGATTTGCGGGTCAGGGATTTGGGCAGAGCTCAGCTGGGCAGTTTTTTTTGCCTTGCATAATGTCATATGAGGTTATTTGCCAGATCTCTTGGTGGATGGGTTAGATTTAAAGGTCCAAGTGGCTTCATTCACATGTCCAATAGCCTGCAAGAGTGCCCAGAAGGCTGGACTCAGCTGAGAATGTCAACCACAAGGCACCTATAGGTGGCACTTCCCAGAGCAGTCTCAGGGTAATTGGCCTTCTTATATGATGGCTCGGGTTTCCAAAAACAATATTCCAAATATCCTGGATAGAAGCTTCATGACTTCTTATGACCTAGTCTTTTTTTTTTTTTTTGGATGCATTTATTTATTTGAGAGAGCAGTGTGGGGGGCAAAAGGAGATGGAGAGAAAGAGAATCTCAAGTAGACTCTCTACTGAATGTGGAGCCTGGTGTGGGGCTTGATCTCACGGCCTTGAGATCATGACCTGAGCTGAAACCAAGAGTCGGACACTTCACTGCTTGAGCCACCCAGGTGCCTCATGACCAGTCTTTTAAGTTTCAAAATCACTTCTGATTAATTCTATTGGTCAGGCAAGTCAATATCCTGAGATACTCAGCCCAGATTCAGGGGAGGGGAATTAGACTGCACTTCTTGTGGTAAGAGTGTCAAAGAACTTACAGCCATTTTTAATCTGTTACAAAAGGGGTGAGTTGGATAAAATCAGAGAACACATAAAAGACTTGCCTTGAATATGAAGGGAGACCACCTGTACTAGACTTCCAAATGTTGGAATATCCAGAGCTCTGACCCCAGCTCTCTCCACATACTGGGTCCCTAGGTAATGTCATCTAGTCTTATTGCTTCAAAGACCTTGGTACACTGATAACTTTCAAGTTTATATCTCTAGACCCAAAACTCTCACCTGAGTCCAGATGTGGATATCCAACTCCTTATTCAAAGGATGCCTAGGATGTCTAATAAGCATCTCAAATTTAAGATGGTCAAAACAAAAGTTATTGATTTCTACTCCACCCAAGTCTGCTTTCTCCAGCTTTCCTCATCCTAATAAATAATACAAATATATACTAAGTTGCTCAGGACACATACCTAGAAACCCTACTCGGCTCTTCTCTTTTCCTTACACGACAAACTCAGTCCATCAGTAAGTATCTACTACAAATTCTTCAATAGGTCCTACTGGCTCCAACTTCCAAAATATATCCTGAATCCAATCACTTCTCTCCATTTCCACTCTTTTTTTGGTCTGTTTTAAATATTTATTTATTTGACAGACAGAGATCACAAGTAGGCAGAGAGGCAGGCAGAGAGAGATGAAGGGAAGCAGGCTCCCTGTTGAGCAGAGAGCCCAATGCACGGCTTGATCCCAGGACCCTGAGATCATGACCTGAGCCAAAGGCAGAGGCTTAACCCACTGAGCCACCCAGGTGCCCCTCCACTCTTTTTGTCTAAGTCAATGGCATCATCACCTCTCACTGGTCTCTCTGCTCCACTCTTGATCCCCCCACTGTCCCCCCATCCACATAGCAGCTAGAGTAATCTCTATAAAGTATAAACCAAATACAGTTGACCCTTGAATGATATGGGCGTTAGAGGCACTCATCCCTTGTACAGTCAAAAATCTACATATAACTTTTGACTCCTCCAAAACTTAACTGCTAATAGCCTATTGTTGACCCTAAGTCTTTCTGATAATATACACAACTAACACATATTTTGTACATCATGTATATTATATACTATATTCTTACAATAAGTAAGCAAGAGAGAAGAAAGTGCTAGTCAAAAAATATAAGAAAGAAAATATTTTATAGATATTACTGTAAAAACTCCACGTATAAGTGGACCCATGCAGTTCAAACTTGTGTTGATCAGAGTCATCTACAATACAATTTCCCTCTTTAAAACCCTCTATAGACTTCCCTTTGCAAGCAGAACAACCTACAAACTTATCATCGGATCCATGAGATACTCTTCCCTTGCCACTCCCAGTCTTGCTCTATCTATTCTGGTGTCTATCCTTCCCCTCATTCCCATTGATCCTCTTTGCATTCCAAGAACACACAAGGCTTTTTCTTGGCTCAGGCCTTCTACCTGTTGCTCCTTCTGCTTGGAGAACTCCTCTGTGTCTTCTCCTTTTTGTCATTTAGGTGGTAATAAGTGACTCAAGTGTCACTTCTTCTGAGAGGCCTTCCCTGACTACTGTAGCCAAAGTAGTACTCCACCTCCCCAGTCCCCTGTGGCTTATTATCCTAGTGTACCTTCTTCGTAACATTTATCAGTGCCTGAGTTCTTATTCATTTCTTCTTAATAGGTTTACTGCCTGTCCTCCCTCACTAGAACATAAACAGAAACATAAATAGGGGGGCACTATTACTGTCTGTTTTATTCACAGCTGATTTTCCAGTACTCAGAACACTGTAGGCCCCAAAATAGATATACAATGAACATCATTTAAATTGGTTATTTCCTGGGGCGCCTGAATGGCTCAAGTTAAGCATCTGCCTTTGGCTCAGGTCATGATCCCAGAGTCTGGAGATGAAGCCGTGCATTGGGCTCTCTGCTCAACAGGAAGCAGGAAGTCTTCTTGTCTTCTTCTCCCTCTCCCCCCTCCCCCCACCCATAGTGTTCTCTCTCTCTCTCTCTCTAATAAATAAGTAAGATCTTAAAAAAGAATAAATTGGTTACTTCTTTATTCTGCAAGTGGGTTAAGGAAAGTGGAGGGAGAAAGGGAAACCTTCTTTCCTCTGTAATACGGGATATAAAATATTTGGCTGTTAGAAACAGGACGAGCAGGGATTTCAGAAGGGTAATGAATCATTTTCAACTTTTCTCTCACTGCTCAAACGTAGTATTTTTTTAATTTTTATTTTTTTAAAGATTTTATTTTTTAAGTAATCTCTGCATACAAGGTGGGGCTCAAACCGACAACCCTGAGATCAAGAGACAGTCCTTGCACTGAGTCAGACAGGTGTTCTTCAAATGTAGTGTTTCTTTCTTTCTTCTTCTTTTTTTTAAATCAGTAGTTGAAAATTCTGTTGTTTCAATTCTAATGAACATTTCTTAAAAACTAATTTTATGGAGAAAAGAATTTGATTTCTTACCCTTTTAGACAGCACTGGCTTTCAAAAACACCAATCCCACATCTTTTACAATTCTGGCCTAGAACTGATTTCCTTTAATCCACTGTTCTTATTTTGCTTTTGGTTCTGTTTTTGTTTTCCTTCCTCTCTTTACAGGATCTGCTATATCTGGTCCTGACAACAAAAGACCAAACTCAGGAAAGCACAGGGTCAATGCTTCTCTCCTTATGGCCTTTCATTATAGCCTTAAGTGATTCCTTTCATGCACCCATACCCACACTTCTATCTCTATTTCCTGTCCATAAAGTCTAGGTGTTTTGCAAGAATTAAATTCATAGTTTAATATGCTTCTATCTTTCCTTCCCATCAGCAGTCTATATCTTTTGCAAGATTTAAATACATGCTTGTCAGGGGTGCCCGGGTGGTTCAGTCGGTTGATTTCACTTGCGTCATGATTTTGGGGTCATGAGTCTAGCTCCATGCTCAGTGTGGAGTCTGCTTGTCCCTCTTCCTCTGTTCCTACCCCTCTCTCATGCGGTCTCTCTCTCAAATAAACAAAATCTTTTAAATTAAATAAATAAATAAGTGTCATTTTCTATATTTGAACAAAAAGTTCTATTCAAGGTATATGTGGGCTGCAAAATTTATTTTCTTAAACTTTTTAATCATGTTTCCTTAAAGTGGCTTTTATGACACTTTTTCTTTGGTTCATTTTTATTTGCTCCCATATCTCCTCTAGAATGCTGTGGTGAACTAGAGCTGAGTTGAGTTTACCAAGGTGACGAAAGAATAATTAAACAAAGAACTACTTCTGACAGATGAAAGCACTGTTCATTATTTTCCATAGAGAAATGCTCTTCCATACACAGTATTACAGCTTTTGGGAACCAGATCAACCTGCTGGACATGCTGAACTAGTTCTAGACTATTCCCCAAGTAGAAAGCAACATGTGTGATTCATTTCTGAGACCTTTCAGAAAGCCAAACATGTTCCGTGTGATATCGCATGTTGATAACTTCATTCTGGTTTAGGAATTCCTTTCCTTTCTGTGGTTCACAAGTGCGGCCAAAACATTAGAACAGACATGGACACGCAGCGATCACCAGTCGGTGGCCAGGCACCCTCACACCTGGAGGGCAGGACCCTCGCACCTAGCCCAGACTAGGCCTTTTAGGAACAAGCCTCTGTTCATACGTGTGTCTACAGACCAAGAACTCTAAGAAAACAAACATTGCTTAAACCTCTTTTAGCCTCTATATGATCTGGAATCTTGATTAGGGAAAGCTTATTTTTAGAGTTTTTGGTCAACCACACATGCAGGAGGAAAGAACACAAAACCACTCTGCATGTCTGTCTGTGATTTGTTCCTCCTGTTGAACAGCAGGCATGGGCTGGGACTTTGCCTGAGCTATTTCCTTACCTCCAAACAGATCTGGATGTAAACTATTCCTAGACTAAATAAACAACAGTTTAACTAATTCTTGCAAATCTCCAAAGAAGATTCTGCAGCTTATAGCAATTCTTACTCCACCCTGCCAAAAGTAACCTTTGTTTTCCCAGGCCATATTTGGGGGATTTTTCTTTTTTTTTGAAGATTTTGTTTATTTATTTGACAGACAGATCACAAGTAGGCAGAGAGAGAGGGGGAAGCAGGCTCCCCGCTAAGCAGAGAGCCTGATGTGGGGCTTGATCCCAGGACCCTGGGATCATGACCTGAGCCAAAGGCAGAGGCTTTAACCCACTGAGCCACCCAGGTGCCCCGGATTTTGAGTATGTTGATGACAAGGTGGGTGGTATTTGGTTCTATATTCCTACTCTGGTGTTCTTACAAGGACACCCGACTTCCTTTCATTATCTTGGCCCTCAAGTGGTCTCTCAGTCCCTGGGAGATTTTTCGTTGTTGCTCCAGGATCAGCCTTGTGCCAAGACTGCCGCCAGGACTCTGCCAGTCTTTCCCCACTCCTGCTGAGGCTCTGCTCAAAACCGATGGGGAGGTGTGGGGACTTCTACCCCCTTCCTTCTGGTGATTAATGCAGATCTTTCAGCAGTAAACTAGCCCTCAGGGTAATGCAGTTAGTTTCACCCTCACCTTTCTTCTTGTGAAGGACTTAAAACAAGTTTTCTCAGACACTAGGCCAGAAAAGCATTAATCTGCGTCATAATAAGCAATTCATAGGCAGACAGCTATGTCTCTTGGTTTCCTGATGAATTTTAAGAAGAATTTCCTGTCCTCCAAAGAAGTCCCAACCCTTTCCCCAAAAATGGTTAGAAAAGGTCTCTTTCTTCTTATTTGGTTTAGGAAATAGCATGAGGGTATTTTGGGAACTGGCCATCAATCCCAAATTCTTGTATCATTTCCTCCAGAAGGCTTTGAGGCTTTGAGACCTACATGCAAATAGTACTCTCTTACTCTGGTATCTTATACTTAGACCAAGTGAACTTATAAATTATACATCTTTCTATCCCCGTAGTTGACCAAGGTGGGCCTTGTCTATACAGCATCTCCAACACTTTCCAGGGGGTAATGGAGTCCCCAAGGAGTTACGGTATATACCTCTGTCTCATTCTGCACAGTGATTCTTGGCACCAGCTTCTTGTTTCCACTAGTTTCAACTTCTTCTAGTCCTTCCACCCTCCACCCAACTCCTACACATTGTGATTATAAAGCTCAGAGATATTAAAAAGAGCCAACACCAATTCATTAAACACACACACACACACACACACACACACACACACACACACACACACAAGTTTTGAGCTCTTGGATTTAAATTATTCCAAAGATGGAAAAATGTTTGCTGTTTCTTTGGAGACAAAATAGGCAACACTTTCAAGTCAATGTTCAGAATTACCTTCCTAATGTCTATTAGCTGCAAACAAAACAGGCTTTTAGAGTTTGCCACCACCATAACCCAAGCCACCATCATCTCTTGCCTGGACTCTTAAACCAATTTACCTATTTCTGCTGTTCCCCACGTCCAACATTCTCCACACAATCTCCAGTGTTCATTTAAAATCAGGTCCTGTCATTTCCTTGTTTAAAACCCTTTGATGGCTGCCCATTTGACAAAGAATGGAATCCAAACCCCAAACTCTAGCCTCCAGGGCCCTGATTGGCTTACCTCTCCAAACTCACCTCCTGTACTCCCATCCCACCCTCAGCCCCACTCTTCTCCAGTAGTATAGTCCTCTCTCCCTTCCAATGCCCCCGACAAGCTCTTTCTTCAATTAGGACCTTGTACTTGCTGCTCCATTGCCTGGAAAGGCTATTTTTCTGGTTCAGTCCATAACTGGCTCCTTCGTACTCTTTAGGTTTCAGATTAAATGTCACCTTCCCAGATGGGCCTTCCCTGCCCATCCTGTTATGGTAATGATAATTACTATATTGCTACTACCTCTATAGTCATAGTAGTGGTAGCATAATTTAACATTGACAATAGATAAGACAAATAGTAGGTTGTCCCTATTATTCTCTATCATTGACCACTGTTACTTCCTTCAAGACGTTCTTGTCCTTCATAACTTTCTATTTGTTTGCTGGCTTCTCAACAGGATGAATATTGTTTGCCTTGTTCACTGCTAGGTCCCTATCTCCTGGTAGAGTGACTAGCATATATACTAGGCAATTAGTAAATACTTGTTGAAGCAATAAATTTTGAGGATTAGAAAGTAATTTTGAAGTCATTTTATCCATCTAGTCCCTTACCCTAATCCAGGGCTTTATTTTCAGCCCTCTGTCATGCAGAGGTTACTTTTAATAGTGGTGTTTATACTGGCGGAGAACAAAAAAACAAAAACAAAAACAAAAAAAACAGCAGGGAGGAGCTGTTTCCCTTTTCCTAATTGATTTTACCTTACTTGTCCTGACATCAGCTTTGCTTTTTACCACATAGACAAATAATCATATGAGTCATTTATTCTTAGCTAAACAGCTAATCATATGGCCACTCCTTTTGGGGAGGGTTGTTATACTCGAATGGGTTTTAGACTAATTATCATCTAGTTCATGGAATCGTAAAGATTTTGTCTATTAATATCTCTAATTAGCCTTTAATGAAGCATTTTCCAAACCATAGGCTTAAACTGTGTAGTGAGTAATGATATCTATTTATTATATCACAATTGGCACTTGAAAAATTGACTAGAAAATACAAGAGTGCTTTGCATATGGTAAAGATAAGTATTGTCTGGTGACTCTTTTGTTTCAATCATATATTTGATTGTGTATACATGTGTGTACTATGTATGTCTTGAAGCAAAATATATTTCTTACTGTGGGAAATAAACTAATAACAGCAAAAACAAGGTCTGAATGCCACTGCTGAAATAAACTCTCAATGTCTTATGGTAGAAAGGAAGCTATCTGACAGTCTTAGAGTGGCATTTGGGTTGACCTTCTGGGCCCTTTTCAGCCAGAGTGTTGAGGCTGTTCAGGACTGAGGGGGATGAGAGTGTTAATTCTGCCATACTTCTAAATGGAAGCACTATCTTGGAGCCTGGAAACAGAAAAATGTCAAAGCAACGTGGAGACCACATCAGCTATTTGAAATAAACTACAAATACACCAAATACATTATTATTTTCCTTTTAGTTCTTCAGTACTTTTCTCTGTATTCCTGTATCAGCATAACTTTGGCTTAGCAGATTATGGCCAAAATGGCCAGGAATCTGGTAGGAGTTGGGTTGGAAGGGAAATGAATGAAGAGGTTCAAGAGTTAGGCCCCAAAAGAACATTATGAGTTCTCCTTTTTTGTGCCAATTTTCTTCTGATGGCTTCTCCTTTTACAGAGAAGCAGGAAGCAAGATCACTCACTGGGAAAAGGATGGAAGTTAGAGGAGAGGAGAAGGCAGGAAGCCATGGGAATATGAATGCATTAAGGAAACATGATTATGGGCAGGACTAAAGGATGTGTATTTAAAGTGGGTCTAGGGGCACCTGGGTGGCTCCCTCAGTTAGGCATCTGACTCTTGGTTTTGGCTCACATCATGTCCTCAGGGTGGTGAGATCCATCCCTGTGTCAGGCTCCACACCAGCAGTTCATCTACTTGGATTCTCTCTCTCCCGCTCCTGCTCCCCGCCCCAAACCCCCAAACCTGCTCTCTCTCTTTCTCAAATAAATAAATAAATCTTAAAAAAAAAATAAAGTGGGTCTAGTGAGGACAGTACATGTTCAGCTGGGGGATGCAGGCATGAGGCAGTCAGAGTTGAATTTAACCACAAATGAAAGATAGGCTTTGTTTAGGGAGATTGAATAGCATAAACAAAGTCTGAGTGCCTGGAATTACATGGTATAAATATACTAAAAAAAAAAAAAAAAGTTTCTAATAATCAGCAATTCATGCTAGATCCAATGTCCACCCAGGAAGCTGAGAAACAACCTGGCGCTCTCTTCCTGCAAGTGAAATGGGTAGCACCCCACACTGAATTAAAGAGGCTAACTGGAGGTCTCCCCAGGCCTTCTGACTTAGCTCTGAATCTCTGCTACAAGGGTCATTCAGGTATCTGATTGAGCCACCTGTTTTCATCTTTCACAATGTCAGGAGGGGCTTATATTACCACATGACCAGAAAGAGTTGAAAAAGACTGAGACCCCACTATGAAGTGAGAACTATAAACAGTTCACTAGACAGTTAATTTCAGCAAAATTCCAGAATATGTCAACAAACCATAATTAATTTCAGTGGGGGATTTATATTTTTCCACAGTGAGAAGCCAGTAAAGCTAGGGATTTAGGTCTAATCTAATATGATGCCTTCTTTTCTTGCATTAATCAAATCCAGACTCAACTAATCCTCTTCTGTGTAATCCCCTGTTTTTATCTTAAGACATCCCCCCTTAAGACATGTACCTTGTTTTATCTGAGTCTTTATAAACATCTACAAAAAATGTTCACTCTCTACTTCATATTTATTGACAATGATTTTTGTCTTTCATTCAACAAATCTTTATCAAACATATGTTGTATGACCAGACCATATCTGGCCCTGGACATGCGAAGTAAACAAGTAAAATTGTCTCTGTCCTCCCAGAACTTTCTTTCTTAAATAAGCAGTCACAGTGGGTTGTGCTAGGTGCTTAGAAAAGATGAAATATAGAGTTGTCAGATAAAATATAGATGTTCAGTTAAATTTTAATTTCAGATAGATAATAATGTATTAGTATAAGTATATCCCATGTAATCTGCACCCCTATAGAAGTTCAGGACAGAAGTTTTTAACCTCGTCTAAGGAGATGAGAATAGCTTCCTGAAGAAAGGGACTTTTAAGGGGCCCCTGGGTGACTCTCTCATTAAGCATCTGCCTTTGGCACAGGTCATGATCTCAGGGTCCTGGGACTGAGCCCTGCATCGGGTCCCCTGCTCAGTAGGAAGCTTGTTTCTCCCTCTCCCACTCCTCCTGCTTGTGCTCCCTCTCTCTATCAAATAAATAAATAAAATCTTTAAAAAAAAAAAAAAGGGAAGGGACATTTAAATCTTTTTATTTATTTATTTATTTGACACAGAGAGAGAGAGAGAGAGAGATCACAAGCAGGCAGGTGGGGGCGTGGGAAGCAGGCTCCCCACGGAGCAGAGAGCCCGATGCAGGGCTCGATCCCAGGACCCTGCGATCATGACCTGAGCCGAAGGCAGAAGCTTAACCCACTGAGCCACCCAGGTGCCCCAAGAAGGGACATTTAAACTGAAACCTAAATTGTATTTTATGTACCAAGTCGTTATCAGTGATCATTGCAAAGTAGGACCTAGTTCTCTCTGCAAAGTGCCTTGCCCATTCTTGGGGTGTGGCCATTGTCTCTCTCTCCAAAGTGTTTTCCCATAGTTTGAGGAGAGAAGGTCTTTTAAACTCTTCTCTTTTATGTAAAAAAGAACAACTTTCAAATTGGAGTCTAAGTTGAAAATTTGTTGTCCTCATTTGACAGAAAATGGCAGCCATATAACTTCCTGTGCTATACTATTAAGTACTCTTCTGGGTTACAGAGGCTCAAGATTTTAAGGTTTTATCACTTATGCCCATGCCCATTTAGGAAACACAACCTATTTATTGGTGGTATAATTTTCAAGATGGATTTTTTTTTTAAGATTTTATTGACATATAGAGAGATAGTGAGAGGGAGAGCACAAGCAGGGGGAGCTGCAGACAGAGGGAGAGGGAGAAGCAGGCTCTCTGCTGAGCAAGAAGCCCAATGTGGGTGTTGATTCCAGGCCCCTGGGATCATGACCTGAGCTGAAGGCAGATGCCTAACTGACTGAGCCACTCAGGTGTCCTCAAGATGAATTATTTATGTATAGTCTTCAAATAGGGTACACTTTGGATTTAAATAAAGAGGACTTTAAAACACACACACACGGGGGTGCCTCTGTGTGTGTGTGTGTGTGTGTGTGTGTGTGTATAGGCAACTCTCTTTCCCTCTCCCTCTGCCCCTCCCCACCCCTGCTCTCTCTCTCTCAATATATAAATAAATAATTAGAATTATATGTTTGTGTGTGCATAGACACACACACACACACACACACACACACACACACACACACATACAATTTATACTAGAAATGCTATCCCAGGTTTTTCCCTGTCTGAGTCTCTTCTGTTGTTCTCTATCTGTCTTCAGGGCTATTTCTGACTATTGTACAGTGTAAGAATGCCAGCTGTTTCTGGGGAAAACAACAAGCAAACCAACCCTTACCACTTCTCAATAAATGATACTAAAAATACTAGAATATACTTCTATGTTTCTCAGGGACTAGATTATTTCAATCAGCCCATTTATAATCATTTGAACTTGTTAACCACCAAATCAGATGGGCAAGACGTGAAGGTGGTGAAATCAATTCTTTTGGATAAACTCCATCATTGTCACCTACAGAAAAAGTAACTATTTATATTTTTAGGGAATATTGTCACAGAGAGAAAAAAAAATTACCAATACCTCTCTCAACTCTCTTTCAGTCTGACCTTCAAGGTCAAGACATCCATCAAGAAGGCCTGTCTGTGGAACTGCAGACCATCACACCCCTGGCTGCCCTTTAGCTCATTGGCTTTCCCTAAGGGGAGAGATCTGCCCTGCCAGGATCTACAAGGTCTATAGCACGGCCCTTGTGTAGTGGACACATTTTGGAACATCCTGGTGGCTCACAGTGAACCTTTAACTTGTTCCTCACCCACAGCAACATCTGGCCACAGCCACTGGACTGGGACAAGGCTACTGACGCAAGCTGAGCAGAGCCCCTTTGCAGGGAATTTGGATGTGGGGGATGGAAGAGAGAAAGAGAGAGAATGAGTCTTTCCATGTGGCTGGATCTATAAAAGTAAATTTGGGAGCTGTGGCTGCCATCTGCCAGCTGCCATATGGCTCAAATAACTGAGAAAGCCAGATGCTGAGGGAAACAATGAAGTGAGAAACAGGGAGTTCTCTGAGTTCTGCTGACCTTCCTGTTGCAGTCCTGACACCTGGCTGCTTATATTCCTTAGCTCAGTGACACCCTTCCTTTCTTCCAGTTTCTCTTTTTTCTGTTTAGAGTAGTTCAAGTTGGGTTTCTACTATTTGTAAACATAAACATCCTGAGGAGTCAGTCATACAGTGCCTGGCTGTCTCAGTCGGCGGAGCTTGTGACTCTTGATCTCAGGATTATAAATTCGAGCCCCACATTAGGTGTAGAGATGACTTAAAAATAAAATCTTAAAAATAAACCCCCAAACAAAAAAACATCCTGAGGCATCCTGATGGTTGGGTGTTCTGTCCCACAAGCCCCATGGTGAGACACTGTTCCTCCAGGTATCCTGTCATGGGCACAATGCTCTTTCCTTAGCTCCTTATCAATCCTGCTGGGCAAGTCAAATAAGAAAATATGCATGAAGTGGAGTGGGAAGAACCAGACAGAACTGAATTCATATCTAACTATATCACTTTTTCCCTGTGGGATCTTCAAGTTCCTTAAGCTGTCTGAACCTCCATTTATCAATATATTAACATCTGCTTTGCAGGGTTGATTAAATGAAATAATGTATATAAAAATTCTAGAAGAGGATAAGCACATGGTAGGCACTCTGTATCTGATGACTACAGATGAAATCATGGAATGGTGACCTATAAATACTCTGGCTCTTGGCCCAGTAACTATGGCGATGCTGACTTGGTATCCAGGGGCATGTGTAAGTGGTTCTTTCACAGTAAGCAATGAGATACTTAGGTGGTTTTCAATTTTTATGATATTAACACTACCTTGTGATGAGCATCCTTACAACTAAATCTTCAGGCACATATATTTTTATTTTCTTAGGATAAATTCCTCTTAAGTGAAAGCACAGGTATGTTGTTCTGGTTCTTGATGCATATTGCCAAAATTCCTTCCAAAAACCTGAACTTAGTTACACCTCCATCAGCAGTGTATGCCTAGGTATCAGTTTGGTAGACAACCAGCTATCCTCCAAAGTCACTCTCCCTTTCTTCCATAATTGAGGTTGAGCAGAGTACATGGTGGCCCAGGCTGCCTGCATTTCCAGGCTCCCCTTGCCACCAACTGTGGCCCTGAAACTAAGTTCTTACCATTGGTTCAAGAGATTTGCAACTTCCATATCATTTACATAAAAGGAAACTCCTTGCTCTCCAGTTCTTCTTTTGCTCCGTCTCCCAGGCTGAGACTAAAGCCCACCTTAGACATGTAAATGAGGAGAGCATTGTAGGGATGGCAGAGCAAAAAGCTTGAAGGACCTTGGGACACTATATGACTTCATGGAGCAGAAACCCATTCCTTTAGTAGCCTGGAGTGCTCACCTCCAACCTGTTACATGTCTCTTTGCTACAAAAATCTTAGCTGCTGCTGCTTCTTCTTCTTTTTTTTAAAGATTTATTCATTTGAGAGAGACAGAGACAGAGTACAAGAAAGGGGAGAGGGAGAGGGAGACTGGAAAGCAGGCTTCCAGCTGAGCACAGAGCCAGATGCGGGGTTAATCCCAGGACCTGGAGATCCTGACCTGAGCCAAAGGCAGATGCCCAACCATCCAAGCCACCTAGGCACTCTTTAGCCTGTTTCTTAATAGCATAGTAAGGGTTAAAACATTTTTATTAGTAATAGACATGTTGGAATACTAATCACTTGTATACAATTAGTAGGTTATGTATGACTATGTTATCTTTAACAGCCCAAATGATGTATCTTCTCCTTAACATGTTTCAGTATTTCATTTTTAAATAAGGATTATTTATATCTGCTTTAGGAAAAATTTCCTTTATTACAAAAGTGCACCAGGTTTTCATTTCACTCACTCTACCCTTCGTTTTCACAAGCATCAATGCATAGTGTGCCTTTCCTTACAGTGAGCTACTGAATTACAGGCATATAATTGACGTAAACAGATTAAAATATATACTGTAGAGTTCCTTGTTTATTTCCAAGTATAAATTCACAGTTGATTATCATATTTTGTGAATTACAGGTCAGAGTTCTACAATCCACTATGGACTGTAGTGACCATAGTCTAATTTTTTTTTAAAGATTTTATTCATTTATTTGACAGGCAGAGATCACAAGCAGGCAGAAAGGCAGGCAGAGAGAGGTGGAAGCAGGCTCCCTGCTGAGCACAGAGCCCGACGAAGGGCTCAATCCCAGGACCCTGGGATCATGACCTGAGCTGAAGGCAGAGGCTTTAACCCACTGAGCCACCCAGGTGCCCCCCATAGTCTAATTTTTATAAAAGTACCTCCCTTGCTATTATATGGCCAGAAGTTAACTAATTCTCTCCTGTGGAAGCTTGTGGAAGTGTGTTTATATTACACTGATGCTCTATCATCATGCATTTGTTGGATTACATATGAGATCCATCATATGAAATCCATATAATCCATCATATGTTGGATTATGTATGAGAGCTTCTAGATTATTTATGGATGATTTTAGAAATAAAGAGAACATTAAGGGGATTCATGCAAATTATCACTAAACAGATGTTTAATATTTTCTTGCTCATTAAGTAAACAGCAAATCGTTCTGTGAGTAACACCTTCTTTGCTCTCTTTTCTCAAGGATCGCAGCTCTGTGTTGTCTATTGCCCATGTCTGAAAACAGTTCCTTCATTTATTTTATCCAGTTTTATCGTTATTTACTGTGAGAGGGTAAATCCATTATTCTGTTGTAGCTGAACCAGACATCACTATGAAATTGTCTTTTTACTTTAATGCCATATGATGAAGACTGTCGTATATTAAGACTGGCCGTTCACTGATCCTTGAAGGTAACCACGATTCTCTCCATTTTTCTTCTCTCCTCCCTCATCTGCTGCTGACTCTAAGTCCCTTTTCATCTCTTCTGTACTGCACAACTTCTGCTTCTCATTACTTTGGTTCCCTGAAGGCCAAATATAACGGTCTCTGTCTAAGAATCTTTTCCACTCCCACCTCAGCTCCTCCTACCAACTACTAACTTGCCCTCTGTATCTCACACTGGAACTCTTGAAGAAATCACCTGATCACTACCCTGCCCTACTCTGGTGGAATTTGGGGGGCCAAGGCCTTTTTCCTAGCTGTGGCAAGGAAAGTTGCTGAAAGAGAGAAGTGGACTGGTCTCTCTGCAGAACATGGCCACCCAGGACTTATTCATCAGGAAACACAGGAATAGTTCCACTTGAAGGAGGAGTCAGTATGGCAGTCACTGAGATTGGCCCTATAGCAGTGATTTATTTACAAATCTCTCTTCTTCTAAATTGAGGGTGGGAGGCATGTTTTAGGCATTCTTTAATGCTCAATGCCCTGCATGCTTGGCCCATAGTAGGTCCTCAGTAAATTTTACTGAATGAATGAATGAATTGATGAATGGCTATCTTGGCTACCCAGCAAGACTGCTGGCTCCCTTGACTGGCCCCAGAGTTTAACACAGATCCTTAAAATTAATAAATTACAAGACTACCCTGGGGATTGTTTTAATAAATGTTCTTTTTAGAAAATAATTGAAGTACTATTAGAAGGGTTTTGTGATTTTGCTTTAATGATTTTAATTCGTATTCACATCAATTTTTAGTCTGTTTTGGAGTAACCCGGGATAAGAATTTGTCTTCTCATGCATCTTAAATACTCCCCAATTAGAATTTTAAAAACACTCATTTAGATTGGTTTTCCTTAATTTGTCTGAATAATATTTTACACAGTTCTCTGCCTAATGAAAATTCCTTTCTGCAGATAGCAGGTATGCCTTGATTTGTTGACTTTCCTGTGAGCTAGTAAGTCATTGACCCAGAAGTTGCAGTGAAGGTGGTTTGCATCACGAATAGCATAATCATCCCCATAGTAACAGGGAGCCTTCTTGCCTACTACTTCTTCCCATATCTTTGTTAAGTTTAAAGGAGGAAATCATTATTTACTTTAGATTTGATGTTCTGATGTTTTCCAGGACACAAATTCCTAACCTCGGTATTGTTGTGTATAAAACATCCCCATAGCTACAAGAAAAATTGTATTTTTATAAAATAATACCTTACGAAATGAAAAAATGATATGCCAATTCTACAGCATTTTAAGATTCAATACCTTTTTTTCTCAATTTTGCATCCCAATTATGAAGATATTGGAATTAAACTATACTCAGCTAACTGGCTAATTCATGACTCTTACACATTTTGTAAAGGCAACCACTAAGTAGCATTATAGGTTTAATTTGAAAATACGTTTGGGAACACCTGGGTGGCTCAGTCAGTTGGGTGTCTGACTCCTGATTTCAGCTCAGGTCATGATCTCATGATCTCAGGGTCCTGGGATCAAGCCCCACGTCGAGCCTTGTGCTGAGCCCTGTGTTGGTCTCTGTGCTCTGCAGGGAGTCTGCTTGTCTCTCTCCCTCTGCTCCCTTCCCTACCCTCCTGCTCTCTCTCTAAAATAAATAAATGAATAAATAAATAAAATTTTTAAAAGCAGAAAATATGTTTGCTTATTAAAAATAATTCCTGTTCTTTATAGTTAAATTAGAAAATAATGACAGGCCAAACGAAGATTCAATAATGTAGTAATCTCCCTTCCCCATAGCTCATTATGTCTTTCCAATACCTTTCCATTAAGTGTGTCTGTGGGTGTGGTGGTGGCAGAGAAAGGACAAAGAGATAGAAAGGTGCCTTCTCACTCAGGTAACCCTCCACCACCCCCAGCCAATACATTTTGCTCTGTATCTCAAGTTTTTTATTTAACAATATATTGTGGTATAGAATTGTCAAATCACTATATGGTACACTTGAAACTAATATAACACTGTATATTAACTATGCTGGAATTAAAATAAAACAAAATTCAAAAATCATAAAAATAAGGAAAAAGAAAAACCACCCCAACATATCGTGAACATTTTTCAAATATATGGTTGACCCTTGAATAAGACCAGTTTGAACTGTGAGAGTCTACTTATACATGGATTTTTTCCATAATTACAGTAATGTAAATGTAATTTCTCTTCCTTGTGATTTTAATAACATTTCCTTTTCTCTAGCTTACTTTATTGTAAGAATACCGTATATAACATACATAACATACAAAATATGTATTAATTGACTATGCTATTAGCTTTTTGTCAACAGCAGGCTATTAGCAGTTAAGTTTGAGGGAAGTCAAAAGTTATACATGGATTTTTAAATGCATGGGGTTGGCACCCCTAACTCTCTCATTGTTCAGGGGTTAACTGTATTTACTACACTGTCATTTTTATTGGTCGACTAACATAGATGTTTTGTTGAATGACTTTACCATATTTTATTTAACCAACACCACTTTTGTTGGACATTTTAATTTTTTCAGTTTTTCACCAATATCGAACATAAACCCAAAAAGAAAAAGGAGATAAAAAGGGACAGACAGGGGAGGAGGGAGGGAGAGGAGAAGCAAGGAGGGAAACTGCAATAAACATCTTGTGGCATATATCATTAATTACTTCCCGAGTGTATATTTCCTTGGCACTATTTGAAGTGGAATTGCTGGTTAATAGGTATGCATCTTTCAGACATTTTGTCAAAGAGCAATTGAGATTATCCTCTCTAACCCTGGATATTATCTTTTAAAGTAATCCTTACCAATTAAATAGGCAAAGTTGGCATGATAATATGCATTTTTTATTACTGATGTAAAGGAAAAATATTCATCTTTAGTGATCCTTTTTATCCTTTTCTATCCTACCTGCAGAAGTCCTTTACCCAGTTTTCTATTTATCTTTTTCTTGTTGATTTGTAAGACTTCTTAGCCTTTTGTCCTTATCACTCCACCTTTTTAATGTAATCACTACCCACACTGTGGGCTCAAACTCACAATCCTAAGATCAAGAATTGCATGCTCTACTTCCTGAACCAGCCAGGCAGGCACCACACATTTTCTTCTTTCTAATTTGGCATTGTCCTTTAATTTTGGGGTAATTTTTTTTTTCCTTTCCAGTTTGGGACTTGTCTTTTTATTTGTTGGTGATTTCTGAAACAGTTTTTAATTTTTTATGTATTTTATTTATTTTTTATAAGATTTTATTTTTAAGTAATCTCTACACCCAATGTGGGGCTTGAACTTACAACCCCAAGATCAAGAGTCGAATGTTCTACCAGCTAACCCAGCCAAGCACTCCATTTTTAAAATGTATTTTCAAAAATCAATCTTTTGCTTTCCATTTCAAGCAATATATTTCCCATTTCCAAGATTATATAAGTATTTTTAATATTTTCTTTTAATAATATTATGATTTTTTTATATTAAAATCTTTACTCCACCAGGAATTTATTTTGGCACACTTTTTTTTCCTTCAAACAATTAAGCACTATATCCTTAATTTATTGCTTTATTTATACTTTCCTTGCTAATTAGGAATGTCACTTATTGGTGCGCCTGGGTGGCAGCTAACTTCAGTTCAGGTTGATCTCAGAGTCCTGGGATTGAGCCCTGTGTCGGGACTTCTTGCTCAGTGGGGAGTCTGCTTCTCCCTCTCCATCTGCCCCTGTTCCTTTCACAGCTCATGCTCTCTCTCTCAAATAAATAAATAAGTAAAATCTTTTTTAAAAATCCCACTAATTGAGCCTGGGTGGCTCAGTGCGTTAAGCCTCTGTCTTCGGCTCAGGTCATGATCTCAGAGTCCTGGGATCGAGCCCTACATCAGGCTCTCTGCTCAGCAGGGAGCCTGCTTCCTCCTCTCTCTCTGCCTGTCTCTCTGCCTACTTGTGATCTGTCTGTCAAATAAACAAATAAAATCTTTTAAAAAAAAAGCCATTTATCTACCTGTATCTGAATAACTTTGAATTTTAATGTGAAAATATAGAGCTTCTTGATAGATCTAACCATTTTCCCTCTCAATCAGCAATTGTGTGGAAGACAAAGAGATGTCAATTCAAATGCCAGAAAGATACTGAATGAATCTCTGGCTCCTTTTTTTAAAATCAGAAAATGTTCAAAATATTTTAACACTATCATTGCTAAAATCAACTTATGCTATTGAATATTTTTAAGTAAATGTCTTTTTCTTTAATCAAAATGTCTTACCTAATAATTATCTATATATCTTAAATTTTTTATTGCTATGTATCTGGGCTGTAATGACATATATTTTATGATCATATTTTGCTCAGTAAGCGAATAAGATACTCCTAATGTATTATGCATGGTAAGTGCATACATGTATATATTTATCATCACTATTCAGAAGCTAAATATTATTTATGAATTTCAAGTGCTCAACAAATTTTATATACATGGGTAACTTTCAATAAGGTGTTCATAGATCTTAAAGTTAAATGTATTGGTTCATGTCTTTCCAATACAGTCAATATAATTCACCATGGAAACTGAGGTCAACTTTGCTATCCTTTAAATTGAAGCTGCAAACACAGAGAAGCATCTGTGTAAAATTTGGATCTACTTTTGTGCTTTAGATGTTCCTTTGGTCTAAAAAAAATCACACATGCACAAACAAACATACACAGATCACATCTGATCAAAACAATAAAACCTACCTATAGTTTTGGTTAAGATGATAGGTTTGATGGTGAACACTGTAAACTGGGATTTACTTGGAAACAATGACTTTTTCAACCACTTTTCCTGTCATATAGCCAGAATTAAGTCAGTTATGATCATATGTTCCTGAAAATACTGTAATTGGTCATTTAATCCATGTAGGATCTCATTGTGGTAAATGTTGACTTTAACCATGACAGTGATTTAGGTCATATTACATAACCACAGTCATAAGGATAAATCTGCAGAATTTATATTTGGTCACTTCAAGAACGGATAAATATATATATATATATATATATACACACACACACACACACACACACACACTTTTCTTCCCTTATACATATTCTAAGGTACTTTTAGAGATATTTTGGTATATTTGATAAATGTTAAAAATAATACTTGCTATCAAACACCAAGAATAAATCCTGTGTGTGAGCCTGACTGAAAAAAGAGCTACACAGTGATTACCAAGAAAATGGCCTGTGAATAGTTTGGGCAGAATGTCTAAAGCCTGTTCTTTTCCCAGTGCTCACTTACAGTAAAGAAAATAAGCCAGGTCCCTGGGGAATTTAGCCTGAAAAAGGCTTATTTTGCCTCTCCTGAGAGACAAATTTGATTTTATCTGTTGGCTCAAATTACGAATTGTGGCTCTTTTCCAAATCAGGACTTGAGGATTTTTTTTTAATGTATGTTTCTAATTTCCTTCCCTTTAATCATGCTTTCTATGGATTATTGAGAATATCTACCACTCAATCTCCATAGGACTCTCACAGATCGTTTCTATTTTGCCTACTCTAACTTTCTGTTCCATGACAAGAATCGCTTGATCAATTGCCTCCACTTTTCTTATAAAATCCAGACTTCTGAGTGCCTGGGTGGCTTAATCAGTTAGGCAGCTGCTCAGGTCATGATCTTAGGGTGCTGGGATACAGGCCCACACTGAACCCTGCACAGGGCTCCCTGATGAGCGGAGAGTCTGCTTCTCCCACCTTCCTTCTCTTCCCCTCCCCACTCCCCACTTGTGCTCACCTTCCTACTCTCACTCTCTCTCAAAAAAATAAATAAAATCTTAAGAAAAAAAAATCCAGATTTACCTGCCAGTCTTAAGTAGGTGATGATACTTTCCTTTGGATTGTTTCAGGCTTAGAACAATCTTTCCTGACCTGTCTTCTTCAGTTCATACTCTTTGTTATGTTCTTGTATATCACTCCTGGTGTTCATAATCCAAAGTGATGGAGACAGATCTGTGGACCACACATTGCTATTTTCATTTAATGGCTTAGTTCAGATCCTTTTTATTGAAAGATCCAGAAACACAGGAATGATGCAATTATGTCCATCTTATGCACCACTATAAATCCAGTGCCTATCATGGTATGCTTAACACATTTTTATTGAATTAATGATAATGGCCACTGGGGTGCCTGGGTGGTTTAGCCCCTTAAGCATCTGACTCTTGATTTCAGGTCAAGTCATGATCTCAGAATCCTTAGATAAAACCCCACATTGGGCTCAGCACTGGGCATGGAGCCTGCTTAGGATTCTTTCTCTCTGCCCCTCCCCTGTTCTCTTCCTCTCTTAAAAAAAAAAAAAAAAAAAAAGTAATAATAATAACAGCCACTATTTTACAAATCTGCTTATCAAATGACAGGTATTCTACCATGCACAAGGCTATCTTCATTTTATAGATGAAAAGACTTAGAAAAATTAAGCAACTTGTTCTTGTTCACAAGTCTAGCTAAACTTGAAGAGCCAAGACATGATTTTTTTTTTTTTTTAAGCCAAGACATGAGATAATCCTGGATATAAAAGGCTCAGCACCCAGACTCAATTCGCACACCCAGTGCAGTCAATATAACATAACTATGGAGAAGGGTTGTTCTAGAGCCAGACAGCATGAGTTTAAACGCTGACTATCACTTAAGAATTAATCTGAACTCTCTGTGCTTCAGTTTCATCATCTGTAAAATGGAGACTATTTATGGAACAAATACACATTGGTTCCCTGTCCTTCCACCTCAGGGCTGTCTTCAGTTTGCTGCATTCTTTGTTTGGTTTGACACAATCCATGCTGATGATCACCAAGAGCTAAGACCTCCAGAAATGAAGGTCTAAATCACTCTAGCAGGCAAAATCCTCAGGCAGCTGAGACATTAGCTGCAAGCAAGGAAATTTGGAATGGGCCAGTTATACTCTCATTAACAGTAGCAGGAATGAGTAGTCTGCACATATATTGCTGGAATGTCTGAGACTAAAAAATTGCTCTATTTTTTCCCTTTTAAATGAAGAACTATCCTTGTTTTCTTTTTCCTTTCTTTCTGTAGCAACCATTGCCATCCCTGTCTCCAACAATTATTTATAGGGTATACTGGTATAATTATACTGACCATTTAGTCCTCGTATTCCAAGACCATGAGAACCACACCTGGATGAAACTGCCAGAACTGAAGGAATGGGCATTTTACATCCAGAGATCAGGACCAGGAAAGCGACAACCCCAGGACATTCCTTCCTTTAGTTGGAGGTATCTTTGGACTTGGAAAGAACTTGCCTTTGGGCAAGTTCAGGGGCTTTTTGTACTAGAATGGCTAGGTCAAGAAGCTGGAGGCATTTTTTCACTGCACATGTGGGGAAAGGCAAATAAAATAATAAAACACAACAGATTCCCCTTAGGCCAGCCACAACAGCTCACAGGCACACCTCCCTCCCCAGCACAGGGGTGGAGCAGCAGCAAATGTCCACATACATGACTTAGAATCTAGTCATGGCTAAGGGATGGGGGGCAGAAATCTGACCCAAACTGGCCAAACAGACTTGCTCCCCTGTAAAACTGAAATTTTGAACTGAGATGCAAAGAGACAGGGAGTTGTTTACAGTCCACCAGGAAGAGTTTTAGGATTCCTACTACATAATTTCCCTGGCTATACAATCCCCAAAGTCTGTAAGATACTCGAATAGCATTCTGATAAAGTCAACTTGCTGGATCTGTTATTTGCAATCAAAAGAACCTTAACTACTATACTTGCCTGAATAGCTTTCTCTCATGCTATTTCTTCATATGTTCCTTTCCCTACAACACGCCCCCCCCCAATGTCAAAGTTCATCAAGAAGCCACAATGTTCTCTCACTGAGCTTTACCTATTCCCCTGAAAACCTGCTCAAGGATTACCCCCTCTGTGATACTTTCTTTCTTTTAAGATTCTATTTATTTATTTGAGAGAGAGGAAGAGCATGAACTCAGGAGCCAGGGGAAGGGCAGAGGGAGAGGGAGAAGCAGATTCCTCGCTGATTAGAGAGCCAAAGAGGGGCTCCATTGCAGGGCCCCGAGATCATGACCTGAGCCAAAGGCAGATGCTCAACCAACTGAGCCACCCAGGTGCCCTCAACCCTCTGTGATACTTTCAATCATCTCTCCATACTTAAGCCTGTTTTGACTTGAAAGTTCCTCCACTGTGCCCATGGCACCTATTATGCCATAGTCATAGCACTTACCACTCTGCACTGTGGTCCCTGGTTGAATTGCCTGTCTCTCCCATTCAATGGCAAGCTCCTTCATAGAAGGGGCAAGTTCTCGTTTGACTTCATTTCTTTGGTTCCTTGTTTCAGTGCCTGGAACATAGGAGACCCAGTAAGTAAATGGATAAATGAGTAAACAATTTTTGCTTCATCATGAGAACATATTCAGGCTCACTTACTGGAAGAATGTGAGAGATTATGGAAAACAGTCAAGGCCTTTCTAGACCCAAGGACAGAGAGCTGATTCACAAACATGAGAGTTCAGCCAAAATGAGTAGATCCACCTACCAAGCCCATAGCTAACTCAGAAAATGAGTAAACCCAGTTAATTCTAGAAGAGCTACCCAACTAACAAAACATTGACTCATAAGAAATAAAAATGATTATTATTTAACCCACTGACCTTTAGGGTGGCTTGTTAGGCAGCATTTTTGTGGCGATAAATAACTGGTACAATATCTGTGACCTGGGGATCACCAACTTGAGAGCTTTGCTAGCTAAACAAGAGATTTGAAATCCAAGGACAGCCTTTACAAGTCCCATTGTAAATGTGAAGATTGGATATATTTATATCAGTAGAAATGAAATTTCTCATTACTTACTATAAGACATTTTAAAAACTAACATTTTAAAAATACTTTAAAGGAAAATCAAAAGTAAAATTACCAATAACCTCTTTATTCCAACACACCTATGTTAATTTTTGCATATTTCTATGCATTTGCCCATATGCATATGTATTTTCATAGAGTTCCAATAACAACAACTGTTGTATTTTGTGTTAATATTAGAAGAAAGTACCCTATTAATACATAATTATTTTAATGGCTACATAATAGCTCTTCAAATAGTTATAATTAATCATTTCCCAATTAGGTTATTTTGTTGTTGTTGTCGCTGTTATCAACAATGTGATAAAATATAGCTTTTTTTTTTCCTTTGGTATTTTTATTTTTAGGATGAAGACCAGGATGGTGTCTTTCTTGTTTATTGCGCAGGTACCCAGTACTTAGTAAAGTATACAGTAGACACCTAATAAACATTTGTTGGATGAAAGCAATCTATGAATGAACAAATGGGATTTACAGAAATAGGCTTCCTAGTTTCAATTGCTTCAGATGCTTTTTAAATTGTATTATCATGATTAAATTGGACCCCAGGGCGCCTGGGTGGCTCAGTAGGTTAAAGCCTCTGCCTTCAGCTGAGGTCATGATCTCAGGGTCCTGGGATTGAGCCCTACATCGGGCTCTCTGCTCAGCAGATAGCCTGCTTCCTCCCCTCTCTCTCCCTCTCTGCCTGCCTCTCTGCCTACTTGTAAAATAAATAAAATATTAAATAAAAAATAAATAAATAAATTGGACCCCAAATTCACATCATTTTGAAAGAAAATTTTATTTGCATCATGTTTTAAATGTATCACTTATAAACAAAAGGATTTGTTTATTCACTCTAAAAAGTTTGAGTTAGTTGTAAAGTTTACCCATGGAAATTTATCAGTTTTAACTGAATAGGCAAAGAAGGACTCCCAAGGTTTCGTTCATGAAATGCTTGTACAAATATCACTGGTTGAACAGCATCTATTCCAAGTCCTCATTTCTTACTCTGCAACACAGACACTTTTGGGACTTCTTACTTTTCTCAAATTCAGTCAGTTGTATATTGGTTTACGTGACTATGAATTTATACAACTTTCTTGCTATGTTTCTGACCACTCCTTTGCCTTGCCTGTGATCATTCTCCAAAGATTTCCTTAGTCTTTTGCGAATCTCCTTTTGCAATCACTGTTTATAATCACTCGCCTATAATCTTGTCTTCAACCTCTCTTCTCTGTGAAATGTGCCCTAGCTGTGTATCTAAGCCTGACCACTTCATCTGTGCTTTTTTAAGCTCATCCACCTCCATTTCCTAAGACCTTATTTTGCTTATATTTTCCATGTATCCCCGTCACTGGCTCTTTTTCCCTTGAACCTCACATGTCTTCTAGCCTTTGCAATTCTTCCTTGACCTTGCTTCTCCCTCAAGCTATCATCCTATTGCCCTCTTTCAATTTACTTACAAATTTAGAAGGTGTGCTCTATGCTCCTTGGCTCCAGTTCTTCCCCTTAGTCCTCTCTTTTAATTGTTTACATGTTGACATCTGCTCTCTCCTATTGGCCATTTCTGTCGGTGACCCTACATTTGATCTCCTTCCAACAACACCTCTCTGTGGCATTTCACACTCTTGGAACTCTTCCATGGTTTCTTTAAAAAAATTTTTTTTTAATTTATTAATTTATTTTTTAGAGAGAGAAAGAGAGTGAGGGGAGGGGCAGAGGGAGAGGAAGAGAAACAGAGTCTTAAGCAGGCTCCACATCCAGCGCGGAGCTCAATGCTGGGCTCTATCTCACGACCTAGGGATAATGATTTGAGATGAAATCAATAGTCAGACACTTAACTGACTTAGCCATCCAGGCACCCCCTTCATAGTTTCTTTTGTACTATGCTTTTTTATTTCAATCAAGAATTTCCTGAGATATTGTCTTCTTTCTGCTTTTTATTTTTGGACTTCTTTTTTACTCTACCATTGTTAAAAGTCTTTATTTACTTTTAGAGTTAACAAATATTTATTAAGTGCCTAACATGTACTGGGAACTATGCTGGCCCTGGGGATGCAGAAATGAACAAATCAGAAACTCACTAACTATACTATTTACTTCTCCTTCTTCACTGTAGATGCAATCCTATAAATTCTGTTTCCAAATCCCTCTGATCTATTTCCTCTCTCTTATTACCACTGAATCTCTTGTTCAGGTCTACATGATTATTAGCTTGTTTTTGAAATAGGGTAGTAACCAGTGTCCTGTCTCTCTCCATTTCTAGTCCATCTGACATGATATCCCAAACTAATCTTTTTAAATATTTATGTTATTCCCCTTCTCAAAAATGCTCACTGGCTCTTTCCACTGTCTATAGAAGAAACTCCAGACTCCTTAAAAGGATGTTGGAAAGACCTTAGGCTTTGGAGTCAGAAAACTTAGGTTGCATTCCCAATCTGCCTTTACTCATTCTGTGACCTTGAATAAACTTGCTGAGTTTTGATTTTTTTCCCATCTATAAGATGCGATTAATGAGTGGTGATGAAAACCAAATACATATGAAAGTGCTTCATATTTTTTAAGTGTTAGAGTGAATATGTTTTTTTTTCCTTTTTAATTGGTAGTTACCATACTGAAAATGGCCTAAGCTTCAGAGTTAAATAACAGCCTATTTTTAAATTCCAGCTCCATTACTTATTATCTGTGAGATTTAGAACAAATTAGTAAATCTCTCTAAGACTGTTTTGTATCTGTCAAAACACCTTTTTGTATGGATATCTGAAAATTACGTGAAGCAGAGAATACGAAAACTTCTGGCAGTGCATTAATTCATAAAAGGCACTGATTTGTTATCTTTTGGGCCCAACCTCCTTTTCCTGCAGCATATTCCACTCTGCCTCCTTACAAACCCTATTAAACAGAGGCTACTTGAATTTTCCCAATTGAGACAGTGTACTGCACGATAAACAGATCAATGAATAAAAAGTTTCTGCTTCATCATGAGGACGTGCTCATTTCTTCAAGGCTTAGTTAAAATGTTGAGACCACTCTTAAGTCCTACCCTAATTCCTAATCTGTTTCTGAGGTTAAAAGTCATACAATTGTATTTGACTAATTTGCTCTCTTGACTATCTAGGAATCAAACAATCAGGCTCTCCCAGCTCTTTCTGTGAAATAGTTCTTGGAATCACTTTTCTTTTCAATCCTGTTTTGCCATTCCTTCAGTGTAATGATGATTGTTTTTAACAACTGTGACCGTTTATGAACATTGTAGTTCTGGGATAAAGACTTTGTATACATTCTGCCATTTGATCTTTAAAACACCCTGTGAAGCATCTATTCTTATCCTTATTTTATAGATCAGAAAAATCAAGATACAGCTTAGATAAACTGCCTAAGTTACAATTAGTTGAGTGGCAGAGTGGGATCTAAACCCAGATCTGAAGCCAAAGCCTTCAAATGAGTTGGGATTTTTCAGTTGAGTAGAACAAAAGTTGAGTAGAAAAAACAAGGTTTTTTAGAAGAATATTATAAATATATACAGAAAAATAAAGAACCACAGGAAACTGTTTCATGAAGGTCTACTGTCTATTTTGAAAGCAGAATACACTAACATTCTAGCAATCCAGTTATTTTGTTGGGCTCTCTGACATGAGTGTTTGAGGCCCTAAATTTTTTCTCCTTATTTCTCTTGCTCTTATTTCCTAACTTCTTCTTCATTATGTGTTTGACTCTCTCACTTCTCTCTCACTAATGTATAACACGAATGCTTTACTCCAATTAAGGATCCCCTCACTGTTCCAAAACAATTTCTCTCTACAACTTTGTTGAACACACATACTTCCTCCCTTTCTCTCTATCTTTCAAGACTCCTTCATTACTTCTTCCCAATAGCTCCAGTGGATTCTTTAGTGATTACTATGTGTTAAAACCTTTTGCTGACCCATGATGAACCCACAACATGAGTAAGAAATAAATCTTTTGAGATTTATCAAAAAATCTTATCTGAAAAGTGGAGATTAAAATGGTATCTAGCAAATAAAGTCGATCTGAGGATTAAATGAGATAATACAAATAAAAGTACTTAAGTTAAGGGATACCTGCCTTCAGCTCCCGTCAGTCGTTCCTGGGACCCGGCCAGCAACGGGCTACCTGCTCAGCTGGAAGCCTTCTCTTTCTCCCACTCCCCCTGCTTGTGTTCCTTCTCTCACTATGTCTCTGTCTCTGTCAAATAAATAAATAAAATCTTAAAAAAAAAGTACTTATGTTAAATACAGATAAAAGCACTCAGCACAGTGCTAAGGAATAAGTATATAATAGACGTTAGTTATTTTTTTAAAATTTGCATTATCACCAATTAGCAATTGGTCTGTTAGCAATGACAAATGAACATAATGAAGAGTGTTACTGCTTTTTTAAATGTTAACCTTCAAATTCCAAATGTTGTAGATTATTGTCAGTAATTTTAGCTGAAAACCTGGGCAGCTATGAATGAACACATTTTAAGATAACTACTATAGAGTTAGCCTACCTCATTATAAGAATAGCTCTTATTTTTATATATATATATATATCTTATATATTATATATTTCATATTTTTTATATTTTTACATATCTTTTTTTTAAATAAATCTTGGAGTACCATGAAAAATAATAATGTTTCATATATATGCACTCTAAAACTCTCAAGCTTATTATGGAGACATTATCCTTGTTTTCAAAACCCTATTTACACTAGGGATATATTGTACTATAAATAGCAATTTAAATATGGGATCTAGGTTGGCATATTTCATGACATCTCACGCTATTTTAAAAAGATTCTATTCATTTATTTATTTGAGAGGGAGGGAGGGAGAGTAAAGGGGGTAAAGGGAAGAGCAGAAGGAGAGGGATAAGCAGATTCCAAGCTGAGTGTGGAGCCTGAGGAGGGGCTTGATCCCACAGCCCCAAGATCATGACCTAAACTGAAATCAAGTTAGACATTCAACCAACTGAGCCACCCAGGCGCCCTGACATCTTGCACTATTAAATTTAATTAAATTTTCTCTCTAGCCATATTATGTATGGTTTACTATTGGTTGAAGGCTGCCCAGACCTGATAAAGATAATAATGAGCACTAAAATCTATCTTAATTCATCATAATGTTAAAAGTGCTTTTACATACAGTCTCATTTGACTTTGAATCCTGCGAGTTATATAATATTTCCATTTCTAGTTGAAGAAATTGACACTCAGACAGTTACCTGTCTAAAGTAACAAAAAACTGGGACTGCAACCTAGGTCTCTTTACTACATATTTCATGCTTGTGCCATCACAGAACTCTGTGGTAATAAACTATTATTGGAATAAGAACTTCACATGTGCTCTCTGGATCCATGTATCATTAGCCTATAAGTCTATGCAGCATAAATGTTAAATAAAAAAGCAAGATTGTGATTATGACTTTTTTTTTTTTCAGAAATGAGATTTGGGTGAGCAACAACGTTGGTAACTCTGGGGGATTTTTTGCTAGCTAGGTTTTTCAGACTAATACACTTGGTAAGGCCAAGATAAATTTAGACAATATGAGTGTTTAAATGGAAAGTAAACTGACTTAACAAAAACATTTCATGAAGTGCCAACATCTGAGCCAAGAGTTTCACATTCCTATTTTGAAAACATTTAAAAATACAGTTTTATCAAGGAAATTTTGTTTTGCCTAAACTTAGTATCATCGAAAAACAAGCATCAGTACTTTACAAATTACAGAAACCACAAGTGTACTGGAAAAATCGCTAAATGAAAAAAGTGTAGTTAACTAAGATCTCCAGGTGCCACATCTAGCTCTTAAAAGGAAATAAAACGTTTTAAGGGAACATTTCAAGCAAACCAGTTGCTGTCCAATGTATCAAGAACAATGTATCTAAAGGGCCCAAAGTAAAATAAATAAATAAATAAATAAAGTGCCCAAAGTGACTTAAATGGGATCTTCTAACTTTTAGAAATTGCAACACCCCACTATTTACAACATAGCCTCTTCTTCCAAAGACAGTACGGAAAATTTTGTGAAGACCTTGACATATACTATAAGCCACCCTGGAGAGAAGCAAAGATAAGAGCTGCTTGATACTTTAACATACTTTTTCGGAAACAGCCTTTCCAGAAGCCAACGTGCACAACACCATGAAAAACGGTTGGGTTGGAACCTCTTAACGTGGCTCATTGCATGCCACTCATTTCCACTACGTTGGATCTTACTTCTAGTTTCTCCCTTAGTTATTAGCAGGTCACTTCTCTTAATGTTTCATTTCACATAACACAAGGAAATGGGTAAAGGACCATAAAGAGCTTTGATCCGAACAACGTCAATCAGATAGATATCCAAAGCCTTTCTTCCGGACGATGGGGTTAGGCACACAACGTTCTGCTTTCCCCCATCTCATTCCTGAACCCAGGCCTCTTTCTTTCAATCCCAATCCCTCTTTAAGGGATAGCAAACAGAGTTCCTCAGACAAAATCCAGTGCTCCCGTGTCCTCAAACAAGGCTGGGAGGCGGTTTTGAGGCCTCAGCTGGTAGCGATGGTAGAGGTGACCCACCCTCGCCCCATCCCATCTAGCGCCGCAGCAAGCGCGTGCTGAGCGAATCTCCGGTACCACGAGGCGCGCGCACGCCGGGCTGCGCTCCCAGTGTAAAGGTTGGGATTCTGAGGCGCGTGCCGAGACAACAGCAAGCGGAAGCGGCTGGCGGCGAAGACCGACCCATCTCGCCGGGGCTAGTGGGGGAAGGGCTGCAGCCACACCCGGAAGTCGGTCTGCAAGGGGGGGGGTGGATAAGGGGGGCTGAGGCTTCCGGTAGCGCAAAGGGTGTCGGGAGAGGCTTCCAGCAAACCTTCTTCCTTGGCCTCTGGAGGGACCACCGTTGCCGCGGCTTCGGCTTCCACGATCTGCGTTCGGGCAAACGGCCACGGCGGCCGCTACTGTCGCTCCCGTTGTGCCCGGCTCTGTCAGTATTCGTTCCCAGGAGGCCGTCTCGGTTCCAGCAGCGGCCGCGGCCGACATGTTGTGAGGCGGCGGCGCGGGTGTCTGAAGGATGGTTTGGCAGAGGCGGCGGCAGCGGCTGCTGGCGGCGGCGGCAGCGAGGGCTGCGGCTCTTTAGAGCCAAGCCCGCTGAGTGTCCGCCCGGTACCGCGGTGAGGCCAGTGCCCCTGGACCTTGCCTCTGCTCCGGCGCGGTTGGGGACCGGTTAGGCGACAGAGCCCGCTCCTCTGAGGGGACACGAAGGTGGTTCCCCAGTGCTCAGATTTCCGGACCACCTTTGCTTTCTCCTCTCCGACCTGGGCAGTGCTGTCCCCGCAGTCCCCAGCCCCCCGACCTCCTTCCCAGTTTCGCCTAAATCTCTCACACGGGTGTTTCCCACCCTCACGAACCGGCTCCTCCCCACCCCCCAACCCCCTTCATTTTCTGCACCCTCTTTTCGCGCTCCTGGGATCACACTTTTGAGGGCAGCCTTTGAAAAATCTTCGCGGAATAGTGGACCAGAGCTGGGGAGTTTTTAAAAGTCGGGGCGCGCGCGAGAGGGAGATACGATGGCTTCCTCCTCTGGCAACGATGATGATCTCACTATACCTAGAGCTGCTATCAATAAGATGATCAAAGAGACTCTCCCCAACGTCCGGGTGGCCAACGATGCCCGGGAGCTGGTGGTGAACTGCTGCACTGAATTCATTCACCTTATATCTTCTGAAGCCAATGAGATTTGCAACAAATCAGAAAAGAAGACCATTTCACCCGAGCACGTCATACAAGGTAAGTGGTAGGTGTAGGGTTTTGTTTAAATGAGAGTTGGGGACAGCCTGCTGGTTGCGTGACCCGTTCATGTCAAAGCCTTCATTCCTCTCCCCCAATAAGTACTGGCGGACGAAAAAGCCACGCGGGCATGGAAGCAGCCGGTCCCTTGAGAAACTCCTGTGTCGTATTATCGTGGTGGTGCTTTCCATCCAGCGAATACCAGTAAGGATGGCAAGCGTTTAGGTCAGCTCACTTCCTCCAAAGATAAAGTATTAGCTGCCGTCTCAGTTTACGGCCAGGTAAGCCGAAACAACAAGACTTTTGCCTGCCTGAAGTTGAACTGAGGCATGACAACTGAGAAGTCGTCTGCCTAAAGTGGAACCTCGATCATGGCATCTGGGAGAGGAACCCAGAGTTCTCCCTTGGAAAGTGAAAATTCAGACAGGAACTTCAAGCATGAGTGGAGGCAGCACCCTTTCCCCACTTGCCCTTTTTACCAGTGTAGAGGAAGAGAGAAATTTTCACACATGAGTAAAAGAATTTGGAACATGAATGTGTTCAACGTTGGAAAGTTTGGTGATGTTGAATAGAGATAGTTTATTTTCTGCCTTAAAAATGATTCAATGGTTCTGCCATTCATCAAGTTAATAAAACTCTCCAGTTCTATTCTGTAAGAAAAGGAAGAATTATAATTATCTTTATCGTTTCTTCTTCCTTCTTTCCTTCTTTTTTTCTCTCTTTGTTTTTCTTTTGTTTTGCTCTATGGAGATAAATTTTTAAAATTTGGATTGGAAGGTTGTAAGAGATTTTTTTTTCATGGAACATTTCCCTGTCCTTTCCTGCTGCCATTCCTATTTAGATGTATATGCTTAAGCTTTTATTGAACAGCATTTCTGAAAGTTTCAACTGTTTCTGATCTTGAAAGGAATTAGTCCAGTGGTAGGGATCTGGGGGACCACATTCTTATGGTTTGTTTCAGGCACAGGGAGACATATTTACTAGTTCTAATGTTTTGAAACCACTTACAAATACTCTTTATGAAAAAGTTGTATTCAATTTGAGGGGATAATTTGCCTTTTATAAAATTCTAACAATTTCTTGATTGCTTTTGAAGCCAAAAAATCATGATTAATTTTAATCATTTTAGGAGGCGGACGGTTGTCTACTATTTTATTTCTTATAATTTAACTTTTTAAAGGTGACTTAACTGTTATTCTGAAGTACGAACACATCTGCTCATATTTGCCATGTCCAGTATTTTACTGTCAATATTGACAAGAATTAAATGATTCATTTTTGGTCCTTAATGATGTGTGCAAGGTAGATTTAAATACACTCTGCTATTTCCATTTCAGTACATGAGGAAGGAAAAAAGTCTCTAGGAAAAGCCATATGTGATTTTAAAGCTAGTATTTTTTTCTCCCTGTTTGGTGTGCTGAATACTCTGGGAAGTACAATGAAAGTCAAGTTCTTTATTTTTTTGTCTACTGTTCTATTTTTACATTGTATGTACAGTTGTCATAAGTCTTTCATAAGATTATCCAACACAGATAGCTACAATTTCCCTTTACAACTCATAAAAAAGAAAAAGAATCTTTTATCAACACTGCCTTTTTAATGAAAATTCCGTAAGATTTCTAAAGGACCTGCCTAACATTTGTTTACAACACAGAAGTGGGGATCATTCCAAAAATCTGATAACACATTACACTCTGTCTTCTTGGGGAGTTTGTTCTTTTCTAGAGTATATTTAGATTTCTGATTGACATGATGGAATAAAAAATGCAGCAGCTGTAGCATGTAGTATGCTAAATAGCTCAACTTTGGAATATGCTAAATTCAGTTTAAGGTGTGAGTCAGAAAGTTCCAGTGAAAGCATTTTCCTTTGTGTACTGAGGATGATTGAATAATTTTTAAAAAGTCATTCATTGGGGAAAAAATAAATCATCCATTGACCTGTTATACTGTTATAAATTAAAGTTTTCTTGGTAACATTGCTGTTGCCCAATTCTCTCCAGTTAGGGGAATAAAATTTATACATGATAATCTTTTATTAATCTCACATTGCTTAATCATTTTAAAGAATTTTTGTCTTGAGTGGTTACATTTTTAAAAAGAAATCCTTAAGGTGTGTATTTTCTTAGGTATTTAAAATGTGTTTTTAGGGGTGCGTGGGTAGCTCAGTGGGTTAAAGCCTCTGTCTTCGGCTCAGGTCATGATCCCAGGGTCCTGGGATGGAGCCCTGCATCCCTGCATCCTGCTCTCTGCTCAGCAGGGAGCCTGCTTCCCCATCTCTTTCTCTCTGCCTGCCTCTCTACCTACTTGTGTTCTCTGTCAAATAAATAGATAAAATAAAATAAATAAAAATAAAAAATAAACTGTGTTTTTACAGAATAATGCTGGAAAGCTTGTGAAATCATGGTAACTATGACATTTTTTTATGATTTTCTGTAAGCATTGATTAATTTAGTTTGTTGGATAGATCCAAGTGAAATAATAATATATATTTAAAGTTGTATGATCTCACATGTTGACGTTCAGATTTTCTAGTAATAAATTTAATGAACTAGATTTTGCTTCAGGACATGTCACTTTTTCACTTGCTACTTTGCTTTACCTTGTCAGAGCAAATTAAGCATTTGAGGCAGTTCTGTAGAATGCAAGTTACTAAAGTAGAAATAATTTTATTGCCAGAAAATCTTTGAAAAACTTAAATTTTTAAAAAAATTTCTAAATGTTAAACAGCTTATTTTAAGAAAGTAGACTCGGTATTGACGATCACAGATACACAGAGGGGTTTTAAGCTACAAAAGGTGTTCCTTTGATTTCATTGCTGGTTTCTGTGAACACGTATTCTTTTTTTTTTTTTTTTTCTTGGTGTATTTATTTTAGAGAGAGAGTGCAGGGGAGGAGACAGGCCCCATTGTGGGGCTTGATATTGTGACCTGAGCCAAAATGGAGAGTCAGATGCTTAACCAACTGAGCCACCCAGGCACCCCTGTGAACACATATTTTTAAATGAATTTTAGCATAGTTTGTTGTATTATGGAAAGAACAGACATTGAGAGTTTAGAGTGGCAGGTTCTACACTGGAAAGTCTTTGGGCTTATGCAAATCTGTTGAAAGGTTCCCCATTTATGTATGAATAATACCTAATTGTTTCAGGTATTACTTGCAGTTCTTGAGAATCAGTTGAGGTTGAGAACCTTACATGATATGCTGTAATAAATAATAATTTTTTAAATATATAGTGGTACTGATTGAAACATAAAGCTGGAAGTCTGTTAGGTTTAACCTTACAGCATGATGCCATTTGTTAAGCCAAATGGTAAGTAAGGATATTTTAAGTGATACTATTTTTTTGCATTTTTAATCTCCTGCTAAATTCTACCCCCCCCCAACATTTATAACAATAGTAACTGAAAGTAGTGGAAGTTTGAAAAAGTCTCTGAAGATCTGCATTTTCAGCAATTGAGTTGATCCAAGCTATCTATGTTGAAGGATTTTTAAAAATTCCAATCCCTCTCACACCGGTACTTTTGAAAACACAATAAAAATGGATCACTAGGAAAACAAAATTTAAAAAAGACATAAGTAAAATTTCAATTTTTGTTGTTAGATTCAATAGACATAAAATTACTGTCAATTTACTATGAAGTTTCTTTTTTTTCCCAGCTTTATTGAGATATAATTGACATAACATTGTGTAAGGTTAAGGTATACAACATAATGATTTGATATATGTATAAATTGTGAAATGATGCCACACTAAGGTTGGCTAACACATTCATCATCCCACATGGTTACAGTTTTGCTGTGAATGTTCCAAAATGCTTACTTTGATTTTCATATTTAACCCTTCACAGATCATTATAAGCAATTCTAGCACGAGTGTGTGGACCACAGTTTGAGTGGATTTGCTCTAAAGCCTAAACCACAGTCTATTTTAGAAAGTGGGTGTGAAGTAGTTTTTAAATCAGAGAATCTGAGTGATTGCAGAGAAGTTGTAATAATAATGGGAATGAGAATGATACAGTATTACCTAAATAATCATGCATACTCATATTTTTTCCAAAGGGACACATTGTATATGGCATTGTACCATTTATCACATAAATTAGTTCTTTTCAAGTTAGGATTTTATTATTTTCCATAAAATTGATACATCTTTGTTTTTATTTTCCTTCTGCCACCCAACAATTACTTTTGAATACTAAGTACTTGGCACTGTATTAGGTACTGCTAAGGATAGAAAGATGGGGGGCACCTGGGTGGCACGGTGGGTTAAGCCACTGTCTTCGGCTCGGGTCATGATCTCAGGGTCCTGGGATCGAGCCCCGCATGGGGCTCTCTGCTTAGCAGGGAGGCTGCTTCCCCCTCTCTCTCTGCCTGCCGCTCTGCCTACTTGTAATCTCTTTCTCTGTCAAATAAATAAACAAAATCTTAAAAAAGAAAGAAAGAAAGCTGGATGATATTTGGTTCCTGCTCTACCATCAGTCTCGTTATTTTCCCAGAGTGATCCATAGAGGACGTAGTTAAGGGTCTTCAGAAACCTTTGCCAGGCTAATGAGCCAAGAAGTCACTTTGGCCTATATTATCCTCTTAATGTATTTGAGTGAACTACATCACCCCCCCTTCCTTTAACATGTAAACAAAAGAAAATAGAGAAATTTGAGAATGCTATTTTGTGTATTTAATTTTTTAATGAAAAACTTGCATTATACATGTGAAGTACAAAGTAAGTAACACAAATTCTTATAATAAAATTTTATAAGATTATATCACTTTTTTATAAAATAAGAAAAGACTGTTAGAATTATTGTTGCTGGGTGGAAGTTTTACTTTTTTTTTTTTTTAACGTGGTTATCTTGTTAACATCTGTCTTTCAAATTGAAAATGTGCCAAGTATTTTTTCCCCTAATATACCATACATTTTTCTGGGTGTAGTTTTATTTATTTATTTATTTGACAGATAGAGATCACAAGTAGACAGAGAGGCAGGCAGAGAGAGAGGAGGAAGCAGGCTCCCTGCTGAGCAGAGAACCCGATGCGGGGCTTGATCCCACAACCCTGAGATCATGACCTGAGCTGCAGGCAGAGGCTTAACCCACTGAGCCACCCAGGTGCCCCTGGGTGTAGTTTTAAAATACATGACAGAGGATAGCAGACAGACCTCTAAGGAGCAAGTGATGTATGTGTTTTAACCACCTTTTTTTTTTTTTTTTTTAATTTTTCTTTTCTGGGTTTTACTCTGAGATCCCTAGAGCCAGGGCCATAACAGTCCATTAAGTCTCTTTATACAAACTAGAAAAAGGCACTTTTTACTTAAAAACCTTTACTGCCATCTGCCAGAAAACTGCCATAATAAACATACAAATCCATGTTTACAGTAGGAATGGCCCTCCTTAGATATGGTACTATAGTGCACTGAATAACCTGCACCACTACAGATGATGGCCCTGCTTATAAGTCATTTCCCTTATCCTTTAAGATTCTCTTTTGTGTAAAATAGGAATAATTATTACTACGTGGTAACAAATGATGTAAAATATCTCCTTGTTTAGAAGATACTATAACCACTTATGGCCATCTGTTAGCCAAAATGTATTTAAAATTTGGATTAAAGTCAATGTAGTTTTTGAAATTAAAGTTATGGCTCTTCCTTTTGAGCCATTTTGTTGAGAGTATAGATTTGTATATGGAAGCTCTTTGAATAATATTAAATATTAACCTTGGATTCACTCGAAAATTTTTTGAAGGCAGTGCTCTCAACCTTAGATGTTTTTAAAGGTGAGTTCTTTGTTTTCTTTTTAATTTTTAACTCAAGCCGTCCATGGTTAAACATAGTTTGGATTGGATTTTTTTGATGTCTAGTATAGTAATTTATGATATTTTGAAGAGTTGTCTCCATTGTATTTATTAATTTTATAAATTTAATATTTTATATAATGAATATATTCATTCAACTTGAATTTAGTGTAATAATGCATATCTCTACATATAATTATGTCTTGTACACTTATCAGGGCACTCTTATTTTTTTAATTAATTTTTTTTGGTAGAGCACTCTTTTAAATGTAAGAAAAAAAAAAGATGAATAATATATAGTCCAAGTGGTTAAGCGAATCTTATGTGCTAGACACTGTTAAATGCCTTAGATTACTTGATCTCACAGTCCAAAAATAATAAAAATATAATAATATGAGCCATCTTTTGTTCTAGGCTCTTTGTTTATATTAATTCATTTATTCTTCACAGTAACCTGATCTGATGAGGCACAGAAGAAGGTACTTATCTAGGGTCACACAGCTGATAAGAGGCAGAGCTGGGATCAGTCTCTGGTAGCCTTAGGGCCTGCATGTATAACCACTGTATTGCATATGTTTTAGGAAGGTATTAAATAGATGCTACTCTCAAAGAAGGAAAACTGAAGCTTAGAGATATATATCCAAGGTTATATGAACATATTGACAACCAAATTTCTAATTCTAAGATATCTGTCTGATTTTACAGTGGGGAGATTAATTCTGTTTAGGAGGATCAGGCAAACTTGATTTGAGCCATGAATGCATTACTATCAGTATGAAAGTGGGAAACTGAGGTCTGCTGGGAAACACTGAGCTGTCAGATTTAGCATAAGTATGTAGGGACTTAATGGTAGAAATAAAGATGGGGCTACTTAGGAAATAAGCCTTTCTTCAGAATATGAGAGGAAACCGTAAGCCATTTTTGGTTTCTTTTGGTATTGTCTCCAGCCAATATTACTGAAAATATACTATTATGTTCATGCCTTTAAAAAAGAGAAAAGGGGTGCCTGGGTGGCTCAGTGGGTTAAGGCCTCTGCCTTCCGCTCAGGTCATGATCCCAGGGTCCTGGGATCAAGCCCCCCATCTGGCTCTCTGCTCAGTGGGGAGCCTGCTTCCCTTCCTCTCACACTCTCTCTGCCTGCCTCTCTGCCTACTTGTGATCTCTCTCTTTCAAATAAATAAATTAATGAATTTTAAAAAAGAGAATAAAAGAAAAACTTTGGCTTCTATCACTGACAATAATCCATCTGTCAATTCAGGTAAAAAATGCAAGTTGCCTAATCTTCACTTAATTTTTTGCTATACCCCAAGCTCCTTGAGGCCAAGAATTATGTGGTGGTTACTTTGATATACAGAACTCAGAGTAATGCATTACTGAAGTTTTTTTGGGGGGGAGGGCAAAGAGGGGCAATAAGTTAATATAATTAAAATTCAAATAATAGTACTATGCTTTTTGGCATCAGATTATTTCTAAAGAAGGTTGATGCAAACAGCTTAATATTTGAAGTAATTAAAGTTATTTATCACTTCAAAATGTCTTAAAAACCACAGCTTACACAGGAGGGAATGTGTATTCATAAAGGTGTATTTGATATCCTCCCTGAAAAGCAAATCCCTGATGTTAGAATTCAGGGCATCTTTACTGAGGTCACTCTGGTTCACAACATCATAATTGTTGAAAAACTATAAGAACGGATGAACTAATTTAAGTTGATGTGCTGTGTTTTTCACTACCTATATTTCATCATTGGGTCAGAAAACAAAAGTGCCGTTGGGGCACTTATCAACAGATAGAAAACTATAAAATATAACTTTAATTACTCTAAGCCAAAAGGAAATTTAATGCTTTGTTGTGATTACAGAAGGCATTTAGAAAGTGCATTATTGTAAAATTTTCTTTCTAAATGTGAAAAAATGAGAATTTTTTGTTAATGCTTCTGTCTTTATAGTTTTCCTTTATCCCGATTTTCTACCACATCACTTGAAATGTTTTTATAGTGCTTCCCGTTAAGTTTTATTTTCAAGGGAAACTTGTTGGCTGAATATAAATGCTGAATTTCACAAGTTATTTCTACCAGGATATTTTAAACTTGGCAGTTTGAGTGTTTTTGCTAAAAATAGTTTTCTGTTGATATATTGTACAAAAGAAGTTATCTATTCTTTCAATCCTATCCTACTAAAACTTAGAACATGTGTTATCAGCCTACTTTTTCTAAGCCAAATGGCACAAAATGTGTTATTAACAAATAAATTCCAATTATTTCCCTTTTTTTGTATTCTTTGACAAAGTGACTGAGTTACTGATGTTTGATTTACTGTGAGTGGTATAGGAAAAAGGTTTTCTTACTAAAAGCACATGTTCTTACATTGGACGTTTTTGCATAGGAAGTGTTTTGGTTTTTAAAAAATTAGAAAGAAAAGAAAAAGTAAAAGGCCTATGCTCTTAAATGTTCCTCAAATTTTATCTATTTTGCAATTTAATATTAAGAAAGTTGATAAAATAGATTTAGCCATTCAGCTAGTTGCTGTGCAACTATAAAATAGGTAAAATTATTAAGAGAAAGCTACCCACTCCCCCCACCAAAAAAAACCCACAAAAAGTTAATGTTACATTAACATTAACAAAAGTTAATGTTCTGTAGATGGGGAAAAGACTAAATTTCATCGCTCTTTCATGTTTTCCTATTTTCATTTCCCTAGCACTAGAAAGTTTGGGCTTTGGCTCCTACATCAGTGAAGTAAAGGAAGTCTTACAAGAATGCAAGACTGTAGCGTTAAAAAGAAGAAAGGCCAGTTCTCGTTTGGAAAACCTTGGCATTCCTGAAGAAGAATTATTAAGACAGCAACAAGAGTTATTTGCAAAAGTAAGTAATGCATTTTAAATTATTTTCACCTGAGTCCTACCCTGTTTGCTAACAGAAATCTTACTGGTTTCTGAAATCATTTCCTAAAATCAACATACATACCCAGAGGATTTTCTTTCTGTGGCTGATTGTTTGATCATAGTCTGATGTTTAGATCTAACTAACCGGTTTGACTCTGGTCAGTTATTTACTTCATATAAAAGTAAATATTTGTAGCAACCTGTTTTCTAAGGAGAATAACTTCAAATAACTACTGAGATTTTACTTTGATGGTTTTTTTTTTTTTTTTCCTTTTCAGACTACTAACCACTTAAAAGCATGAAAAGTATACTTAAACATTCATAAAATTTTAAAATGATGGACTGGTGAGAGAATACTATATCAAACTTTATGATGAGTAGCATATGAGGGAAATTTGATAAACATCTATTTTATAGTTAAAGTAAGTTTTTTAAGTTTAAATTCAGTTAATCAACATATAGTTTCAGATGTAGAATCCATCATTAGTTTCAGACGTAGAATTCAGTAATTTCATCAGTTGCATGTAACACCCAGGGTTCATCACATCACGTGCCCTCCTTAATGCCCGTCATCCTAGTTAATTTAAGTTTTTAACACACCTTTAAAACAAACAGTCTGGGCATGCCTAGGTGGCTCAGTTGGTTTAGTGTCTGCCTTTGGCTCAGATCATGATCCCAGGGTCCTGGGATCGAGTCCCACCCTGGGCACCTTACTCAGTGAGGAGCCTGCTTCTCCCTCTGCCTGCGACTCTCCCTGCTTTGTGCTCTCTCTCTCTCTGACAAATAAATAAATAAAATCTTTAAAAAAAATAATAAAACATCCTAATCCTAAAAAATTGAAGGACTAGTAGAACAGAGAAAGGGAGAAAATTTTTTTTTTTATTATTAAAGTTCTAATTACCAGTTTGTAAAGGATTAGCACCGGGTACTAATATTCCTCTATTTTATTTTTTAATATTCCTCTATTTAAAAATTAAAAAAGGAAAAAAAATTTAAAATAAAAATAAAAAAGTAAGGGAGAGGATGAAGATTTTTTTTCCCCACTAAGTTTTGGCCTCTCATTTGAAATTGTAAGGCAATTTTGGGTTGAATAGAAAAGGTAAGATTTCCTACCGTTAGAACCATGTAATTACCATTAGAACTGAGAAAGTATCATTTTAGGTAATCTCTTCCAGGTTGGCACCATACCTGATCTCTTTGTAGTAATAACAATCAGTTGGGCTTGAATCAAATAGCACTTGAATTTTAAGTGTTGTCAGGTACTAGGCACTAGAAATGATTTAAATTCATAAGAAAAATAAAAGTTTACCAACATTTATTGAGTTCTAACCATGTGTTAATCATGTTGCTAATTAATTTACCTGTGTTTTTTTAATCCTCAAAACAACCTACAAGGTAAGTACTAAAGAGTACTAAAAGCTTTTGACGCAGGCATGAACACAAGCAATTTATAATCCATATGAATATGAGGTTACAAAGACAGATGATGATTAAAAAAATTAATGGCTATTTTTTATTGATTCTCTGCTATTGCAGATCACCTAGAGAGTTCCAAATTAGATTTTTTTTTTTTTTTAAGAGAGGGAGAGAGCGTCGGGGAGGGACAGAAGGGGAGGGAGGGAGAGAATCTTAAATAGGTTCCATGACAGCGCGAAGCCTGACTCAGATCTCCTTTTCACAACTCTTGAGATCATGACCTGAGCCAAAATCAAGATGCTTAACCAACTAAGCCACCCACATGCCCCCCGAAATTAGGTATTTGATGAAAGGAAAAAGATTCTCTGTTAGATAATTTACATACTTTGCAGACTTTTTATAAATATGAATAAAATAAATGTAAATTTTATTATACCCATTTACACATTAAGAAACAGATTCAGAGATGGAGAAACTTGCATGAGGTTGTACATTCATTTGTTCTACATATAATTACTGAAGTCCTCACTACTTACCAGACCTTGTGCTAAATGCTAGGCTTATAATAGTATAAAAAAGGGACATGGTTTTTGCTATTCTGAAATGTAGTTTACTGGAAAGGATTGAGTTAAATAAAACAAGTAAGTTCATATAGTTAGGAAGTGTTGGAGTCTAAATTCAAAACTCATGTCTTCTGACTCCAAAAACTTGCTCACTCTTCATTACCATGCTAATGTTCTAGCCACTATTTTGTCTGCTTAACTTTATTTTGGAACTTTTAAGTGAAATATGCCTTATCCTTTGCAGGGCAAAAAGAATAAAAGAAATCTGCCAAATCTGTCTTTACTTTTCTATCCTTGTCATCTGTTTTTTCCTCTTCCTTATTTCCCTTCTTTCTTGCCCTCCTCTGTGGAGTCATGATCCCTTAGTATTTCTTTGCTCTTGTGAGAAGATCATCAGAGAGAGAAAATTATAGCACCTATCTAATACTTCTTCCCCAAAGCACAAAGCAATTCAGTCCAAAATATGAAAGGAACTGTTAAGTAAATATAGTATCTTTTTCATCAGTTTCATTTCATTTCATCTTTTAGACTTCATTTTAAATACTAAAACAATAGCAACCTCATTTGAAGCTGTCTTCTACCTGCTGGCAACAAGTATTTAGAAAGGGGGAACCATTAGTATACTGAAATTAAAGTTAACTGTAAATTATAAATGAATCATTTTAGTATTTGGGAGTGAGATTCTTTAAACATAGTGAAACTCTCCAAAGGAAGAAGTGAATTAGGAAGTAGACACCTACTCTCTTTCTCACTCCTGTTTTAGAAAAAAAAAATACTTGGGGTACATTGAATAAGAGGCAAGAGGGAAAAAAAATTAGACAAAGTACCACTGAAAATTTTAATTTATGAAAATGAATATAAATAAAATTTATCAGTCAACAAAGATTTTAAAGGCACAGAAATGTTTTAATGTCCAGACAGCAAAGTACGGTTGCTAATATGGGGCCTTGGTACTTAAAAGTCAGTTAAATTTTAATTGTAACCAGTACATGTCTTTGCAGATCACTGAATAAACTACGAGATCAGCGCCTTTTGCAATTAAACCTGTGTAGAGACCTGAAATTATTTGAGTTTTTTCCTGTGCTACAAAATTATACCTATTTATAGTTGATTAAGGCACAGAGTAGGTATTCCTAAGTTTATTAAATTCAAATATTTGGTTTGCCCTATAATTTTCTTATGAACTCTTTTTTTTTTAAGGTTTTATTTATTTGTTGATTTATTTGAGAGAGAGTGTGCATGAGTGAGAAAGAATGCAAGTGGGGAAAGGGGGGCAGAGGGAGGGGAGAAGCAAACTTCCTGCTGAGCAGGGAGCCTGATCTGGAACTCCATCCCAGGACCCTGGGATCATGACCTGAGCCAAAGGCAGATGCTTAACTGGCCAAGCCACCAAGGTGCCCCATTATGAACTCTTAAAATGTTTTTTATGAAGCACTCTTAGTCTGTTTTACACTCCAGGTACTCCTGCTATAAAAATAAATATGCCTGGGTGTTAGAATAACTATTTTCCATACTTTTTAAATAAAAATTGATGAAAGTGGTGATGAGAATATCTGATTTTCTAAACAAAAAAAGTTGTTGTCTTGTAGGACAGGTATATAGGTACACTAACAACTATAATAAGGCTGACTGTTTCATGAAGAAGGTGTAAAAAGATCCCAAGTACAGAGACATCACATTAGATTTTGGCGGTGTAAGAGTGTGCCAGTTATTTTGTATGTGAATGCTAATACAAATTTAAACCCAAGACGATTTCATCACATGTCTCCTTATGAATGTTGACAATGGAAGGAATACCTTGTCTGTAGTATAGTATCAGTTCTGGACTAAAAAGCTGGGGAAGAAAATTTTCTTTTTTGCATAACTCAGAAAAACAGCTAGTGTGCAGTTTTCTTGTTGACCTCAGCACATGAACTGAGCTGATAGTGTTAATTCACATTCAAGAAATTATCTGAATCTTGATTTATGTAGATTCGTAATCCACATGCAATATTAACTAAATTAGATAGTTTTTGGAACTCCAGGGTGGCTCAGTCTGTTAAGCGTCTTTGTGTCAGGTTGTCCTGGGATCAAATCCCACATCGGGCTCCCTGCTCAGCAGAAAGCCTGCTTCTCCCACTGCCTGTCACTCCTTCTGCTTATAGTCTCTCTCTCTGAAAAATAAGTAAATCTTAAAAAAAAAAAAATTTGGATAGTTTTTATATTTTCACATGTATACCATAGGCTCTCCCCACCCTCTTCAATATCCATTAGTTATTGAACTTTGTAAACTGGCATTGAAACATTACAATGTTTTGTTGTAGCATTTGATGGAGAATCTTTTATATACACTTGTAGTAGGTGAGAAATAAACCAAATTGCAAATCCTTTTTTTAATCCTTGAATCTCAAATTATAATACTAAGGTTTTGGGGTGCCTGGGTGGCTCAGTCAAATAAGCATTTGCCTTCAGCTCTGGTCATGATCCCAGGGTTCCTGGGATTGAGTCTTGCATCAGGCTCCCTGCTTAGTGGAGAGTCTGCTTCTCCCTCTGCCCCTCTCCCCTGCCCATGCTCTCTCAAGCTCTCTCTCTCTCTCAAATAAATAAATAAAATCTTTAAAAAAAAACCCTAAGGTTTTGGTCCAAATTAAGTAGAGTAAGTTATATTTATCGCATTCTGTTACCCAATATGAGTGTATTTTTATAAACATAATTATGTTTAAAAAGTTTTAAAAAGAAAAAACATCATGCGCCAGTTGCTAAACAGTTTTCTTGGGCTGAAACCTACCTTTCTATGATTTGATTTGTGACCAGGCCTAGTACTTTGCAAACTAAATTTCTGCTTTTCTTGCAGACTTTGTTACAGACTCTGCTGCCAGTAGGGTGTTCTGGAGGGAGATTGCCAGGCTGAAGGAGAAGGCAGCACTTGAACTCCTTTCTTTTACTTCCTGTTGGTTTCAAGCTGAATAACCTACTAGTGCTTCTTCATTCTGGCTGCATCACTTTTTTGTTTTTTTTTCCCCCCCTGTAGCAGGAACTGGATCCAGTTCTTTAATTGTTACAGACTCAGCCTAAACATTCATTCTCTTCTTCAGGGATGTGGGTCTCAAACCTTGAGGCATTCTGCGAAGCTCAGAAATGCTTTTAGCAGCCAATCTATGCCCCTTCTTCAAAGGTCTAAGTTTCAGTTCCAATAATTGTTCCTTTAAGCTTCTGAGTTTTAAAAATTCCAGCCTCTTCCTTTGTTGCCCCAGTTTTAGGGATGGTGGCTGGTTTTGGTAGTTACCAGTCACATGATGTCTTAGTGTTCTTTTCTTGCCTTTTCAATGACGTAGTTACCAGCTTTATACTTAGTTAACAATCCTTTATATTTCCTTCTCTCTATTCCCCTAACTAGTGTGACTTCCATCTTGATTAGATTCTGAATGATACTGTTAGGAATCAGGAAAAAACTTAATGGATAAAATAGTATTTCATTTTGAGTTGAAGGAAGAGTGAAATTTTGGTAGGTGAAAATTATGAAATTTCAAATAGAATGAATATCAGCATGAGTTAAGGTAGTGAAAATGGGAGGATATGGTGTATCTGGGAAATATTTTATGTTCTAAGTTTTCTTGGAGTACCAAGTATATATTACAAAAGTTGATTTTGAAGATAGGTTGGGGCAGGCAGCAATTTTGAGGACCTTGAACTCTAGGCTGAGAAATTGGACTTAATTGGTATAACAAATGATTTTTTTTTAAAGTATAATAATGGCCTGATTAGAATTCTCCTTTAGAGGGCGCCTGGGTGGCTCAGTGGGTTAAGCCGCTGCCTTCGGCTCAGGTCATGATCCCAGGGTCCTGGGATCGAGTCCCGCATCGGGCTCTCTGCTCAGCAGGAAGCCTGTTTCCCTCTCTCTCTCTCTGCCTGCCTCTCTGTCTACTTGTGATCTCTGTCTGTCAAATAAATAAATAAAATCTTTAAAAAAAAAAAAAAGAATTCTCCTTTAGAAATGTTTAGATTATAAATTCATGACAGTTATTAAGAAAAGTTAGGAATGTACATGGTAAAATCTTAGAGTTATCCTGAGTATTAGCATTTCCCCACCAAATATTCATTCAGAAAATAGTGGAGACCTAAGTGTTGGTAATGCAACAAAGAATATGAAAATAGTGTCTCTTCTCAAGTCTAGTGTAGAAAAAAGATAATATGCTCAGATAATTAAAGAATAGAGTAGATAGGTATAGGAATGCATAGAGAATTATAGCATATGAAATAGAATATACAATATTACCTAGAAGGATCAAGAAAGCCCAATTTCTATTTGAAATGATAACTAGGAATTGGCCATGCATAAAGGAGGGTGGAAGATATGAGCCAGGCTTAAGGAACAATTTTGAGAAAGGGCAGAGAAGGAGAAACAGCATTGTTTTGGTAGAAGCCAATGGGAAATTATATGATCCTTTCAAGAACACATTCATTTTTTTCCTCTTGTGGGATTTTTCTGTGAGTGGATGAAATTAAGTTGGGAAAGAGCTTTAGCTGCTGGCAACAGTGCGTGTAATGCATATGTTTGTATCTTAGTTTCTAAGATTATTAAGAATAGGGGCACCTGGGTGGCTCAGTCAGTTAAGTGTCTGCCTTTGGCTCAGCTCATGATCCCAAGGTCCTGGGATCGAGCCCCACATCGGGTTCCCTGCTCAGCAGGAAGCCTGCTGATCCCTCTCCCACTCCCCCTGCTTGTGTTCCCTCTCTCACTGTGTGTCTCTCTCTCAAATAAATAAATAAAATCTTAAAAAATAAAATAAAATTACTTAGTAATAAAATTACTAAGAATAAAGCTTTAGAATATAAAGCTTTTTTTAGAATATAAAGCTTTATTTATTTATTTTTTATCTCTCTATTTATTCAAAGTAGGCTCCATGCCCAGTGTGGGGCTTGAACTCCTGATCCTGAGATAAAGAGTTGCATGCTGTACTGATTGAGCCAGCCAGGTGCCCTGGTTTCTAAACATTCTGTGATGGTTGTTGGGGGTATATATATCAAATGAATGGATTTTAACTTTCTCACTTAAATTCAGTCCTGGATAATTGCCTTTTCTCTAGTGTGTGTATGGGAAGGGTGTATGTGTGTGTGTATTTATGGGGATGGGGACAGAAGATAAATATATATGTTGGGTAGGGAACTGTGAGAGAAACTCAAACATCGGAGTGCCTGAGTGGCTCAGTTGGTTAAGTATCCAGCTCTTGATTTTGGCTCAGGTCATGATCTCAGGGTCATTAGAGACCCTGGTCAGCTCTGTGCTCAGGACAGAGTCTACTTATCCCTCTCCCTCTGCTCTTCCCCCGGCTTGAGTGCCTCAAATAAATAAATACTTTAAAAAAAAAAACAAAAAACCCTTAAACATCAAGGCAGCTATTGCATTCATATATAGTACTCCTCCTTAAGAGTTAGAGGTACTATACTAGACACTTTTAAGCCACAGAAATAATTTTTAGATTGAAAAGTGTTTACATGTTACCTGTAAGTTGAGAGGACAGAAGAATCAAGTGAAACAAAAGGAATGAGAAGCAGAGAAAGGAACCAAAGAGAGGACATTGTGATTTTTCTACCAGCATTTTCCACTTCAGTTGAGCCAAAGGTCATAAAATTATGTGGCATAAAGGGGACTGTCTATAAAAGAACCAAGTATTGCAAAATGTCCTTGTTTGACAGAGAGGCGGTCATCTATATTTTCTTATGTAGTTCATGTTTTCCAGATGTATAACAATTATAGAGTGTTTGGAAAATAATCCAAATTTGATGATTAAGTCTGTAATTGGCTTACTTTGTATTTAACCACAGTGTATTTGTTGTGAGTTTTAAAATATATATATATATTTTTTTTATGTTTTTGGTGTTTAGGCTAGACAGCAACAAGCAGAATTGGCCCAGCAGGAATGGCTTCAGATGCAGCAAGCTGCTCAACAAGCACAGCTTGCTGCCACAGCCAGTGCGTCTAACCAGGCAGGATCTTCTCAGGATGAAGAAGATGATGATGATATCTGAAATTTACCAGCTGAGTTTCTATTTCCTCTATAAATGTTTCTCCCTGCACAAGAAAACAGTGAAAGAAATGCTTATCTGTAATTTTGTATGCATTTTGGTGGACTTGCCATTGGTATTCTAGGGATGTCTATTGTTAAGTTTCATCTATTGTGTGCTATTCATGTAAAAACTGTCTCTTTGAACTATTGAAAATTTAAGGTTCAGTATAATATCAATTTTGAATTTTTAATGGTGTTTATGAAATTTTAGATAGCAGTGAGTCCTTTATTTGATCAATAAACAGTGTTACAGAAAACGTCAGGTTTATAAAATACAGTGAATTTATACATACAGAAACTCTAAATCTGCATTTGCATTTCCTCTGCCCTTTTAACTAAACTAAAAATTGGGAATTTTAAATTATTGGGGGGAGGGTGTTGTGTGATGCAGTAGATGTTAGATCAGGTTGGTGAAAAAGCAAAGAGTTCAGTTTTGTAGTATCTGAATTTTTTGTCTTTTAAAATGAGTATATATATATATATATATATATATAGGCAGTAAATATATATGCTCAGATAAATATACTTGTTTAAAAAAATCTCAAAACATTCAAAAACTAGGAAGGAGTATGTTCAATAATTGTATAAATTCAGTGGGTTATGTTTTTGATTTTGTTTTTGTTTTATGTAGAGGTAAAAACTACAGTTTTATTATGGCATAATTCATCTTGAGCTACGCTATTTACATTTCAGAGACTGCCCAATTTTGAGGATTGTCATGATTCTTACTATTTCACTATTTCACTCCAGTAATTGTTAATAGTATTACTTGCTTAGTCCATCCATGTTTATTGGACCTTGTGAAACAATTGCTTAATGGAGATTCATGAATATTCCAGCCTTTGCTGGAGGAAGAAATGAAAGTTAATAAGCATGCTTACTGTAAAAGAGGGATTTTTTTTTTGTAATTTAACTTGTAGTTATAGTTTACTTATTGTTTGTTTTAGCATTACTTTTACATTTTCTTGACTAGATGGCCTAGAGTGTCCAATGCTTCCTTTTGAAATGGCATCATTGTCTCCATCATAATTGAGTGATAGCTTTAAAAATGATTGGCTTTATTTTGTTTAAGAAAGCATGTCATAACTGATCAGCCCTATATGAAACATAAGTAATTTCAACCTACTCATTAAAAGGGAGAAGCTTTATTTTGGTTCCAATAAATAAAGTATGGTAGTGATTTTTATAGGAATCCAGTGAGTTGAAGAAATGGCATATTGTTTGTATTTTGGAAACAGAATGGAAAGGCCACTTAAGATAGTATAAAGTAATCTAAATTCCTATGTCATTTACCAGATCATTTAAATTTTATATATTCACCAGGCCCAAGGATAAATTGTGGCTGCTGGGATTCCAATTTTAATTGAAGAGCTAAATAAGTAAAGTTTATAAGTGTTAGATTTCTTAATGACCTTATTTTGCAGTTTTGGAAAAAATGAAATATTAGCATACATTTATTAAATACACTTCCTCCATGCCATGAAAAGGTTGATCTTGCTGGATGTTTAAGTTGAAGTTGCTACTGTATTCATGAAGTGCTTTGGACAAGATAGAAGGGTTTTTTTTTTTTAAAGTTTAAGTACCAAAGGTAGTCTAGTCTAAGAAATAATAAGTTAATAAGTGTTGGCTTTTCTAATTTGTACTGTAACATCCTTATACTTTCTATTTTAAGATTATCCTTTTCTTAAGTAAACAACTTAGATATTTTTCCACACTTTTTTTCCCCTGATGCAGAGTTCAGGTTAATTAATATTTTACTGCATCTGATAATGTATTATATGTTTGAAGCCTAGTGACTTTTCATTTTTGACATTCTTGTGATTTCATATGCTGTATTCTTCAAGCAATAAAATTCTGATGTGTTTTATAAATTGTTTTTACATTTAATAGTCTACACAGATTAGCAGCAGATTTCTGTTATTAACATTTTTACTAGTTTCAAGAATCTTAGGCCCAGAAAATATTTTGATCATTTGATGTATAGTAACTAACTTTCTCCTTTGTTTCTTGTTATTTCAGAAAATGTGGTTTTACTTGTACTTTTGTAATTTACAGTCCTAGGATCTAGGCATAACAAAGCTAATTAAGCAGTGTTTTACATTTAGCTTATTTTTTAACATTTTAAAAGTCACTATACTGTCCGTTGAGATTTTTAAAATCTTGTGGAGAGAAAAACAAATCTTTAGGGTTCTTGAGAAATAAAGTTATTGTTTAGTAAATATTTTCCCCATTTCCTTGAATACATATCTATCTTTTTCAGTAGACTGTCAGACTGATAAATGTTGAAAAGTTACCAATTTTTCTTAAAACTGCATATACCATACATATAGAAGAGTATATAAGTGAGGGTTTTGACAAATTAAACATAATCCTATCACTGGCCCTCAGATCAGATCTGGGGTATGAACACCCCAGAAGCCCCTCTTGCTTCTCTTTTAACACTGCCTTCTTTCTTCCCAGAAGTAACTCCTGTTCTGTTTTCTAAAACCATTGATTAGTTTTGTCTTTTATTTTGTGTAAATGCAATCATAAATAATATACTTTTTTTTTAAACTTTTACATCTTCACTTTAAGTCTTGTAGGGGCTAACTAAAGAAAAGTGTTGGGGCACCTGGGTGGCTCAGTCCTTAAGCCTCTGCCTTTGGCTCAGGTCATGATCCTGGCATCCTAAGATCAAGCCCCATAGCTCTCTGCTCAGCGGGGAGCTGCTTCTCCCTCTTCAGCTCCCCATGCTTGTGTTCCCTCTCTTGCTATCTCTCTCTGTCATAAATAAATAAAATCTTTTTTTAAAAAGTGTTATACTCTGTATACCCTAATAAAAATTGAAAATTTATATTCCAGTTGACTAGCTTAAAGAGTTTAAGACCACTTTCACATTTATAGAGCCTAATTAAGGCTAGACAAGCTCATTCCCATCTTCCATGTCATCTTTAACCCCTTTGTTCTGAGAAAGGAGTCTTAGCTGTTTCTTCAGTTCTTCAATTTCTTTTTCTTGTTCTAGTATCTTTGTAGGGTGAGATTAAAATTTCCAGAATTTTGTAAATTCTGGATTTTACATCAGCTGAACAGAGCAGACAGTCTGAGTTGCATTCTTCCTGGTTAAGTGCTAGGTATACTTGACTTGTGTTTTACTGAGGGATTCAAGTATCTGACCAGTTCTTAAACCTGTTAAAACTTGTACTTGGTCTGTTTTTGTTCCAAGCGGCTTAAATAGCTCTAGTAAGATCACACCGAAGCTATACATATCTGACATGGTGTCACACTCAGTTCCTTCTAACTTCAGGTTAAGGGGTACAGACAAGTACCTGCTCTGGAAGTATGCATTGGTGTTCTCTTGCCATGTCTGTTGATCCAGTCTGTGTTCTGTGTGATGTCTCTGCAGGTCAAACCAGTCTCCTATTTTTACTTGCTGATCAGGGCCATGAGAAAAATATTTCTGGGCTTCGGATAACTGTGTACTATTCTCATGTTATGAATATAAAATATACCTTCCTCCAATTCTTGAAAGATTTTTATTGCAACACTGGTCATAACATAAGGACATGCAGATTGGTCCCCACACTCCTGGCCCTGCTAGTTTCTCTCAGCTATCCAGTCCCACAGAGAGTCCCACAACTGGATCTGGATGTGCAACATCAGGTGACACACCATCAGGTGATGTCTGCCCCAACAAGTTTTAAGTTTTCTTGAGAAGATTCCTTGATGGATGTGAAATTCTCTTCTAAGTCGCAGTCATGCCTAAGTGGCAGCCGATGTTCAACAATCTGGAAGACAAATCACCCAAGCCATTTTCTTGGAGTAAAATGAATGGTTCGAATTCACTGACATCTTTGTGACTAAATTGGTGATACAGTTCATCAATCTGTTAGTCTGATTTTCAATGCCAGGTTTTCCTAAGGATTTTTCTTTTTCTAAGGTAAATTTGGGGAGGATAATGGATGAGCTGTTACTTTAATCATTTTTAACAGTATAACAGTATATTGATTTTTGTCATCCTGGTTGGAGCTCAATTCCAGAGATGGCAGCTGAACAGAAATTCTTGCATTCATGCCACACGTGCATGTTCTATTCAAGCATTATGATAGCCCTACGATATTAGGATACCAAAGACCTGCCAACACCTTCACTCACCATAGTACCTTCATGCAGTCTGTTTAGTTGCACCCTTTATCAGGATCTTCTAAATTTCAAAATACTGACCATCTAATTTATTCCTGATCTTGTATACTCTTTTATAGCCTTCTTTTTCTAAGGTGGCAAGCTGTTGTAATTCATTTAAGTATCGTGAAGTTTGTTCTTCAAAGCTACGTCCCTTGATCTGATGTTCTAGATGTGAGAATTATCCTCACAAGGATCTTGAGGAGCTCTTTCTTTAGCTGACCTCATTAAATGAGCAATAGCTTGGGGCACCTGGCTGGCTGAGTCAGTAAAGCATGTGACTCTTGATCTTAGAGTTGTGAGTTTAGGCCCCATGCTGGGTGTAGAGGTTACTTTGAAATATTTTTTTTAAGATTTATTTATTTATTTTAGAAAACAAGAGCGAGCACACAAGCGGGAGTAGGGGGAGAGAGAGGGGAAGAGAAGCAGAGACCCTGCTGAGCATAGACCTCAACACCATGGGGCTCCATCTGATGAGCAGAGAACACTACCTGTGGGGAAATCAAGAGTCATACTCAACTGACTGAGATACCCAGGTGCTCAAAAACTAAAATCTTAAAAAAAAAAAAAAAAAAAGCAATAGTTCTTTTGTGAGCTAAACTCATCACTGCAAGTGAAAGAAGACAGCAGCTCGATTTTTTTTTTTTTTAAGATTTTATTTATTTGACAGAGAGCACAAGTAGAGAGGCAGACAGAGGGAGAGGGAAAACTAGGGTCCCCGCCCAGCAGGGAGCCCAGTGCGGGACTCGATTCCAGAACCCTGGGATCATGACCTGAGCCGAAGATAGCCGCTTAATGGACTGAGCTACCCAGGCGCCCCAGCAGCTCCTTTTTTTTTTTTTAATTTTTTTATTTTTTATTAACATATAATGTATTATTAGCCCCAGGGGTACAGGTCTGTGAATCATCAGGCTTACACACTTCACAGCACTCACCATAGCACATACCCTCCCCAGTGTCCATAACCCAACCACCCTTTCCCCAACCCCTACCCCCAGCAATCCTCAGTTGTTTTGTGAGATTGAGTTCTTATGGTTTGTCTCCCTCCCGATCCCATCCTGTTTCATTTTTTCCTTCCCTACCCACCAAACCCCCCATGTTGCCTCCCAAATTCTTCATATCAGGGAGATCATATGATAATTGTCTTTCTTTGATTGACTTATTTCGCTCAGCATAATACCCTCTAGTTCCATCCATGTCGTCACAAATGGCAAGATTTCATTTCTTCTGATGGCTGCATAGTATTCCATTTGTATATATATACCACCTCTGCTTTGTCCATTCATCCGTTGTTGGACATCTAGGTTCTTTCCATAGTTTGGCTATTGTGGATATTGCCAGCAGCTCCATTTTGATAAAAGTCTGAAAAAGCAATTTAAACACCTATCTTGAACAAAGTAGATTCATGCACATGGCTCAAGTGTTTCAGCAAAGCAACAAGCAGTAATTGGTTTGCGACTGCAAAAGGCAAAGTCAACTGTCATAGGGTCATTTTAACACCTGGAGTTCTGCTGGAACATCAGATTCCAGACAGCCCTCCTGCTGCCCCTTCCCCACCTCAGCACTCAACCCATATCCAGCCCAATTCACTCAGAGGATGAACCTTGCTGCTCTGAATTTACAGGAATTAAGGTAGATGGGGGAAAGGAAAGGGCTGCCAGCATTCCGGGTGCCTCTCTGTCATACATGAAGTCCCAGCCCTGGGCCAGGAAGTCCATGATAGGTGCCAAAGGCAGACCCTGCTCTTTCACCCTCTGCCTCACGCTCCTGGGCCCTGGAGCTGCCCGCCCAGCATCATGAACTGCAGCCCTGCCTCCATGCCAATCCAGTGCCACCTCACTCAGCACCCCAGTGTACTTTTTTTTTTTTTTTAGATTTTATTTATTAGAGAACAAAAGCAGGGGGAGTGGGAGAGGGAGAACTAGGCATCCCGCTGAGCAGAGAGCCCGATGTGGGGCTCGATCCCAGGACCCTGGGATCATGACCTGAGCCCAAGGCAAACACTTAACTGATTGAGCCACCCAAGCACCCCCCACCCCGCCTCCCGCAGTGTACTCTTCTATTTGATCATTGTTATATTTGTGAGTGTACTGGTTTTCTGATGCCACTGTAACAGATTACCACAAACTTAGTGACTTAACACAAATTCATTCTCTTATAGTCCTGGAGAGCAGAAGTCCCAAACTATTTTTATTAGACCAAAGTCAAGCTATCAGCAGAGTTTGTTCCTGAATCTGATTCTGAAGGTTGTGAGGGGAACATCTGTTTCCTTGCCTTTTTTCAGCTTCCAGTGGCTGCCTGTAGTTTTTGTGGCCCTTACTTGGTGTTAAATCCTCTGCTTTCAACATCACAGTCACCTTCTCTTCTTCTGTAGTCTAATCCTTCTCTGCCTCTCCCTTTAGAGCCCACCTGGATGATCCAGGATAATCTCGGTTCAAGATCCTTAATTTAATCACACCAGCAAAGCCTCTTTTGCTTATAAGGTAACATTCACAGGTTCCCTTAGTTAGATCCTAGATATCTTTGGAGGCCATTATTCAATTTGCTAGAGTGAGATTTACTCAGAGTGTATTGTAGTCATTTATTCTCATTACTGAATAGTACTTCATTAATTCAACCATTTTTATTATATCCAAATTTTTTCCATTCTACCACTGATGAATTTGATATTTGATGAATTTCTATCATCAAATGGCTATCATGAATAATGCTGTAGAGAACATTCTTATACATGTCTTTTGGTGACTGTATATATGCGCTTCTGTTGAATATATAGCTGGGAATGGAATTGCTAGGTCATGGGGTATACATATATTTGGTTTTAGTATGTATGTCAATTTTCCAAAGGCTTATAAAAGGGCACTATTTTAATATGTACCATTATAATGAATTACTCTAAAGGTCTAGAGGCCTGACAATGTTAGTGAATTTCTCAAAATACCTAAATTTTACCAAATGAGTTATGTTTGGTACAGCAGGTCTGTTGTTATTTAATATCACACAAGATGAAAATAAAAGCAAAAGCATTTGTTCTTGGTACAGACACAGTAGTATTGTGTACTCAGATTATTGCTCCTCAGAAGAAATGCAAATTTTAGGTAATAATAAATAGTATGTGGAGTTTATAAATTGAATGTTTAGTTATGGAAATGTATGACTTACATTTTTAATTGAATTAAAACGTTTTTATTAGAATCTTTTTTGGAAATACAGATATTTCCCCATACACAAATGGCCACCAAGAACTATCTAATCCAGATAGCCTAGACACTGCCTTCCACTGGCTTCACTTGGACTGTGTTTCTTTTCTTCTCCTCTGTTCCCAACACCTTGGCCCCTTCTTTTTGCTTTGCCCCATGGCATAGAATATCATGGGTAGGATTGGCCAGGGTGAAGAGAATGGTTGCATAAATAGCATCCCTTCACCTACTCCCCCACCCCAGCATTACTACTGATCCTTCTCCTATTTCCTCAAAATAAAAGATCTACTCTTAAATATATACTTAAATTTGGTTTTTCCCTATGCAAGATATAAGTGAAAAGAGAAAGTAGGGAAGCAAAGAAAGCAACTTTTAACTTATAATCAATTTCTACCAGAAATCAAGCAAATTAGTAGAACCTTAGAATTTCTTAGAACTCCTTAGGATTTCTCAACCCCATGTTATTGGCATTTGAGGTTAGTTATTCTTTGTTGTGAGAGGCTGTCCTGTGTGTTGTGAGGAGTTCAGTAGAATCCCTGGCTTCTATGTACTAGGGTCCAGTAGCACTGCTTGTGACAACCCAAAAATGCCTCCAGACACTCCTAGATGTCTTGAGAGGTGGTGCAAAATCACCCCGTGTTGAGAACTGCCGCCTTACAACATCTAGGTTTTTACTTTTAGGATAGAGTACTGGGGAAAGACTGAAATTGAACCTCTGTTTGGAAGCAACACGTGGTATAAGTTGAAAAAGACAAAAAGAAGCAACGTGATTTGGAGAGAATAGGCCCAGGATTAAAATATATTCTGAGGAAAGTAAAATCTTAAAGGTGGCTCTTGACTTCACATCTGCAGATCCCTTTAGCCCCTAGAAAGCCGGTCCAGTTCTTAAAAATCTACCTGCTCATTGCTTTTCACCCAGAGATCCTAGCCAAACCCAGTTTAAAATAGATCTGTCTCAATACAGTATATATCTTTTAACAGGTATTTTTAATTGCTTTTATTGTACTTAAATATACATATAAAATGTACCATTTTAATCATTTTAAATGGCCAGTTCAGTGACATTAAGTACATGGATATCGTTGTACAAGCATCAGTATCTCCAGTACGTTTTCATTATCGCACACTAAAATACTGTACCCATTAAACGATAATCCATTCTTCTCTCCCTGCAGCCATTGGTAACCATTGTTTTGCTTTCTATTTCTAATGAATTTGATGATTCTAGGAATCTCATATAAGTGGGATCATACAATATTTGCCCTTTTGTGGCTGACTTATTTCACTTAGCATCATGCTTTGAAGGTTCATAACATGTATCAGAACGTCATTCCTTCTTACAGCTGAATAATATTCCATAGAGTGTATATGCCACATTCTGTTTATTCATCTGTTGATGAATGGAGCACTTCCACCTTTTGACTATTGTGAATAATGCTGCTGGGGACATAGGTGTACGAATATCTGGTCCCTGTTTTTTTGAGCATATAGATCTGTATTTTGAGAATTGAAACAAGAAGTATAGTACAAATGCACATAGATAGTTTATAATATATGATAAGTACGACATGAATGAAGGGGACATTTTTGTATTAGATCTTTACCTATGTTATTTCTCATCACCTCTGTTAGGTCTTGATAGTCCAGGGTGGCAGACTGGTAACACAGGTGTACCATCAAAAGATACATATAGATATTTATAGATATATACAGAATTTTACTTTACTTACAAAACTTTATATCTTATACATAATATAATATATGTCAAGAGCAATATTATAGTCCATAGCTATTTCCTTTCAATTTCATGTGATCTAGTAGTTTCCTACTTTTGTATACTTCTTATGAATAGTATTTATTTGTCACTAACATGAAATTCAGTAGTGGAGCTAGAAGGAGATTTTCCAGAAAAATATGTGATAGAAAGGTTTTTTTACTAGAGATTGGGAGTGGAGGGGAAGTGATAGTATTAGGAAGGATGTATCTGGTGATGGAAGAAGAAGCTATGCTTGATGTTAAGGCAGCTTAAGATCCTCACTACTGAAGGAAAATGTGGCAGGCTCAGAGTTGCTTGGTGATGCAAGATGCTTTTCCTAAGTTTTTTTCTTTTATTGTGCCTATAAAAGATACCATTAACATCATATTTATGTCATTAATAAACTTCCAAGATCTATGTAGTAGGGTGTAGTAGTATACTTAAGAGACAACAGTGTTTTTTATTTCAGAAACATTTATTTGGTGTGTTACACTGAATGTGGTATGTTTTATAAGCCTAAGATTTGCATATACAGTTGAATCATACATGTAATAGTAGCCAAATTTTGGTCTGTCTTTAGTATAAACATTTTATAAATAAGGGAACTAAGTTTAAAAGAAATTAAGTAATACAATAATATGTACCAAGTGGAGGCATCAGAATTTGAACACAGATCTAAGGAGTTCTAAGGACTATGTTTCTTCCACTAGATCATTCTTCTTTCCCTCCAGAAGTACTCTGGGGATACTGGGGATATGAATCTTTATATCTTTATTTGAAGTCATTTAAAAAATTATAACCCTTCCTGAAGATCGCAAATTGTGTGCTATTGCAGGATAATTACAGAGCACATAGTATGGAAGCAGAGGTAATGTCTGGTAATGTTTTTGTCTCCCTTTTCCTGCATACTGTTGTCCAAATGATTCAGTGTTATGCAGAATACAAAATATTGTTAGAGAAACTATTTCAGAATGTTGATTTACTGTATAGGGGTTTTTTTTTTTAAGAGAGAGAGAGAGAGAGTGTGTGTGTGTGTGTGTGTGTGCATGAGCTGCGGGAGGGGCAAAGGGAAAGGGAGAGAATTTTAACTCTCTGGGCATGGGGCTCAGACCCTGGGATCTTGACCTGAGCTAAAATCAAGAGTCAGAAGTTTAACCTACTGAGCCACCAGGTGCTTGCTTTTTTGCTTTTTTTTTTTTTAACTTTTTAAAGATTTTATTTATTTATTTGAGAGAGAGACAGTGAGAGAGAGCATGATAGGGGAAGTCAGAGGGAGAAGCGGACTCCCCTTGGAGCTGGGAGCCCGATGTGGGACTCAATCCCAGGACTCTGGGATCATGACCTGAGCCGAAGGCAGTCGCTTAACCAACTGAGCCACCCAGGCGCCCATGCTTTTTTTTTTTTTTAAGTAGGCTGCACACCCAGCATGGGGCCCAGTGCAGGGTCAACTCACAACCTTGAGATTAAGATCTGAGGTCAGATCAAGAGTTGGATGTTAGCCAACAGAGCCAGCCAATCTCTGCTATTGTACAGGTTTTATATAAGACTTCTCTTCTGATCAAAATACTTCAAAGATTATAGGAAAATGTGACCTGGAATCAAGTTTCTAGAATTTCATATTATCCAAATGTAGTAGAAATTTGGAATTCTTTTTTTTTTTTTTTTAAATATTTTATTTATTGATTTGACAGAGAGAGATCACAAGTAGAGAGGCAGGCAGAGAGAGAGAGAGAGGGAAGCAGGCTCCCCGCTGAGCAGAGAGCCCGATGCGGGACTCGATCCCAGGACCCTGAGATCATGACCTGAGCCGAAGGCAGCGGCTTAACCCACTGAGCCACCCAGGCGCCCCGAAATTTGGAATTCTTTGAAGTAAGCTCTCAATCAAGGCCAAATTAAAAAATTTAATTGCAAGGCCCCTATTTGTTTATAACCCAATAACAAGCTTACTATTATACAAATAGGAGATAAGATCTGGTAATAGTGGCCCAATATTTAGAATTTTGAAATTAAGGATTGTGTTCTTAATGTTACTGATTAATCAACAGCTATTAATGTATGCAGATAAGCCTTAGAGAAAGTGTTGCCTCTACCTTTAATGTAGGAATTATTTCATAGTATTCCAGTCATGCTGTTTTAGAGATAGAGCAGCTGTAAATCCTACTTCACATCCTCTTGATGTTCTCCGCTGAATCTTGCTGTAGCCTCCTAACTGGCCTTGCTGCCAGTCCCTCCTTGTTCTGATCTCTCCGTCACATTGCTAACAGTGTTATTTCTGAAAATACAAATATGAGTATGAGACTCCTCTGCTCCTCAGTGACCGTAGTATTAAGTTCCACCTCCTAAGCATTGCATAAGGTATGTTTCATAACATGATTCAACCTTTTCTACACTTTCTCAGTTGCCCTGGAATATGGGCTAAATAATGTCATCTCTTTTATGCTTTACCACCTTTTCATGTGCTTCTTCCCTACTCTGGATTGACCTTTTCTTCACCTGACAAATTAACCATTCCATAAGATCCAGCTTATGGATCTTATGGAATCCATATGTAAAGTTTGGATCCTATGTAAAGTTTTCCCTAATGCCTCAGTGCCTAGATACTCTTTCTCTGCCTATCTGTGCCTGTGATACATATTTCTATATTCAAACCCATGATACCATACTATATTTATTTGTTTACAAATTATTTGTATTACAGTGGGAGGTGCTAGAGAACAGGGACCGTATCATCATTATTTCAGTATCCCTAGAAACTGATATAGTAAAGTTTTTTGCAATTGAACTTATAAATATCTGCTTGTGGTCAGCCCTCCTTTCACCTGATGCTCCATACCATTTGCTCCTAGAGCCATAACACAATATACAGGTTACTCAGTAAATAAATATTTATGGTGATAGAAGAAGAAGAAGGGGGGGAGGAGGAGGAGGAGGGGGAGGAGGAAGGAAGAAGAAGAACAAGAAGAAAGAAAAACTGTCAAGAATAAGGTATTTCAGTACCAAAAGTGCTGAAATTATCAGGACCCCCCCCCCCAATACCTGCCCCAGGAATAGCACATTCTCTGGTCCTAGGAATACAAGATAACAAAATGTTATACCACGTAATTAACCAGAAAAACAGAAGGCATTCAAGGTATTTCAAGCAAAGAGTGATATAACACAAGCTATTAGGCAATAAATTACTGGAGACTAGAAGAGCAGCAAAGAAAGGCAGACAGTATTGCCCAGTGATGAGGAACTATGAGAACTCGCCAGAACCTCTGCTCATCTACCAACTTTCACTCATGCAGGAGCCCTATTACTGCATAAGAAATAATTTAAAACTCAGCAGCTTAAAACAACAATCATTATTTATCACAGTTCTGTGAATTGGCTGGACTCGGCTGAGTGGTTCTGCTTCACATGCTGTTTGAGGCTGCAGTCATCTGAGGGCTCAACCAGAATGAAATGTCCAAGATAACTAACTCACTTACATGGCTGGTAGTTGGCACTGTCGGGTGGAATCTCAGCTGGAGGGGTCATTTGCAGCGCCTTGATTCCCCATATGGCTTGAACTTCTTAGAGCATGGTGGGATTCTAAGAAGGAGTGTCTCACGAGTGTTCCCAAGAGAAGAAAATAGAAACTGCCAGTCCTCTCAAGCCCTGGGCTCAGAAGTCCCAGAACATTACTTCCACCACATTATATTGGTCAGAGCAATTTCAGGGCCAATTCAGATTCAAAGAGAGAAGATACAGGTATCTCTCACTTTTCAAAAGTTCAAGTTACACCACTCACTTTAGAGAAAGACCTACACTGAAGCACTTGGGTGGCTCAGTCAGTTAAGCACCTGCCTTCAGTTCAGGTCATGATCTCAGGGTCCTGGGATTGAGCCGCACACTGGGCTCCCTGCTCAGTGGCGAGGCTGCTTCTCCCTCTCTCTCTCTGTGATCACTCTCATTCTCACTCTCTCTCAAATAAATAAAATTTTAAAAAGACCTATATTAGTACCTGTTTTCCATAACCAAAAGAAATCTGAAGGGGCTTTTTGCTTTTACAAAAAAAAGGTGAAAAGAGAAAATAGCATTCAGGTTTGTTTGTCAGAGAGCCCTTATACAGGCAGTGAGCACACTGAGCAGAGAGTAGCATCACTAACTCCTTCCCAGGAAACTACACTTAGCTTCTCAGCATCAAGCAGCCATAGCTTTGGACTGAGTCTGTGAGCAACTCTGCTTTACTGTGATTTATTTTGTGCATCTGTTAGCAAGATGTGTCCCAAGGTGTCAGAAAAGCCTAAGTGAGGTTATTTTTTCAGTCTGGGAATGCTCAAAATTTTTTTTCTCCTAAATTAATAGTAATTGCTCCTTTGCCTCATGCATTTCAGTTTACAAAAGTTTTCATGGGAACACTCTATTTTCAGATAGCAGAGGAGACCTGTATAAGCATATGGGAAGAGGATGAATTGTTGGGAGCTGTCTTTAGAGACCAGCTGCCATACTTGTCTTTGCACATGCTTCTTTGCTCTGAAATGCCTTTTTTTTTCTTTTCTTCCCCTTCAAACTACAAGACCCAGCTTATATTTCAGCCCACATCTAGAGCCTTCCCTGATACCTTCAATGCATAGTCAGTAGCCGCTTTTTCCATATAGTCTTTGCCTGTGGTACATATTTCTATTTTTGTGTCTATCATTCCTTGTTATAATTTGTTTGCTTACATGTTTTTCTGTGCAAATGTCTAGGGGACATTCATGTCATTGTGTCATCTTCATCTCCATATCTCTAGTAACTGTCATAGTAAAGGTTTTTGCAATTGAACTTATACATATCTGCTTGTGGTCAGTACTAATTTAGTCTGGTGTCCTACACCATCTGTTCTTGATGCTTCAATGTGGGGCCTAAAGAGAGATACTCAGTGAATATTCAATGGTAATAATAATGGAAAAGGACAAAAAATGCCTTTTAAATACTCTGTTTAGGAAGAAAGGACCATGTATGAATCATTTAATAATAAAGATTTTCAGGAAAATTGGTGTTTTAGTCCTGAAAGGTTTAAACTTTTCTGGACAAATAATTTTCCTAGCATAGTACATTCTCTGGTTCTAGAAACACTAAATTAAATGTTACACCACATAATCAGAAAATGAGAACTAATCCATCAAAATCCTAGAAGAGGGGTGCCTGGGTGGCTCAGTGGGTTAAGCCTCTGCCTTCAGCTGGGGTCATGATCTCAGGGTACTGGGATTGAGCCCCGCATCAGGCTCTCTGCTCAGCAGGGAGCCTGCTCCCCCACACCCGCCTGCTGCTCTGCCTACTTGTGATCTCTGTCTGTCAAATAAATAAATGAAATCTAAAAAAAAAAAAAAATCCTAGAAGAGAACACAGGCAACGACATCTTCGACTTTGGCCATAGCAACTTCTTGCTAGACATGTCTCCAGAGGCAAAGGAAGCAAAAGCAAAAATGAACCATTGGGACTTCATCAAGATAATCTTTTGTACAGTAAGGGAAACAAACAATAAAACTAAAGGGCAACCTACAGAATGGGAGAAGATATTCACAAATGTCGTATCAGATAAAGGGCTAGTATCCAAAATCTATAAAGAATTTATCAGACTTAACAACCAAGAAACAAAAAATCCAGTCAAGAAATGGGCAGAAGACATGAACAGATATTTCTCCAAAGAAGACATTCAAATCGCCAACAGACACATGAAAAAATGCTCAACATCACCCTGCATCAGCGAAATACAAATCAAAACCACAATGAGATACCACCTCACAGTGGTCAGAATGGCTAAAATGACTAACTCAGGAAACAACAAATGTTGACAAGGATGTGGAGAAAGGGGAATCATCTTACACTGTTCTAGCAATGCAAACTGTGCAGCCACTCTGGAAAACAGTATGGAGTTTCCTCAGAAAGTTAAAAATAGGATTATCCAACAATCTAGCAAGTATACTGCTATCTATTTATCCAAAAGATATGAACATAGTGATTCAAAGGGGCACATGCACCCCAATGTTTATAGTAGCAATGTCCACAATAGCCAAAATATGGAAAGAGCCCAGAAAAAAAGATGTGGTATTTATATACACTGGAATATTATTCAGCCATCAAAAAGAATGAAATCTTGCCATTTGCAACGACATGGATGAAACTAGATTGTATTATGCTAAGCGACATTAAGTCAGAGAAAGAGAAGTACCATTTTATTTCACTCATATATGGAAATTAAGAAACAAAACAGGTGAACAAGGGGATGGGAAAGAAAATAAGATAAAAACAGAGAGGGAGCAAGATGAGATCATAAGGGAGACAAACCATAAGAGACTCTCAATCTCATGAAACAAACTGAGGGTTGCTGGGAGGTGGGGGATTAGGGATAGGGTGGTTGGGTTATGGACATTGGGGAGGGTATGGGCTATGGTAAGTGCTGTGAAACGTGTAAGCTTGATGATTCACATACCTGTATCCCTGGGGCAAATAATATATTATATGTTAATAAAAATAATTTAAAATAAAAATAAAATAAAATAAACAGAGGGGAGGAAACCATGAAAAACTCAACTATAGGAAAGAAACTGAGGGTTGCTGAAGGAGAGGTGCTGGGGGTATGGGGTAATTGGTTGATGGGCATTAAGGAGAGCATTTGATGTAGTGAGCACTGGGTGTTGTATGCAACTGATGAATCACTTATTTCTACCTTTGAAACTAATAACACACTATATGTTAACTAAATTGAATTTAAATAAAAATTTTTAAAAAGTGGGAGCTACTTGAAGTATTTTAAGCAGGAGGGATTTAATACAGAAATTAGGTAATGAAATTGTTGGAAAAGCTGGAGAAGCTAAAGGAGGTCCATGTTGCCCAGTGATGAAGAACTATAAGAAGCTGCTTCTTTCCCTGAAGCCCACAGTTGTTGGCAGAATTCGACTCATCCACGACCCTGTGACTTTTATTTTTATTAATTACTTTTATTAACACATGCACCACTTGCCCAAGGGGTACAGGTCTGCAAATCATCAGGTTTACACACTTCACAGCACACACTATATCACACACACCCCAAATGTCCATAATCCAACCACCCTTTCCCTACCCTCTCTTCCCCCAGGAACCCTCAGTTTGTTTCATGAGATTAAGAGTCTATTATGGTTTGTCTCCTCGCAATCCCATCTTGTTTCATTTTTTTCCTTCCCTATCCCCAAACCCTCCACCCTGCCTCTCAACTTCCTCATATCAGGGAGATCATATAATTGTCTTTCTCTGATTGACTTATCTCGCTTAGCATAATACCCTCTAGTTCCATCCACATCATTGCAAATGGCAAGATTTCATTTCTTTTGATGGCTGCATAGTATTCCATTGTATATATATACCACCTCTTCTTTATCCATTCATCTCTTGATGGACATCTAGGTTATTTCCATAGTTTGGCTATTGTGGACATTACTGTTATAAACATTTGGGTGCACGTGCCCCTTCAGATCATTACATTTGTATCTTTAGGGTAAATACCCAGTAGTGCGATTTCTGGGTCGTAGGGTAGCTCTATTTTCAAGTTTTTGAGGAACCTCCATGCTGTTTTCCAGAGTGGCTGCACCAGCTTGCATTCCCACCAACAGTGTAGGAGGGTTCCCCTTTCTTTGCATCCTCCTCAGCATCTGTCGTTTCCTGGCTTAATTTTAGCCATTCTGACTGGTGTCAGGTGGTATCTCATTGTGGTTTTGATTTGTATTTCCCTGATGTGGAGTGATGTGGAGCACATTTTCATGTGTCTGTTGGCCATCTGGATGTCTTCTTTGCCGAAATGTCTGTTCATGTCTTCTGCCCATTTCTTGATTGTATTATTTGTTCTTTGGGTGTTGAGTTTGATAAGTTCTTTATAGATTTTGGATACTAGCCCTTTATCTGATAGTCATTTGCAAATATCTTCTCCCATTTTGTCCGTTGTCTTTTGGTTTTGTTGACTGTTTCCTTTGCTGTGCAAAAGCTTTAGATCTTGTTAAAGTCCCAATAGTTCATTTTTGCCCTTGCTTCCCTTGCCTTTGGCGATGTTTCTAGGAAGAAGTTGCTGCCACTAAGGTTAAAGAGGTTGCTGCCTGTGTTCTTAAGGATTTTGATGGATTCCTGTGTCATATTGAGGTCTTCCATCCATTTTGAGTCTATTTTTGTGTGTGGTGTTAGGAAATGGTCCAGTTTTCCATGTGGCTGTCCAATTTTCCCAACACCATTTGTTGAAGAGGCTGTCTTTTTTCCATTGGACATTCTTTCCTGCTTTGTTGAATATTATTTGACCATAGAGTTGAGGGTCTATTTCTGGGCTCTCTCTTCTGTTCCATTGATCTATGTGCAAGACCCCATGACTTAAAGGAATTGTGTTCCTCTGCTCCATGCTGCTGATGCAAACTACTAGGAGCCCATGTTTAGCTGCTATCCAGATGCTAGAGGAGCTGACTGTTAATGACAACAGGGTGCAATTTGTCTGATGTCACCACTGCCCAAGCTAGAAGATTGTTTCTATCTTCCTTTAGCTTTCCAGTCTCTTTGCATATGCCTGCTGTTGACTGAATCCTGACTAGGATTCCTGCTGGCTAGGGAGTCCAAGGAAATTTCTAACTTGCAATACAATAAAATTGTGTGGATGATGCTGAACACATCACAGTATCTGGAGCATGGCCTTATAACCATAGCTTCCAAAAGGAATATAGTAATTACAGCTCTTACTATAGTTGTGCCCAGACTAGAATTTTAGGATGGAGAAGTTTCTATCTTAAGCTTTTAAATAGTTGATACAATAAATAAGAGCTTTTTTTTGAACCAATGTCTAAAACTAGAGTACTAGTGATCTTAGGTAACTTTCAGCCTGTTTTCTTTTTTTAAAAGATTTTATTTACTTATTTGTCAGAGAGAGAGAGGGAGAAAGAGCGAGCACAGGCAGACAGAATGGCAGGCAGAGGCAGAGGGAGAAGCAGGCTGCCCGCCGAGCAAGGAGCCCGATGTGGGACTCGATCCCAGGGTGCTGGGATCATGACCTGAGCCGAAGGCAGCTGCTTAACCAACTGAGCCACCCAGGTGCCCCTCAGCCTGTTTTCTTAATGGCAAATTAGAAAAATTTCCTGACTTGGCAGTCTTTCAAAGGTACAGAGGTCGAAGGATCTTTAAGCTTATTAGATGAGAAAATTATGTATGTGTACATATAAATATGTGTATGTAAATGTATTGATATACACATAAGATACAAAGACAAAAAGATACTGTTTGAGAAAATGGAATTTCATTTTTGCCACCCAGTGACAGTATGACTTTGGTGGAATATTGCCCAAAAGTTGAAATATAGTTTCATTAATGTCTATTGGACATTGGCACTGTGCTTGGTACTAGGAACACAAAGATGCATATTATACATTCCAATTCAGCAAATACTTATTAAATATCTATTCACTGAATATTTAGGTCTTGGGTCTACCGAGATGAACAAGGCCAGATTTTTTTTCCCTAGGAGGTATTCCTAATCCATGGGGAAAGACTGATGATAAGCAAATGATTGCAAAATTGTGGTGTGTTGCTAAGAATTTGGAAGTTGACCAAAAATAAGCAAATGGTGAAATTTTAAAATTTAATTTACAATAAGAAACTCAGCATTAACATTTACTTAATTAAAATTTAATTTACAATAAGAAACTCAGCATTAGCATTTACTTAAAGTTACTCAAGAAGATGCCATGTCTCAGGGAAAAAATACTGGCTCTGGAATGAATACATCTCAGGCAGTTAAAATTGAAGGTTTCTTGGTCTTTAAATGTGTGTAAAGTGCTCACTTTGGGAAATACCAAAAAGTATCTTCTTGAAGTCATGTAATCTCACCACAGGGACAGCCACTGGTAATATTTTGATGTATTCCTTCCTAATCCAAGGGCATATTTTTTAAAACAAGAAAAATAAAACAAAAAAATGAGGCCTATAAGTCCACAAGACATGATAGATTGCATGTAAATTAGAAGGCAAGAAAAAGAGAATGAGAGAGAGAGAGTGAAAGAGAGAAGGATCCGTTGGGCCAGGTATTTCAAACTTCAAAACACACACGTCAACTCAGTATCTTTTTCCCAATTCTTATTCCTCCATTTCTACTTGCCATTTTTAGGAAGGCCTCACCATCTATTGGGTAATGCAGTCAGATACATCCATCTACTGTCAGAGTAATCCTAAAACAGTCTAATTTAATTATTCCTTTGATTGAAACCCTTCAATAACTCCCCATCGATTTTGGTACCAAGTGTCATCTTATTTTAGCATCCTCTTCATCTAGCTCCCGCCCATCTTACTGGCTTGACCTGCCTTCCTGCTACCTACACAGTTCTCCACTCCAGCCGTAGTAAAAATTTTGTAGTTCCACAAAGGTATAGCAGGGTTCTCCAATCATCTTTGACTTTAAGACATGCTCTTTTCTCTCTCTAGAGTACCATTACTCACCTCCATCTTTTATCGGTTTAACTGCTTCTCAAAAACTCAAGGGTTGCCTTTCCAGATGCTACAACCTATTCTGTTCCCTCACTGTACCATGTACATATCTCAAACATAGAATTTGTCATGCTGTCCTGGAATTATTGGTGTTCATAATCTCTTATTCAGCTCAACCAAGGGCTTCTTGATGATCTTGAGACTCCTGCTTCTATCACAGTACCCAACATATAGTAGATGTTATAAGGTTGAAAGAATTTATGTAAATTGGTAGATAAAAGGATTGGTGACTTTTTTTATTAGTAATATTCAGGAAACATTTAGAAATTGTAGCAAATGTTAGTTGTTTATGCAACAGATGCCTCCCCTTTTTCATTATCAAAACTCAAGTTTCAATGTGGCAGTGGACCCCAAGGCATGTATCTTGATAAATCTAAGGCAGTCATGGTATCCCCTTTCCCCTTTGACAATAATACATTTCAGTTGAGCATGATGGGGCATAGAGGGAAGCTGCAGAGGCTTCAGGGAGAGGTCTTCCTACTTTCTCGTCTTTTTTCGCTTCCTGCTATATTTACTTACATCTGTAAGGGATGTGAAGCCGGGAATTGGGGCAGCTGTCCCCTGTAATCATAAGGCAAACGGTTTGAGAACAAAAAATAACATGCTGAGAATTGTGGAGAGGGAAAGACAGAGAGTCTGCGTCTTTGATGAGATCATTGAGGCTTACCAATCCTAAATTACCTGTCACATACAGACTTCCTCTTATGAAGGATAGTTGAAATAACTTCATTGTTTAATCTACTGTGTGGTTGAATGGTGATCCCAAAAAGATATGCCTATGTCCTAACCCCCAGAGCCTATGAATGTGACCTTATCTGGAGAAAAGGTCTTTGCAGATATAATCAAATTAAGGATCTTGGGATAAGATTATCCTGGATTATCCAGGTGAGCCCTTAATCCAGTGACAAGTGTCCTCATAAAAGACACACCAAAGTGGGGTGTCTGGGTGGCTCAGTGGGTTAAGTGTCTGACTTTTGGTTTCAGCTTAGGTCATGATCTCATCGTGATCTCAGGTTTGTGGGATCAAGCTCCATGCTTAAGGGTGTCTGCTTCTCTCCCTCTCCCTCTGCCCCTCCCCCTGCTCACATGTTCACTCTCTTTCTAAAGTAAATAATTTTTTTAAAGATTTTATTCATTTGAGAGAGAGAGAGCATGCGTGCACATGCATGAGTTGGGGGAGGGGCACAGGAAAAGGGAAAGGAATAAGCAGACTCCCCGCTGAGCATGGATCCCAATGACGTGAGGCTCTATCACAGTACCCCCAAATCATGACCTGAGCCAAAATCAGACACTTGATCAACTGAGCCACCCAGGGGCCCCAGTAAATTAATAAAGCTTTAAAAAAAAAAAAAACATGCACACACAGAGGAGAGATGCACAGAGGAGAAAAATAGAAGCACTGGAGAAGGCAATGTGAACCTGGAGGCAGAGATTGGAATTATGCAGTGACAATCCGAGGAATGCCTGGAGCCACCAGAAGCTGAAAGAGGTAAGGAAGGGTTCTCTTCAAAAGCTTCTGGAGGGAGAATGACCCTGCTGACACTTTGATTTTGGGTTTTGACCTCCAGAACTGTGAGAAAATTAATTTCTCTTGTTTTAGACATCTAGTTTGTGGCACTTTATAACAGCAGCCTCGGGAAATAATACAAACTGTGAGTCAAATCTCTGTTGGTGTGCAGCCAAAGATATCTTAATTAATATAATGATTATTTTTATGTTCAAGCTAAACATATGAAAAAAAGGTATTGGTTATAATTCAGGAAAAGATCCTGGAGTCCCTGGAAATTCTTTCCGCAGGATTTCAAACTAAGATTGATATCGATGTTGTCAGATCTGGGATTTAAGCATATCTCTGACTCCACTTCACCTTCTCCTACATCACTCTCCCTCGGGGACTAATGGGTGGTAGCAGAGATGAAAGTTACACACTCCTTAAGACCTTTTTTTTTTTTTTTTAGAAACTTTATTTTCCATCAACCTTCTTTCCATTTTGTTTGCCTTTGTGGAAGAGGAAGACCACTCAGTGGTCGTTCCTACCCATTCCGTGGCCTGAGCAGTGGGAGCTGCAGACCAGTCTTCCGTGGCAGAGTGGGCGCTCCTGTCTTCAGCAGGGAACTGCTGACTAGGCACCAAGGGCACCTTCAGACCAGTCTGCAACCTCGGGTTGAGTAGCAGTGAGTTCAGGGGCTGGAACAGTCCATCCACGCTGAAATCCCTTCTTGGTCACAGAGTTCTCAGCAGCAACCTGCCCTTCTTTTTCAATTTCTTCAGGATCTCTTAGAAGTAGAGATCAGGCATGACCTCCCGGGGTGCTCACGAGAAATGGTGCTACACATGCACCGAACTTCCCAGGCCAGCATACACATTAGACTCACTGAGTGAGCTCCCTTGTGTAGCAAGGGATGGCGATGTCCACGTAGTGAAGTGGAGAGTCTGTGTTACACAGAGCGACAATAGGCAGATTAACATAAGGCCTCTGTATGAGGCTGGTGGTCAGCCCTGGGATCAGTAATCACCAGCAGTCTCGGCTCTCCAAAGTCTGCCTGGATCTGGTTAGTGAAGCTTCCAAGAGTGAAGCCTCCAGCAATGGGAGTGGTTCCTGTAGCAGCAGCAAAATTCAGCACAGCTCACTGGCCAGTATTCCTGGAGGACAGGACACTGAAGTCAGCTGGGTTTTCAATGGCCACAATGGCACAAGCTGCCGGCAGAAGCTTCTCCCAGGTTCTCTTCAGATTTATGATGTAGATGCCATCACTTTCCCTTTTGTAGCTGTACTGTTCCATTTGGAAGTCAAGGTTGGTGCCACATAACTGAGTCCCTGCTGCAGGGAATTTGAGAACATTCTACTCCTTCATTTGCAGGACATCAAGGGCTCCAGACATTGTGAAAGTTTCCCTTTAAGCTGTGATGGGAATGCAGAACAATGCCATATGGACCCCTCCATGGGTAAAGTGGAAAAGCTCCTTAAGACCATTTTTGATGAAGTTAGAGTCATCCCTGATCCAGCTCAATATGGGACTCTTTTTTTGTTCCTGTTGTCAAATATAAGCAAAAGAGACTGCTATCTGAGGTAGCTTCCCAAACACGTATAATTTGGAACAGAAAAATAATCTTTAAAAATCAGGAAAAGGACAGAAAGAAAAGCAAGACCAGGAGACATTTGGAATAAAGATATGCAAACTATCAGGTCCTACATAATTAGAGTTAAGTTGCAAAAGACTGATTAGTTTACTTATGTATCCTTCTTACCTATTCCATTGTCTGGCACATTGCAATATTCAGTATTTGTTGAGTAAGTGTGTTAATGAGATCTTATGAGGGGTGGGTCTAGTTTCCATTTTAACAATGTATTGAGTTATGATTCAAGCTGTAAGTGAGACTAGAATTTTCCTTAGAAAATAGCTTGCAGTATGTTCCAAGACATGAAGCAGTTAATAGTTTAAAGCCTGTTTAAAATTATTTTACCCTACAAAAAGTTCACTGTGAACTTAGCAGCTGTCCTCTTAAGTCATAGAACAGTGTTAGTAATGTCACATGGAACAGGGTTTTAAGCAGCACAGCTTCCTGTTAAACCCTCTGAGATGAATGAGTTGAACCCACTTATTAATTTTAGTGTCACTTCAAGCGGGACAACCAGGCTATTTGTGTCTCCTAAAAGGATTGATAACATGCTAACACTACCTGTGAAGTATTCTTGCTCCCTAAAAAAGTTAAACCTGCAAGTTTCTTTTTTTTTTTAAAGATTTATTTATTCATTTGAGAGAAAGAGAGCACGGGGGAAGGGGCAGAGAGGTAGAGAGAGGATCTTAAGCAGACTCCCCACTCAGCGTGGACCCTGAGGTCATGACAGTCGAAACCAAGAGTCAGACACTCAACTGAATGAGCCACTCAGGTGCCCCTGAATCTGCAAGTTTCTAAAAGCTAACTTTCATTATAGGAAATAGAGGAGATAAAGGAACAACAAGGAAGCAAATAAATCCAAAACGTGGTAAATTGAATAGGACAACTGATCTGGTCCCAGCAATCAGGTCAATGTCATCAAAAAGAGGTGAGGAAGAAGAAACTGTTCTAGATTAAAGAGGCTTAAGAAACAACCAAATGCAATTAGTTTAAAAATCTGATTTTAACAAACCAATTATAAAAAGGTAATTTTGATATAATTAGGAAAATCTCAAATAAGATCTGGGTATTAGATGATACCAAAGAATTACTGTAAGTCTGGTTAGGTGAGTTTCATAGTTTGGGTTCTCCCAGACCCAGAGATAAGATTCAAATACAAGTAGTATATTTGAGGAAAGATCCCAGAAAACACTGGAAGAGGAAGAGGAAGTGAGATGAGGAAGGACTAGAAGCCAATAAAAGTTGCACTCTTAAGCAACTTAACCACTGTGGACAGGTGGAACTTGATCTCACTGATGTACTTGGGGAAGTAGTGTGGACTCTACCTCGGAGCCAATCCCCACCCCCAGGTCAAGAGACTTGGGTTACTTTTATACCAGCTCCCATCAGGCATTGGTTCAGCTGAGCCCACGGGAGGGGGAGGCAGAGTGGACTTTTAAGTGGCCAGAGAAAGCCCGCAAGCCAAGAACATCCACTGAAATGGTAAGGGCCAACGTGGTGTGGGAAAAAGCACCAACACCACTTGCTACAGTGTGATAATAGCATGGTGATAGTGTAAAAACATGCCATTTCGTTAAAAATGAGTACTGAAATAGGTGAGGGTGAAGTGATGTCTGAATTTGCCTGAAACTACTTTAAATCTTCTTTTTTAAGATTTCATTTATTTATTTGAGAGAGCGTGCACGAGTGGGGAGGGCCAGAAGGAGAGGGACTAGGCTACTCCTTGCTCAGTGGGGCTCCATGCCAGGACGCCAAGAGATCATAACCTGAGCTGAAGTCAGATACTTACCTGACTGTGCCACCCAGGTGCCCCCTTAAAATACTTTAATAAGAAGAAAATAAAAGGGACAGATGAGGAGCGCCTGACTGGCTCAGTCAGGGGAGCATGCGACTCTTGATCTCTGGATTGTGAGTTCGAGCCCCATGCTGGGTGTAGAGATTATTTAAAAATAAAATATTTTAAAAATAAAACTAATTAAAAAACATAAAAGAGAGATAAAACAAATATGGCAAAATGTGATAATTGAATCAGTCATGGGTATGTGGAAGTTAATTATGCTAACCTCTCTACTTTCTACTCTCTACTGTATATGAGAATTTTTTGCAATAAAAGTATTTTTAATGTACATTTAAGTAATGAAAATACGTCTATTGGGCTGCCTGCAGGAACTAGATATAAATCATTTCATTTAGAGAACATCTGTCAAAAATAATGTTTTTAGTTTTAAAGATTTAATTTTTTATTTGGGAGTGAGAAAGGGAGCACAAGCGGGGGATGGAGGAAGCAGAGGGAGAGGGAGAAGCAGATTCTCTTCTGAGGAGGAAGCCTAAAGCCGGGCTCAGTCCTGGGGCTCCAGGATCATGACATAAGCTGAAGGCAGCTGCTTAACTGACTGAGCCACCCAGGCGCCCCAATAATATTTTTAGTTTTAAAATCGTTTACCTTAAGCTATTCTTTCTAGTCATAGGTATGCTCTAAAAAATACTTTTTTTCCCAGAGCGAGAGAATGAGAGCACAAGCAGGGAGAGTGGCAGGCAGAGGGAGAAGCAGACTCCCCTCTGAGCAGGAAGCCCGATGCCCACATGGATCCCAGGACCTTGGGATCACAACCCAAGGGCAGACACTTAACCAACTGAGCCACCCAGACATCCCTAAAATGTTTCCACAATAGTACAAGCTGGCTGGGATCTGGGAACTGAGCTACCTTTTAATTGCTCTTTTGGGATTGAACCAATTAGTCAGTGAACCAGGCCAAACACATTTTGCAGATGGCCCAGCAAGCCTAGGGCTGCTGTGGCCTCACTATGGCTGGTGTGTCAGGAGTCCCCCACTGTAATTGGGTTTTCTAGCATCTGTGAGTCGCTCCGTTTTCTCAGCTGCAAACACAAAACTGCCTGCTGACACAAAAAAGGAAACCCAATACCAGCCCCAAAGCTGAAGCCTTTAGCTCTCCTTGCCTTCCTTGACACTCTTGGATTTAGACTCTTCTTGCCCTTCTGGACTTCTTTCACTAATGTTCATAGATCTGATGAAAGAATATTCAAACATGTTTCCCTGGGTCAACAAGTCACTGAGCCTCAAAGTTTGCTTGCCTACATCTGTCTACCCACTATGCCCAACGACTTTGTTAGACTTCTAGGTTTGGCCTTTTTACATGCTCCACAATACCAATTGGCACTGTTTTTAATTATTTGTTCATATCTGTTATGTTAATCCCTTGAGAAAGGATTATAGTAGATGGCATTTTTTTGTAGGTGACAAAACTCTGACATGACTACCTTAGGCAAAAAGAAGAATTTATTGACTCATGAAACTAAATGGCAGAGGAATCATTAGCAATATGAATAGAGGGGACCAGGATTTTTTATTTGTTATTCTTGGAACAAAGATCTGGGGATTAACAACCTAGCTTGCCTTTTACCATGATATCAGAATTACTTCCTCTATACTACCCTCACTGGCACCACTCATCAGGGATAGCCCAGCTCCACAGGCTGATTTTGGAGAGTAAATTTTCTTCTTTTTGAAGATCTATTTATTTATTTATTTATAACGGTTTTATTTATTTGTCAGAGAGAGAGAGAGAGAGAGCAAGCAGGGGGAGTGGCAGGCAGAGGGAGAAGCAGGCTCCGCATTGAGCAAGGAGCTCAATGTGGGACTCAACCCCAGGACCCTGGGACCATGATCTGAGCTGAAGGCAGACACTTAACTGATAGAGCCACCAAGGTGCACCTATTTTATTATTTATTATTTATTTTAGTGAGAAAAAAGAAAGAGTGCAAGCAGGGGTAGGGGCAGAAGGAGAGGGATCTGAATGCAGAGCCCAACCCCACAACCCCAAGATCCTAACCTGAGCTGAACTCAAGAGTTGGCCACTTAACCATCAGAGCCACCCAGATGCCCCCTGCTTTTCTCAATTAAATTTTTAAAAATATATATATTTTTTTTAATATTTATTTTTTCTTTAAAAATATTTATTTTTTTGAGAGAGAGAGCAGGAGAGGGTCAGGAGGAGAGGGAGAGAACAAATCTCAAGCAGACTCCATGCTGAGCATGGAGCCTGACATGGGGCTTGATCTCACAATCCAGAGGTCATGATGTGATCCAAAATCCAAAATCAAGAGTTGGGCACTTAACGAACTGAGACTAGATTTTTAAGTGAGCAACTGTATTTAGCTGTAGCCAATACTTCAAATACTTACCATGTGCCTCTTACATGTCAAGCACTGTTAGATTCTGTAGTGAATACATAAAGGATGTGGAAACCTCAATGTTATTATCACCTCAGCTACCATTTTAAAGAGTCATTGATCTGTTGGCAACAATCCCGCTCCACCTTGGCTCTTTGCAAACTGGGGATCACGGATTTTTTTTTTAACAGATTTTATTTTTATTTATTTGTCAGAAAGAGAGCACACAGGCCGGCAGAATGGCAGGCAGAGGCAGAGGAAGAAGCAGGCTCCCCGCCGTGCAGGGAGCCCAATGTGGGACTGGATCCCAGGACACTGGGGATCATGACCTGAGCCAAAGGTGGCCACTTAACTGACTGAGCCACCCAGGCATCCCTGTTTTTTTTTTTTAAAGACTATTTATGTATTCGAGAGAAAGAGAGAGCACAAGCAGGGGGAGTGACAGAAGGAGAGGGAGAAGCAGCCTCCCCACTAAACAAGGAGCCCAAAGAGGGACTCGATCCCAGGATCCTTAATACTTAACCAATTGAGCCACCCAGGTGCCCCCGATCATAATTGCTTTTAATGTGTTTTGTAGTACAGTGCAATTCTAGCCAGGCTGTATTAAGATTATGAAGTTTCTTTTAAACATTCATTGCAAATTCTAAGGGCTAAAATGAACAGAAGGTTTCCTTATTTTCTGCTAGACACTGATGGTGTTTGCAGCCAAATTTTGAAAAGAAATTTATTTTAAAGACTATTTTTAGATTTTATTATTTTAAGATAATATGCTTTTCTTTCTTTTTTTTTCAGTTAAGGCAAACTGTTTTCTGTTTATCTTTTTTTGTTTGTTTCTGTGTTAGGCAAAATTTTGCTTCAGTAACATCCTCAAAATCTTAGCGGCTTAAAATGGCAAGAGTATATTTCTTACTCATGCTCTGTGTCATCTTAGGTTGGCAGGGGCTCTGCTCCATGTTGTTCTCACTAAAAGATGCAAAAATCACAGAGGCTTCACTCTCTGAAACATCACTGGGAACCATGGCAAGGGGAGGGAAAAGGGCAAATGGTGTAACATCTCTTAAAGTCTTCCTCTTGGAACTGATACTCTTGACTTCTATTCAGTTTTACTGGCCAAAAGAAATCACATGGCCACTTCTAGCTTCAAAGGGGCAAGGAAGTGTAGTCCTACCATGTGCCTAAAGGAAAAAAATAAGAAATATTGGGGAGTAGCAATATTTTCTTGTGATCAACAAATATTCATTTAATACTCCCTCGTGCATGCAAAATACACTCACCCTCTTCCCAAGGTAGACATCCTTGAAGCTCTATCTACTCAGGGCATCCAGATCAAAACCCAGAATCTCTGAGTGATGTGCAGTCACCTCTACAAGAGATACAGATGTGGTTCCTTTTGACATAAAAACCTATGCCTGAAAAGTCAAGTTATCTGTCCCATGGAAAAGATAACCACTGTAAAGATTACTTTCAAGAAGGACACGTGTAGCTGAGGCAGGCACCGATCTGTGGCAGTTCTGAAGTTCTGTTTGGCAGCTCTTTTGAGGATCTTATATCACCTTGGGGAATGAGGAATATTTCTTCTTGAAGCCCTGACTCTGCCTCCTGGCAGTGACCCCATAGCTCACTGTTCTCTGTTGCTCCTGATTCTTTCTGTGGATGACTTTTTCCATCGTTATCCTTGGCCACATCTGGAATGGGTGTTGGAGGGATATGCCCTCCTCCTTTCTTCCCAGAGATATTGGAGTTCTAAGGGTGAATGGTTATGATCTCTTTTATTTAGTCCAGTGTAGTAATTATTTTGAAACTGCAACTCTTTTGGAACGTAATGAAAAGGGAAAGAAACCAAAACTAGTCATTTTCATCAGCTTCACAAGTTAATAGTCACCTCCATACTTCCTTCTAAGGCATAACTCTCATTTGGTAAAATTCTTTGTTTTTCTAACCCCTATCCATATTCATATTCTCTCTCTCTCTCTCTCTTTCTCCCCCTCCCTCCCTTCCTCCCTTCCTCTCCCTTTGTCTCTCATAGTGATTACAGAACTTTATCAGACTTGATGTGAGAGTCACTTCTCCTCCTTAGCCTCTTTTCTCTGAGCCATTGTGTCTATATAACCTTGGTTGGCTGGACTTTTGATCTGGGACCTATTAAACCATTCAGAGTTTTAAGAAGTTGATGAAACAGCCATTCTCGTAATTTGATGCATTGCCTTCAGGCTGAGTTCTAGTTATTCTTTGTCACTGCAAGCATATCTCAGTTTTATCTTTAACTATTTGAGGTTGAGATGTAGTTGCCTATTTCAACCCCATGAGTCCTCAAATTGGTGATTCTTTATTCTCTTCATTCTTTCTTGCAAACCAGTCAATTCTTTTTTAACCTCATTTCTTTTTTGTAATATCTTGTCAAATGCAAGCCAACAAGAATGAACATAAAACATTCCTTTTGGGGGGTTCCTGGGTGGTTCAGAGGGTTAAGCCTTTGCCTTCAGCTCAGGTCATGATCTCAGGGTCCTGCAATTGAGCCCTGCATCAGGCTCTCTGCTCAGTGGGGAGTCTGCTTCCCCCACCCCCTCTGCCTGCCTTTCTGCCTACTGGTGATCTCTCTCTGTCAAATAAATAAATAAAATCTTTTAAAAAATTCCTTTTTTTTTTCAATCTGCTGTTTAAGCTACAAATTTATTATATGCTCTGTCTGCCAAATGAACTGTAGGAAACAATTTTATGAAATGCTTTATCACCTCATAACACGGATTACTATCTTTCCATCCTCTGAAAATTGTTTTCTTGCTACCTGTCACCTGTCTCTTAAATATTTTAGGTTCTTGTGATAGCACCTCACTTTAGATTTCTCGCTTCTATCCATGATCTAGATTTTGCTGTTATAAAGATTTATTTATCACTCATGTTACCTGTTGTCACAGGATGGAGCAGAGCTGCTCAAACAGACATGTAGCCTACCTCTCAGTGTTCCCAAAGATATGATGCTTAGCCTGTGAGATACCTAAGACTTTCCCAAGGTTCACAGGAGGATAAATCTTAAGGAGTCAATTTCTACATCCTCAACTAATATACAGACTCTTTTTAAAGATTGAGCTGCCTGATCAGGGAAATACAAATCAAAACCACAATGAGATACCACCTCATACCAGTCAGAAAGGCTAAAATTAACAAGTCAGAAAACGACGGATGTTGGCGAGCATGTGGAGAAAGGGGAACCCTCCTACACTGTTGGTGGGAATGCAAGCTGGTGCAGCCACTCTGGAAAACAGCATGGAGGTTCCTCAAAAACTTGAAAATAGAGCTACCCTACAATCCAGCAACCGTGCTACTGGGTATTTACCCTAAAGATACAAATGTAGTGATCTGAAGGGGCACGTGCACCCGAATGTTTATAACAGCAATGTCCACAATAGCCAAACTATGGAAAGAACCTAGATGTCCATCAACAGATGAATGGATAAAGAAGAAGTGGTATATATATACAATGGAATACTATGCAGCCATCAAAAGAAATGAAATCTTGCCATTTGCAATGACGTGGATGGAACTAGTGGGTATTATGCTGAGCAAAAGAAGTCAATCAGAGAAAGACAATTATCATATGATCTCCTTGATATGAGGAAGTTGAAAGGCAGGGTGGAGGGTTTGGGGATAGGGAAGGAAAAAAATGAAACAAGATGGGATTGGGAGGGAGACAAACCATAAGAGACTCTTGATCTCATGAAACAAACTGAGGGTTCCTGGGGGAAGAGAGGGTAGAGAGAGGGTGGTGGGGTTATGAACATTGGGGAAGGAATGTGTTATGGTGAGTGCAGTGAAGAGTGTAAGCCTGATGATTCACAGACCTGTACCCCTGGGGCTAATAATACATTATATGTTAAGAAAAAAAAAAAAAAGAAAAAATCTGCTTGAATATGAGCTTGTGATGGAAGTGTAGATTCTCCTTTTACAATTTTTTTTTCTTATTCCATAACAATAAATCTTCCTCACATCTCAAATTCTTCTAGATGTACTTCCCAATGTATTAAAAACTTCCATGCCATAGGGGCGCCTGAGTGGCATAGTAGGTTAAGCGTCTGACTCCTGATTTCAGCTCAGGTCATGATCTCAGGGTTGTAATCTCAAGGTTGTGAGATAAAACTCTTCTTCAGGCTCCATGCTCAGCCCAGAGTCTGCTTAAGACTGTTTCTCCCTCCCCCTCTGTCCTTCCCCTTCAAGTTCTCTCCCTAAAATAAATAAATAAATCTTAAAAACAAACAAAAAACTTACAGGCCATAGAAAGTGAAAACTTGAATATGGTTGTTGATATGAAGAAAGTGAATGACGGGGGGAGCAAATCCTTTAAAAGTCAGGTTGTTTCAATTTTTTTTTTCTTTCCAGAAATTTAAAGGAGAACTTAATTGAGTTGTCAGTGGAGAAATCAGCAAAAATTATTATTAGTAGTAGTAAAGATTTTACTTATTTATTTTGAGGGAGAGAGAGAGAGAGAGAGTGTGTGTGTGTGTGTGTGTGTGTGTGTGAGGGGGAGGAGGGGCAGAGGCAGAGGGAGAGAGAGAATCTCAAGCAGATCCTGCACCCAGCATGAAGCTGAACAGGGGTTGGATCCCATAACCCTGAGATCGTAATCTGAGCCGAAATCAAAACTCAGATACTTAACCTGGCGTCAGCCAGGCACCCCATGTAAAAATTATTCTTTTTTAGAATATTTTTTTCTTTTAGTGGGGGTGGGCCTGGAGAGGAGCGGAAAAAGAGAGAGAATCCCAAGTAGGTTCCACGCTGGGCATGGAACCTGACGTAGAGCTCAATTCCATGACCCTGAGATTATGACCTGAGGTGAAGTCAAGAGTTGGAATCTTAACTGACTGAGCCACCCAAGCACCTCTAAAAATTATTTTTGGTGATAGATTATTATATGATTTTTTTTTGCCTGTAATTCAAGTTCAAAGAATTGAGTGGCATTACCCTGACAAAACTCCTTCCATTCCCAGCTACTTATTTATGTAAACTGGTTTCTCAGTGCTTACATCTATTAAAACAGAAAACTAGGAATAAAACTGATGCTGAGGGGCTCCTACATAGCTCACTCAGTTAAGCATCTGTCTTTGGCTCAGGTCATGACCCCAGGGTCCTGGGATGGAGTCCCACATTGGGCTCTCTGCTCAGCAGGGAGCCTGCTTCTCCTTCTCCCTCTGCCTGCTGCTCCCCCTGCTTGTGCTCTCTCTCTCAAATAAGTAAGTAAAATAAAAATCTTAAACAAACAAACAAACAAACAAAAAAACTGATGCCAAATCCTCTCTCATTATAGTAATGTTATATTCATCCATAAAAAATTAAAATGACCCATTCAACTCATTAAGAAATGCATTTCCAATAAAATTGGATTTATATGTTTAATAATTACTTATAAAAATGTGCAATATATTTTCATTATCTTCATAAGTTTTATACTTATGATCACTGGAGTGATAAATACAAAAGAATTTTTTTTTCAAAATTTAGAGCCTTATGATCAGAGGAAAGAAATGCTTTTGGTAATGAAAATTTACGTGCTTATTTTTGTTGCAAAGAAGTGTGGTAAGACAAGCAATCAAAGGGGCACCTGGCTGGATCAGTTGCTGGAGCATGAGACTCTTAATCTTGGGGTTTTGAGTTCAAGCCCCATATTGGGTGTAGAGATTATGTAAAAACAAATAAACAAATCAACTTAAACAACAACAACAAAGAGAACATCCTTACTCTTAGAACATGCTTGCTGAACAATTTAGGAGTAAAGTGCCATGATTCCTGCAACCTATTTTCATTTATTTATTCATTTTTAAAGATTTTATTTATTTATTTGATGGACTGAGAGAGAGGGCATAAGCAGGGGGAACAGCAAAGGGAGGGGGGGAAGCAGGCTCTCCACTGAGCAGGGAGACCGACTGGGACCTGGATCCCAGGACCCTGAGATCATGACCCGAGCCAAAGGCAGACGCTTAACCTACTGGGCCACCCAGGTGCCCCTGCAACCTAATTTTAAATGGTTCAGAAAAAAAGTAAGCTATGCCCAAGCAAATAAAGTATGACAAAATGTAGGCAAATGTTAAGTCTATTCCAGGTAGATGTTAATGAAAGGTCTATGGTGTTGAATTGCTGGGTTTTTTTTTTTCATTTTTTCTGTATATGGGGAGTTTTTCCTAATAAAGTTTTAATAAAAATGATAAATACCTATGGTTTTAACTTTCAGGTTGGAGGCAGTATATACCTATGTAATAGATTTCTGCAGGGTAAAAACACCATAGTTTATGCAGGTGGCACTTATTGTCACTGTATGCCATTTCAATGGTAGATAGTTCAACTATACTTATTGAAATAGCTAGATATTATAAATACGGAGAACAAGCTGATGGTTCCCAGAGTGGGGGAGAAAAAAGAAGTAGGGAAAATGAAAAAAGGGAGAGAGCGAAATAAGCTTCCCCTTATGGAATGAATAAGTCACAGGAATAAAAATCACAATGTAAGGAGTATACTAATAGTATATAGTGATATATTAGGATAGATGGTAGCTACACTTGTGGTAAACATCATAATGTATAAACTTGTTGAATCACTATGTTGTACAGCTGGAACTAATATAACATTGAGTGTCAACTACACTGAATTTTTTTTAAAAAATGGAAAAAGAGAAAAAAGAAAATACAACAAAATAATTATTGATATATATGAGAAAAATTTAAATAATACTTAAAATGGTAATATTAAGCTTATTTTGCACTTAAAATGAATAAATTGTTACCTAGAAAAATTATAGAAATTTATAATTCTACTATGATATTGAATAATGAGATTCCTTTCCATTTTCTCATATATTAAACTGTCAAATTGGACATGACAAAGTTATGCATTAGAGGCATGTTTATTTTTTTGTGAAAATTATGAATAAAAATATGTTTTTATATTTTTTTACATTTTTACGTTAAAAATAAGCTAAACATTACATGTCTGTAATATAGTAAATGCCCAGTCTATGTTTGTTGAGCTGGTACAATAATGGGAAAGGGTAAGGAGTGCAGGATTTTCTAATCCTGCACATGTCCCTATTTAGCAATAAGACCTAGAGAAAATCACTTATCTTTTCTAGATCCCACTTTCTTTATTAAAAAAGGAGAGATTTGATAAGATGATCTCTATGGTGTCTTTAAATATCCAGGCATGTGAAAATAAGCTTCCTCAAAACTTGAGAAAGTTTTCGTTTTTATAAGATGTTAGGAAATTGAAATTTTTTATCCTAAAACGAAAGCTGAACTTAATGAAAAACCTGGAGCAATATAATAATGCCTTATTATTAACTGACACATAGTACTTCCCAGCTTACAAATTGCTTTCACACATATGGTCTCAGAATCTATCTGACAACTCAGACACTGATAATAAATGTCTTGGTACTACATGTAATTTATGAATTTATAACTGAAAATTATCTGATCAAATGTTCTCCAGAATAGGATAAAGATCTGTAGTCAACTAGAGAAAAGGGGGGGAATGTGTCATGTATGATAGAAATAACAGCCTGGCTCTCACTCCAGGGTGTGTAGGAAAGCTGATTATGGGTTTATCTATTATTTAACAGAATGGCAGCCTGCAAATGGACACTTAAGTGGAAATAAATATTATAAACCTAAAACTGATTCAGGAGGAAAATCTAGGTCAAAATAGCATTTGATGAAAAGTCTTGCTGGGAGACAGCACAAAGCAATAGTAAAGAACTTGGATTCTGAAACCAAGCCTACCTGTATCTAAATCTCAGCCTGTCCTTTTTTGGCCAAGTGACTTTTCGAAACTTGCTTGACTTCCATGTGACTCACTTTCCTCATTTATAAAATGGGGATAAAAATAATACCTACTTCTTAGAGTTGTTATGCAGATTAAAATACTTAATATTTGTAAAATATCTAGAAGAGTGATTACATAAAATATAACTTGTGTTTGTTAAATAAAAATTTTTAATGTAAGTACCTTCTCATTCAGCAGCATATTAATAGGAGTATATGACATTATCAAGTGGGATATATTCCTGGAATGTAAGGATCCTTCAAAAAAATGAAAAATTATCAATGTAATATGCCACTGATGTAGAAAAAACATCCATCAGCACCCTTTCACAATAAAACTAGGAATAGGAGAAAATTACCTCAACATAATGAAGGCCACATATGAAAAACTCACAGCAAATATACTCAATAGTGAAGGACTGAAAGTTTTCTTCTAAGATCAGGAACAAGATAAGGATGCCCCATCCAACACTTTCTACTCAAAATAGTACTGGAGGTTCTATCCAAGAAAAAGAAATAGCAGGCATCCAAATTAAAAGGAAAGAAATAAATTTATCTCTGTATAAAGGTGATACGATCTTATATGTGGAAAACCCTAAAGATTCCCCCCAAAAAACCTATGAGAAATAATAAACAAATTCAGCAAAGTAGCAGGATACAGAGTCAACATATATAAAAAATCTGTTGCATTTCTATATGGTAACAACAATCTGAAATGGGGATTAAGAAAGCAATTCCATCTACAATGACATAAAAAATACTTAGGAATTCACTTAACCAAGGAGGTGAAAGATTTGTATAATGAAAATTACAAATCATTGCTGTTAAGAATTTTAAGAAAACATAAATAAGCCAAAGATACCTGTGTCGATAGATTGGAAGACTTTATATTGTTAAGCCATCAATACTACCCAAAGTGATTTACAGATTTAGTGCAATCCCTACCAAAATTTCAATGGCTTTTTTTTTTTTTTTTTTTGTAGAATTAGAAAAACCTGGGGCACCTGAGTGGCTCAGTCAGTTAAGCGGGTGACTTCAGCTCAGGTCGTGATCCTGGGGTCCTGGGATCCAGCTGCCTGTAGGGCTCTCCATTGAGCAAGAACTCTGCTTCTCCCCCTCCCTCTGCCCCTCCCCTATTCATTCTCTCTCTCTCTCTCTCTCTTAAATCTTAAAAAAAAAAAAAAAGTTAAGAAAAAAAGGAAATAGAAAAGCCTACCTTAAATTCATATGGAATCTCAATGGATTCTAAATAGCCAAAGCAATCCTGAAAAAGAATAATGCTGGATGACTTAAACTTCCTAGTTTCAAAACTTACTACAAAGCTACAGTAATCAAAACAGTGTGGTGATGGTATAAAAACGACATCTAGACTAATGAAATAGAATAGATAGTCAAGAAATACGCCCTAGTACATATGGGCAAATGATTTTTGACAAGTGTGCCAAGACTGTTCAATGGTGGAAGAACGGTCTTTTCAAAAGTGGTGCTGAGAATACTGGATATGCGTATGCAAAAGAATGAAAGTGGGCTCTTACCTAACACCATATACAAAAATTAAGTCAAAATGGAGGAAAGACAGGGGTGTCTGGGTGGCTCAGTCTGTTAAATGTCTGACTCCTGGTTTCAGCTCAGGTTATGATCTCAGGATTGAGAGATCCAGTACCCCCGTCAGGCTCTGCGCTCAGCATGGAGTCTGCTTGGGATTCTATCTCTCCCTCTCACTCTCTCACTCACCCTCCCAAGTCTTGTACTCTCTCTCTCAGATAAATAGATAAATCCTTTTAAAAAATGGAGGAAAGACTTAAATGTAAGACCTGAAACTGTAAAACTCTTAGAAGAAAATATAGGGTAAAAATTTCACAACACTGGATTTGGCACTGATTTCTTGGTTATGATACCAAAGTCAGAGGCAACAAAAGAAAAAACAAATTACATTTCATGAAAATTAAGACATTTTGCACATCAAAAGACACTATAAACAGAATAAAAAAGCAACCCACAGAATAGGAGAAAGTATTTGCAAAATAAATATACAATAAGGATTAACATCCAGAATATACAGAGAATTCCTGAAATTCAACAATAAAAAAACAAACAACTTTATTAGAAAATGGGCAAAAAACTTGAATAGACATTTCTCCAAAGATCTATAAAAGGCCAATAAGCACATGAAAAGATGTTCAAACGACACTAATCATTAAGAAAATGCTAATCAATTAAGTATAATAAGAAACCAATTTACACCCATTAGGATGTCTGTCACCAAAAAAAATCAGAAAATAACAAGTGTTGGAGAGAATGAGGAGAAATTGAAACCCTTGTGTGCTGTTGATAGGAATGGTACAACTGCTGTGGAAAGCAGTATAGTGATTCCTATCACTATACTGCATAGAATTACCACATGATGCAGCGATTTCACTTCTGTCTATATACTCAAAAGAATTGACTTGATCAGCTATTTGTATACCCACATTCATAGCAGCATTATTCACAATAGTTAAAATGTGGACACAACCTAGGTGCACATCTACAGATAAATGGAAAAGTAAAATATATTATATACACAAAATGGAATACTATTCAGCCTTAAAAAGGAAGGAAATTCTGACATATGCTATAACATGGGTGAACCTTAAGGACATTATGCTAAATGAAATAAGCCAGTCACAAAAAGAAAAACACTATAAGATTCCACTTACATTAGGTACTTGGAGTAATCAAAATCATAAAGACAAAAAGCAGAATGTGGTTCCCAGGGGAGCCCAAGAGGAGTTGTTTAATGGGTATATTACCAAAGTGGCAGGGTTTTTTCCTACTCAATACAGTTCACCAAATAACCAAACTGTAGGAACTCATGTTCTAAAGGCGCCTTCTCCCCAATTACATCTCATGGTCAGTGTTTTAAGGGGTTAGGGTAATTAAGGGGTGGGTAAGCAAGTTGACATTGGGATTTTTTTTTTTTAGATCTTATTTATTTATTTGTCAGAGAGAAAGGATGCACAAGCAGGGAGAGTGGGAGAAGGAGAAGCAGACTTCCTACTGCACAGGAAGCCCGATGCGGGGCTTGATTCCAGGACTCTGGGATCATGACCTGAGCCAAAGGCAGACACTTAATGACTGAGCCACCCAGGTGCCCCAATATTGGGATTTTTTTGGTGAACAGACTTCCCTGAATCAGAGTGCCACCTCTTTTCTTTCCTTAAACACGTGAGTCAGATCTATTATGAGGCTATAGATATGTTTTTTATTATTAAATTAGATAGTAATGATCCCAAGGTCATCTGGAGGTTTAGCACAATATCTAACCTGGATCAAATCAGTTGGAAACTGGGTCATGGGGGCTTGTTGGGAGCTTGCAGCCCCTGGCATTCGGGTAGCAAGCAGCACCTGTAAACAGGGCTACAAAACTGGGTTATTGTGGAGTGTTTGGAGCTTGTTAGTGAGTCCCCAGTGACAGGTACAGTGTTTCTGTTTCACAGGATGAAGAGTTCTAGAAATGGATAATGGTAATGGTTGCACAACATTAGCAATGTATTTAATACCACTGAAATGTACACATAAAAATGGTTAAGATGATAAATTTTGTGTTACGTGTATTTTACCACAATAAAAACAAATTGAGGAGAAAAAAAATCTTCCAGGGATGCCTGAGTGGCTCAGTCAGTTAAGCACCTGCCTTCTGCTCAGGTCATAGTCCCAGGGTCCTGGGATTGAGTCTCACAATGGGCTCCTTGCTCAGTGGGGAGTCTTCTGCTCTCCCTGTTGTGCTCTTTTGTGCTCTCTCTCTGACAGACAAATAAATAAAATCTTTTTTAAAAGAAAATAAAAAGCTGTACCTTTAAAAAAAAATCTTCCATAAAGTAACTCCAAGCCAAGGGACTATTTTCACATATTGACTGTGACCTGTTCCATATAGGATGAGAGGAGATTGCTTAAAGTGTGGGTCCAGAAGACAATCCTCAACTCAAGAACCAATATAAATGTTTTACTTATTCTCCTTGTTTGTTTTCTTTAGAGTTATCCCCTAGAAATCCCATAGAAATAGCTACTTCAAAGATTCAGGAATAGGAATGTCCTGACTACATATCTGCTTTATACATTACAGTTCAGTCTACTCATCATATGTGTATTTTAATAGTTACATGGTAAAGGTAAATAAAGAAGACACAGTCATCAATATTAAGAAGGAGAGGAACAGGGGCGCCTGGGTGGCTCAGTGGGTTGGGTCTCTGCCTTCGGCCCGGGTCTTGGGTCATGGTCTCGGGGTCCTGGGGTTGAGCCCCACGTTGAGCTCCTTGCTCGGCTGGGAGTATGCTTCCCCCTCTCTCTGCCTGCCTCTCTGACTACTTGTGATCTCTGTCAAATAAATTAAAAAAAGAAAAAAAAGAAGGAGAGGAACAGGGTGGCTGGGTGACTAGGTCAGTTAAGCATTTGCCTTCAGCTCGGGTCATAATCCCAGGGTCCTGGGATTGAGTTCCACATCGGGCTCCCTGCTCAGTGGGCAGTCTGTGTCTCCCTCTCCCTTTCCCTCTGCCCTTCCCCTGTGCTTGTGCTCACTCTCTTGCTCTTACTCCCTCTCAAATAAGTAAAGTCTTTATTTTCAAAAAAGGAAAGGAACATCATTATAGAGTCTATAAATGTTGAAAATATAATAAAGGAGTATTAGTAATAACCTTATAACAATAATTTAACAACTTAGCAGTTTACAGACGACCAAAGCTTACTCAAAAAGATAGTACTAAAATTTCATAGCTACTAAATCAAATTTTTAGTTAAAAACTTTCCCAGAGGGGCACCTGGGTGGCTCAGTCAGTTAAACATCTGCCTTAGGCTCAGGTCATGATCTCAGGGTCCTGGGAACAAGCCCTGCATCGGGAGCCTACTTCTCTCTCTCCCTCTCCCTGCAGTTCCCCCTTCTTGTGCTCACTCTGACTCTGTCTGTCAAATAAATAAATAAAATCTTAAAAAAAAAAAAAAACTTTCCCATAGAGAAAATTCTATGCCCAGGTCTCTTCATGATTGAAGTCTTATCAAAACATAAAAGCGGGGAGGAGTCAAGATGGTGGAGAAGTAGCAGGCTGAGACAACATCAGGTAGCAGGAGATCAGCTAGATAGCTTATTTAACCATTGCGAACACCTACAAATCCAATGGGAAATCGAAGAGAAGAAGAACAACAATTCTAGAAACAGAAAATCGATCACTTTCTGAAAGGTAGAGCCTGCGGAGAAGTGAATCCAAAGTGAAGGGAAGATAGACCGTGGGGGGAGGGGCCGGCAAGCGTTTGAGCAACGGAGCACAAAATCAGGACTTTTAAAAGTCTGTTCCACTGAGGGACATCACTCCAGAAGCTAAACCGGTGGGGGGGCGGGAGCCCACACGGGGTCAGCGTAACCCCAGGTCCTGCGGAGTCACAGAAGGACCAGGGGTGTCTGAGTGTCACAGAGCTCGCAGGTATTTGAGTGGGGAAGCCGGCTACAGCGACAAAGCCAAGGAGTGAGCTCTCAACTCGGGGTTACCTTGAACCGGTCACAGGCTGGGTGAGCTCGGAGTGTGGCTGAAGGCCAGGGAGACAGAGTGACTGAGCACTTTTCTCCAAGCGTGCAGCTGGAGGCCAGGGAGTTGGAAATGACCGAGTGCTTTTCTCCAAGCGCGACCAGAGGCCAGGGAGACAGAAGCGACCGAGCGCTTTTCTCCAAGTGCGAGCGATTGAGTGCTTTTCTCCAAGCGTGACCAGAGGCCAGGGAGACGGGGGCGGTTGGGCGCTTTTCTCTGAGGGTGCACTGAGGAGCAGGACCCTGAGCTCTCGGCTCCTCCGGGCCGGAGATTGGGAGGCTGACATTTTCATTCCTGTCCTCTGGAACTCTACGGAAAGCACTCAGGGAACAAAAGTTCCCCAAAGTGAACCCAAGCGGATTACTTAGCCCGGCCCCTGGTAAGGGCAGTGCAATTCCGCCTGGGGCAAAGACACTTGAGAATCACTACAACAGGCCCCTTCCCCAGAAGATCAACAAGAAACCCAGCCAGGACCAAGTTCACCTACCAAGGAGTGCAGTTTCAATACCAAGGAGAGTAGCGGAATTCCAGAGGAGGAGAAAGCAAACCTTATCTGGACAAAATGACAAGGCGGAAAAACTCACCACAAAAAAAAAAAAGAACAAGAGGCAGTACTGAAGGCTAGGGACCTAATCAATACGGACATTGGTAATATGACAGATCTAGAGTTCAGAATGACGATTCTCAAGGTTCTAGCCAGGCTAGAAAAAGGCATAGAATATATTAGAGAAACCCTCTCAGGAGAGATAAAAGCCCTTTCTGGAGAAATAAAAGAACTAAAATCTAACCAAGTTGAAATCAAAAAAGCTATTAATGAGGTGCAATCAAAAATGGAAGCTCTTACTGCTAGGATAAATGAGGCAGAAGAAAGAATTAGTGACATAGAAGACCAAATGACAGAGAATAAAGAAGCTGAGCAAAAGAGAGACAAACAAATACTGGACCACGAGGAGAGAATTCGAGAGGTAAGTGACACCATAAGACAACACAAGATTAGAATAATTGGGATTCCAGAAGAAGAAGAAAGAGAGAGGGGAGCAGAAGGTATATTGGAGAGAATTATTGTAGATAATTTCCCTAATATGGCAAAGGGAACAAACATCAAAATCCAGGAGATGCAAAGAACGCCCCTCAAAATCAATAAAAATAGGTCCACACCCCATCACCTGATAGTAAAATTTACAAGTCTTAGCAACAAAGAGAAATCCTGAAAGCAGCCTGGGAAAAGAAGTCTATAACATACAAGGGTAAAAACATTAGATTGGCAGCGGACTTATCCACAGAGACCTGGTAGGCCAGAAAGAGCTGGCATGATATATTCAGAGCACTAAACGAGAAAAACATGCAGCCAAGAATACTATATCCAGCTAGGCTATCATTGAAAATAGAAGGAGAGATAAAAAGCTTCCAGGAAAAACAAAAACTGAAAGAATTTGCAAAAACCAAACCAGCTCTACAGGAAATATTGAAAGGGGTCCACTAAGCAAAAAGAGACTCTAAAAGTAGTAGATCAGAAAGAAACAGAGACAATATACAGTAACAGTCACCTTACAGGCAATACAATGGCACTAAATTCATATTTCTCAATAGTTACCCTGAATGTTAATGGGCTAAATGCCCCAATCAAAAGACACAGAGTATCAGAATGGATAAAAAAAAAAAAAAAAAACCATCAATATGCTGCCTACAAGAAACTCATTTTAGACCCGAAGACACCTCCAGATTTAAAGTGACGGGGTGGAAAACAATGTACCATGCTAATGGACATCAGAAGAAAGCTGGGGTGGCAATCCTTATATCAGATCAATTAGATTTTAAGCCAAAGACTATAAAAAGAGATGAGGAAGGATACTATATCATACTCAAAGGGTCTGTCCAACAAGAATACCTAACAATTTTAAATATCTATGCCCCTAACATGGGAGCAGCCAACTATATAAAGCAATTAATAACAAAATCAAAGAAATACATCGACAATAATACAATAATAGTAGGTAGGGGACTTTAACACTCCCCTCACTGAAATGGACAGATCATCTAAGCAAAAGGTCAACAAGGAAATAAAGGCCTTAAATGACACACTGGACCAGATGGACACCACAGATATATTCAGAACATTCCATCCCAAAATAACAGAATACACATTCTTCTCTAGTGCACATGGAACATTCTCCAGAATAGACCACATTCTGGGTCATAAATCAGGTCTCAACTGGTATCAAAAGATTGAGATCATTCCCTGCATATTTTCAGACCACAATGCTCTGAAGCTAGAACTCAATCACAAGAGAAAATTTGGGAAGAACCCAAATACATGGAGACTAAACAACATCCTTCTAAAGAATGAATGGGTCAACCAGGAAATTAAAGAAGAATTGAAAAAATTCATGGAAACAAATGATAATGAAAACACAACGGTTCAATATCTGTGGGACACAACAAAGGCAGTCCTGAGAGGAAAATACATAGCGGTACAAGCCTTTCTCAAGAAACAAGAAAGGTCTCAGGTACACAACCTAACCCTACACCTAAAGGAGCTGGAGAAAGAACAAGAAAGAAACCCTAAACCCAGCAGGAGAAGAGAAATCATAAAGATCAGAACAGAAATCAATGAAATAGAAACCAAAAAAACCAATAGAACAAATCAATGAAACTAGGAGCTGGTTCTTTGAAAGAATTAATAAGATTGACAAACCCCTGGCCAGACTTATCAAAAAGAAAAGAGAAAGGACCCAAATAAATAAAACCATGAATGAAAGAGGAGAGATCACAACCAACACCAAAGAAATACAAACAATTATAAGAACATACTATGAGCAACTCTATGCCAACAAATTCGACAATCTGGAAGAAATGGATACATTTCTAGAGACATATAAACTACCACAACTGAACCAGGAAGAAATAGAAAACCTGAACAGACCCATAACCAGTAAGAAGATTGAAACAGTCATCAAAAATCTCCAAACAAACAAAAGCCCAGGGCCAGAGAGCTTCCCAGGGGAATTCTACCAAACATTTAAAGAAGAACTAATTCCTATTCTCCTGAAACTGTTCCAAAAAATAGAAATGGAAGGAAAACTTCCAAACTCATTTTATGAGGCCAGCATCACCTTGATCCCAAAACCAGAAAAGGATCCCATCAAAAAAGAGAATTACAGACCAATATCCTTGATGAACACAGATGCGAAAATTCTCACCAAAGTACTGGCCAATAGGATCCAACAGTACATTAAAAGGATTATTCACCACGACAAGTGGGATATATTCAGGGCTGCAAGGTTGGTTCATCTGCAAATCAATCAATGTGATAAAACACATTAATAAAAGAAAGAACAAGAACCATATGATACTCTCCATAGATGCTGAAAAAGCATTTGACAAAGTACAGCATCCCTTCCTGATTAAAACTCTTCAAAGTGTAGGGATAGAGGGCACATACCTCAATATTATCAAAGCCATATATGAAAAACCCACTGCAAATATCATTCTCAATTGAGAAAAACTGAAAACTTTTCCACTAAGGTCAGGAACACGGCAGGGATGTCCGTTATCACCACTGCTATTCAACATAGTACTAGAAGTCCTAGCCTCAGCAATCAGACAACAAAAAGAAATTAAAGGCATCCAAATCGGCAAAGAAGAAGTCAAACTATCACTCTTTGCAGATGATATGATACTATATGTGGAAAACCCAAAAGACTCCACTCCAAAACTGCTAGAACTTGTACAGGAATTCAGTAAAGTGTCAGGATATAAAGTCAATGCACAGAAATCAGTTGCATTTCTTTACACTAACAACAAGACAGAAGAAAGAGAAATTAAGGAGTCAATCCCATTTATAATTACACCCAAAACCATAAGATACCTAGGAATAAACCTAACCAAAGAGATTAAGAATCTATACACAGAAAACTATAAAGTACTCATGAAAGAAATTGAGGAAGACACAAAGAAATGGAAAAATGTTCCATGTTCATGGATTGGAAGACCAAATATTGTGAAAATGTCTATTCTACCTAAAGCAATCTACACATTTAATGCAATCCCTATCAAAATCCCATCCATCGTTTTCAAAGAAATAGAACAAATAATCCTAAAATTTATATGGAACCAGAAAAGACCTCAAATAGCCAAAGGAATATTGAAAAAGAAAGCCAAAGTGGGTGGCATCACAATTCTAGACTTCAAGCTCTATTACAAAGCTGTCATCATGAAGACAGCATGGTACTGGCACAAAAACAGACACATAGATCAATGGAACAGAATAGAGAGCCCAGAAATAGACCCTCAACTCTATGGTCAACTAATCTTCGACAAAGCAGGAAAGAATGTCCAATGGAAAAAAGACAGCCTCTTCAACAAATGGTGTTGGGAAAATTGGACAGCCCCATGCAGAAAAATGAAATTGGATCATTTCCTTACACCACACATGAAAATAGACTCAAAATGGATGAAGGACCTCAATGTGAGAAAGGAATCCAACAAAATCCTTGAGGAGAACACAGGCAGCAACCTCTTCAACCTCAGCTGCAGCAACATCTTCCTAGGAACATCGCCAAAGGCAACGGAAGCAAGGGCAAAAATGAACTATCGGGATTTCATCAAGATCAAAAGCTTTTGCACAGCAAAGGAAACAGTTAACAAAACCAAAAGACAACTGACAGAATGGGAGAAGATATTTGCAAACGACATATCAGATAAAGGGCTAGTATCCAAAATCTATAAAGAACTTATCAAACTCAACACCCAAAGAACAAATAATCCAATCAAGAAATGGGCAGAGGAGGGGAGCCTGGGTGGCTCAGTGGGTTAAAGCCTCTGCCTTCGGCTCAGGTCATGATCTCAGGGTCCTGGGATCGAGACCCGCATCGGGCTCTCTGCTCAGCCGTGAGCCTGCTTCTCCCTCCCTCTCTTTCTCTCTCTCTGTCTACTTGTAATCTCTGTCTGTCAAATAAATAATAAATAAAATCTTTGGGGGGAAAAAAATGGGCAGAGGACATGAACAGACATTTCTGCAAAGAAGACATCCAGATGGCCAACAGACACATGAAAAAATGCTCCACATCACTCAGCATCAGGGAAATACAAATCAAAACCACAATGAGATACCATCTCACACCAGTCAGAATGGCTAAAATTAACAAGTCAAGAAATGACAGATGCTGGCGAGGATGCGGAGAGAGGGGAACCTTCCTACATTGTTGGTGGGAATGCAAGCTGGTACAACCACTCTGGAAAACAGTGTTGAGGTTCCTCAAAAAACTGAAAATAAAGCTACCCTATGACCCAGCGATTGCACTACTGGGTATATATCCTAAAGATACAAATGTGGTGCCTCGAAGGGACACATGCACCCAAATGTTTATAGCAGCACTGTCCACAATAGCCAAACTATGGAAAGAACCTAGATGTCCATCAACAGATGAATGGATAAAGAAGAGGTGGTATATATATACAATGGATTACTATGCAGCTATCTAAAGAAATGAAATCTTGCCTTTTGCAATGACGTGGATGGAACTAGAGGGTATTATGCTTAGTGAAATAAGTCAATCGGATAAAGACAACTATCTTATGATCTCCCTGATATGAGGAAGTGGAGATGCAATGTGGGGGGGTTGGGGGTAGGAAAAGAAAAAATGGAAGAAGATGGGATCGGGAGGGAGACAAACCATAAAAGACTCAATCTCAAAAAACAGACTGAGGGTTGCTGGGGGGAGGGGGGACGGGAGAGAGTGGTGGGGAAATGGACATTGGGGAGGGTGTGTGCTATGATGAGTGCTGTGAAATGTGTAAACCTGGCTATTCACAGACCTGTGCCCCTGGGGATAAAAATACATTATATGTTTATTAAAAAATTTAAAAATTAAAAAAAGCGAAATAATTAAAATTGTATAAAAATTCCTCCAGATAATTGAAGAGAGAGAATACTTCTTTTTTTTTTTTGAGGGAATACTTCTTAATTAATTGTATGAGACCAGCACTAACCTGGTTCCAGACAAAAACAATAGGAGAAAAAATGTACCTTCTAATATTCCTCATAAACATAAATGCAAAGTGCTTTAGACAAATTTGGCAAATTAAATCCAGTAATGGATACAAAGGATAATATATTATGACTAAAGTAGTTTATCCTGGGAAAGTAAGGCTGGTATAACATTTGAAAATCACACACACCCACACATTCATCACAATAGATAGAAATCATTTGACAGAACTTATATTCATTCCAAAAAAGTAGGAATTTGTCAACCTGACAAAGTCCATTAAAAACAAACAAAATGACAGCTAGCCTCATGGAAAATCATAAGACTGAATACCTTCCCTCTAAAGTTCCAAACATGGCAAAAAATGTCCATGCTCATTTTTTAAATTCAGCATTGTATTAAGGCCATAAAAAGAAACAAAAACATGTAAATTGTACAAGAAGAACATAAACTATATTTGTATACAACATTGTCATCTTTGAAAAAATCCTAAGGAGATGGAGTTCCTGGCTGGCTGAGATGCTGGAGCATGTGACTCTTGATCTTGGGATTGTAAGTTCAAGCCTCACTTTAAAAAAATAATAATAAAATTAAAAAAGAAAAGAAAATCCTAAGGAACTATCTAAAAGATTTTATTTATTTATTTAACAGAGACAGAGGGGGAGAGAAAGAGAGAGAACACAAGCAGAGCAGCAGGCAGAGGGATAGTACAGGCTCTCCATTGAACAGGGAGCCAGATGTGAGACTTGATCCCAGGACCCTGGGATCATGACCTGAACCAAAGGCAGACATTTAACTGACTGAGCCACTCAGGTGCCCTAACAAACTATTTTTAAAAAGCTACTATACCTAGGAAGTGAGTTATTGTCATTGAAGTATACAAGGTCAATATAGAAAAAATATAAAAATACTAGCCATAGTAAGGATTCAGAATTTAAAAATCTCTACCAGTCTTAATGGCATTAAAAATATGAAGTTTTTTGGGGGGCACCTGGGTGGCTCAGTGGTTAAGCCTCTGCCTTCGGTTCAGGTCATGATCTCAGGGTCCTGGGATCGAGCCCCACATCTGCTCAGCAGGGGGCCTGCTCCCCTCCTCTCTCTCTGCCTGCCTCTCTGCCTACTTGTGATCTCTGTCTGTCCAATAAATAAATGAATGAAATCTTTTAAAAAAATGAAGTTTTTAGAAATAAATCTGATGAAAGATCTTGAAAGCTGATAAGGATAAAACACGGCTAAGAAAAATTAAGTAAGACCTAAATAAATGGGGAAATATAGCCTATTCATGGATCAATAACTCAATATTGTTAAGATGTCAATTCTCCTCTTATAGATTCAATACAATCCCAATAAAAAAAGGCCAACAGAATTTTTGTAGAAACCGACAAGCTGATTCTAAAATGTATATGAAAATAAAAATCTAAAACAGTCAAAACAACTTTGAAAAAGAATAAAGTTGGGGAGGATTTATAGTATTTAATTTCCAGCCTTATAAAGCTATAGTAATCAAGTTGCTATGGTATTGGTGTAAAAATAGACAATAGAAGAGGGTAGAGAGTTTGTAATTAGAGCCAAACATAATATGGTCAATTGACTTTCACAAAGGATTAATGCAATTCACTGGGGAAAGGGTAATCTTTCAAACAAATGATGCCAAAACAATTGGATAGCCATATGTGATGTAATGAGCCTCACACTACACACATGCCATACACTGTTACTTCACACTGTATACACATTATATACAAAATGAATTCAAAATGAATTGTAGACTTAAACATAAGAGCTAATACTTTAGGAGTGCCTGGATGGCGCAGTCAGTTAAGCACTGACTCTTGGTTTCAGCTCGCGTCATGATCTCAAGGTCATTAGATCAAGCCCCACGTCAGGCTCTGCTCAGCTTGGAGTCTGCTTGGGACCTTCTCTTCCCCTCCCTTTGTCCTCCTCCCCCACACCTGCTTGCTATCTCTTTCTCTCTCTCTCTCTCTCTCATAAATAAATAAATAAATAAATAAATAGTTATCACTTTAAAATTTCTAAAGGCAAACATGGGAGAAAATCTTCATGACTTTGGGTTTAGCAAAGATTTCTTTAAAAGAGCACAAAAAGCATAAAAGAAAAAAAGCCTACTGTATTATTTATTTGCTATTATGTAAGAATTACCTCCAGTCTTAGTGATTTTAAAACAATATACAGTATGACTTTTGTGGGTCAGGAAGCCAGGCATGACTTAGCTGAGCCTTCTGCTTCAGAGTCTCTCATAAGACTGCAATCAAAGCTGTCCATGTGGCTGTGGTTTCATCTGAACGCTCATCTGGGTAATGATCACTTTCAAGCTCACTGACATGGTTGTTGGCAGGATTCAGTTTTTCAACAGTGTTGAAAAAGTCCTAAGTTTCTTGCTGATTATTGGCCAGAGGCCAACATCAGGCCACGTGAGCTTCTCAATAGGGAAGCCCACAACAGAGCAGACTGTTTCATCAAAGAATGAGAGAAAAGCCAGAAAGAAGCTACACACAGGAAGGAGGTCGTGGACTTTCATAACAAAATCTTGAAAGTGAAGTTCCATCACTTTCCCCTCAAGTTTTTCATTAGAAATAAATTAGGTCCAGCTCACACTCAAAAGGCGAGGACACAAGGGCAAAAATGCCAGAAAGTGGAGATCATTAGAAGCAATTTCAGAAACTGACTACCACAAAGAACAAATTGGATTTTATAAAAATTAAGAAATTTTGTTCTTCAAAAGACACTCTTATGGACTGGGAAAAAAATTGCAAAACAAATTTCCAATAAAAAATTGGTATCTAAGATACATAAAGAACTCATACAAATCAATGAGAAGAAGATAAACCAATTTTTTTTTAAATAGGCAAGGGAAATGTAAATAGTTGCCTCACCAAAGAAACTATATGGATGGCAAATAAGTACATGACATAATGCTCAACATCATTTTCATCAGGGAAATGCAAACTTAAAATCCAATGAGATACCATCATATACCCACTAGAATGTTAAAATTAGGAAGACTGATAATATTAAGTATCAGTGAATATGTGAAGCACCTGGAACTCTCATACACTGCCACTGGGAACTGAAAATGGTACAATCTCTTGAAGACAATTGGGAATTTCTTAAAAGTTTATCACAGACCTACTATATGACCTAGCATATACATTCTACTACATTATTTCTATTGCTGCTGTAACAGTTGATCACAAACTCAGTGACTTAAAATTATATACATTTATTATCTTACACTCTTTGAGGTCAGAAGTCCAAGTAATTCTCAAGGTGTTGGCTGGTCTGGTTCCTTCTGGAGGCTCCAGAGAAGAATTCGTGTCTTTGCCTTCTAGGTTCTTCCTTGGCTCATGATCCCATCCTCCATCCTCAAAGCCAACAGCATAAATTCTTTTTCCAATTTCTCTCTCTATCCTCTGCTCCACCATCACTTCATCTTCTGTCTGACTAACTCTACTGCCTCCCTTTGGTAAAGATGTTTGAGATCACATTGGGCTTACTTGGATAATCAGGATGATCTCCTCATTTTAAATTCCTTAACATAATCACACCTTCAAAGTAACTTTTGCTCTATAAGGTAAGATATTTACAGGTTCTGGGAATTAGGACATACATCTTTGGCTATAGTCATTACTCAGCCTGCCGAACCCTTCTGTGTAATCACAGCAAAGAAAAAAATGAAAGCACACAAACTTTTACACAAATGTTCATAGTAGCTTTATTAGTAATATTTACAAGTAGTTTATTTGTAAACCAAAACAGCTGTCAATCAACATGAATGGATAAATGTAGTATACCCATACAATGGAACACTACTCAATAATAAAAAGGAACTAGCAATTTATATAGCAACAAAGAGATGAATTCAAAATAATTGCAGAATAAAAAGAGTACAACAGTAAAGAGTACATACATCATGATTCCATTTATGGAAACTCTAGGTAGCACAAATTTATTTATAATGATGAGAAGCAAATGAATGGATGCCTAAGAACAGAGCAGAATAGAGGAGGGAGGGTTTGGGTTACAGAGGGTCATGTGGGAACTTTTGGAGGTGATGGATATATTTATTAACTTAATTGCTGTAATAGATATAGATTTAATTATATATATTTAATTAATATATTAATTACACACATATTATGATATTATAATAATATATAATATATTTGATTAATATATATTTTCAAATGTGCAGTTTATAATATTCCATTATACCTCAATAAAACTCTTAATATAAGCAAGCAAAAAACCACTTTTTTACTTTTGCTTGGATTAAACATAGTACAAGGGGTTGTAGCATTTTGCTAGAGGTGAAACTGTGTTCATCTTGGTTTCTTAGTAATCAAACGAGATTTGATTAGGAACAGGGTGCCAGAGAAATATAACCAAAACTTCCTCTTTTTCAATTTCTCTCTATTTTTCAGTTTTCCATGGAAGTTGTTGAAATCCACCAAAAGGGTGATAGTCATATTAAAGCTTCTGTCAGAAGACTCTGCCTAGGGAAATTCTTTGCTTTCAAAAATAACTGCTTAACACTTGAGGTTTGAAAGGGCTTATTCTCACCTAGAATTCTCACCTAAGTATTTTCTACCTTTTTCTTTTAGTCATAGATTTTAACATAGTGCATGTCAGATGAATAGCAACAGGCCACGTAGGCCTCTGCTTTCAAAATCCAACTGAAGAGCTAGTGCGCAAGGAGGATGCTTAAAGTGATACATGAATCCAATGTTTTGTACTGAGCACTGATTATATTCAAAGAATTGAATTACTCATATTTAGTCTAGTTCTCCTTTAGATTTTCATGGTAACAGAAATACATGTTATGTTGCCTGATACTTGCTGTACTAAGTGGGCTGTGATCTGTAAGGACTATACAGTCTGGTCAAGAGACAGAGTAAAAATTGTAATAAAGCCATGAAGTTCTTACACAAAGAAATGGAAAATTCGGTGTCATTTCAGATTTAACCATCTTAAATGAATGTCATGATATTTACATCATGTCCTAATATTGGCATGTCCTAATAGTACACTTAAATATTTGCATCATGTCCAAATATTTGCCTAATATCTGCAGGTAATAAATTGTACAGAAAAACAGTCCTGCAAACTGTAGCCAAAGTCAATGTTCTTTTGCTCACTGGAGGGACAGGTTCTTTTTGCTTCTATACAATGCAGCATTCTGGCCATTAGATGGCAGTCAAAACCAATGCAATGATTAAACTCCCCTACCTTATGTTTAATAAGGATTTTGCATATGTGTGTTAACGTTATTCAATGGACAAGTCTCTGAAAAGTTCAGTGAAAATGGTCAGACATTGTAAATGATCCAGCATTCCTTTTGGAAAGCAGAATTATTTTTCAAGGTAAATAAGTATCCCCTTCAAGAGATCAGCTTTTTTCCTTTAAAAATTAACTTTCTAAAAATTGATGAGTAACATATATACAAAATGCATAAATCTAAGTATCTCCAGTTTGAAGATCATCACAAAGTGAAAACACCTGTATAAACATCCTCCATCTAAAGTGAAAGAACGTCACCAGCATCTCAAAAGACCCTCTTGTGCGTCCTCCTAATCATCACCCTTTTCCTTCTCCCCAGAGATAAACATTATCCTGACTTCTGACATTATAATTTAGGTTTTCCTGTTTTAAGAAATGTTATGAGTATAATTATGTATTATAGATTCTTTGTATCTGGCTTCTTTCACTTAATATTTTTGTTACTTTTGCTTATAGGTACATTTCATTCTTTTTCTTTGTGGTAATGTATTTTATTATATGAATATACCTCTATTTATCCTTTCTACTACTGAAGGAAATTTGGAATGTTTCCAGTGTTTAGCTGAATAATTGCTGCTATGAACATCCTTGTACATGCACTTGCGTGCATATGAATATATTCATTTTGAGTATATATCTAGGAGTAGAATTTTTGTGTCATATAGTGTGTCATATTGCCAAACAGTTCCCCAAAATTGTAGCAATTCACATTTCCACCAGTGTGTGAGAATTTCCATTGTTCCATGTTTTCACCGACGCTTGATATTGTCAATATTTCAAATTTTAACCATTCTGATAGACATGTAATAATATTTCATGGGGTTTTTTAATGTGCATTCTCTGATATCTAATAAGACTAAATACTTTCTGATACATTTGTAGACTATTTGAATATTTTTTTTTCTTCAGTAATCTCTACATCCAACATGGTGTTCAAACTCATGACACCAAGATCAAGAGTCAGATGTTCTACCAACTGAGCCAGTCAGGAGCCCCTGAATATTTTCTTATGTGAAGTGCTGATCCATGTATTTTGCCAATTTTCTGTCATGTGGTTTAACTTATTGTTTTGTAGTTTTCATATTCTCGATATGAGTCCTATGTTGGATATATATATATTTCTAATATATTCTCCTGTTCTGGGCTTTTCTTTTCATTCTCTCAAAAGCACTTTTTGAGAAATACTAATGAACACTAATTTGCCAATTTTTTCCTTTATGGTTAGTGTTTTTTTGTATCCCATTTAACTCATTTCTGCCTACATCACCTCATGAAGATAATCTCTTATGATATGTTCTAGAAGCTTCACTATATTAATTTTCATAGTTAGAGCTAAAAATCTACCTGGAATTGAATTTTATGATTTATAAGAGGTAGAGGTCAAGATTTATTTTTTCCATATGGGTATCCAGTTGATTGAGCACCATTTGATAAAGAGGCTATAGCTTTCCTATTCTTCAGTGCCAACATGGGTGTTTTATGTTCAGATTTTTAAAAGCTCTATCAGGTTTGTTTAAAGTAGAATATATCAATTTTAGCGAAGATCATCCTTTGGTAGAGTTTTTCTGGGAAAAAAGTCATTTTAAAAATCCCATTAAAATCCTTTAATAGGGGCACCTGGGTGGCTCAGTGGGTTAAAGCCTCTGTCTTCAGCTCAGGTCATGATCCCAGGGTCCTGGGATCAAGCCCTGCATTGGGCTCTCTGCTCAGTGGGGAGCCTGCTTCCTCCTCTCTCTGCCTGCTTCTCTGCCTACTTGTGATCTCTGTCTGTCAAATAAATAAATAAAATCTTAAAAAAAAAATAAAAATAAAATACTTTAATATATAGACGATTGCATGGTTTTGACAAAACCTAAACACATTTGATTATAATGGGGGATAATTTCATCATTATTGCATTTTCTGAGAGTTTAAAACTCTCCTTTCTTAAGGGAATTTAAAGTAAAAGATAAACAATTGGCTTGAAGCTAAGCAGATTATATAGCTTAGAGATGATCCTGGTGACACTTTAAAGTCAATCAATCTCAAAGCCGGTATTAATCTGCCTTGTGACTGTTCTGATCCAAGCCTGAGAAGGTGTTACCATCCAGCTGGAAAAACATGAACACATTCAATGGTTTAAAACAAACACAACAATATAAAATCAAGTATTTCGTCTTTTACCTCTTCATAGTAGCCTTGGAAAAAGATGAAAAACACCTTGGGGCTCCTGGGTGATTCAGTGGGTTAAACCTCTGCCTTCAGCTCAGGTCATAATCTCAGGGTCCTGGGATGGAGCCCCGCATCGGGCTCTCTGCTCAAGGGGGAGCCTGCTTCCCCCCCTTCTGCCTGCCTCTCTGCCTACTTGTGATCTCTCTGTCTCTCTCTGTTAAGTAAATCAATAAAATATTTTTTTTTAAAAAGATGAAAAACACCTCAAACCAACCATGAATACTGTTCCCAGACATTCAAAAGATTTGTAATTTAAAAAATCTAATCGTGTGGTTTTAAACAAGAGGTGTTGTATTCTAAAATTATTTCTGTACTTTATAACTTTTATACTTGAATGTAGATTAACTTGTTTACTATTTCTTGAGTTTGTGATTATATATTTTCACAGATGGCCTTATCTGGCTGTCTTTCTATTTAAGTTTTGCCAAATTATTTCTTGTACTTAAATATATTAAAATATGTTGTATTGATTAATTATGTTATATATCTGCAAGTATAGTTCTTCAGGAAAACAACAAATAGCAAAAGATAAAATGTTTAGATTAGAAGTTTGGGAGTCATAATTGAATTGACTTTCTCCATACGTCAAAAAAAGCCTTAAGCTCACTTGCTTTTTGCGGATTATTCACTCTTTAATAAACACTTAGGGGTGCCTGGGTGGCTCAGTTGGGTAAGTGTCTACCTTTGGTTCAGGTTGTGACCCCAGGGCCCTAGGTTGGAGCCCTGCTTCTGGTTTCCTGCTCATCAGGGAGCCTGCTTCTCCCTCTTCCTCTGCCGCTCTTCTGCTTGTGCATGCGCGCGTGCTCTCTGATAAATAAATAAATAAAATCTTAAAAAACAAAACCAAAAACAAAACACTTAACTCACCTCTGCTGATCTTTTTCCAGGAAAGTGGCTGTCATGGTTGCTTTGGTTTTTCTGAAATCTTTTTACTAATTTTTAAAGAGTTTCTTTTGACCTCTCTTTCTGAGCAAGTTTTAAAATGGTAACTAACTGATACCATTTTTACATGAAATTTTAAAATAACTTTCAAGTTTGGGAGAATTTATTCATTTTTAAAAATGTACAAAAATTTCTGTGCACTTTACAAATATAAAATAATTAGCTCCTACCAATTCTTTTTCTGTACAAAAAAGAGTACAATTAAGAACATCATTTTATAAATAATTTTCATTTTAAGATTTCTTTTAAATCACATTTTAATTCTAGTTTATTGGCAATTTGGAAGCAAATAAGAACAGGATATAAGCATTTGATATAAAAGAATCTGAAGATCAATCCTAGAAATATGATTTCCTTACATCTATTGTCAATCCTAAAGCTCTGTAAAGGTGAATTTTGTTTTATTATTTGAGAACCTTTCATTTTCATTTATTAAATATTAATTGGATACCTATTCTGAGCCAGGAATAGTCCTGAGCTAGAGGAAACAGACAAGTAAAAAGACTTACTTGAATTATCTGTTTAGATGTAGGTACTGAGAACAATAAGAACATACCAAGGAGCACCAAGTACAACGTGAGGAGAGGAAAGAAGGAGGAAAGGAAGATTCACAAAAGGCTTCTCGGACCCATCACATGTGAAGTCAGTCTTCAAGAATGTGAGTTAACCAGACAGAGAGGAACACGTGTACCAAGGGATGATAGGGTACCCAGGCAGTAATGGAACTAAGTGCATTTGGATATGATGGAGTTTGGGAGTAATGGCAGAATGGTAGGAGACAGGGGGCGAGACAGTTTGAGGCCATATCATGAAGGTTCTGGCATGTTGAAAAAATTCACAGATCCTTAATATTTCATTTTATTAAAAATGTTTTTTTATTAAAAAAGGATTTTAAGATAATCATCTGGATCCTTGTAACAAACAAAATACTTAGTATTACTGAGGAAAAAATTGAATCTCCCTCTTCCAAAGAATAAGTGAAATAGTCATAATGATCTCAGAAATTACCCAATTTGGAGGCTGAAGATGAATTTCCAAGAAGCCCCAGAACTACTGTGAATGAAAGAATACCAGGCACCCTTTTTCTACCATATGGGTTCATAATAATGGCTAGAGCTGTTTTTGTGAATGAAAGCAAATGCTTTGCATAAATTGTGATGCAGTCTAGTCATTTGTGGCATTCCTTTCCTCTGCACACAATGGAACAGAAATAGAACACTAAAAACGGGAAGTAAACTTCCCCCCGCCAAATTATATATTTACCTATGAAAAAATTCTTTGCTGCCAAGTTTGCAGAAATGGAGAGAAGCATGAGAGGAGAAGAGACATGGTTTCTTGATATTGACCTGGGGCAAACAACTCAGGCAGTGCTCTGCACACTTATCTAGGGACAATGGATTAAATCCTGAAGAACTGTAGTCTGTCCATGAATACTGAAGGATGTTTGCTGGGTAGTGGGTAGGATGAGGTAAATTGTGAACAGGTGGGGCTGTCTCTTTGCACGTGGGCAAACTCCTACCATGCCAGCAAGAATTTCCGAGAGTGGCAGGTCCTTGCTACTCTGGCCTCACCCACTAGAAGTGCAGAAAAGGTAGGTTACTTAATAGAGGTACAAGCAACTGCTCAATTACCTCCATTGCATACTCTAGGGGCCAAAAACATTAAGTAGGAGTCCATATTCCTGAGCCTTCAACTTAAACACTGAGCAGTTTCCTGTCTCCCTACCCCTGAGTGTGGACTGGTTTGACTCACTCCCTATCAGTTCTAAACAGAATCTCTCCAGTGTAGCTTGAAGTGAGTCATTCATTTTCTGGGTCTTTCCTCAGAGATATAAAGGATGGTATTTGTGTCAGTGTGGAGTGTGCATGTTTGTGTTTGTTGTTTTTTTGGCAAATGCCATAGAACAGTATGTGTGTGATTTTGATGAATAATCAGGGGTGCCTGGGTGGCTCAGTTGGTTAGGAGCGGGCCTTTGACTCAGGTCATGGTCCCAGGGTCCTGGAATTGAGCCCTGCATTGGGCTTCCTGTTCGGTGGGGAGCCTGCTCCTCCCTCTCCCTCTGCCTCTCCCCATCTCCCCCCAGCTTGGGCTCTCTCTATTTCAAATAAATGAATAAAATCTTTTAAAAAAATAATCAAAATACATCTCATATTAAAAATATGAGACACAACTACATACAAATATCATGGCCCAACCACTGGAAATTTAGAAATTCTCACTTAACAGGCTTCGAGTAAGACCTAGCCACTGTTATTTTTTTTTTTAAAGATTTTATTTATTGATTTGACAGAGAGAGATCACAAGTAGACAGAGAGGCAGGCAGAGAGAGAAAGGGAAGCAGGCTCCCTGCTGAGCTGAGCAGAGAGCCCGATGCGGGACTCGATCCCAGGACCCCGAGATCATGACCTGAGCCGAAGGCAGCGGCCCAACCCACTGAGCCACCCAGGCGCCCCGCCACTGTTATTTTTAATTTTAAACTCCTTTTAAATAGGTAATACATTGGCAATATAATAAAGTTAAGTGGAAATGGTATAAAAGAAGAGCAGTGAAAAGTGAGACTTCTCACTCTAGTCTCCCTTTTTCTCTCCTCCAGAAGTAACCCCTCCTTCCAGCTTCTTGTCCTTTCAGAGTTATTCTGTGCATATAAACACACAGCAGAAAGTTCCTCTCTCTATTAAACAAAAGCGATAGCATCTTCTACCCATTGTTCTGAACCTTCTCAGGCACAAATTTTTCAAAACTCTATAAGAAGCAAATTCTTCATGAAAAGCCACAGATAGGGGCATCTGGGTGGCTCAGTGGGTTAAAGCCTCTGCCTTTGGCTCAGGTCATGATTCCCAAGTTCCTGGGATCGAGCCCCATATCAGGCTCTCCGCTTGGCGGGGAGCCTGCTCCCCCTGCCCCCTCAACACCCCGCCTGCCTCTCTGTCTACTTGTGATCTCTGTCAAATAAATAAATAAATAAATAAATATTAAAAAAAAAAAAAAAGCCACAGATAAAAGCTGTTTCTGTTCTCAAGAAATGCTCCAGACGTATCTATTAAAAATCTTTTTTTTTTTTTTAATATTTTTTTATTTGTGAGAGAGAGAGGGAGAGAGAGAACATAAGCAGGAGGAGCAGAAGGTAGAAGCAGGCTCCCCATTGAGCAAGGAGCCCAATGCTGGACCGGATCCCAAGACCCTGGGATCCTCACCCCAGCCAAAGGCAGATGCTTAACCGACTGAGCCATCCAGGAGATCCTAAAAATCTTTTATATCTGATTTTAAGTGTTCACCAACTCCCTCAGACTCATGGCCAAAATTCATGGTTAAGAGTTCCTTATTTCTGGTGTTTAATCTAAGATTATCCTGAATACTTAGTGTTGCCAGATAAAATACAGGAATTTCAGTTGAATTCACATTTCAAATTTCAGATAGCAACAAATAAATAATTTTTTAGTATAAGTATGTCCTATTTAATATTTAGAAATTCACATTTAACAGAAATTCACATTTAACTGGGAGTCCTGTATTTTTATTTGCTAAATCTGGCAATTCTATGGAAAATTTTGATTCATAGGAAGCTACTCCAACTAATTCTCTTTAGAATGCCCTGTATTAGAGATGACCTAGATTATAGCTATATGACCAGGCCCTTCAGGATAAAGTCAAATTCTAATAGTTTAACAAGAAATTGGTTATCTGTTGGCTTATTTCAAAATAAGTGGCTTTAACTTGCTGTTTTATTTAAGGGGTAAAAACTGTATTGTTACAATGCAATGGTTATTAAAATAAAAACTTACATTAGTTTACAGATAGTAAATTATGTAACTTTCAAAGAACTTAAGATATCTAAAATCTGGGGTATTTTGGTCCTTAAAATCAGCACTAAAATTTTAGCCAATTGGGTTTGGACAAGGATGAAGAGAATCAGTCTAGAGGTAAGTTTTCCTTATTGATTATTTAAATCATCTTTATTATCAACAAAAATAATATTAAGCATTGAGTCACAGGTAGCATAATATCCTGATATAGAGGAAGCAATTTGTTACTTATGACTTTTAGTAAATAAATAACATGCTGTAGTAAATATCAAACAACGAAGATTTACAAACATTAGAATCCAAATAGGAAAACAGCAGAAACAATGATTACCATGATAGGTATGATTCTGTTACACAGGAAATGAAGGAAAAGTTATGTTAGGACCTAGTATCCCAGATACATCTGAATGGAATCAATAAAATTAAAATTCATCATTCCATTCCAGAATTGTTCTCCTTAATAGCTAAAGGTAAATTTTCATTCCCTCAATGTTAACCTGTATAGGCTTTCAACAGTGGTGTGCTGATGTTTAACAATCCCTTCTTCAAGGGAAAAGACAGCCCTGATTTTTAGCATTTGCCAATTCCATGGTGGAAGTACTTTCACTATGATTGATATCGAGTTAATGTTTTTAACAATGTGTTTGCAAAACTCCTGAAAACTTAACAGTTGGCTCTTGTGAGCCTGTAAAAGTTGTTTTTATTTCTACAAGTGTATATGATATACTTGATTGGATTTCATAAAAAGAAAATAGAGAACGAGGTGTTCTTTTTGTTAATGGATGTGTTTTTAAATTTGTCAACACAGGCAAAAACCCCCACAAAAAAATAAAAACAAAAACCAATGAATTCTTTAAGAGTTTAATTAATGGAAATTTTGAATGGATTTGGGAAGGTGCACCAATCACCTGAAGAAACCTGTATGTAACTTTTGTTCTACAAGGTCTCCTGACTCTAAAGAGAATTTGCTCTAAATAAACACCTAAATGCTTTTCAAGTCACATGTTCTATAATAACTGGTGGGAAAGAATCAATCATCATAGAAAATTGGAAATGAGTTACCTCTTTAAACAAATCTATTCCATTTGATTTACATAAAATTTTCTGCCTTTTGTTTTTTTACTTTTTTCTTTTTGCCAGGTTTCATTAGAGCAAGTAGATAAAATGCTTCAACTAGATTCAGTAATGGACAGCAGAATCTCTAAAGACAAAACAGTAGGTGGTTTTCTTTCTTTCTTTTTCTTCAGTGAGCCACTTTTGAACTATCCTCTCGAAGTTTTGAATTTCTGCCAAACTTTTGGTTAGGAAAACTGGCAGTGCAGAAGGCAGTGATGACTATTAACTCGGTCAGTGCCATTCTTCATTTGGCTGGCCTGGATCTGCATTCTGGCATGATCTTGCTTCTACTGTGGTTCTCCATTCAAAGCATTGAAATGGAGCTGCCAAGTACATCGTCCTGATATTCTTCCTAATATAGTTTTAGCTTGATTGTTCTGGCCTACCTATGTTGACAATGATTCTATTTGTGGACACTTGCTGTAATTTTAAGACAAAATCCTAAGACACTTAAATGGCAAGAAAGGAGTTGCTATTGTTTATACTAGAGATTTCCTTTCAATAGCGGAAATTCTATATGATTGGTAACCATGTATCAGTGGGACATTGATACATGTATGTTGAGAATAGCTTTCCATATTCGAGGTGTTGATATAAAGTTTCACCTTTTTCTTTGAAAACACTTCACATTACTAACTTTATATATGGGATAAACTTTTGCAAAAATTTAGGTTTAAGACAAGAGACTGGTTTATGGTTGAAGGTTGATGTATTTGGGCTAGTAAATTATTCTATATTCCAGAATGCAGCCGTGAAGAATTGTCTTTTACAATCTGACTTAATAAGGGAATTCATGCAAGGAAAATTTGAAACTAGAAAGAGCATCAGCTAAATGTTTATAATCAAGAAACTGTAAAAGGAAATTACATTTGAATTAATACAAGATAAAAATACGCAAAAGAAAATGTAACACTTCAATGGCTTATCATAGAACAGAGTTTAAATATATGCCTGAAGAGAAATGGATTCAATAAAAATTATTTTCCATAATTAATAAAAAGTAATAATACAGTATAATAATTTTTAAAATTGCTAATGAGTCTGTGTAATTTGAGCTCTTTCAAATTTACTCAGTAGAGTGGCTGCATTGTAAAACTATGTGGAGAGGGACGCTTGGGTGGCTCAGTGGGTTAAAGCCTCTGCCTTCAGGTCAGGTCATGATCCCAGGGTCCTGGGATGGATCCCTGGCTCTCTGCTCAGCAGGGAGCCTGCTTCCTCCTCTCACTCTGCCTGCCTCTCTGCCCACTTGTGATCTCTGTCTGTCAAATAAATAAATAAAATCTAAAAAAACAAAACAAAACTATTGGAGAAAGCTAAAATAGTATTATTTCCTCCATTCCTCTTAGTGTTGATTACCTTATAAAAACCGTAAAAGAAACAGAAACTCTGTGATAATAGATTACCAAAATAGGTCAAATAGCAAAAAGGTGTAAGATAATTGCTTTGACAGAATTTTGTATCCCTTAATGATGCAAAATATGACTTGGGGGTAGTAGCATCTGAAATAAAATAATAAACTGCTGTTATACTAAAGTGATTTTGCTTTCAAGATGCAAAGTTTTGTTTTATCTTTTTTAGAGAGAAAAATGATGTGTTTGAACTGTTCAAGAGTGCCTTGTCATGGGTCCATAAAGAAAAAAATCTTATATATATATATGAATAATTTAAAACCCAGTGGATTCGGTTTATGTCAAAAATCAACATTCTTGGGTGCTTGGGTGGCTCAATTAAATGTCCGACTCTTGATCTCTGCCCAGATCATGATCTCAGGGTCCTGAGATCCAGGCAGCAGGCTCTGTGCTGAGCATGGAGACTGCTTAAGTTTCTTTCTCTTCCTTTCCCTCAGCTCTCCCACCCATCCTGTCCCTACACTCTCAAAAAAACAAAAACAGACAAAAAAACCCCCCACAAAACCCCACAACATTCTTATGAACTGCCATACTAATAATATATTTTTGTGTGTGACTATATATGTGTGTGTAAAACACCTCTAGATGTTTGTTAGCTAAAATGTACCTATACTATTTTAGAGATTGGTTATAGAAAGGAATACTTTGGATGCTGATTAATATTTATTATTTTTATAACAAAATATAACACAAAACATACTTATTCATTTGTTGTGATAGTTTTCACAACAAATTTTTGCCTAAAGACTGTTGAAGTAAATAGTGAATTTTAATATAAAATTTGCAAGTTACAAATAATTATTTAAAATATTATCAATTTAAGTTGGTTATATGAATTATGTTTAAATTTTATAGCAATGTAGTGTAACAGAAATTTTCCTTGAAATTTTTTGGGGAAAATCTAACTTTCTGGAGAGAAATGAATTGTTCTAAGTGTGGAGTTGTGTTCAGAAACCTCGGGAGAAGAAAAGTGTTCATCTAGGAGATAAGACTTCATGTTCATTTGGGAAATTGTGTAACAATATGGTTAAGGATAATCTTCAATGTGAATGGTAGATTATTTTACTTTTTAAAGGGAAAGCATGCAATTTTGGCTTAAATTAGGCTCCACATGTCTTAACTTTTATGACAATATTTAGATACAGTAAACCTTAGTATTGGAATGGTTCTGAATAATGAGACATCCATTTTATAACTATATTTTCCATTACTAATCTTACTTGTAATTGCTAAATGCATTCATGATGTCTAGGGAGTGAGAGGAAGGGAGAGGAGAAATGGATAGCTGCGTTAGGTGATCCAAGTAATATTGAAGGAATTCTATTTGAAATAGAGGCAGTATAGAAAAATATTGGAAAAAGAAAGTGTGCAGTCACTGCTTTACATACTTTTCACTGAATGGCATACTTAAGCATTTAAAACTTGGTCACTGAAGGAGAGTATTTGTGTACTTCAAGCTGGATTCCGAGAAAGGAGGCTTAGAATTCAGCAAGAATGGCGGCCTGTCGGGAAGGCACAGGTTATTTGCCTCTTCACCCCAAAAGGGATCACAGCCAAGCAAGGCCAAGGATTGAAGCGGTAGAGATTGGGGCACCTGAGCAGGCCGTAGAAGGGGAGGAGTTTCAAATGCTGACACTCCGGTTTGGAGAACTTGAAGACACTCAGCTGTCATAACACTGAGGAGTACTGTGCTAGTGACTGGACTGAGGCGTGTGTGTGTGTTTAGGAGACCAGCAATTAATGCTAAAGCATATGTTAGGAGCTGCTAAGTGTATCTGGTATCTAATAGTACCCGCCAAACTGGCTGATTGCAGTTAATGATTGCTCAGAAAGGCCGGGAAATTAACTCCACATAGGAAAAAGGAAATGGTGGACCTGCCTCCAAGAGTCCCATATTCTGAGTGAGAGGTCCCTGAAGTTCCAGGAGGCTCTGCACTACCGGAGAGGAATCTGGTTCCCTTTCAGCCCCCACAGACGAGGTGCCCATTCCTCCGCGGGGACAACCCACCGCAGGGGCAAGCTCGGTTCTTTCCTGCAGGTGACAGCTCGCCTCGCATTGGTCCGTGTCTTTCATCTCTTGTTATGGCAACATTCCAAAATGAATGCTGAAAGATCTGCCTCTTACGATTTCCTGACAGAACTTATAAAATTGCAATGTTTTATTAAAAACAGAATCGGGGCACGTTGCTTTCACATTTGACGTTCAACCTCTACACGTTTTGGTGATTCCCAAGATCACCTTACCAATCAAGACTTAAAGAAAAAAACCTACCACAAATGTCCGACTACGTAAACCCAAGGATTTGTGGGAGGCATCTATGTCAGGATTTCTCCCAGGTGGAGGGCGCAAGAGGCAGGAAGGGAGGGTGACTGGAGTTGCCTCATCTAAGGGGTCTCAGGGTAGAGAAGGGTGGTGGGCGTCTTTCCCTTCTCTCCCTTCCACCTTGGAGACACAGATGCGAGTGGCGGACGGCGGTGGAATTGTCCGAGCCCCAAGCGGCAGGCGGGAAGAGACCTAGCCGGTTAACCAGCAAAGTGGAAGACCCCTCCGCGAGGGGATTCGCCCGCGGAGGCACGGCTAGCGCGGGTCCGCCACGATCCCAGGGTGCACCGCGCCCCGCCCCCTCCCCTCTCCGCGTCCCGCCTCCCCTCGGCCCAGGCCCCCTCCCTGCTGGCTCTGGGAGGCGGGGACGCGGCGTCGGCGGCGGCTTCTCCAGTCGCGTCTTTCTCACTCACTGGGGAGCCCGGCGGTGGCGGCACCTTCGGAGGCAGAGCGGCGGAGCTGCGAGCCCGTCGGCCAGCCAGTGGGAGGTCGAACAGTCTAAGGGCATATCCGACAGACAGACGGAGAGACGCCAGACGGCCCGAGTCGCCTCAAGTTCCGCCATGAGCTGGGGCACAGAGCTGTGGGTGAGTCCGGGTGAGGGTTGCCCCGCGCGGACTCCGGCCCGCGAGGGGCGCGGGCTGGGCAGGCGCCGCTGACCGTCGGCGCCCGGAGCCCTTTGGGCCATCCCCGCCCCTCGCGCTAGCGGAGGGCGGGGGTTCCACTCTTCTTTGTGTGCAGACCCCTCTTCCCTCTCGGCCGGGGTTGAGTGGCTGCTGGTCTGCGCTCCCGCCTCTGTCGCTGCGGTAGGGCTGAGGGCAGCGCCTTGGACGGCGGGTGGAGCGGCCCGCGGGCTCCCGCGTCCGCCGCCACCCTCTCCCTTTCCCTGTCTTTCCTCCGTCTACACTTTCCGGACGCCTGGCTCGTTGCCGGGCGGCGCTCCTCTCCCTTTGTATCTCTCCGCCCGGAGGCGGGGAGGGGGTCCATTGTCCCGAAGTAGCGCGGTTCCCGGGCAGGGAGGGGCCCTGCCAAGGTCCCCAGCTCCGGCAAGGGTCCCCGGGGCGAGGGCGTCGCCGGGCCAGGACCGCGCTGGGAGTCTCGAGGCCCCGCCCACCGCCCTCGCCCCAGGTAGGGGGAGCCGGGCGGCTTTGTTTCGAGCCCGGCCTTCGGCCAGCCAGGCCCGGCCCACAAACCCATTTTCCTCTCGCTGTCTGTGTGCCCCGAACCCGCGCATGACTTTGGGGACTCCGGCTGGGCTATCCCCGGCTGCTACCTTGGGCTGGGGGTGGGGTGGAGATTTGCTTTTGGAATCTAAATTAAACTGATGGGTCGACGGGGAAGCCAATTTTGCCAAAAGGAGCGTAGGGCTTCCCGATTGCTTTACTTCCCCTTCCGCTGTTATTTTCACTCGTTCTCCCCGTTTTCTTTCTTTTCTCCTCGCCTTTCTTGGGCGCTGAAGGTTTCAGACAATGCCCAGTGTCTGGCCAAGGTGCGGGTGGACGGTAATAGGTCGGAGAATGCGCTCGCGATGCTGCTTCGCAAGGGTGGAGGTGTGGAGGGCAGTGATTTCTCAGGTGCAGCCGAGGGACCCGGGGCATGGGGGCGCTGTCCCGAGAGCTGCTTGGTTTCAGCCACTCCCCTTTTTAATCCCACCTGTGCACACTTTCCGTGCCTTTTGTTAACGAGGGTCTGGTGAAACCCAGAGAAAGGGGAGAAAGAACTTCGTGGTCTCGACAGGATCATGTAGGATGCAAATGAAGGTAGATTGGTTCATTGAAGGGCAAATGTTTTCTTCGGTTATTTTTCCCCTCTTACTCACACGGTGGGAATCTTAGAACTGAAAGAGACTTGGAGTTCATCTAGTAGAACACTTAGCCAGCCCAGGAATCTCCTGCAACGTTCACAAGTGTTTGCCCAGTCTGTAAACACACTACTCAAGAGAAAATAACTCAGACACTCGTTTCTTAGATAGCATTAATTGTTCTTACATTAGAGAGGATTATATAGTAAATGAATTATGTAAAATTTAACCCTTTAGATTCTCAGGCATTATTGGTCTTTTCCCTTTGATTTTGTACATTTTGTAATTCATTATAGTGCGTCATCAATTAAAGTAGTTTTTTCATTTTTATAATTAGAAAATATTTTTATTTTTACATACTTTTAAATGATACGTTTCAGAGGAAGCAAAAATGTACTCAGAATATTTCTTTTAAAGTACACATAGAAGAGTAGAGTAATATTTAGATTTAACTTTTAGAGTTAAGAAGCACTTTCTATCATACTACAGAAAAACAGTTTTAAGGAGAAACAGTATTTTACTGACGATTAAAATGCGATTTTTAAAAGTTTTTTTAAGTTATAATTTAAGAATATACATTCAGAAGTGATTAGCAGTCCCCCATCGTCTCCCGTAATTTGGTTACTTTCAGCATTTGAATAGTTTTTTAGCAATTTGGAAAGGTAAACTGTAGAAGAGATGAGAATTTCTGATAACTAAAAATTGTTTTGTATCCTTTGGAAATGATGAAAAATTTTAAATTAAGTTTCCTCTTAAAATTTAATGCACCATGTTTTAAAGTTTTTAGTGGTTTTTGGATTTGAGGGAAATATTTGTTAGAAACTAAATGATAGAGGATCAACTAGTATCATCTGATGCTTAAACCTTGAATAAATAGAAGTTGGTGTAAAGGGCTATTGTTAGGACCAGAAGGGACCTTAGAAAATTTTGACTGGACTTCCTGTTTTTACTGTTCTGTTTTGAATAAGGATATTGTGCTTCCAGTGGATTGTAACAAACACCTATACTGTGCTCTTGTCATTGAGGAATTTGAAGTTGGGAGAGTTCTCTTGAAATTCTGAATTTAGAAACCAATTCTAATTATTTCATGTGTAGGATCACGTTACTCTCCCATAGGTTTAATTATTGGGAACATGTTACACAAATATGATGAATGCAGTTATGCACTGAAACTTAAGTGTTTTTTTATATTCTTTGGAGTTTCATTGATATTTTAATGCTTCTTAAGTCTTATGTTAAATTTGAGAATAAAGTAATAAAATAGAGAACCACTTTATACTGACTCTGGGGGAGAACTAATAGTGATAGACTAATGGGTTATGTCAGACTTCGAGGGGATACGAATTAACTGGTACTAGATTTATGCTGTGGTTTAAGGTACTTCAGGTGTTCCAAATGAGCGTTTAAACATTGAATATATGCTAGAGACTTCTGGGTTCTGTGTCCTGGGTGATATCAAACAAAGAGATGACAGTGTCTTTGTTTCTTCAGGCTGCAATGTAATTAATTGTAAGATAGCATCTTAAGTGTTGTTTATTGTGTTGATTTTTTTTAATTATCACAGGAAGAATGGTTGGATCAAAAAGAGGCCAAATGTGAATCAGTGATTTCACAAATCAGATTTTATAATTATTAGCCCCTTTTACAAGGGAGAAAATTAGAGTTGGAGAAGTTCTGTGTTCAATGAGTTTTATTTATTAGGAGATACTTTTATGATGGTTTGAGAAGACAAATTTTGCCAGAAAAAAAAACCCGTGTATGGATTGTGAGTGTGTATGTAGATATGAAAAAAATACGGCTGAGTACATTAAATGCATATCATGATTTATTCAGAAATTTGCTCCTTGAGGGAAGTGAGGTGACTCTTCTGGAAGCTAGAAGGTAGCTTCCAATATCTGACATAATTTGTTGGGTCTCTCTTTTTTTTTTTTTTTTAAGATTTTATTTATTTATTTGGCAGAGAAGGACACAGCGAGAGAGGGAACAGAAGCAGGGGGAGTGGGAAAGGGAGAAGCAGGCTTCCCTCAGAGCAGGGAACCAGATGCTGGGCTTGATCACAGGACCCTGGGATCATGACCTGAGTTGAAGGCTGAGGCTTAATGACTGAGCCACCCAGGCGCCTCATTTTGTTGGGTCTTGTAAACCTTTCTTATGCCTTAGTTTCCTGATTGGTGTGCTTTTTGGCCCTTAGTTTTAAGAGTATGTAATTTAAAAGCCATTGTTATTTTCACTAAATAATTAGTTAAATGCATTTGACAAAACTTATGCTCCCTTTTTAAAAAAGACTTTATTTATTTACTTGAAAGAGTGTAAGCGAGAAAAAGAGTATAAACAGGGAGAGGGGTAGAGAGACAAGCAGACTCCCTGCGGAGCGGGAAGCCTTACTCAGTGTTTGATCCTGGGCCTATAGTCTTGTGATTTGAGCTGAAGGCAGATGCTCCCACTCATGCTCTTTTGGATGATAGATTCATTGGATACCCCCAGTCCTAACCCTTAATGCTTCTTTATCTTTGTTCTTATAGCATTTATTTAATATCTGTGCTGGGGGCGCCTGGGTGGCTCAGTGGGTTAAAGCCTTTGCCTTGGGTCATGATCTCAGGGTCCTGGGATCGAGCCCCATATTGGGGGCTCTCTGCTCGGCAGGGAGTCTGCTTCCTCCTCTCTCTGCCTGCCTCTCTGCCTACTTGCGATCTCTGTCAAATAAATAAAATCTAAAAAAAAAAAAATCTGTGCTGTAAGTGTACCAGACTTAAGAGTCTTGGAGTATAGAACTGGATTAATCTCTTTGTTTTCACTGACTAAAACAATGCAGGTGATCATGCATGTTTTGCCCAATTGAATTAATAGTTCATTACTTAGGATATTGATTACTGATTAAAAAGTGCATCCTGGAGGAAGTCTTTATGGTTCTGAAGACCTTTGTAGGTGATGATAGATTAAGTGGTCTAGATAACAGTTCGAGAATGTCCAGATAAGTTGAAACCAAGATTATGAAGTTAAGGTTTACTGTTTGGTTCAAAAACTTTTACAGCTGGGGAAAAACTGACTTAAAGGGAGTTCTTTGACTTTACCTGACTTACAGCTCTGTGATGTGACTACAAAAATAGCTGATGAAATGTTAGACCACATTAATAGATTTGTCTAGAAAACAGCAGTGTAGTTCCATTTCAGTCCATTGTGGTTAGACTATTTCTGTTATTGACTTGAGCATTACTTCACGTTTTTTAAAAAATCTGTGCACCCGTGTGGAGGAGTTTGACAATGAAAACTCCTTTTTAATTAATGTTAATGGTATTGCTTTTTTCAAAGGCCATGAAATTGCTGTAAGAATTTAAATTAAACAATAAAGTAACTATTGAGCGTCTGTTATGGGGAAGCACTGTGAATGTATGGTGAAATTTATGAAGATTTATAATATCAGTCCTGCTGTGAGGAAACAGAGTCATTTTAAGGTGATACTCTTTCCTAACTCCAAAATACTCCTCTGTGTTGACATCACTGTCCAGAATGTCTTGTTGATCAGTTCCTCTGAACCCTCCCCTTTTTTCCAGAGTACACATTCTGGATAATATCTTTCTTATGGGACTACCACTTTATGTTATAGTTATTTCTTGTACATTCAAACCTTTGGAAAATAGTCATGATATAAGTATGTTATATTCCATTTTGTTGATAGAAATTGTTGTGTTCAACATTGTATTACAGCCCTTGTTCTTAGTTAAGGAGGCTGAGAATTAATCAAGACCACCTGTTTATGCCACCATTTTATCCTGACTATATTAAGGTTAGAAGCTGGAGAATGGCCTTTGACCTCTGCATTTGCTGCTTCCTTAAACCACTCAGTTCCAGTCCCCTTCCCTGCCTTTATTTTGGGACAGTTATACTCTTTCTTCCTCCCCCTGTCTAAAAATGTGAGTTTGGCTGGACACTTAAAAACCTTTTTTACCAGGGTGCCTGGGTAGCTCAATCGGTTGATCATCTGCCGTGGCTCAGGTTGTGGTGCTGGGAACAGGCCACATGTGGGGCTCCTTGCTTAGCGGGGAGTCTGCTTCTCTCTCTTCCTCTTCTTCCCCCACTACCATGCTCACTCTCTCTCAAATGAATGAATAAAATCTTTTAAAAACAAATCTATTTTACCTACTTTTTCCTATAAATGAGCCTCTGTTTGCAGGCAGAAAATAAGAGAATGGTAATTTATAACTCTGGCACCTACAAGTGCTGTCTTATTTATTAGTCTTCAGTCTTTTAAACATTTTTAGCTCAGCAAAAAAGAAAAATTCTGTTGGGGAACATAGTTAAACCTACAGTGTATTAAAAACTAGTGGGAAAAGATTATATAAAGATATTGTTTTATAGGAAACAAAAGCTATTCCATGTGTCCAAGCTATGTATATCAGATATAACAAAAATACTTGGCATGGGCTTTGGAATAAGGAAGATTTTGCATATATGTGCCTAAGTTCCTAGAGGGCAGAGATCGAGTCTTATTCATTGCTTAATCATTGTCTGATTCATTGCTGTATTTTCCCTGTCAGCACACTGCCTGGCATACAGCCTGATGCTACTCAGATCTTTAGTAAATGTTTGTTGGATTGACCTGAGTGTAGTGGTTAGGTTTGGCTTGAAATTGAGTATATGGGATGGCTGAAAGTAGTGATGCAGGGTAGATTGGGACCAGGTTAAGAGGCTGATTTGGCTGAGTGCTTGATTTACATTCATGAACAGAAGGGGAGGGTGTTACTTATTTATTAGCATATAATAAACTTGATTTTTAGACCATTTAAAAATCCACAGAAGGAAGTTGTAGTTTGTGTTAATAGAAGGAATTATTTCTTCCTTCTGAATGCTTTGGCGGCAGAAGGAAGAATCCCCCTGGGTAATAAAAGGTGAAAGTTTATTGATTTTATCACCTCTGCAAGAATATTTAAAGGGTGTTTGTTCTTTTAACAGTGTTATTGGTCCTGATACCAGCTGTATTTTTAAAATACATGTTATTTCTGCAGTTTGTTTATACTGTTTTTCCTTCTCTCCCTTATCTATGAGTTAATATTTTTACTTCCATATCAGTTTAGTTCCAGTGCTTTTTCTGAGGCTGAGAGGTGTTCTTTGGTAAATGTAGTAAGTTTTGATCCCACCACTTTTGCTCTGAAATAGCTTCATGTGCTGATTTATCCACTGATATTCTCATATAATAAAGATATTTTGGAATATTTTGAGGTATCACCTTTAATTGGTGGTAGAATGGTAGATGCTTTAAAAATGCAAATTGTGGGGACGCCTGGGTGGCTCAGTTGGTTAAGCAGCTGCCTTCGGCTCAGGTCATGATCCCAGCGTCCTGGGATCGAGTCCCACATCGGGCTCCTTGCTCTGCAGGGAGCCTGCTTCTCCCTCCGCCTCTGCCTGCCATTCTGTCTGCCTGTGCTCACTCTCTCTCTCTCTCTCTCATAAATAAATAAAATCTTAAAAAAAAAAAATTTAAAAAAAATGCAAATTGTGCTTAAAAATCTGTTGGTATAGTTAATTTTAATATTGTCATCTGTGCTTTTAAGCATTTTCCTTTTTTCCTATAATTTGTATTCTGTGATTACTTTTACAGGATTTTTATTGACTAGTTCTTTAAAACCACCTCTTTTACACCATAAGGAGCTGCTGTAAGGCATTGTAAGATGATATCTGATTGCTTTTTGTAATGTAGGATTCAGCATTTAGAATTTGTATAGAGCCCAAGAGAAAGAAATCTAGAATACTAAGAATAAAAGTTTTTGTAAAATGTGCCTATTGAATCCAGATTAGTTATTAATTTGGGGGGCTTAATAACCATTTTTCCTTAAGTTCTTATAGAAAACTAATCATCAGACTTTAATAGTGCCTCATTTGTTGTAGTTTGAAAAAAATATAAATGTTTATATAGAGTCAGATTTTCCTGTTTTTCCCACACCATTATTTTGTTTCCAGAGTAGAAGTCATCTGTTTTGTTCCTGCTGTATCCTTGCTGCATACCTAATTTGTACAAAGGGAATGGGTATATAATAGGCACTGAAATACTTGTTGAATGAGGAAATCAATGAATTGCTATAACTCATCAGATTATGTTTTGAATACTAAGGGTATTTAGGCGTTTTCCCCCAGCATGTATATTTCTTACTTCTTTATTTAACTTTAGGGATCCTTTGTTTGTTTTACGTGAACTCATGACTCTTGAGATCGAGTCGATGCTCTACTGACTAAGCCACCCAGGTGCCCCTTTACGGATCGTTTTTATAATCTGGAAATAAAACTGATTGTACTTACTCATATGAAATTTTTCTCTTTTAGGTTTGGAATTCTCATTTCCTTGGTTGGGAACAAATGATTATTTTTTAGTGATAGCATATCTTATGACCCTTTGGATTCTAAAGTTTTTTTAATTACTAGAGAGGGTGCATGGGCGCGCACACACGTGAGAGGCAGAGGGAGAAGCAGACTTCCCGCTGAGCAGGGAGCCTGAGGTGGGGCTCCTTCCCAGGACCCTGATAGCATGCCCTTAGCGGAAGGCAGACACTTGACTGACTGACAGCCACCCAGGTGCCCTGACCCTTTGGACTCTGAAAATGAGAACAGTTAACATTCTCTTGGTCATGTAAGGATAATGTAAATTGTCTGAGACTTAATGAATAGGGAAAACATAAAAGATTGCTTTTTGGTGAATACAAGTGCTGATTCTGAGAGATTCTTGATGAATGTTAGTGGTGATTAGTTTTTTTTCCATTAAAAATATAAAAATCAGGGGTGCCTGGGTGGCTCAGTGGGTTAAAGCCTCTGCCTTCGGCTCAGGTCACGATCTCAGGGTCCTGGGATTGAGCCCCGCATCGGGCTCCCTGCTTGACGGGAAGTCTGCTTCCCCCTCTCTCTCTGCCTGCCTCTCTGCCTACTTGTGATCTCTCTCTCTGTCAAATAAATAAATCTCTCTCTGTCAAATAAATAAATCTCTCTCTCTCTGTCAAATAAATAAATAAAATCTTTAAAATACATGTATATATATATAAATCAAAATTATTGAAACAGCTATGGTATTTTTTCTTAAAGATTTTATTTATTTGACAGAGAGAGGAGAGTACAAGCAGTGGGAGGGGCAGAGGGAGAGGGAGAAGCAGGCTCCCCACTGAGCAGGGATCCCAATACAGGACTTGATCCCAGGACCCGGGAATCATGACTGGAGCCGAAGGCAGCCGCCCAACCAACTGAGCCACCTAGGCAACCTGAAACAGCTATGGTATTTTAAATAGCTTTTGAATAAATACATACTAGGGGCGCCTGGGTGGCTCAGTGGGTTAAAGCCTCTGCTTTTGGCTCAGGTCATGATGTCAGGGTCCTGGGATAGAGCCCCGCATTGGACTCTCTGCTGAGCAGAGAGCCCGCTTGCCTCTCTCTCTCTCTCTCTCTCTCTGCCTGCCTTCTGTCTACTGGTGATCTCTCTCTGTCAAATAAATAAATAAAATCTTAAAAAAAAATAAAAAAAATACAAACTAACTTTTGAGTCAGCTTTCTAGACTTAGATCATGAACTAAATTAAATTAACATCTTTAGTACTGCTTGCCAAGGCTGAATATAATCAACATTTGTTATCTTTTGACCTTCTTTTACCTTCATTTTTTAAAAGTTTCATTCAGATAAAACATTTATACTTTAAAGTGTACAAATCTTACATGTACAAAATTGGTTTGTTTTTTTTTTTTTAAATCAACACACTCATGTAATTGCCCCTAAGATCAGGATACAGAAGTTTCCTTCATGCCATTTCAAGTAAATATCTGCCCAAAAGTAACCACTATTCTGACTTATATTGCCTTTGATTACTTTTGTAGGTTTTTAAAACTTCACATGAGTATGTATATTCATGCAGTATATATTCTTTTTCATCTGTCTTCTTTCATTTAACATGTTGTGTGTGGCAGTCATCCATTATGGTTAATTTGTATTATTCTATGTTATATATAGGATTTGTGTTTTCTTCCATGTGCCTGGGGTCACTCCTAGTCTGGGACCATCTTAAAACAAATTCAGGGCTAGAAATTCCTTTGTGTGATTGTTGGGCTTTAATTTCTGCCCCCATATCTTGTGCTGTGTTATCAAAACAAAGATCATGATTTTCAGGATTGGCAAACATCCTCAGGTCAAATGTAGCTTATATGCTTTTCTCTCCCCCTTTTCGAGTTCTCATTTTTTGCTTGTGACTTTGTAATTCCTTGTTATCTTGACTTGTCTTTTGATGCTTTACATTTTTGAAATATATTTTTATCCATATTTTAAAGTTGTTAATCCAGTAGAATAGTGATAGGCGATCCAAAAAAACTTAGTCTGCTACTATTGGAAACTGAAAATTGTTACATTGAGTTTTTAATTATTTTGCTATTGTGTTTTTAGTTTCTAAGAGCTGTTCTTTGTTGTTGTTTTTGTTGTTTTCAGTGTACTTTTCCCCCCTTTTTTTCTTTTTTAAAGTAGTTTCCATGCCCAGTGTAAATCCCAGTGTGGAGTTTGAACTCATGACCCTGAGATCAAGAGTTAAGCTGAAATCAAGAGTTGGATGCTTAACTGACTGAGCCACCCAGGAGCCTCTATTTTCTGAATGTACTTTTTTTTTATTGCCCCCTTTTTTTTCTGAATCTACTTTTAACATAGCATCTTCTACTTAATCTTCTCTTAGTTCTTTGTGAATACCAAAAATAGTTTTTTTTTGTTTTATTGTGTTTAGTTTTCTTATCCCTGCATAATATTTGTAGCCTCCCCTTTTTGCTAGTTTTGGTTCTTGTTTTTCATGTTAGAGACTTTCCTTAGGTATTTTGTTATCCCAAGATCCTGGAAAGATGTCTCTCAAGATTAGGGCATACTGAGTTCTGATATGCCCTACCTATTAAGTTTAGGGTTTGGGCTGTTTGAAGTTTTTGATCCCTTTAAGGGTTTTTGCTTAGTAGATCCCCCTGGCATTGTTCATATCTTCTACCTCCTTTCCAGTCCTATTGTGAAAGCTCAGAAGGTATCTTTCTTTGGAAGTCACACTTATCATTGGTGTTTATGGTGCTAGGGGCCACAACTTGTTTTTTTTTTTTTTTTTTAAACAGGTGCTTAAACAAATATTTTATTTGTTTTATACAACAAGATAGTCTTGTATCTTGTAACCCAAGCCAGTGACTCGAGCAGTCACTGGCTTGGGTTAGCACTTTCAGGACTGTTTTGGACTTTCCGTCAGTTGGAGATTGCGGCTCCAAAAATCATGTCTGTATTTAATGCCAAAAAAAAGGGGGGGAGCGGGTAAGTAAGAAAAAGAGGAACAACATTAAATATATCTGCCTCTTTCTCAGGAAGACAAAAGCTTTCCCAGTTTCTACAACAAACTTCCCCTTAGGTCTCACTGTCCAAAACTGGGCACATTGCCACCTGAACAAAAGTAGTGTTTTTATTAGAAAGGAAAAAGTGGAATAAGTGTAAGGTGTCCCAAAGTACAGAATTTATGGTGTCTGTCCCCAGTGAATTAATGATTGCTTTGTAGAGGCAAACACACACATACATATTTATTTATTTATGGATATTTGAATAATAGCAAGGGAGTTAAGAAAAAGCTGTAATAGAAGTGTTGAAGCAGGTATTTTAGAGTTGAGGTCTTTAAGAGTCTAATATGGCCCACTGTCATTTTAAGAGCTTGGTGGTGAAGGGCTTTTGTGTCTCATCTGGAGTTTATAGCCCACCTTTTGTTTGCCATATCCTGCCCTGGCGACATCACCTGCCAGAATACAAGGGTGTTTTGCATAATGGTCAGAATTGATGGTCCTGGTTTGTTGAAGTTTACCTACCCTCAGGCTGAGTGAAGGAAGGCACTGCCAGGACTGAGGAAGGGGTACTGAAATAGAAGTCCAGAAGTTTATTTTGTGAGGAGAAAGTTTTCCTGGATGTTGGGAATAATAAAGATCTCCTGTAATGACCCAGCTCTCTTAGTCATGTAGATATAATACCAAGCTATAAAATTGACTCCAGGAAGTTAGAGACCATCAGCCTGGTGTTACTGGCACTTGCTTTTCTTTTCTTTAAATTGTTACATTAGAATGGTACATTTCTTACAAATAATGAATATTAGTATATTTTTGTTAACTAAAATCCATAGTTTATTCAGATTTCCTTAGTTTTTACCTAATGTCTTTCTGTTCCACATTACATTTAATTGTCATGTTTCCTTAGGCACTTGTCTGCCATTTTTTTTTCAGACTTTCCTTGTAGTTGACCTTGAGAATTTAGAAGGGTATTGGTCAGGTATATTTCAGGGTGTTTCTCCGCTGGAATTTGATGTTTTTATATGTGATCAGACTGGGGTTATGGGTTTTGGGGAGGATGATCCTGTGCCATTTTCATCACATCATTTCAAAGGTACGTATCAACAGAATTTATTACAGTTGATAGTGATTTTGCTCACTTGGCTGAAGTAGTGTTTGTTGGATTTCTTCACTGTAGTTATTTTTTCCCCCTCTTTCTATACTGTATTCTTTGGGAGGAAGTTACTGTTGTAGTCCACACTTAAAAAGAAGGGAGTTATGCTCCCTTTTTTATGGTTGGAGTAGCTGCATAATTTATTTGGAATTCTTCTGCATGGGAAATTTATCTTTTCCCCATTTATTAATTTACTCATTTGTTTATAGCAGTATGGATTCAAGGATATAATCCAATGCTACTTCATTTATTTTGCTCAGATTGTTCTAACTTTGGCCATTGGGAGCATTTTCAGTTGGCTGCTGTGTCCCTGTAACACCTTTCCACCACTAAGGACTTTTTTTTAAAAAGATTTATTTTTTTATTTATTAGAGATCGTGCGTGCATGTGTGAGTGCGCGCCAGCAGGGAGGGACAGAAGGAGAGGGAGATAGGGGAAGCAGACTCCCCACCTACAGGGAGCTGGACATGAGGTTCGGTCCCATGGGACTCGATCCTAGGACTTGAGATCATGATCTGAGCTGAAACCAAGAGTTGGATGCTCAACCACCTGAGCCACCCTGGCACTCCAATAAAGATTTTTTTAAAGAACAACTTCACTTCTTTGGACTATAAGATGGTCCAGGCTTTTCTTGCGTATTTTCTATCCCAGTCCTAGAACCAACCATTTCTCCAAAGAGCTCTGGTTCCTTTTATTGGAAAACGGTATTAGAGACCAAGATACAGGTGGTAGATGTGGTTGTTACTGCAATTTTATTCTTTTATTCTCTCTCAGCTGATAAAACAAAGAAATACATATGTATATACTAAGCTCTGTAGGTGCACTGTAGCTATAAATATTTCTGTAATAATCTGTGTCTACATTAAATATTTAATGGTATCTCTAACACCAGTGCATTTGTATATGTATTCATCTAGCCCCTTCTTGCTTATCTGTAAATTCTCACTTGGGACAACTCCCTTTGACCACCATCCATTTGCTTAATTGTTCCTTTTCGGTATAGATGTAGTATAGCAATATCAAAGTTATTAACATGTAGCCCTCTGCGGAACAACTTTATCAACTAGAGTACAGTACTTATATGCAGTTCTTTTTCCCTCTGGTTCTATGGACTCCTAATTTTCAAAGTTACTTAGGTCAGCACCATTTATTCCCTCCATTCCCTTCAGTGAACTTGTTTTTTGTTTTTTGTTTTTTTTTAAATCTCAGTCTGCATTCTTTCTTGGGATCCTCTGACTTTCTCAATGATTTTTTTTTTTTTTAATTGCATAGATGGGGCACCTGGGTTGATCACTTGGTTAGGCGTCCATCTCTTGATTTCGGCTCAGGTCATGATCTCAGCATCGTGAGAGCAAGCCCCATGTGGGGCTCCAGGCTGGATGCGGAGCCTGCTTAAGATTCTCTCTCTCCCTTTCCCCTTGCCCTCACTGTACTCCTCCCCCACCCTGATTATAGTCCCTCCCTCTCAAAAAAATAAAAAATTTAAAAAAAAGTCACATAGACTAGGGCTTATTCCTTATGCTGTGAAGTTCTTTGTTATACCCTTTGACAAAGGTATAATGTTATGTATCCAACATCCCAAGATGATAAATAATAGTTTCACTTTTTAAAAATCCTCTGTGGCCTATCTCACCCTTGTTAGGATAGCTCCTATGGAAACAACAGAAAAAAACAAGTGTTGGTGAGGATATGAAGAACTTAGAACCCTGTGCACTATAGGTGGGCATGTAAAATGGTGCAGCTACTGTGAAAAACAGTATGGTGGTTTCTCAAAAATTAACCATGGAATTACCATGTAATCCATCAGTTTCATTTCTGAGTATTTACCAAAAGAATTGAAAGCAGGGTCTTTATTGTTTTATGTGTTTATTTTAAAGTAAGCTCTACAAAGTGGGGCTTGAACTCAGTGACACTGGGATCACAAGTCACATGTTCTATCTACTGAGCGAATCAGGTGGTCTGAAAGCAGAGTCTTGAGAGAGATTTATATACCCACGTTTACAGCATTATTCACAGTAGCTGGAGGGTAGCAGTCCATGTATTAATCAACAGATAAATGGATAAGCAAAATAATGCTGTATAGCTACAGTGGAATGTTATTAAGCTTTAAAAAAGAAAGAAATGCTGACATAGGCTGCAAAAATGGATGAACCTTGAGGACATGGTAAATGAAATAAGCCACAAAAAAACATTACTGTTTGATTCCACTTGCGTGAGGTACCTCGAGTATTCACATTCATAGAGACAGAACATAGGATGGTGGTTGCTGGGGCAGAGGGGAGGAAGGAATGAGCAATTAAATTAAATAATTAAATAAAATAAATTAAACAATGAGTTATTGTTTAATGGGTGTAGTTTTAGTTTTGAAGATGAAAAGAATGCTGATGGATGGTGGTGATGGTTGCACAACAATATGAGTGTACTTAACACTGAATTGTACAGTTAAAAATGATTAAGGTGGTAAATTTTATATTTTTTTTCCTCCACCGATATATATATATCTTCATCCATATCCCCTGTGCTATTACCTGTTCATCCCTCCCTACCCAACTACTGATTTTTTTTTTTTTAAATGGGCTTTTTAAATTAGCAGTTTTAGGTCCACAGCCAAGTAGAGCATAAGGTAGAGATTTCCCATGGGTCTTCTGCCCCCAGTTATGCATAGCTTCCCCCATTATCAGCATCTTCCACCACAGTGGTACATATGCCACAGTTGATGGACCTACATTGACAGATCATTATTACCCAAATCTATAGTTTATGTTAGGGTTCAGTCTTGAGACTGTACATTCTGTGGATTTAGGCAAATGTGTAATGACATAGCCACCATTCTGATATGATAAAGCATAGTTTCACTGCTCTAAAAATCCTTTGTGCTCCACCTGTTAATTCTCCCTCCTTTCTAACCTCTGACTTCGGATCTTTCTTTGGACTTTTCATCAGCCTTAAAGCCAGTACCCATTAAGAGTAACTTTCTTTCTTGCCCCCAACCTCAGTTTTAGGAAACCACTAATCTCTCTTTTGCTACTCATTTGCTTATTCTGGACATTTTATATAGATGGAGTCATACAGTATGTGGTCATTTGTAACTGGAACTTTTCAGTAAGCATTATGTTTTCAAGGCTTATCTGTGTTATAGGGTATATCATTAAAATTCATCTTTTTCATTACTCAGTAATATTCCATTGCTTGTATGTACCACATTTTATTAACCTCCTCATCAGTGTATGGACATTTGGGTTGTTTCTGCTTTCAGCTCTTATGAATAATGTTGCTATAGATATTTGTGGATAAATTTTTGTGTAGGCATAAGTTTTATTTCTCTTGGGCATATAATTTGTGGAATTACTGGTTATATGGTAACTCCCGAACTGTTTTTGCATTTTACATTCCCACCAGGAAAACAGGAGGATTCTTTTTTTTTTTTTTAAGAGAGAAATTTTTTTTTTCTTTTTAAAGATTTTATTTATTTGACAGAGAGAGAGAAATCACAAGTAGGCAGAGAGGCAGGCAGAGAGAGAGGGGGAAGGAAGCAGGCTCCCTGCAGAGCAGAGAGCCTGACTCCGGGCTCGATCCCAGGACCCTGGGATCATGACCTGAGCCTAAGGCAGAGGCTTTAACCCACTGAGCCACCCAGGCGCCCCAAACAGGAGGATTCTGATTTCTTCACATCCTTTTCAGAGCTTGGTATCATCTGACTTTTTGATTATAGCCATCATAGTGGGTATGAAGTGATACCTCATTACGGTTTTGATATGCATTTACTTTATTGACAGATGTTGAGCATCTTTTCATGTGCATTTATATATCTTTGGAGAAATGTCTTTCAGCTTCAGTTCTTAATGTTCACCTTAATTTGCTGTGGTAGTATGTTATTAGTAAAATATAAGTAAAAACCAGTATTGATGGCTATAGTACTGTATTGAGAAAGAAATTTAATTGCAGTGCTAAGATGGTACTGTGTTTATATTTGATGTTTCTCATTGAACTTGTCAGCCACTCTTTCATACAAAAGAGATGTTTGATTTTGGCATTTAGTTTGAGAACCTTAAAATCCAAGTGTAAGTGTTAGCTATGCTCTCTTTTTGGTTTAAGAAACCTTTCAGCTAAGTGGCACTCCACTTGGAAGCACTTGTCATTGTCAAGTAGAGACTATGTTGTTTCATCTCAGTAGTTTCAGCTATGAAAGGCTAAGAAAGGTGGGGTCTAGGAGATATTTTAAAATAATGAAAAGTTCTGTATAATTCATACATGACCTTTTGAATTTTGAATTTTACTACAGAATTTAGTTAATGTCTGGAACTAAGATAACTTTGCTTTGCAGATCTATTCTAAGAAGACTAATGGGAATATTTTTTATTTTTTTGGAATTTTTTTTAGGGATGAAAGTTAACATGCTGCAGTATTTATTTACTTTTTATTTTACTTATTCTGTTGTAAATAGAATGTTAGTTGTTAACTGGAGTCACATTTTGTTTTTCTTAGTATTTTGACTATGTTATCTAGGTCGAGTACCTAGGTATGTGGTTTTTGTTTTTGTGTTTTTCCTTTTTTCTTTTCCTGTATCCTTATTGTTTCTTGGTTAGGTAAAATGTATTCTCTTTCTGCATTCCACTTCTGATAGTCCAAGGGATATTGTTTATTTTGTGGATTTCATACCCTTGAACAACATGGCTCCTTTCTAGTTTCACTCAGCTTTTGACTATTTGGCCAGTTTGCCCTGGAGATTCTGATTCATTAAGTTGTGGGGATGTTGGTTAGTCAGTCACCTGGAGTTTTATAAAATTTTGCTGGTGATTGTGGCTCTTACCTCTGGCTGAGAAATGTTGTTGTTAATTAGCAGACCTTAAAACTAACTGGGTGACCATTAGAATCATCTGGGAAATTTAAAGTCAGTAATAACAAAACAAACTCCCAAGCTCTGCTCTAACCTCCATGATCAGAATCTGAAATATTTTTCTCCATTAAAAGCAACCAGAGTTCCCTGGAGAAATAACTAATTCCAGGGCTGGGGCAGGGAGAGTACAAGATGAGCCTGAACTTCCTTGTTCTACAGGTAAGGAAGTGCTCAAAGGATGGTGAGGACATGTCAAACATAAAGGGGCTTCCACTGGCCAAACAGTTTAATTAAGCATCAAAATAAATAATGATGTTATGAATGATAATCCATTGAATAAAATAGGAACCTATGAGTCCATACGACAAAAATAAATAAATGAATAAATTGCAAATTTGATGAAAAAGATAATTCATAGTTTCACAGTTAATCACAAAGGCAAAAGGAATGCTTTACACTGGAGAGGCTTGGTAGTTACCACTTTAATCAGGTGATCAGTTAGCATCACCGGTAATCGGACTAATTGAAGTCATGTGCCACCTGACTCAAGTCAATGAGGAGACTGCATCATTTCCTGCCAGAGATGCTTAATCTGAATAATGGGGAAAGATCAAACAAACTCGGAATTGATGGTCATTATACAAAATAACTGGCTTGAAACCTTCAAAAGTGTCAAAGGCATTAAAGATAAGGAAAGACTAAGGAAGTGTTACAGATTGAAGGACACTAAAGAAACATGACAGTATTGGCACATACCATTCTAGACCTGGTCCTGTAGTTTTAAAGGACATTGTTGGACCAATTGAAAAAACTTGAATGCAGGGTCTGAGAATTAGATAGCAATATTACATCATTGTTAATTTTCTTATTCTGATGTTTATATTTTCATGTAGGAGAATTTCCATGTTTGTAGAAAATACATAGTAAAGAATTTGGGGGTGAGAAAAGTAAATGGGAGGTGCGAGAAGTAGAAACAGCAAGTACACAAACAACTCTATGGAGGAATTTGCTAAGAAAGGAAATAAAGTGGGACTAGGTGGGGAAATGGAGTAATGGACTTTCTTGGTTTTTTGTTTGTTTGTTTTTTTTTTACACGGGTGATATTAATGGAATGTATGTTTATGATGAATAGGAAAGATCTAGAGGATTGGGGAATTGATAATGTGGAAGAGGGTACAATTTTAGAATGTACTGGAGTAAGAAATGGCGTGGGGTCAGTGCCTAAATGAAGGAATTGATCTTAGGACCAGGGACCAAAAGAGCAGAGAAGAAAGTAGAGCACAGACTGATAGTTTAATAATGTGAAGATGAGGTAATTATAGATTGCTTCAATATTCCTAGTGAAAATAGAATCTAAATGAGTAGTTGAGAATGAGGGAAGATGGCACTGGAGGTTTCATGAGCAAGAGGAAGTAGCAAGTTGTGAAGAGTAGGAGAGTAGACAGACCAGGAAAATGTAGTGGGATTAAAGGGCAGCCCTGAAGGCCCTCCTGAGTTTTGTGGTCAAAAATTTCAAAATGAGACCAAGTAATATTCATGGCTGTTTTTCTCCAGCTCTGTTCAGTTGACTCAATACAGGCCTGCGGAGGAGTTAGACAACTATATGTAATCAGGGTTGAGTTTTATCAGAACTACAACAAAGCAAGAGAAGGACAAAGGAGTTGAGGTTGCTTGCAACGGAATGATTATTGTGATAGACCAAATGAGACCACTTAACACTGACCCTCTCCCCCTTGATGTTTTTTTAGAAATGGGTACTTACTTTACATTGGCTTGCTTATTACATCTAAGACTTATGAAAAGAGGCAAGTTGGGTTCTCTCCAGCAGTAACTGAGTTCCTCCACAGTGCTAACTGTATTAAGATTATTCATTTAGTACATTGAAGAATGTTTGGAAGTCCAAAGAGTTCAGTTAAAACACTGAGTAAATTTTAAAAGGATTTTACTGGCTTTTTCCAACAGTTCATGAGTCAGGCAGGGTCCAGCCTAGCAGATAGAAAGGATCTCCGAGTTGCTGTACAAAATGAGAGTTTTATAGGCAGAAAGGAGCAGAAACAAGGAAGTTACACTAGTCAAATAGCATATTGGTTATTGCAAGGTTACTTTCCTTTAGGGGATAACAGGGGTCTATCAGGCAGATCATCTAACTAGTGCTGATCAGGTGATTCCTGATTGGCCAGTTTAAGATTTCATTTCTGGGAGAGCCAAAACTGTAATTAAGTCTTAGTTTGGTTATGTGGGACTTAGCATAAACAAATCCATTTTGAGCTGGTTGTCTTGTTTTTAACATCCCTGTTGCCTTTATCCTGAGGCAGAAACATTAAATGGTATATCTCTGGATATGTTAAAATTTTGAAATTGTTAAATTCTCAGATTGTGTTTCCTTGTACTAAAAATGTTTATCATGGAGATCAAACATCTCCCTTACTACTGGTTTTCAATATTTAATGCGCATTTCCAATTCCAGGTTTTTGCTGCTGTCATCTTCTCTTTAACATCTGACCCAGAGTCTCATCACCCCTATTTTCCATTCTTTAAAGTCTAACTTAAAGCTCTCTTGGCTTTGTCTCATTTATGTGTGTTTTAAACCTGTAAAGGTTCATAGGGGGACACCCTGCTTCTCTCATGTGCCCTTTGTACCTAGGTCACTTCAGAGCATTCCTGTTCCCTTATGTAGTTTTCAGAAAATTTCTGGGGTTCCAGTCTTAAGATTACTAGTGTATCTTCTAGAAGGAGCATAGGCTAGGTTTCTCAAACTTAGCTGTATTGACATTTGGGCAGGGTAATTTTTTGTTGAGGCAGAGTAGGAGCTGTCCCGTGTACCATAAGAGGTTTAACAGCATCCCTGGCCTCTACCCACAAGATAAAAGTAGCAATCCCCACTCCCTCTTCTCACCATTGGGACATCCAAAAAGGTCTCCAGGGACTCCTGAGTGGTTCAGTAGGTTAAATGTCAGACTGTTGATAGCAGCTCAGGTCTTGATCTCAGGGTCATGAGTTTAAGGCCTGCTTTGGGCTCGATGCTGGGTGTGGAGCCTACTTAAAGAAACAAAAATGTCTCCAGACATTCTCAAATGTCCCTTGGGTGGGGAGGGGTCAAAATTAACACCAGCTGTCAAATGTCCCCTGGTTGGGGAGGGGTCAAAATTGACCCCAGCTGGGAACCATATAGTAGTGGACTGTTGAACATCCGTCCGTCCTTCCTTCCTTCCTTCCTTCCTTCCTTCCTTCCTTCCTTCCAAGTACGCTCCATGCCCAGCATGGAGCCCACTGTGGGGCTTGAACATGACCCTGAGATTGAGACCTGATTTAATAATCAAGAGTCTGACGCTTAACAGACTGAACCACCCAGGTACTCTGTATGTTGAACTTTTTTTTTTTTTTTTTAAAGATCTTATTTATTTATTTGACAGATCACAAGGAGGCTGAGAGGCAGGCAGAGAGAGAGAGAGGAGGAAGCAGGCTCCCTGCTGAGCAGAGCCCGATTCGGGGCTCGATCCCAGGACCCTGGGATCATGACCTGAGCCGAAGGCAGAGGCTTTAACTCACTGAGTCACCCAGGCGCCCCTGTATGTTGAACTTTTAATAAAGATTGTGAATCTGTCTTGAAGTCTGACATACATACAACCTGTATGTAGTAATTTAGATTTTCAGAAATGGTTGGATATGAGTATAAGTTGTGTAAATCTTAAATCATTTTAAGTGAACTGGTTGAAGGTATCTTTAATATGGTAGTAGGACATTGATAGATTTTTATTGAGCTGAAATAAATGAAAACAGCTTATTCTCAAAGAAATCTGCTAGTGAGTTCTTAAAGCAATTAATTTGTCCATTTAGTTTTTGTAATTTAAAAAAACTCTGAATTTCTTCAAAGAAATTGCATATACAGGAACGCCTGGTTGGCTCAGTTGGTTAAGTGTCTGCCTTCCGCCCAGCTCATCCCAGGTCCTGGGATTGAGCCCTGAATTAGGCTCCTTGCTGAGCAGGGAGCCTGTTTTTCCCCTTGTCTGCCACTCCCCCTGCTTGTGTTCATTCTCTCTGACAATAAATAAAATCTTAAAAAAAAAAAAAAAAAAAAAAACCAAGAAAAGGATCCAAATTATTAAAAAAAAAAAAGAAATTGCATATACATACACATGTATAATGACTGAGCAATAGTCTTTCTTAATGACTCTGAATGCATCTTTTCTGTGTTAGGTAGAAAGCCATTGGATGGATCAACATCCAGTATTAACTGATACTTGCTATTAAGAGATAAAGTTTCTACATAGTCTTTGTATTTAATTTTTATAGCGTCTGTATTGTACCTTGACATTAGCAAGAATAAAAATAAGAGTAGAAAAATGTAACTCAGGGGCACCTGGGTGGCTGTTAGGTCATGATCCCAGGTCCTGGCTCTGCTCAGCAGGGAGTCTGCTTCCCCCTCTCTCTCTGCCTGCCTCTCTGCCTACTTGTGATCTCTGTCAAATAAATAAATAAAATCTTTAAAAAAAAAAAAAAAGAAAAATGTAACTCAGTTTGAAATTTGACTAATATAAACTAAAATACTAGCCGGTAAAGAAACCATCCTATTTTTACAGAACCATTAATTTTTTAAAAAAATTTATATAGTCACAAAATAATTAAGATCACTGAATGATCTAATCTATAATCTATATTTAATCCTAAGGAAGGACAGTCATTCCTTCTCAAAACTTTGTGCCATAGATGACAACGCATAGCTCCTTTAAAAAGTTAAAAGTCCAGGGCGCCTGGGTGGCTCAGTGGGTTAAAGTCTCTGCCTTCGTATCAGGTCATGATCCCAGGGTCCTGGGATCGAGCCCCAAATCAGAATCAGGCTCTCTGCTGGTGGGGGGGGAGCCTGCTTGCTTCTCCCTCTCTCTCTGCTTCCCTCTCTGCCCACTTGTGACCTCTTTCTGTCGAATAAATAAATAACATCTTTATATAAATAAATAAATAAATAGATAGTGAAAAGTCCAAAGATTCTCAGGTCCGTTGAGGACTTGCCTTTTGGCATATCCAAAAAAACGCTTAACAGGTGTTCAGGGCTGTGTTAGCTTGCTTTGCCCACTATTAGTCTCATCTGGTAGCATGTTAAAATTGTCTTAAAATTGGAGTACATGCCACCTTTTAACAAAATAAAGTTTGCTTAAAATAAGATCAGGAGTTTTGATACATTGTTCGATACAACTTCATTGTTATATCATTGTGTGTGTGATAGCTTCATGAGAATTAAAATAATATCCTTATTCACTTAAAAAGAAGTCAAAAAGTGGGGTTCCTGGGTGGCTCAGTTGGTTAAGTGTCCGACTCATTTTCTGCTCAGGTCATGATCTCAGGGTTGTCAGATGGAGCCCTGTGTTGCATCTGGCTCTTGGCTCAGTGGGGAATCTGCTTCCCCTTTCTCTCCCTCTGCCCCTCCCCCTGGTTTGCATATTCTCTCTCTGTCTCTCTCTCAAATAAATAAATAAATAAATATTAAGAATAAAAAGAGAAGTCAGAAAAGTCTGTAAAACTGGAGTCAGTACTTGTTCCAAATTAGCCAAAGCAACATATGGAACACTTACCAATTATGTTTTACACATACTCATTTACTTTCAATAAAAACCCTAGGTAAGGTAGGTATTGTTAGTATACCCTACTTTACAGATAAGGAAAATGAGACACAGACACTGCGTAGTTTGAGCAGTGTGCAAGAGCCAGGAAGAGGTGGAATTGGGACTCAAATCCAGATGGTCTGGCTACAGGATCTGAATTCTAGACTGCTGTACTATTCTGTGTCCTACACATACTGCGGGTGGCAGATGTTCGGTCTTGGATCCATTTTCATCTGCCAACCAGGTCTCCCCAAATGAATTGGTATATACTGAACAAAATGGACATTAATATAGATAACGGTTGAAGAAAAATGTTTGAAAAGCATACCTGATATAAAAACTCAATGTTAACTGTGTTGAAGAGTCAAAAATTAGGGTCTTAGAAAATTATAAGCAATTTTGTTCTTTTCTGCAACTCTTGGTAACTGAGAAAGATCTCTGTATTATTTACTTTTGTTGTGAATGTTTTTTTCCACAAGGAAGAGGTCCTTGTTCTGAACTCATGAGTGTGATGTATTAAACCTGTTACCCTATCCTATTTTAAATTCTGTACATTTCCCAGAATCTCGAAACCTTTTCCAAGTGTGGAAGAAAAATAGTTTAAAAAAAAGTTTTAAAGTAAAAATTGACTTAGTGCATATATATTGAACATTTCCTATGCATGAACACTGTGTCAAACAGTTTCTTAGTTAATCCTTAGGGAGCTTAAAATCACAGAGCTTAAAACAAGTGACATTTTCCAAACTTGGGATTTGCTGAGATGGTAGCTCTAAGTGACAATACTATATGCCGCGGAGGTCCCAGTGAAAAGCCTGTATTTTTGCTTTAGTTTCTTCCTGCTTATTTTGCCTGTGTTGAGAGTACTTTAATCCCACTGGAGAACCATGGCCCTACTACCCTTCCTAGTTCCTGCCAACACTCTGGCTCCTGCCACACTGTTGTTTTTAGTACACCTCACCCACTGAGGTAAGATTGATGTATTCTTCTTCATATATCTGCCATATAAACATAACAACTCCAAGCGGGACTTCCACTGATTCCCCAAAGGATATCTTCTTGGCGCTTTTGTTCCTCACGTCAACCAGATAGGACATAACTGTTAAGAAGAGCTGCCTAACTTATGAGGCATCTGGCTGGCTCAGTTGGTGGAGCATGTGTCCCTTGACCTTGGGGTGGTAGGTTTGAGTCCCAAGTTAGGTATTGAGGTTACCTAAAAGTACAGTCTTTATATTTTTTACTTATGGGGCGCCTGGGTGGCTAAGTGGATTAAAGCCTCTGCCTTCGGCTCAGGTCATGATTCCAGGGTCCTGGGATCGAGTCCCACATTGGCTCTCTGCTCAGCAGGGAGCCCGTTTCCTCCTTCTCTCTCTCTCTCTCTCTCTCTCTTTCTTTCTCTTTCTCTCTCTGTCTGTCTCTCTGCCTACTTGTGATCTCTGTCAAATAAATAAAATCTTAAAAAAGGATGTTTAAAAAAATTTTTTTTACTTAGCACACGGTACGATATTGGTTTTCTAGAGTAAAGATAAAATCTTAAAAAAATTGTATTTATCTATATATAATTTGGACGAATGTTCCCAAACCTAACTGTATATCAAAATTCCTGGGTACCTAACTCCAGAGATTGATTCAGTAGTTCCGGGGTTGAGTCCTAGCAGTCATTATTTTTAAAACTCCTGAGGTGCTTCTTAACTAATGATCAATGTTTGGGAATCTTCGCTTTGGATAGTTGATTCTCAAATGCTGGTCTCACAATAAACATTTCACAAATATTGCCTAAAATGAGAAAAATAAATACTACATGGTGTTCTTTAAAAATATAAGTTACTAATACTAATGTAAAGGACTTATTCTGAAATTATATTTTCTTTTGGGGGATTGTGTTAAATTATTTCTTTTATAAAATGATAAGTGGAGGCAGTAATTTATAAATTTAATTTTTTTAAGTGTAAAGACCTAAAACAAACATAAGGTTGACAGTCTTTTGTCATTTTCCAAATCTAATCTGAAATTGTGGTGGTCCATGAAATTCAGAAGTACAGGAACCTCATGCTTTAGCTCAACTGCTGAGGTCAAGTAACAAACCCAGGCAGTTTATCCAGGGGCCATTTTCCCCAGTTTGCCTTGGCTGTTCACTCTTCCTGCTTCGTACTCCAGGTAGCCTCAGAACTACACTCCATGCTTTTTATAACTTGGAAACTTGGAAGTGTCTCTACAGTGGTACCTCATGTTAAAAAATTTAATATGAATAAGTCCTTACATTTTTTATGGATAACAGTGATGATCATTAGACTGTGAAATAAATGAATTTTTAGTAATTAAAAAATTTAAATTTAAGAGTAGCAAAAATGTAATCAGCTACATTCATAGAAAAGTTAGAGAGTCAATACTTTTATAGAGTTGACTGTTACCAAGAAATATAGTGTTAGGTTTAGGGCCCCAATCCATGCCAAGATTTGGATAGTTTATCTTTCAGCCTTTAGCAATTTTATGAAGGAGAATGAATTTCCCAAGTAAGGTGGACACAAATGTTACACAGAATTAGCCATTCAGAAATACCTGGGGCATGCTGAGATTTACATAGCAACTTTGAAAAATCCCAAAAATATTTCTTCTTAGGGGAAGTTTAATTTTGACTCAAGTTTTCTTTAATTCACACAGTCACATTGACAGGAAAGATCCTTGATGATTCAGATACATACTGAGGTTTGCTTCCCAAAAGGCAGCCCTTGAATCATACATCAAAATTTGTTAACTCTTCTAAATCTATTTCACACTACCCTAAGTTACTGCAGTTCTTCACAGTTAATGATTTTACTGAACTCGGGACCATTTAGCAAGGAGAAATGAGTAAACCTCTATTAGTCATGTGTTCCGCGTACATAATACGGGCCTGAGTCTGAATACAAATACAAATCGTTAATGCTTTCGTCTTTCCTGCAGTGTCAAATGCAAAGACTCCCAACTTTGTACCTTTCACAAACCACTTAACCTCTGAGAACACATTTCTCTCTGTACAAAAGAAGGATAATACCACTGACTTAAGGGGATTGTGGGTGAGGATTAAATGAGATAGTGTACATAAACTTCCTCCATGGTTTGGGGTACTGGAGCATAGATCCTTTCAACCGTATTTATACATTCTTACTCCTGAACACTGGGAGCTCTACAAGTTGGGTCTCTCAGGATCTTTTAATTCGAAATCCTCCTAATTTTATTTTATTTTTTAAAAGATTTTATTTGTATATTTGACAGAGAGCACAAGCGGGGGAGTGGCAGGCAGAGGGAGAGGGAGAAGCCGGCTTCCGCTGAGCAGGGAGCCTGATATGGGGCTCGATTCCAGGACCCTTGGATCATGACCCGAGCCGAAGGCACATGCCCAACTGACTGAGCCACCTTGGTGCCCCCAAATCCTCCTAAATTAAAAAAGCAGCTTATTAATCTCTTCAAGTTTCTACTCGATTAGGTTTCCAGACTGTATTTTGAGTCTTCCAGTTAGCGTAAGAGCAAATAATGGTTTAAAGTAGAACTGTTGAAAAAAAAAATCAAAATCCTGATTACTTCTTTTGATGCATGTTACTAATAATCTTATATGTGTTAACCATAGAATCACTCCAGATAAATGCTGTAGTAGAAGTGCATAACTAACAAGTAGCTGAAGCTTCCCCTCTTTTGTTGTAGGTGTCTCTGTATTATAGAATAGACTTCTATTTAATTTCTATATAAACAGTTAGATAGGCCTCCGTTTACATAGGCCTATATAAGATTTTGGCTAAAAATCTCAGTCACTTGATGAATACTACTCTCTGAATATTTTTAGTGACAGCACACTTTAGATTCAATCATTAGCACTACCAGCCTGTCAATAATCATTTGGTATTAATACCATCAGAAAGAAAGATAGTATTGACGGCTGAAATGATAAAGAATTTTTAAGAAGAAAAATTCAGGAAACTAATGGACCGTTAATTATGGGATAAAATAACAATTCTCAAATTTAATCAATTTATTAAGTCATACTTACAACCCTGTAATTAATTGTATTCTGTGCTTAAATGAAGGCATAGTAAAACTGAAGAGAAATTGAGGTTCAAAATAGGTTTTTATCTCTGAGCTGGGAATAAAACAAAGCAGACTGCTGTCCATTTATAATACCTTTTTAGCACTCTATTGTATTTCCTTGCCACCTGTGAATAAACAGTCTAATTCTGAATAACTTTTGGTAATTTTCCTCAGTCCTTTTCAGAAGTAGGAAGATAAATTGAGAGAAGAAAAAGGAAAGTATTGTTATGTAAAATTTCAGTCTATTCCATTTGAATACAAATCTGCCAAAAAAACATAGTGCTAACTTGAAAGTTTTTTGTTTGCCTTGTTTCCAACTTTTCTTAGTTTCTAAATATGTAATTTCATAAACAAGTACAAGTTATTCCTTTTCTGTTGACGGTCATTTTGCTCTAGACATTAAAGGTCTAGGTAAGAATTTTAATAGTCTTTAAGCTTACTTTATAGATATAACACTTGATAGTACATTTTCATGTACAGTATAAGGTTTACTCCAGTGCTGTTTTAGGAGTAAAAAAGGATCAATCTTAACAGGAAGTTTTTTCTTAAAAAAGTCTGAAGTTCTATATTATTCACTTAGAGTACTATGTACGATGATGGTATATGGAAATGAAAGCTAGTATTAGCTACCCCACCTGCTCACAAGCCAGTTTTTGAAGTTGAAATAAGAATCCTATAGAATCGATATGGAAGGGGCAAGGTGGCCATGTAAATTTAAAGTGGCATTCATAGTGCCTATTTTATGGTAACATGCAAGAGAATTCATTTACTTGACCATTTCCTTTTTACTCAGTGCCTAACACCAATAATATAATTGCATTGCATAAAAGAAAGAATAAAGAACTAAGTCATGTATGTTTTCTGAATATTCCTGCTTTTGGATCTTGGAGACTCTCGTGAATAGATTAATGTATAATACTTTTGTATCATATAAAAACATACTTCAGTATTAACAATTATAATTTCTTGATTCTACAGATTAAAATTTTCTGATACTGTTTAGGAAAATAAACCATAAAAGTTCAGTCTGGGCCAGTTCTGCTTCTTCCAAATATAATAGAGCATATATAGATAACAGCTAAATTATCTCAGTACTTAAACCATAATTTTATATGCTAGGAATAATGTAAGGTCACTCTTTGGAGTTACTCCCATGAATATACATAACCAACAACTAAGTTTAAATAATAAATATAGCCTTTGAAAGCATTTACTTAAGTGTACTAATTTTTTTTTTAAAGATTTATGTATTTTAGAGATAGTGCAGGGGTGGGCAAAGGGAGAGAGAGAGAGAGAGAACCTCAAGCAGGTTATCAGCTAAGTGAGGAACCCTACACGGAGCTGACGTGGGGCTTGATCTCAGGACCCAAGGTCCTGAGCTGAAATCAATCAGTCACTGAGTGGATTGAGCCATCCAGGTGCCTCCTAAGTGTACTAATTTGAAGGAACAAAACAGGAACAACTAAGACACCTGTATCATTGATTGAGCTCTGTTACCTTGGGCAAATAGCATAATCTTGGCTTCAGTTTTCTCGTGTGTAAATAGAGAGGCTGACCTTTGATATCCCTTCTAGACATATGATCTCTGGTTAGATTTCATACTTAAATTTTGCTCACAGTTTTAAATTTGAGTATGAAATGGGGGAAAGGGGAAGAAGGCCGGGATAAAAAGGAGAATGAGCTCAGGGGAAAGAAAGCCAAGAAATCAAAGAGATTATATAAAGAGATGTGCTTAGTACTGTTCTAGAGAATGTTCATATTAAAAATTTGAATGTTGTATACATAGGGACTGGTTCTTCTCTTGACCCTGCCTTTGTTAATCATGTTCTTTGGTCTCAGGACAGAGGAGAAAATGTCTGCTCCAGGGGAATGATACTATGTTATTGGTGTGAGGGTAGAGGAAAGGTGGCACAAAGTTGTCCAGGATAAAACGTAGCAAGGACAGGATGAAAGTTGATGGGGCACCTGAGTGGCTCAGTCGGTTAAGCATCAGGTCATCATCTCAGGGTCCTGGAATCGAGTCCTGCATCAGGCTTCCTGCTTTGCAGGGAGCCTGCTTCTCTCTCTCCCTGCCACTCACCCTGCTTGTATTCTCTCTCTCAAATAAATAAAATACTTTAAAAAAAGGAAAAAAGTTGATGACCAGAGGATCTGAGCCAGGGAAAAAGAGTATAACATAAAACTAGATTTAAAGTAGTCAGTCCTATTCTATAGTCTCAGCTTTACCCTTAAGAAACCACTGAATTACTGTGGGCTCAAGTTTGAGATTTGGGAAGCAGAGCAGTGCTAACTAAACAAGAGGCTGAAGTGAAGCAAGTGAAAATCAGTAGGATCCTCAAATTACAAAGAACTGTGAAATGAGAGGGACAGGTGGGAAGATGGATCATCAATATGGATGTTATGGTATTGTCAGACGTGATAGAATTAAAGTAGTGTTAGATAATTTATAGGTGTAGTCTTTTGACCATTGTTACATAGAACAGATAACATTCTGATAGTATGTACATTTATTTTGGATCAGTAGAATAATTTTAAAGGTATTTAAAAATTCATTTTTAAAGTCCACAGAGAACAGTTATCTTGTAATTTAAATGTCCTGTTAATACAGGATTCATATATTGAGTTGCTTAAAGACATAAAATCTGTATGTTGATGCACTTTCAGATATACAAATATGACCACAAAAAATTAACCATCACTGCAATATTTAATTAGTCTGAGATTCCTAGCCAATGAAGTTAAAGCAAAATTGTGATTATTTAATTTACTAACTCTCCTTCTCACTAAGTATGTTTTTGCTCACATTGTGTCCCTACTGCCAGGCTTAGCACTCTTTCACTTGTTGAATAAATGAGAAATAATAGACACCAGTGCCAAGCACTGTGTTGAATGCTTTATATCATTTAGTGGTCTCATTTTGGAATCCTGTAATTATACCAGTTTTACAGTTGTGAAGCCTGAGGTTCAGAGGTCAAGAGCTACTAAATAATACTAGTCTAGGTGGGGGCACCTGGGTGGCTCAGCTGGCTAAGCGTCTGACTTTGGCTCAGGTCATGATCTTGGGGACCCAGGATCCAGCTCTGTGTGGAGCCCCGCATTGGGCTCCGCACTCATCCAGGAGCCTGCGTGTCCCTCTCCCTCTGTCCCCCTCTCTCCCCTGTACTCATGTATGCTCATTCTGTCTGTCTCTCTCTCTCTCTCTCTCTCAAATAAATCAGTAAAATCTTAAAAAAAAAAATACTGCTCTGGGCAGGAGATGCAAAGAATTATAAATAGATCCCGCATTTAGAGCTTGTAGTCTACTGAAAGCTGAATAGATACTTTAAGTGAACACTGGAAATTAGTAGTCTGTTTGTGTATAGTTATTGAAGTATTGATGTTTGGTCTGATATATCATGTGCTATTTTAATGCATTGATTTGCCACTATTTTTTTTTTTAAGATTTTTTTTTTTTTTTAATTTATTTGACAGACAGATCTCAAGTAGGCAGAGAGGCAGGCAGAGAGAGAGGAGGAAGCAGGCTCCCTGCGGAGCAGAAAGCCCTATGCGGGCCTCGATCCCAGGACCCCGGGATCATGACCTGAGCCGAAGGCAGAGGATTTAACCCACTGAGCCACCCAGGTGCCCGATTTGCCACTATTTTTGTTAGTATAATACAGTTACTTTGGAATTGAAAAAATATGAATCATTTGCATCTTGAGATGTAACCAGGTAGTTATTTATGTACTCCACATTAGAATTTCAGGTTAAACAAAGGTCAGTATTCTATAATTACATAATTTTCAAGAGGAAGTTGAAAATAATTGATAAAGTATAACTCTGTAGCAAGAATAATTGTAATTCAGAGATTATGAACATGAAAGAACTAAAATGATGTATAGATAAATGTGTTGGAACCTCCATCTTTACATGATGAAACTAAAGGAGATAAATACCAATCTACAAATGTTCCTTTGAAGTAAAAGCTGTAACTTTTCTAACAGTAAAAATGATTTTAGTTCCTGTTGAAACGAAAGACAGTTCAAAAGATTTTCTCAAAAGCTTTTGGTGAGATTACTTGAAGAGGTGAGATTACTTGAAGATTAAAGCATCACAGGGAAATATGTGGTGGATATGTGGTGGTAGCTTGTAGCTATCTCCTCATTGCTGTCTTCAGGTAGAAAGTATATCAGCACCTGGAAAAATGCATAAAAATATACACAACAAAAAAAAAGCTGTTGGCTCTTTCAATGAAAGATTACTTTAAAAATGCCAAATGAAATTTTATCTTCAGGTGTCATAATTAAATGATCATCAGTTTATGTACTGTTCAGTTTATTTTAGAATATTTTTTATTAAATATGCTAGTTTATGTTAAAAATAACCCTGTGTTTTACATTGTTTTGTAAATTTGTGAAAGTTGCCATTTTGTGATGTTTATTGTATTTTTTTTTTTAAAGATTTTATTTATTTATTTGACAGAGATTACAAGCAGGCAGAGAGGCAGTCAGAGAGAGGAGGAAGAAGGCTCCCCGCTGACCAGAGAGCCCGATGGCAGGGCTGGATCCCAGGACCTTGGGATCATGACCCGAGCTGAAGGCAGAGGCTTTAACCCACTGAGCCACCCAGGCATCCCTATTGCTGTATTTATAAAAATATATTTGTAGCCTATATTTTAATTTAAAAAAAAACATTTTAGAGAGAGAGAGGGAGAGCTTGCACATGCAGGGAAGAGGGGCAAAGGGTGAAAGAGAGGAAGAAGAATTTCAAGCAGGCAATGCATGGAGTGAGATGTGGGCCTTGATTTCACCACCTTTAAGCAACTGAGCTACCCCGGTGCCCCCCATAGTCTATATTTTAAATGCTTTAGTTTCACTGATTTTTTTTTTTCAGCCTATTTTTTTTTAAGGCGTTATAAATAGTGAACACTTAAGAATACTGGTATTAAAACAAATGTTTCTATTGTAAATGAAGTAAATGCCAAAATAATATTGGTATTGGTATTAAAATTAGTATTTTAGTATTAAATAAATTTTGAAAATGTTTTCCTAGTAGAAACTACATATTCGTTATCATTTGGAGGGGCACCTGGGTGGCTCAGTTGATAAACCAGCTGCCTTTGGCTCAGGTCATGATCCCAGAGTCCCAGGATCAAGTCCCACATTGGGCTTCCAACTCCATGGGGAGTCTGCTTCTCCCTCTGACCTTCTCCCCTCTCCTGTTCTCTCTTACTTGCTCTCTCTGAAATAAATAAATAAAATCTTAAAAAAAAAAAAAAGTTAAACTACATATTCATTACATACATTCTTTTGCATGTTGGGTATATTTTGCAATAAAAAGGAAAATATATAATTGAAAAAAATGTACTGCATAAGCTGTACCTTAGAGATTTGGGTATTCAGAGAAAAGAGGAATTTTTTGTATTGGTTATTTTATTTCTTTTTTTGTTGTTGTTTTGTTTTTTAAAGATTTTATTTACTATTTATTTGACAGAGATCACAAGTAGGCAGAGAGAGAGGAAGGGAAGCAGGCTCCCTGCTGAGCAGAGAGCCCTATGTGGGGTTCGATCCCAGAACCCTGTGATCATGACCTGAGCCAAAGGCAGAGGCTTTAACCCACTGAGCCACCCAGGCACCCCTGGTTACTTTATTTCTTATTTCTCGGTGGGTTTTTTTTTTTTTTTTGTGATCTCTACCCCGTGTGAGGCTCAAACTCAGACCCTAAATCAAGAGTCACATGCTTTTCTGAATTTGGTTATTTTAGAAGTATATAGGTTAGGGATTTTAAAATTTTGTCACTTTTTTTTTTTTTTAAGATTTTATTTCACAGACAGAGATCACAAGTAGGCAGAGGCAGGCAGAGAGAGAGAGAGGGAAGCAGGCTCCCTGCCGAGCAGAGAGCCCGCTTCGGGGCTCCATCCCAGGACCCTGGGATCATGACCTGAGCCGAAGGCAGAGGCTTTAACCCACTGAGCCACCTAGGCGTCCCATAAAATTTTGTCACTTTTCTGAAAATATTTTGTATCAAGTTGGTTTTATGTGCTCTTTAGAAATTTGTAGCTTATAATGATGTACTGTATGGTGACTAACATAATATGAAAAAATTGTAACTTAAACCCTTCAATTGTGACTTACCAAAGAATCCTATCATTTGCTTCCTTTGTGCACATAGTGAATTATTCAGAAATTAACCAGATGTTTTTCTTTCTGATGGCCACTTTTAATTTTTTAAATTTTAATTCTGGTATAATTAACATATAGTGGTATATTATTTTCAGGTATACAGTATAGTGATTCAGCAGTTCCGTACATTACTCAGTGCTCATCATGATAAGCTCATTATCAGGGAGCTTCAACTATTTCACCCATTCCCTTCACCTACCAAACCCCGTGGTAACCATCAGTTTTCTATATTAAAGAGTCCGTTTTTTTGTTGTCTCTTATTTGTTCGTTTTGTTCCTTAAATTCCATTTATGAGTGAAATCATTTGTCTTTTATTGACCTATTTCATTGAGCATTTTACCCTTTAGATCCATCCATGTTGTTACAGATGGCAAAATTTTAAATCTTTTTTAAGACTGAATAATCCATTTGTGTGTGTGTGTATACACACCACAACAGTTTATCCATTTATCAGGGGACAGTGGGGCTGCTTCCATAATTTGGCTATTGCAAATAATGCTGCAGTAAACATAAGGGTGCATATATCTTTTCAAATTAATATTTTTGTACTCTTTGGGTAAATACCCAAGGTGGAGTTACTGGATTATATAGTAATTCTATTTTTAATTTTTTGAGGAATCTCCACATAGTTTTCCATAGTGGCTGTACTGGTTTGCGTTCCCACCAGCCGTGCACGAGGATTCCTTTTCCTTCACGTCCTCACCAACACTTGTTTTTCTTGTGTTTTGATTTTAGTAATTTAGGTAGGTGTGAGGTAATACCTCATTTGTGGCTTTGATTTGCATTTCCCTGGTGATGAGTGCCATTGAGCATCTTTTCATGTGTCTGTTTGCCATCTGGATGTCTTCTTTGGAGAAATGTCTGTTCATGTCTTCTGCCTATTTTTAATTAGATTATTTTTGGTGTTATTTTAAGTTCTTTTTTTATTTTGGATACTCTTTGTCAGATACATCATTTGCATATATCTTCTCCAATTCAGTAGGTTGCCTTTTAGTTTCCTTGATTGTTTCCTTCACTATGCAAAAGATTTTTATTTGATATAGTCCCAATAGTATATTTTTAATTTTGTTTCCCTTGCCTCAGAAGATATATCTAGAAAGAAGTTGCTGTGGCCAGTGTCAGAAATTTTTGCCTGTGCTCTCTTCAAGGATTTTTGTGGTTTTAGGTCTCACATTTAGGCCTTTAATCCATTTTGAGTTTATATTTGTGTATGGTTTAAGTAAGTGGTCCAGTTTCATTCTTTTGCATGTAGCTGACCAGTTTTTCCAACACCCATTTGTTGAAGAGACTGTCTTCTTTCCTGTTGCATATTCTTGCCACCTCCTAAAGATTAATTGACCATATAATTGTGGGTATATTTCTGGGCTTTCTGTTCTGTTGATCTGTGGGTCTGTTTTATGCCAGTACCATACTGATTACTACAGCTTTGTAATATAACTTGAAGTCTGAAATTGTGATACTTTCATTTTTTCTTTTTCAAAATTGCTTTGGCTATTCAGGGTCTTTTGTGGTTCCATACAAATTTTAGAATTATTTGTTAAAGTTACATGAAAAAAAGCTGTTCGTATTTTGATAGGGATTACATTAAATCTGTAGATTGCTTTGGGTGGGGTAGTATGGACATTTTAACATTATTAAATGCATTATTATAAAGCATGGACTATCTTTCCATTTGCTCTCTGCTCATCAGGGAGCCTGCTTCCTCCTCTCTCTGCCTGCCTCTCTGCCTACTTGTGATCTCTGTCTGTCAAGTAAATAAATAAAATATTAAAAAAAAAAAAACAACAAAGAAGCCAGAGTGATCTGTTTAAGGATCTGAGTCCTGTCAGGCTCATGCTCAAGAACCTCCAATGTGTTTTCATCTCAGTCAGTGTTAAAGCCCATGTCCTTATGGTGGAAGGTAGAGCTTGTGCAATTCTGACCCCATACATTTCCCATTTTAACTTCTACTTTTCCCTATTTTAATTCATCTGTAGCTTGCTTATTCAACTTCTTACTCTTCTAAAATACATCAAGCATTTGTAGGCTCAGGGTCTTAAACATTTTAACAACTAAACCTGAAATTGCACTCATTCTTCAGGTAGGCAGAAGCACTAAAGTTGTGGATAGTGTGTCCAAAGTAATAAGCAGGAGGGCAGAATAAAAGCACATAAGTGTTCATGGCAAAAATAGAGTTGGAGAATGAGGAATTATCTTCTGATTGTGTCTTTTAGTCAGGTAGGAAGCAAGGTTATTGGCTGAAAGAGAAATGGATAGGAAGTGGTGTAAATTTAAACTGAAAGGGTATAAGATAGTTGGCTGGGATAATGGGATGGTGAATGGGTTCAGGCTAAGTAGTATTTAAGCCTTTTGAGTTAGTAAGCACACATTTTCAAAGGATGACCAGTCAGTGTGGTTGTTTGGTTGGTTCCTCTGCCTTGTCTGTCTGTCCTTCCTTCCCATCCCACCTTTTTCCAGCAGCACGAGGAATGATTGGTAAAGAGTTAAGTATAAAACCACTGTTGAAATTTGGCAAAGCAAGAGAGGCCAAAGACACTTGAAGCTATTTGGATGGGGTGATTACAGTGACAGCTTATGGAATCCCAGCTGTGTCAAGATGGAAATGCAGACAGGAGGGGGATGGGCAGTAGAAATTGTCAGAATCAGTGGATTGAAGTCTCTGGGGGGTCAAAAATTACTGGCCCTAGGACCCCTGGCTGTCTCAGTCAGTAGAACATGTGATTCTTGATTTCTGGGTAGTGAGTTCAAGCCCCATGTTGGGTGTAGAGATTACTAAAAAAAAAAAAAAAAAAAAAAAAACAACCAACCAAAAGTTATTGGCTTTGGAGTACTAGAGTTTGTGAGTTGGCAGAGAGGATTGACCATCTGAGAATTAAAGTCTTGGAATTTATTGGAGGAGGAGATGTTTATATTTATTGCTAATAACAATGGGGATGACCGTTGGAATGAATTGCTGAGAAAGAGTGGAAGAGGAAGTAGTAGGAAGAGAAGTAAGAAGTAAAATAATGTGCACTAGGTATTGGAAGGATTATCTGTAGAGATTTTGAAGTTATTGAAAGCTTAATTTAAAATTTAGTTGAAAATTAAAAGGTAATAGGTAAGTTTTCCAAATACACAAGTTTGCATCCATTTTTTAAAGAACAGGGGCACCTGGGTGGCTCAGTCAGTTAAGTGGCTAACTCTTGATTTCGGCTCAGGTCATGATCTTGGGGTCCTGGGATTGAGCACTGCATCAGGCTCCTTGCTCGGTGGGGAGTCTGAGGATTTTCTTTCTCCCCCTTCCCTTTCCCACCCATTTGCTCTCTCTCACTCAAATAAATCTTAAAAAAAAAAAAAAAAAAAAAAAAACAACCCACCCATTAAAACCACAAGGAAACAAATGAAATAATTAAGTTATTTTAAAATTAAAATATTCCTGTTTACTTTGGGGGGTAGATGTTGTCTCTGAATTACAAATTGATTTTTTAGTTCCACGAGGCTTAAAAAATGTTTCTAGTTTCATATGAATCCAAGAATGAGAAAAGTCAGTTGTGTTAGATCTTAAGAATGTTTTTGGTAGTACTTTGGTATTCAGAAGTGCTGGAGAAACTTTGGCAGAAAGTCAGAGCTATAGAGTAAGCCTGAACTAGGACAACAAAGTCATTATTCTGCTTTTTAGTGAAGAAAGTTTTTTTTTAAATAGTCATGACCCTTGGCGCTTTACCAAAAGTATTTTATTGGGACTTCATTTGGATGCAAGGCTGTGTCAAAGTAATTACAAAAACAAGGATTGAATATAAAATAGTGACTTCTGAAAAAAATTATAACACTTTGTGATGCATACTAATTTTTAATTAAATTGCATTAAAGCTATAATTTTATAGATAAAAGTAAGGCGACTGAGTAAATTTAGTATATATTATTTCATTACTATACAGTAGAACCTTGGAGCAACATATAATTCGTTTGATTTATGCTAAATAGTGTGGACATTTAGTTGGGTGATGCCAACTTTAATTTAGGGTGTTTTCCTTGTGTTCCCAAATGAATAATGTAAAATAACTTTAAACATTTTACGGAATTAAAAAAACAGTACTTGAAGGAAACAAAGTAATAGTTTTCTTGAATTTAAATATGAGATAGCATTTAATTAGGGCACACCACTGAGGGGAGAGAGCACATTTCACAGAAGCTGTGTAAGGATGAAGGTGTAGAAAAGGAAGTGAGGGTTGGTTAATGAAGGCAAAGAGGTGGAAGAAGTTGTACTCTGTTAGTAATCTAGAGTAAATCCATAGAAATAAGAGTAATGCTAAAGGTAGAGAGAATGGGGGGAATAAAGATAAATTGCCTCTTTTGATAAAAGGGCAATTTGATAAGTTTATTTATTTATAATCCATAGGTGGTTTCAGAATACTGGTTAATTTCTTTAGTTTGTTTTGAGCATTTCCAGACATTTCCCACTATATAGTCCAAGGTATTTGCTGGCATGGACTGGGGAGAAATGTGTTCTCAGGCTTTGAAACTGAAGGGATTAGAGGGTGTTACCAATGATCCCATGAGGCTTTATGATTGATTCCTTTTTTTTTTTTTTTTTTTTTAAGATTTTATTTATTTATTTATTTGTCAGGGAGAGAGAGAGAGTCTGAGCTTTAGCTTCAGACTTTTCCTTTCTGGGGGAAAGTTCTTTGTTGAGAGTTTTTCAGTTTGAAAGGGAATTTAATTTATAATAGGAAATCTTAATAATATTCCAGTTAAATTCACTGGGCAGTGCATTTTCTTGCTGTTTTCAAGTCTACTTTGGAAGCCAAGTGATAATGAAAAAGTTTCGTGAAAGAATAGAATTGGAGTAGTAATACCGAACTGTGGTAGCCAGATGAATTCTATCTGTGCTATTTAGGTAGAATTTACCTTTATAAGTAGAATTTTAAAATGATTTAAGGTAGGGAAAGGGATAAAAAGCAAAAAGACTTGGAGATGATTTATTTGTAAATAATGAATCCTGTTAAACCATAGGTGATTTAGAAAAAGAACAACAGTTAGAGATAATAGAAAAGGATGATTTTTGAACATTTATCAACATTATAGACTTTCGATATGGGAGAGGGAGAAAGCACCAAGTTATTAGTCAATCTGGAGATTATTCTTGAAGGATAGGAAATGATGGTTTCTTAGGCAGCAGGTAGAAAGGAGTATCTTGAGGATTGAAAGAGTTCTGCAGGACAGTGATATTTTGTGATGTATTAGTTTCATGTTTACTGCATTGTAGAACACTTAATAACATCATCATAACCCTATTGAGGTGTGTGATGGGACTCCCATTTTAAGATGGACAAAGTTTAGAGAACCGTGGCGACTTGCCCACATCTGGTAAATGCAGAGCCCAGAATCTGAACCTCAGTATATTTGATTTTATTTAGCTTCATTGGGTACCTGCTACAGTGCCAGGCCTCTAGTGCTTTTGGAGTTCAGAGTTGAATGATACATGGTTTCTGCCCTCAACAGAGTATGGCAAGTAAATAAGATAGTAATTTTTAAACTTCTGCACAGCGAAGGAGACAACCAACAAAACTAAAATGCAACCTACTGAATGGGAAAAGATATTTGTAAATGACCTATCCCATAAACGGTTAGTATACAAAATATATGAAGAACTTACAAATCCCAGTGCCCTGGAAATGAATAATCCAATGAAAAATGGGCAGAAGATGTGAATAGATCTTTTCCAAAGAAGAACTACAGATGGTTAACAGACACATGAAGAGATGCTTAAAATCAGTGATCATCAGGGAAATGCAAATCAAAACTATGGTTATCCCCTCACATCTGTCAGAATGGCTAAAATCAACAACACAAGAAGCAATAGGTGTTGGCGAGCATGTGGCAAAAAGGGAACCCAGAACCCTCTTGTAGTGTTTGTGGGGATTTAAACTGGTGAAGCCACTGTGGAAAACAGTATGGAGGTTCCTCAAAAAGTTAAAAATAGAGCTATCCTATGATCCAGCAATTACACCCAAAGAATACAAAAATACTAATTCAGAAGGATACATGAAACCTGATGTTTATAGCAGCATTATCTACAGTGGCCAAGTTATGGAAACAGCCCAAGTGTCCGTTGATAAATGGGTAAAGAAGATATGTGTGTGTTTGTGTGTGTGTGTTTGTGTGTGTGTGTGTGTGTGTACACACATACACATAAAAGCCATAAAAACCGAAATCTTGCCATTTGCAGCAACATGGATGGAGATAGTATTCTAAGTGAAACAAGTCAGTCAGAGAAGGATAGATACCATATAATTTCACTCATGTAGAATTTAAGAAACAAAACAAGCAAAGGTGAAAAAGGAGGCGGGGGGAGAGAAAGGCAAACCTAGAAACTGGACCCTTAACTGTAGAGAACAAAATGATGGTTACTGGAAGTGAGGTGAGTCGGGGGTGGGTGGAATAGGTGATATGGGGATTTAGGAGCACATTTGTGATGAGCATTGAGTGATGTATGGAAGTGCTGAGTTATTGTATATCTGAAACTAGTAAGTACACTGTGTGTTAATTATTTGGAATTTAAATAAGAACTTAAGGAAAAGATCGTAACCTTGGGAGTCTTGGAGATATACCCAGACATACCCAGTCTGAGAATTTTGGACCATTTTCTGGAAGCCATAGTGCCTGAACTAAATCTCAAAGGCGGAGTAAGAAACAGTAAATTGTAAAAAGGTGACCAGGGGAGGGTGTTGCATCCAGGGGAAACCACGTATGTAAAAGCGTTTAGACGTAAAGTTGTGTGAATTATGCTAAGAAGTTTAGCATTTATAACCTATTTCTCTGTAGATCTAAGATAATGAGGTGCGGGCGCCTGGGTGGCTCAGTGGGTTAAAGCCTCTGCCTTCCGCTCAGGTCATGATCCCAGGGTCCTGGGATCCAGTCCCACATTGGGCTCTCTGCTCAGCGGGGAGCCTGCTTCCCCAACCCTCTCTGCCTGCCTCTCTGACTACTTGTGATCTCTCTCTGTCAAATAAATAAATAAAATCTTTTAAAAATAAAATAAAATAAAATAAAATAAAATAAAATAAAATAATGAGGTGGGTAGAGACCAGAAGAGCCTAGGTTTTTTTCCTTTTAGACCTCATTGCTTTTCTGAATAAATATCAGAAGCTGATTAAAATATTTGTAGATACAATTTTAGACTTTTCAGTGTGTTTTCACCTTCTTTTCTAGGATCAGTTCGACAGCTTAGACAAGCATACACAATGGGGAATTGACTTCCTGGAAAGATATGCCAAATTCGTTAAAGAGAGGATAGAAATTGAACAGAACTACGCGAAACAGTTGAGGTAAGTTAAAGATTTTTCAGTTTTCAGAAATGAAATTACATCTTTAAAGTAGTTGAGTATTAAATAAATGTAAATTCTGTGGGGTTTTTTGGGTCAGAATTTGATTGAATTAGGTAACTGATTTTTTTTTAATCATCAATTTAATTGAATGATTGCTAGTACCATAAGGTATATTGGCTAGCTAGATCATGAATAGACATCATTCCAGAAACGTTTTAAAATCCTAAAATCAGGAAGCAAAATGCTAGGAAAAAGAAGTACCTGAGTAATACAATTTTTCCCTGTAACTTTTTGCTTTAGTAATCTTTCAGAAGCATTGAAGATTTCTTCAGTTTCTCAGATCTTCAGAGTTTCTATACCTTGGAAATCAAGTGTGTTGAGCTCCGTTTCTAACAAAAATTAGATATATATTACTGATGAAAGTGATGTCGGAGAAGGTGTTAGAAGGTAATAATTTTAAAGGGAAAATTTTAGCCTTAAAGCAGATGGAATTTATCTTAAGATTTTGTTCAAGTGGAAAATCATCGTTAGACTACAATTTGACAGTTTTTGCTAGAACTTAATAAAAATGATGGTTGAGGGGCAGAGGGAGAGAGAATCTCAAGCTGACTCTGCACAGAGTGCGGAGCCCAACACAGGACTCGCTCTCACAACCCTGAGATCAGGGCCTGAACCGAAATGAAGAGTTGTCCCTTAACCAGTTGTGCCACCGAAGTGCCCCAAGTTTCCAAGTTTTTCAGTGGAAGTGAGAAGAAATAGAGACAATGCCGTGATGGCGGTATGAAGTGGCAATAAAGGAAAAGTTTAATATATTATAAAAAAGAATGAAAACAGTATTTCCAATATCAAAAAGTACCTTGTCAGTAAGGGAATGATGAAAAATACTATGAAATATGCGGTTTAAACAAATTGTGTGTAGCAGGATAAACTTAAAAGGCTATTCAGTCCATCAGTGTGAAAAGCAAGTTTCGTAGAACTGAATGTACAGCAAGATCTCCTTGTTCGCTCGTTTGTTTATACAGTAATATATAAAAATTGTATGTATTGTGAAGAGATTTAGAATATACCCCACGTTGTTTTACAGTGGTTATCCCTGGGGAATGGGAGTGGGAGGTGGTGGTAAGGGAAGGAACTTAAATCACTTAGTACTTAGACTTTTGAATTACTGAAGGCTTTTCAATGATTATATATTATTTTTATATTTAAAACACTTGTTCTTAAGCTAAGAAGATATAGTCAAAATTCTGTCACAAATGCTTAAATAAAAATTGGTAATTTATAAAGTAAACTTCAGCAGTCTGGAATCTCTGGATTCAAGGGTTTCAGGGACGGCCAAGGTTGAACTAGAGTAATAGGACTAATTGCAGATTTCTTTGGCTTTCTGTTTTGTGACTGAATATGATAATGATAATAACCATTATAATTTTCACATGTCAAAATTGATTTGAACACCACTTCATTGAAGCAAGGGTGGCTAGAACCCACAATTACATGATACGGAAAATAAAATTTTATAGTGAGAAAGTAGACTTTATTATGTATAGATGTGTAGATCAGTGATTTGCATCTTTCTTCTGTCCCAATATACTAAAGAAATTTGGCACATTTCCATTTTAACAGTGGCTCTCCAGGGTAGTGATTTTCAATAAAGGCAGGATTATTGGAAGGTGCTGAGGAATTCCAGTAAAGAAGAATTGGGAGGAGTCACATGTAACTTGAGACCACTACTCCCTTCCCTCTTTCTACATTGAGATTTGCTCCTTTGGCTGAATACTTAGTAAATGATTGAATTATCAGCTGCTCTTTATAGTATCTGTTTGTCCAAAGGGAAGAAGTTTGCCTTGTTTATTTCTTCTTCTTTAATGGGAAAAATTCTTTTGGTTAACTCCCTCCTGTTTGGTTCTACAGAAGATAGTATCTTTCATAGTGCAGCAGCCTTTTTTTCCTCCTAAATAACTATATTCAGACTGTTGTACATTTACATTTTAGATATGTTGTAAGATTAAAATTTGTCAGTCTTTAGTACCTTCAGTTTATTTTCTTTTTCCCTTTTGTCTTTTTTGATGGTTCTGGTTTACCTTTATTTTGATTTCTGGTATTGATTGATTTTGGTAGTGGTTTGAGGATAGGAATAAATAGAAAATAAAGCATCTATCCACTCATGGAGACAGAGATAATCAAACCATTCATTTTAATTGATGATATATGATGAATTTGGATTGCTTGTAAGATGCTTTTTGGTTTGCAGGGCATAAAAACTGAAGTTGGTCATTCTTTTAATAAACTTACACTATTTGTATGGCAGAGATTAAAATTTGTTTAGTAAAAGAAGCTGACATGATAGGTATGTATCATTTTATATTATTTATTTATTTTTTAAGATTTATTTTTTTGAGAGAGTGAGTGAGTAGGAGGGTATGAGCATGGGGACAGGGGCACACTGAGCGTGAAGCCTGATGCAAGGCTTGATCCCAGGACCCTGAGATCATGACCTGAGCTGAAACCAAGAGTTGGATGCTTAACTGGCTGTGCCAACCAGGTTCTCCATTTTATTTTTTTCTAGTAAAGATTAAAATTACAATATTAAGTTCCATCATAGAGATTGCTCTATGAAATTATATTCCCCTACTTCCACCCCAGACCATTCCATTTTGGTTCAAATGGGGCAGTGTGGTATACCAGAAGAGAAATAGATTGGATGACAGAACTTAAAGCTACTTTTATTTTAACTAGAACAGAAATCTCTAAATTCCTTTTGATCTTATGTTCTGTACCAGTGCCAAGCCTGGCCAGCATAAGCTGGTACTTTGAGAGCTGGGTGATTATAATTGGAACGAATAAATAGTTAAATGGTCTGTATTTCAGTTTAGTTTAGAAATTAGGTTCTCTGGGGGCACCTGGGTAGCTCAGTTGGTTAAGCAGCTGCCTTCAGCTCAGGTCATGATCCCAGGGTTCTGGGATTGAGCCCCATGTTGGGCTCCCTGCTCCATAGAGAGTCTGCTTCTCCCTCCCCCTCTACTGCTCTGCCTGCTTGTGTGTTCTCTCTCTCTGTCAAATAAATAAATAAAATATTTAAAAAAAAAGAAATTAGGATCTCTGGTCATATGCTGAACCTTGTACAAAGTGCTTTCTGTCCATTATAGAGTTTTTGTCATGTACATCATTGTGATAGGTTGTTCTATAAGAGCTGTCCCAAGTATTTGGGGTAGGCTTAGATACTAAATAATCCAAATAAAACTGGTTTTTATTTTCTATTTAGTCTTTACTTTCTCATGCCTCTTTATCAGAATTTTCTATTTCTTTTTTTTTTTTTTTAAGATTTTATTTATTTATTTATTTGACAGACAGAGATCACAAGCAGGCAGAGAGGTAGGCAGAGAGAGAGAGAGAGATAGGGGAAGCAGGCTCACGGCCAAGCAGAGAGCCCGATGTGGGGCTCGATCCCAGGACCCTGGGATCATGACCTGAACCAAAGGCAGAGGCTTTAACTCACTGAGCCACTCAGGCGCCCCCAGAATTTTCTATTTCTTTCTCACTTTGTTTAGTCTCTCAAGAACCCAGAGAGCTCATCTTAGTACTTATTTGGTGAAAGTGGAGATTACTCTATCTTTAAAAAAAAAAAAAAAAAAAAAGATTTTATTTATTTATTTGAGAGAGAGCACATGTGAGAGAGCACAAGTAGTGGGGGGAGTGGCAGGCAGAGGAAGAAGCAGCAGCATGCGCCCCACCGAACACTGAGCCCCACATGGGGCTCCATCCCAGGACCCTGGGATCATGACCCGAGCCGAATGCACACACTTAACCCATAGAGCCACCCTGGTGCCCTGAGATTACTTTAATTATTATTATTATTATTTTTTTAATTTATTTGACACAGAGAGAGAGATCACAAGTAGGCAGAGAGGCAGTCAGAGGGAGAGGGGGAAGCAGGCTCCCTACTGAGCAGAGAGCCCAATGCGGGGTTCGATCCCAGGACCCTGAGTCCATGACCTGAGCTGAAGGCAGAGGCTTAACCCACTGTGAGCCACCCAGGCGTCCCTACTTTATTATTTTTGATTTATTTATTTTAGAAAGAACATGTGGGGGGGGTGCATGGGGAGGTATGGATGGAGAGAGACTCTCAAGTAGATTCCCCGCTGAGCACCGAGCCCTTGTGGGGCTTAGTCTCATGACTCTGGGATCATGACCTTCGTCAAAACCAAGAATCCACCCTTATCGACTGAGCCACCCGGGTGCACCTAAAGTGGAAGTTACTTTTATTCTTTGGTTAGCTGTTGTTTAACTCTATACTGATTTGGTCACTTCTGAGATTTTTATCAACTGCTTAATGTAGTAAACCCTAACCGTGCCGTTTGGATAGAGGCAGGAAAAACTATTCCCCATATTTTGGGGTTTAGATGAACTTTCTTCATAGAATTAGATCCTGTGGAAATTCTTTCATTTCTATTGATCTCCAGTAATCACTGCGCTTTCCTGAATACATATATCTTAGTGTCTGTATTGGATGATTTATTGGCTAAATAATTGTGCTTCTTAATTCTAAAATATCATCACCTACTTATTAAATGTAAACCTCCCAGGGCTCCTGGGTGACTCGGTTAAGTGTCTACCTTTGACTCAGGTCATGATCCTGGGGTCCTGGGATCCAGTCAAGCCTCAGACTCCCGACTCAGCAGGGACCTTGATTCTCCTGCTCCCTCCTGCCAGTCCTCTTTCACTCTCTCAAATAAGTAAATGCGGTATTTAAAAAAATAAATGTAAACTTTGCAAAGAAAAGAGATTTTTGTTTGTTCTTTGTACTGCTCCTAGAGCAGTGCCTGGCACAGAGCAAGCACTTTTTTCTGTATTTACTGAACACTTATGTAGCGTTTAATGTGTCAGCGCTGTTCTAGTGCTTTTATGTATACTAATATTTTTTGTTTTCATAAAAACCCAGTGAGATGTCAGTATTATTTTAAAGCTTAGGAAACTTGAGTTACAGAGAGGTGAAGAAAGTTAGCTGGATTCAGACTAGCTGCTAAGTCTGGCCTCTTGATAGTACATCATGCTGCTTCAGCAGAGGGAGAACAAATAATTCTCTGTTGAGGATTTTTTTTTCCCTATCACCAGTGCCTAGTACCACTGACACATCTTTGGATCTTGAGTATTTTACTAGAGAGTATAATAAATTATTTAAAAACTATATAACATAGTCTTTACAACTAACACATCTACTTATAATATTACGGGTAACAGAAATTTGATTAAAATGTAAGTTAAATTATGCACTTCATAAATTTAGGTCTAGTTGTATGTTTTCCATAAAGATAAGAATAGGTTGGGAAAAAAAGGTTAACACCTTAGAAGTCCTTCTTCCTTTTAAGAGAATTTTTTTTCATTAAGGAAAAAAAAACCTTTCAAGAAGCCCTGTTTATTTTCATTTCCTTCTTGAGATGTTAAGAATACTTTTGAGGGCTCCTGGGTGGCTCAGTCAGTTAAGGGTCCTGGTATTGAGCCCCTCATCTGCTGGGCTCCCTGTTTACCAGGGAGGCTGCTTCTCCCTCTCTCTTCCTGCCCCTCTCCCTGATTGTGCTTTTCTCTCTTGCTCTCTCTTTCTCTCATAAATAGAAATCTTTAAAGAAAAGAATACTTCTGGGTGTTTTTTAAATTTCATGCAAAAAGTGTTTTTTTAATTACCAGAATTTAAGATAAATAATACTTTTTACTTTTATTGTTCCCATAACCTGTTATAAATTGGTGTGAGGGAGAGCATAATGTTACTTTAGTTCTCTCTGAGACTTGCCTTTAATATTTTCCTTAACTCTCAGCTCTTTTCTCCTGATGACTTAGAGAGCAAACACCATGACAGCTGGAGAGCCTTTTCTTTAATGTCACGTTACTATATTTTCTTGATATGTTTGGATTGGACTTCATGTAGTTATCATTAGCATATTTTAGCTTTTTGATAATTTGTTTTTTGATCATTGGCATTCTTCTCCTATCCTTCGTACTTTTTGTGAGCCATAGAGCTCTATTTATATCTCATTTCATGCTTTTATACCTAAAATGCTGCTGCCTGCCCCCAGCCCTCCTAAGTTAATTATCATAACAAATTACTAACCTCTATTTTTAATGACTGGATTGTTTGAGGGTCCGTTTCAGTTTATATATGCTTCTGTCTTTTTTTAATCTTCACAAGAGTTTGATGATATTTGTTACCATTTGAAGCAGAACCTAACAAGTAAAACACAAAGCTCTTAGGAAAGAAAGTTCAAGTCAGTCATATTAAATATTTTAATAGTAAACTTTCCAGTGAAAAGAATTTGAAGACCTCATTATTGTTCAAACAACTACAAAAATAACTTGATTATTAATGGTGTTGGTTGTGTAGATCCCTTCATTAATCTCTCAGCTCTTTGATAATGCCTTGAGTAGTTTAATTTCCAAATTACTTTTTGTACCATTTGAATTATGTAGCAGTGATTAAAATGAGGTAAAATGTTTGTTATCCTGTATGTATAAAATATAGGTAAACCAGACAGATATACTTCCTTATTTGAATCTGGACTTTGAAGATGTCATATAGTTGTCATTTAAGAATCTAATTTTTTTTTTTTAAAGATTTTATTTATTTGTTAGAGAGAGAGAGCGCGAGCATAGGCAGACAGAGCGGCAGGCCAGAGGCAGAGGGAGAAGCAGGCTCCCTGCCGAGCAAGGAGCCTGATGTGGGACTCGATCCCAGGACACTGGGATCATGACCCGAGCCAAAGGCAGCCGCCTAACCAACTGAGCCACCCAGGCATCCCAAGAATCTAATATTTAGAAGGGAAACAGCAGTTACCATCTTAAGTCATTTTAAGTGTACATTTGAGGTGCCGTAACTATATTCATACCACTAGGCAACCAATCTCCAGAACTTACTCATCTTAAAAAAACTAAAATTGTATTCCTGTTAAAAACTCCCCATTTTCTCCTTCTCCCACCACTTGTAGTTCTACTTTATGTTTCTGTGAATTTGACTACTCCAGGTACCTTGTAAGTAAAATAGAGTATTTCTTTTTTTGCAGCTGGCTAGTTTCACTTAGCATAATTTAAGGCTTATACATGTTGGAACATGTTTAGAATTTCCTTCCTTTTTAAGGCTAAATATTATTCTATTGTATGCATGTACCACATTTTGTTTATCTGTTAATGGACATTTGGGTCCACCTTTTGGCTGTTAAGAATAGTGATGCTATGAATGTGTGTATACAAATACTTGTTTGAGTTCCTGCTCTCACTTCTTTTGAGTGTATACCTAGAATAGGAATTGCTCGATCATATAGTAAATCTGTGTTTAATTTTTTGAAGAACCATCATACTCTTTTCCTCAGTGGCTGTGAACTGTTTTACATTCCCAATAGCAGTGCCCAAGGTTCCAATTTCTTCACCTTTTGCCAACACTTGTAATTTTTGTGTTTTTGTTTTGTTTTTTAAGTGGTCTCCTCACCTAGCATCAAGACCAGTGTGGGACTTGAACTCACGACCCAGGAGATCAAAATCAGAGCTGCTGAAGTCTAGCGTCAAGTGCTTAACCAACTAAGCCTCCCTGGCTCCCTTTGTTTGTTTGTTTTTGATAACAGCCCTCTTAATGGTTGTAAGAGAGCTCATTGTGGTTCTGAGTTGCATTTCTGTAATGATTAGTGATACTGAGTATGTTTTCATATGTTTGAGGGCCATTTGTGTATCTTTGAAGAAACTTAACTCAAGTTCTTTTTCCAGTTTTTAAATCAAATTTCTTGGTTTTATTGTGACCAAATTTTAGGTGTTTGAATATATTTTCTAGATTTTAACCCCTTACCAGATACATGGGTTGTAAATTCTTTGTCCCATTCCCATTGGTTTATTATCTCTTCATTCGTTGATTGTGACCTTGGATGCACAAGTTTTACATTTTGATGTCTACTTCACTTTTTCTTTCATTGCATGTGCTTTTGGTGTCATATCCAAGAAATCATTGCCAAATCCAGTGTCATGAAACTTTCCCCCATCTTAAGAGTTTTGTTGTGTCATCTCTTTATGTTTAGGTCTTTGATCTACTTTGAGTTAGTCTTTGTATGTGGTGGAAGGTAAGGTTATACAACTTTATTCTTCTGTACATGGGTATCTTTTCTGTTTAATTTTACACTATATGAGAAAAGATTCGTGGCTGTAAGTGATAGAAAACCCAGTTTGAATGACAAGTATAATGAGAAATTTATTGACAAGAGAAATTTGTTGATTTATTTGTTGATATCTTTTATTTTACTTTTTAATTGAAGTCCTGGGGTGCAGCTAGGTCACAGGGGAAAAAAGAGTCAGTACCTGAACACATCCAGAGCCCATTGTTTTTTCTTTTCTAAATAAATAAAATTTTTTTGGGTTGGGGAATGCATCTGTTGGTGGGTTGCCTTCTCTTCTTTGGGTGCAGACTGGATTTCTCTGTATAGTAGGAAATGCAGTCACCAACAGGTTAAGTTTTATGTCCTAGATACTAAACTCTTACTGGCCTCAAAGCTGTATCAGGTCCCTGTGGAGGCCAAGAAAAACAAGGCTGTACCACACCTTGAGTCTAGCCCTGACATAAGTACAGCCATCTTGGCAAAGCAAAAGCTGGCACCTTGTACCCCCTCTCCACCCACTCCCCACCCCTTGGTAGTATGTGTGACATTCCTCAGCCACCCCTGGTGCCCTAAAAGAAAAACAAATAGTTGCAGAGATCACAATCCTGCAAGATAGGAGTCTCCCTCGGTTTACAAATGTCCTAGTGATTTACAACAAAGAAGCTATCTTCTCAATAGCCCAGTTTCAAGAGACAAATAACTCAGTTCCTTAAGCCCTAATGTTGCCCTCCCCACCATAAAACTGAAGGAGGCTGAGGCGGAAGGAAATAAAGTTAAATTTCTTCTAAACCTAAATCTCACTAACAAGGACACTTGATGGGAGAAATGTGAAACTTTATCTCTAAACCTCCAAGATACTGTCACCAGTCATTCCCAAGCATATGACCCACTGATATACATCTAAAGGGTCTCACGAGAAGATTTTTATTACTGGTAATGAATAACCTTTTCCCCAGACAATAGCTAGCCCCTCATGGTCCTGGAGACCTCGCTTCCAAAATTCCTTAGAGACTTATATCATCCATAACCCCCTTTGTCCTCACCCACCGCTTAGTCTACCCCTACTCTGCCTTTTAAAAACCCTGACTGTAATCTGGCTTGGGGTCCAGGTCCCTACTCTGCTGCGTCGGGTATACTTGGGCCCAAACTTAAGCATGTCACCTCAGGGTCCAAGTCCCTACTCCGCTGAGTTGGGTATACTTGGGCCTAAGCTTAAGCTTGCTGAATAAACCCTCATGTGATTGCATCGGTGCTTGGCTCCTTGGTGGTCTCTCAGATGCGAAAACTCGGGCATAACAGTCCCAAGACATAAAAAATCCAGGAAGAAAACTCTTTCTTCCAGTGAGATTTGGTTTTCTGTCTCTGGATCACTTAAATTTCGATCCACAAATACGGCCACTTGTATTAATCTGGCAACTCCTGAGGATGTTAACAGATGTGGGGAAGGGGCAGTTAAGACAGGGATGCTGATCAGTCTCAGGTCTCTAATACTACCATTCTGCCAGGAGAAATAGTATGATTTGTATCCCATGTTATAAATATGATATTGACTGCCTGTTAAATAGGCATTAGAACTCAGCTTCTCACATGTTGAAATTGATTGAAAATGTATAGATGTGATTTTTAGCCTTTAAAAATCTCTGAGATACCCTATACTACATCATTTAACTGTAATATGTGGTTTTAATAAATGTGAATTAAAGTTTTGAGAAATTGAGATATTTTGTAATTTTCCCTAAAACCAAAAAAATAAATAAAAACATGACAAACTAGAATGGATAAAAAATATTAAAATCAACAATTTAAATTTGGATTAATTCCATATATATATATATATATATATATATATATATATATATATATGGAATACTGTGATTTTTGGAGATGCCCATTAAATTTAGAAGCTTTCTCTGACCACTGAAGGAACAATGAACAATGTTAATTCCTCTGTATTCAGAGTACATGATCCTAAGGTAGTTAGAAAACATGGGTGAAACACACATATATCAAAACAACGTACCAGTGTGTCTATGACTTTTTATTTTATTTTATTTGGGGGGGGGCAGGAAAGCAAGGTTTATTGACTATAAGCTCAAAGCTCCTGAAGAGGGAAGGGAGCTGGGAGGGTTGACCTGTAACATTTATTTTAATTTCTCTGGTATATATTGGATATGTACAAAACTTTGTGTTTTAATTAACTCCTAATTTATAGCACCCTACTCAAAAGCATATAAATTGCTTACATATAAACTGCTATCATAATTGGTTCCTTGGAGAATCTCTGGACATGTTAGAAAGGAGAAAGTTCTGAAAAAGAATAATCTAGGGGAACTGACAGTAGGGCAGGTTTCTTGAGAATGATGAATTGCCTAGCAGATCTTTAGTTTAGAAGTAACCTGAATGCTTTGCACTTACATGTTTAAGACAAGCCACTCTGAGATTTATTTGACCTAATAAGCATATTATGTTGAAAATGCAATGCAGGGATTTGTGGGAGCTATTAGCCATTCACACTTGTTATGAATCTTTGCTCACTTTAGACTGTTTTCGTAGAGAGTCCAAAGATGAGCAGCTGCTTTGAGGGGATACATTCTTTTTGTGTATCTTTATCACTAATTTTTTTTTAAAAGTTACAAAAATAGTATATGATCATTATAACATATTTAAATATAAGTCCCTTCCCAGTCCTTCTTCCTGGAAGTGAGTACAATTAATAATTTGTTGTGTCTTCTTCCAAAACATATGTTTTCTTAGAAATAAAAGTTTTGATTTGGTGGAATATAAGCAAAACATTTTGGACCACACTTCAGTTTTTCTAGTCAGGGTTACCTTGGATGGAGTCAAGTGGCCTCTATATGGCTTCTGTGGCCTCTGAGTACTAGGGGTTTGGGAAGATTTGCCTATAGATGGGTGACTTTTAAATTAAGAGTGGCAAGAGTGATTTAAAAAAAAAATTGCTTAGGACTAACCTGCATGCGCAAAAAGGTAAAAGTAATATTTTTTTCTTCTTCCTCTTCCCTCTTGTATATATGTGCTTTTCCTCCCTGAGGCTAGAGTTTAAATTAATAGTTCTTATGTTATGTTTAAGCTGTGTTATGACTTTTGTGGTTAACCTCTGGTAGTTATAATTCTAAGATTCAGCAACCCAACCCAGATCGGTTTAAGTAAACGAAGGAATTGATTGGTTTAATGTGACTGAAAAGGTCAGGGATCTGGGTACTCAGGAAAAGTGTTAAGAATTCTTTTTTCCTTGTTTTGCTTTCCTCTCTGTTGGTTTAATTCCCAGGTAGTCTGTTTCCACATGGTGGATCTACAGTTATGTCTTCTCAGGTTAGCTTCAGCAGGAAGAGAACCTGTCTTCCCAAGAAGTACAACAGAAATTTTAAGATTGAGTTTTGTTAGGTTGGAATAATGGGGCCGGATCAAATAAAAATTTCTGGACCATAGCATGTGGCCAGCTGCACTGTAACTACATAGACATGACATTGGGAGAGCTCTAGTTTTGGATCTGCTTAGGCAGTACTGGAATAAGAAATCCCAAATCCCAGGAGTTTTACACAACAAAAGTTTACTTGCTTGTGCAGTGTCAGCTATAACTCTCTAGGGAAGCCCATGTGGTAACTCAGAAATCTAGACTATTTCCATTTTCCATCTCAGCATGAAGCTTCCACAGTTGTTTCAGCAGGGAATAGGAGAGTCCATAGGGTTATGCATGAGCTCTCAGTGCTTTAGTCTGGCAGTTACACAGAACTTATAGCCCACTTTACAGAGTTAGCCACGTGGTCCTGCCTAACTGCAAGGGGGCTGGGAAATGTACAAAATAACATGTTTTTTTGATGAGCAGAAATGTGCCTGCCATAAGCTGTTAAAAAAATAAAGCTGGTGAGTGATGCAAAACAACTGATGTCCACATAGCCTAGGATTCTAAACAGTGCTTAAAATGTTGATATGTAAAAACAGGTTCAGAGTTTGAAACTCCTTGCTCTTTGAAATGTTCTTTGCCCAAGTTTGGCCTGTTTTCATTTACAGTAATTCATGGATTTATGGTTGAAAAGTCACAAACTTTTCTTTCCTTCTTTCTTTCTTTTTTTTGGGGGGGGGAATGACTGACTTTATAATTTTTAGATTACAACACATTTATAGGTTGGAGACTGTAGTTATCATAATCAGGGTGCTCATAAGTTAGTTACCTTGTAATTCCATTGACATTTTTGGTACCAGTGTTTTTACATCTCTTTGATGAATTGACTATTTCTTCTTAAAACTTAAAAGAAAAAAAATCATCTTCAGTGATATGCTTTCTTGGGTTTTCTGAGTTATCTCTCTTAAGAGTTGAAAAACTTTTTTTTATAAAGTGCCAGATAATAATTTTGGCTTTCTGTGCTATATGTTACAACCATTCAGTTTTGCTGCTGTTGTAGTGCAAAAGCAGTCGCAGACAATACATAGTTGAATGAGTGTGGTGTGTTCCAGTAAAGTTTTATTTGTAAAAACAGGTAGCTGGGTGGGCCATAATTTGTTTACCTCTGATCTGCCTGACTGCTCATCCTTATCCCTCTTGTTGAGCAGTTTGTCCTTCCCTCTTAAATGTTTATTTCTAGATTATTTTTAGCTACCTTCTCATTTTGTACATTTTGGGTGGACCCATTTTCATTCATTATTGTTTTAACTATCTTAGGTGTTGAAACAGATTTGATGTGGGGTTTGGTGTGTCCCCTGCTTTTTTTTTTTTTTTTTTTTTTTTTTTTAGGGAGGGGACGAGGCAAAGGAAGAGGGAGAAAATCTTAATCAAGCTCCATGCTTAGCGTGGAGCTGACCCAGGGCTGATCTCACAATTCTGAGATCATGATCTGAGCCAAATGAAGAATTGGACTCTGTACTGATGGAGCCACCCAGGCACCCCTCATGTTGTCCTTTATTAGCTATCTGACCATGTCTGAGTCGCATAGAACAGGGCTAATAATACCTGCCTGTAGGTTTGCTCTAAGTATAAGATTATGGAATACTTAGCATAGAGATTGATGAATAATATATGGTGACAAATGGTAGTTCTTGTTTTTGTTATTGTCCTGTAATGTGTTAACTCTCACATATGTATCTGGATCCCAGAAGTTTCTTCAGTGTTCCAGTTTTTACTACATTTCTCTGTTGGACATTTTAATTCAGCTCTTCTGTAGTATTAAGAAGCATTCCTTTTCATAACATAACAATAAGTTTGGAAACGGGATTCTAGAGCTTAGTGATGTCAGTGGCCTTGTGAATTTCTTGATCTTGGTTGCAAGATGTAATAGCTTCAGTCATCCTATCCTCACATGTCTGTTTCCAGAATAGTAGCAAAGTGTGAAAAAGGGAAGTCTTCTGAAGTAATTTTTTCCTTTTTATTATAAAAAGAATTAAAAAGTTAGGAACTAGAATCTCTAGGACTTGAACACCTTAAAGTGGGAGAGACTTGATATGTAGGGTGATTGCTAGATTTTTGGCTGAAATGTCTACGTTGATAGTAGTACTGTTAATGTAAGAAAAGAATAAGGTTTATAAAGAAGATAAATTCCATTTTAGACTTGTTTTGATGTACCTGTGGCAGATGGACTGCTATCTTGTAGCCAGTCCTCCTCCTATAATAGCTTTATTGACATATCATTTACATACCATAAAATTTACCCTTTAAAGTATACAATTCAGTCGTTTTTAGTATATTCACAGAGTTTTCAAACCATCGCTATTATTTAATTTTAGAACATTTTTATCATTGTAAAAAAGAAACCCCTGTACCTATCTGCAGTCATTCCCCATTCACCCCTCCCTCAAGCCCTGGCAACCACTAATCTATTTCTGTCTTTGTGTATTTGCCTGTTCTAATTAACTGAGTTTTTTTATCTTTTTCTGTTGATATATCACCAGAAGTAATTAATGTGTAGCACATAGATTTGCTCATGTTTGAATTAATAAAGTAATTCATCCACAAAAATGATTTTTGGTGGTGTTTCAGATAATCATGAGTAAGAACCACAGGTAAAGAGTATTTAGTTAGACTTCCTTAATATGGCATAGAAGTGCCTCTGTTGCCTCCCATATACCTTTCCAGCCTGACTGACTACCATTGTTTGATTCACGGTTGGTGTTCAGCAACATGAACCGATTTATAGGTCTTCCTAAATGATGTAATTTTTCTCTTCCGTGCCTATGCTTATTAGATCTTCTCTATTCAGGCTCCTCCCAGGGCCTGCTGGTTGTCTAGTTCTTGTTCACCTCTTCTCAGGGTATGTCAGGAAGTAAGCAATTTCAGACTTTCTCTTTTGGGGAATCCCCTCTATAGAATCTTCTGTTGTTCTTACTGTATTATGTTATGTAAAAGTGTTTTATATATTTGATTTCTCTAGGCCAGAGTTCTCTGAACTTTTATTGCTTACCTATAAAAACTGAACCGTGCATGCATAATTTTTTAATAATGTACATGTACTAGTGTAGTAATGTGTTAAATATTTTTTAACCTTTTTTTTTAAGATTTTATTTATTTATTTGACAGAGAGAGAGACCACACGTAGGCAGAGAGAGATGGGGGGAAGCAGGCTCCCTGCTGAGCAGAGAGCCCAATGTGGGACTTGATCCCAGGACCCTGAGATCATGACCTGAGCTGAAGGCAGAGGCTTAACCCACTGAGCCACCCAGGCGCCCTAATGTGTTAAATATTAATAAAACTTCTAAAATTTATTTATTTTTAAAGATTTTACTTGAGAGAGACAGAGATAGTGAGAGAGCACAAAGTAGGAGAGAGGGAGAAGCAGGCTCCCCACTGAGCAAGGAGCCTAAGGCAGGATTTGATCCCAGGAATCATGACCTGAGCTGAAGGCAGATGCTTAACCAGCTGAGCCACACAGGCACCCCTAAAATTTATTTTTAATAGTAGTGTAGTTGACATGTTATATTAGTTTCAGATGTACAATATAGTGATTTAAACATTTAAACTAAACATATATTGTATAGTGACAGATAGTAACTACACTCATCAGAGTGATACATGTATCATATATATATACAATTATTGCAATATAATTGACTCTTTTGCCTATGCTGTACTTTAAATCCTTGCAACTTACTTATTTTATAACTGGAAGTTCTTACCTCTTAACCCCCTTCACCTGTTTCACAGCCGTGTCCTCCATCCCTTCCTCTCTTGCAACCAGCAGTTTATTCTTCATATTTATAACCCTGTTTCGTTTTATGTGTTTGTTCATCTTTCTTTCCTTCTTTTCTTCTTTTCCTTCCTTTTCCTTTTCTTTCCTTCCTTCCTTCCTTCCGTTCTTTCTTAAGATTTCACACATAAGCAAAATCATACGGCATTTGTCTTTGTCTTATTTATTTCATGTAGCATAATATTCTTTAGGTCCATCCATGTTGTCACAAACGGCAAGGTTTGATGCTTTTTTATGGCTGAGTAGTACTCCTGTGTGAGTGTGTGTGTGTGCGCGTGTGTGTGCGCACACGCGCACACGCGCACATTCCACATCTTTATACATTCGTATATCGATTGGCACTTAGGTTGCTTCCATATCTTGACTATTATAAATAATTCTGCAATAAATGTGGGTGTGCATACATATTCTTGAATTAGTATTTTCATTTTCTTTGGGTAAATATCCAGAAGTGGAATTACTGGATCATCTGATATTTCTGTTTTGTAAAATTTGGAGGAACATCCACACTATTTTCCACAGTGGCTGCACCAACAGGGCACATGTGTGCCCTTTTCTCCATGTCCTCACCAACACTTGTTTCTTTTCCATTTTCTTTTTCTTTCTTTTTTTTTTTTTTTAACATATAATGTATTATTTGTTTCAGGAGTACAGGTCTGTGATTTATCAGTCTTACACAATTCACCGCGCTCACCAAAGCACATACCCTCCCCAGTGCCCATCACCAGGCCATCCCATCCCTCCCACCCCCCTCCACTCCTGCAACCCTCAGTTTGTTTAACACTTGTTTCTTTCTTTCTTTTTTTTTTTTAAGATTTTTTTTATTTATTTGACAGAGATCACAAATAGGCAGAGAGGCAGGCAGAGAGAGAGAGAGAGAGAGAGAGGGAAGCAGGCTCCCTGCTGAGCAGAGATCCTGATGCGGGGCTCGATCCCAGGACCCTGGGATCACGACCTGAGCCAAAGGCAGAAGCTTTTTAACCCACTGAGCCACCCAGGCGCCCCTTAACACTTGACTCTTGTCTTTTTGGTACTAGCCATTCTGACAGGTATGAGGTGATTTGTCGGTGTTTTGATTTTCATTTCCTTGATGATTAGTGATGTTGATCATCTTTTCATGTGTTAGTTGGCCATCTGTGTCTTCTTTGGAAAAATGTCTGTTTAGATGCTCTGCCCATTTTTAATCCGATTGTTTGGGGGTTTTTTGGTGTTGTATGAGTTCTTTATATATTTTAGATATGAACCTCTATTGGAGATATCATTTGTACATTTCTTCCATTTAGTATGTTGCCTTTTCATTTTGTTGATGGTTGTTTTTGTTGCCTTTGCCTGAGAAGACAGGCCCAAAAACAAAGTGCTAAGACCAATGTTCAGAAGTTTACTGCCTATGTTTTCTTTTAGGAGTTTTATGGTTTCAGATCATTAATCTTTTTTTTTTTTTTAAGATTCTATTTATTTATTTGACAGAGATCACAAGTAGGCAGAGAGGCAGGCAGGGGGGTGGGGGAAGCAGGCTCCCTGCTGAGCAGAGAGCCCAGTGTAGGGCTCAATCCCAGGACCCTGGGATCATGACCTGAGCCAAAGGCAGAGGCTTTAACCCACTGAGCCACCCAGGCACCCTTCTTTAATTCATCTTAAGTTTATTTTTGTGTATGGTGCAAATAAGTCATTCGCTTTCATTCTTTTGCACATAGCTGTCCATTTTTCCTAATAGCTTTTATTGAAGAGACTGGCTTTTCTGCATTGTATATTCTTGCCTTCTTTGTCAAGGATTAATTGGCCATATAAATATAGGTTTATTTCTGGGCTCTCTTTCTGTTCTCTTGATCCATGTATCTAAGTATCTATGGTATCTAACAGTACCATACTGTTTTGAGCACTATAGCTTTATGGTATATCTTGAAATCTGGGGTTGAGATACCTCTAGCTTTGTTTTTTCAAGTTTGCTTTGGTTATTCAGGGTCTTCTGTGGTCCCATACAAATTTTAGGATTGTTTGTTTAGTTCTGGGAAAAACTGGTATTTTGATAGGGATTTCATTGAATGTGTAGATCGCTTTGGGTAGTATGGTCATTTGAACAGTCTTAGTTTTTTCAATCCATAAGCATGAAATATCTTTCCATTTATTTATGTCATCTTTAATTCCTTTAATCATCTTTTTATAATTTTCAGAATATAAATCTTTAACCTCTTTGATTAACTTTATTCCCAGGTATTTTACTCTTTTTGATGCAGTTATAAATAGGATTAATTTCTCTTCCTGCTACTTTGTTATTAGTTTATAGAAACAACAGTATACTAATTTTGTATCCTGCAGCTTTACTGAATTCATTAATTCTTAGCTCATTTATAGTTTTTGGTAGGCTCTTTAGGGTATGGTTTTGTGTCATCTGTCAATAGTGACAGTTTTACTTATTCCTTACAAATATGGATGCTTTTTATTTCTTTTTCTTGTCCAATTACTCTGGCTAGAACTTCTAGTATTATGTTGAATAAAAGTGACAAAAGTGGTCATCCTTGTCTTGTTCCTGATCTTAGAGGAGAAGCTGCTTTTCACCATTGAGTATGATGTTAGCTGTGGGCTTATCATGTATGGGCTTTGTTGAGTAATGTTCCCTATATCTCTACTTTGTTGAGCAATTTTATCCTGAATGGATGTTGAATTCTTTTCCTACATCTCTTGAGATTATCATATAATTTTTATCCTTTGTTGTGTTAATGTGATATATCAGTCTGATTAACTTAGGAATATAAGCCATTCTTGCATCCCTGCTATAAATCCCACTTAATTGTGTTGAATAATTTTAAAAAATCTATTGTTGAATGTAGTTGACTAATATCTTATTGAGGATTTTGCATTATGTTTATCGGGAATATTGACCTAATTTTCTTTTTTTGTAGTGTCTTTGGTTTTGGTATCAGGGTAATGCTCGTTACGTAGAATGAATTTGGAAGCCTTTATTTAATTTTTTTTTTCTCTAATTTTTTGGAATAGTTTGAGAAGGATGGATATTAATTCTTTTTTAAATGTTTGGTAAAATTCATATGTGAAGCCATTTGCTCATACACTTTTTTTGTTATGAGTTTTTTTCGTTGTTTCTGAGTCAAATTAGTAGTTATTAATGTGTTCAAATTCTTTTTCTTCCTGATTCATTCTTGAAATTAATGCTTGCTTTTTTTCTGGGAACTTGTCCTTACTTCTACATTGTCCAGTTTGTTGGTGTATACTTTTTCATTGTAGCCTCATAATCCATTTTATTTCTGTGGTATTGGTTGTAACTTCCCTCCTCTTTCATTTTTGATTTTGAGTCCTCTCTTTTTTTCTTTTCTTTTTTTTTTTCAAAGATTTTATTTATTTGACAGACAGGGATCACAAGTAGGAAGAGAGGCAGGCAGAGAGAGAGAGAGGAGAAAGCAGGCTCCCCGCGGAGCAGAGAGTCCAACGTGGGGCTCGATCCCAGGACCCTGGGATCACGACTTGAGCCAAAGGCAGAGGCTTTAACCCACTGAGCCACCCAGGTGCCCACCTCTCTTTTTTTCTTGATGAGTCTGACTAAAGGTTTATTAATTGTTTATTTTTTGAAGAAACAGCTATTAGTTTTGATATTTTCTATTTTTTTTTAAAGATTTTATTTATTTATTTGACAGAGAAATCACAAGTAGGCAGAGAGAGAGACAGGAGGAAGCAGGTTCCCTGCCAAGCAGAGAGCCCGATGCAGGACTCGATCCCAGGACCCTGAGATCATGACCTGAGCCGAAGGCAGAGGCTTAACCCACTGAGCCACCCAGGCGCCCCAATATTTTCTATTTTTTTAAGTCTCTATTTCATTTATTTCTGCTGTGATCTTTATTATTTCCTTCCTTCTGTTAACTTCGGGTTTTGTTCTTTTCTAGCTCTTTTAGATGTGAGGTTAGATTGTTTGAGATTTTTCTTTTATCACTATAAACTTTCCTCTTAAAGAACTGCCTTTGCTGTGTCTCAAGGGTTTTCAGTGTCAAGTTTACATTTTCATTTGTCTCAAAGTATTTTATTATTTTCTTTGATTTCTTTGTTGACTTATTGGTTACTTAGTTGCATATTGTTTAGCCTCCAGGTGTTTTTGTTTTTTCCAGTTTTTTCTTTGTGATTGATTTTTCAGTTTCCTACTGTTGTGTTCAGAAAAGATGCTTGATACGAAGTCAGTGTTTTTAAATTTATCGAGACTTGTTGTGTAGCCTAAATGTGATATCTCCTGGAGAATGTTCCATGTATACTTGAAAAGAATGTATTCTGTTCTTTTTGGGTGGAATGCTGTATGTATCTGTGAAGTGCATCTGCTCTGATGTGTTGTTCAAAACCAATGTTTCCTTGGAAATTTTGTGTATACACAGTGTATCCATTGATGTAAGTGTAGTGCTAAAGTCCCCCTACTATTTACTGTATTACTGTCAATTTCTCCTTTTATGTCTATTAATGTTTGACTTATATATTTAGGTACTTCTGTGTTGGGTGCATAGATATTTATAGTTGTTGTATTCTCTTATTGGATTAATCTCTTTATCATTATGTAAGGGGCATATTTGTCTCTTGTTAAAGTCTTTGTTTTAAAGCCTGTTTTATCTGATACAAGTATTGCTACCTCAGCTTTTCTTGTTTCCATTTTCCTGGAATATCTTTTTCCATCCCTTTACTTCCAGTCTGTCTGTATCTTTAGGTCTGAAATGAGCCTCTTGTAGGCAGCATATAGATAGGTCTTGTTTTTGTTTTTGTTTTTTAATCTATTCAGTCACCTTCTCTCTTTTGATTGGAGAATTTAGTTTATTTACATTTAAGATAATTACTGATATGTATATCCTGATTGCTGTTTTGTTAATAGTTTTCTGGTTGTTTTTGCAGTTCTTGTTTTTTTTTTTTTTCCTTGCTTTTTTCCCCGTGTGATTTGATGACTTTTTTTAGTGTTTTGCTGGATTCTTTTTATTTTTTATATATGTGTTACTGGGTTTTGGTTTGTGGTTACAATGAGGTTCATGTATAACATGCTATGTATACATGCTATGTATAACATGCTGTGGTCACTTAAGTTTCTAAAAGCACTACATTCTTCCCCTCCCTTTGTTTTACTTGTTTAACATATATATTTTACATCTTTTTATTTTGTGTATCCTTTAACTCATTATTGTAGATAAAATTGATTTTACTACTTTGTCTTTTAACCATCATACTACTTCTATGAGTGAGCTACCATTTTTACCATATATTTGCTTTTACTAGTGAAATGTTTTCTTTCATAATTTTTTCTAGTTGTGGCCTTTTCTGCTCCAAGAAGTCCCTTAAACACTACTTATAAAGTAGGTTTAGTAGTGATGGAGTCCTTTAACTTTGTTTGCCTGGGAAACTCTCTCTCCTGAATGAATTCTGAATTCTGAGTGATAACCTTACTGAGTAGAGTATTCTTGGTTGTAGGTTTTTTTGTTTTTTTTTGTTTTTTTCTATTTTGGCATGTTGAATATATCATGCTGTGGGCTGCAGAGTTTCTACTGAATAGTCGAAACTATAGACTTAGGTGGTTGTTTCCTTCTACATAATATTTACTTTTTTGTCTTGCTGCTTTAAGATTCTGTCTTTTTAATTTTTGACATTTTAATTATTATGTGCTTTGGGGTAGACGTCTTCAAGTTTATCTCCTTTGGGGCTTTCTTTCCTTCCTTGACTTGGATATCTGTTTTATTTCTCAAGTTAGGGAATTTTTCAGCTGTTCTTCTTCAGATAATTTTTTTCCCTCTCTTTCTCTTTAACATCTGGTACCCCCAAAATGCAAATGTTGGTATGCTTGATGTTGCCCAAAGGTCACTTAATCTATTCTTTTATTTTTATTTATTTATTTATTTATTTATTTATTTATCTAAAAGGATTTATTTATTTATTTATTTATTTGAGAGAGAGAGAGAGAGAGTTAGTGAGAGAGGAGAGGGACCAAGGAATAAAACCTCCACCAGACTCCCCACTGAGTGTGGAACCCGATACCAGGTCTGATCCCAGGACCCTGAGATCATGGCCTGAGCTGAAACCAGGAGTAGGATGCCTAACTGACTGAACTACCCAGGTGCCCTGTGAGTTTTTTTATTAATTCGATAAATATTAATCCTTATCAATGTCTTGCCTGTTCTTTCCCCCATTGTTCAGGGTGTTAAGACTTTCTCTTGTTTATCATAGCACCCTTTGTTACTTTTATCATAGCATTTATTATGCTTTATATTGTAATTATTGGTATATATTTATCTTCTTTCAATAGAGTATAATATCTTGAGCGTGGGTACTCTGATTTCTTAAGTTCCCAGTAGCTTGCACAGTGCCTAGCATATAGTAGATAATTATCAAATGGATAAGCTGAATTAAGTGGAAAGAATCAATGATGATTTGAGAATTATTAAGACAATGATTCTTTTGAAGTATTTATTTGAAAGACCATAGGGCCATTTAGTTTTTAAATGCCTACAGATTAAAGCAGTGTATCTCATTATTTGTGTTGATGGATTAGTTTCTTTTTAAGTTTCCAGTTCATTATATATTAATGCTTTTGTAAAATACAGTAAAAATTTAGTACTAGGAAAATGACATAAAAGGAGATATAAAATATAGGCACCAGTTTTTTTATTATTAGATTCAACAGACAAAATTATTCTCAAGTTCTGTACTTAGCTTTTTGTGGATTGGTAACAAAGAGTCTGTGTACCTTTACTGTCCATTGACCATATTTTGAGAACTGTACAAAGCACTGGTAAATGCTTTACAAATGTTATCCACTTTAATATTCATAACACCATAGTGTTTAGGTACTATTATCACCATTGATAGGAAACCAGGCAAGTAAATTACCTACGGACACATAGATGGCCACACAAAACGGTTAGGATTCAAACCCAAGTAGTCCATTCTGACTTCACAGTACATGTTCTAGTCTCCTCTGAGTTTGCAAAGGTGAGATAAGGTAGCATTTTAGGCTGAGACTGTGTAGAATGAACATGGATGCAGGCAAAGAAAGTTGAACAAGTATAAATATAATTAATTTGCTTAAAAAAGAGAATGTTAAGGGTCATAAAAGCAGAGTTATGGAGGATGTTGTTCTTTTATCCTGTGAGTCTGCATCTGTTCGCCTGTTACTCTTAGTTCATACTAAAATTCCTGATTTGCAGAACAAAATAGTGATGGTATTTCTTTGAAATACTTGTCTTTTTGCTCTGGCTCAGTTTAGTAGACTGAAATTTGTTTCTTCTATTCTTTGTACTTTGCTTATTCTCACCTCTATTATTTGACAGCGTAATCATCCAAATTATTATGATTACATTCATACAAACACAGAAATAACATTTCTTTTTATAGGTATCAGTATTTCAAGAACAAAGTATAGGGATCATATGATGTTAATGGTAGTAGAGGATTATGTTGCTGTCTTGTTTTATGTCATTAAATTCTTGATACCATGAAATTGTCAATTTTTAGAATATTTCAGTTTCAACAATAGTATTTTTTTTTTTTTAACATATAATGTATTATTAGCCCCAGGGGTAACAGGTCTGCAAATCGCCAGGCTTACACACTTCACAGCACTTCATAGCATGTACCCTCCCCGGTGTCCATAACCCAACTACCCTCTCCCTACTCCCCTACCCCTAGCAACCTTCAGTTTGTTTTGTGAGATTAAGAGTCTCTTATGGTCAACAATAGTATTTTTTATACTTTAAAAAACTTTTTTTCTTCCTGTAGAAATCTGGTTAAGAAGTACTGTCCCAAACGTTCCTCCAAAGATGAAGAACCAAGGTAAATTATATACCTGTTTATTATTGCATATTAAAATAAAGAAACTTATATTTCTGTTATTTAGTAAAATAAATATGCTGGTAGCCCTTTATAATGATTTTTTAAAGTTGTAATTAAAAAAATCACATGTTCTTAAATAAGAAAGTATTTATTCGAATAAGAAAGAATATTTCATTGGGCTCAGTTTTCTGAAATAGTTGAAAGTATGGGTTTCCAAATAAAATGTGGACTGGGACTGTACTTGAGTGATTTAGTCTTCAAAAGAAAAGGGTATTTTCCGCATACTTTATTTTGCAGTTGTTAGTTTGTCAGATTCTTGCTTTTACTCTTACAGGTATTAAAACAGTTTAGCTGATTAGTTTAAAGGGATAACAGAAAGGAATAAGGTTTTCAGAGTAACCTTGGAACTCTGAACAAAAGTTTAGGAATTGCTAATGAGCTTTTTGGTAGTCTTAAACAGGGATATGTGGATGGTTGTAAAATACAGAAACAAAGAAACTAGACTTAAAACAACTTTGTGTATAATTGTTAATTGTTAGGATTCTTAAGTTTAGCGTTAATGGAGTATTATCTGAGTTACTTGCCTTCAGCTGAAAGAGTGTTCAGGCAGTGTATTTAGAATAGATCCATACATTTTAATACAGCAATTCTCTTTGTTTCTCTCCTTCTCTCCACACACATTTTTTTACCCTTATTGCCCCTTCCTACCCCTCTTTGGTGCCAACCATAATGGCACTTTACTTCCATTCAGGATGTGGTCAGGCATACAAGCAGCTGTGTCCAGAGCTGATAGCAAAATTGTTCTGTAGATCAGCCATCGAGATGCATTTGAGTGGTATGATTGGCAGGTTCTGTCCTCGAGAGCAAGCACATCATCTCTGCAACAGGTTCAGCTGCCAGTCCTAGGAATCCCAGCTCATTCCCCAGCTCAGGCCAGTCAATTGACTACTTAAGAGATTCCAGTATGCTAAAAGAGCCTGCAGGTAGTATTCTTACTATTTTTTGACCCCATATATCCCTTTATTTATAAATTAAGACTACTTGAAGATATACAAACATACAACTTGAGCTAAATGTAGTATTCTTTTCATATAGAGTTAATTTGGAGCTACTAGTAGAGAGTTAGGTTGAGTATGTTAAAATTTGTCAAGTGTCAGGGTCAATCCTTACCTCATGGAAAACATTTTTAAAGAAAAAATACATAAATTTCACCATTTTTTAATATGTTTTTGTCAGGTTTACCTCGTGTATAGCCTTTTTTAACATCCTTAACGAGTTAAATGACTATGCAGGACAGCGAGAAGTAGTAGCAGAAGAAATGGCGCACAGAGTTTATGGTGAATTAATGAGATATGCTCATGATCTGAAAACTGAAAGAAAAATGGTAATTATTGTTTTCATTCAGTTATATAGTACATGAAATGTTTTCACATGATTACTTTGCTTTTTAAAGTAACATTCAGTATAAACTGGTTTGCTATTTCGGTTTCTTTTAACTAAAATTATCTTAAGATACTCTTGCTAATTTGTGATCCTTTGGGTTTAAGACCAAGATTCGGTAACTTATAGCCCATGGGCCAAATCTAGCTTACTGCCTCTTTTTCTTAGTTCCTCATGAGCTAAGAATGGTTTGTAATATTTTGGATAGTTGAAAAGAAAATCAAAAATATTTCATGGCATGTGAAAATTGTTTGAAATTCACATTTCATTGACTATAATTAAAGTGTTATTGAAACACACCTACACTCATTTACTTATGTATTTCCTGTGGCTGCTTTTGTATTATATCAGAAAGGTTGAATATTTGTAACCAAGACCACATAGTTTGCAAAAACTTAAGATATTTATCTGACCCTTTATAGAAAACACTTGTCAACCTCTACTCAAGTCATGTCTTTGTCTAGAGATTGTATCTGTCTTATAGGATATACTTAAAGTATTCAGATAATACTCATTAAGTGCATTTTAGAGAGTTTTGCTTTATTAGTCTTTTCCTAGGTCTTGTTAGAGTTACATAATTAGTACCTAAAAAAATAAAGTGAAAAGTAAAGGTTTTGGGGAGTTTTTAGAATTTTAGGATTCAAATATAATTTTTTGTTTGTTTTGTTTTTTGGTTATGATCTTCAGCATCTTCAAGAGGGACGGAAAGCTCAACAGTACCTTGACATGTGCTGGAAACAGATGGATAATGTAGGTTATAATGTTTTCATGCTTATAGTTTTGTAGACTACTTAGCCCCAAATTCTCCTATGCTTCACATCTTTTGAGTTTAATATTTCTTGATGTATTTATTCTCTTTGACATTGGTGCAAAGAATGTGAAATCATTTTGTCATTTTTTTTTTCTATATGGCTTTGTATTGTACCAATTCTGTAATCTTCAGATAACTTCAGATAACTCTAAAAGTTTAGGAATATACTTTTTGATTTTGCAATAGTTACTATAAAATATTGATAAGAGGGTAGGGGTAGTGGGAGTATTAATAGTGATGTACCTCAGAAGACCATTTGACAGAGACTTAGAGGACCTAGAATCTAGTTCTGTCTTTTGATTTCTCTTGATTTCATCTTTAGCATATGAAAGATGAAGACAGTGGACTAGATTATATGAAATGTTTCTTCCAGTTTGGTGATTCTGTAATAATGTAAATCTCCCTAGTACTGGGCTCCTGGTCATAGACCATCAAATGTTAGGAAAGAAAATATTTGGTAGTATTTATAGGTAAAATTGTAAAAGTATAGTCATTATTTATTATAAAAACTTTCCAAGGGTGGGGGCTCCTGGGTGGCTGAATTGGTTGAATGGCTGACTCTTATTTTCAGCTCAGGTTGTGGTCTTGGGGTCTTGGGATCCAGCTTAGCAGAGAGCCTGCTTGGGAATTTCTGTCCCTCTCTCTTTTCCCCTCCCTCTGCTCGCTTGCACGCACTCTCTCTCTCTCAAATAAAAAATCTTTAAAAAAATAAAATAAAAAACCCCAGAATTCCAAAGGTGCTTGCTAGTGTGCTTGCTCTTAAATATTCTGGCATGCAGTCATTTGAAAAACAAGATGTCTGTAAGGAACATTGTTGTCTGCTTTCCTTAAAATTTTCTACCATATTATGTTCTGTAGAATAAGATTATTGGGGATAGTCTTACTCTATAAGGGGCACCTGCCTGACTCGGTTGAGCATCCGACTCTTGGTTTTGGCTCAGATGATGAGTTTCAGCTGTGTTGGGCTCCCTGCTGAATGCAGAGTCTGCTTCAGATTGTCCTTCTCTCTCCCTCTCTACTCCTCTGCCCCGCCCTACTCTCACAGGCTCTCTTTCTTAATAAATAATTAAAATCTTAAATATATTCTTTCTGGACTCTCAGGTTAGCAAGAAGCTAATTCTTTACTCTTTTACTTGCATATTTTTTATTATGGACACTATTCCTTGAAAATTATGCCAAAGGGAGTTTTTCCCATGTTAAATTAATTTAGTTTGTGCTAATTTAGTTTGGGAAAAGGACTTTTAGATTTGAGATTTAAAAAACCTCATGTATATACGTGTTTTTGGCCTTTTTTCTTCTTTTTTTTTTATAAATCACATATTCAGAGCTTGAAATCACATATTCTTTTTTTTTTTAAGATTTTATTTATTTATTTGACAGAGATCACAAGTAGGCAGAGAGGCAGGCAGAGAGAGAGAGGAGGAAGCAGGCTCCCTGCTGAGCAGAGAGCCCCCACTGAGCCACCCAGGTGCCCCGAAATCACATATTCTAAGAGTAAAGTTCTGCTATATAAATGTCATTGATATATGATTGTAGGCACTAGTGCTAATTGAGAATTCTTATTTATATTAATAGTCCATTTCATTTTTGTTTTCATTTTCATTCTAATTGGTTTTAACAAGACTTTTAGGGAGTGTTTACATTTATTAAATTTTAAATTACCTTACCTAGCATTCTTAGTATCTGCCACCTAATGAGTGTGGATGTATGTGTGTTTTCATTTACACATAATAACAGACTCCTACACTCATGAGTCATTGGTCCCTTTAAAAACTTATGTTGACACAAATTATTCCTGTTAATACGTGCTGACTTGCCTTTAGAACAGTTGGCAGTTACTAAGCATAAGTTAGAGGGGTCATAAGAAAGAAGCATTGAAAAAAAAATGTGAGAATGATTTCCTTAAGGCATTAACAATACCATTCAAGGTGTGTTCAGCTCAACTTACGTTTATTGAAGATATCGTTGACGTGTGCTGAGTCATGGTAAAAAGGTGAACAGTTGGGAAAAAAAGAATAAGTGACATAGTCCTTGTTTTTGTCTAACCTGCAGTCTAGTGAGGGAGACAGACAAATATAATTTTTGTGGAATATGTAGAAATATGTGCAGGATCTCATTTCTTAGTTCTGTATCTTCCTGTTTAATCAAGGAAATGAATTTGCAAAATTCCTAACATTTTTGAAATAATTGAGAGGAGATAAAGAAGTGGAAGAGACAGGCTGAGTTAGTGACAGAGTATTGAAAGTTGAGGAAAATATTTAAAAAGACTGTTATTAACCTTGGGATCATGAAAATAGGCCACACCAGCATTTAAGATGAGGGCAGAAGAGAGTAGCCTGCAAAGAAGATTTTGAAGGGATGATGAGAAATTACCAAGATAGAAGTATCAAAGATGCCAGGTCTGTCAGGCGGCTCAGGTAACAAAGTGTGCAAATTTATTAAGAATAGAGCTCAGAAATGGAGCAGTTTCAGTGTTGGTCAGTAGCTCAGTGATATCACTAAAGCTGCTTCTGCTTTCTCTGTCCACTTTTTATGTCTTGACTATGTTGGCTTTTTCCCTCAGGCTTGTCTCCTTATGGTCAACAGCCCCCTTAAGCTGCCAGGCACCACATCCTTTCAGCTGCATGCGGAAGCAGGAAAAAGAAAGCATTTCTCTTTTAACTGTTCCTTTTTATTAGGAAGGGAAAACTTTCAGAAAATCCCCAGCAGATTTCCTAATGGGTACCTTTGACAGGATTAGATTACTTGACCATGCTCTAGCTGTGCGGAGGCTGGTAAAGCAAGTTTCAGCTATTTTCAGGCTTTACCCTGGGAGGTGGGCTCTTCTAAGAAGGGGTGGGGGAATAGAAGTGGCTGCTGATTAGTCTGGCATGTAAAGGGTGAAGGATGGGGAGTCTTTTCTGGAGGAGTGTATTCCTATATTGTATAATGATATCTTTCAGGGAAGGAGAATTTTTAATATTACTGCATTAGTATTTTTAATATTGTACTAGTGATTCTTTAGCTGTTGCACTGAAATTAAATTTTTCACAAATAATAAGATGTCTAATATAAAAGTAATTTTGTATATAGTAGCTTCACATTGAAACAAAATTAGTAGCCTGTAGCTACTCAGTTTGAAAACAGTATGAACTGAGTTTCAGAGAAGTAAATGTGGAAATTTATTTTTAATGTGGAAATTTAATAGGAAAGTGACATTCTGAATATTATGTGCATTCAGATATATTTGTGTGGTTTGAATAAATTGTACATGTCTCATTTGGTATTTTTATACTAATCAAAATGGTACATTTAAAGAATTTGTAAAATTTTCTGAGCACATTCATTTATGTTAATTGTATAGGTATGTCTGATTCTAGCTATATGACAATCTGAGCTAACTCAGAAACCTCTTGTTTAGAAATACTTTGCTATAATAGCTAAAATATTTTTTATTGTATTTTAAGTTCTTAGAACTAAGAGAAAGGGAAATCTATTACTAACTGCTAGAAAAAGGGTAAACTAGAGGCCAGAGCAGTAGGTTTATGAGCTGATACAGTGACATTTGAAGAATAAGGGCAGGGGTATTGGAGTGTGGTGGTTTATTGGACCTTGGTAAGGGTTTACGTTTTAATATACAGGGACAGAGATGATGTTTTAGCTCTATATGTTGTAGAGAGTTAGAAGTGATAAACCTGTGTAAAATTTTGAACCTTCAAAGGACTAGCCCTTTAGTGAAAGATGGACTGTAAGAACTCTGCCCATTGGTCAAAGGAGACAGCAGAGAAATTTGTCTTTGTCTGAAGGTCAAAGGAGAAGAGGTGTCTTGTGAAAAATTTAGACTTTGACCTTATAGTTACGAGGTTTGGAACCCAGATTTGCCCTGTGTGTAGTTTTGTAATCCCCAAGATAAGAAATAGATATCTAACTTGTTCTAATGAGGTTGTTAGCTACATAGAAAATGTTGACATCCTCTGCTTTCTTCTGAGTGATTCTCAGAATACAGTAGCAAGGGGTATGTTTTTCCAGGTACGAAATTGAGGAGTCCTCTGGGGAATCTAACTAGCTTGAGAGGAAAGACTTACAGATAACAATAGTAGGATTTCTCCGAGGAAACTGCCTGGCCATATTACCCTAGAGGAAGAGACAATAATCCAAAAGCCCCACCTGTAGAAAACTTTCATTTAGCTTTTAAAATAAGAACAGAGAGGCACGGAACCTCAGACATTTAGAGAAAACAACTAATGTAAATAATAAAGACCAAAACTTTGGCATGGGGGTGCAGCTTTGAAGAAACAACTATGAAAGGAAATAGAAAATAGCAAAAACAATCAAAACATTTGAAACACTATTAATATTCTGAAAGGGAATAGAGAAGATACTATATCTGTGAAATAGGAATAAGATGCTGTCAAAGAAGGAACACACACACAAAGAAGAACTTTAGGATAGCAGAAATGAAAAACACATTAGAAAAAAATAAAATTGAAGAACTCTTTCAAAGTAGAGCAGAATGATAGAAATTGAAAATACAAGAAAAGTAGAGGGTTCATCCTATAGGTTCATTTTCAAGGTAATAAGCATTCTATAAAAGAGAAAACACTGAAAATGGACAGACAAAAATAATTCAAGAAAATTTTCCCGGAATGGAAAGACACGAGTTTCCAGATTGAAAGGATTTTCTAGGTGCTCAGCACAGTGGACTCAGAGCAAGACATATCTTCCTGAAATTTCAGAACCGTTAGGAGAGAGAAGATGCTTACCAGCCTCCAGAGTGGAAAACAAAACAAACATGTTTTATGCAGAGGATCAGGAATCAGAATGGGATCAGGAAGCCAGAAGATACTTTACATTGCTGAAGGAAGACAATTTCTGACAGCATCATACCCAGCCAAATTTTATCAATTGAAAGTGATGGTAAAGGTATTTTTGGCCACGGAGAAATTTGAAATGAAAATGATGAAAATTACCTCCTGCAGATCTTTTAGGAAGCTGTTGCTGAATGTATTCTAGCAAAATAAGGAACCAGGAATGGGGAAGGTGTGGAATTGGGAAATATGAATTTAAAATCAAAAGGGGAGGTGAAAGGAATCGGCAATGATGGTGAAGGGAATTTTAAGGAAGCAGCTATGCAATAGGTCTAGTTTGGCTAAGTAGTCCAAATTTCAGTAGATCAAGGCCTTTGGAAGAGATTTCATTAAGAAAATAAAATGGATAGAATTCTGAATATGTTTGAATTAACTGAGGAGAGATTTTTAAAGAACTGTGCACACTACAGTGGAATTAGAAAAAAATATGTTGAAAACTAAGCAAAGATAAAAAATTAAGTCCAGGAGTAAAAAAAAGAAAGTATGCTGGAAAGGAAATAAGGTACATATCACACAGCTCTGTTGTGAATAGCTTTTACAAAGTCATAGTCATTTGAATTAAGTGAAAATTTTAAAGGCCTGGTTCTGGGCTAACGGTATTCCTGGGACACCTGGAAGAAACAATTTGAAGCCACTTTGGAGGGAGGACATTTCCATATTCCACCACAAAAAATGAAAAGCAAACACCAAAACCAACCAGCTAAACAAACCTACAAAACCAAACACAAAACATGAAACAAACCAATAAAGTCCTTCTGAAGGTGAGCTTATAATAAAAAATTATAAAATACATGTGATTTTTTTCTTATTGGCAAATGATGAAGTATATTATAAATATTAACTCAGTCATGCCTGTGATTTTTTTTTCCTTCACAGTCTATAGTGTCTGATATTTAAGTCATATGGATTGATTATAATGCTAACATTTCTTTCCTAATTTAGAAAAATTTTATTTTTAGTATGTAATTCTATACAATGTACAGTTGCAGCACTTTAAATTTATTTTTTAATGAGATAATTCTGTATCTCAGTGTGATATTTTAATTTTTTTAAACAGAGTAAAAAGAAATTTGAAAGAGAATGTAGAGAGGCGGAAAAGGCACAACAGAGTTACGAAAGATTGGATAATGATACTAATGCAACCAAGGCAGATGTTGAAAAGGTAAGAAATAATCCACACTGACTTCGATATCAAAATATCATTATTTACATATGGAAAATAGTTATAATGTTTGTATTGGTAGTTTTCCCCAGAGAAAAATTATGTCTAAATCTAAAATATACAAATATTTGTGTACTTCCATATCACAAGTTAGTCTGAGAAAGTAGTTAATACGTGTTACTTTATTTTATTCTAATGTCTTAACTGCATTCAGAATGCATAAGAAAGAAATGGTTACTATTGAGAATGAGTTTCTATCCTATTCCAAAACAATAGAAAGTCTAAGGTAAGGGATGCCTGGGTGGCTCATTTGGTTAAGCGACTGCCTTCAGCTCAGGTCACGATCCTAGGGTCCTGGGCTCCTATCCTGTGTTGGGCTCCCTGCTCAGCAGGGAGACTGCTTCTCCCTTTGCGTGCTCTGCCTGCCACTCCCCCTGCTTGTGCTCACACTCTCTGACAAATATATAAATAAAAATTTTTAAAAAAAAAAGTCTAAGGTAAGTTGATGGGGTGTGCAAATGGGAGTTGGGTAGTGTGGTTCCCCAACTTGACACAAGGCAAAACAAGATCAAAGTGTCAGAGGTATGTGATGTTAGCTGTTTATGTGTTTGTTTGTTTCATTCATTCATTCATTCATTTTGGGAAACTGAACTCTCTTGTCACTAACTGACCTGGGTCAGATGTTCTGTAACATTAACTATTTGTATGATCAGCCCTGTAACTTATGCTGCTTAGGTTTTCCTTCTCCCCTGCTATATGCTCTTTATCTTAGAACATTTGACTTAGTGATGGAGCTGAAATGTTGGGATTTTGAACCTTACTCCATATTTTTGTATATACAAAGGCCCACCATTTGTATATTTTCAATTTAGGATTTTATAATTCTCTATAAGATTAGAACAAGAAAAAAGTAAGGAAGGGAGTAGTGATTTATTTTCTGCATTCCGTTTTCTTTATCATTTTAAAGCTATAAAATTATATAAAATCCAGATTTTACAATTACCTTAAAGGCCTTCTAGTATAACTTGTGAGGCTTTTATTTTTTCTACCTGGTTTTTTGTTTTTGTTTTTGTTTTTAGATTTTATTTATTTGATAGATCACAAGCAGGTAGAGAGGCAGGCAGAGAGAGTGGGGGAAGCAGGCTCCTTGCCGAGCAGAGAGCCCCACTTGGGGCTTGATCCCAGGACCCTGAGATCATGACCTGAGCCGAAGGCAGAGGCTTAACCCACTGAGCCACCCAGGTGCCCCTTCTCCTTGATTTTTAATGACTTTAAACCTCTAATGATACTAAGTTCCGTCTTGTTGGAAATACACAGTCTTAAGGCAGTTCTCCCCACTCCCCCGCCAACGTTAGCATTTCCTTATATTGATCCCGGTCATTACTCTGTTTAAATTTCTTTGAGATACCAGAAACATATTAAATCTGTATTTTCCTCCTAATAGCTCTTTAGATATTTGTAGCATATTTTCTACCCTTAGATAAACCATCATGTTTTTTTTATTCTATGTAGGAAATTTTTCAAGTTAACTATTTTCCTTTGATATCTGTTAATTTGTTAATATCCCACATAAATTATGTTACTTCTGATTGGATGTAATAATACAGGTATGGTCTTACTGGTCCTGAGTTTGATTGCCTCCCTTGTTTTGAACACCAAATTTATGTTAATTATGGGCTAAATGTATATTGACCACTTGTTTGGATGGACTCGCATTGAGTTTATGGTTAACCCAATGTTTTTTCATATGTGGTGTGGTATGAGAACATGTTTCAGAACTTGGTATTTTAAATGCATATGTACATCTGTATCAATTATTAGACTCAACTCTGCTGTGAAGATTTTTGGATCCTGATTTTGATCATCCATATATTCATTTCCTTCCCAGCATCATGTCATGCATATAATGTGTTACCATTATTTGATAAAAATGTGGACCACAACAGTTGGAAACAGCACTGTTTAATACATGGGATTCGTCCTTTCTTGTTGTCACTGGTTCCTTAAGAACTCCTTTGACTAAACATTGTTTGAATACATAGTTTATATAGTAGACAAGTTAAGGAACTCTTTAATTGGACTCTCATTTAACTTTTTTTTCATTTTGTCTGTAAAGATATCTTTAGTGACTAATTAGGTATTTTGAAATCCAGATATAAAATGTTTAATAGTTTGACCTTATTTTCATGTTCATAATTTCCTTTTTCATGTTCATTTGTTTGCAGTTCCCTTACTTATTAGAAATTTAATTTAAGAACTATGGAGTAGAGGAATTCTATTGTAAATGACCAGGGAAGGAAGGGATCATAGTTTCAATTGAGCAACTATTGATAAAAGTTTAAAAAAAAAAAAAAGTGAAGAGGGAGCAAGCTACTTACTGATTTTCCTAAAGCAATAATACAGCGTGAGTTTACCATAACACTCCTGAACTGTACACTTAGAAATGACTAAGATGGTCAGTTTTATGTTACATGTATTGTGTATTTTACCACAATTAAAAATTTAAAGGATTTTTAATGCAATATTAAAAAATAAAAGAGAGAAGGCAATTAGTATGAAGCCCACCGTATGCCAGAGGAAGCTTCAGTTGGTATTAGCTTTCTAGTGTTATACTCCCACATACCTTGCTGGAACCTTTGCCCCATGCTTCGGCAATCACAGCTTGTGACTTTAGAACAGAAATGGTTTCTCCTGATGGAACCATTGTGAGTAGGGAATAATTTGGAATACTGTATTCCATCATAGTTTGTGGGAACAGGGAGAAGGAGAAGAAATAAATGAAATGTATACTTAAGGTCTCACATTGGAACTTCAAATGTATTTTTCTGTGAATACTTCGGGCTTGGTGTTTAGTTTCCGTAGTACTTAAGTATTGTAATCTTCAAGTACACTGTGGATTAAATGCACTTTTGTGGGCTAATTTGGTGTCTTGGCTAGCATGTATTTCCATAGGTCAGTTTGTTTCTGAATTCTGAATAACTTATGGACCTGCTGTTAGAAGGCTAGAGACTCCATTTGCAGAAAATGGAATTAAAGTAATGAAGTTTATTCACAATGTGCTTTACCGTTTCCAAAATACTGTAGTATAACATGATTTATTCCTTGAAACACTGAAAAATTGAGTTGAATTCCTACTTAGCTTTTTCTTATTACTTTAGAACAGTTGAGAAATTTATTTAGATTCCCTTTCATTAAATCTGGAATTAATGATTTTATGTTAAGTTTGTATTGTAACATTCTTATCAATATAGATGATGCTAACCTGACTCATTAAAAAAATACTTCTATAAGAGCTTGAGATGAACATAACTATATTCTAAATAAACATTCCTTAAAGTACCTCTGGTTTTTTATAGAGATGGAAATCGTTGTCAATTATTACTTTATCCAAAATTAACATTTTTATCATTATTTGATTCCACTGTGGTTCTAGTTGGATATAAGTGGATTATGTTTGAAGGCATATTTCACTACTGACTTTAACTGTCTAAAATATTTCTGTACTGTTTTTCCCTTCTGATTAAGAGCATCCTGTTTTAGGTCAGGCCATAATGTTGTCATTTATTTAATTTAAAAAAATCTGGATTTGGTAAGGAGAAACTTCATTTGAACAGATTATTGCAAGAGGGTGGACTCTTTTGCAGTAAGAGAAAGGGAATGTTGCAAAGGATAGTGCTCTGGCCAGAAGATCTGCAAGCATCTCTTTAAATTTTAAATGATATTAATAATTAGAAAAAGTCTAGTTTTGGTATAATTTTTAGGAAAACAAATTAGGTATGATTTTTTTCATGATTTTTGTTGGTAATGATTTGGACCAATTTGTCTCTAGGCCAAACAGCAGTTGAATCTGCGTACACATATGGCTGATGAAAATAAAAATGAATATGCGGCACAGTTACAGAACTTTAATGGAGAACAACACAAACATTTCTACATAGTGATTCCTCAGATTTACAAGGTAAAGTTTAGATGTATAAAATTAATGTAGTTTTAGAGTTGGAAGAGCTGTTCTTCAAATGTGAAACTTAAATTTCAGGAATAAGCCAGAATGTTTCTATATTTATTAGTCATCAGGATTAGTGATACGAACTTCCTTTATGATTATAGATTTGAAAAGTAAATTTTTCCTAACTTTGAAATCACAAATTTTCCTGTAGATTTATTATTAGTGTAATAAACAGTCCACTAAAACAATGACATTTTCTAGATAAAGTTTAATACCATATCACTGAGCATTAGGACATAGGGGAGGATTCACTGGAATTGTACATTGTAATCTGCTTGACAAGAATTGGGATGTAGCTTTTTGACACTATACCAGAATCACTGGCATTATTCCATGAGGCAGAAATAAATCTTAGGAAATGGATTTGCTATCCCAGTTTTTGCCTGCTTGTCTTCCTAGCTGCCAGATCATAAATGTAATTCAGGCCATAAGTTTGCTTACAAATTCCACCCATTATCATTTGATGATAAACAGTTGCCAAACAGCCTGAGATAAAAACCCAGAATTTCTATGAGGGCTAAGTTATGTTACTGCTTTTTACAGAAAGACGAGAATTTAGAGAAGAGGGATTAAGTGAAATGGTGTTGAAAGTAATGTGAGAGAGCAGAGCTTATATCGAAAGAGTTGTGAGCCCAAATATATTCTTTTTCTTTCTAACCAAATTAGCAGTACAAAGGGAGCATAGTTAGATGTAGTGGGCTAGAGTGGCTATCATATTCCAGTCATTTAATCCAGAGTATCTAGCCTGCCAGTCCTCTCTCTGGGTGCTTTTCTAGGCTCTCCAGCTAAGCCTTCATGTTCTGGGGAGACCATAACTTGGAGATCAACCACTTTCTGTGTTTTGGGCTGATCCTTTTTTTTGGACCTTGCTATGGAGCAGTCTTGCCATTTTGTAATGCTGGGAGCAGTTCCTTTTGTGAAAATGTGGGTGTCAAAATAAACCCACAGACTTCGGGAAGCAATTAGAGAGGAAAAACTGGTATGAAGGCTATGTGAGTTTGGGGATTTGAGCAGTGTAGCTGCTTTCTAGGAGAAAGAAAGGCTTTGTAGCACTGGCAGATTTTAAATGTCAGAAATGCCATTAATTTATTGGCTTCACTTGTCACAGCATAATTCTTAGTGTCATGTGCCAGTGAATTTTTGAACTGTGGGGATTCCACTATATATACCATTTTCACCATATGGCTTCCCGTTTTTCATCTTGTGTCCCCAATCCTTTGACAGTCACTCTGAGCAGTAAGTAGATTTACTGGTAGGTCTGAGTACCTGTTGGTATTCAGTCAACTCTGGATCCTTAGTCCAGCCAGATCTTATGGAAATAGTCTGAACTAACTAAAGGGCTTAGAAATCTCAGATTTATATATGTTATAGTCAGTTGCTTAAAAGGGGGTGGGGAGAGCATCAGAATTCTCTTTTCAAGTGCAACTTTCCCTGGACACATACACAGCTGCTCTGACTGAAGAATGAAAGGTAGAGGTGGTAAGAGGTAGGGAGCTGGTAGCCTCTTAGTGGGTACCTTTAGAATACTTGAAAACCAGTGTCACCTGGTTTTAAGATGTGTTAAAAGGCTGGATATATTTTTTTTTTCTTTTGTTACAGAACAGGTCTCAAGTTTTAAGTATTTTAAGTTTGTAGCACTGGAAAAAGTATTAACAACAATGTAACTATTACTGTAGAATCCTTAATTTGGAGGTGGGGTTTACTTCAGCATGAAAAAATTCAGTATTCCCTGTTTAAAAAAATTTCTGATTATTAGCAACTACAAGAAATGGATGAACGAAGGACTATTAAACTCAGTGAGTGTTACAGAGGATTTGCAGACTCAGAACGCAAAGTTATTCCTATCATTTCAAAATGTTTGGAAGGAATGATTCTCGCCGCAAAATCAGTTGATGAAAGAAGAGTAAGTGCTATATGATTATATTTGAATAAGTGTATTTGGTTTAGGTATGCAGCTGGAGATGGTGAAATGAATTAGGAAAGGGGCAAAGTAATTGATGAGTACCTGATTCTAAATTATATTCTAAACACTATTTAGACCATTCTAAACACTAAAATTCTAGTTCTGAAAGGAAAGCGTTCTAATCTTTCTCGTTCCCTCACTAAATCTACTCTAAGTATAATGCAACCTGTGAACTGTAGGTTACAAACTGTATTATATTCTTACTCTAGTGAAAGTTAAGAGAAAGAAATAGATCTGGAGTTATTGTAGGAATTGCTTTTAATATAAGAGTTGGCACCTGAAGCATGGGTAGTGTATGAAGTAATGGCCCATGGGAAAAAGAGCAGAGGGCTTTAATAAGTAGAAGGAACAGCATAGCCCTGCTCCCCTTGAGGAAGTATATCCAGTCACATTCTGTCTTGATGAAGGTCTAGCAAGACTCTTGTACCTGGTCATTTCTCAGTAAATGTTGATTGGGTGACCAGATAGGATTGTTGGCAGAAACTGAGATTATGAAGAAAGAGTAAGAGAAGAGAACCAGTGTTTGGGGGTTACCAAATATGTATCACATATTTTAGTCTTCATAGCAAATTGGTATTATGTTAATTAGCATCCTTCCTGTAACCCATAGAATTCTAATTTAAATTTTAAAAATAAAAGGATTTTTGGGGCACCTGGGTGGCTCAGTAGGTTAAGCCTCTGCCTTTGGCTTAGGTTATGATCTCAGGGTCCTGGGATCGAGCCCTGCATCTTTCTGTCTTCTCAGCAGGGAGCCTGCTTCCCCCTCTCTCTCTCTGCCTACTTGTGATCTCTCTCTCTCTTTCTCTGTCAAATAAATAAATAAGTAAATAATCTTTTAAAAATTAAAAATAAAAGGATTTTGGGGGTGCCTGGGTGCGTCAGTTGGTTAAGCATCAGACTCTTGGTTTCGTTTCAGGGCTCAGGTCATGAGATTGGGGTCCTGGGATCAAGCCCCGTGGGGGTTCCCTCAGCCACCCCCCACCCCTGTGCTCAGTGGGGAGTCTGCTTGAAGATGCTTCCTTTGCCCCTCCCCCCACTTGCCTGCTTCCCCCTCCCCTCTCCAAAATAAATTAATAAATTTAAAAAAATAAAAGAAGTTTTGGGTTCTTTAATTGGGAATTCAGAGATTATGTTTACATTTCAGTATGGCTGGATACAAGAATACAAATATAGTTAAGTCCCTTCTCCTTTCTTATATTGGTAGGGGTAGCATTAATGACAAAACTGAAGTGTGATTTATGGATAACATTTGACTAAATGACAGGTAAAATGCACAATTAACAGAAATAGGCCACAAAAGAGAAGTGGTTAGGGTGTCAGTAGAACGTTGGGATCCTGGTAGGTTTGTCCAAAGACGATATATAGTAGTTATGTGAGTTTTAAAGTTTTAGGGAAATTATACTAAACTTCGTATTTTTAAAGTTGCTTTTTGTATTTAATACTGTTTGTGAGATCTTTCTCTGTTGCTCAGTTAACATGTCTTTAAGATACTTTGTTTATCCTTTCCCATTTGGATGAATGAAAGCCTTTCTACTTGTCTCTTACTCTACTTATTAGATGCCCTTTTCCTTTGAAACTTTTTAGAATTTCTACTTGAGTAGAACCTCTTCCTGTATTCCTTCTGTCAGATCTTTTTTATCAACTAACTTGTCCTCAGATGAATTTCAGTGGGTTGAAGTTATGAAATAAAAACATTCATGAATATTACAAATTTATAAAGTGTTAACTTGATTATAAATTAGTATTTTTATTGGGATTAAAATATTTAAGGTTTATTACTAATCCATAGGAACAAATTATTCACTTTAAACCTTTAATGATAACTATAGAATTCTTCCCTTTAAATTTTTATTTGTTGTTTTCTTGAGTAAAGTTTTGAAAGCTAATGGTATTAAAGATAAATGAAATGGTTTTAAAAACATGTTTCATATGTGTAGGACTCTCAAATGGTAGTAGACTCCTTCAAGTCTGGATTTGAACCTCCAGGAGACTTTCCATTTGAAGATTACAGTCAGCATATTTATAGAACCATTTCTGATGGGACTATCAGTGCATCCAAACAAGAAAGTGGGAAGATGGATGCCAAAACCACAGTAGGAAAGGCCAAGGGCAAGTTGTGGCTCTTTGGAAAGAAGCCAAAGGTAAAAGTCGTAAAATTCTTCTATGCTAATAATTTTATTTTAGTGTGTCATTTAAATCAGTGTAGGTGTTGATTGGATAATGGCTTACTATTAATAGAGAATAAGCATTTTTATTTGAATGATTCAGTTAACTTTTTACTTACTAGAAACAGATTTGTATCTAAATAGTAAAAATTATTTCTGGATTTAACATTTGAACACCACTTGATAAGTAAAAATATTAAATAGTTAATATCTCATGAGTTATATGCTTTTGAAATTTCACTTGTTCATAGTTTCAGTCAGAATTTCTAAGGAGTCTTTATGATCTAACTGTAAGACCACTAAAATTGCAGTTTCTCTATTAGAATGAATGGGTGACCATAGCAAAAATAAATGTCACATTAGGTTTTATAGACTATTCTAATAAAGTTATTTTTATCATCCAAGTAAATATTTAATGGGAAGGGCTCAGTGTTTGTGGTTATTGGAAGTTAAAAAGTCTGTAGTTTACTAAGAGATCCTCACTCTTAACTTCTTGTTGGAATCCATTTTTTGATGTGTTGTATATGTTGATAAGTCTAGCTCAACAGATGAGCAAATGGAATAGATGAGTGCTTAATCTTACCAATTTAGTGTTTATAACAGTGTCTATCTAGTTTGAGAATAGATATGTACTTTTAATCTGATATGCTCTTCTAAAGTACACATGATTGTAATTCATTTTTCTGCTCTTGACATAAGAATGTGCATAAATATAACTCAAATTATAATATACCTATAAATATCTTTAGAAATGCACTTAGAATTAATTCAATCATTATTCATGCTTTTAATAATATTTTCCAGGTGAGAAGTTGAGAGGTGAGACTTTTTTAAAAGTCAAATCAAAGTAGATGGAGCTTAGAAAAATAAGGACTACTGATTTTTTTTTAAATGAGGTGTAATGAGGATGAAATAGAAACAGTCTGAGAGAAAAACCACAAATGTAATGAAATTTGCCTATTTGTGATAATAGTTGCAATTTTAATATTTTAATAAACATTGCCTATTTAGATAACTTTACCTGTAGCTGCCACCTTTATCTCTGACAAGTACAGGTTAAGTATAACCAATTAGGTAGTGCTAATATTCTAGAAACCAGAAGAGAATTTTTTTATGTAGGTCATATTGCTCTAACATTATAATTTGTGTACTCTGTATTTTTAATGTCAGCTTGTAAAAAGTGATCAAATGAAATGGTACATTTTTTAAATTAAATTTGACTTTTTAAAATGACAGTTTTGGCAAAACTATGTTAATTCTCTTATTTTTATAGAAAACTTTGAGATTTATTTTGTGAAAAGTATGTTGCCAAAAATAGAATTTTCATTTAGGAAAAAACTATGCACATTTGGCTTATTGATTCCTTTCTTTATTTCCATATTAGCCACAGTCCCCACCCTTAACCCCTACTAGTTTATTCACATCCAGTACTCCTAATGGGTCCCAGTTTCTCACATTCTCCATTGAGCCCGTGCATTATTGTATGAATGAAATAAAAACAGGGAAGCCCAGAATTCCTTCTTTCAGAAGCCTCAAAAGAGGGGTAAGTTTAATAATGGGTTAAAATGCATGATGGCCTATTGTGTGTGTAGTGTGGCTTTTAATACTCTCCACCCTCATTATAAGGCTCTCTCCTGTAAATATGCAGTTTAAAAACACCACAGAATTAAGTATAGCTACCCTCAAGTTAAAAACAACTCCTCTTTATAACATTTGAAATGCTCAACCATAAAAGAATGGTATTATAAAGAGGGTGCTGGGTACAATCATATTAGCTATTTTTTTTGTTTATGTGAAATCATATGTCCACCATTGTCTTGTAATGTATTTACATTTTTAAGACTTTCAGTAATTTGTCACTGGAGTTACTCATGCAATAATTTGTCACTAATAATGACTTCTGCCAATTTATATTTTGTTGACAAAAAAATCACGTTCGATTTTAATTTGCCCTACTTTTAGAAGTATAAAAACAGTTTCCAGTACTTAATTAAGGAAAGGCATGTTAAATATTAGGATTGTAGATCAAAGTAAGTTAATACGTTAGTAAGTATTTTGTAAATTAAAAAGCCTATAAAAAAAATAAAAAATAAAAAGCCTATAAAATACTAGATGTTGAGTAATGTTTATGTGGAATTTGTGTTCTTGGACTAAACCAAAAGTACTTTTTACCAGAATTTTTTCTTTAAAAAAAAATTGGCCATCCTTTGATGTTTACTTAAAACTGAAGATATTCTCTATAAGTGAAAAATTTTAGAGTAGTAAAATGCAATATTAAACTATTTTTTATTTATTTTTTAAATTTTATTTTTTTTAGATTTTATTTAACAGAGAGAGAGAGACCACAAGTAGACAGAAAGTCAGGTAGAGGGAGAGGGGGAAGGAGGCTCCCCACTGAGCAGAGAGTCCGATGTGGGGCTTGAGACCATGACCTGAGCCGAAGGCAGAGGCTTTAACCCACTGAGCCACCCAGGCACCCCTAAACTATTTTTTAGCAACAGCTGTTATACAAGTGATAAATATTAGTGTTACTCCATTATGTCAGTGAAGCCAATTTCTCTTATTTATGTTTGATTTTAAGGTTGTGCTTATAATATTCATAGCTCACAATTTAGATATATTTATGAAATTTGAGCATTTGTTTGGACATATGAAAAACATAGGTTTGAAAGCCCACAGGTGAGAACTCTGAGTCTATCAGTGCCATAAGGAATCTAATCATTAGTGGTGATAAACTATAGTTGGGCTCTTGTTTTTGCTGCCCACTCTCCCCGACCCTGACCTTTCTCCTCCCTTTCTCTCTTCCTTCTTTGTTTTTGTGTCTTCTCTTTCCTTCTCTGTCTAGCCTGTCTGGTTTTAATACATTTTATAGTCTTTTCTACAAATTGCTTTAGTTGAGTTTCTCTTCTGGCCATATGTAGAGCAAGATATATTTGTTTAGGGCAGGATAACATTATTCTCTGCATTTTCATTAAAACAATATGACAAACTGAAGTGATTGTCAGTAATGCAGCAGATGTGTTCTAGTGTATGGTGTCCCTTTTTGGACTTCCTTTTTTCCTGTAATGTCATGAATATTTTTACATCTATCTTACTAATTCTGTGTGTGAATGATACAGGTAATTAATGACTTTCTGAAGTCTGTAGGAATGAGTCTGTATTATACTTACAAGCAGTATAGGTACCTGTATTCATTTTTAAAAACCCTTAACACTTCTTTGAAGGACTTTTAAGACATCATACTTGGGATTTCTGTTGATTGAGTTACGTGGGTAGAATTCCCATCTTTATTCTCTGTGATGATTTAGACTTAATTAAATTGTTACATAAATCTTACAAAATTACTATTTATAGCTATATCTTTGTACACACCAAGTCTATCAGACCCAGTTACAGAAATCTATACTGTATAGTTATAGAGATAGGAAATAAATATAGTTCTGTGAAAAAGTTTAGGAAGTTAAAACTGGGCTCTAGAGAAAGAAGTTTAAATATGTGACATCTTCATTTTTAAGGTAGAATTTTATAAGCTGTAGAACTTAAAAGTATCTGCTTAGCCATTATTTGTCTTATTTACACTTACTGCTTTAATTTTAAATATTAGTACATTGTTCTGGGGGGGGCCAGTTCCAGAAGGCCAAAATCTTCCTCCTCTTGTTACTAGTTTTCATACCAAGGGAAAAGCAACATGCAAGGTAGAAAATATGGCAGATAAATTAACTCTAGGGGATTAGAGGATAGAGCAGAAAACAAAGTTTATTATTATTGAGAAATTTTTCATTTTGGTATTTGGTAGTTTATCAGATTCTATTTCAAAATTAACCTGTAGAAATATTTTTCTGCCACTGAAGAATTTTCTCAATGTAGAAGAATTCAAAAAGAAGAGAAGCTTTAAAAAGCCAGATTTACATGTCAGTCCGTTAAGCTTACAAAGTAAGTCTTAAGGTTTCTTAAAGCTGAAGAGTTGTACCATTCAAATCAGAAACTCTTGTTTTGAACTATGTTTGCTACTTTGTTTATCCTAAATACCTACTTTTGGCTTTCCTAAAAAATTATAATTTCTTTTTTCTTTTTTTTCTTTCTTTCTTTCTTTTTTTTTAAAAAACCTAGTATGTGTAGTTCCTAATTTTTTTTTCCTTTTTTAAAATTTTTTATTTTTTTTTTAATTTTTTATTTTTTATAAACCTATATTTTTATCCCCAGGGGTACAGGTCTGTGAATCGCCAGGTTTACACACTTAACAGCACTCATCATAGCACATATCCTCCCCAATGTCCGTAACCCCACCGCCCTCTCTAGTTCCTAGTATTTTTAAGGGTATGAGAAATGTTACATTGGACTGATGTTTTTTGACCAGTAGACCTTTTCTGAGGGCTGGTGGTGTATAATTTCCTTCTGTGACATCAAGACCTAACCATTAGTGGTTAGGTGCACCATTACTTTGGTGCACACGTAAAATTAACTACTTCATAAAGAAACAAATAATTTTTACTCTGTAACTATTTGAGATTTCTGTGTAATCCTTTTTTGGAGGGGAAGATTTATCTAGCAATAGTAAGTCCATGTTTTCTATCTAAATTATTCATGATCTGAAAAACCTAAAGCATATTTGTAAGCTTTATTTATTCAGAATACAGTTATCAGGATTTTCCTATCTTTAAATGAAATACATATAATAATTATAATAGCCTGATTTCCTTTTTAGTTCCTTTGTGTATTAAGGTGTGGGGTTTTATGAAATTTTCTAGTTATAGGTACATGATAATTGTTTATGAGAGTAAGAGGGTATTTATGCATTGAACATGAGTCACTTAAAAAATATTTTGATGTATTTCTAATATTTTTACAAAGAACTTGTTTTTTGTATCTCCAAATCTAAGGTTATTGAACTATAAATTAATCTTCTAATTGATAAGAAACTAACTAAAAACTGAAACATTTGATACTTCAGTTATAATCATCTTAATGTTTTCTTTAAAACATTAATATAGAAACTGGAAAAATAATTTTTATTTCACTTAAATTTAGCTGGGGAAAATTATAACAGATAAATTCAAATACTTAACATATTTTGCTTCTTGTGTTCTGTATAATTTTGTATTAATAAAATTAAAGATTGTGAATATCTTTTTAAAATTTAATCCTTTTAATCTTTTTATCAGGAATTTTGTGATACCAAAATAAGTTGTGGTTTTGTTCCTTGAAACTACTGACAGTCTAAAGAATGTTAAGCTTAATTTGGAAAGATAATAATAAATGTCATCTTTCTTATCATCATAACCATCAGTATATATAGCTAATTCATTGGAGATAAGGGGTAGATATTTTTGTCAGTTATTTATTAATATTCAGTTTTTTTATGTGAAATTCTACCTGACATCCCCCACGTTTTCTAAAACATGATGATTTAGAAAATAGGGAAAAATAAATTTCAGAGGTTGCGAACCAAACACATTGAATGTGAAGATTAACTTTTTGAAGCTGTATTGCGTATTATGGGTCACAAGGGGTGCGTGTTTGTGTATGTGTGTGCGTGCGTTAGCGTGCACATGTGTGCACACGTGTTTACTGGGAACGCTTGATAGGTGCGATGCCAGTTGCTAACCCACATAATGTGGCATATGTGTGTGTGTGTGTGTGTGTGTGTGTACACACACACACACACACACACACACTAGTAGTATATATACTGTATGAGAGCATTCTGGCTATGTCATTTCATATTTTGAGAAATTATATCCAGTTTTCTAAAAATTGCCATTATATTTTTAGTGTTGCTTATTGAACATACGGATTTCAGAATAAAATTTGAAAAATAGAAACTTGATCTTCAAAGCAACATTTACCCCATATAGTTGTGTCTATTAGGAAATATGTATGGGAAACTTGAGTCTGGGTGACTCAGTTACTATTTTGATAATGTATTTTGATAATATAATTTTCTTAAAAAAACCCTTAAAACTAAAGTAGAAATGTTACCTTATCTACCCTTGACATATTTAAATTCAAAATTTTGAATTTTATTTGAACTAAATTTGGAATTTATTTGAAATTTATTTTGAACTATAGAAATTCCTGTGATGGTATTTTGTTTAATGCATTGGGAAGATCCTTTCTTTTTTTAATACTTCATATAAGATTTCTTTTAAATGGCCAATAGTTGATCTTTATATTTAGCTCTTCAGATATTAGTATTTTGAGAATAAAGAGCTATATAAGTAAATCTACTTATAGAAAAGATTATCTTTTAAAGAAGAAAATAATTACTAATCAAATGATTTCTGTTTTGGGTTTTAGTTGCATTTAGAAAATATCTGCCCATTATCATCAGTGTATTTTTTTTGCAAGTAATTTACTTTCCCCAACATGTGCTTTAAAATTGTTTTTCTGGCATAATTGTTTGGATTGTGAAATGTTCATGATTTATTTTAATACTGTAAAAAAAAAAGTATAAGTTATTGCATCTTCTGTATTATGATTTCATGTGAATAATTTGCCATTTCTTTCTGTTTTCCATTGAACTATTCAGTGGTCGGTGAAGATGGTAAGCCTTATGTGCTGATCTATATACTGTGCCAACATTAAATAATTTCAAAACTTTTTTTTTTTAATTCAAAATAAGTGGTAAGGTACAACCCCACATGTTCACTTTGTATGCGTCTTTTCTTTTTATAATTCATTCCATAGTCCAATATATGCCAGTATCTCTTGATGTCATAAAATTAAAAAATAATGTGATTAACTGTAATCAACCCATTACGTTCTTAAATGTTACTGAGTGGAGTCCTTGTCATGTTAACGGAGCGTAAAATTATAGTTAATTATTATTTTAAAGTTGTGTGGTAGAACAAAAGTTCATATTTTTACAGATGGAAAATTAAAAATAATTTTTCTTAACATCTTTTAAAAAGATTGTATAAATTTTTATTTCTAGTTTATCTTAAGAATCATTAGATTTTCAAAACAGAAAGAAAATTTCCTACTAATTTCATTAGAGAGTCCGTGCTTTCTTCTTCTGTACTACTGAATGGGAATAAAAGCACACATAACCTAAATTGTGTGTGTGTGTGTGTGTGTGTGTGTAGTGTATGTGTGTGATGGTCCTTTATACATTTCAAACACATTAATGGAACTACATTGTGAAGACCTAACCCCCAAATCTTCGCTTGCATAGTTTCTTATTTTTGGAAAATAGACCACTCTCTTTTAGACCACTTAATTTTGGACTTGTAGTCTGTCCTTTTAGAAATTAATTCCCTTGTAGTAGGAAAAGTTGTAAAATGCCTCAGAGGTCTTTATATCTATAGGAAGTAGCGTGTTTAGTTCTCATATTCTGTAAAGAACAGGTTATATTGTCAAAATGGGATATCAGAAATGCCTAAGTATCCACTGTTTAATAAATTTGAGAACAAGGTTTAATTAGGGGTAAGTAGAAATCTGGAAGGTTTACTTATAGGTAATTATGAGTTTATTGTAATACTACACAAAAACCACACTGAATTATATTTCTTCATTAAGTAGCTTTTCAGAATTCTTAAGAAATATTTTTACAAATAAAGATTATGAAGTTTTATCTTTGGCACATATATAATAGTTTTCAAAACCTGTACCTGAAATTAGGTTAAATCTGACAGCTTACATTAATAATTGACCGCTAAATTTAAAGGCACCTTCTTTAAGAAGTTCTCCCATTCATTTAGTTAGGTCAGATTTAGTTGATTGACAGATTCTTATTTCTGCTACCTGGTAGATTAAAGAACAAAAATTACTCAGACAAGATACTCTGCCTTTTTAAAGGCAAACTTGTTAAATATCCATAATGTATGGGCCACTTGGGGAAAATTCTGGAGATTCTGTTTAATTAAATGTTACCTTTGATCATGGCTCCATCCTAAAAGTGAGTTTTTTAAAAGTCAAGGAAGTATTCTTACAGATGGTGAAATAAAGCTACTTAGCATATGTTATATGCATAAGTGGCCTAAAGAGCAAGGATGCATTTCATTTCAACGATACTTGGAAAATTGAACTGGCATATTCCTAAAATCACCAAAAGAAAAATGTCATCAGTTTTTGGAGTGTATAAAAACTTAAGATGTAAATATGGATTTATAGTAAATGGAATCAGTAGTTGCTAATATTGGCTCTGTTGTGTAAGCTCTAATAAGACAAATAAGAGTGACATGATTAACACTTAAGATGAGAAAGACATAATTTGAATCAGAAGTTTACATCTAAATACTAGTACTTTTTCTTAAATAATAGTTTCTTGAATATTAAAACATTAAAAAATTATCAAACATCAAGCATCTTTCCTAAAGAATGATCCCATTTTTTTTGGATTATAACTTTCTTTCAGGAATAACTGAGGGATGTTACTAGGTTGTACAAAAGGATAATGAATATTTCCTTATTAGAATAATTTCTTATATTTCACACAGGGGATAGTTCTACCTTTTGTTTTTTAATAATCAGGTATGTTTTGGTTCTAAAGAGTGGCTTAATAAATGTAATTATTGAAAGATTATTCAGTATCAAAATATATTTCACCAATTAGATTATCTTCATGAGGTAAGTTGCTTATTTCTATAAACTTTTCATATTTGCAGTCAGCATTTGCAATATTTGATTTTGCAATGTGATGTTATCTATAAAACAATAATTTGTATAGGTGAGAAATGTTACGTGTTTCCATTTTTTTGTTGTTGCCGTAAGAAGGTTCATATGTATTTATTTTAACCGCCAAGACCTGAAAATAATCTGATAGTGGTCATTACAATTTTCTTCATCTGGTTACATTTTTACCTATTCTATTTTGTGACTTTATAAACTTACTGGAATTCAAGCTCTTTCTTCAGTACAGTTGTTTTAACATACATATCTGTTACAGTTTCTTAAAAAGAGTTGTTTGTGGGGCTAATTTGAAATTAAACTTAAAATTGATATGTATTTTTATTTTATAGTGAATATATTTAAAAAATAAAATGTCCTGAAGGTGTCTTTTATAATGATTTTCAGGGCCCAGCACTAGAAGATTTCAGTCATCTGCCACCAGAACAGAGACGTAAAAAGCTGCAGCAGCGCATCGATGAACTTAACCGAGAACTACAAAAAGAAGCAGACCAGAAGTATTTTCCATTAACTCTTTTCTACCGTATTATTCTTTAAGAGGTTGACTCTGAATGATGTATTTAAATGTGATGTATAAAAGGTTTAAAAATCATATATCCTAATTGAAATACCTTTTGAGGGAAAAGTAGGCTCCTAAACTTTGAAAAATTTTATGGTTGCCATGTCACAGGTAATAATGAAATGTTAGTTTCTTAGGTTGCAGCTTACCTCTTGGATGCCAGTAGTCTATATTTGTGCTTTCCCTAATATTGCAGTATAGTTTGAGGATTCCTTATCAAAATAGTTTCACCAGCACTAACCATCTCTTACACTTTGATACATTTCATTTTGCTTCGATATATACATTGAGTTCAGTCAAAACCTAAAGCTATAATAATTTTGTTTGCAGCAAATAATACTTGATTACTTACAGCTTCAGATTCATGGATTCGAAGCTGTAATTTTTTTTCAATTTTATATAAAGTTTCCTTTAGTTCTGTTTTGTTTTCATGAACAGATTTGTTATGATGAATAAAGGGTTATTAAGTGAATTGGTGCCTTACTATCTGCTTTTATACTGAAGAAAAAATTGGAGCTTAAACTATAACATGAGTGATTGAAGGTTTTTGGGTTGTTTTTGTTTTTTTGCAGCTCAGGCAGTTTCATTCCAGATTTTGTGTTTTGTTTTGTTTTTCTTGTTATTGGAGTATAGTTGACAAACAATGTCACTGCAGTTTCAGGTGTAGAAGTGATTTAAGTTTTGATCTTAAGAATTGTACATTGGGTATGATAGTATACTTAATTGTAAATTAAATATTATAATGTAGTCAATTCTCATTATTTATAGTAGTTATATTCTATAAAGTCACTGTGAATAGTGAAGTACAGGTTTAAGCTCCATTTAGCCTCTGGTCACATTTTTATCAATTATAACCTTGTTTTGTTTTGTTTTAAGATTTTATTTATTTGAGAAAGAATGAATGGGGGGGAGGGGGAGGAGGAGGGGGAGAGGGAAATCTCAAGCAGACTCCTGGCTGAGCATAGAGTCCAACACAGGGCTTGATCCCAGGACCCTGAGATCATGACCTGAGCTGAAATCAGAAGTCGGATGCTTAACCCACTGAGCCACTCAGCTGCCCAGATTATAACCCTGTTTTATATGTGCTTCTTTTTGAAGACACATAATTTAATATATACTGTACATTCATTAACTTGAACTCGGGCCCAATAGCACTGTAACTCATACATTAAAAAGCCTGTCTAACCACATGTATTTTCTCGATAAGGCACCTCACAGCCTTCTTCCACTTAGAAGCACTAGATAATACTTCACCACGCTTAAGGGCTTATTTTAAAAAGAAAAATGAACAAAGAGCACACAGTTAAAAAAAAACATGGCAGCACTAGATGGACAACAAAAAGGATACCTGTTCAGGGTGTCTAGAACTTAGGAAAGAAGGAAGACTGGAGATTTGAGTATCCTCTGAAGATAGTAAGAGTCAGTTATATCTCAGTAAAACTAGAAAAAAAAACAAGAGATCATTTTCAAAAATGAATGTAGGATGAGGTGAGAAGAAACGTCTGTCATTTTACGTAACATACATTTAGAGTTTGAACAGAAGTAGAGAAGAAGCCAGAGAGGGAGATGAGATAGTAGAGGTGAGAAGGGAAAAAAAGATGGAACCTCCAGGAAATCAAGGTGGAAAAGATTATTAGAGTGTTGGTCAATAATGTCAGATGTTAGAGGGAGTCACAGAGTGCTGATTGAGGTATAACTGGCAGTGATATGATTAGAGAAATGAAGAGATGAATGAACTAGGAGAGGGACAGGTGAAAGATGGTGTTCCTATTTCTAGCATAGTTGAGTGGGAGGACAAAGATGCTGTGATTTAAGATGAGGCACACTGAGGAATGTATGACTGCATGGGGATATAATGAATTTGATTTCGGAAGCGAATTTAAGAATATTGAAAAATATTTTTCCAGGCCTTAATTTAACCTATATATGTACAAAGACATATATAATATATATATATACATACACACACAATATACAAATATACAGTATGTATTTATACTATTTATAAAATCTTATAAATGAGAAGCAAGAAATTAGAAATCTATTTTTTTATTCCAAATATTTGAAAAGACAGTCTCCATAAATTACTTACTCTGTATACATTATCATCTTTATGCAGGTTATCTTTAGCTGGTAATGTTTGACTAAATTTAAAGAGATGGGACTCTTAAGGCTATGTGAGAGTCACCAGAATCATTCCAGGTATGTTTACCTGGAAAGACACGAAGTGAATATTCTGTGACTTCCTTCCCATTTCCAGAGAAGCACTCAACAAAATGAAAGATGTGTATGAGAAAAATCCACAAATGGGGGATCCAGGGAGTTTGCAGCCTAAATTAGCAGAGACCATGAATAACATTGACCGCCTACGAATGGAAATCCATAAGAATGAGGTAGGTTCGTTTTGCAGTTGTCTAAGGTAAAATCATTCTTATAAACTTCATTATGATAGGTTGGTTTTTGCTACAATTTCATCTTCAAATTTTTATTTAATTTTAAGGTGTATGGTCTAAAAGGGATCATTATAGTATATAATCTTTAGAATTAGTTCCTCATTCAAGTTTTTCTTAATTAAAACTGTAAAACTAAACCTGCTTTTCTTATCAGCTGTAAAGTTGGTCATTAATCAAACCAGAATAAAGGTTTACCTTCTCTAAGAAATAGGTAATTATAAAAACTTAAAGCACATTTGAAATGTAGACTATCTTGGGAACTTTTAAAAATATTTTTTGAGCTAAGTTTTACTTGTTTTTTTTTCCCTAAGGCTTGGCTCTCTGAAGTTGAAGGCAAAACAGGTGGGAGAGGAGACAGAAGACATAGCAGTGACATAAATCATCTTGTAACACAGGGACGAGAAAGGTCACTTTTTGCATGTTATGTGTATTTCTTCTTTTCCCTCAAATTTTTCTCACCTTTTTGTCCTAAAATTCATAGAGTTCTTCCCTGATTTAATAGGTTTGGTTTTTAATAACATTAGTTTTATGAACCTAAATGACTTTCTGTTTCTTCACAGTACTACAGGTAAAATATGAAATTTCCTATTAATGGTCTGTATTAGATTGTCATGCATCAAAAACAGAGGTAGGAACAGAAAATTTGTGGAGCTACAGTCTGGAGGCATGGGCTCCTCTGACCTGGGAATATTCCAAGGTTTAGATGGAGTTGGGTGGCGTATGCCAAAGAAAAACTTAACTGTTAAATTGCTCAAAGTTTTGTGAAGGAAAAAAAACCTGTATTGTTAGTTTGAATCACAGCTTCCAAAAGGCATTTTGCTAAGTTTCCATGTTTTTATACCATTTGTGACATTTCCCCTGCTGTGTATATGTCTCCCCCCCCCCCCCTCCACTAACATCCAACAAATTAGGATTCTCCTTAGAATTTGAGAGATCTAGTATCAAATTTTGGCTTACTACTTAATTACAGTGTAATTTGAACAAGTTCGTTTTTAATAATCTCTGAGTCTGCTTCTTAAAATATAAAATAGAGATTAAAATACCTATCATACAGGGTTATTAGTAATAAATGAAATAATGTACATAAAGCACCTCATAGTAAAATACCTGGGAATAGTATGTGCTTGATAAATTTTAGTTCTACCTTCTCTTTTCTTATGTTATCACTTTTGAAAGAGTACCTATCTTCAGTATCTCAAGAGATACTTACAAATATATCGGTTTTTGTTACTAGGTAAAACCTAGATTAAAGTAATATAATCTCTAGTTTGTGTTATTTAAGAACATGCCTTCCAAAGTGCTTTTAATTTCTATTCGTACAGATTTTCCCATTACCTTATTCAGTCATTTGATTCTTTAGCAAAATTATTAACACTTTTCTCTTTTTAAAAAAAAATTTAAGAAAAAAATACCTTTGAATTACCTGTTCTTTTGAATTTTCTGAGTTTTAGTAACTTCATTGTTGGCATGATTAATTGGAAGTTAACTTTATTAGGAGTCTTTTTGCTTTCAGGGACAGAATAAATACCCATATTGGCTTAAACTAAAAAGGGATTTTATTGGCTTGCTTTAGGGAGAGCTGGATCTAGGAACTCAGATGATAGGACTGTTTCTCTCTACCTTACAGTTCTGCCTTCTACTATGTTGGCTCCATTTGAAGGTTTCATATGATGAGCTTCCAAAGTTTGGGGCTCATATTCCTCCAGGTTCAAGTCCAGTAGAGAAGGCAGGGAGGGAGCTTCTCTTCAGTCCTAAAGAAAAGTCTCTGGGGTCTGTTCTACCTGATCGGGTTATAAGCCTCCTCATGAACTGTTCACTCTGACCATACACGTGCTGTGCTGAGACAGGCCCTTTGCAGTCAGGACAAAGCTCTGCCTGAAGCCTGGGAACTGAACATGGGTCTGTATAGGTCCCCTATGAAATTTTAGGGTTCTTTTGCCAAAAGAGGAGGTGATAAATCTGCGGTGATGAAAGACAAGTGTCCCCTCCATTTCTCCCATTTTATCTCTGGACCCAGTGATAGTGAGACATACTTATTGAATGCATGCCATATGCCTAGAACATTGTAATTTTTTAATTTCAGGAAATTCAACAAAGAAGCATTTTGTATTACCAGCAATTTATGTATATCATCAAGATTGAAGAAATTAAAGGCTTAATTTGAAACCGTGTCGTTGATATTTGTTCTCTGAATTGATCTGAGGAATTCAACTTGTAGATAGCATAAAAAGTTCCCATGTTTGTGATATTTGATGAGGTATACTTTTATGTTTTATAGTCCCGAGGGAAGTTACACTGATGATGCAAACCAAGAAGTCCGTGGACCAACTCAACAACATGGTCACCACAATGAGTTTGATGATGAATTTGAAGATGACGATCCTTTGCCTGCTATTGGACATTGCAAAGCTATCTACCCTTTTGATGGTATGATTTTCTGTTGTGTTTGATAAAAACTGGTTCCTTAAAGTCTACATACATTGAATCATGCACTTTAGTGTTCTTAGTTATATAGTTCATTGTCAGCAAATTGTAATCCCAGCTCATTAGTATGAATATTTTTGTTTTAACTATATTACAAATAGAGGTTTTTCTTCGGTACGTGACACTGGAAGAAAATTACTTGTGTTATCAGCATCCTAGTACAGATTTCATTTATCAGCTTTGGTCGATAACAGAATTTAATTTCCCCTAGAGATCTTAATAATACTACATGTACTCATCACAGTTGAAGCAGCTTGAGCATGTAGCTCAACCTAGGAAGTAAAAGGCTAACAGATGCCACTTTAATCTCTTCCTTGTAACTTGCTATCATTGAGAGACTGGTACAAGGCACATGGCATAACTGAATGTCCTTATTATATTCAGACCCTGTAGGCTGTATTTTCAAGTGAGAGAATGAGAGAATATGGTCGCTTCTGACTATGCCGTCCTTCCCTTCTGATGGTTGGAGAACAGTCCCTGTGAGGGAAGGAAGACACTGTGGTTCTCTTTTGGAGATTTTTTTGTTGCCCTTCCCTCTCTTGGGACTGTGAAAAATCCTTTTCCTAAATTCACAGAGGAACAGAGTAACACTTCCATAATCATTTGTTACAAAGTGGCATATGATTTAAGGTCCTTCCCCACCCATCCATTGTATTGATTTTAAAGTTGAATAAAGTTCTTAGTTATTCCTTATTCTGAGAAAGTAGTATTAAATAAGTTCTTGCTCTAACATTACCTGGAGAATTTAGCATATGTTAAATGAAGATTCATTAGTGAAAACTGTTATTGCTAATCTGGTTGGAAGTGGTTGGTAGTGGAGAAGAAGGAGAGCCCTGAGTCTGAGAAGATTTCGAAGAAAGTTCATGCTTTGTGGCTATGACTATTCTGCCTCCACCATTAGCGGAGTTGAACCTGTGTTTTTCTCTATTCCCTCTCCAAACTATATTCTTTTCTTATTTCTTCCCACCTTCCAGTAGTATTTTCCTGATCCACACCTCATGAATTTTCTAGATAGCAACGTCACTCAAATTTGTGAAAGGAGGGGCACCTGGGTGGCTCAGTTGTCAAGCGTCTGCTTTGGCTCAGGTCATGACCCTGGGGTGCTGAATCGATCCCCGCATCAGGCTCCCTGCTCAGTGGGAAGTCTGCTTCTCCCTCTCCACTCCCCACTGCTTGTATTCCCTCTCTTGCTGCCTTTTTCTGTCTTTTTCTCTTTTTCTGTCAAATAAATAAAATCTTAAAAAAAAAAAGCAAACTGGGGAAAGGAATTGAAGTAGTGAAATAAGAGTATCCTGTCAAAAACACGTGTAATGTAGCTAAGATACTTCATCTGCTGCATGGGGGGGGGTGGTGATATCAATGCCAATTTCCCAGGGCTATTGTGCATTTCCAGTGACAATGTTTGTGAAAGTGTTGGTTAAACTAAAGCATCATAAAGCTGTTGCTAATGAGAGTTAGTGGGCTCTTGGTTCCAGGTACATTGAAATCTAGTAGGTTTTCATGTTGTTTTGTGTATTTGTAACTTTTATTTGAAGTTATTAATTATGCTTGTGCTATGAAAACTCTCATTTAGGACATAATGAAGGTACCCTGGCAATGAAAGAAGGTGAAGTTCTATACATAATTGAGGAAGACAAAGGTGATGGATGGACAAGAGCTCGGAGACAGAATGGTGAAGAAGGCTACGTTCCCACATCATACATAGATGTAACTCTAGAGAAAAACAGTAAAGGTGCAGTAACTTACATCTAAACTAACCAGGCAGTTTTGTGATGTGTATGACATAGGAACGATAACATAAAACAAAAACACATTCAATAGGTGGGAAAACGAGAAAACTTAAAGGCATCCAAGATACATTGTTCACTATGTGAGCTGAGTGTAGGCTCGATCTTAAAGATGTGAATATTATTACCACAAGAAACTGTTCTCATGATGTTTTACCATTTAAGTGATGTTGGTGTGAAACTTTATTGATGTAAAGCTTTATTGGTGTAAAGCCTTTTGCTTTATGTCCTGCTTAAGTCTCTGTGGAAGATTTGTGTTTTTCTGCCTTATAAATCATAGAATTTGATCTGTTGGGCAGGAATCCAGATATAGGAAGCCCTCCTCCCCCAACACACACTTTGCTTCAGAAAACAGAGTGACTGTAAGTGAATTCAAATAAGTAAAACTGCTCTGAAAGCTAACTCCCAAAAGAGTGGTTTGGCCTAGGAGTTTGAATTTTTGTAGCTGCAGTTTCCAGGAAGAAAAGTAATAGTTGGCTAATTGAAAAAATCAATACAGTCATTTTAGTTTTTCTCCCTATTCTTAGCTTTGGTTTCTTAAAGGAAGAAAACAAACACCTTGAACATAAATCTATTTTAGTTGTAGGCTAATCAAGAGACCTATAAAAGAAATCAACCTGGTCTCTGTCTTATGTGAATAAAATGGAGTTTTTTTGAGACCTGAAAATATTTTCATCTAGTATACTAATAATTTTCAATAATGTACAGTCTTCCTTCCAGATTAACACTTATAGTTTTTCATCTTGAAAAATGTCTTTTGGGAAATACCACTTTTGTGATGATTTAGCAATTATACATAGGAAAATAGATTCTAAATAAACTGAGAGAAAATCTTGAATGGAAGGAAGAGTACTGGCAAATTTGTACTTTGAAAAGAAAAACCTTTTTTGACTAACTGGGTTGTAGCACTTTATCTGTACCACTGTTTAGGTAGGACATTTCCTCATTTTAGCTCAATCATCAATTCAAGATTATTTTTTCCAATTAATTTTAACAAGCATTTGTTGGAAAATGCTGTATAATTAAGGATTGTGCAGTGCTGGTCATGTGGGGAAGTAAAGCGAAGAAGCAATTAAGAGACTGGTCCTTAATTTTGCTCACGTCCAGATTTTTCTGGTGTTTTCACATAGCTGACTATTAAAATGATTTTAGACATTTGGGACAGACACTTTAAACTGAATACCCCTTTTGGTCTTACCAAAGGTCTTCAGTAATTGTTCTTTTTTTTTTCCTCCTGGACTACAGGTTCCTGAAGAGGGTTTCTGAGGAAATGGGCAAGATGTTGAAGGAGGTTACATGCAGCTGCTTTTAGGGGGAGGGTATTAAGTTGTCTAGCTCAGAGAGTGAGAGAAGCAAGTTGCATGAATGCATGCAGACATTTTTTTTTTTTTTTTTTACTAACTTCATTATCATTTCCATACATTGTTTTAAAGAATCATTGTTAATACCAGTCCTTAAATTCCTCATTCACAGTTATTCACATAAAGGGAAAAAAGCCCAAAATGGCCAACTTTTTTTCCATTTCTTTTACTGATATTTAAGTCAGAAGAAACATAGAGCTGTCATGAAATTTGTCTTACATTTGGCTGTCCCAACAGGACCGTATGTCCCAGCTCTGTTTTAATTGGCCTTTAGACCCATTGTTTTTTAGACCCCTTGCCATTTGTCAGTGTCTGCCTGCGCCACCTCTGTGCTTGCTTAACATCCTGTTGCATGTCTAGAGCAATTGGGCTAGAGTTTTCAGGCATGTCTTTATAATCCCTTGTTCTTGTCAAAGTCTTTGTTTTGTTTTACATTTTTAGTGCAAGTCACTTTGTCAGACATCTCCAGCACTAATGTTTCCATCCTAGTATTCGTGTACCCTGCTATAACTTCCCAACTGCAAACATTCCAGTTTTGGCATTATGAAGAAGTAGTTTGTGAACCTGAAGTATTTATGATAAGAAAAAGAAAACATCTCTGCTCTAGCCTACAGCCCAGTTGAAAGAACTCTGAAACGTAATACATCTTCACCTCAGTCTGAGAAGAATCTATAGTCAGCACTGAGATCCTGGCATAATAAACACAAGATACTCACCACCTCAAGACAAAGGACTGTTGTCAGAAGTCAGCTGCTTCCATTCAAATGCTGCCTTAAACTAGAGTGCCTATCTGTTGATTGCCAACACTACCACTACAGTATCCCACAAAGGGCTTTATGTGTCAGCTCAGTGCGACCTCCTTTAACTCCGCAGCGCCGCTGCGGATGCCGACCTAGCCTTGGTAGGTGGCTTTTAGAGCTCTACCATGTTTGATGGTGCATCTTCAAATTTATGCATCAAGCTAAAGACATGTCCAAGTCCATTTTACTTTACTCAGTGTTTTTATGAGAAGTTTTATGGACGCCCCCATTGTGTTTTAATTTGGGGTGACCACATTCTTATTTGATTATTACAACGATAGTCTGTTTCCAAGTGATGCTTTTGTTGAACCAGATAAAATTTAGTGAAACTTTGTAATGACCTATGTGCACTTTTACTTGTAAAATGGAAATTTCTGTATGTTTATACTTGTAAATATAATTGTCCTTAGTGCCCCTGTTGCTCATGTTGTCCTGCCCCACATTTGTGATTCTGTTAATGACTTGTATCTTAACGAATTTCTTAGTGGTGTTTAACAGGGAGATGGGCATGGGTTGGGGGGTTGGTATTTGTACCACAGAAGCTTCATTAATTTTGTTTGTTACTGTTTTGAGGGAAGAAAGAACGTGAAATGGTCTGTGTATTATTGGATTTTAAGCAATATTTTAGAAGCTGTGTGACTGCTTTAATAATTTTTTCCCCAGTGTTATTTGAATTGTACTACCAGTTATACTAAAGCTGAATGAAAATTGTGTGAAAGTTAATGCCTTCATAAGATCAAGTACACCCCTGTTACACAGCTGACATATAGTGTATTACCTTTGAGGCTAGTAAACTATATAGCTTAGACTTTGAATCTCTTTACAGGGTTATTTATATAATGTGACATTATTCAGTACTGACAGACTACATAAAGTAGTTTTAAAATCTAGTGCTATTTTTATTTTAAAGGTTAGCTGTGAGGAGGAAATGTGATCTGGCTGTGTTTGTCCTCTGTACAAAGCCTGAAGTGCTTGTGTTTTTTTGGCTGACAGCCACAGAGGGCAAAGTTTAAGGCTTTCTTGTAAGGACTAACTGTTCTTTTCAAGCTACTGTTTGTTTTTCTCAAAGCAGGATTTGCTTCCGTAGGAGGCAAGGTCCTTCACGTGGAATAGTGCAACCTATACATGGGTTATTACAATAGGACAGACATTTGTATTTATACAATTTAAGTCATTCTTAAATCATTCTTAAATTTTGAACATGTGAATTGTCCAAAAAATCTTTAATTTTTCAGTAATTTTTACTCTTTTTGTGCACATGTTGATTTAATGGTAAATGCTTTGTTTAAGATTGTGTTCTCTGTTGAGAATATTTTCACAGAATAAAACAATCTTTTCATGGTCAGTTTAAGGTGTGTAGTGTGTTATCTCTTAATCCTATGTGAACTAAGGAGATTTAATGATTTTGTTCTTTGTTGTGCTGAATTCCTGATGATACAAAGTAGATGACAAGTTCCAGAAGTGGAAGTATCTGTTGGGTGACATTTTTTGCAAAGCAGTTTTGGAAATTTTATTCTAGTTTTAGTTTCTTTCAAGCTTTCCTAAAGGTAAGAAAAACTGTTTCTTTAGAGTAATTTTAAATTGAGTGTAATAATTTGGATCTTTTAATCTCTATTTTACCATAGCTATGTTGCACAGACTTTCCTTTTACACCATCTTATCCTCTGCATCCATAAAAAGTGTCACTGTACCAAAGACTGATCTATCCACATGCTGGTCAGTATTTACTGTGCTTCTCCTTGAATTCCTGGTCAGAGAGCACCTATATCTTCCCGGCATTTCAAAGCATGGGAAGGCAATGTTTGTCACAGTAGTGTCATATCTGACATTTTAGGAAGTCTTAATTTCAGAAGGCTCAGCTTTTTAAAAGGGGAAATGTGAAACCTAACTATTATCTTCTAGAAACCCCAGAAAATACTAAAGCTCTGGGTTGATCCTGAACAATAACGGGTTGTAATTGTTGTGATTAGAATTTAGAGATCCATGCCGAGTTAGGAAGTATGGACACATACAAAATAGCAGGAAAACGGTGTCAACAACAAAAATTCAAAACAATGAGAAGGGCTTTTAAACTATCTGAATTGAGATCAAGGAAGTCAAATCCTACTTGCTAGGGAAAGATAACATTCTTATAACAATATGAACAAGAGAGAAAGGATCTCCAGACTTGTTGAAAAGGATAGATTTTCTTTGCGAGAAGGTATTCATTTAGATGAAAAAATATTAAAGAAACACCAAACCTATTTCAATGAACTCATAAACCTGGGGCCAAATATATTCTCAAGTATAGTTACTGTGAATAAGAAACTGTTGGAAATTTAAGAGATGCCGAAAGATTAGGGGTGGGAAAATACAAAATGTGAACAGTAAACTCTGGGAAGTTTGACAGGTCTTAAAAGTACTGGGCAATTTTGTCGACATTTAGAAGAAAATGTAATGGGCAACTGACCTAAATCCTAAGAAAAAGACACATCAAATTAGCCTCATTCCTTTCTTTAGATACAGTTGGGAAACTCGAGATAAATGTATTTATTTCAGCACAATTTCAGGACTTACCAGGATTTCTTACTCATTTTTGTAAGATGGTGATAGCATTGTTGGAGAAAATGGGAGCTTGCAACGAGCTGATACGGTAAACCCAGAATGTCAACCCAGAGGAAAATTTCTTGTGGAAAATACGTGTATGTTATGAACCATACAGTATAAATGTAAGTGTATCACCCAATTTAAATAGAAAATTACCATTTTCCTTTCCATGAAGGATAACCACTATACCGAATTTCTTAGTTTTTGTTTTCTCAGTTTCTCTAAATGTTACCACAAGAGTATTTTTTCCTAAACCTGATTAGCGTTCCGTGTTTCTGAGTAAAGAAGTTGTCATACTCTATATGTGCAGGCCTGATATTGAACCAGTGCACACCGATACGACCATGGTTAATATTAATACTGAAATATTTCCATACCAATTGGTAAATGGTAATTCCAGAAACTAGTAAAACCAAGTTCCAGTACATGTGGTTTCTCAGAAACCACATATGATACTTTGTGATGTATTTCAGTTTTGAGCAATGAGGACAAAGGTAAAGGAATTGCTATATATTTACTATTATGTCAGGTTTGGGGAAATCTTTGTAAGCCCTTGAGTGGAAGAGGAACCTGGGCAGCCAAGCTGAAGAAGAACTCTGTTCATCCAAAGAAATGGCTCATCCTGCTCAAGGGGAGGTGTCTAAGCTCTGGTAGCAGCTGGGAAGATTGGGAGTGTGGGTAGGCATAAGTGTTAGGGACATAGCCCTTTGTGGTGGAGGGTGACCTGCCTTGTGCACTGAAGAGCTGTGAGGAGAGTGACTGTACCAGGATTCTTAAGTCCAAAAGAGAGCGCTCTCCCCAGGTGATAGCACAACTCCTGCTCTTTTCTACTCCCTCTTCCCTTGCCTCGTCTCCAGATAGGAGTATCGTTGTTTGCCCTCTTCATCTCCACTGGTTTACACTCACTGGCCTGACCAAGCTGCTCTGTCCCAGGGCCAGCAGAAGCTCTGGCAGACTTGCCTAGTTTTATATTCTCTTTGCTATCCCCTTCTTTCTTTGTCCTAAATCATAACTGGCATCTGACCAATCATTGGTTCTTTCTGGTTTGGCCAATATGGGAACCAGTTTGGGTGTGAAATGAGACAGACCTAACATACAAATTCCCAGTTCATCCCAGATCATCAATCCCCATCCAACCAGTACTCCCCCACCCCCCATTCTTTCCTCTAGCTTCGAGCTCCTACCACTGGTTCTTGGCATATAGCCAGCACCCAGATGGTGCTATCCTGTCCAATGAGGTAAGAGGTGGATCAGCAGCATGTCCCTTCTCTTTAGGTGCCAAACAGCACATTAGTAAATTAAGGACTATCAGTTGAATGGGGGATGTAACTGAAAGAGTTTGCAGCCTTTTATCAAATAGGATATCATTTAGCTGGTGAGAGGCATGTTAAACAAAAAATTACATCAGCCCAGCTGTTCAAATTTGGAAATTTGATTTAATTTGGAAATTATTAGTGGTTGCTGAATGTGCTACTTTCATCACTTTAGATTTAAGTTTTATTGTGTAGTTTATTTAAAGGATAAAGGATTATTTTACTAGAGTTGCACATTGATGTGTATGAACTTATTAGTTCATGTGATTTCTATATTATTAACATTCTACTTTTAAATATTTTGAATACTGCGTGGTATCTTCTGAGACTTGCTTTTTCACTCAACGCTCTTAAGATTTATTCATGTTTATGTATAGTTCATTTTAGTATGTATAGTATCCCATTACATAAATACACAATGTATCCATCTTCCTGTTGATGGATATGTGTGCTTTTTCCTCATTCTTGTGTTGCTATGTACATCCATCCATATGCATGTTTACTGATAACAGAAGTTCTGTGTTGCTAGTTTGTGGGCTATATTTATCTTCAGTTTTTAAAAAATGACACCTTTTCCTTCAGAGTGATTGTAACAGTTTTACACACCTACAACTTGTGTATGAGTTACTTACGCTCCACAACCTGGCAACACTTCGGAGTTAGTCTTTTCCAATTTTTGTCAGTTCAGTGAATGAAAATGGCCTTTCATTGTAGTCTTATTTGCTTTCCCTGTGTATTGATGAAATTGAAAATCTTTTGTGTTTCCTTTTCTGTGAAAAGCCAATTTATATCTTTTGCCCTTTTTTTGTTGTTGATTGTCTTTCTATATTCATGGGAATTCTTCATGCATTAAGTGTGCTAATTATCTTGCTATGTAGCATAGCTGGTGACTGGCTTAGTTTCTAAGAAGGTTGCAGTCAAGGTGTTGGTCAAGGTTGCAATCATCTCGAGGCTTTATGTGGACCTGGGGGGTCCACTTGCAGGATCATTCACATGATTGTTGGCAGGTCTCAGGACTTTGTCATGTGGACGTCTTCATAGGGATGCTCAGAACATGGCATCTTGCTTCCCTCAGTGAGGTATCTGTAAGAGAAAAAACTCAAGACAGGGGCGTAGTTTTTATAACCGAATCTCAGACATAATCTACCATGACTTCTGCCATATGTACTTGGTGATGCAAAACAAACCTGGTGCAATGTAGAAGGGGACAACGGGAGGGTGTGAGTATTAGGTGGCAGGGAACAGACGTAGCCAATGTTGGAGGCTGCATTTGTAATATGATATCCTTTGATGAATAGAAGTTTGTTTTAATGTAGACTAATCTTTTATAGTTAATGCTCTTTCTGTCTAGTTTAAAAAATTCTTCCTTGATTCAAAGTAAAAAGTAAAAAATTCTGGATTTCCTTCTAAATGTTTTATGGTTTTGCCTTTCACATGGAAGCTCTTAATTCATCTAGATTTTATTTTAGTTTATGATAGGAGACAAGGGGCCATTTTCCTCCCCTTTTCATTTGCTTAACCAATTGTCCAAGAGTTATTTATTTAAAAAGTTACCCTTTCCCCCACTGATTGCCAATGTTACTTCTGTCATATCAAATTTCCAGTGATAATTTAATTACTGTAGCTTAATAATGAACTTTTATATCTAGTAGAACAGATTTCCCCCATCCCTACATCTTACCTTCCTATGATGGTCTTGACTATTTTTAGCCATGTAAATTTTAGGAAAACCTTATCAAGTTAGCTTGAACAATCCTGTTGGATGTTAGGATTGCATTGAGTTTGTAGATCATTTTAAGAAGTGGTATCTCTGATACCAAGTTTTAAAATCTAGGAACATGATGTTCCTATTTATTTTTCTGAAGTGTTTTTCAGATTTTTAAAGTTTAAAAATTTCTTCAACTCTTGTACATCTTTTGAAAACATTCCTAAGGTAACACATTTTTATGAATATTTTAACACATTGTTATAAAATACACAGAAATGCATGAAACGTAAATGTACACTTTGTTACTATAAAATCAACAGTTGAGTCAAGAAATAAAGCATTACCAGCACTTCAGACACATACTGCATCCCCCTAATCACACCCTGTTCCCTTATAATTCTCCTAACCTTTTTTTTTTTAAGATTTTATTTATTTATTTATTTGACAGAGATCACAAGTAGGTAGAGAGGCAGGCAGAGAGGAGGAAGCAGGCTCCCTGCTGAGCACAGAGCCCGATGAAGGGCTCAATCCCAGGACCCTGGGATCATAACCTGACCCGAAGGCAGAGGCTTTAACCCACTGAGCCACCCAGGCGCCCCTCTCCTTACCTTTTTATATGGACTTCAAGTTTTTATGTGTTTCTGTATTTTGTTTCTTATAAAGAGTGTAGGTTTTATTTTTTATTTTGGGGGGAGAGAGAAAATGCAAGGAGGGATAGAGGGAGACAGAATCTTAAGGAGGCTCCATGCCCAGCATGGAGCCCAATGTGCGGCTTGATCTTAAAACCTGAGATCATAACCTGAATTGAAATCAACAGTTGGACGCTTAATCCACTTAGCCACCCAGGTGCCCCAGATTGTTTTGTTTTAAATCTAGATCGCTGTCTCTGACTTCTCACTGGCAGATTGAGTCTGTTTGTATTTACAGTGATTATTGATAACTTTGGAGTTTTTTCTGACATCTCTGTCAGATGTCATTCATCTGCTATTCATCTCACTTTACTGTCTTTTTGCATTCTTGTTTTCTCCATTTTTTCCTCTTCTAGTTTGAAACTTTGATTTTGTTCTTACAGCATTTACCCTTTACATTTTACAACTTAAAGCTAATTAGTATCTTTAATCCCCCTACTGATTAGAAGAAAACACTTTATCAGAACTCTAGTAACCGATCACCCCAATCCTAGTTTGTGCTACTGTTTTGATTGCCTTTTTAACTTCACACAGTAGACACAATATTGTCTCGATATACCTAGAAGATTACCCATTTCACTGCTCAATAATCCTTAAGTCTCTGCCCTTTCTTCTGATGCGATGTTTTGGGTCATTCTGTTGTGGTCTTTTAAATCTTTTCATCTATGTCTTCTACTTTTCCTCTCCTTGTCTCTGTGAGTTCATTAAAGCTTCAGTTGGATCTAGTCTTCTGGGTTTTTGCTGTTTGTTTTTTGTTTGGAGACAGTATGATCATGGTTGGGGTGGCAAATAGAGAATCTCAAGGAGGATCCATACCCAGTGTGGAGCCTGAGGCGGGCCTTCATCCCATGACCCTGAGATGACCTGAGCTGAAAGAATCAGACTTAACCCACTGAACCACCCACGTGCCCCAAGATCTAATCTTCTGTTTCATATTAACATCCATTGATTTTTTTTTTTAGTTTACTATACATTTCTAAAGGATCTACCAAGTTTCTCTTAAAATGTAATAGATTTTTTTTAAAGATTATATTCATTTGACAGAGACAGTGAGAGAGGGAACACAAGCAGGGGAATTGGGAGAGGGAGAAGCAAGCTTCCTGCCAAGCAGGGAGCCCAATGTGGGGCTCTATCTCAGAGATAGATCCCTATACCCTGGGATCATGACCTGAGCCGAAGGCAGACGCTTAATGACTGAGTCACCCAGGGGCCCCCCAAAATGTAATCATATTTTTTTATTAGGTTAGTTACAGATAATAATAAATTTTTTTATTTAATTTCTTTTCAGTGTGACAGAATTCATTGTTTATGCACCACACCCAGTGTATTTTTTAATACTCATTTCCTGTTTGGGTTCATTTTCTCTTTATACACAACTGTATATGATTGTGTTGCATTTAAAATGTGATAATTCTGGTATCTGAAGGCATTGGGGTTCTAAATCTTTCTTTCCCCAACATTTTGTTCATGATAACATTGCTTCTGCTTGAATTTATATATATTCATAGGTAAATATATATTTAGTTTTAAACATTACTTTCTTCATTTTTAAATTTATTTTGTATGAATACTGGATGCTTTCCTCCTGAGAGGATGGGTTTATCTGCTAGGCCCCAGGGATGCCAGCAACCTAGGACCATTGTAAATCAGTTTAGTTTTGGGTTTTTACTCTAGATTTGTTTGAGAATAGGCTTATAGTTGCAAATCCTCACCAAAGACCATTCTCGTTACAATTCTTTTTTTGTAGCTATGCGTTAAAGAAAGGCCTATTTCTTGGTAACCTCTCTCTGCTAGGCAGATGGATTTTTTTTTTTTCCCCCAGCCTAACAACAGAGACCCTTTAAGGATCCTTACTTAATAGAGATATTTCACATTTGGCTCACCTAAGACACCTTCTCCCATTCACTGAGGTGATGTTAATATTTGCCTTAGGGGGCCACCCTAAGGTTTTTAAGTTCTCTTACAGAGTTTCTTTTTGCTGATCCTTTTGGTAGGTGAAGTGGGATGGGAAGGATTATTTCTTGGGGATTTCCCTTTCATTCTGTCAAGTTTAACAGTTCATTAAAAGGTAAGTTTATTAAAATTTATTTATTTAGTTATAGGGAAAGGGTTTTCCAAGAGTACCTAAACCACCATATTGCCAGAAGTAGAATTGTACTTTTGGTTTGGTCGGGGTTTTTTTTTTGGTTTTGTTTTGTTTTTTTTTTAAGCAAATAAAAAATAATAATGTGATAGGTCCTTTGGAAAAAAAAAAATGGGAGAGGGACTTACGATCCTAGGTCACATTAATGGAAATACAGAGAACGAGGATTCAAAACTAATATTTCCCTTGTAATAAATAGACCGTAATGAGAGGCTCATACTTCATTCTAGTATATTAGAACATATTTAAAATGGAATATTAAGATGGCATATTTAAGATGGAAGGAAAGTGGTTATAGTATAACTTATGTAACCAATAAATTGTATTTTTTCAAAGGCCATTTAACATGATGGAGAAATTTTTGTAACTTGAGAAAAGTTGGATATTCCATATGATCCCCAAATTATTTAGAAGACAGGAAGAAAAAAGGAAAAAGCAAATTGGTAAGTGTTTGCAGTTTGTGGCAGAATGATGGAAATTTATTATTTTATTTTAAAATCTTGTATTTCAAATTTTCTATAATAGGAAAAAAATGAGAGGGGTCCTGATAAACTAGAAAGAGTCTCCTTTGTGAAGTCAGAAGCCTAGAAAGTAAGCCTGGAAAACTCGTATTTAACCAGCTAGAGGAAAAGGTAACAAATTATTTTGATTGGAGCATTTAGATCATTTACATTAAAAGTAATTATTGATAGGTACGTACATAATGCCCTTTTGTGGTTTTCTGACTTTTATAGTTCTCTTGCTCTCTTGTGATGACTTTCTTTAGTATTATTCTTGGCTTTCACTTTATTTTTTGTGTGCGTATCATAGGTTTTTGGTTTGTGGTTTCCATGAGATTTGTATGTAGCATCCTAAGTATATAGCCTTCATATATATATATTTTTTAAAGATTTTATTTATTTGACAGAGATCACAAGTAGGCAGAGGAGGCAGGCAGAGAGATGGGGGGGAGCAGGCTCCCTGCTGAGCAGAGAGCCTGATGCAGGGCTCAATCCCAGGACCCTGGGATCATGACCTTGAGCTGAAGGCAGAGGCTTTAACCCACTGAGCCACCCAGGCACCCCTAGCCTTCATATATTTATGACCCCTTAAATTTGAACACATTATAAGAGAACTTCATTTTTACTCATCTCCCCGCATGTTTTATGTATATGTTGTTACATTTTACATTTTTATTTTGTGAGTCCCCCTTAACTGTTTAAATATAATTGGTTTTACTACTTTTGTCTTTTAACCTTCATACTAGCTTTGTGATTACTGCCTTACTGTATGTTTGCTATTACTTATGTCAGTTTTTTCTTTTCATAATTTTCTTCTCAGTATGGTCTTTTCTTTACCACTTAAGTCTCTTTAACATTTTTTGTAAGGCTGGTTTAGTGGTGGTGAACTCCTTTAACTTTTGTTTGGGAAACTCTGTCTTTCAATTCTAAATGATAACCTTGCTGGGCAGAGTATTACTTGTAGCTTTTTTCCCTTCAGCAGTTTGAATGTATCCTGCCACTCCTCTCGGGCCTGCAAAATTTCTGATGAGAAATCAACTGATGGGCTTATGGGGTTTCCCTTGTATGTTACTAGTTGCTTCTCTCTCTTTGTAGAATTACCTTTCTTTAATCTTTGTTCTAATAAGAACAAAAATGTTATTGTGTGTCATGATGTGGACCTTCTTGGGTCTATCTTGTTTAGAGGTTTCTTTGCTTCCTGGACTTGGATGTATATATCCTTCCCCAGGTTAAGGAGGTTTTCAATTATTTCAAGTGTTTTTTCCCTTTCTCTCTTCTCTGGGACTCTTACATTGAGAGTACTTGTTTACTTTATGTTGTCCAAGAGATCCCTTAACCTAACCTGATTTTTTCCCCTCTTTTTTCTTTTTTTCCTTATTTTTGCTGTTCAGCTTGGGTGTTTTCCACTACCTGCCTTCCAGATTGCTGATCCATTCTTTTGCATTCTCTAATCTCTTGTTGATTGCCTCTAGTGTATTTTTTCAGTTTCAATTATTGTATTCTTCACCTCTGGTTCTTTTTAAATATTTGTCTCTTGGTTAAAATCCTCACTGAATTCATCTACTTTTCTATCCAGTCCAGTGAGCATCTTTTGACCATATTTTGAACTCTTTTTGAGGCATATTGCTTAGCTCTTTTTTATTTAGTTCTTTTTCCAAGGTTTTGCCTTGTTCTTTTATTTGGAACATATTCCTCTCTCATTTTGGTTGACTATTTTTGTTTCTATGAATTAGGTAGAAGAGCTATTTCTCCTAAATTTGAAGAAATGGTCTTGTGTTTGGTCATCCCCTGTATAAACTGTGTGCTCCTGGTGATTTTAGTTGGCTGGAGCTGTGGCTGGGAAGGGCGAGGGGTCCTGGGCACTCTTTGCTAGGGCTGCCCTGGTGCCATGGCCAGAGCTGACGTGGGTAGCCCAGGGTGGTCCCAGTGTTTTCTATGCAGAGGGCACCTGGCAGGATAGCTGAAGCTGAAATTAGTGCAACTTTTGGGTTCCAGTGTACTCTGTGCAAAGGGCACCCTGCCAGGGCAGCTGAAACTGAAGTGGTGTAAGCTTAGGTGTCCTAGGGTGTTCTGCATAGGAGGTGCATTGGTGGGGTGACTGAGCTAGACTGGGGTGCAGTCTAGTGTCCCAAGTCATTTCATAGAGGGGGGCACCCTGAGCCATAAAGGTCATGAGCCAGGACATCCTGCCCTAGCAAGTTGTTTGGAGCCAAAGTGGCATGGGCCTGGACTGTTCTGGGGTGCTTTGTGCCTCTGTCACCTTGCTGAGACAGCTGAAGCTATATGGGTGCTGATCAGTGGTGTCCAGTATGTGGCACACTGAGGCCACTCTGGTAGGGTGGCTTGGGCTGGTGTGTGCTAGGAACCAGGGGCTTGTGGAAGCAGTAGACTGCTCTTTTCCACGCTATAAAGGTGGAGGGAGAATGTAAACAGTGTCACCAGCCCCTCTGAACAGAGAGCGTTGCAGCAGCTCTCTGCCTTTCGGTGGCATTCGAGGGCTGGATCTTTTATAGTCTAGTTGCTTTTTTTTTTTTTTTTTTTTAAATTTATTTGACAGATCACAAGTAGGCAGAGAGGCAGGCAGAGAGAGAGAGGAGGAGGAGGCAGGCTCCCTGCTGAGCAGAGAGCCCGATGCGGGACTCGATCCCAGGACCCTGAGATCATGACCTGAGCCGAAGGCAGAGGCTTTAACCACTGAGCCACCCAGGCGCCCCTCTAGTTGCTTTTTTAAACTATGGCTTTTTTCTGCATGCCAGGGCATTTGGGCCTGGTGTGGGGCTAGAGGCCTGGGGCTCACTGAGGTGGTAGGCCAGCAATGGTGCCAAGACCATGCTCTATCTTGCTCTGTCAAGGTGACGGGGGAAACAAACCATGGTGTTCACCAGTCCCTCTGACCCTCTAGAGTTCCAGCAGCTCCCCCACTATTTTGCAGGGCTCTAGGGTTGTTTCCTTTATGTTCTAGTTGCCCTTTTAAACCATGGCTTTTCTCTACCCCACGGCAAACAAATCTGCCTGTGGTCCTTCAGTAGTATCCCTCCCCACTTCAGTTTGCAGCTTTGGGAGTAGGGGTTCCCTTTGTTACTGTCACCATCCCTGTTGCTGTTTTGTGTGGCTGCTTTCATCTTTCATTGTGCAGAAGCTATCCAGTCAGCCCTCACTTCTTTAGGAGGAAGTGCTTTATAAATAGGTATAGATTTGGTGTATCTGGCAACAAGTGAGTTCAGGGTTTTCCTACATCACCATCTGGAACTGGAAGCTCAGCAGTTGGTTATTTTCAAATGCACAAAGTGCTGTCATGAAGTATACTAGCATCTGGGTATTCCCTCTATACTAGGTGCTGTGCTGCACGCAGAATGATGAGTTTGGACTTGACCAAAGTCCAGCTGCTAGCAAGCACCACAGCTTCACTTTGAACCTAGGTCTTCTGGAGCCAGGTCTACCTTTTATCACTATTCACTCTGTCTCCCATGCCACAAACCTTACATTTTCCATATCACTCTCATTAATTTTGGTTTATTATTAGGATATAGTATCTAGGGAAGAGGATACCCCAGGAAGGTAAGAGGTATAATTATTGTACTATGATGAGTTATTTAACAATAAAGAGACCAGATACAGTTATTTCACAAAAAGATATATTTTCAGATGACTATTTACATTTTTCATATTTAAAGAATATCATACAACTGATACCTTCCATAATCTTTCATGCTTTTCAACTCTTTTCTATTTACACTTATCTGACATGGAATTTAAACTAAAATGGTCAAATACCTCAGAAAAAGAAGGCAACCAGCCAACATCGTCTTCTCTTAAATTTGCTGATTAACATTAGCAATAGTTACCTTCATAATAAATTATTTTCATTTTAAAATCAGTAGTAATTTTAAACAATTCATAAATACGTGTGCTCTGTGTAATTTACATTTTTAATATCCTGTGGATACTAAAAGCTTGTATACTGTCAGATTTGCACATTATTACTTTATCAAATGATAAGCCTTCCCAAAGAAGAAACTGGAGAAGCTTCAAATAATATCCCAAGGTTCTCTGGAGAGTTATCAAAGCTCTGCCTGCTTTATAGGAGGGGGTTCCAATTTACGTGAGAGGGCAGTTAAAATCTGGTTGAATTTCTCATATCTCTCTGTCTGATTCACTTGTGCACCTTTGCTGCCCCATAGCAATCGCATTTGAAATTCAGTCTTGAAGATTTCACTCATTTCTTCATCTGGTTGAAAACCTAGGAAAACAGAACAGTTACTTCAGTTTTCAAAGGTAATGTTGGCAATAGACTGAAAATCTAGCTGCTTAAAGTCAGATCAAAATGAAATTCATCTTTTATCAGAACTTTAAAAATGCCCCCAAAGAAAAAACAGGCTCTGCTTTATACAAGGAAAGGGCAGAGCCCTGTCCTCAAGGACCTGAGCACCTTTGGAGAAGGAATACCAAGTAAACTCACTGAAACATGGTAGAATAAAATTCGTGTGCACAAGCCACTGTGGGGAGGAGTGTTCAAAGAACCTTGTTTTTACAGCTTTATTGATGTATAATTTATGTGTCATGAAGCACCTATTATAGCTGCAGTTTCATATACAGTAGTCAGCCTATACAATTTATACATCCATCACCACCAGTTTTAGAACATTTCCATCCCCCTGGAAAACTACCTACTACCTCTTTGCTTTGTGTTGCCTTTTCTAGGAACTTGATATAAATGGAATCATACAACGCAGACTTCATGTCTGGTTTCTTTTACTAAGAACCATGTTTTTGAGACTATTCCACATTGTTGCAGGTTATCAGTTCACTCCTTTTTACTGCTGAGTAGCATTTGTTATATGGACATTCCACATTTTATCCATTTGCCAACCGATGGACCAGTTGGTGAATGGATAAAATGTGGAATGTCCATATAACAAATGCTACTCAGCAATAAAAGGAATGAATGGATGTGTAACTTGTTTCTAGTTTCTGGCTGTTATGAATAATGTAAACATCTGTATGTAAGCCTGTGTGGACATGTGTTTTCATTTCTTTAGGAGAGGAATTACTGGGTCATACAGTAAGTATGTTTATTTTAAAGAAACTGTCAAACTTCCAAAGTGGCTGTACCATTTTACATTCTCACCAGCTCCAGTTTCTCCATAAGCTGCCAAATCTTAATAAATATTATCATTTTTGTTTTTTTTTTTAAGTAGGCTCCACATCCAGTATGGAGCCCAACATGGAGTCTGAACTCATGACCCTGAGATCAAGACCCAAGATGAAATGAAGAAGAGTCAGACACTTAACAAACTAAGCCTCCAGGTGCCCCAGTATTAGCATTCTTTTTAAATTGTAACCATTCTAGACAGTACGTGGTATTGTCTTATTGTGGTTTAAATATACATTTCCCTAATGACTAATGCTTTAAACATCTTGTCGTTATTTGTCATTTGCAGATGTTCTCTGGTATATTGTCTGTTCAAATCTTGTCTGTCTTCTCATTGAGTTATAAGAGTTCTTTATATAGTCTAGATATAAATCCTTTAATAGATAAACATTTAGCAGATATTTTCTTCCAGTCTATGGTTCACCTTTTCAGTTTCTTAATGGTGTCTTTTGAAGAGCAAAATTTAAAATTTTATCAAAATTTTTTCTTTCAGTTCATGCTTTTTGTGTCCTAAAACAGCTTTGCTAATCCAAGGACACAATGAATTTCCTGTTATCTTACAGGAGCTTTACACTTTAGCTCTTCCATTTGGACCTATGATCCATTTTAGATTGATCAGTGTGTACATGGTTGAGGTAAGGGTCAGGATTCATTTTTTCTTTTGCATTGCATATCCAGTAGTTCCAGCACCATTTGTTGAAAGACTAAAGCCAATGAATTACATTGGCACCTTTCTCAAAAATATGGATAGCCATATGTGTGGATCTATTTCGTGCCTCTCTTCTGTTACATAAGAGAAGATCTGTCTACTTAAAACCAAGGATACTCAGTCAACTCTTTGAGAGATAGAAACCTCCAGCCAGAGTCATACACATGTGGTTCTTATCCTTGGTTCCTACTGGATATAATGTGCTCTGTCCTTAAATCTGTTTCTACCATCTAGATTTACAGGATCTTTGTGAAGAAAATAATAAAAGCCAGGGGAGACAAACCATGAGAGACTCTGGGAAACAAACTGAGGGTTTCAGAGGGGAGGGGATTGGGGCGGATGGGTGAGCCTGGTGATAGGTATTAAGGAGGGCACATATTGCATGGAGCACTGGGTATTATACGCAAACAATGAATTATGGAACACTACATCAAAAACGATATACTCTATGGTGACTAACATAAGAAAAAAAGAAGACTTCTAATCCACCCTTCCCTGTGATGCCAGAATATCTTTGACAGATAATACACAAGAGGCCAGACGATGATTTCCAGTCATTCAGTTAATATGCTTTTGGGTTCCCTGCCTTGGCCTGGGTAGATGGTGAGCAAATCTCTGGTCTTACTGGGTTCATAGTTACTCCCAGCGATGGGAACTTGCTACATAAATCTGTAGCAGGATTAACTGAGAAATGCCATTAGATAACCTTAATTTGCTGTAGAGCAGCTTCAAGCCCTTTTCTCAAAACCCATCCTAATATATTGGCTTAGGCAACATCCAATGTAATGTAGTTACTAGCTTTATGTAAGCAGGCACTCCAATATCTGGTGAATTCAATTAGGTGCTTTTATTTTCTGAATCCAACACTTGCCAACCCTAGAGAGCTTTCTGATTAAAAAACTGAAAGATGTATGTAGTTCTTAAACCTACAGCAGATAGATTGTAAACCACTTAGTTCTGGAGCAACAGCTTTGTTTCAGGAAGAAATAAATAGGCCTTCCCACCTATATCCACCTCCTTCAGCCTAGTTGGTCATTCCTTAAGACTCTTTTCTCCAGGCTCTCTCAGCAGTGCCTTTGCCTGTGTTGGACCCTCTGATGCTAAAAGCAGGGGGCCTAACCTCTCAATATGAGAAGAAATAGGAATGCAGGTAAATGAAGTCACATAGAACTCTTAACTCCTCATGTTGCCCACCTTCACATAGGTCCAATCAGAAGTACTAATGGTAGGCAAGCTGACCAATTCCTTCTTGACCCTTTCTCTCAGTTTATTCTATGCCACTGACACAACAGAACACATGGGAAAGGAGAAACAGGATTCTCAAGTCACTCAGGGGGACTAAGAGGGAGTAATGATCAATCATAAGAAAGGGAATTCCATGCCTACTTAATTTTTCCTACTTTGTCTTTTCCTAACTGAGAGCACCCATGCTCTTTTGTTCCTTCATTCTAATTACTATGCAGAATAGAGAGCGGCTTACAGAAAATAGCTCTTACCTTCCAGGATCCTCTCAGCATTCATGCGGTAGCTGTCTGCAGTTTCTGTCATGAGCCGGGCTGTGGCCAAGTGGTTCAGCATAATCTCACAGCTTTCATCATTTTTTTCCCACATGTCAGTTCCTTCAAAAGTGACAGCCTGGCGCTCCATCAGGGTGACAAGAGGCATCAGTAGTGGGACTGATATTTTGTTGGGGGGAACACACGTAGACTCTGGGAAAAAAAACAAACAAACATGGAAAACTTTATTCCATTTTTCAAAGTTAAGGAAAGAGAGTTCCAATTCAAAATGGTGACATAGGAAGAGCCTGTGCTCACCCAGTGAACACCGAAACTACAGCTAAATATGGAACTTCCTCTGGAAAAAACCCTAAAAACTGAGCAACTCCTACATATCAGGTAAACAAGGCCCATATTCGAAGCAAGTAGGAGAGGCCAGGACCCAACCTGTCTATAAACCTCAATCCTGGCACAGGTTGGAGAGAATGCAAAACTTGGAGCTTTCTCCCTGAGGAGCAAAGGGTTTGAATCCCACATTGGACACCCCAACTGTAAAACCTGCACCTAAGAGACGAGCCCCTAAAACAGCTAGCTTTGAAAATCAAGCCTGTTCTCACCCACAAGACCCACAGGCTGTAACAAACTGAGAACAAGCTCTTTATTAAAGGGCTTGTGTGCTCAGACTCACCTGTACCAGGGCTCAGCATGGAGGCAGCAGACTGAAAAGAGCTCATTTGCTAAAGCTGAAGTGTTGGTCTGAGGAGCAGGCTAATATAGCACACATCTAGGGGCCTGCTGGCTGGCAGGCAACATCTTCATGCTCTTTGCCTTATTCTAGCCAGCAGGTGCCATCATTTTTTTCTTTCTTTCTGCAGGCGACATCTATATGCTCTCCCCTCTGCCAAACTGCAGAGTGCCAGTATCTTCAGAGGGGAGCTTTTACCCACATTTGGTGCCTCAGTTTTTGTGGGTACTCCCCATGATACACCCCTGATCACCTGGCTGTAAAGGCTAGCGGAACCGTGATCCTGTATCTCACGGAACTGTTAACAACTGGAACCCCCCCAGGGCACTGCATGGATAGCAGACTGAAATATATCCCAGTCTTTCTGTGAAAGAGGCCTATTTGCTTGTCCTGGAGCCTTAGCCTCAGAGGCAGGCTTCACTACTGGCACACGACTGGGGGCCTACAGAGGTACTTGGAGGTAATGTAGGCTGGTGGGTGCCATCTTTGTACTCTACCTCTGCCTTGCTACTGCTTCCTGATACCGCCTAGAAGGGAGCTAGCTAATACACTTGTTTGAAGTCTTTTTTTTTTTGGCAACTGCCATCCATGGGACAGCTCCACATCACCTGGCTCTGGTGGCCAGTGCGGGCTTATACTTGTATTCTCACAGGATTATATATATTTGCATAATTTAAAAAACTGATGCTGGCCAAGACCCTTCCCTTTGGGACACTGACAGGTCTTGGCATATCCTCAACTACTGGGAGCCATTAAAAATAAAAGCCTGCTTAGACAATCACAAAGGTTAGAAAGATAACCAAGAACTAGATCAGGGCCGAATGATAAGGTTCATCTCCTACATGAGGCCACTTCTTCAAGCCTGGGAGAGGTAACTGTTTTATCTAACACACAGAAACCAACACAAAGAATCAAGCAAAGGGAAGAAACAGGAATATGATCCAAATGAAAGAATAAGGAGAAAAAAACCTCAGAAAAACCCTTAATGAAATGGCAATAGCTAATTTACCTGATGAAGAGTTCAAAATAATGGTCATAAAGATGCTCACTGAATTTGGGAAAAGGATAAACACAGTGAAAAGTTCTAAGAGACAGAAAATACAAGAGTATCAAATGGAAGTCACAGAGAAGAAAACAACTGAACTTTCTGAAAATTACAGTAGAGAACTTCAACAGACTAGATGAACCGGAAGAAAGAATTAGTGAGCTCAAAGGCAAGATAATGGAACTCATACAATCAAAGCAGCAAAAAAGAATGAGAAAAGTGAAGATAGTCGTCTTAATGATGTTCCTTCCATAAATCCCTTAAACTAACATTTGCATTATAGGGGTACTAGAAGAAAAGGGACTAAAAACCTTCCTAAGGAAGTAAGACATCCAGATCCAGAAAAGCCCAGAGTTACAAATAAGATCCGCACACCAAGTTATAATTAAAATAAAAGTTAAAGGAAAAAATCTTAAAAGCAGTAAGACAAAAACCAACTTGTAATGTATAGGGGAAACCCCATAAGACTATATCAGCAGATTTTTTGGCAGAAACTCTAGAGGCCCGATGGGACTGGCACAATATATTCAAAGTGCTAAAAGAAAAAAAAACTTCCAAACAAGAATACTCTATCTGGCAAAGCTATCAGTCAGAATTGGAGGAGAAATAAAGAGTCTTCCAAACAAATAAAAGATAAAGGTGTTCATTACTACTAAACTAGTTGTATAAGAAATGTTAAAGGGACTTCTATAAGCTGAAAAGGGCATTACTTAGTAACAAAACGTAAAAATACAAATCTCACTGGTAAAAGTAAATAGACAATAAAAGTAGACTAATCATTTATAAAGCTAGTATGAAGGTTAAAACACAAAAGTGGTAAACCTAACTACAACAATTAGGAAACACAGATACAAAGAAGTAAAATGTGACATCAGAAACAAAATGTGGGGAGGGAGTAAAAATGTACAGATTTAGAATGCATTCAAACTTAGTTGGTATCAGGTTCAATAATAGACTGTTATAAGTTGTTATATGTAAGCCTCAGGGTAACCACATGCAAAAACCTACAGTAGATACACAAAAGATAAAAGAAAGGAATCCATGCATAGCACTAAAGAAAATCACCAAGCCACAAAAGAAGAGAATAAGAGAAAAAGAAATGAGCAGAGAGGAAGGATAAAATAGCTAAAAGAACATGAACAAAATGGCAAAAAATACATACCTATCAATAATTAAATATAAATGGACTAAATGTTTTAATTAAGACATACAGCAACTGAATGGATTTAAAAGGACCCATCTTTATGCTTCCTACAAGAGACTAACTTCAGATGTAAGGATACACACAGACTGAAAGTGAAGAGATGGAAAAAGATAATCATGCAAAACCAAACCAAAAGAAAGCTTGAGTAGCTATACTTAGACTAAATAGACTTTAAAACAAAGACTGTAATAAGAAACAAGCAAGCAAAAAAAGCATTATATAAAGAGGTCAATTCAATAAGAGAATATAACATTTGTAAATATTTATGTACCCAACACAGGAGCACCTAAACAATACAATAATAACAGAAGACTTTAATACTCCACTTACTGGATAGATCATCCAGACAAAAAATCAGTAAGAAAATATTGGCCTTAATAACCTGTTAGACCACATGGACTTCACAATATATACAGAGTATTCCATTCTAAAGCAGCAGCATACAGGGATGCCTGGTTGGCTCAGTCAGTTAAGCATCTGCCTTTGGGTCAGGTCATGATCCCAGGGTCCTGGGATTGAGTCCTGCATCAGGCTCCCTGCTCAGTGGGGAGTCGGTTTCTTCTTCTCCCTAACTGCCCCTCCCCACTGCTTGTGTGCTCGCTCTCTCAAAATATTTTTTTAAAAAATCATATGGATCAACTTAGACGCAGAAAAAGGATTTGACAAAATTTCAACATCCATTTATGGTAACTCTCAAAAAGTAGGTATAGAAGGAACACACCTCTACATAAAGAAGGTCATATCTGACAAACCCACAGCTAATACTCAAGGCTGAAAAGCTGAAAGCTTTTTTTCTAGGGTCAAGACAAGGATGCCCACTCTCACCACTTTTATCCAACATAGTATTGGATGTCCTAGGCAGAGCAAATGGGCAAGAAAAAAAATAAAAGTCATCCAAATTGGAAAGAAGTAAAACTGTCACTATTTGTAGATGACATAATATATACAGAAAACAAAAACTCCACCAAAAACTGTTAGAACTAATACATGAATTCAGTCAAGTTGCACAATACAAAATTAATATACAAAAGTCTGCTGCATGTCTATACACCAACAACAAACTATCAGAAGGAGAAATTAAGAAAACAATCTCATTAACAGTTACATGAAAAAGAATAAAATACCTAAAAATAAATTTAACCAAGGAGGTGAAAGACCTATATACTGAAAACTATATGACACTGATGAAAGAAATTGAAGACAACACAAACAAATGGAAAGATATTCTGTGTTCATGGTTTGGAAGAGTTAATATTGTTAAAATGTCCATACTACATAAAGCAATCTACAGTCAATGCAATCCTTAGAAAATTCCAATGGCATTTTTCACAGAAATAGAACAAACAATCCTTAAATATGGGGGAAACCACAGAAGACCCCATATAGGCAAAGAAGTTTTGAGAAAGAACCAAGCTTGGAGGTATCATGCTCCTTGGTTTGAAACTAGATTCCAAAGCTATAGTAATCCAAACAGTATGGTATTAGCATAAAAATAGACACCTACATCAATGAAACAGAGTTGAGGGCCCAAAAAGAAACCCATGCCCATTTATTTATGTCAAAGGAGCCAAGAACATATAATGGGGAAAGAACAGTCTCTTGAATAAATGGTACGGGAAAACTGGAGCGCCATATGTAAAATAAAATGGGCACTACCCTACACCATACACAATTATCAACTCAAAATGGATTCAACACTTGAATGCGAGACCTGCAAGCACAGAACTCCTAGAAGAAAAGAGAGGCAGAAGCTCCCTGACATTCGTTTTGGTGATTTTTTTTTTTCTGACAACAAAAGCAAAGACAGCAAAGCAAAAATCAATACGTAGGACTACATCAAACTAAAAAGGTTCTGCACAACAAAAAACCATCAACAAAATGTAAAGGCAAACTACTGCATGGGAGAAAATGTTTGCAAATCATCTATTTGATAAGGGGTTTACATCCAAAATATATAAAAAACTCACACAAGTCAACAGGAAAAAAAAGAAAAGGCAAAAAAAAAAAAAAGGCAGAAGATCTGAATAGACATTTTGCCAGAGGAGATGCAGTCAATAGGTACATGGAAAGGTACTCAACATGAGGGAAATGCAAATCAAAACCACAATGAGATATTGCCTCATACCTATTAGAATGGCTATAGCAAAAAGACAAGAAATAACAATATTGGAAAGAATGTGGAGAAAAGAGAATGCTTGTGCACTGTTGTCAGGCATGTATGTCAGCACAGCCACTGCAGAAAACAGTATGGAGATTCTTCAAAAGATTAAAAATGGAACTATCATATTACCTAGTGGTTCCACTTCTGGCTATTTATCTGAAGAAAAAAAAGTACTTTAAAAAATGTCTGCACCCCACATTCACTGCATTATTTACAATAGCCAAGATTATGGAAATGACCAAAGTGTCCACGAGCGGAGGAACAGATAATGTGATATACTTATATATATAACTACACACACACACACACACACACACACACACGAATATTATTCAGTCATAAAAATAAGAAACGAAATCCTGCTGTCTGACAACATGAATGTACCTTCAGGGCATTCTGCTAAGTGAAATATGTCACAGAAAAAGAGCGATACTATCTGATCTCACTTGTATGCAGAATCTAAAAAAAACAATGAAAAATGAAATCCCCTCAGTTCATGGATATAGAGAACAGATTGGTGTTTGCTTGAGGCTGGTGGTCGGAGGTGGGCAAAATGGGTGGAGAGGGTCAAAGGATACAAATTTCCAGGTACAAAGTGAGTAAGTCCTGGGGAGGTAATGTACAGCGCAGTGACTACAGTTAATACCACACTGCACTGTTTGAATGTAACCGAGAGAGTGGATCTTAAGAGTTCTCATCACAAGAAAGAAAAATTTGATAACTGTATATAATGTGGATATTATTTGGATTGTGATCATTTTGTAGTAAATACAAATATTGACTCATTACATTGTCTACTGACAACTAATATAATGTTGCATACATTACACCTCAATTAAGAAAGGAAAGCACGGAGTGAGGTGACTGGTAGCCCAGGTCCTGTTTCAGCAGCCGCAGTTCTTCTAGAAATGGCATGACCATCTGATAAAAGCCTCAGTGATCCATCAACAATCCTACAGATACCTCAGCTCTCATGAAATGTCCTGCTAAAGGCTCTGATCAAACCAGAGCAGAGCACACCTAACGGTCCCACAGATACATGCCAGGCGGCCACCACTCCCACTCAGGCTGAGCCTGTACTCACCCCGGCCTTCATGCAGGATCTTGCTAAAAGGCTTCAGTTGTTTTTCATAGAGGATCGCGGTTTGGGTGTACTGGTGCCTCAGGGCAGTCCACGTTTTTTCTAATCTTGTGATCTGGAAGAAAGAAAGGTGTTATCATTTTGGAAGAGGCTCTTTTTAGAAACAAGTCAAAGCAGCTAAAAGCAGTGTATACAGAAAGGCTAATCCCCGCCCCTGCTCCTGTTCTGTGTTCTAACAACCTGTCCCAGAGACGACTCATCAGTCTCTTGTATGTGTCCAGGTTTTTGTGTATACGCATATACAACTTTTAAATTAAAAGGTATATCACACTTTAAACATTTTTCAGTTTTTTGCTTGGAAATCATTCAAGTATGTATAAAACAGCACAGAACAGCCTTATTTTGTTAAACTTCTGAATGATGTTCCAGTTTACGGATAAGCTGAAGTTTACCTAGTCTCCCAGAGAGAAGAGTTTCACAAATTTTTTCCATTATGAAATTACCTTGTGAAGATTTTGCAAATGTGTATGTGTGTGAAAATATTGGGACTATATTGGGACTCCAGAAATGGGACTCCACGGTCAAAGAATACATGTATTTTAAATGTTGATGGGAATTGCCAACTGTTCACAGAGGTTATACTGATGAAAGCATGTAGGAATGTAATGTATAGCATTTTCATTTCCTCACAAGTAATAATGTCTGAGACGCACAGAAGTTTGCCCAGACCACATGATGCCACTCTACTCGTTCCTTTTCATTCTGTTCTTTTAGAACAGTTTAGTCAATGCCAACATGTGTCACTGACTCTGACTGCCCCAAGACAGACGACCCCCACTCATACCATAAAACCAGCAAGCTGGAGTGTCTGAAGTTTTTTGTTTTTTTGTTTTTTCCATAAAACAAGAAAGAGGAAGGGCACTAATATTTGGGGGAATGAACGCCAACACTTTGTCGGGTATTTGAAGAATTTCATTTAATCCTCCAATGCCCCATGAGGTAGTATTTTGGCCTCGTTTTATAGATGAGAAACCACAAGAGAATAGTTAGATTGCTCCAGGTTATTATAGCTGGTAAGTGACAGAGAAGAGATTCATTCCCTTGGCCTCTAAGAGCTGCATCTTCCCAGAGGAAGGGGAGAAATGATCGGCACCAGCAGGTCTGCTGGGACAGAAAGGAGGTGACTTGTCTTCCTCTGCCCACCCCCTACCCCATGCACCTCTCTCTTCTCCCTGTCCCTTCTCTTCCCCTCCCTGAAGCATCTGTTTTCCCCAAGTAGCCCCGGTCTCTCCTCTGGGCGCAATCTGCTGGATGCTCTTTCTTGAGACTGGAAGCTGAGAAGAGCAGGCATGTGAGCCCACAGTATAGGGTCATTTTTGGATGAGGACACCCAGGAGTGATAGGAGTCCCCCCTCAGCCTTCTCTGGGTCTGCCACCTCCCTCCCCTGGCAGCGTCCTAACTCACTGTGGGGGGCCCAAATGCCCTGGAGGACTGCACACCCTCACTGCTGAAGGGGTCCAGCAGGGCAGAGTCTGATGGTGCTGGAGGCCAGGGAGCCCCCTGCACAGGCATTTTAAGGTGCGCTGGGAGAAGTCCTAAACCATGGATGGCAAGCACACTCTCAGAGGAAGCTCTGGGCTGGAGGACTACACACAATTAGCCTGATGTCGCAGCTTTCCAAAATTACAGGCCGTTCTGGGTGAGAAGAAATAAATACGATGCAAATGAAAAACACTGGAATGAAAAACTATAACCCCTGCTAGTAATAGGAGTCAGCATATTATGAAAATACAGCTGGATTTTCTTATTTCAAGTATGGATCCTATAAAATTCCAGGGCATCTAAGGAGTTTTTAAACTCTTAGGATATTGTGATTGGAACTGATTCCCCTCAGAATTTCCTGGTGAAGGCCCTAAGTTGTTCAGCTTGTCCTCAGGGTGACCTTGCTTTAATGCTAAGTAATGACGTTCCTAACATGCTCTGACTTACAGGACATGTGACTGTGGGGTCTTCCCTAGCAGCAGCAGTGGCTTTTCAGTGAGTGCCCAGCAGGCTTTCAGAGACAGTCTGTAGTTAGCAAAGAGCCAAGCTAAATGACCAGCAGTTTTGGTGTTACCAGTTGCAGACTGGGTTTATAGGACTGGAGGACCCCAAGGGTGAGATTACACACATCTAGGTCTTGTGCGACAGAACCAAAATGGGACCACAGATTCCAGGCAATCAAGATGACAGAACAACTTTCCTCTCTCAGATCTACTGGACTTTAAACACAGCCTCTTAGGTTTGACACTCATCCTACAAACAGCCCATCCAAGCAGATAAATGCAAGGTGCCTGACTTCAGAAATTCTAATTAGGGGCTTAAATGGCAGATGGGCTAGAAATCTGAATTTTTTAATAGAAGTCTGTTTTAGGTGACCTGAGCAACATAATTTTGAGACAAACCACTCTGGGGATTCTCAGAGATAAGCTCCCCAACTGTCTGGTGACAAAGATGGAAATCTCTTCTACGATACACATCAGCCAGACATATCTGGGGATTGGTTCTTAAGGAATACCGATTGTTCTTGAGGACGCCTCCTCCTCTGGAACACCAAAGAGAAAGTGTGCACCGTCAACAACGATCCAGTTTTTAAAAACGGAGCTGAAACACTTTTGACACTGCTTTCGGTTGCCCCTAATCAGAGCTGCTTTCACTAAGATTTAGCCGGCCTTTCGGGACTGCCTAAAAACACGGGTGCTTTGCTAAGCCTGGGCTTGCAGACCGCCTTTCAGAACTCTAAGTCCACACAGGAGTGCAGGGCGCACCGACCCAGGGGAGACTTACCTGTGGCATTTCCAGGGCTTTCATGATGGCCGAGAAGGAGTAGAGGTCCCCCATGGAGTCCTTCAGTTCCACTGCCACCTGGATGATCCTGTTGAGGGTGGCCGCTCGGTCCTCCAGAGTGCCCGTGCAGCCCAGAATGTCCACTGCGATGCCGATGGCCATCGTGTTGTGTCTGGGAGGGAGGAGACCAGGGGTCAGGCATAGGGCAGACAGGACTAGGAAGAAAGGAATGCAAACCAGCCAGGAGAAGGACTAGATTTATGCCGGTTGCTGTTTTGCCCTGTGAGGCCCTGGCAGCTCAGACACTCTGGGTGCCGATTTCAACGGCGAGACCCCTTCCCCCAGGCTGACAGCAGCAGGGCCCTGGCCAGGCCTCCAAGGGTGCACTGTTTAGAGTCAGAAAGGACAGCTGCCCAGGACAGGGCCACGTTCAGCCCAGCATCTGGGGCACGAGGAGGCCCTTCTCGGGTGAAGCTGCTCAGAAGTACACAGGGCTCCTTGTACCTTCCACCATAAGAGGTCTGGGGAGACCCCTGGTGCCCTCACACGCTGGGGGATCCCATCCTCAGGGAAGCTCTGGGCCACCTCTCCTGGGCACCCTGGACCGGGAAAGGAGAGAACAGAAAAATCAGAGAGTATGCTTGACCCAAAACAATGACACGGGTCTTGGCACTTCAGAAGGCATGAGGAACTCAGAATGGACAGAGTGTGGCTCTGGTCAAGAGGCCAGAAGGTGAATGGAGATGTGGACAAAGACTGCACGGCTGACGGATGGGAATTTCCCTGTAAGTCAGAGCCTAATAAAAGAAAAATCCTGTATCTGCCAACAATCCTTCCTTTTCTCACCCTATACTACCCAGGTCAAGCTCACAGACCCACAACAGGAAGTCTCCACAGGACAATGGGAATAATATGAATGGGGTCGCAGAGCAGTCTCCGCTGATGGCAGGCAGCACAGACCGCAATCCTTTCCTTCTCTCCCTCAACCCCCACCAGCGAGTTGATAGCACTGGGCCAGAATGGCCTCTGTTAAGTCCCAGTGAGGCTGTGGTACGAGTGCCAGAGGTGAAGCCCCCATCCACAGCAATGGTTACCAAAATACAACATGCCTTTGGCGCTCCAGGGCCCCCTTGTTCTCCAGGTTCACAGCCAAGGATGTCACTCCATGGCCAGCTCCTCTCTCTGCAGGCCTGTAGTGTCTGGCGTGCTCTCAGTGCCTTGAGCCAACAGTGGCATGACTTATCAAGTGCCTAGTCCCACCACTGTCTCTAGTTATTGTAGGTGATGAGCTCTGCTATCTCCGAGTGTGTATGTCTTGGGGCATGGGGGTGCACTCACTCGTGGTATGACCACAGGCTCTTACCTAACTGCTCCATTTCTCCATTTCTTCACTGTAAAAATGGGAGCAAGTGTTGTTTTGAGAAAGAGAGAAGGTGTGGGAATGTCAAAATCACTAGAGTTCCTGTCGCCAGGAGGCCCCTTGCAAATGGTAGTTGTGACCACAACTGTCTCCATGTGTACATCTTTCTCTGCATCCTCGTCCATTTTGTCAGTCTGTCTCTATCTGCCTTTTCTTCTTCTTCCTGAGGTCTTCATTCATGGATCCTAACATAAAGTATACTTTTATTACTTGCTGAATTTACTGAAGAGTTTTCTTACTTATTTGCAAAGTGTTAAGGTTGAGCTGAGCATTTCAGATGTTTCTCTTAACAGTACACTGGCTTCCTGTGTTGCCTTCAATGGATTCTTCTGTTCACTGTTTTTTCCTGTGTTTTAAACTGCCCTTTATTAAAGATAGGTTCTCTACTTTCTTAAGATCAGAGTAGTTCTATCCATTCATTCAACCAATGTGTGCCTATGACCTCCCATATCCACTGCTGCAGGAAAAACTCAGCACGGCAGGTCTGAGGCAGATGCTCAGGTGCGTGGCAAGGACAGACAATGAACGTTATACATAGGCCATCTCCGCTCAGTAGGCCTGGAATGGGTGAGGTGGTGTGTTAAAAATAAAGGGTGGTCTGTATTTGATTCTCAAACACAAGAAGCTGCTGTCATCTGACCCTTTGAAATGGCTATCCCCTTGGCCTTTATGCAGTACACACACTGTAAGGAGGAAACCCTGCTCCCCAGGCTCCAGCAGGCAGATCCCCCAGGTCAGCCCTGGCCAGGAAGCAGAGCAAGTAGAGAGGCCTCGGGGAATTGGCGATAAGGAGACCGGCAAGGAAGTCTGAAAACAGTCTGGAGGAGCCCCCAGCCTGCCGACCTCTGCCTAGACCCAAGTTCACGTACAGTGTACCCAGTGACCCGGATAAAGTAAGGCCTGGGACCTGGGGGCTTGGCACCGACACACTTTGCATGAGGAATGGGGCCGCGTGATAGCAGGGCTCGCCTCTCTTGAAACAGTGACCACAGGACCAGCTACAACAGAGGGCAAAACTAGAGGAGAAGCAGGCCCCTAGAGCTTGGGGAGGGGAGAGGGCGCCTGCAGAGAGAGGCTAGAATCTCGGAAAGCCTGTAGGAAAAGGAGGTGCATTCACAATTCTCCAAAGCCATTTAACGACAAGACTGAACAAAGCCAAGGACCATGTCTTAACCTCCTGCCTCCCAGAAGCCTTTCATTTGGCATTCTGGATGTTTTCTCTCTGTGGCTGGGAACCAAAGCCACAGTGGCATGGGGGTCGGCTCATCTGCTTTCTGGCCAGGGACCCTAGAAAGCGGTTGTGTGGATCCCCCAGGCTCCCTGAAATACACTGTTTACTTTCTAGGGGCTGACATCCTAGGACTGCACCATTCACCAGCCACATGTGGCTGTTTATACCAGAAACAGTCCACAGTAAAATACAACAGTGTGTCCCTCAGTTGCCACATTTCAGCCGACAGGACGGACTGGATGGCACTAGTGACCTAGAATATCCGGGTGTCCATTAAAACCCACGTTTGTATCGTGACAATGAGGAAACTGGCTGGAAAAATAGGACACTTAAGATAACAAGACAGTCTTGCCCAAATCAACGGTTTTTTCATGTGTGTCAACAAGTCCAGCGTCTGCGGCAATGCGGGAATCTAGTCTAGCACTTCTCTTAAAAACAGGCCTCGCTATTTCTGTCGTTTTGATTTCTAAACCTCCAACGCTGCAGCATGTGGGTTTCGCGGGCAGCCCGGGTTTTGGGGACACTGGGAGAAGGGGGCAGTGAGTCTTCAGAGGCTGGGGGACCTGAGCGCTGCCATCCCCTGCCAACCTCTCAAAGAAAACATTGTTCAGACTCTGTTCTTCCCAACCTCTCCCACGAGCTCCTTAGTCCTGGTGCGGTCTTGAACACCGGAGGGACAGAGCAGCCGCCGCTCAGGGAGGTGGAGCTGTGGGGGGCAAGATGTCCGCTCCACCCAGGCTGGCGACAGGGGTGACTTCTGCTAGTGCGGGCCAACGGTCTCTTCCGTCCTCTATCCCTTCCTGGAGCAGGGACAGGACCGTGTTCTTTGTTCCCTGACTTCCTCTGTGCCAGCTACTTTGTGCCTCTCTAGGAATTCTGTGGCTAAGGCTTCTGGGAGAAGGGAAAAGCTCCTGGCCAGGTTGGTGCTGGGCCCCCATGGGTTCCAAAAGCTGCTGTGCTGATGGGCCTGAAATGCGGGGGGTGGGGGGTGGAGGGGTGCGCCGGCACGGCTCACCTTTCAATTATGTCCAGGCGCAGCTGGTGGCCATAAGGCAGGGTGATGAGCTCCAGACCTGAGCTCACGCCCATGTTCTTCCTCATCTCTTCCGAGACTTCAAGTATCCTCGTGACCTGTTGAGAACACAAGCGGAGACGGACTGGATCAGGGAGAGGGCTCACCATGAACACAAACGTAGCACGTGAAAAGACAGACACGAAACCGGGATGGTGTGGATGTGCTTGCTGCGTTTCCTTTCAGGCAGCAGCCTCCGCACAGAGAGTTTCTAGACAAGATTAGAAGGATTCCAAGACACCACGGGAATCGAAAACCAGAGAGAAAAGCCCCTAGCACAGTCCGTAGAGTCTGCAGATCTGGTGTTTCTGGCCAACGGCGTCACCCTGCCAGCTCCCGGCCAACAGGGGCCCGGTCCCGCTGCTGGCGGCAGGGCTGCGAGCACACTGGGTGGGAAGTCGCTGTGGTGGAACAGTGACCAGGCCAAGGGCTTGCGCCTCTGCCACCAGGTCTGCTGTTTGTGTTCTCACTTCCCAGGAGGGCTGGCCACTGTTACCCTTAATTACATCTCTCCTGAGCTCAGTCAAGGCACCATACGTCTGGAAACCATTAGAAACACGCACAGCAATTTGAAACCCAAGGTCTCAAGCACACCCACTTCTCCCCATAGGAGGCCTTCCTTACAGAAAACCGTTGTCTGTCCCAGCCAGCTCCTGGTCTTGCCTCTAGTGCATAATCACTGTCTACCGGCACCAGGTATAAGTTGACCATTCGTATTCATCACACGTTGCCTCAAACGTTACAGCCGAGTCTCTGCATCTTGAGAATACCAGGCTAATGACACTTTGCAGCATCCTGATGTCTAATGAGGCAACCACCAGGCACGGTGCTTCCGATCGAGTCCGGACACGTGGCGGGCACAGAACGATTCCTCCTCCTCCTCCTGCTGGAATTGCCCTCGACTATAATGATCCCAGGCATCAGTCCAGAGGTCTTCGTAACAGGCTACAAAAATCACCTGACATTTGGCTGATATTAACAACCCTGATCCCTAACTTCTGTGGTTAAGCAAAGGAACCACTGTCAGCCCTGGGGAAGTGGAGCTGTGGGAATTAGCTATGCAGAGGCAGCCTGGGGAACAGGGTGCCAGATTCCTACTATGCTCTCTGGGCCTCAGTGTCTCCTTCTCTAACGCAGCTGCTAGCTTCGCCTTTCTCAAGGACTTTGCAGAAGATCAAATGACTTTAAAGCCACTTGAAAATATGAGTTGTGAACCCACTGGCATGTAGAAGAGGGAAGAATTGTGGCCAGATCTCTGGAATAGGATTTACACCTTGAGCATGGTCAAGCAACCCAGATGTATCCCCCAGCCACCTGTGGTCACACACTTCGCTTGCTTGTTTAGACAGCTACACCATCAGAGCCTCCAAACCCAGCCTCCGAGTGGAGAGCACCCTCCAATTCACACATAGTCTGTGTAATGAGATTCAAATGGTTATCACTGATTCAGTTTTGTGCCCGAAGCACTACTAACCAGAATGATCCCTGCTCTGAGAGAAAAACCTCCAAGTCGGTTTCCTTCAGTGTGAACACGCAATCCCCGCTCACTTTCCTGGGGGTTTGCCAGGATACACCGACACCTGCTTGCCCCAAGGCTGAGTGAGGACAAGGGGCTCCTGAGCTCCTGCTGCAGAACTTGGATCTGGCCCTCTGGGAAAATGCCCAGAGCCGTGTAGCTCGGAGAGGAGGGATGGACGCTTCCAGAGGGTCTACTATGAGATGCCCTTGGCATGCCACCTCAGCACTCCCGGACAGGGCATTCCAGCCTCCCTTTGCTCTTCTGATCTCAGCTATCCTCGCTCTGCAGGATCTCCAGACTGCCTGAGGGAGCTGCTGCTGTGACCCACGGGGGTGCTGGCGGGGGCCTGCCCCTCCTCCCAGCTGCCAAGGGATCTTCTGAATTGCAGTGAGACTGCCTGGCTCTGCCCACCATTTCTGCTGCCCTTAGCAGAGGACTCTGATCTGCCCTATGCACTCACAGGCCTGTCCCCCTACTGAACTGCAAAGTGCCTTGAAGCAACAACCTGGTATGAGCCCAGAAGCAGAGACTTAACACCCAAGGAAAGACCTCAGAGTCCCTTCCTCTCCCCACTCCATCCCCACCTTCACTGCCCACACAGTGAGTCCTCTATAAACCCAACCCTTGACAGCGGAGTCTGCACACATCCGCCACTTGCCACCCAGAAGACGCTTTTTGCATTCTTCCTCTGGTCAATTCCTATTCAGTCTTTAAAACTCATCTCAGACATCCCCTCCTTCCTCCACGTTTAAGACTGTGCTTCAGAGGCCCCGCAGTTCCTGTGTCTTCCCCTGCAGAGCATTTCCCACCTGGGCTGTGGTCTGAAGCCCCATATCACTGTTGTCCCCCTGCTCACATCCCCCCTCCACCCCACAGCAGGTGCTCAAGCAAGGCTAAATACCCAACACTAGCCAACACTTAGCCTCATTCTGGCCGGGCATGGTGTGTAGACGGGTCTACATAAGTTACTTCATTTAGTCGTAGTCCTCACAACCACCTGGGCAGCTGCCTCCTTTTACAGGTGGGGACAGAAAGAACCGGAAAGCTGAGAGCCTGAATTAGATTCAGGGATTTCATCCCCAGAAGCCAACTCTCATCTACGGGGCCCTACTTCTAGATATTGCAACTAATGGGTAGGAGACAAGCTGCACTCAGGGGGAGGCCAGGATAGTGCCCATCTGCAGGGTGAGAGGGACTTAGTGGATGCCCCCCCACCCAGCTCTGCCCAGGAGGGGCTGGACACTGCAACAAAACAGGCAGCCGTGAGGCACTCAGGGCCAGCCACTGTCATGATGGCCTTTGCGGGCATCAACCCCGGGCTCTGCAGGGGGTGGGAACCAGCGCTTGGGACCCAAACACTGTCCAGTGTCTCTTCTCAGCTTCTGAGTGGCCCTATCGGGTGGTCCCTACATTTGGAGTGCGTAACAACAGCCCGTCTATGTCCCTCAGAGATGCTGTGTCAGCTTTGTTGGCAAAGCCCTAAAGTCAGTGGTTTCAGGAAGAGAAAAAGGAAATGGCAGTGGACTCCGGAGGGAGGCAGGAAGACTATTAACAGCCCTGCCCTTGGAGACTGAAGGTAAGCAGAGTCCAGCGGCTTTCTGCTCCTAGTCTCCACCTTACTGCTGGGGGCTCTATCCAGCCCTTCTTCCAGGGGTGCCTAAAGGCAAACAGGGGAGAGGGGCCTGACCAGAAGGACAAAATGCAAAGAAAGAAACCAAACAAGAAAAAGGGCAGGCTTCATGTTCCTTCAGTCGAGAACAGATCTGAACCCTAGATTCATGGCTGCCAAAGTGGTGGGAACATTCTAGACTCTCCTGCCAAAGGACAGTGAGGCATTTCACCTCCTCCTAGACCCTCCTAGATCCTCCAAGCACTGTCTGAAGTCACAGGGAAGAAGGATTCATTTCCTCCTGGGAATTAGGCTGTTCTGTCAACCCTGATCCATGTTTCTATGAGGACCTCCCTCTGTGGAGAACTCAGGCAGGTTCACACCAGACTCCTGGCCTAATGGAATCCTAGAGTCCAGGCCAGGAAACAGAACAGGAGTCTTAAATACTCTTACTGCCCGAACGGGTTTAGCCCACTTTTAAGTGAGGTAAGCATTTAATATGATCCGTGAGCACTGACCAAGGACGCCCAAACCACCACGTGAACAAACCCCTTGTTCTTCAGCCTGGCCCCTCTCCAGGTCTGTTCCCCAGGGCGCTCCCACCCCCTGCGATACACACACACCCCACCCCCGGGCCTGCCAACTAGGTACTGAGAGATCCCTCAGACCCACTTCCAGGTGCTGGGTTGTAGAGCTCAGAACAGCTAGCACCTGCTTCAAGTTCCTCAAGGCTGTTTTGGGAGGCCTTCTGTCCCCCTGTGAGCTCCACCAACTAGGGACCCCCAGGGGGCTGCTCAGAGACTACACTTCCTGCCGTGAGTCATTAGGAAAACTCAGTTCCTAAACAGGCCCCGAACTTTGAAGGTAACTGACTTCCTGAACGAATAAGGGCTTTAAATTTCACTAAGTAAAGCCTTACCTGCCGCTCCAACACTTGGATCTGTCTCTGTAACTGAGGGGTAGGCTGAGTCCCTCCCAGTCTAAGACACTTGCTTTCTAGAAAGATGTCTCTAAAGGATAACCTTGCCATAGGGTCACTTATGAACAAAAACTGCCCATATCCAAAAGAAATGCTTACTGTCAAAACTGATGATGATGTAAACATATATTTATTTAGTCACATGAAAAGATAATCATACTATGTTGTTCAGTCAAAGACTCAGGGTTTAAAATAGTATGTTTAGAAAAAAAGTACAATAAAACAGAATCATCTGTTCAGGCTTGCGGTAAACACACATAAGTGCATGAAATTATTTACATGTATCCGTTTGCAGAACAAATGTTAACCATGGTGATCATCAGGAAAGTAGATCTTGTGTAATTTTTTTCTTTTCTCTTAAACTGTATTTCATAATTTTTCTAAATTGAGCAAGTATTACTTGAAAAAAAAAAAACAGGGTAAATTTTAAAATGTCTATTCTTAAGCCCATTTGAGTAACAATAAATGTATGACGTGTATGTATATGTCCACAGAATGCATCACGTATAATAAAATAAAAATAATCTAGGCTTTATGACTCCAGAAAGTACATTTTCATCTACAGTCCTCTGTCCTTGGACTTGACTCTCCCAGTTCTGACAGAGCTGAGGCCAGGGAAGACCCTGCAGCCGGTGTGGCTGGGGGGTTGGTGGGGGGATGGGGGAGCGTGGGGGTGGGGAAGGCCTGGCCAGTCCGCCATCCCTCTGCCCGAGGGGAGTTTTACAAGCTTCCAGCCTGGGCAAAGGTTGTCCCAGGCCTGCACTTCCCACCGTTTAAATAAATCCCCACCCAGGTTATCTTCTGACTTTTTCTCTGAGCCACACACTTAAAGGGTGAGGTGGAGCGAGGCCAGCCCTCCATCCCTGTCTGACCTCTCCGAAGACAGCCAAATCCCCTGCTCAGGCACTTACCACACAGTCCATGCTCAGCATGTGCTGGGCGATGACCTTGGGGTCGTGCTTTGTGAACAGTTCTTTCGCCCTCTTCAGCATTGCCATTTCCAGGGGCTTGTTCTCAGGAGGAAGGAGCTTCGACTCAAAGTCATTGGGTCTGAATGAGGAGGCCGTCTCCAGACGGGGCAGCACGAACTCAGCCTCACCCTCCTCTGGCCTCCGGTCCATTTGCATGGCCACTGCCTCCCAAGGGCCCACCCCGTCATCCTCGAGGATCAAGTAGCTGGTACCAGAGTTCCGGGGACCCGGCCCCCCATTCTGCTTGGCCTTTAGCAGCTCCACGTAGCTGTCCTGGGCACAGATGGGGGGCCTCGTGCCCCTGTCACAGCCTGCGGCGAAGGCTGGGTTCAGTTCACAGTAGTTGGCCTCCGAGTTGAGCCAGGTGGATGGAGATGGGGGAGCCTTGAGGAAGGGTGCCTTGCAGGGCTTGGGGGGTGGCTTGGGGCACAGCTGGCTGTCTGAGCCCCGCAGGGCCTCCCCTGCCCTAGCGTCCGAGGAGACCCTCCGAACCAGCGCGGGGCTCAGGGTGGGCTCGCTGCCCGTCCTGAAAACAGGTGAGTTTGGGCGGGGGCTTGCGTCCACCCCCGGGGACTGAGGGGGCAACTTGCAGCCTGTGGAGGGAAAGTGAGGGTCAGGAAAAGCTCAGCTGAGTGGGGGAACACAAGGCAAACCTGGAGTGACATCTCCTCCATTCACGCCCTTGGGGTTTCAGTTGTCACTTCCCAGAGATAACAAGGTAGGACCACCCCATGCCCAATCTAGTGCCATCCAGAGCATTTCAAGAGCTGGCTGGCCGCACCCCACTTCTGGGGGATTCTGAATCCCAGTGACTTCCAGCAGCTGGGCCGCAGTGTCACTTTATGGTCAGAGAAGGCTAGTCCAGTCAAGGACAAGGCATGGCGCCTGGAGGGCAGTTGGTAATCTAGTCTTGCCCTAAGAAACAGAAGTCTTTAGTCACAGAGCATGAGGGCCTGAATCACTCTCATGGCCAGGGTGGGTCCAGCCAGCCTGGAGGGAGAGCCGGAGGCACCCTAGGAAGTGGGAGACAAGATGCTGAGCTATCCCATAAGGAAGTGGTTCACCACAGGGCATGAAGAAAATCACCCTGTGGTCCCAAGGAGGGTCAGTTATAAAAATAATGAATGACCAGACATCCCTGGCTCACTAACACTGCTGCTTACAAGGTCTACCCCCATCCCACAGCTCCTCACTCCTCTGGCTGTGAAAGGAGAATGGAGAGGAGGAAGGGTCCCCCAGGAAGCCCAGCTCTGACCCAGCCCCCTCCACCCAGGGGAGGGCACAGAGAGAGGCTCCTCTGTCATGAAGACTACCAGTTAGCAGGTGAGCCGTGCGTCAGAAAACCTGGGTTCAAACGCCAGCTTCACCGGGGGCCGGACAGGTAACTCTGGAGGAGTTATGTCACCTCTGTGCCTCAGTGTCCTCAACAAGGAGAAGAGAATAATCATTCCCGCTGGGAAGGTTTGTAGTAAGGCTTAAAAGCTAGCTAGCACACATCAAGTGACCCGTCTCCCACAGAGTTTCACAAACCCCTTCCCCTCCAGCCTACAGGGCAAAGCCTTGGGTTGTCCCCACACCAGAGGACCAGAAGGAGTGGGAAACAGCCTGAAGGAAATCAGGCTAACACTGCCACCCTCCTCCCAGAAAAGGTCCCAAGACCTACCGAGTGGCAGGTAACTTTCTGACTGGTGCGCTTTGAGGGAAAAGGCTCGTCGGTCCTGCATGTGATCCAGGCAGGCTGGCTGGCTACCGCTCTTCTCTTTATTTCTGAAGCCAAAGATAAGTGGAGCAGAAACGTGTCATTAAATCATAAAACCTTCAGGCAGCGTCATGGAAAGTTTTTACGAGAAGGCCGAGGGGTACCGCACATCCCAGCAGTAGAGGAATGTCTGTTGGAGGAGGAAATGACTGCTGGGGGCGGTTAGTTAACACAGGATTGTGCCCCGGGCTCCATCCCCACGTTCCCCAGGACCAATCCAATCTGGTCCTCTGAGCCCTTCCATCCGGCTGAGCAGAGCAGAGCAAAGATCTCATGATCCTCTCAGGAAAATCTGATGAACCAGAATGTGTACTTTTTAACAGAGCTTAAAATTACTTACAGACCCAGGAGGAATGACTTGTTTAACTGAAAGGCGTTTTCCACCATGCCTCCTGGTGTCAGGAAGGAAGCTTTGGGGCAGTCTGCGTTTCAGCGCAAGTTCACCATGTCCCTCAAATAAAGTCCCTCTCGTCCTCCTGGAAGGACCAGGGCCCCACAGCCGGCCTCCTGCTGAGCTGGGGAAAGGCCCGGCCTTCACTGCGCCCCGCACTGGGAGGCACAGAGCACAGCCACGCAGGGAAGCAAGGAAATATCACCTTCCACAACTTGCTAGTAACCCCCCTGCTCCCCTGCGTCCTTAGACCGGGAGGTTCTCTAGCCACCACAAACAGAATCTCTCCTTTGCTAAGAAGAGACTGCACCCCACCAGTCAAGTTGCAATGAACTTTAATTTGCCCTCCCACAAGCTTAGGTTACCGAAATCCCTAAATTCTTTCCTACCTTTGCAAGCAACAAAGGATAAAGCAAACACCCTCCTACCCCCAAAAACCCCAAACTCCCAGCAACAGAGAAATTCCAGCAAGCCCTCAGCGATAAGGCAGGGCAGAGGGCAAATTCCAAAAGGCAGTGGCTTCAGCCAAGTGGTATTTCTGCAGCGATCCTCAGAGCAGCCAGACTCTACTGGCCCAGAAGCCCCACCAGCAGGCCGAAGTCAGGTAAGGTGTGGGCTGGAGGGTGGGGAAGGGCAGGGCGCATGGCAACGGGGAGGCACTTCCCTGTGGAGCCCACCCCGCCCCCACGGTCAGACCTTCTGCTGCTCCAGCCAAGAAGGGGCAGGGCTCAAAAAACTCTGCTTTCACTGGGCAGTCACGAGTGGCTCTGTTGGGGCGCCTGGGTGGCTCAGTGGGTTAAGCCTCTGCCTTCGGCTCAGGTCATGATCCCAGGTTCCTGGGCTCTCTGCTCACCAGGGAGCCTGCTTCCCCCTTCTCTCTCTGCCTGCCTCTCTGCCTACTTGTGATATCTGTGTCGAATAAATAAATAAAATATAAAAAAAAAAGTGGCTCTGTTGGGCCTGCCTCATTGATCGAGAGACTTTCCCAGTCTTCTATTCCTTATCTTAAAAAATATAAATTTCTCTTCTAAATCTGGGTCACTGAGCACAGACCAGGAGGCAGGCCTTCCTGCCCAGCACTGCCCCAGGCAGGGGTTCTGGGCATTGCCCAATGCTCCCTGGCTCCGTTCATGACATTACCTTCCTCTTCCTCAGTTAAGCAGCCAATTCCCACACTCAAAAAAGAAACAAAGGAAGAAGCACCTCTTCAATACTTTTGAGGGATCTCAAGTCCATTCTTATTACTAAGAAAAGGAGAATTTCTGTTTATCAATTCTTGCCTTCCTCCCTGCAACTGAGTCCTACATTCTACTGCCCTCCCAAAATAATACTTACTATGATTATTCACACCTACATAGCCCTTTGGCACTGTTCTAAGCACTTTACAAGTCTTCAGTCATCTGGAACCCCATCATTCCAGTTGGGGAGAGTGAGGCCCAGAGAAGGTAAGTAGCTTGATCAGTGGTGGACCAGCATCTGTGGCCAGGCAGGCAGGGTCCCCAGCCAGACCCTGCCCAACATGGACCAGAGCTTTGCAGCAGCGCACGGCCTCATGTGTATTGCCCAGAGTCCTGTGTTTTGCTTCTGAATCCTTGGTTTAGGCACCTGAGTTCAGAGGCCAGGGAGCCAGAGAAGGGGGCTATGTCGCCAAGGGGCTGGAGCTAGTCTACACCCTGCCAGGCCCGCCTTTTCCCTGCTCTCCTTCTCTCGAATGGTCAGATGGCAGCACAGGCACCCAGCTCCCTGAGAGACAGATCCCATGTGAAGACAGCACACAGCACTGGCCGTCAAGGGCAGGGTGCCTCAGCTGGGCCTCCAATTCTCTGGAATCTTCTCTCCCCTGTGCGCAGGTTTGGGCATAGCCCCCAGTCTCTCAGTGTCTCCCATCTCAGGAATCTCGTCTTTTCTCACCAGGTCAATCACCCTTTCCATGTGGACCAAGCCCAAATCTAAGCCTCCAGGCTGAACTCCCCTCCCATACGTCCAGTCTGTTGCTGGATGCTGGCACTCAGAGATAAGCCTACAGCTCTACCTCAGATGCAGCAATTGGTTTTTCCTTGGAGTCTGCCCGCTCTGACTCGCCTCTCTCCAATCTTCCCCACATGCACGAGAGTCCCAGGAAGCCAAGGTCCCAGGCTCTCCCTCCTCTACCCCTCTACCCCTGCACAGCCTGACCCTCACGACTCACGGACAGAGGTCTTCCTTCTCCAGGCTCCCTCCCTGCCCCTCCCACACATGGCCACTCGGCTCCATTCTCAGGACCTTCACCATGTCAAGTCTCTGAGCCTCGTTCCAACTCTTCAGCCTGGCTTCAGGCCTCCGTGATCTGGCTGGGGTCAGCTCCCTAAGCTTGCCCCTACTGGCCCCTTACTTGGGCTCTTTGCTTGGGCCCCACCAATCTACCTGCCTGTCCTCTCCTATAGCCCTGCACACGCTCCTACTGAGCCCCATGCCTGGAGCGCCCTCCCCTCTGCAGTGTGTGTCCAAATGTTCCCCGGTCCTCAGAGCAGCCAGAGTCCTCCTTTCTTCACAGAGCTCTCCTGGCCAGGCCTCCCATTCCTCAGCAACTGCCTCATCTCATGCATGCCCAACTCAGCTGGGAGCTCAGCACGCGCTGCCCCGTGGCAGCTGTTCCAGTAACAGGTGGCACCCTTAGGAGCACCTCTTACTGCTCCTCACCCGTCTCACCAAAGCCTGGGCCTGTCCCGAGGGCCCCCGTTGGTCCCGGCACCCCCCCAACACACACACCCAGCGAGGCCCTGACCCACCTGAGGAGGTTCCCCTGGGGCGAGCTCTGGTCCCGGGCCTGCACGCCGCCCGTGGTGAGGCTCAGCCTCTTGCCCGCGTCCGGCCGGACCTCAGGGAGGCTTCCGTCCTGCACCCGGCCCGGCGAGACGCCGTAGCGCTCCTCCAGGCAGCGCAGGGGCACCGTCCTGTTAACGGGCTGGAAGATGACGGCTCCGCTCTGCTGCGAGATGGGCCGGCGGTTGCCCACGTAGCAGCGCACCAGGCCGGGGATGGAGTCGAAGCTCTCGGTCTCGAACTGGTACTGCACGCGGCTGTAGGCCTCGCTGAGCCGCAGCACCGTCCGGCGGATCTTGAAGTGCTGAGCCAGGTTCTTCCACTGACAGGTCAGCACGAAGTTGCCGGGGCTGGACAGAGAGTCACGGACCAGGAAGTCGCCATCCCGCTGCACGAGGTTTTCCGACACCTTTGGGACAAATGGGGAGGAGTCGGAAGGGCGAGCGAACATTCCTGTTAAAGCGGCACCGCGCTCGCTTCTTGGGGCCGACAGGAGACAAGGCTATTCTGTCTCCTCTTCGGTGGGCTCTTCGTTTTCTCAAACGCCAAATTCTTAGAAGACCCAGGCATTCACCTAAGAACTACTGGACGCCCACCAACAAGGCGCCAGGAGTCCTGCTGGGGGCGCCGGGCTTAGGGTGGGGAGGAGGAGCCTACTGGCCTCCCTACATCCCCACCGTCATGGGGCCTTTGTGGTGAGTGGAGATCCTGCTACCTCAGCCGGTAAGTAAGTGGCAGGGATGGCCGGTCAGATGTTGTAAAGGTAAGGAAAAAAGTCAATGGGGAAGGGAGGTAAGAAGTGCCTGGGAGGGGAGGAGGGCTGCTCTCTGAGACGGGGTAGGTCAGCAGGTGTCACGAGAAGATGACCTGCACACAGACCTGAAGTAAGTGAAGTGACAGAAAATTAAAGAAGGAAATGCAGGGCCAGGGAGCCTCCCCACCCCCAACAGGCGGAGGAGTGGGTTCTGTTGGCTAGGAGGAGGGGGTCCACACTCAAGGGAGGCCAGAGGCTGCAGAAGCAGAGACTCGAGTGGGGGGCCTGTGACCAAGTCAGCTCCATGTCTCCTCTCACTGGAGGAGTGTTATCTGCATATACAATCCAAAGTACTAGGACGGTGCCTGGAACACAGCAGGGGCTCAAAAACTGTTAACAACGAAGATGCTGGTGTTTATAGCAAAAGGAGGATCGATACTGTGTTGCAGATGGCGGTTCCTCCAGCCAGACTGCCTGGGTTTGTACTCTGGCTCTGCTGGGTGACTTGGGACAAGTTAGGTCATCTCTTTGTGGTTCAGTTACATCACCTGTAAAATGGGCTAATGTCACCTACACAGTGGCTATGAAGATTTAATGGAGTAAAGGGTTAGCTGTAACTACCATTATTACTGGTACGGTGGACCGTTCGTTAAACAATCAAACGACGTGCGGCTGAAAAGTTGCACTTGTTGCAAGTGGGACGAAAGTTTACGATCACCATAAAGAGAAGGATGGTGGTGACGGTCATGAGTTTTATGAGACTGGGACATTTCTCCCAGGATATTCCAACGCTGGATCAGCACACGCACAACAGTGTGCTGCCACAGCTACTTTAAACTTGCATCTTTGCCTTAAGAATATGTTTTCACACAGAAATTCCATTTCTTGGGATTGAGCCTGAGGAAATAATTACAGTTATAAACATAGTAGTTATCTTAAAGCCTGTTGGTGAGGGTGCCCACCCAAGAGTGGGGCACGTGCACAATGGACATACATACAGTGGAGGGTGGTGGGGAAGACTATTTCACAGCAGCACAAAAGGCCCAGAATGTATCATTAAATGAAGACAATGGGCTGCAAAAGTCTATGTGGTATGATCTCATACTTGCCAAGCCTAGAAGGAGGAATTATATCAAAATGTTCACAGTGGCTATCTCCACAAGGGAGAATTATGGGTGAGAATTTCATTTTCTTCATTTTACTCTCTGTATATTCTACAATTAATTTTAAACTTTTTTTAAAGAAAAGTTAGAATAGAGATTATTTCTTTGATAGTGCTGAGAGATCTGCTACGTTAAAAAAAACTGTCACAACTATGATGTCCTTCCCCCCCCTCCACCCGCCCCTTTCCTGTCATGTTGTCCTGGGTGAGTGACTGGACAGATCAGGTTATGACAAAAACCTAAGAGAGGGGCGCCTGGGTGGCTCAATGGGTTAAAGCTTCTGCCTTCCGCTCAGGTCATGATCCCAGGGTCCTGGGATCGAGCTCCGCATCAGGCTCTCTGCTCAGAGGGGAGCCTTCTTCCCCCGCCTTTCTCTCTGCCTGCTTCTCTGCCTACTTGTGATCTCTGTCAAATAAATAAATAAAATCTTTAGAAAAAAAAAACAACCCTAAGAAATTCTATGCCCTAATTCTGCACTTATATTTTTCAGTTTCTATATCTTAAATTAAAAAACACTCACGGCTATCACTCCAAATGACAACCGCACAGAGTACATTCCAGGCCGTGGGGCTATGGTCGTTGGTGTAATTCCTCTTCTTCCCAGCTCCAGAGAGGGGCCCGGGCAGGGGAGGGATGGAGAATGAATAGTCACCAGCCCCACGAGGGCAATAGCAGCCTTGCTGCTCTTTGCCACCTGCCTCGATGATACCCTCTCTTCACCTGAAATTAAACTACTGCCTTAAGAGAGAAACTCCAAAGGGTATGAGGCTGCAGGCTGCCAGCCAGGAGTTCAATTATCTGAACCACAGGCCAGCCTTGTACCTCTTCAGATTATCCCCCTGCAGCCACGGCCTCCTGCCCCCTCCAGCTCTGCAGACCACAGAACACCGGACTTTCCTCCATTCACTTCCCTGGCACGTGGAAACGTGCTTTGGGTTCCTGACCTTAGTTCTCCCCAAGGTCTCCTTGGGGACGGACCTAAGTTATTACAATCCACTTGACTCTCTTTGCTTTCAGCTAAAACCGGGGCTTGCTCCAACATGGCGCTGGAGGGTGACCCCGCGGGGCGGTCAGTGTGGTGGTGTCTGAGGATGGCTGGGCATGCGCTGGCAGGAAGGAGCAGGTACCTGGCGGGGGATGCGTCCGTGGTACCAGGCGTGGCTGCGCAGGTCCTCGCCGCTCAGCAGCAGCTCCTCCTCCAGCTCCTTCTTCAGCCTCTCCGGGGTCCTGTCCATGACGTGCCTCTCCTTGGAGAACTGCAACACAGGGTCAGTGGTGACGTCCCCCCGCTGCCCGGGACGGCCAGGCCCGCCAGCTGGAAAGGCCAGCCTGCGTCGCGGTTGGCTGCTTGGCTAGTCAAGCCAGTTTATGCCAAAAGCCTCGTTCAGGTTGGGGAGCCTGGATAATGATTACAATTAGCTGTGACCTTTCATTTCTCCGGCTACAAGTATGTGGTAACGTTTTCACCTACACACAGGGACTCTGGTAGGAGAGCTGGCCAGAGCCTTCCTGTCAAGTGGGTGGGGAGGTTGGGGGGTGCTCAGAAAGCAGCTGCAGACAAGGGGAGCGGGGTAGGGGGCGCCAGAGAGAGATGAAGGGGGAGGGAGGCACAACTAAGCCAGGGGACCTTCTTCCTTCTCCTTGGGAACTGTCCTAACAGGAAGCAGGAAGGACAGCCGCCCATTGGCTGGCCCACAGTCCAGAGCCGTAGGCCATGGCAGCCCAAAGTGCAGTCCCCCCACTGACTATGGTAATGGCCCTGAGTTCTTTGCTACTGGCAAACTGCAATTCAGGAACTGAGTTCACCTTTACAAACTTTTTAGAAACGGAGAGAAGATTTTGTCTCTTGAATCTACTAACACAAGTCTGACTTTGTATTTTGTAGGTCTTTTTAATTTCATTTTTCTATTTCATTTTGAGGACAGATTGGAACTTGAAACTGAAAACACTGGTCTTTTGCCTCTGAAGGTCTGAGTGAGGATCACGGATGTAGGTGGCCACACAGTGGCCGGGGCAGGGGTCTGGATGGGCAACAGAGCCTCCAGATTCCCTTTAGAATCCACACCCACTCACATGAAAGCTGCACTTGCACTCCTGCCTGGTTCCCAGCAAAACCTGGCTCAGGGATCACTGGCTGAAGGTCACGGCAGCAGGAAAATGCCGTGTCCTTGGGTTTTCCCAAGTTCCCCACCTTGGCCTCAAAAGCTTCTAGGAATCTCCGAATTCTCCTCATCACACTGCTCTGCTCTGCAGCAAGGGAAGGAGCCCAGACCCTTTTCCACCCAAGGAAGAGGAAACAGACTTGGGATTTTTACAGCCCTCAAGTCTCAGTGGGCACGTTGGTCCCGGAGGGCACTGGCTGCAGGACTCAGGGCCACTCTCACAGTGGGGCTCTGGTTTACCAGTTGCTTACTTCTCCCCCCTCACTTTACCACCACTCCCCGTCCCGCAGAGCAGACACCTGCATCACAGAGATGCCAAGGGCGGCTACGTCAACTGCCCGCAGTCACCGGCTCCGCTGTTCCACACTTGTCTTTAACTCCGTAGTTACATCGGAAGACCCCTCATTGAGAAGACTGCACATTGTCAACCACGCTGCATTTCCTGATAGTTTATTTTCTGTCTCGCCTCCCATCGGATTTTAAGTTTCACGAGAGTGGAAAAACCCACCTGCCGCCCTCCAGCAATGCTGAACAAAAATTAGGGTCTCTGCAGTCACTGAATGAACCAATACCCCAAGATGAGGCCTCTCTAGCCTTTTCTTCCTGATGGAGCTTCTCTTCTTTAGTCGTAAACTATACGAAGCCCCATGTTAGCTGAGCGTGTTGCCACACAACTCAAGGACGTCATTCCTCAATTTTCCTCCCTTAATGTCGTCATGTGGCCAAGGAAAGGTGCACTGCTGCTTAGCGGGACTTCTAAGCCGAGACCTGACAGCAGGAGCTGTTGGCGCCATCTTGGACACGAGGAGGGAGCCACAGCCTCTGAGTGGGGGAGCAGAAGCCCCAATAGGCCCGATCCCTCACAACGGTGGGGTCAACACACCAGCCCCAGTTTGCCCACCTCCGGGTATTCTGCATGACCTTCTGCCCTGTTTAAGCCCATATTTTGGTTGTTCCTGTTACTGGCAGCTGAACTAAACTCCTAACCGATGCTGTGACCCTAGTTTCCATTCGGCCACCCTGACAGTCTTTCTGCCGAGCCCAATTCCCTCGTACTGTGCCCCAGGCCCACTTTGCCTGAGGTCTGAAAAGGTAGTCATCAGGAGTCATGCCCCAGTTAACCCTCCACCCAAACTGTATTCACCCAGACCCAAAAAGCTATTCCCATATTTCTCTTTATAGTCAGTCTCCTTCCTCCCTGACGCCCAACACCCAGGCCACTTCCCACCACCATCCTCTCTCTCCTTCTCAGCATCCTTCACAAATAGCCAAGATTTCTTCGCATTTTATAAACAGTAATCCTTCACTCCAGATTTTGACGTAATACTGCTTTACACTTGTTACCAGAGATATAAAATCTGCTATCTTGTTGCTTCTGCCCTAATTCCTTAGAGGAATATCCACAATTATTGTTCTCCTCCCAACTGTGGACTGTGAAGATGCAGCACTGTCGGCCGCTGTAGGAAAGTACCCAGGAAGGAGAGAAAAGGGGGGGGGGGGTCAGGTAGATTGACCCTACCTTGAGATGGAAACTCAGATTTCAAAAACTATGCCCTTAAGCTCTTGCATAATTTGTACAAAGTTAGGAGGTTACCCAATTGACTAAATTTACAGCTGGGGTGGAGAGAGAGGTAGGGAAATAAAGAGGCAGGAGGAAAGGGAGTGGGGAGGAAAAGGAGGAAAGGTGGGTGGGAGACAGATCCACGCCAGCAAGCAATTGCAAGCAAGAGGACTCTTCATTTCGGGGTGCCTGGGTGGCTCAGTGGGTTAAGCCTCTGCCTTCGGCTCAGGTCATGATCCCAGAGTCCTGGGATCGAGCCTCACATCGGGCTCTCTGCTCAGCGGGGAGCCTGCTTCCCCCTCTCTCTCTGCCTGCCTCTCTGCCTGCTTGTGATCTCTGTCAAATAAATAAATAAAAATCTTAAAAAAAAAAAAAAAAAGAGGACTCTTCATTTCAAGCCAGTGAGAGCTGGTTCTACTACCCTAAAAAGAACCAGATCGGTTTCTGAGAGCTTCTACCTCAGCCTCGGACATGGGCAACATCTCTCAAACAGCTGACCAAGGCAATCAGAAGTCACCCACACAGGGTCGCCCTCATGATTACATTAGTAATTGTTTCAGGGGTGAATACCTTCTAGAACTTTCATATAGTCTTTTAATCACATACATTAATGCAACTTTTATTATTCTTCTGAAGTGCCTATATTTTATGAGCCTTGCCCTCGTCAACTACGATTGTGCCACGATATATAAGTACTTTGATGGCCTGTCAACCTCACGGTGGATGAGGGGTGACTGTAAAATTTGGCAAAATGTATCCATTTGCATCTTTGAGAGCACTGTGATGAATATCTGTGCTCCTCTGAGATGAAGAATGACGTTCCCGTTTCACAGGATATATCAGTCACATGGGACTGTGAGGTTGGCAGAATTCCATTGGCTTGCCCCCAACGACCAGAATTTCTGCTATCAGCGCACCCCTCCACTCAATGTGGCCATCTGGGGCAAACATGAATTTGCTCCTGAAATGCAGCCCTTTCAGTCATGGCCTCAGCTAGTTTTGGGGTCTCTGGGGCCACGAAAGAAATTCTAGCAATTTAGGGTAACACAGCAGTACCTCTGCTCTTAGCAATGGTTTATCCCATGGGTGTGGTTACCAGTGTCCTTTGCAGTTCTGACTGATTCCACTAATGCCAGAAGAAGTCTCCTGGCCTTCCTGAGATTATCTTCTGCGGAAAAAAGGAGAAAAGAGAAGTCCCTATTCCCACAATCACACACATTTTTATCTTCTGCCGGGCCCAGAATTATGCATGAGGCAGCCGAAGAGTGGTACAGGTCGATCACTCCAGTGCCTTCCAATCTCAGGAGAGGAAAGAACACACAAGCTCTTCATACCAATCTGGCCCCATTCTTACAGCCGCTTCTCTCAGCTCATGTTTCCCAGCTCTTCCCCATTTGTTTCTGCAGACATCTTATGAATTCATGTGCCTCAGAGACTCTCTGGACCCAAGTCATTCTCAGTATTCTGTGAGCACGGGACAGCGGGCTTCTGTGACAGAGAGCACCGTGATACCCAGAGCCAGGTCAGTAGGGCCTGGCTCCCTCAGAAAGTTTACACTGAATGGTAAGACGTCCTCACTGGCCCTTTGGGTTTATGTTCTTTCACTACCAGAGAGACAGCAAGAAAACCCATGAATACCTCTATCTCACACAGATGTTATGGATGTTACTAACAAGCACATTGTAGCAACACACCTCTTCCTCCATGCTCACATTCTCTAACTACTCACCCCTGCATCTGAACTTCATGCCTAGAAGGCAGGTCTGACTCTGTGTGGCCCAAGCTCCTCGTGTTGAGGAGAGGAGGGGGTGGGGGTGGGCTCAAGGGCTGGAGGCAGAGTCGAGTTTCTTTGCCCCAGCGCGGGCTCCGGATCCAGCCATCCCGAGCTCCCCACCACAAAGTAGCTGGGGGGCACCCGCCAGAGAAAGATTTGCTGCTAGCCTTTAAATCAAGAACATTCTGCCTGTGAGCTCTGCCAGGTTCACTGGAGTGAGCAACTCCCCCACCGCCCACATGAGAGAAAGACGTGGGCGGGCCTCATGTCTCCTACTCCGAGGCTTTGCCTGAGTTGGATAGAGCCACCAGAAATGTGAGAGTTCTTGTTGGGGGAGGGGTGGGGTACAAGAAAAGGGGCTTATGGACATAGATTAAGTAAGAAGAATACCTTGAACAGGAGAGAAAGAAAGGGAGGGACGTTTAGTAACTACTGTATCATGGTTTCCAACTCACACGGCTCCACCTCCAAAATGTCATCTCATCCCAGTAGTTGTTCTGGGGGCTGATGCAGGGGGTGGGGGAGACCCACACCTATCCGACCAAACTGAAGTTCAACTAGTAAATTCGTGCATTACCATAACTGTTGCTTCTCAGGGAAACCTGAGTCTAGCTACACCCTTCCTGCTGCCAGCATTTTAAGGACCCTGATGTCACAGCACACTACGTAAGAACGGCCAGCCCTCTGCCCCCATCCACAGGCCGCTGGGCCACTGACAGGGGGCGTGGTTTTCGTTAAATGACTTCATCTCTCTGCAGAGCCTCAGGCTCCTGGTCTGCAAAATGATGATAGTATGAGAGGAGATGTTCATCAGGATGGAATGGGTCCGTATCTGCAAAGCATTCGGAAAATCCCTGGGACACAGACAGCACGGGTTACTATTATCACAGATATACCAGAATGTGACGTGTCTGGTTATATAAAAGAAACACTTCTCCCCGGAGGTGCCTTCAGTCTGACGCCCAGGTGCACAGGGGGTGGGTGCCTGGGAAGGAAGTTCAGGAGAATGGCCTCGTGTCCACAGGTGGCCTCGCACACCCGCCCACCCGCCCGCCCAGCACCTCTGGCCCCGGCTACAGCACCAGGACCAGTCCGAGCTTGCTGTGGCCTGCTCCCAAAATCATGCCTATCGCTCTGAATCTGGACTGAACGTCTCTGCAACCCCATCCGGCCCCAGCAAGTCTGTTCTTGACAGGCTGGAATAGCCAGAGCCCGGGGGAGGGGGGGGGTGGTTAGAAAACACTTTCTGGACGTACGGAGCCAGTTCCACAAACGTGCTGCGAACTTTGATTGACACAGAAACCCGCATTTCAACAGCTCTCCCAGAAAGAAAAAGCTGCTCCGGCCCAGGAGGAATGGAGCGCAGGGTCTCCTCTCACAAGGCCTGCCTGACATTAGAGCGTGCATTTCAAATCAGATGTAACAATAGGACCCAACAGCCTCGAGGAGGAGGTCTGCGCTCCTGAGTTGGGGGACAGAGGGAGGGTGTGCACACTGTAAGCTGTGGGAAAGCCCCAGAGAAGGCAACATACTCATTTGTATGTAGGAGACCTCAGAGCTGACTGGAAAAAGATGTCATCTGCATTATAATTAATATTTATTTTACTCTGTTCCTGCCTCTAAGAAAAGCTTCCCAGTTCCCATAGAATTTTAAATTGTGCAAATCACCAGGAAAGATCCTGTCCCCAGGCCCAGGGGCTGAAGGTAGAAAGGGAAAGTCTGAGACGGCACCACTTCCTGGCCAGTGACAATCAGGGCCAAGCACTTTGCCAAGTTATTTGCCAAGAGGGGATGACACCCTGGGCCCTGCTCTCAGGAGGGCACAGTGCTCTCGGAAGACCACATGCAGAGAAACAGTTTAAACTCAGCCCTGAGCTCTGGAGACACACCACCGCCTGGATCTTATCCCTGCCCTTCTGCTCTGGAGCCTGGGCAAGTTACTCCCCCTCACTGGCCTTCAGTTTTCCCCTGTCAAAATGAGAAAAGTTGCTGTGGCCCCACACCGGTGGAGGGTGCATCAAGGGAATAGAAGCACACAGTTGCTGCACCTCGCACTGACCCACCATGTGGAGCAGACTGGGTGAAGGAAGAAATCAGCGAGCAAAGAGAAGAGGATCGAGAAAGGGAAGGTGTCCCAGGGGCATGCACATCCCTAAAGCCCCAGCTGATTCCTTCCCCAGCAAACTCCTCTTGTGACCTAAGCTACTTTGCTCTGGACTCCTGTCACCTGTGCCAAAGACATCCTCATTCAGAAGGCAGGGATCGGACCGAGGGGAGTTGGACACTGGAGGCTGAGAGGTCAGACCTTCACGCTCCAGATAGTGAGTCACCGAAAACCTCTGCCTAGATTTTCAATAGGCAACAGGTACAAAAAAAGATGCTTTTAGACAGATCAATCTGGCTGCAGTGGGCAGAGGGGCTGGGCTCAACCCGGGGCACAGAGCCAGTCTGAGACTTCTGAAATGTGCTGATGATAGCCAAATCTCCATCCCCAGCCCTCAGGGTGGGTGTTGGGATACTGACCAGAATCCACTCCAGAACTTGGATGTCGATATAAATAAATGGAACTCATCTCTGCAAAGCCTGCCCTTCTCCCCCTTTCCTGGTCACCAGCACCTCCTCTGTCCTCATTACCCAAGCCAGAACCCTCGGAACTGGCTTCCACCAACACAGAACTTCCTGATTCTACTGCTTACCAACATGCATTCTAATCCCCACCGAGGTTACCCTGTTCTGTTCTCCCTGAACTTCTGTAGCAGCCTGGTAACAACCTTCCTACCTCCATCTCTGCTCCTACACTCAGCCACCAATGAGATCACACACTTATCATAGCACTCTGGCTCGGCGATGTTAAGTTAAGAGGTGCCCCAGTGAGGGCTGACATGAGATCCAGAGACTCTCCCAGCGCCCCCACAAGAACCTGATGATTCTCCCAGGGCTCAGACCTGGCTCATGGGGGATACAGACCCCTATCCTGCCCTGTCCTCCCAGACCCCTGACTCTGAACGCCTTCCTTTTAACCCCAGTGAAGTGAACAACCCCCTTTGCCATACACTGACACCGCATACTGGGATCCAGGTCTGAATCTGCTGGAAGACCTGGATCACAGGAGGGCTATGGATGCCTATGTGAGGATCCCTTAGGGATTCCCCCAAAGTAACCGGCAGAGACTTGACAAGTGGGGGAGATGGGCCAGGGTGCTGCCATCATGTGGTGCGGATCCATGAGTCAGAGGGTCACCCCTGCAGAGGCTTCAACTGCCTGGCAAGAGCCTACGTTGGGGAATGGGGAGAGGACAGAGGGGAGGCCAGATAAGGCAGGCAGGAGCCTTAAAGGCCTAAGTAGGCCCATCTATTCTCTAATCCACTAAGGACAGCTAGCCAGTGAGGAAATGTGGTGGTCTACCGGACATAAGCTCTTTGAGGACAGAGGCCAGACCATATTTGCCTTTGGCTCCCAGAGCCTAGCTTTGTGCTTGGCACACAGCAGGTGCCTGGTAAACACTTACTGACTGGAGCCAAGCTTCCTGACCCTGGGTGGGGAGAAAAATCCAGTTTGGAGGCTAGTCAAGAACAGGTGACCCTGACCCTGGCCACCTTTCTAGACTTTGCTGAACTAGTTTCTGTATACACCAAGAGGGGAAGAGCTCTCACTCCCCGGGACTACCTGACCTAAGGAACAGGAAACATAGGGCATCGACACCCAGCCTGGTGTGTGCGGACTTGAGACAATGCAGAATCTGAAAGCCCTTTCCAAGAAGACTCGTAGCCACAAGAATGGAAAGTTATTTCACTGAAGAATTTTTCAAGGACTTGTAAAATCCATCAGAAGGTTTTAGAGATTAACTGGCATTAAAAAAAGTCTTAAAAAAAAAAAAGAAAAGGAAGAAGGGTATCTGTGCATGACAAGAGGTAAGGGAAGAGAGAGAATGAGGAGAGAGGCCTGTTTCTGGGCTATTCTATCCCAGTCAAGAGTGAGGGGCCAAAGAACCCTGAAGCTACCGGCTCTCAAACAAAAGCTTCCTTTCTTCGGCCCTGAGCAGGTTATTCCACTGAGGGAGCAGTCAACAACAGCCTGGGACTCTCATCAAGTAGCACCAAACAACCATGCAGGTCACATTTTTCTAGAAATCGAATCCAGAAATTGTGATCACAAACAACACTGTAAGTGTGCCTGGTGTCGCAGATCATAGCACAAAATTGGTCTATTTTCTGAGCGAAGCCCGCATCCTCCTGTGTGCTGCTGGGAAACCCCTCAGGGACGTGCCCAGAGCGGCCACCAGGTGGCTCAAGTTAACTCAGGAGTTCAAAGGGGGCAGACCCTTATCTCAATCCATCCAGCCTGTGATGCCTGGGAGCCTGTGTCACTGCAGTCCCGAAATAAGCACGAACAGACTAAGGGACTGGGTTCCTGCTCTCAAAACAGCACACACCGCCGCAGAACACAGAGCATTCCGAAGCCTCACAGAGGCTGCCACATGCAGGGCCGTCCTGCAAGTCCATCCGCCTAAAACCGACATCCTTTGGTCATGTCAGAAATCGGGTCCCTGTGAGGACCTGCCCTGTGCTCATCTTCAAGCAGTGGCCTAGTTTATAATCAAATTCCAAAGTCTATCAAGGGCTCTTTAGAAGATCCAGGTGGTACCTCTTTACCGATGAACACCTGCAGAAATTGGGGCACCTGGGTGGCTCAGTGGGTTAAGCCTCTGCCTTCGGCTCAGGTCATGATCTCAGGGTCCTGGGATTGAGCCCCACATCAGGCTCTCTGCTCAGTGGGGAGCCTGCTTCCCCCCACCTCTCTGCCTACTTGTGATCTCTCTGTCAAATAAATAAAAATCTTAAAAGAAAAGAAAAGAAAAGAAAAGAAAACCTGCAGAAATTGATCATGAACCCAAATGACGAATAAATCCCAATTACTCCTGCCACTCTTAATCCTGCCCACTGGCCAACAATAAAGACCCAGTTCTCCCCAAGCTTTAGGCCCAGTAACTCTGAGCAGGATCCCTCAGATGTTTTCACTGGAGGCAGAATGGAAGGAAGGAAGGAAGGTACCATTTGTGCCAATCTTCAAGCCTTGATATGAAACCCTTTGTATACCGGGTTCTGTGTCACCTTTTATCAACACTCACTTTCTTTATGGCTTGCCTAAAAATATTTTATTATACTCCCAAGTGGTGCAGCTCTCCCACTGGGTGCTAGGCTAGATGAATAGCATTTCCGTGCTAATAACTATAATTAAAGCCAAAAGCTTTAGTTAAGTACACAATTAACTTTGTAAACAAAAGCCCAAAGACGGGATAGGGGGGAATCAAATTTAGATTTTAAATATCCCATTTGGTAGACAAAAGCAAATGGTGGCATGGGCAATTGGGCATTTCAGTCTGGTCCGGTCCAGTGCATGGGCACGTGATGGCCTGGCCCTCGGCTCCAGGACACGTGCAGCACATCTCAAGAGTGCCCCTCATATGCAGCCACAGAAAATTTCCATATTGATTACAACGGCTGCCTGGCAGATAGCACGTATCCTGAGGAAAGGTACCTTATTTGAATTCATGCACAGGTGCTCTCTGGGCTAGAAGGCAGAGACTCTCTGAGCATGTCCCCCACCTTTTAAGTATTGGGCTGTTGACAAATGGGGACCTCCGGTCTCACTGGGGCCCCTTCCCCTGAGCCTGTGCCTTTCAATCCTTACACTAAAGCTCAATGAAATAGTCTTCATGGGCAGCTTCCTAACCCTCTTGGCTAGAGTGTCCCAGAAATGGTCAGGAGGTCAATTTTAAATCAAGAGCTTGATAGTCATGGGAACACCGTGCCTCTGATTACTTCACCTTCTTGGCCACAGTTCTGCAGAAACAATCAGGAGGTCAGTTTTAAATCAAGAGCTTGCTAGCCACTGGAACACCGTGCCCGAGATTAGACTCTGAGACCAAGTGCCCGCTGTGCCACTTGGTCTCCTGGACTAGATCTGACGGGAGACGCGGGCATGGGTAAAAATGACTCTGGCCTGACAGGTTACCGTCTCTTTGAGGGGACAGACATCTGAAGAGAATGTACGGCGGTAGCAGTTTTGCTGAAGTTCTCGGAGTTCTCTATCTTATCTGAGGTCAGCGAGGGTGTCTGGCCCCTTGTGAGAAAGGAATCAGTGGCGAAGACATCTCATAAAATCTCAGAAAGTTTCAGCACTCTGAAACACTTCAGTTAATTCGATGTTGGTGTGTAAGTACCCTGATGACATAAATTTCTCCTTTCTAAATCCTAGAAAGAATCTCATCTTCAGAAAAGATTCTGCAGATGGCTTTTGATGCCATTTTACCATTTTATAATTAAACCTGTATAATTTATCACACTTAACACCAGATTCTTGCTCCAGTGCCATTAAAAACAGATTTGCAATTTGCTGTTAAATTAAGATGCTTCATTTTCCTATCACATGGGATTTTTCATTTCACACACAAACGATGATATGGGGGCTGTCAGACCCTAGCACAGACAGGAAACTGCCATCAAACCCACTGGAGAGCCCAAATCCAAGAGATTTCCTTTTTACTCATTATCAAACCTTATCAAACACTTAACAAAAGAGGCTCATAAACCATGAATAGGAAATATGAAGAGAACATCTGTGGAACTCGTTATCAAGGTTCTGAGAAATTTCCATTAAAATTCTGCTTTCCATGTGTGTGTATGAAAAAGACTAGTTTCATTTTAAATTGTGCAGGTTGGAGTCTAAACAGGGTGCACCCCCTCAGGGCAGAAGTAACTTGATCTGGACGCCTGGGTGGTTCAGTGGGTTAAGCCCCTGCCTTCGGCTCAGGTCATGATCTCAGGGTCCTGGGATCAAGCCCCACATCGGGCTCTCTGCTCAGCAGGGAGCCTGCTTCCCCCCCCCCCCCGCCTCTCTGCCTACTTGTGATCTTTCTCTCTGTTTCAAATAAATAAAACTTTAAAAAAAAAAAAAGAAGTACCTTAATCCCCCCCCAGGCTTAACTCATTCCATTAGGCTCCCCATTAGGTGTCCGTAGTTCCCCAGATGTTCAACCCCTGTTGCCTTTTATCCCCCGTCATTCTCTAGGCAAGGTCTCCATGCCCTTCCGTCCTGTAGGATCACGATGTTACTGCTTTTGATGCTTCGTTTTATTCTGATGGAACACCAAGGGACTGAAAATTATTTTTCACAAGAGACTGATGAGTCCAACACCTGTAGGAGGAATGTGAAGTTGGACAGCACGGAGCACGCCCAACGCCAACCGATGCGGCCACGCTCCCTCGAAACAGTTTTCCCCACGGGCGGGAAATTGCTCCACATGCTCCTTACACCGAAAGATCTCCTTCTCCCCCCGCCACCGCCTGTCCCGGTGGCTCTGCCCATAATGTTCTTACCCTCTCGACAAAGTGAGCACAGGGACTCAGTGCTCAGCTCCAAGGCCCAGGGCGGGGGAGCGGGGGGTGCCTTGTCTCACCTTTCCCTGGCGAAAGATAAGCTGAAACACAGTGAGATTTTCTTTTTTTTTTTTTTTTAAGATTTTATTTATTTATTTGTTAGAGAGAGAGAGAGAGAGAGAGCGCGTGGGAGCACAGGCAGACGGAGTGGCAGGCAGAGGCAGAGGGAGAAGCAGGCTCCCCGCCGAGCAAGGAGCCCGATGCGAGACTCGATCCCAGGACCCTGGGATCATGACCTGAGCCGAAGGCAGCTGCTCAACCAACTGAGCCACCCAGGCGTCCCCACAGTGAGATTTTCAACAGTCATTTGTTAGCATCTTGCCCTGCTGGAAGCTGGGGCGGGTACCTTCCCCGCTTGATCTGATTCAGATGGGGACTTCCTGGAGCAGGCCCGCGGAGGGGCCAGCAACAGCCAAATCATCCCCATGAGGCAGCCCCATTTTCAGATTCCTTCCAGTGAGAAGTCAGATTGCCGCGCTTAGGATGAGGGCTGAAGGTCACTGCTGGCACTTAATCACTTAGTGAGTCTGTGAAATAAAAGATTTTGAATAAAAGCTGAATACCAGCTGACCTAGGACACCCCCGTGTCTACTGCTTTCCTCCCTTTAACCGTGTCCTCGGCTTCCGAGGATACATCCCTCACCCGGTCGGCACACAGGCTAAAGGAGACAATGAAGTGGAATATTAATTACTGGGTCTGGCGGTGAGATTCTGTTCAGTAAGAGTAGTCCTTTGTTAGTTAGCATCTGTGGGGAAAGGAGAGACAGAGACCACCCCAGGGGGAGGGTTTGGAGGCCAGCGGGCCGAAGGTCAGAATGCAAGGAGGTGCAAGCCAGAAATCCTTCCCGCTGCTCATTCGGCCTTGTGAATGCATCTCGATCCAAACTATGAGTGATTTGGGGGAAACATAGCTGCTCTCCAAAACAGATGCCCTGTTTGCTCTTCAGGAGAACAGAGAACATCAAAATCAACTCAATTCAAATATAGCTGATGCTTGATCAACCCAGGTGAGAACAGCATAGGTCCACTTACATGTAGAGCCTTTTGGGTAAATACAGCACATCACTGTAAATGCATTTTCTCTTTCTCATGATTTTCTTCATAATATTTTCTTTTCTGCAGCTTCCTTTATTATAAGGATGCAGTGTACAACACATGACACATACAGAATAGGCAGTAACTGACTATTTATGTTAGGCCTCCAGTGGGCTCTTAGTGGTTAATTTATACATGAACTTTCCATGGAGGGATTGTTCAGGATCAACTGTATCATCCTTCTCTTAATTCACCTTGAATGAATGAGGCACTACTGAATAAGCAAAATGTATCATGGTTGAAAGACACTAGGACATGTAATTGGAAAAAATGAAAATGAAAAATGGGTGGCTCAGTCGTTAAGCATCTGCCTTTGGCTTAGGTCATGATCCCAGGGTCCTGGGATCAAACCCCACACTGGTCTTCCTGCTTGGTAGGAAGCCTGCTTCTCCCTCTTCCACTCTCCTTGCTTGTGTTTCCTCTCTCGCTGTGTTTCTCTCTGTCAAATAAATAAATAAAATCTAAAACAAACAAACAAACAAACAAACAAAACCCAGGAAAAAAAGAAAAGAGAGAAATGCCAAGCACACAGAGGAAAATCCAAATATTCAGAAACCTTTCCAGCATGGGGTGTAGAAAAAATGAATTTCTAAATTTACCTCTCCCTAAGTATACCGTGACTAACAACTGTCTCAGACATCTGCTTCAGGATAAAGCACACCATATTGTCAGGGACAGATACAAAGTAGGTTCTCAGTAAAACCAAGTGATTCATCACAAGATGGGTTTTGGCCAAGTATCATCTCCACCACTTCCAACATACAACTCACACATCACTTTAAAGGTATATTTCTCCCAGAGGAGCTCAAAGCACTTGACGCCCACGTATCTCATCTAACAAGCTTTTGAAAACCACAATCACCATGCTAGAGGTCATGGCAGAAACGGGAAAACAGCAGCTGAATTTCAGAGAACCAAGGCACCTAAAACAACTCAAGAGCTCATGAATCTATACAACATCCCTGGAGTCAAACAGGTAGTGAGAAGAGTTATATCTCCCAAGAGAAAACATCACCAAGGCCTGAATTTTCATGATTTGCTCAGACTTACAGAATAAGGATTGACTAAAAACTAGAATCCAAGTCTCCCAAAGTATATAAAGAACTGGAAATGTTTAGTCGATACAGAACAGACTTAAAAGAAACATGAGGGCTGTGTGGAAATAGCTCAAGGCTTGGGCTGTCGCCATCCCAAGAGGATGGTCAAATATCCTTGGTTTAAGTCCCTAGGGAAACTAATCTAGAATCACCCCCCAACACACGCACACGCACAAACACACAGAGTTTTATTTCTAGGTGTTCACTCATACCAGCCAAAATGGTCTCAAAATAGACGTGTTCACAAGAATGCAAGGGAAGAAATGCGTCTGAAGGGCTATCATGCCCACTTAGCTGCAGAATAAGGCGGACACTGCAGTGGTGCAGACTTGGACAGTTGTTTGTGTGGGGGAGTGAACTGTCTCAAGGGTACAGTATGTTCCCCATGTCCAGAAATGTCAAACATAAAGGTGAAATATTTCCCTGTGAAGATTCAGGGCAGGAGGACCAGTTAGGAGGCTACTACAGAATTTCGACCAAGAGATGTCAAGAGGCCTGCATTAGCACAGTACGGGTGGTAGAGTCAGGAAGGAAGAGACAGATGACAGAAATGTTTAGGAGTAAAATCCTAAGGCATGACTGATGAGATATGAAAATAAGGAATAAGGACGAGGTGGGGGGAAGAGGCATGGGGGCTCCTGGGCAATGTTGAGCCACCAACTCCCAACACAGAAGCACATAGGGAGCGGGTTTGTGGAAGAGGCTGCGTAGCCTGAGGTGCTTGTGGGGGTGGCTCACCAGGCCATGGGGTCCAGGTGCTGTGTGGAGAAGGGCTGGACTCAGCGCGAGCTGGGGAATCCTTGGAAGGAGGGGGAAACTGTCTCACCTGCCACCTAAGAGAGGGGGGGTTTAGGACATATCAGAAGAGGGCTAGGGGATGCTAGCTTTTAAGAGAAACTGAAGATAGTGTCTTAGTCTATTGGAACATCTGTAAGAAAAATACCATACACCGAGCAGCTGAAGCCACAAACATATATTCCTCACAGTTCTGGAGGCAAGTCTGAGATCAAGGTGCTAGCAGATTGGGTGTGTAGACAGCCTTCTTCTCACTGCATCCTCACCTAGCAGAAGGGGCAGGAGAGCTGCCTGGGGTCTCTTTCGAAGACCACTAATCCCATTCATAAGGGCTCCATCTACCACCTCCTAATACATCACACTCAAGGTTAGGATTTCAACATGAATTTTGGAGAGTTAGTCCTTAGCAATAGGGTGGGAGTGCTCAGGAATGATCCAGGGGAATAAGTAGAGTGTAGCGTCCTAGCCGGTGAGAGAACAGACTTCCAGGAAGGAAGAGCCAATAATCCCAAGTGCAGAAGAATTCCAACAAAATCAGAATTGGATGGCAGCCACAGGACTCGGCAAGGCTGCTGGTGGGGTGAAGGAGGGTGAGTGGCCATTGGGAAGTGAGGAAGCAGAGACTGTTCATCAGTTTTTGGGTGGAGGAAGATAGGGACCAGGAAAGGAAGACATGGAAATCAGTGGTATTTTTAGGCTGAGAAAGTCTGAAGCATGTTTACAAACTAAGAGGCAAGCAGTGGAGGAGGACAGACTGAAGGTCCCCGAGGAGAGACTAATGGAGAGGCGTCTTTGAGGAGGGGGTGGTCATGGGCACAGGTGGCCGGGCCAGCCTGGGTTAGGGAGAGGGACACTTCATCCTCAGAGGAAGCGAGGATCTAGATCTGGATAGAGCTGTGGCTTGTGGAGGCAGGGATGGGGACGGAAATGCGGTGCCTGATGGTCTTAACTGCTGCTGTGAAGAAACAATATCGGAGCGTTTGGAAAGGGCCTAAAGAGAAGGTGGAGGGAGGCAGACCAGCCTGAGCTGAGCAGGGACCAGCCGAGCTGACAGGAGGTTTTAAGGACACAGGCAAGAGTTGGGGGAGACGCTGGTTATGCTCCTCAAGCTCAGGCTGCCCACAGAGGGACCAAGGCCCCGACCTTCCATGCTCCCCATCCATACTGTTCACTGGCCCCCAGTCCTGCACTATCCATTCACCACCATCTCTCCTTCTGCTTCGGCTGTGCCTGAGGTCCAGTGCCTGAGGCTCCCTCACGCTCGCTCTCTCTCTCTCTCTCTCTCTCTTCCACCTACTGCCCCTTTAGCAGCCGCTCAGTGTTATCTCCACCACGGAGTTCGCTGACCCAGGGCCGGATTAATGCCTTGGTGCGTGGTCTCACACCCCCTGGGGGGGTTCTGCTTGCCCGGAGCCTACTGGGCACGGCGGAGAGAGCCACTTGCATGCCCATCTCCCCAGCGGCCACGGAACTGCTCCCTCCGTGGGAGCTTGCATTGTCTCCCCAGCGCCCAGCAGCCCCTCGGTGCACACCCTGGGCGGCGCACACCCTGGGCGCAGAGGGCAAGAGAGGAGCTGATGAACTGTAAGCAGGGGAGGGGGGGCTCCCGGGTCTCTCAAATTCCGGGACTCTATCTTCTTGGTTCTTTGTGCAAACTGCTTTTGTAACAGCACACGTGTTTCAGAGGGGACACCGAGGAGAGCTGTCCTCTATACAAACTAAAAGACTGATAGTAGCTCTTTTATGAGCTTGCAAAATAAGAGCTGTGACATTCTCGTGGCCAGAGCCAGATTCCAACAGTAGCCCCTGGGGCTGTGGACATGCAGTGGAGACCCAGATGAGGACGGAGGTGCTGCAGTCCAAACCCATAAGGAGCCCACCCCTCCCCTCCTGTCCCCAACTAGGGCAGCCCTTGTTTCCTCTGCTGGCCTGGAGACACCCCAGATATACATCAGCTAAAAGACCCCAGAGCTGTCTCTGACATCTTTAAAGCCAGGGACAGGGCCCTGGGTCCTCCACGTGGTACAGAGCAGGGAGATCTCTGTGGCCTGAGCACTCTGACCCTCCAGCATCCCCCGCCCCCCGATGTTTGGCACAGGCCCTGTTCTCTGTGGTCCTGGAGGTGATAAACCCACTAACAGAATTTTCCCAGGATCCCAGTCTCATTTCTGCTTCCCACCCACGTCTCTCCAACAAAAACAAGGCCTGGGCTGGGATCCAAGCTCCGGGGTCTGTGGAGAGGGGATGCTGGGACCCAGACACCATCAGACATGTCCTCCCTTTCCCTGATGCTGAAACCAGATCCCCCAAGCTCCCAGATGCCAATGGAATGCATTTAGGTCTCTTTAAAAAAAAAAAGCTGTGCTAGGCTTTTTTTTTGGGGGGGGGGGTGGGCAGGAAAGATAAATGAGCAACTAGCAGCCTCCAAGAGGAGAAGCTGAGTCACTTTGAAAATATATCTTCCGACTGGCCTTTTCCACCTTGCACAGCTCGTGCTGATGGTGCATCTACCCCACTGACCATGGCAACTCAGGCCATCATCAACACCAGGACAGAGGACTAGGACCCAAGCTGTCACAGTAGCAAACAGACCAAGGGACTGGCCACCGGGAAGGCAAATGGAACCGCAGCTCTGCCACATTCACACAGGAAGGCAGTTTCTAAAGAAAACAAGTTCCAGGAATACAACCCTCGAGGGATGGGCAGATGGGACACCTTGGGCCGTAATGTGTAATCGGAGAGACTCCAAATCCTTTTTGTGGGGGCAAAGGAAAAGACTGAAAGCAAAACACAACAGTAGCAACAACCCGATTTCAGCTCTTCCCACTATAGAGCGCCAAGATGATCAAATCTACACGTGGGAAAGCATGTGCTTAAAACCCATTGCCTTCTAGCTGTGACTTCTCATTGACAAGACCACTGCCACTGGACTTAGCGGCTGGCCAGCCAAGACTCCATACTGCAACCTCTCTGGTGAGGCTCCTTCTGAAACGTGGCTATTCTGTCCTTGCAAGGTAACTCCCACCTCTTGGATTAAAACCACATTGCTTTCCCTCAGGGCAGTCATCGGTAAAAGTGGCAAAATTCAGCTCCTTTCCCCCTGTCCCCAGACAAGAAAATCAGAGGCACAGCGACAAGAAGAAGAAGGGGTTTGTTCTTACTGCCAGTTCTAGAAATGGGATCTATTTATTGTGCTTCTCACCAAATTCCTTCTGGGGTTCACAAGGGACTTAAAGGTGGTCCCACCACTGGCTGCAGGAGGATTACTGATTCTCCAAAAAGCAGTTCCACACAGCCCCCTCACCCGCCTGCCCCAGGCCTCTCCTGAAAACTGAGGTAGGCACTGTTTTTCCCCAACCACACTGCGCTGAAGTAGTCATCAGTATCATCTCGTTTTAGGTGTCAATGGTCTTAACGTGCTATCGTAGAAAGGACACTGGGCTTGAAGCCAGGTGAGGGTTGAAGCCGGTTTCTACCCCTTGGTGCCCCACTAAATGATTCTGGGTAGGTAGTTTCTCTGAGCCCCCGTTTCTCCTCTGTGGGAAGGGGTAAACTCTCAACTTGGAGCACTCATTTTGAGACTCCAGTAAGACACCTCACGTGCATTCCTTGTGAAGGAACTCCCAAGGAAGCTGGAAAGACTTCTGCAAATGTAACAGAATGACACCATGACACAATGCTCTTATAGTAAGTCCTTCAAAGCCGGGGGCAGGGGGGGGGGGCGCACCTCCACCGTCATTTACCGTCCCCACCCTGCCGAAGAGTGCTCACGCCTGGATGGGCTACTACAGTCGACGTTCAGGGTCTTTTGAACTTGAACGTGCCCCGGGAATGTTATGGATCAGTAATATCTTCACTCCAAACTCTTTTCCACTGGGCATAAGCAAAGTAGCCCTTCCTTTTCTCACCCAGGATGTTACAGTCATGACCCTCAACATGGCCCAAACATCTCATCTCTGGCCTCAGCTCCCTGGGGGCCAGCGAGGTCTGCATACCCTTAATTCTCCTCTCCCTTCTTGCCACCAACCCCTTGGACCTTTGTATGCAAGTCCACACCAGCCCCTAAATACTTTTTAAATTCCAGCAAATCTCTGCAAGTAAGATTTTATTCCCTCTAAGTGCCAGGGTGACTGGTCTATGTAATGAAGGAGCTTTTACATTTTTAGTTTTCTTCCCATACAACAAACACTATTAATAACATTCTAGTTTCTCCTGAGATAATATGGATTAGACCAAATGGAAAGTTACCATGGCTACCAGACTGTTATTTTTGGTATGAGAAATTCATGCCAAGGGAAGCAGCCTACACGGTCACGAACTGGAGCCTTGTTTCCGCTTTGCTATCAGGCAATCAATCCCAATTTAATTCTGAAACCCTAATTGCAGCGGAAGCTAATTATGAGTGGCAAGGCCTGAAACCCCTAATTAAAGTCCGAGTCAATAAAGCAATGCAGTGTGATCACCGGGGTGACGCTGGCAGGGACTGAGGCCCAGGAGGACTTTCTTCCCCAGGTAACTACGAATGAGACAGGGCAGGGAAGCATACCCCGAGGCTTGGTGGGGGACCCTAAACTGGGTCTGGAAGCACCAGTTTCTGGTGAGTGAGCAAGCCAGGTCCTCTCTCTGTGCTAAGAAGGTGCACCAAGCTGGGGGCGAGGTGAGAAGCCCCGGGTGGAAGGGAGGTGTTTCTATGGCCGGTCAACCCCCAAGAGTGGTCAGGGGGAGGCCAGGGAGGGAGAAGCTAAGGGACGGCGGCACCCCATATATCACTGTGGTCTTTCTGTGCAGGCCTTAAAGGACGTAATGGCAGAGGGATGGGGCATCCATACAGAATCTCATCACTCAGACCCATTTATTTAGGGGCTGTTTCCTCACATACCAATGCTGACTTGCACTTTTCTGAATTAGCTGAGGTTGGCTTATGAAAGGACTTCTCTTAGAGTGAAATCCTACTGCCAACTGGAAGCACACGGTCCCTTTGGGACCTCCCGGTCTATCTTTGACAGCTTTACAACCCCATTAATGGCATGACTTCATCTACCCGACGCTAGAATGATCCATATTTAGGCCAGAAACCACATGGTCCTCATATCACCCCACTGGGCTCCAGGATAGAAAGGGGCTCTTCAGTCAGGGAGGAAACACTTTTAACTGATGATTAATTGCTCATCCCCCTCCAAACTCCTTGACAAAGAGACAAAAACGAACTTTGCTAAATGGTTAGAAAGCTTCTCTGAACACTCCAACAGGGCAGTAAAATCAGAAGAAACCTAACCTCTTCTCGCTCAGTGTCTGTTTTTCTACAAAGGGCTCTTTCTCCCTTTAACAGGTTTTCCTGTTACATTTTCTGGAGAGTTCTTTTAAGCATTATTGAGAAGGAAGCAGAACATCATAACTCTGCTGTAGCTCTTTCAATTGCACGAAGTCAGTCAGTCCCTCAGGAGACAGAGCTCCACCATCTGGGGGGGAAGAATGTCATGAGACTTCAGATTTCTATTTCCCACAAATAAGGGAGGGCCGTGGTCAAGCTAACGGCTGACGCGATTTTTTTCCAAGGCAGACAAACCCTGTGGATCAATGAGAGCCTGTATTAATCTTCATTCTTAGTGTTGTCCCAGGCAGGCAACACAGAACACAGGTCTCGTCTTGAATTAGTCAAATGAGGTTCTTTGAGGATTTTCATCAAAATAAACAGTGTTCCGACCTATTACGCAAAACCTTTGGCATTGGTGTCTTGTAACAAATGTTCCAGATGAGAGCAATAAAGACAAGACAGTTCCAAATGCTGAAATTGTTTTGGAACCTGGCTGAGATTGGAGAGGCGGTATTTCGTGGCTTCTGTGGGTTCTAGACACTACTGACTCAATGCCCCAGCCAGCTCGCAGTCACGGCAAACAAGGGAATAGAGAGCGATGCAAAGACAGAAAGAAGAAAAATAGGTCCATCCTACTGAGTTACTCTGGTATAGAATTCCACCCAAGGAGACTGAAAGTGTCCTGAAACACAGAGCTTCTTCCCCAAACACAGACTCGGAGCCCCTCTCTGTGCAGCTGGGTTCCGTTTCCAGGGGAGGGAGGCCCATCATGGGGGGCTTAGCAAGATCTACCCACCAAACAAAGTGCCTCTGCTCCACGGCCAGCAGGCTGCAAACTTTTTCTGGGGCCTTTTGGAAGACTAACACTTTCAGGTCTCCCCAAAGAATCTCCAGCGCATCTTATCTCAAAGCTGCACCTACCTTGGCTCCAAGGAATGACCGGCGGTGATAGAAGCAGCACAGGGCCGCCGACAGGGCGTGGAAGGCATTGCATTCCTTAGGCATCTTGCAGTGTCCAGTCCCTGGACCACACACTTTTTCTTTAGGGCTGAAAGAAATGGGGCTTGGGCATCAGAGCCCCAGCCCTGCCACGGCAGCCCTGCTGCTCCTGCCTGAGGTCCAGCGGCCGGCCAGGGGAGCAAGCCGCTCGCTCCTGCTCACAGGCCGGGCTGGGACTTTTCCCCTCCGCTGAAGCCAATACGATCCACTCATTCAATTCTGGCAGGCTGGTGTCCAGCCTGCCATGCACACAGTGCCAGAAATTCTCATGTGACCAGACTCGCTTTCTGATGAAATTCTAACCTCTCCTTGAAGAGCTTTGGGCTTTAGCTGTCCCCTCAATCTAGAGACCCGGCAGAAATCATTAAGCCCTGCAGACAGCCTGTCCTTCCCTGGGCCAGGGCACCAGGCGATCGGCTCCCGGAGTAGGGATCTGTATGCTTGTCACCCCAGCAGCTAAGGGTTAAGGAAGCACACATCACACCACCTTGTGATGAGACAAAGGCTCCTTTGAGAAAAGGACCTAAAAGGTGATTGGGGTGTGACTTCTCCTTTGGACCAATCCTAGAAGTCCGAAGACACAGGAACAGGGTCCCCGTCCCCACTCTCCCAGCCCACCCCAGCACTGTTTATTTTTAATTAGAATGCTCCTGGCAGCCAGTTTGTAGCTGATAACATTGGCACAGCCATCGCCGTGGGTAATACGGTATTCTGGTGTTTAATTAGCACGTCTGTCGGCAAACACCCTGGGCGCCCCACGCCGTCCCACCTGGCCGAGCCGTCTGTTGGGAGGCTGGGGGTCAGGCTGTATACCCTCTTCGGACTCAACTCTTTGTCTCACTTCCCTCCCTCACTTCGAATACTCCGGCCAGTGGTCCTCTCTGGCTAACCCAATCCAGCGCTCGGACCAGGTGGCACACGCAGCCAAGCCATTCTCCTGGGCTAAGAGGCCCTTGCCCCCACCAAGAACCTCCTGTGACCTTTAGGGAACTGCTTCTCTTTTTGCATTCCAGCCAGAGTGGATGCTCAACAATTCTGGTTTTTATCAAACCCAGGTTCCTGCCTGTAGCTCTCCCTCTCCTGCTGTTTCAGATGTTACCTTTCTGTGGCTTCGGCCACTCAAAATTGGAATGTGTCCTGAAGCTTGCTAAAACTTCACACAGGCAGAAACTTGTAACGAGGAAGAAATAGAACCCGTTCAGTCCAGAAAGGAACAACACCAGATGAGGCATGAGGGAGGTATGAGAAATATCCAACAGGATTAGTGTCAAATCCTCAGGAGGCCTTGGCCTTTGGACTAGGTCAAGTCGGCCTGTAAAAATAGAGACTTGTTTGTTCAATGCCTGTGAACAGCCTCTGTGCCTGAACACGGCCTGAAGGGACAGAGGGGCGGCCCTAATAAATACAGAGGATGTGGAGACAGAGGCACAGAGGGTCTGTCGCCACAGCAGTGATGGGGGAGGGGAAGCTGACTTCCTCTGCGATCCCTCAGTCCCTGTCTTCTGTGATTTTGGGGGCCAGATGCGCAGTCCTGGGGGCTCCACCCCAGGGAAGTCCACCCAAGAACCTGGAAGCAAGCATCAAGGGTGGTAGAGGTCACAGGGCCCTTGGAGATGGTCCAGTTGGTGGGTCGATACTGTCCTCCAAGATCCATATACTGTATCCATGAGCAAGCGTTTGCTCTGTTTGCCCTGGTTTCTATTAGAGAGGGTTCAAAGGTAAGTCCTCATGAGCAGCGAGGGCCCATGACCTACAGGGATGACTCATCCCTGAGGCCTACAGCCACCAGGTAAGGCGCCCAGTGTTTACCTGCTCATCCCCGCCGGCAGGAGACGTGCTCCGTCGGCCTAAAAAACTCCCCCAAGGGGCTACAAAAAAGCGCCATCCCCAGTGTGGGATGAGGAAAGAGAGCAGCTCCTTAAATCCCACACAAAAATTCAGAGAGATTGGCCAAAGCTTTTGACCTCATACCCTCCCCTCAGAAAATCTGAATGGAGTGCACTCCTGAAAGAAATATGCAAATAATGCAGACTTGTAAATGACCAAGAATTATGTCATCAAGTGCTCTGGGGCCAGGGAAAAAGCGACACAAAAGACCCTCAGGTCACTGTAGAATCATGGTTCTTGTCACTTGAGGCGTTCTCGGTCTACTCTAAGAAATGTCCCCCAAATGCCCAAAGAATTGGTTGTCAGGATTAAAGAAGGGGCTAATCTTATTAGGTAACTGTTTCCTAAGCACTTTTTAAAAACAGATTTGAGAGAGAGAGAAAGAGAGTGAGCCTGCGCATGAGCGGTAGGGAGGAGCAGAGGGAGAGGGAGAGAAGCAGAATCCCCAGTGAGCGCAGAGCCCAACGCGGAGCTTGATCTCATGACCCTGAGATCATGACCTAAGACGAAACCAAAAGTCCAATGCTCAACTGACTGAGCCACTCAGGCACCTTGTCACTTTTTAATTTTTCTGCTCCACAGCAAAAATAATTTCTGAAACATCACTCAAAGGTATTAATAAATTTCTCCTGAAATGGCCAAGGAGGGAGACTAAAATAACGCATCGTTGTTGCAACGAAAGACGGTAACCACATGAATTCGCAAAGTGCCCTTCACTGACTTGTTATGTTTTTCAATATCTGCATCCACAGTGATCAATTCTCCCACATTCTCCCGTCAGTGATTATTCTCTTCTAATTACAAAGAAACAGAAGACTAGGACAGCATGTCACTCAGCAGAGAACGGACAAAGGACTAGGGATTCCAGCATGTGATTGCAGAGCCTGGTATGTAATCACATGGAAACACAAATGAGAGATTTTTTTAAATGTCTTATAGTTAAACCTGTAACTCACACAGCCCCATGAAAAGGCGAAGACCTGGGGCAGGGGGTCACTCTCTGATGATTTGGTACATGTGATTTAAGACCAAATTTGGATTCAGGATTTTCTACACACCGTGCCCTTCGCGGACAGGGGTCAGCATCTCTAGTGCAGCCCCAGGGACTGATAGGGAGTGGTGCTGGCAGCACACACAACTCTGGGGAAACTGTGCTCTTTAGCGCCCCCGCTCTGGCCTCCTGGAAGACTTATTCCTCGGTACCAAGGGACACACCTGTGGAGAAAAACCAGAGCAGGGCAGCCAGGTAGACCCCTTAGGGAGATTCCCATGCCTTCAGGTCAAATGCTGCCCACCCCATCTGGGAAGAGGTTTAAAGCAGGCCGGAGGAAGGCCCCTGCTCAATGCCGTTTTTTCCTTGGGCAGCCCTAATACTAACCTGCCCTATTTAGTAACCATGGAAACAGGAGCTGCCTGCCAGCCATATCCCACACATCCCTGCTTCCTGTCAGCAGCAACCCTTGGGTTGAGAGAGGCTGAAAGCGTGCAAGAGTCCCTCCCCAGAGAGCCACCGTCCTCACTAGAACATCAGGCTCCCAGTGAGGTCGCCCCTCTCTCTAACCCAGCACTGGGGGGAAAGTCTGTTGGGGAAAAGATGTGCCCACCAGGTATTTGCTTTTACCTGTTTCAGGGCAACTGGGAAAACAAAGCTGCCAATACTCTGCCATTCTCCTCCCCACAGCCAGCCCAGAATCAAGGCATCAAGCGTGCCGTGCACTGAGGTGCTCTTGGTCATGGTCTACCAGTCCTGTGGACACTGATCCTGCCTACAGCGGGCAGCATGCTGTCACCAGAGGGCACCGGTCCAAGACTGCAAGGGCTGGCTCATCCCTGCCCACAGGGACACACTCAGAGCATCAGTCAAGGGATGAACACTAGTCGTGGAGGTCAAAACAGCTAACCTCTCATAGCAACCAATGAGACTCTACCCTCTCAGCAAGGTCTCTCTCTCACCTGGCTTTTTGGCTCCACTAACCCCTGGTGATCAGACTCTCATGAACAAAAACAGCTTTACTAAGCTAGGGGGTAAAACCGATGCTACTACCACATCCATTTCCCTTGGCGTCCTAGGAAACCAGGAAGATTAACCTGGATGGGCCCACTCCTAAATATCCAAGACTGCCCTCTACAGGTTCGGCCCCTTGAAAAGCAGGGAGGCAAATGCCTGGGGAGAAGCCCTGGGCCAGAAAAGGTGGGTTTCTCTGCAACCCTGTCTCCCCAAACTTCCCAGGTGCGGGGCCCTGTCCGGCAGGTCTGCATGATTCTGAGCACAGGAAACCTGGAGGGAGGCAGGGTGGTGGAGGAGGGGCTCTGAGCACCCACCCTCCCACAAAAGCCACAGGACCTCGGGGATTGAGGAGAATTTGCTGCAAGATCACTGAGGATGAGGAGCAACTGTCAGGGTTCCCCTCACGCCAGACTCGGCAGCTACAGGAGCCGCCGAAGAACGCTGGACCCATTTTTCTGTATTCATATGCAGTTTATCTCTTGCTCTAGACGGGAATGCACCCTGGACTCGGCAGGAGGAAGGTGGGAAACGCTGGCCTGGCTCTCGGGGCCGTTGTGTGTATTGCTGTGGACTCTTAAAATGTTCACTTACACCAGGGAATACAGAGGGTGCACTGAAGTGCGCTTGCCAGGCAGGTCTGTCTGACAGTCCCCCCAGATTCCTCAGGGGGCTGCGAGTGTGGCTGTTAAGTGGCCTCCTTCCGGAAGAGGTATTGATTGCCTAGCGCATCAACAAAGGAACTAAGGGCAGTACTCAACAAACACACTTCTCTCTACTGGGTCTTACCCCCACCCCCCCGCCCCGCCCAGTAAATTCCCTGTTCTCTAACTGGCTATTAAAATTGTAGAACTGACCATGGGGAGCTAAATCAGGTCAGGGCCCAGCCCGGACCTCGTCATCTTGCTTTATCACATACAATTCCATCCCATGAGTCCCCTCACCACCACCTACTTCCTGGTATCACCCCAGAAATCCTAGGTTACACAAGCCCCATTTTCTGTTTTCAGCATCAAAGCAAAATGAAAACAAGAAGCATGGGGCATAACCCCAGCCTCTCCACCAGCAGGCTCAGACAGCCTCTGGCAGTTTCTGTCTTTCTTCAGATCCATGAAAACCATCGACCCTCCTCCCCTAGCAAAAAGCACATACTGTAATGTTTTATGTGTAATTTTAGGGAATACCTTGTCCCCTGAAGCTCAGCCATACAACTCTGGGAGTCTTATTCATCTGAGATGACCTAGCCTGTCCCGGCCTTCTCCCACTCTACCCTCATGGTGTGTGCTCCTCACCCAGAGCAGGCGTTTGCTTTTCTGGTCATTGTAATGCCTACATTTTCCATGCTGCACACTCTTCTTTCCCCTTTCTTCCACTTTGGTAAGTGTGAGCTATCTAAGCAACTAAGAGGGGCCACAAATGCCCCCTTAGACGTCCCTCCCATGCAGACCTGCAGAAAGGGGCCGAGGGGCGTCGGCAAAGCCAGAACACCAGGAAGGCTCCCCAGCCAGGACCAGCTGCACTGTCTCCCATCTCCCCTGCCCCCGGCTCCCCCATTTCATGAGCACTTCTGCAAAATGACATCTTCTGAAACTGAGCTGTGAGACACAGATTTGCATGTCTCAGAAGTGACACTGGGAGGTAGCAGGTTAGAAGGACAGCCAGGGTGGTTTCAAGTCTTTGCTACACAGCTAGTGAGCTGGGTGACCTTGGGAAATTTCTTAACCTCTCTGAGCCTAAGTTTCCTCCTCTAGTTGACTGGGTCTTTGTGAGGACCAGGTGAGATAACCCATAAAGAGCTGGGCATCCGACACAGAGTAGGCATTGAGCAAATGTGAGCCTCCCCTCCCCATTCCGTCCTCCTGAGGGACAGATGCCCCACCTCACCCACCTGTGGGGCCTGGGAGCCACACCCCCCCAGCTGCAGCCCCAGCCGCTGACCTACCCGGCAGGCCGGTACTGCAGTCTTGGATCTTGAAAGCCAGGGAGCAATGAGGAGGTGTTTAAGAGTTGTCTCAATCTTAAAATATTTCTAGCCTTTAAATTTTAAGATCCCATATTAAAATTGCACATATGGTTTTAATCACACTTGCTCAGATGTCTCAGATGATTTCCTACTCCAGAGCTGTTGTCATTTGGAGAGTTGTTTAACAGGCGGCATGTATGTCCACAGCATCTGCCTACTTGGCCTTGACCCAGGGGAACTCCTGGCCCATCCACAACTACTGAGCTCTTGCTATCACACCCCATCCCTGCCAGTTTGACCGGGGAACCTGTAGCCCCCTAACAGGATCTGGATTGCACCCCTCCTTCCACCTTGCCCCCACACTGAGCTGGCTGCTGCAGAGCTGGGCTTCTGCCTTCGTCTTGCCCGATGCTCCTCCAACCTCACCCCCTTGCCTAGCCCTCCAGGGTCTTGCCCTAGGACTAGACCTTCCACAGGAGTCCAGAGGCCCCAGAGTACCACCTCCCAGGGACCCCACGCCTTCATTCTTCATTGGCCCATATTACTGGCTCCTCTGATGACAGCCGTTTCTATAAGTAGAACAGGGTCTGGTATAGACACTTGGGTCCTTTGCCTGCTCTGTCCAGCCACCCTCTCCAGATTTTCAGTGTCCACCCAGAGTCTGCTTTCCACCTCTATGTCCCTGCCCCTCTTTCAGCCCTAGCGGCCAGAATTGCCAAAGTTACGATGCATTCTTCCAGGGCCACTCCATGCCCTTCTTCCACCCCAGAGAGGCTACCGGATGTGTGAGCGGATGGAACAGGCACTGAGGAATGGCCGAGAAGGCAGGAATCCTGGGGTGCATGGTGGGGTCGGCACCAGGGGGAAGGTGGAGTCAGAGCCGACTGCACTCATCCCAACCTTGAAAGGCGGCCAACATCCATCAGAAAATGATCTTATTAATCTCTCCTTCTGTTTTCAAGCAAATTCCAGCCACCTAAGTGAACTATTTCGGTGGGGAAAATACCTTGTTGTCATGGTCATAAACTGATTGTGGGCCTTATCATCAGTGACATATTGATGAATTCGGCCTCCTGCCCAAAGAGCTAGGAGAAGCAGGCCAGGCATTGTTGAGCTGGGGGCGGAGCGGGGCTCCCATGAGCTCCTGGAAATTGTCTACAAATGGTTGGGTGAGTATGTGTTCACCAAGGTGAGGAGGACACGGTTTTTACCCACTTCCTAAAGAGCAATGTGACCTAAAATCCCCACTGATCCAGAAGGACCTTCAGTGGTTCTTCAAGAGGGGGCTTCCGAGGGTCCTACTGGATCTTTTGTTCTAGCAGAGAGAAGAGGGAGGGGGAAACCTTGGTCACCATGGACGTGAGGAACGATAAGGAGAGCCTGCAGCTACCACGACACAGTCAGCCCAGGAGGACTGTGGACGGGAGAGGAGAAGACAGAAAGCCTTGAGGCCTGCCATGCCACCTTCCCCGTCTGCCGCTGGAGCTGCGTGACACACTTGTGACAGGAGGGGACCCCTTCCCTTCCCCAGCTGGGGCAAGGGCCTTGCTTGCCCACCACACTCAGCATTACCTTTTCTCAGGGAAATTAGCTGCAGGCACAGTTTGATAGCAGGGTCCTAGATACATGACCTCAGCAGAGGTCAGGCATCACTGCAGGATGCACACACACTGCGAGGTGGACTCTCAGCCCCCCTTCCTCCCCTCAGATGCTCCGGGGGCTGCCTTTGTCAGAGGCACCCTGCCACTCAGCAGGAGCTGCCCTCACCCCTTCCCCAACCCTGGACAAAGCCCCCGAGAGCCAGCACTTATCCAGGCAGCGTTCTCCCTAGTGTCTTATTTAGTACACCAGGACACAAGTATCATTATCACCATGTCACAGGTGAGAGCAAACAGGACTCAGAGTTAATCATTAAACCAGAGTCTGGATCCCTGGGAGGTGATAATGGAAGCCCGGCTACCACCTGGTCACTGCGAGTACCTTATCTTGTGCAAATCCCAAAGGCAGAACCTTGGCCACGACAACAGCCCCACCCTCCTACCCAGGGACAGATAACCCTTAGCAACAGTGGCAGCAGGTCTCATCCAAAATATCCCATCAGAGCTCCTCATTTACTCCTGATGGGAAAGGGTAGGACATGGACAGACCGAGGCTGAGGCAGAATCTGCAAAGAGCCAGGAGGACACATAGCCCTAGAGCACAGGGGACAGCCCCAGGGCTTGGGGACCACCTTAGTGTAAGGTGAAACACCATGTAGGTGTGTTTCTCTCCAAGAAAAGGCCAACTCAACACAGGGTGTTGCATGGGAAGGATTATACTGGTTACCAGCCAGTTTCTTCACTTCCTAAAGTACTCAGGTGCTGCACACAATGCCGCCTACTCCTACAGAAGTGACATCCAGACAGTGAACACTCCTGGCGCCTGCCCGAGGTGGGACAATGGGCTCCTTTATCAGTGATTCAAAGGACAATCTGGGGCGCCTGGGTGGCTCAGTGGGTTAAGCCTCTGCCTTCAGCTCAGATCATGATCTTCAGGGTCCTGGGATCGAGCCCCGAATTGGGCTCTCTGCTCAGCAGGGAGCCTACTTCCCCCTTTCTCTCTACGTGCCTGACTACTTGTGATCTCTGTGTGTGTCAAATAAATTAATAAAAACTTAAAAAAAAAAAGGACAGTACAATCCCTGGTGTGGGAGGCATGGGAGAGCAGGCTATAGGAAGGGAGAGCCGCCAGGGAGAGCAGCAGGAACCCCCTCTCCCGATCTCTGGGAACATCACAGCAGCCTCAGCGCCGGGGTACCTGTGACAGCAGATGTGGGAATTTCTCCAAGACCAGACTATAAGGGGAATCCAGGACCCCTCTGCTCCGCTACCCACAGTTTCTCTACAACAGCATGGATCAGACAAACTGGGGGACAGTGGGGGTCCGTAGGAGAAGACTAGAGAAAGGGGAGTACAGGGTTTGAAGAGGCCAAAAAGAAAATATCTCGGCACAACCTACTACTCATATGTCAACATTTCACGTATGTACCCCACATAGACAGAGACAACTAGAAATATAGCCCATTGTACTGAAAATTCAGGCCAAAAAAAAAAAAAATGATGGAAATAGCAGTCAGTGGTTACTGCGTTTAAAAACTTCACCCCGTGGCACGTACCTTCACACTTGTTTTGGATGTGTGAGCCAATCAGAACTCTGAACACTGAATGGTGCTGGAGTGGACATAATGGACCCAAGTTACACCAATTGGAGTGCTTCACAAATCAGAGCAGAAAAGAAGGTCTCCTTTCCCCCTGGGCCATAAACTCCGAGATGAGAAGTCAGGACAGCCTATGCCCATGTGCCCCCACTATATAAAGTGATCAGACTGAATGTGGCCAGTGTGCTGAGAAGCAGGTACAAGGCAGAGTGTGGACAGGCCTTTCTTCTCCAGAACAGTCATCAAGCCAGGCTACTGGACCCCTGTCCTGCCCCAGTAAACCTCCCAGCTTACATCATCAACTTGAGTTCACTTTACTGATGGGTGGCTAGATGAAACCTGAGATGGAGACAGAACATACCATGTTGGGCTCCGCTGGAGTTCACATGAATGCGACATGATCTCCCTACCTGAGAAATGCTCAGAAAGAGCCAACCTGAGCCGATGTTACATGAAAACATGTACAGGTCCATCCATTAATAACAGGGTTGTTCCCTTGTGTTTCAGTGATGGGTGGAAATGGATGGTGGTTCACAGCCTACTGCAAGGATGCTCCATTACTAAGTTGCCTTGAGTTCTCAAGGAAGAAGCAGACATGAATTTGCCTCCAGGAAAAGGGAGAGGGATTCATGGAGTCGGAATGTCCCGTGCTGCTGAATGTAGGTGTGAGTTTTGCTCCCACACCCAGCACCCCTCCCAGGCGGGGGGAAACCACTCACAAACGGCTCATTCAACCCTACTCATGTAGGCAACAGCACCCTCTTAAGTTCCTGGAGGACATTTCCAAAGGCTATTGTGTTTTGTGGGAAGACAGAGGACCTGATGCAGAGGTAGTGAGACATTCCCTTGTGGACTTTACCAGAGATAACTGATTACCTGGGAGGGCAACTCTCATGACTTCTTTGTATGTCAAAGAAAGGGCAATCTGCATCATCCCCCAAATATATTCAGATCTTCCCAGATTTACTCCTTTTGTAGTCCTTAGGTGAACACGGTCCAGAAGGAGCCTCGGAGCCCCGATTCTCGGTCTGTGTGGCCCTACGGAGCTTCCTTCGCCTCCTGCTATTGCTTTATTTACCCCAGTGAAGGGCCCCAGCTCCAAGTCTGAAGCACGCATTAAAGTGACCTGTGTTCTTGTCTATTTGCTTCAGGACTTATTCATTGTCAACACTCCAATGCTTGGAAGTGTTGGAGCCAATGCCTGAACAGGAGAGGGGCCAGAGAAGGTTTGGAGAAAGCACAAGGATTGTCCATCTGGGTCCAGAAATACCTTGGAAATAAGATGCACAAGAGGCACACATGCATATTTCTAGTTCTTTTTCATCCCCATTGCAAAGAGATAGGGACCGCTGCCCCTGAAACAGTTCAGACCCACAGGGATCTTAGACGTGACTTGCCACATAAGCGTCATCATTCTCACTGGTGAAGCAGGCTTGCCCTTCCCTACAGCTAGATGAGGACTGGTCCCTTCTTCGGCCCCTCAGAAGCACCCCGCTCTCCACCGTGAGCTACCTGGGTTCCCAAATGGAGAGAGGCTTCCAGAACAGGTTACTTCCAGCTCCTACCACCTCTATGAGCAATCCCTGAACGCTCTGCAAACCAGGAGAGAAGAGGATGCAGCGCTGTCCTTCCCGAGCTGGTTCCAGCAAAGACCCGGGAAAGACAAAGTGGGGGAGACCGGGCCACGATGGACTTGGTGGGCCACGATGGACTCAGATGTTTCCAAAAAACATGCACCTGGGCCTGGGAAAAATGAGACTCCAACTGGAGCCTGGTGGTCACAGGAAACAGTCCATCAGCTTCATCATCACTTCTGAACAAAACGCTCTTTTGAGAGCGTGAATGGGGGCTTTATGTAGTTAAGTTCTCATCCATGGGCTAATAAATATGTGAAATGCCCTCTCAGGCCAGGTTCCTGCAGCCTGGACACTGAGGTCATTCAAGAAACAATTAGATGCCATCTGGAGAGAGCTGGGACTCAAAGGAAATGGTCTCACAGGGCCAAACAGCATGTTCTTGTTCCCGGGGTCTGACACATCCTTATCTTCACCGACATAAAGGATGGATGGAGCTCGGCCAGCTAACCCACACTGGGAGCACAGAATGGGCCAATGTGGCAGCAATTAATAAAAGCTTAAGGACCAGGAGAATGTTCATTTTCAGCCTGCCTCAAGTAAATTTATCCCTTGACTGCACTTTTCTCATCCAAGCTGAGTGTCTCCGCCATACACCAGACCTTGGCTTCACTGAGCTTGGGGTTTTCACTGTTTTAATATAAAACAATCAGAGCAGAACAACAACTGCCTCTGGACCAGCTCCTCATGGTATATAACGAGTAGATCCACCATCGGAAACAGGTAGTATTTACAGAGGCCTCACAATCTGCTCAGTGGTAAACAACACGCCCTTAGTTCTAGGGTAGATTCTCAATCTTCCCTCATTTTTAAAAAAGGATTTTTTTTATTCGACAGAGAGAGACAGCGAGAGAGGGAACATAAGCAGGGGGAGTGGGAAAGGGAGAAGCAGGCTTCCCACTGATCAGGGAGCCCGATGCGGGGCTGGATCCCAGGAACCTGGGATTATGACCTGAGCCGAAGGCAGATGCTTAACAACTGAGCCACCCAGGCGCCCCTCTTTTCTCATTTAAAAAAAAAAAAAAAAGATTTTATTTATTTATTTGACAGACAGAGATCATAAGTAGGCAGAGAGGCAGGCAGGGCAGGAGCGCGGGTGGGGATTCAGGCTCCCTGAGCAGAGAGCCCCATGTGGGGCTTGATCCCGACCTAAAATCATGACCTGAGCCAAAGGCAGAGGCTTAACCCACTGAGCCAGCCAGGTGCCCCTCTTTTCTTATTTTTAAATGAAAATTTAATGTCTCTTCTGTCTTAATAATCAGTATTTTTTAAATATAAATGTTACTGTTTTAAAAAATACCCACTTAGCCAGAGAAAAAAATATGGATTTAGATCAGCAGAAGCTGATGATCACTGTTCTCTTTATAGAGAGAGTTATATATATAGATAGACAGATAGATCCTATATATAGGCTTTATAACAGCTCTTAAGTAGCGGAAGCCCCCCTAGGACAGCAATGTTCAAAGTGCAGCCTATGCGCCCTTGGGGCCTTTCAGGGAGTCCATGAGGCTAAAACTATTTTCATGACAATACTGAGACATTTTGGGGCACCTGGGTGGCTCAGTGAGTTAAGCATCTGCCTTAGGCTCAGGTCTTGATCTCAGTTTCTCTCCCTGCCTGCAGCTCCCCCTGCTTGGGTTCTCTTGCTCTCTGACAAATAAAGTAATAAATAAAATCTTAAAAAAAAATACTGAGACATTTTTTGCCGTTCTCACTGGGTTGACACTTCCACCAATAAGGTGAAAGCAATGATGGGGCACGCTGCTAGGACCTTAGCACAAAGCAAGGGAGAGTCACCACATTTAAAAAAAAAAATTTATTTTAGATATTGAAAAAACAATTTTTAAGTATTTCTCTAAAAAAGTCGCCAGTTTTGCTAAAGAAATCCTCAATGAAGCCATAAAAATTACTCGCTTTAAATCACAGAGGGACCTTTGCATCCACGTCTCTCTTTAATATTCTGTGGGATGACACAGGAGCACACATGTGGCCCTTCTCCAGCAGACCCAAGTACAATGGGTGTCTTGAGGGAAAGCAACTGTGTGCTCAACTAGCTGCTTTTGCATGGAACGCCATTTTTACTTCAAAGGATGTCTGAAAAACTGGTTATTCGGACGTGGTATTTATCTGGCAGGCATTTTCTAAAAAAGGAACAAAGTAAGCCTGTCACTTCCAGAAGAACAATGGACAGTATTTGTTGCCAGTGATGAAACCTGAGCTTTCAATTGAAAAATCAGAATTTGGGGAAACTTGTATTCATGACCATGAACTTGACAGCTTTCTGATACTTTAGTGGTTTTTCTGATAACTGGTGATATAAATGAAAGCGACTTTTTAATACTGTATAATGAAATAAATTAACATTTTGAATATCCACCTAACTCAGAAACCAGTATGTCTCAAATGCCCAAAGCACGGTGGTATAAAGTCGTACACTGGTATGTTCTAGGAGACCAGACACTCAAGAAATTTGCAAAAATATAAAACAATGCCATTTTTCTCATTAAATTTTGTTTTAATGATTTTGTGAAAATGATTATTTTCACAAAAATAATTACTGTTATTTTTAAATGAGTTAACTAAATACTTAAAAATTCCTGTATTTTAATTTCTAATACAATAAGCCAATAGTTAAAACACATAAGAAAAGCTCTTTGGGGGTCTCAATAATTTTTAAGAGTGAAAACGGGTCTTGAGCTCAGTTTAAGAACTTCTGCTCTAATATACCTAAGCTACCGTTCTACGTAATTTTGATTAAACCCTAAGTTTTCATCATATTTATGAAGTAGGCTAACAGAGGACTCTTTTTATTTTAGTAAATAACTTTACCAAAAAAACACTAACCTGACACTAACTAGCCTGAGGCCAGACTCCATCCCAGGACAGGAGATCATGACCTGAGCCAAAATCAAGAGTGGGCTGCTTAGCCAGCTGGGCCTCCCAGGCATCCTTCTCCAGTATTATGCTTCACTCCTCTGTGCTCCCATGTGCACCCAATATGGCAGGAAATCCTGAAGACTCTGTCCTCATATGAGACCAGAATGTCCCTTCTTTACCACCTCTCCTGCTGTCACAGGTCCAAACTACCCTGTCTCACCTGGCATTCTCAACTCCTCTCCCTGTTCCTACCCTTGCCCCCCAAAGTCTGCCAGCAACATAGAAGCCAATGTCATCCCTACATGACTCCACAAAAGTTACATATGGGACCCATGCAATCTGCCCTGTCCCCCTTATCACTCTCTCACATCAGCTTCGGTCACACTCTCTTGCTCAAATTCACCCCTGTCCTTCCAGCCCCGCTGGCCTCATGGCTGTTCGTTGGTGGAAGAAATGAACTCTCACTCCGCGCTCCCTGGGCATACACAGCCCCATAGGCACAGGGTCTTCCCCCTCAGTCTCTAACACACTGATAATCTGTTTTCTGCTTCACCTAATACCAGCTTCCTTCTGGCCATTTTTTTTTTCCAGCTGTCAAATCACAATTCAAATATAACTTTTCCCAAGGAGACTTCTTGGTTACCACAGGTTAAATGTCAGATCCATGCCAACTCCTCACACAAAATCTACATACAATGTCACAGCATCTTAGAGCTTTTTTTCCAAGAATGTAATACAATTCACTCTGTTAATAAAATGCCTTAACAATTTTAATCTGTCTTCTTTAAAGCCAACAAAAGCCACTTGTCTTTTTATATACTTTAAACACAGCCCTTGGTTCTGAGGTTGTGAATATAATGTTAATAATTTAATATCGAAAGCGCCCAGAATAATTAGACTGAATTGCAGCCAAACGCCGCACTATTGTGACATCTTATTACCACTAGAGGGCGGAATTCAACAGCAAACGAGTCCAACGCTAACAAGCCTGGCTTCCCGTTTGGGAGCTGAAGAGTTACTACTGACTAGGACCCTATAGCTGATGACAAGATCTCCTGAGGAACTGATAGGTCTGAGCCAGGGGCTCAGAAACTTGCCCAAAGTCACCTTAAAGAGTGTATCTACTTCTGCCTAAATGTGTGAGTATTTTAAGATGATAACAGTGATCCCACAATTTTTATCCTACACCAGGTTGGCAAGAGAAGGTACGCTGAGGTTAGTTATAAGAACTTTCTTGCTTTCCTTAAATAAAATCACTGAAGAATTTCTGGAAAATTTTTAGAGATGGGAGTGTTACTTGCTTTGGGAAACTTCGAGATCTTTAGAAAAATCTCATTCCTTCTTCAATTTAAATGCCCTTTGCATCTGGTTTTATATGGTCATCAGTCAGCCAGCCAGTCACGAAATATTAAGACAAGAAAAGGTCCTTGCCCTCAGAACTCACATTCTAATGAGAAGACGTTTGGGGTTTTTTGGTTGTTTTTTATTTAAAAAAAAAAAAAAAACAAACAAACCCACATAGAATTCCCAACAAGAGCTGTAAGCATGATATACGGAGTAAGGAGATGGTGGGACTTGGCGAGGCAGCTCTTAGCAGGGGCGTCAGGGAAGGTCCCTTTGAAGCAATGACACCTGAGTCAAGAGGGACCAGCCACACCAAGCACCGGGGTGACAGTTACTACACTAGTATTTACTGAGTGCTATCTACGTGTCAGGCATGGTGCTAACAACTTCACATGTGTCAACTAATTCAACTCCTGCACTCTACCATCTAGTGTTAAAGAAATGGAGTGCCAGAAAACTTTGGAAACTTGCCCAAAGTCACCCAACCAAGAAATGGCTAAGTTAGAGCTCTGTGTCTGTGTTAGTTTCCTGGGGTGGCTCTTACAAAGCACCACGGATTGGGTGGCTTGAAAACAGAAATGTATTCTCTGGGTTTTGGAGGCTAGGCGTCTAAAAATCAAGGTGTCAGCAAGGGCTACATTGTCTCTGAAGGCTCTGGGGGCCACCCTTTCTTGCCTCTTGTAGCTCATGACGGCCAGAACCCTTGATGTTGTCGGCTTGTGCAGGCGTCAACCCAGTCTCTGCCTCTGCGGCCACATGGCATTCTCCCTGTGTGTCAGCGTCTCTGCACAAATTTCTCTTTTCTTCTAAGAACACCAGGCATTGGCTTAGGGCCCACCCTAATCCAGTGTGATCACATCCTAGTGTGATGTATCTGCAAAGACCTTATTTCCAAATAAGGCCACATTTAGGTACTAAGGGGGTTAATACTTTGCTATATCTTTTGGGGGAACACAATTCCACCCACTTTAAACCATCTGACTTCAAGAGAAACTTTTATGCCAAGGCAAAGATCCAGGGCAGTGGGAAAAGCCAGCAGGGAGGAATAGAGTTACCAAGGCCGATGGCAGCAGATGAGGTTAGGGGTCGACAGGCCACATGCAAAGGGCTCTAGGGTCCAGTTATAAAATGGGAATCTAGCCTGACGCCATAGCTTCAATTCTTGCTTGCGTGGTAGTTTCCCAGTCTCTTTGCCACCTCTCCACCAGCCACTGCTTGGGATCTCAGAGGAGTCTTTCTCCTTCCAGTCAAGGATGAAGGCTGCAGCATAGAATACAAGCAGGAATCTAGCCTTTCTCCACTCATGGGCCAGACAAGGCTCCTGTGAGCACTTCTAGAGGGCAGTTTCACGGTCTGACCTGGAGTCAAACCATCAAGTTCAGGAGGCCCAGGGAGAACTGACTTCTGACTTGGGTCAGGCATTGGGACAGGATTACACTGGCAGAGCAATCTGGCCTGAGGAAATTATCCAGACAAGCCCCAGGCAAGAACAGTCAGGATTTAAGCACCTGTGCTGTCCCCACCTCCCTTTCAGCCACAGAACTGACAGATCTGACAGGCCCAGTGGGGGGAGACGCTGCTCACAGCAGACAGGTCCACCCCACGAGGTGCTGAGATGCATCCAAATCATGCAGTGGGCTGCCACAGCATCATCTCTGCGATTGTGCAAGGGCTCACAACCTGCACGAGGACTCCCTGCTGTGTTGTCAAGGCAAGGGTAAAGTCCTGTCAATGACGCAAGTAGTATCATGGAAGTGTCGCCGTGGAAGTTTTTGCTGAAAGCCTACTGTGCGTCCTTCAGAGGCTAAACAGGGACGGTGTATAGGGTCTACAGCAGGAGTCTGCAAATCTTTTCTGTAAAGGGCCAGACAGTAAATATGTCAGGCTTTGCTGCCCATTCTGTCACATCTACTCAACTCCACCATAATGGTGAGAAAGCAGCAATATGTAAATGAATGGGTGTGGCTGTGTTTCAATAAAGCTTTATGCATGTTGGAATCTGAATTTTAAAATTGTCTCATTCTTCTTTTGATTAAAAAAAAATTTGATGAAACGAGATGCGATCGGGAGACAAACCATAAGAGGGAATATCACAAAACAAACTGAGGGTTGGGGGGGCAGGGTGTGTGGAGAGGGTGGCTGGGTTATGGACACTGGGGAAGGTACGTGCTATGGTGAGTGCTGTGAAGTGTGTACACCTGGTGATTCACAGACCTGTGTCCCTGGGGCTAATAATACACTATATGTTAATTAAAAAATAAAAAATAAAAAAAATTTGAATTGTAAAATCCATTTTTAGCTTGTGCTTGTACAACAACAGGCGGTCGTCCAGATTTGGTCTCCTCCGGCTGTAGTTTGCTGATCCTCCCAATTTAATGATATCCCCAAATGCTCATCAACTAACGTACTGTCACTGCGGTAACAAGGTCTCCAACTGGAAGTTTCCTGTCCTCCCTTAAAATATTCACTGGCTTCTGGCAAGATGCCAGGCACTCTGTGAACTCTGGAATCTTCCCTGGCTTCCTCTCCCTCACCTCCTCCAGTGAAGTCCACATGTAGCTGTCAGCTCATCAAATAAAATGGCTCTTAATTCTCTGAAAGGCCTCAAGCCCTTGCCCTGACTTTCCATGCCCACTGCCACTATCTAAGGTTAGGCTCTCAGGAACACTTGGCTCCTACAGCTCGCTCCCCCGAGCAATTACTAACACATGGTATGGGCTTCAAACTATCTGCTGAATGAGCCGGAGGCCGCAGAATAACCCACAGCTCAGCACTTTCTCCATGTGATCAGCAGTCTGAGGTGGCCTGTCTCAAAACCAAACATTTCTCCTACGGGGGGTGGCATCACCTAAGGGCTAAAATATGATGAGGTTTTAGATTGCTTTTTTAACATCAGGCTCACTGAGGTGTAATTTACATACAGTAAGAGTCACCCTTTTGGGTACCATTAGTTGAGCTTGGAAACAACCACAATCAAGGTATTTCTATCATCCTAAAAGTTCCTTTGTTCCCATTTGCAGTCGACCTCTCCCCTACCCCTTTTCAACAACTCATCTCTTTTCTGTCACTACTAAGTTTTTATAGGCATCCCACAGTCCATCTTTTAGGCTGATCATCATGCCATCCTAAGGTGTACTATGGTTTCTCCATTCACCAGCTGAAGGACATCTGAACTGCAACCAGTTTTTATCAATTATAAATAATGTCACCGTCAACATTCACATACAGACTTTTAAATGAACGTTTTTCATTTTCATGACAAGATTTCACTTTGTGTAAATGACCGCATTTTGAAAGACCCTGCAGCAAAGGATTCCACTGAATGAAGGGCTGTCCTCCGTCCCTGTTCTTCTATTTTCCCACCCTGCCTCAGCAATTTGTTTTTAAATCGCAGTGACATTAAACCTCCCAAGAAGATCCAGAGAGAATGCTTTTGGGGTGGAGTGGGAGAACTTTGGATGGAAGCGCTCTCCCGGGGCTCTGAATGGCAGCCTCCGGGCTGCTTCACATTCACCGCGGGCGGCGTTTGATCTCCGGCTCCCCCAGGCCGGCGCTGGCCCTGCGGATGTGCACACTCAGGCAAAAACCTGCAGAGCCAGCCAATCGCGCCGTTATTTGGTTCCTATAACTTGCTAAAATCTCACGGAATGTACAGCGTGCCATTGTTTTTGTAAGTCCCTTTCATGGCTTTGTCAGCGGGCTAATTCAGAGCAGACTGGCCTGTTTTCTCTGCTGGAAGAAAAGGCGCTCGTCCAAAGCAGCTATTTAACCGTGACCATGGCTGCGGCCATCTTGAGCACAAAGCCGGAGCCGCAGCCTCCCCGGCCTCTCTCCCAGGAGCTCCCCAACGCCGGCAAGCGCGCATTTATTCTTGGCTCTGGAATTCGCATAATTACTCCTCTTTTAATCTGCTGGGTGACCTAATGTAGCCCGGCGGCTGGGCTGCAGGAAGAGGCCTTGCGGAGATCTGAGCCTTGGGCAGCCTGTCCTATCTCTAAGGCCCGAAAGAGCATTTCAGTGCATTAAACCCCTAAAGGACTGATTGCCAAAGCACTCAGGCTCAGGAGCTGCTCCTGCGCACTGGGTGGGGGAGGTGGGGGGGCTGAGGCACGGGGAGGGAGGGGAAGAAGCCGTCAGAGGTGCAGGTCCCCACTCAGGATAATGGCTCCAGTCCTGTCCCTTCTCCCAGCCTGCGAGTCTCAGAAATTGCAAATAGTTTCATAAAAGCTCACAAGTGGTTCTAGCAAGAGTCCACCCAGGCTGCCTATAAAAGAAAGGATATTTGTTCACTAGGAGGCTAACCAGGGACAAAAGGCTGCATTCCGTCTTGACACTTGCTAACTGCCGTCGCCTGGAGAGCAGGCCTTTGTCCACCCGCAGGGCGCTGTTTACAGCCTGGCCACGTAAATGGGTTTGCCTACATCTTGGCTAATTTGAAAAACAGTCACCCGGATTTTCTTTTCTACTTGGGTTTATTTTCTAATTTATCTTTCTGAAGGGCCTTTAAAAATGAAAAATCTATAATAAACATTTCTTTTAAAGGAAAAATCACCCAGCTCTGCCCCAATCACCACCTCCCTAAAAAAATACATTTTTAAACCATTCCCAGAAAAGAGATGCTTTATTAAAATGACTGTAAGGCTTGTATGTGAAGAAGCTAGAAAGAATCTTCAGTCTATAAGGAAGACAGGTTCAAAGGGGGTAAGGACAAGAAATAATATGAATTTATAAAATTTAGTGTATGTGGAGACAGTTCTTGAAGATTAAAAAAGTAGCCCCAGGAAAAGAGTGAAAAGAATGATAAAAGAGTGAAAACGAAAGTAGGTTTTGTAGGTTCAAGAAGGGGTTACAAAAGTGAAAGCATAATAGATCTAAGAGAAGATGGAGGAGTGTTGAGGTGCATCCCCAATTATGTGAGGTACTATGATGGACCGGCACTTATCAGCTCTCACATCCTTGGTCTTAATGTCTGAGACACATGTTCCAATCAACATGCCCCTTCCACTCATACTGACTGATGATCGAGAATGGATAGATTAAGAACCTCTTCCCACTTGCTAAAAAAAACTTTCCCCTTTAGCCTATCACAGGTCTAGAGGACCCTAAAAATGTTCAAAGGACATTAATCCATCCCCTGATGTTCTAGTTGTGACAAGATGGCGCCTACAGAAAGAAGGTAGTAAATCCACAGGCACAGAGGGTGGACTGGGATCCTCTCCCTGAGGGCTCTTCGGGGTTGTATAACTTGGGAGTCTGATCTGTGAAGGTTAACACCCTGAGCTATTATCATTTATTCACATTTATTCACAATTATTTTATCAAATGTTCCAAGCAGTTACCTGACACAGGTCTAAGAAACGACATTGAATAAATACATTGCAATGGGGGTAAAAATATGGCAAAAACGGAATAGGGCACTGAACAAGTCAAACAGCCCAGAAAATAAAGCCTTCCTCACAATTTCGCCTACAGCTATTTCCTCCAAAAGCTATTTCCTCTGTTTAAAAAAAGTTTTTATCCCCGGTAAGGTATGCTAGGTACGCAGAGGAAAATTCCAGAGCTGTACACCACTAAGCAAAGTCACAAATGACTAAAGAGCAGGAGGAAGGCGGAGGTGCGGTAAATGTTTCTGCTTTCCAACCTGGAAGAAGTGGTTTCTTTTGCAGTGAAAAAGAGAGTGGATTGTATTTCATTACAGCAAAGGACCTCATGATTACACAAACCAGTTAAAATCAGACTTTCAAGATGATCATGTTTTGAACTACTGTGGGGGAATTAAAAAAGTAGGGAGGGGGTGCTTCAATGGCTCAGGTCATGATCCGAGGGTTCTGGGAAGAGCCCCGCATCTGCATCCAGGCTCCATGCTTGGTGCAAAGCCTGCTTCTCCCTCTTCCTTTCCCCCTGCTTGTGTTCCCTCTCTGGCTCTCTCTGTCAAATAAATAAAATCTTAAAAAAAAAAAATGTAGGGAGAAGCAAGGGCTCAAAAAATAAGGCAAAACTAGAAAAAGAAAAAAAAAAAAACCTCCTCTCTTTAACAGAATTACAGAGACAGACATAGCAGCGAATGAGCTTCCAAAATCCTCTGGCTGATTTGGAGCTGCTCTAACTTTTCTGATCACATCCAAACATGGAATTCAGCGGGTAGGGTCTAGGTGCTGTTGGGAGGCAGCAGGAAGAAAAAGAACCTCCATCAGCCTGGGGCTTCTCTGCTTGCCCGTACACATTTCCCTCCATCCCCAGCACAGAGGAGCCGCTGGTAGCCTAGCAACCGCAGACCGGTCCCCTTTCACTCCGGATTAATGTGCCGTGATACACACTGCACAGAGTGTTAGGAGAACACAGAGTACAAACTGGACGGAAGTGAATTTTGGATTCATTTTCTAACTAGCTCTCTGGGTCCCAATACTGCAGCCCCAGCCCCCACCCCCCACCCCGCCCCCAGTGCCTCAGCTCCCCCAGGCACACGGAAGCAGAGCCATTCCCAGATAGACAGATAAATAGATGGATCCACTGATCCATCCTCTCTCTCTCTCTCTCTCCACCTCCTGGGCACTGGGAAAACCAGGTGAGTATGGTTAGAAAGTCTCCCATGGGAAGGAGAAGGCATCTGAAGACAGAGACCTGGGACGGGGTTTCTCCACAGGATGACAGCTGTTGTCTGTCGGGCCACATCTGGCTGCTTCCACCGCTTCGAAGACTCTCCGTCAGAGATCAGACCACCCCCATTAAGAGGTCCCTAAAAATGTGCTCCTTTGATTTTTGTGTTTTTTTTTTTTAGGTTGATAAATCCAACTCTACCAGAAGGGTAGAGTAATGAATTTTACAAAGAATCTTTACTTTTCTACACATCCCAGAGGTGTTAAGTGCACCAGAAGCTAGTACGGAAGTAACAGCTCAAAGTCAGGGGGCACCAAACTGCATCCCAGTTTACCTACAACTGTCTCACATCCCTTGATTATTTTCAGTCGCTCTCCAAATCACGAGGCACCACCTGGCACTGATTTACAAGGCCTTCGAGACATGGACTCATCAGCCAGGCTCAAGAGGGCAGCCAAGTCTGAGGAATGCTAGGAGGCCCAAGAAGCAGGACACATGGGTCCATTTAGACCTTGAGGTCAAAGGCCTCCATGAATGTGCTTTCCGAACTTCAGCGCCCATGGAAGCAAATGAAAATACCCCACATCCGCCCAACAAATCCCCAAACCATCCCTCCAAACCAGGGGCAAAGGGAGAATAAAATAAAATAAAATTGGTATATATGTGGTGTATCCAGGAGGAGAACAGAGACTTCCTTTATAAAGCCCTGACTAGATTCAGACAAGGCTGGGAGCAAAGAGTGACCTTCAGAACACCTCAGCAGATCCATGGAAAGAAGTGCCTTCAAGCCACGGAGGGCGGTCCCATCACATCTCACTGCGGGGGAAGACAAGGACTGCCTAGCAAGACAGATGCCACCAAGAGCCCCAGTATCTTTTCCCCCTCAACGCAACTCAACTTAATATGAACGACATTCATGAATGAGACAGAACAGCTTAAAGAATACTAAAACAGATAATTCCAGAATCTACGTTTAGCTTTAGAATTCATCACGGGATTATCTTAAAGGCTTGGATACTGTGAAAGAAAAACCAGGTTCCTGGAGTACGGGAGCCTGCAGCGGGAGACAGCCACTTTCAGAAAGATGGCATGGGTGCTTTTAACAGGCTGCTGTGATTTACACACCGCCTAATACTAGGGCACAGTTCTTATGTCATGCTCAAGTCAAATCATAGTCTCTGTGAATAGCAGCCACCACCTGCCCCCCACTCCGTCAACTGATGCTTTGCAGCGTACAACCTGCAGAAAAACACAGGTTGTTGCATGCAGGAGGCACACAGACATCCTTTATAAAGTTCTCTTGTGATTCTGACATGACAGCCATGCAGGCTTAGGATTTTACATTTGCTGCAGTGATACTACAGTTCAGACAGACTGGGTATGAGAGAGGAGAAAGGAATACCCACGTCCATTCCAACGAGCTTTATTATGACTACTTCAAGTGACTAAGTGATTATACTATAGCTTTCTCCTTTATCATCCATCCTCTGGTCTAAAGAGAGAAGACATGCCAAGAGGTACACAAAAAAGTAACAGGCCCAAATACTCCCAAACTGTGACACTGCCCTTGAAATAAAGAGGATGGAATGTGGCTCCTAGGACACAAGCCCCTTCAAACTCAGCACATGCCATGATTTCACCTAAAAATTAAGGATGTATGTTGTCATAATGCAAGAAGCTAAGTGTGACAAATCAGAGTTCTCTTTTCTGTAGTAAGTACCAGATTTCAGTTCTCAAAAATAAAAGAAAGCAAACATACACACGCCAAAATATGGGGGGTTGGGGGGGCTGGTAAAAGGCATCTTTTCTTTCTGCTCAGAAGGAAATCATTGATTCAGAGTATTGATGGTTTAGAAGCAATGAATGTCAGCCCCACTGGAAAGCAGCACATGACCACAGCTCCTGGTCCTAGATGAGCTACTACTACACAGGACGGTGGCTGTCAGAAAGGAAGGCTGACTCAGAAAACCTCAGGGAGCCTGCAGTCCTCCACTGAGGATAAACGCAGGCTCACAATTCATTATCTACCAGCTCCCCAAAGTCAAAACACTCTGAAAACTGAAAGATTTTAAGTCATTTGGCAGCAAAACAAACCTGACGTCATTTGGTGGCGAAGCGTGAGCTGAGCTACATAAAATCATTTGTAGTCTATTTATCCCACTTTGTGTGAATATTCTCACATCTCACTGCTGAAATAATGACTTTGAGTCTGGAATGCTCACCCTAGCTAGACCCCTCTGAGGGTCTTATAGATGTGTACCATATTACCTTTCCAAAAATTCTGAATTCTAAAACCCATCTAGCCCCGAGGGTTTCAGATAAGAGGAAAAAGAACACAGACCTATGATAGGATGATGTAAGACCCTTAGAAAAGTTACTGAAGGCCCAAGAGTCAAATTACCCCCTGGTTGTTCCAATCTGAGCATTTCCTTCACAGGCCAGAATGCAGCATTATTTGGCAACACTGTGGTAAAAATGGGAAATCTATTACACAGTCTCCTAGTTCCACATTAAATCCTGGTTTCCTACCTTCACATATTCCAGAGCTGGGTCCAGAAGATGCTGATCCCTGGAAAGAGAAAACACAGTATGAGAACAAATGGGAACAATGCATTCTTGTGCTGAATAAAATGTATCCAACAGCATGTTCACCCTGTCACCCTGTTCGTTCAAATTATTAAGACGGGCCCACCTCCCCGGCAGTACTCAGAGCAGACAGATGAGGAAGTTAGAACACAGATCCCTTTTGCAGCGTGTGCTGGGGGTAGGGCTAGGGGGTAGGACACCGCCATAATCCGCCTAGAAGCTCCACCTGCTTTCTCATCACAGTCAGGCTCCAAATGTTTGACTATTTCAGGTGCTAATTCTACATTCACTTGAGCACAAAAATTAGCCTAAAAATCTGAAGCACAGAACAGCAAGGACGACAGAGGTGGGTAGGAAGCAGAAGTGGAAGCCCAAATGAGGGGTCCTCTGGACAAGACAGCTGTGTTACGCCCTCTTTGACAGAGGCTCATGCAGCCCCAGTGGCTTCCTAAGGTCACCCAGTTGCAGGGGCAGAAGATGGAGTCTGTAGATCCAGCTCAGCTTCTAGACCACGTCTTCTTCTCTTTTTATTTTTTTTTAAAGATTATTTATTTATTTATTTGACAGAGATCACAAGTAGGCAGAGAGGCAGGCAGAGAGAGAGAGAAGAGGAAGCAGGCTCCCTGCCAAGCAGAGAGCCTATTGCGGGACTCAATCCCAGGACCCTGAGATCATGACCTGAGCCGAAGGCAGAGGCTTAACCCACTGAGCTACCCAGGTGCCCACTCTCTTTTTCTTTTCATTGCTACCTCGATTACCCCCACCCCTGGTGTCAAGTGGAGCAGGTCATCCTCATTCTGTTTGGTGCCCCAGTACCATTCCCTCTCCACCTAACATCTGCTCGGGTCTGTCATAATACGACGTCGGGATTACTCAGACAATTACAAGTCAACAGCAGCAGGTGGCCCTGAGAAGGCTGACTTCTTCCAGAAATGACGAGAACCGACTAGGGCAAAGAAGAGGAGCAGGAGACGTGAGAGCGGCCCTTGGGAGCGCCTGCAGAGTTATAGTGAGGTCATCTCTCAACAGAGCATATGAAGACAGCTAGCTGCCTTCAGAAACTTAAACTTCAAGAACGCAACACATCCCTGCAAAGACGCCATCCTTTCTGAGAGGGCAGACTGGCTCAGAAGCCTGTAAGGGTAGTCTTCTCCATGGGGAGGTCTTAGTGTAGCCACAGAAAGAACAGGTGCCTCACAAACACCCCCAACAAGCAGCTTCCTCTGCAAGGGTGGGCTCCACCCCTAAACCCTGGTGGTGGACAGACCCCGCGAGATGGCAACCTTTCTCCCCGGGATAAGGGGGGATTGTGGTCACTGCCAGAGCACAAGGAGTCCCAACCCCCTGGCCCAGGGATACCACCATCTTGTGGAAATGGATGCAACCCCCAAAGCCATGCTTGGCTTGGTGTGACTGTCCCTTCAGGGCTGCACATGGGGGCACCTGCATGGAGGCAGGCTGGCATCCAAGATGCTCCTCTCCATGGCAGTGGATGAGGCTCTGGAGCGTGGGCCCTCAGAGGGCCAAAGGCTCTGAGACCAGCATAAGCTCACCGTCCCTGAGTGCATTCCCATCAAAGAGGGATATAAACCAGGCTTTGAAGCCTGAAAATTCTCTGCCTTCAAGTTCGTTTATCAGGCATCTTTTCCCAAAGCACTGGAGTCTGGGCTGTGCCCGGTCACCACCTGGGCCACACGTTCTGGACACTGTGTCAATGTCATCAGGCTTTGCATCCACAGAACCACCTAACCAGTGACAAAAAACTTCGTGGGCACTTTGGCTGTGCTCCCTTTTAAGCTCTTGAACCCCTGGTTTTCTCCTGAATTAACATTTCAGGCTTATAGCCATCAGTCTTAGGCTAATCATCTGGCCTAGAGGTCTGGCCCTGCATAGGCAGGAAGATGCTATAACCACCGAAATGCTGTTCTCATCTTCAAATTTCTATGTTTATGTACATTTAAAAATGTGCATTATATACATTCATACACCCATGTCTTAATGCATGGATAAACAGAATAGGAATGGGGGCGCTGAAATCAGTGGTTCCCAAATGTTTTTTGGTCTCAGGATCTCTGTACACTCTAAATGCTAAGGACCCCAAGGAGCTTTTGTTCATGTGGGTTATACCTACTGATTAGTGGTATTAGAAATTAAATAGAAATTTTTAAAATATGTATTAATATTTTTAAAAGGAACTCATTATATTTTATATAAAACAATTTTATTACAAATAGTTATCTTTTCTTACAAAAATTTAGCAAGAAGAGTGACAGTGTCTCACATGTTTGCAAATTGTTTTCACATCTGGCTTAGTAGAAGTACTGCTGAATTCTCATATCTACTTTCTCTTTTTTTATAAAAGATTTTATTTATTCATTTGAAAGAGAGAGACAGAGAGAGAGTATGCACCTGCACGACCAGAAGGGAGGGGTAGAAGGAGAAGCAGACTCTCTGCTGAGCAGGGCCCCCCGCCCCCACTCCCCAACACAGGGCTCGATCCCAGGACCCCGAGATCATGACCTGAACTGCAGACAAATGCTTAACTGACTGAGCCACCCAGGTGCCCCTCTCACATCTACTTCTGTATTCAGTATGTTATGTCTTGGCTTAAGAAAAAAGTCCATCCTCACATAGATATGTAACTGGAAAAGGGCAGGGTATTTCATCAGACTTTCGGATAATCATGGCTAGTCTTCTCTGATACCACACCAAAAGGAAACAAGTGGTAGTTCCTTAAAGCTTCCCTGTAATGCGCATCCTGAACCACGCCTCTCACTCTTCTGCATCTGTCCTGCACTCTGATTGGACCTGTTATCCACGTGACTCTGTATCCACTGTCCGGGAAAATACTGGGTCACTGAGTTATGCGGATAGTCTAAATTTTTTTTTTTTTTAAAGATTTTATTTATTTATTTGGCAGAGAGAGATCACAAGCAGACAGAGAGAGAGGAGGAAGCAGGCTCCCTGCAGAGCAGAGAGCCCGATGCGGGGCTCGATCCCAGGACCCTGAGATCATGACCCGAGCCGAAGGCAGCGGCTTAACCCACTGAGCCACCCAGGCGCCCCGAGGATAGTCTAAATTTTGACACATTTCATTATAATATAAAAAAAGAATCACATTTGTCAGTATTGTCACTGATCACATCAGACGTTACTGAGCACTGCGAAGAGTCAAGTACGTAGTGGACGATGCAGGTTTTCCACACTTCTGATTTTCACTTGAAAGCTTGAATTTTTTCACTGGCAGCTAACACACTGTCAAATATTTTCCTTGAGCTTCATTTCATTCATTTTTGGGAAAATATTTGCCAAATACCAAGACTATCATACAGTCACTGTTGTCATTTTAATTCTCCTTTTTCAGTGCTCAAATGTCATTCCTTTAGTGTATTTTTTTTTTTAGAATTTTGTCCAGGATCTGCTCTTCTCACCAGATTTCGCTCTAAAATACTTTTCCTTTCACCTCTGAAAGCTGAAATGTTCCTTTCTTCCTTTCTCTACAGATGTACCTGGAAACTCTCTGAGCTAGTTCTCTCAGAACAGGGCCTTCAAGTTCTCTTGGGAAGAGGTGAGGTAACCAACACAGACAGACTAGGCCTGGAGCTGTACCTGGTGGTTCCTAAGGCAGCACTGATTAGCAGGGTCCCCACTCAGAGACAAGATCTCCTGGAGGCAGGGCAGCCTTTGCTCTCTCATCCACAGAGCCCAGCACCAAAGAGCCTGGGGGGGGGGTCTCCAAAATGCCCCCCCAACCTTAGAGAAACTTCCTGTATGCTTTTTTTTTTTTTTTTAAGTAGGCTCCGCATCCAGCGTGGAGCCCAACATAGGATTGAATTCACAACCCAGAGATCAAGAATCAGATGCCTAACCAACTGAGCCACTCAGGTTCCCCTCCTGTGTTCCTCTTTGATCCTCTACCACATACTTCTCTGGGCAGAAGAGAAGGAAACAGGGAGGCTCTGATGAGGGAAAAGACCGAAGTCCCCTTTGACCCTGACCCCAAAATGAACTCTGCGAAGGAAACCTTGTTCATTCTGCTACAAGAGCAGAGGGGAATCCAAACGTCTTACAATTCTAACTCAGGACTCCCAGGGGTGCCCTAAAGGATCCTCATGTTCTCCTCATCCTTTTTAGACAGGTAAGGAAGGAATACAGGAGAGAGTATAGTAAAACCAAGAGTGTGTGACGAATCCAAAAATTTAAAAAATCATTGCCCTGAACTAAATTATGTTTATTTTTAATAGCTAGCTTCTATTTCTATTTTTTATTTTTTTCAATCTAAAAAAAATTATGTTTCAGTGCAGAAGGGCTGTGTCTCCCCTCTCGGCCTCCACCTCATCCCAGCTAGCCAAAAGGAGATATGAGCTAGAAAACATAGCAGTTGGCCCTGCAGCCCCAGCCTCTAATTTGAAATAGAATATCCAATTATTCATACAAGTCTCTGCAGCAAACACTCCTTAAGCCACAGATTTATATTCTCCAACAGAGATCACTAGAAAACAAACAGAGGAACTTGGCAATATAAATGAAAAGATTCAAAAAATTTTTTTTGCTTATGCAAATTATGAATCCCCACCCTTGAGAATCTACGATGTTTTACGCATCTCCCTTTACAACTGGCGAGGCTGGCAGGCACCCACGGCCCCTTGGTCAGGCATGCTGCCCTGCCGCGCAGGGCCCGCAGACCGCAGGAAAGCAGCAGAATGAAACTGGACCCTCCTGCGATCTTGTTCTTATGTTTATTACATTTTAAATAACATTGCTGTGTTTACTTGGGTTAAAACGGTCTCTCTAGGGTCCTGCTTTCTTAGGTTCATACCGAGGGATATACAATTGGGAGTCACAGAAATTATGTATTTTCTATTTTGGTTTGCTTCTCATTAGTAACCAGGTTAATAGTTCCTCCTTCTAAAAAGGACACTTGATCTACACGTTTGCTATTTTGAGTTAAGAGGTTCTCCGTCTTGAATATATAAGCCAGATTTCACTAACAGATCTTTTCTAAGTAATCGGAATACAGATGAGGAAATGAAGAACCCTATGTCTGTCTTAAATTATAGAATGTTTTAAATGAATGAATGTTTTGACTTCTTTAAATATTATAGAATAAATTAATGGCTAACAGTGTTGCCAAACAAATGTCCTTCTGAATATAACAAAGAGGAATCATTTGTAATAAAAGGATTCTCTCATGCAATAGAGGGATGTGAGATCCAACTGTTCCAGACTGAGTAGAACAGAGGTTCGTTCCCCTTAAACTCCATGCACACCAGTAATCCACAGAGCGGGCAGCTCTCCTTGGTGCACATGGCATGGTATTTGCATTCTGATTCATTCTAGTGTGTATTTACTCATCTATGGTCTCTCCTTGACAAGGTGAGAGATTTAAGAGTAGTGGCGAGTCTATTTCGTTCCCAGTATCTCCACAGTTCTTGCATTCATCCCACAAACATCATCAAGCATCTACAACACGCTATGCTGTAGACCAGACAATGGAAACAGAGGAATCAGGGACAAAGGCTCTGCTCCCAGAGAAGCTGCAGACAAGTGGGGAACACAGATCAACAGACCCGGCACAACTCAAGTTGGTGTCGGTGGGAAGGAAACACGATAGAGAGGCCTTTCAGGCCACCTTTGAACTAAGGTTTGAGGATTAGGTAGGGACTCACCAGGTGAAGAAGCTGTGAGCTAGCTTAGCTCTTAACTGAGCTAGGTGGTGATAGGAAATGTCCAGGCAATGGGAGAAGCATGTGGAAACACACAGGGACATGGGACACTGTGGTGCACTTGGGAAACCACAGCAGCCAGCATGATCCTTCCCCAAATCAAAATCCTCTAATAACTCCCATCTGATCAGAACAAAACCCTAGAGTCCTCACCAGAGCATTTGAGGCCCTGGTTGGCATGGTCCCTGCCAGCTCTCCAACCTCACTGGGGTGGGCAGAATTCTAAAGCTGTCCCCCAACAAGAGCCCCATCTCCTGGAGAGTCAACCAAACACTAACATCAGCATTGCTCTGAAGGGATTTTGCAGGTGTAAGCCTCCAGTCAGCTGACATCAAGATCTGGCAACTACCCAAGTGGATCTGCCATGCAAAGTAGGGGGGCCTGGACAGGAAGGACCCTGTTGCCAGCATGACATTACAACACGGCCTGTGACAAAGTCCATGCCATGGAACTTTGGGCGGCCTCTATGTGGGAGCTGCCCTAGGCAGATACCCAGGAAACAGACCTCAGTCCTACAACCACAAGGAACTGAGTTCTGGCAAACACCTGAAAGGCTGTGGAAGCAGCTTCTTTCCCAGGGTCTCAGATGAGAACACAGCTGCTAATATCTGGAGTTTGAAACCCGTAACCAAGAGCCAGCTGAGCTCTGTGGGACTTCTGTCCTACAGAAACTGTGAGGTAATAAACAGGTGTTAAAGCACCAAGTCTGTGGTAATTTGTTATTCAGCAAAAGCATACTAATACACTCACTGACTATTCTACTCATTCCATCCAAGCCCTACTGACAGCTGGTCACTGCCTCTGTGGCTCACCATTTACTTAATTCCTTTGCCTAGAATGTTCTCCCTGCAATTCTCAAAGGCTCACTCCCTCACAACAGTCATGTCTCTGCTCAAACAACACCTCCTCAGAGAAGCTTTCCTTAAAAGGAAATATAAGTAAGGCCCACCTAATATTTAGATGGGTAGGCCCATCTAAATAAGGCCCACTACTACCTTCTATCACCTTATCTGGCTTTATTTTTTTTCCCATATTATCTGATATTATAGGAAATGTGTATTTGCTCACAGTCTTTTTTTCTGGAACATAATCTTGCAAGACTGAGGCTTTCTCTGCTTTATTCACCTTGGTATCCCCTGTGCTCCGCACACAGCAGTTGCTCAGTAACCATTTGCTGAATTCATGAATAAAAGAACAAGTAATGGAAGCACAGGGTTGGGGGAGGCTCAGGAGCGTTGGGGGTTTGGGAGATCAGGATGAAGAGGCAGAGCCAGAGCACAAGGGGCTTGGATGCCATGTAAACATGTCTAGACTTAGGAAAGCAGTGGGATTTGTTGAAAAATCTTAAGCAGCAGCAGAACCAGGGATTTGTGTGTCAGAAAAACCCCCCTGCGCTGGTGTGGAAAACAGATTCATGGGGGCCAAGGTGGAGTCAGGAAGACCAAAGGAGACAATGCTGGAGAGGTCTGGATGACAGAGGGAGCGGGGATGGTACAGACTTAGGAGCCTTTTCTAAATCTGTGAGAAAAGACAGATGGTGGTAAATGACTGGCTTCAGTGGGTGAAAGAGAAGAGAGAGGTAAGGGCACTTGCTGAATTCTTTCTAAGGGAACTAAGTAGATGGTGCCTAGCACATCTCAATACAGTCATCAAGAATGAACTGGCAAAAACCTTTGCTTCAAGCATTGTACTATATGAACTTTCAAGACTATATCAGGATCTGAATTATCTCTAAGACTTTGCCCCATTACCACCCTTTTTCCATGGTTAGCAGTACACACGTAGGATTGCTGGCATTCAGCTACTGAATGTCTCAGATAAGGTCCCTTCCTTTTCAACTGCTAAGTAAGTTACTTTCAGAAGGGTCATTCACATCTTTCAAATTACGAACATGTAAATCTTTCTTTCCCATAAAGTATGATGAAACAGAACAAATATTTAAGGGATCACTTCATACTGACAAAAATAGTTAGGAAGGAAACACAGAACAACAAAACAAGATAGCTGCATTAGATACTGCCTGAGAATACCTGTCGTACATAATCCTTTGGTCTTCTCCACCAGCCCCACCCCCACTGTGAGCACCCAGTGCTTGTTTATAGCTTTTCCATGGGACTGTACCCTCCATGAGGGGAAGGGCTACTTCTATCTTGCTCACCAATGTATACTAAGCCCTTAGAACTGTATTGATCACATGGCAGCCAATTAATAAATAAACAAAGGCAAGCATGGACAAATGAAAATTTAAGTCCACTGGGGCACCTGGGTGGCTCAGTGGGCTAAGCCTCTGACTTCGGCTCAGGTCATGATCTTGGGGTCCTGGGATCAAGCCCCCCACGGGGCTCTCTGCTCAGCGGGGAGCCTGCTTCCCCCTCTCTCTCTGCCTGCCTCTCTGCCTACTTGTGATCTCTCTGTCAAATAAACAAATAAAATCTTAAAAATAAAAAGAAAATTTAAACCACAAAAACCACCTTTGTATATAGTCCAAATAAGGCCTCAGAAAATTAGAAATTTCTACTCTGGGACTTTGATTCACTTAATATGGTAGACCAGATACCCTGAAAACTAAATGATAAGTTACAAGTATATTTTCAAATGCATTGTGGAAGTCGCAAGAAAGATAAATCCTCAAGGAGCATAGACATATACAAAACCTATACAGAAACAGAGAACTAATCAAGAACACAAAACATGAACAAGAGGGTAAGAAGCAAAGAAGGAAGGGTAAGCCCTAAACCCACAGAAATCAGCAGCTAACCGTAAAGCAATGAGAAAGGGACTATATCGCCCTACAAAAATAATATGCAAAAACAAGTAAGTACATAAAAATTAAGAAGGTAGCATGCTCTCCAGCAAGGGGAACCAAGAAGAAAACCTATTGTCTCCACCACAAATCCTGATGGAAAAAATGACAGTAATAATAATCTCCTCCAAGAACTTGTAACCGCAGATCGGCCTTCATGTTGGTTGGGATTCAAATTTATACTACCTGCTTTGACAGAGAATCCAAAGCTAAGAAATTAAAGTGTCTGGGTTGGTGGTGCCATCAGTAAGGAAACAGTGTAAATACTTTCTGGGGGGAAAACTTTATCAACAGAATGCCACTCAGGATATCCACAAATGGGGTCAAACATAAATTTCCTTTCAGAAATAACCACATACACAAGGAAGCAAGCCCCAATCACTGAAATCAGCACAAAGAACAATAGACTGAGATCCTCAAAGACTTCAGATACCAGAATATCAGATATAAGCGATAAAATAACAATGTAGGATTTAAAAAAAAAAAAAAAGATGGACTCAAAAAGTGATCTCAGAATAAACAGATGGTTATAAAAATAAAAACTGAATATAGAATCTGCTACGGAATAGATTAAACATGACCTAAGAAAATATGACAGATCTATGAAGAAACTATAAACAAATACACAAAGACACTATACAAAACACAGCACAGAGAGAAAAGTTGATAGGAAATATAAAAGCGATGCGGAAGGTAGAATGAGAAGGCCTAATTACATTTAACCAGAACTCCAGAAGAAGACTCGAGAGAGAAAAAGAAAAAAGCAATCGTCAAAGAAATAATGATGGAAAGTCTTCAAAATCAATGAAAGATACCCATTCTCAGATTCAGGCATCCCAATGTATCCTCTGAAGTATCTCAACAAAAATACATTCTCGCCTAGACACACCGCAAGGGAACTATAAACCATCACAACCAGAGGGAAGATAATTAAAGCAGCCCAAGAGCCAAGGAAGGCTGCCCTCCGCGGATTAGGTTGGCCGTGGGGGGTCTTCATCAGCCAGAAGGGAACGTAAGAAGCTCAAAACTTCCTGCCCAGTGAAACTACCAAGAACAAGGGTGAATAAAGACAGTTTTAGATAAATAAAGACAGAGAACACCATTTGGGAAGAATGAAGAGGATGCCAGAAGAACAGCTGAAGGTCTCAGAGCGAATGAGGCACACAGTAACTGGTTACCGTGTAGATGACTCCGAACCAGCACGGATGCTATAGAACAAGACGGATGTGTCATCTGTTGAGTTTATAAAAAAAAAAAAAAAAAAAAAGCAAGTGCTGGCAAAGATGTGGAGAAATCGGAACCCTTAAGCGTAGTTGTTGGGGACGTAAGCGGTACAGCTGCGAGAAGACACAGTATGGAGAGTCCTCACAAAATTCAAAATAGAACTACCATCTGATCCAATAACTGCACTTCTGAGTAGATAGATACCCAAAAGAACTGAAAGCAGGATTTCGAAGAGATATTTGTGCATACGTGTTCTTAGCAGCATTCTTCACAGAAGCCAAAATGTGGAAGCAATCTAAGCATCCACTGATGGAAGAATGGATCAACAAAATGTGTACATACACAATGGAATGTTACTCGGCCTCAAAGAGGAAGGAAATGCACAGTCTACCACATGGATAAACCTTGAGGACTTTGTGCTAAATGAAGTAAACCAGTCACCAAAGGACAAATAGCATACAATTTTATTTATTTAGATTCTATTTATTTATTTTAGAGAGAGAGCGAGAGAGTGAGTGTGCACACACAAGTAGGGGGAGGAGTAGAGGGGGAAGGGCAAGCAGATTCCACAACGAGTGCCGAGCCAGATGCAGGACTGGGGCTCACAACCTGAGATCCTGACCGGAGCTGAAATCAAGAGTTGGGTGCTTAACCGACTGAGTCCCCCAGGCACCCCTGGACGATTTACACAAAGTATCTAATTAACTCCTGGTTCATTAACTGTACACTTAAAAATGGCTAAGCTGGTAAATTTTATATTATGTGTACTTTACCACATTTTTTTTTTTTTTTAAAGACAAACGAATGGAATGGAATCTGGGCAACTCAGTCAGTTAAGCGTCTTGATCCTTGGATTTTGGCTCACGTCAGGATCTCAGGGTCATCAGACCGAGCCTCATTTCAGGCTCTGTGCTCAGTGGGAAGTCTGCTTCAGAAATCTCCCCCTTTCCCCCTCTCCCCAAACACTCACTCTCTCTCTAAAATAAATAAATAAAATTAAAAAAAAAATAGTAAAGAGACAAACTAAAATATAAGGCAACAATGGTATATAAGCCAAGTGGAAGGCCACAGCCAGAGCTAGCGTCCTCAGGTCCTCTATTGTTCAAAAAGAAGTAAAGGTACTGTTTCACTTTATGTTTTATAAAGTAATTGTATTTTAAAAGTAACCACTCAATGAGGAGTAGGGTATTTTTAAAAAGACAATACAAAATAAGGCAATTTTTAAAAACCCATAGGTTTGAAAAAATGTATAGTTAGTACAGACATACAGAATAAGAGGCAGTGATAAGCCCAAATACTATATAAATCACTAAACACCGTAACTGTTACCTAGATTAAACTCGCAAAGCAGATTTTCAGAAGGTAGAATATAGCATATATAGGATACAATAAGAGTGGTATTTTGAAGGAAATGTATAACCATAATGTTTATTTTTAGGAAAAAGAAGACTGAAATTAATTAAGTGTCCAGCTTAAGTTAAAAGAATAAACAAAAATAGAACAGAGATAAAGGAGAAAAACTAAATATAAAACAAATGATACAACAGGGGAGCAACAAATAAAGCCTTGTTCTTTGGAAAGCCCAATAAAATGAACCTCTGACCGATGTCACCTGGGGGAAAAGAGAGAAAGCACAAAACAATCTAGGAATGACAAGAGGGCATAGCCATAAGTACAAGAGAGCACAGGAAGAGAATCCTCTGAACACTTTTAGGCTAATAAATTTTAAAACTTAGCATAAATGAACAAAGTCCTAGAAAGATACTAAATAGACTCAAAAAGAAACAGAAATCTGAAAAGCCCTCAAACCCATTTAAAAAACTCAATCAGTAATTCAACATCGTCCCACAGGCCCCGATAGTTTTACTATCTAGCAAATTCTGCCAAACGTTGGAATTATTTGTTACTTGAAAATGATATAAAAGCTTCAAGAGACTGGAAAAAGAGGATATTTTAACTTTGATCCCCAAAGCAGAGAAGGTCAGTAAAAGGAAGTATAGCGTAATCTTGCACATGAATAGACATTAAAAAAAAAAAACCTTCAATAAAATATTAAGAAATCAATTCTAACAACCTATTAATATACGCCATAATCACACTAGGTTGACTGCAGGAATACAGGGTCAGTTTAATGGTGGAAACCTACAGATACAATTTATCACATTAACAAGTTAAGGGAGAAAAATCATTTGAGGCATCTAATTAATGGGAGAAAAAAGTACTTTAAAAAAAATCATCCTTGGGAGCTCAGCAGAGAAAAACAAACTCCTCACAAACAAAATACAGAACTTCCATGAGGGCTTTTATGCCCTCAGCAAGTATTATTTTTAATGGCAAAGTATTACAATCATTACTAAAATCAAACCATCAATCAGAAACAAGACAAGGATGTCCATTCTTACTTCTATGCACTACTGTCTTGAGGTCCTAGCCCATACAGATAAATGAGAAATAAAAGGTATAAGAACCAGAAAAAGGAGAGAACAAAACTGTCATTTTTCACAAATGCTTACTGTCACATTAGGACAAAAAGAATCCCTACAGACCTTACAAGGAAGTAGAGCAAAGTTCCTAGACAGGAAGCACCGTCAAAAATCTTCTACCTAAGACTTACTGAGGGTCGTGGGTAGAAGGCTTGTATGTCAAGGGCAGAGTTCTTGCTTGTGGGTGCCCATTGACCACAATGAACTCATTCTTAGAACACCTAACTGAAATGCAAGACAAAGAGATATGTGGGACCCATAGGCCAAGTTTTTCTGTTTCCCCCAAGTGGTGGGGCCAAGGAGGAATAATCACTGAACCCCCGAGGTCTACTGGTTTACCACTCTTAACCAACTCATGACCAGGGCATGTTCCACAACCAGGAAAGGTGAACCCAACAACTGAGACAAAGTTTGCCCTCCATTGGCAACTTGGTGGCTGAAGCCCATTCATATGTGGATATGGCCTTGGAAACTAGAGCCTTCACCCTCCATTCTCCACCACAAGCAGCCATCAACATCTCGGGATCCTGGTTGAGAGGATGTGGGGATGGAAGGATGGCAGGAAGGAAGAGCTAGCAACAGGCTTTAAATCTACTAGTAGTCTGTGTCCACTGGACAGTATTTCTCACTAGACCATGTTCTTTTTAGGTAAAATTAATATGTAGGAAAGTCTAGCATCCTCATTTTATATTTTATTAGATGATATCCACGGTGCTAAGCCTTGTCCATCTCACCAGCCTCAGCTCCTCACCCTGTTCCTCACACTCTGTAAATCCAAATTGTTTGGAATTCCCTGAACCAAGAGGCCTTGAATCCCCACCATCTCTTCCCACCTTCTCTGACCACTCCTTCCCCTACCCTCTACAACTCACATAAAAACATCTCCCAGAGGCGCCTGGGTGGCTAAGTGGGTTAAGCCTCTGCCTTTGGCTCAGGTCATGATCTCAGGGTCCTGGGATCAAGCCCCAAGTCCGAGGGGAACCTGCTTCCCCCGCCCACCCTGCCTGCTGCTCTGCCTACATGTGATCTCTCTCTGTCAAATAAATAAATAAAATCTTTGTGGCTCAGAGGGTTAAAGCCTCTGCCTTCAGCTCAGGTCATGATCTCAGGGTCCTGGGATCGAGCCCCGCATCGGGCTCTCTGCTCATCAGGGAGCCTGCTTCTCCTCTCTCTCTCTGCCTGCCTTCTGCCTATTTGTGATCTCTGTCTGCCAAATAAATAAATAAAATCTTAAAAAAAAAAAATCTCCCAACACACTTTATTATAAAACTTTATGACAAATAATTATAGTTCAATATATGTACTCTTGTCCATCTCCCTTACGGGACTGTGGGCTCACTAAGAAAAGGGACTGTATTTTATTCACCCTTGCATCCTCAGGGCACAGTTGCATGATAAGTGTTGGTTTGAATGAATGAATGAACAAATGTGTGTGTGTGTGTGTGTGTGTGTGTGTTTCTCTCCACTGTGCAAAAGGTCTAGACTTCAACCCTTCTCTTTGCCACAACTCCCTGGATTCACCAAGGGAAGAAAAACATTGGAGGGAGAGAGGGAACAAGAGAAAACTTTTTGACTGATGGGCCCCCCACATTAAGGAGCTACTTTAGCCACAAGCCTATGCCTGAACTGTAGTGGCCTCCGACAGAACCCCTTTGGCTGTGGGTTGTTGCTGTCAGGGCTGTGCCCGGCTCCCCAGGCCCACTGAGACCAAATGTTTTCAAAGTGACATTGAGGGCTGGCTGCTCCTGCTGAAAATGACTCTCTCTGGACATGTCTGAAATGCCATGTTTGAAGTTCATCAGGGAGAACGCCAAGAGGAAAGAGAGTTTACTACAGGGCCATTTCCATCAGCTTCTGGGAAAATGAGAAAAAATTGACACGTAAAACAGGGCTGGCCTGCTAAGTAGAGAAATGGTGTCCCTTGGAAAAAATCTCACTGGTATATGATTAGATGGACAGGTTCTTTACTGATGCTGGGAACCATATAGTTGTCCCAGAGACCAGGAAAGAGGTACTTCCTACTCTAGGCGGGGGCTCATTTTATATATATACTCTTTTTGTCTTTTTTTTTTTTTTTTAAGATTTTATTTGTCAGAGAGAAAGAAAGAGTTAACAAGCAGGGGGAGCAGCAGGCAGAGGGAGAGCAGGGCAGGGAACCTGATGCAGGACTTGATCCTAGGACCCTGGGATCATGACCTGAGCCAAAGGCAGATGCTTAATTCAAAGAGGCACCCAAACGTCCCAAGTCTTTGCTAATTTTAAAAGGGATGTAGCTTTAAAAATGGATAACTCTAATACTTCTAGATGTGCACCCACGAAAATGTATTTTGGTTTCATCACCTTGAAAAATAAATGAGAGTCACTCTCCCACATCTCACAATGTATTTATTGACCTTACCTATTAAAGTTGGCTTCACTAGGAGGAGACAGGATTAAGGTTGGTGCATATTTTATATTCTCCTCCAGGGTTAACATACTGACATGAGAAGTTCATCTTCACTAATACACCACACCTCGGGGATATTCCTTCATGAATAAACCAAAAGATCTGCTTTAGGGAGGTGCATCCTCCGCAGAAGCTCCCGGCTCTGCAGTGGGGGGAGAATGCACCTTCCGTTTCTGGTTGTCAAGAGCTACAAACAGTTCACCAGATCTGGCGGCCAAGACTGACCACTTCCCTTCATCTGAATATTAAACTTCAGCTGATGCTCCTAAAATCCCGTTCACTTCTTTGAAAACCAGAGCACACTCATTCTGAGCTGCCCTTACCCAAATCCTGCAATCATTTTCACATGCAGTGCACCACGAACTCCATACTCTGACTTTACTTTTGGACTCTAGCGCCAGTCTTTGCCTCTCACTACAGTCTTATCCAAATAAATTAGGTCTACTTTTTCCAAACGCCAAGATCTTTTTTGGATCTCATTTCTGTCATTTTGACATATCATTCTTCTATGATTCATGTCATCCACCAGTGTGATCTGTAGGTCAATACTACTATCTAAATGATTTTTTAAAAATTGGCCAGAGTGGGCCAGTCAGGACACATCCTAAGTCAGGCTTCATCTACGCCCCTTGGGCTGCCTCTCACCTGAGTTCTATCACCAGAGACTGACATCTGCTTACACACCTTTTCAACCTTCCTTTACTCTCCCAACAAATTACCCCAGGAAGGAAATTAATCTGGTATGACTTGCTTTAGGCAACACCCTGCTAATATACCGAAAGTTGCTGTTTCCTCCACCACATATGCAAAAGTCATTGCCCTAATAATCCTTTTAAGATACTTCCTGAGATCAGGTCAATTGCATCATTTTACAGGTTAATTTCATCTCTCTGGTTCCTTTCTGGAAAACTGAAATACTCCTCTGTCTTCCCTGTAGGGCCTTGTGCCTGCATTCCTCCGAGTTGATGGTCTCAGCCTAAGGCTCAGGCTCCTTCGGTCTTTTGGGGCATCCGGGCCTCACCTCATTTGGCGGCATTAGAGCCTCTTGCTTCAGCCTCTTCTGCTCCAGGCTGACAGTTCTCTTTCTTTCCACAGATCTTACCCTTTCCAATCAGACAAGTCAGTTCTTTGACCAAAAAAAAAAAAAAAAAAAAAAAAAAAAAAAATGCAAGCCAGACAGAGGCTCAGCAGTTTGGTTTCTCCCCATGCCCCTCTCCCTGGTTTATTATTCCAAACCTAACTTCTGAAAGCCCTTTTTGTTACCCTTAGCCTTTTGCACAATCCTCTGCTCACTCTGCAAAGTTTTCTTTGCTAGCCCAGAGCTACCCTCTGATATGGTCCTTGGTTGCATGGGTTGCATGGCCCAAGCTTTCCTGGACCTGGGTCCACGGCCAGGACAGCCCAGCGCAAGTGGTGGTGGCACAGAGCAGGCAGGCCTCGAGGGGAGGGTTATCTAGAAAGCACCATCTTCAACCACCCAGTCAAGGATGTGTACCTGGAAATATGTTAAGGTCAGAGGTCAAGAAAAGCAGAACTGTTTAGAGACTAGGGAGTGATGCAAAGGGCTGGCCCATGGGTGGGAAGTTAGGTCAGCGGCGAAGATGATGGAAAGAGCAGATGCTGGTAAGGTTGGAGGCCTCAAAAGGGCACCCCTTTTCCCTGGGGCCATGAACGCTTCACACAGATACAGCCCCTGGCAGGCCTTTAAAGCTCTCCCACCCAGCATGAAGCTAGGCACACAGGCCATGGTCAATGTACCCGTGGATGAATTCCTCGGAATGGCCCCAGGCTCACCAGGCCACATGAGGGGGACCCAGCTGAAGACAGTCCTGCAGACACAACCTGAAACCAAGAATGACCTGAACAGTCACCTACTTCCTCCTTCAAACAGTGCTGGGCGTGCTGCTCACAGGTGTCCTCAACTGTGCTTCCCTTTCAGAGCCTCGGGCTGTGCGATAGCCGTAATATTTCCTTCAACTCTGGCAACCTTTCTTCTTGAGACCCACGGTAAGCTGCAGATGAGGACACCCTTCCCTCCCTGGCTATTCATGAGTCTAAGGCCTGGGGATTTCAGATATTCCTGCTTCTTCCACTTCGGCAGCCACCTCCTGCTTCTCTGTCTCTTTCGATCTCATTTGAGAAGACAGCAATGCCTGATTAATATGTTCATGGCATGTATTAAAACAATGGCAACTAAACCATCTCCTCAGGCGGATTCCCTAATCCTGTGAAAAAAGGCATCATTTAAATATCCTACACGGGACACACACTCTGGTGAGTCTATACAGGAATCCAAGGTTAATCAGCTGATTAAAAACTTGACACCGTCAGCGGTCAACGGCTAACCTATGCTCAGCACAATTCCGGTGACAGCGTTAAGCTAAAAGCTGCGGCTCAAATCTTAACTTGGCAGCAGTCAGTCAAATCGAATAGAGGAAGAATGAGAAAAACCGTATCAAGGCCAGTATGTCTCTTGGCAGGCCGAGAGGGTCTGGCATCGTGACTCATCAGGCTTCAGGCTGTCTGAGCCCAAACACAGCACTTTTGATAAAAGCAGATGCTTTGTTTGGCTGGGGTACACTATTTGCCCTTTCCTCACTCCCCTGGGCCCATCCCCCCCAACCTCCAGCCGCTCCTCGTTCCCTCTAGAACTGTGTGTCTGTCAAGGTTTCTTCTCAACTAACTCAAAGGCAGAATAAGAGTGCTGTGATTTTGAGATAATGTGCTCGAGACCTCTAAGAGGAAAGATTCCACCGAGCCAGACAGATGGAACACATGCCCTCAACCTGCCTTCCAAGGGCAGGCAGCCGTCCTCAAGGGGGCTGCCCAACCAAACCTTGGAAAAGCAGCCATCACCCTTCGGGCAAAAGATGTCTCCCACAGTCATCCATTTACCTCCTCTGCCCAGAGAATCATCATGGGACCCCGCAGGAAAGCATCATCCCCTTGCTGCTGACACAGGCCCACAGGGAGGGCAGCCCTGGGGACACATCTGCTTTAATTAAATAAAAAAGTTTTAGAAATGAAAAATTGTTTTGTTTTATTATATGCTTAAAAGATTAGATCTTTTCCTATTGAACTCTGTCTCTCATCTTAAGAAGAAAACCTTCCTTTGAACAGTACCCCTAATGCACCTCCTACCTAACTTCTCTGCTCCCCTCCAACCCCAAGGCTCGGCCTCCAAGGCTGACTCCTTGGAACAGATGTGGTAGGGTTCCTCAGGGCTAGGTCCTAAGGTCCCTTCTTTATGCTTTACACAGCTCTCTCCCTTGGTGAGGACATCTGTTTCCATGGCTTGAATTTCACATCTATACAGACTCCTAACTTTGCAACTTTCAGCACAGCTTTCTCTCCAGAGCTCCAGGCTCATAATACTGGCTGCTTAACACCCCCACTTGACAACCCCCCGCCAAACATAAGTCTCAACTCTCTGCCATCCACTAAATAAAATGCAGCCAAACAAACAAAGCCCTGTTCCCCTCCCAGTCTTTCCCATCTCAGTAAATGGCCACATCTCATACACCCAGCTGCCTGAGCCATGCCTGGCTGTCCCCCTCGCTCACCCCACATCATCCCACCTTCAGGAAGTCCCACAGATGCTACCTACCTAATAGATCTTGAACCCACCCCCCTTTACCTCCTCTACCACCGTCCTAGCACAGACCTCTGCCTGCTTCCTGTGCTTCTGTGACCACTTCCTGCCCCCCACTCCAGTCCCTCTGCCCCACCAATTTCTTTTCCACAGAGGCCAAATGATATTCTACAACCTGAATCAGATCACATTATTCCTTTACTTAAACCCTTTAAAGGCTTCCCTTCGCCCTCAGGAGAAAACCTAAACTCCTAACGCCAAGATGAAGACTAGTACCACCAAATAGAAATACAATGTGAAAACCACTTTTTTTTTTTTTTTTTTTTTTTTTTACAAAACCTGTGCTGTGTAAAAGTGCCCCACCACCTATCTCCCCCATCCCCCTACCCACCTCCCCTCTGCTAACCAACAGTTTTTAGTTAAGAGCCTGTTTCTTGGTTTGCCTTTCTCTCTTTTCCCCGCTTCGCTCATTTGTTCTATTTCCTCAGTTCCACGAGGGAAATCATGTAATTGTCTTATTTCACTTAACATCATACCCTTTAGTTCCATCCATGTTTTTGCAAATGACAAGATTTCATTCTTTTTGATGGCTGAGTGATATTCCAGTGTGTATGTGTGTGTGTGCGCGCGCGCGCGCCTGCACACATCTTCTTTATTCATATGAAAACATGTACTTTTAAAAGTTTTCTAGTAGCCAATTAAAAAGAAATAGGTAAAATTGATTTCAATCTTATTGAACATATTTCAAAAATAATACCGTTTTAATACATAATAACATAATAAATATTAGTGAAGTATTTTACACTCTCTTTTTATATTAAATCTTCAAATGTTCCCTCCCCCAGAGAGGTCTTTCCTTCACCCAATCCAAGGAACTCTTGCCTCTCCTCATTTTGTGGTTCTGTACTGACTGATGCGTTTGTCTACACGCCCCCTACCCCGGGCACTGCCTAAGGGCCCAGCCTGTTATCTATGTCAATCTCTATGGGTACTTGGTACCCAGCATCATGCCTGGCACAAAATAAGCTCAATAAACATTTACCGAAGAATAAATAGCAAAGATACTAATGTTAAGTACAAGGGCAAGTGGGAAAGGCCCGGGCCCAGCCACAGAAGAGAGGCTCTGTTCTCTGTCTCTGTATAATGGTGTGCTGATCTTTCAGTGCCATGCAAGGCTATTATTATACCTGTAAGCATGAATGGTGGCCAAGACACACCGCTCTAGGGCAGCTCAGGGCAGACCCAGAGAGCAGGACTTGGGCCAAACTCTGGCAATGTGTGGGAAACTTTCTCCCACAGAAGCTGCAGGCACTAAATATGATCTCAGGTTACGGCCAAGGATTAGAGCCTCCAGGAGGAAGGAAGGAGGAGCCCCTTCTCCATGCTAGGTTCTGTGCTAGGCATCCTCACATGGGATTCTATCTGGCCTTATAGCTGCCCTTTGAAGAAGGGGTCAGAATCAGAAAGGTAAAGTAACTTACACAAGGTCACAAAGCTACTGGGTCTGGTTGCTTGAATCAGCGCCAAGGTTACTAGCAGCATTCTTTGATACCCACAACTACGTCAGTATCCCAGCAAAGGCATCAGTGGCCTTCAAAGTCAGGTGTCACACAGCAGAGTGGGGGCAGGAGGAGAATAAAGGGCTGGTGATCAGGGGGCAGCTGCTGAGACGCCCCAGAGGGCGATGCCAGGCTCCAGTGCGGAAGTCAGAGCTCTGCCATTTAGTGCAGCCTTCGTATTTGGTGACCACTGAACCTTCACAGCACTCCTCAGAGGGAGGCATTTTCACCCTCATTTTATGATTTAGAACTTGCCCCAGCTCACATGCATAATAAGTGGCAAAACAGGGATCTGAACTGAGACCTTTGGGTTGGGAGCCTGCAGTGTTCTCCTCTTCACAGCAGGAGTTATTTCAGCTTTGGTTACCATGTCTGCGGGTGCATCTGGGATCACAGACAGTCCAGGAGGCACAAACCTGGGCCCATTATGGAAGGTTTCTCAGACTTCTAGAATCTTTTTTATTTATTTGTCAGAGAAAAAGAGAAAGCGCACACAAGCAGCGGAGGGGTAAGGCAGAGGCAGGAGAAGCAGGCACCCCGCTGTGCAAGGAGCCCAATGCAGCACTTGTTCCCACGACCCAGGGATCGTAACCTGAGCCGAAGGCAGACACTTAACCGACTGAGCCACCCAAGCATCCCAGACTTCTATAATTTTTAAGTAACATCAGAATCCTTTAAACAAGAAGACCATGCGCTTGTCTTCGGGACCTCTAAGAAGAGACTGCCTGAAATTCTACAACCAGCTCTGCAGCTAGTCTCCTGGGGACAGTTGGCAGGGTGGCAGCATGGCAAAGGGGGCCACCGTGAGGCGGCCTGCCAGCTTGTCAGTCCTGAGGCTCCAGTATGGGCCCCATGGAGGCATCTCCTTCCCATGAACAATAGCAGTGACAGCTTCTCCAGCCTGTATCTTCGGTCCAGGCCATGGAGGCTCCCGAATCCACATATACTGAGAGGTGTGGAAAACTCTGGTTTCTGATTCTCAGAAGACTAAAAACCTGACCCTTCCCCAAACAGCATGCAGGAGACCTAAGAAACCCTCGTTTATATGTCCTGGGAGGGCAGAGAAGATGTCGAGCAATATCACTTGGCAAGGACTGCTTTGTGTAATTCTCTGACCATTTTCTATGTTGATATTTGCACTCACTGAAAAACAAAACAAAACAAAACAAAACAACTTTTCTGTTTTCCCCAGAACAGCTGAGAATGCACAGATCCCAGCCTTTAGGTTCAAATCATCCCTGTCAGTAGAGAACTGAAGACCACTGTCAGGCAGCTGGTAGACCAGTAGGCATTTCCCAGTCCCCAGGCTCTCTGCACCACCCCCACTGCACTGGTGGTTGGGGGTGGGGTGGGGGAGGGGAAGATCCCCAGCAGGGGCTGAGCTCACCTCTGACCCAGCTGCCCCTGGCTCAGCACACCGGGGGCCACCAGGGCCTGAACGTGCCCCATGCTCAGAATGCACGACCCCAACCACAACAGCTGCTTTCAAGCACCAAGGGGTAGAAACACAACTTGAAATTTCAAAAATAAAAATTCAACAAATGGACTACAACTTGCCTGGAGACATTCTTGGCTATTAAGCGACTGTCACTCGGCTAACTCATAAATGTGCCTTCTATTAAACAGAATCTGTTAATCCAGTACATAGACTTTTGCAACTCTGAACCCAACATTTCCTCTGTGCACAAAAAGCTTCCAATCTGCAGAGAACAGACACACTTGTATACAACTAAAATGCAGGTATTTGCATGTGGACCTTTACATTATAGATCCCTCTGATTAACTGCAAGCTAAAGACATATTTGCATGTCTGGGGAAACATCCTGCTTTGTTAAAGAGAAAGTAGAAAGTTCTAGAACTTGGTGGTTCTCAAGAGGAACCAATGAAATAATTTGGGGGGTGAGGGCACTGATACAGCCCAGAGTTAGATATGTAAATCAGTGTTTTGAGGGACACCTGGGTGGCTCAGTCGGTTAAGCCTCTGCCTTCAGCTCACATCATGATCTCAGGGTCCCAGAATTGAGCCCTGCATCAGGCCCCTTTGCTCAGTGGGGAGCCTGCTTCTCCCTCTCCCTCTGCCTGCTGCTCCCCCTGCTTGTGTTCTCTCTCGCTCTCTCTGGCAAATAAATAAAATCTTTTAAAAACTCAGTCAATCAATCAATCAGTGTTTTGAGAAGAATCTGCACAGATCCAAAGCCTTCCACTTTGCTTCCACTCAAAAGTGCAGACACTGCAACATGGTAGGTAACTTACCACCTGGGAAAGTATTCTGGATCTTAATTTGGGATCATTCTGCAGACTTTCTGGGTCCTGTCAGTTAAAACACTTGTGACTAGTCAGTCAGCTCTGCTCATGCAAACTAATGAAACATCACATTGTCCCACCACATGCTCCCACAGCACACAGGGCCGAAGGGATTAGGCACCAGGCAGCTGTTCCCAGGAATGCATGCCTCCACGTACCCGAAGACAGGAAGAGGACCTGCACCACTCTCCCAGAGCCGATCCTTTGGCTATCCCAACAACACAGACATCTCGACAACAGAAACCAGTCCCCTCTCGGCCCAAGGAAGGTCCCAGATTCAAATAAAAATTCACCCTTGAAGATAAGTGACTCAAAGGGACAGCAGTCAAACAAACGCTCCTGTTGAGAGGAAATCCTGTCTGCCCACCTCTTGGGGAAGCCTTACTCTGCCTGCACAACAAAGGCTCCTTCTGTGACATCAAGCAGCAGGTTTAAGAGCACCCTGGCTTCTCACTTTGGCCACCTTCCAAAACCACAAGTACATCCAAGGGCAGCCAAGACAACAACAAAGCCAAGAGATACAGTCTCCAAATGAGGAGAGACCAACTCTCCCTTCCAGGCTTGCCTTCTGCCTGGCTCCTGGTGGCCAAGACTCCATTTCCCCAAGGTGGGTGTTCAAGGTGCCCTGGGTTTCAGACTCTGGGGACTGCAAGCTTTCCATGCAAGAGGATAGCTCAGAAGATGCCCCCAGCCAAGGCCAACATTTTCAGAAGGCTGTGGGGCCCAGTGTCTGGGGAAGGACCCACAGCACTCTGGGTTCTAATCCTTGCTCAGTCACCCACTAGGGTCTGAGCTCAGGTGCCTCAACATTCCTGAACCACCTTCTCAACTGTGAATGAGAACTAAAACTGCTGCTACTCATGATGAAATCTGCCAGGTCTCTCACGTGGGGTGAGGATGGGCACACAGGATAATTTATGAACATATCATTAAGGATATTTTAAAACTATAAAATGTGAGAGAGAGTAATTTTTGTGGCTAGGACACATGTTTACAAGACTGCTTAATAATACAAATTTTTAGATCAAAGGGGAAATTTCCTCTGTTTTGCCTGGGGTCTTCCAAAGGGCGGATATTCAATTAATATGCAATTATAATAAGGGTAACTTTTTAAAGATTAAGGAGCTAAATATATTTGTCAGGAAAATAGCAAACTTGCAATTTATTGGAGTATTTTACAAGGCAAAAAGGTGTTGTCTGGTGGGTTTCCCTCTGAGTGTAGGGGGGGTGTACAAGAAAGGTGGGTCTGGGCCTTCCCAGATGACCGCATTATCATTGTGCCAACAGCAAATAGGACAAAATGGAAGATTTTCAGACTTGACGTCCAGGCAAGTCACTGTCACCGAAATTAACCTTTGAATTCATTATGAAAAGTAACAAGTAAGGCCAAAAAAAGTTAACCTCGAACAAGTCCCCCCATAAAAAAAAAAAAAATAATAATAATAATCAATAATCTTGTTAAAAGTAGACCTAACTAGTCTCACACCTTGGGGCCAGAGATCTAAAACTCTTTAAAAGCTTCCAGCATGGGGTGCCTGGGTGGCTCAGTGGGTTAAGCATCTGCCTTCAGCTCAGGTCATGGTCCTAGAGTCCTGGGATCAAGTTCTGTGTGGAGCTCCCTGCTCAGTGGGGCGGTCAGCCTCTCTCTCTGCCCTGGCCTCTCCCTGGGCTCGTACTCTCTCCTTCTCAAATAAATAAAATCTTTAAAAAAAAAAAAAAAAAAAAGGTTACCAGCTCCCAGCTTCCAGTAGTGAGTGGTGAGCAGTGGGTTGTTGGTGTTTTCATAGCAGCTGAGCTATAAGAGCTGAGTTAGGTCTAGAAATGCTATTTCTCCCTCAGGGCAGCTTAGCTGAGGCACCTCAGGCAGTCCTCCCCCTCTGGGGGCCCAGATTCTCATTCAAACCTTTCTGTCCCTTCCTTTTCACACACGCACAAGCTTTATTTGTTAATCCTGTGGCTTGTTCCAAAAAAGGAACCGAGGCAGCTAATAATCATATCAGCAATATGTAAAAGGATAAAAATAACAATACAAGGTATCTTGAACTCCTCAAAACCGGGAACACCTCAAGATAGTTTTTATTTATTTATTTTTAAAGATTTTTATTTATTTATTTGACAGAGATCACAAGTAGGCAGAGAGGCAGGCAGAGAGAGAGAGGGCGAAGCAGGCTCCCTGCTGAGCAGAGACCCCCCCCCCCCGCCCCATGCGGGGTTCGATCCCAGGACCCTGGGATCATGACCTGAGCCGAAGGCAGAGGCTTTAACCCACTGAGCCACCCAGGCGCCCCTCAAGATAGTTTTTAAAGCGCATTGCATGAACCAAATATAGGGGCATCTGGCTCGGTTGGTCGAGCATGAAACTCTTTAGGGTCCTAAGTTTGAGCCCCATGTTGGGGGTAGAAATAAGTAAATGAATAAAATAAATAAAATTACTCAAAAAAATAAGTAAATAAATAACATTTAAAAATAACAAAATCTATTAATAAGACCAGGGAGCAAAATGGGATTTTACGATCCTTCGACATGACCTGCTCACTCAGCAGTAACCCTAAAGGATATGTGTTTGTTACTTCCTGTATTCGCCTTTCACAATGAGGTATTTTAAGTTAAGCAACGAAGTTATGAATCTGGACGAATGTAGTTCTGAATGATAAACACATGTAAGCCAGCAGGGCTTGTCAAGTCTTCCACAGCCTGGACTTCAAACCCAGGACTTGGGCCCATCATCTGATAAGATCTTCTACAGAGATCTGACCTCTGTCCAAGTCATTTTCAAATCAAAAAGCTCTGAACTCCTGGCAGGGTTGACGGCTTGGACCTTGGGTGTTGATCAAGGACTTCCTCAAGATAGAAAGGATGACTCCATTGCCACCCCTTAGGGCTCCCGGGCCCTTGTGAGAGCTGGCACCCAGCCAGGGCCTTAGAATGTCAAGGAGTGAGTTCGTGAATGGCCTCCCTAGGGCACACAGGGGACATGCAGCTCACAACAGAGCTAACTCCATAAATAAAAAGTGGCTATAGGAAGTCGGGGACTACTTGGCTCTGACTCTACCCTGTGCAGCCTGGTATGAGTGCTTGTTTTTGGCTGGCCAGAAGAAGCTCTTCTTCTTGGCTGCCTCTTAACCTTCCCAAGAGGGAGCAATGACAGCACCCATTCTGCATGTTCCATGCCAGTGATTCGATATGAGCAATACCGAATTGGGCACCTCCACATCGACCTAGGCCCCCAGCGGGCTGGCTGTGAGCTCTCTGAGCTGGGAGGTCACCCGGCTAGATTTTGCAGAGCAGGTGCAGGGCTTTATAATGCCCAGGACACCCTGGGGAATCTTATGAGCTGACATCAGAAACATTTCAGGACTCTCCAGCACTTTCTACAGAATACATTGGCCTCTACTTATTTTCTTCTTATACAACTGCAGTTAGCTAAGCCCCTAAAACGAATTCTGACCTCTCACCTGCCTAGCTCTCTCCCAGCATCTGTACTGTCCACCTCCCAGCTTTCTACACAACAGCCACAGGCCATACCAGCTTCGTTTGGAGTTTTTTCAAACATGCCAGACTTGTTCCCACCTCCAGCTCTTTGCACTGCTCACCCTGTGCCTGAAACAGCCTTCCTCTGGTTCTTCCCATAGCTGCCTTCTCTCATTACGCAGGTCTTAGCTCAAATAGCATCTCCTCAGAGACCTGTCTGCATTATAAAAAAAGAAAAAGGCCCACTAAATCTTCAGTCTATTGCGACTTCCTTCATAGCACTTAATATAATCTGCAATTAACGTGTATTACCTGGGCCCTTCGCTAGAATAGTGGCTCCAGGAAGACACCATTTCAGATGCCCCATTGCTATCCTGTCAGTTCACATCCTTCCTCACCCCACCAAAGGGCAAGAGCAGACTGCTGGAAAAATGTGGTTGCCAGAACATCTTTAAGGTCGGACCAGCCCTTGGGTTCAGCTACTAAGAGGGACTGGGCAGAACTTTCCTGGTGAAGCACTAGTGCTTAAAAAAAATCAATGTACTCTGACACAGATGCTCAATATATAGATATTGAACAAAGATGCGAGCTAGGATCAAAGTGGCTTTCTTTGCTGCAGGGTCGGACAAAAAGAGACACCAGGAGATAAAACAGAAAGAACCAGCCCCTTCTCTGCCCGATAACATCACAGACTGCTGATCTTCCCCGGCAGGAAAAGGAAGGCAGTTTCTAAACCAGCTCTAACAAGGAGAAACTAATCACAGCCAGGCCCAATACAAACCCCGGACAAGAAGCTTTTATAACCGTAAGCTTATTTACCCAGATCCCTAGTGGGTAGGAGAAATCAATCCTTGTTGTAAAGTATTCAAAAGCCAACCCGATGATGGAGCCAGACCAAATTTTCCTTCAGCATGTTAGAGATGTGGGTCCTAATTTACAGCCATCTTGGCATCTCTATAGAGATGCACACAGCTCAGAATATGATATCATGATAATAAAAAAATATACCTGTGCTTCCTTTTGAGGGACTTAGCAATATACAGGAAATCAGCTGTAAAAATACTCTCAAATACGAGATACTAAGAAACAGTTAAAGTTTTTAGGTGTTATAGTTTTTTATGCTATGTTTTTTAAAAAATAAGAGTACCTATCTTTGAAAGACACATACCAAAATATTTACAGATAAAACAGGGGCTGAAATTGACTTCAAAATAATCGCAGAGGAAGGCAAGTGGGCGGGAGTACAGACAACGTGGGGCTGGCCCAGGCCCAAGCCCAGAGTAGCTGGAGGGTAGTGGGCCTTTGGGAGGTAAACTATTTGCTGTACTCTGTACAGCTGACATATTCCCTAACAGAAAGGCTTTTTCAAAAAAGCCCTTTAAGCCAAGTCATTTTCACTTGTGGCATTAAAGAAGTTACCTGAAGGGGTGCCTGGGTAGCTCAGTCCATTAAGCGTCTGACTCTTGATCAGCTCAGGTCATGATGTCAGGATTGTAAGATCAAGCCCCGAACTGGACCCCATGCTGGGTGTGAAGCCTGCTTGGGATTCTCTCTCTCCCTCTGCACCCACCCTATCTGCTTCCCCCAGGTTCTCTCTCTGGAAAAAAAAAAAAAGTAAATAAATGAAGAAGTTACCTAAAGGTGAAGGTTTCGCCTTTCCAGTCTTGCAGGGGGTGCTCCTGGATGATGGCCGGGGTCAGAGGAGAGTTCTGCCGTGGGGACTTGGAATGGGGCAAGGTCCCTAGGTGACTGAAGTTATCACAGGACCTGATGGGAGGAGGGCCTTTTTTCTTCCGTGGGAGGGTGCCATGTATAGACACGTCCTGATAGGCATCTGCGGGATGCTCAGCTGGAGGGGACTTGCTGCTCAGAAGGTCCATGGACGAGGCCAAAGGGAACTGGTGATTCACTGGCATGTTTCTGGGAAGGCTCACAAATTTTCCCGCAGCCATAATTCTCGGCTCCTCTAAGGGGAAGAGAAAGAGCAAAGACATGAATCTCAGGCCATCACGAGAATGGACTTCCTGCTCACAAATAGAAATGGAGACGTACCGTAGAACAAAAGAACAGGTTCGTGGAGCATTAACAGGACAAACAGTGCATGGCATCACCAGTGAAATGTAATACAAATGGGAAGTTGAACCATGTCCCTTTTTTGATCCTGAGGAGGAATTCTCCTGGGTTGGCAGCAGATCCACTGATGGAAAAGTGCAAACGTGTTTCAGAGACTCTAGGGGTACATGAGCCATTTTATTATTTCAGATGACCGAAGCTGATGGAAAAGCATGACTAACAAAAAGGACTCTTGAGGAAGTACTCAAGTTTTTGAGGTAAGTGCAGTAGAGAACACATTATAAATGTTAGATAATTAGCCCCTGTCTTTCCACCACCCTGTACATGATAAGAACAGGTGGAGATTACTGGAATTCCTCAGCTGCTAGGACTTCAGTGACGACCAGCCCCTCAGTTGTGCTACCCAGGGTAACCGGGCAGAATTTTTTCTAGCAGAGACTTGGTGCTTACAAATAAATCAATGTGCTCTAATTAACGAAGACGGGCCAGGGTCAGGGGTGAGGAGGTGGGTCACTCCTCCCTACATGAGTGGGCTCAGCTGCAGAGGAAAGCTCCTGGGGTGAGGGTACATTGTCCCCCAGAGGGGTCGGAAACACGCCTGCCACTAGCAGGGTTAAGCAGCAAGCATGTTGTAGTCAGGGAAGAGTGGGAAGGAAGAGAAATAAGACAAAAAGGGGGGAAAGGGAGAAGAGTACAGAAAGAAAAAGAAAACATGTACTAGGCTGTATGCAAAAGTAGACCCAACAATTATGCCCAGCTACGATCACTAGCAGAAATGTTTGCCCTGAGCAAGAGGCAGCATACGCCCACCTCCCCCCTCCAAAAACAAACTATGGTTTTGGCCTCAGCCAAATTAGACAAGTCATTTTTAAGGCCAATATTATAGGAAAAGAAACCCATGCCTGAATAAAAATTAGAACTAGTCCCTGGCGACATTAAGGATCCAGAATCCATCCCACCCGCCAGGGAACCAGACTGGTCTGGACAACACAGCAGCCTAACTCAGTCTGCCTGATGCACTGGCCTCCCTGATACCGGGGAGCAAAACATTTCCTTTGCTCTGTAGTCTGTCCTAAAGCCCTGCAGCCCCCATTCCTCACAGGCCACCCCTCTCCACTGCAAAAGGACAGCTTGGAGTGAAAATCATTACTGAATAATACCCCTGCAGAGTCCATTCCACAGAGGAACTGGGGCCTTGGGATGTGGCCTGAAGACAAGCAAGCACACTGTTGCAGAAGCTCACGGTGAGGCACACAGAACCGGGACGAAGGTAGCACAAGGGGAATGACCAACAACAAAACATCCACAATCCCTTGCTTCACCTGCGACAGACAGAAACACACAAGTGCCAAGCGCTGGACAGAAGGAAAGCCTTCCTACGAGGTGTATGATCCTAACGCTGTCCTCCTTCTTCCCCAGACCTGGTCATTCTGGGGCCTGTCTGCTCCACGCCAAACTGTGACCACACAGAAGGCCTGGCTCACCGCGGGTGCAGAACAATAGGACTGTGAGTCCCCATGTGGGCCGCTCCCAGTTCTGGCCAGCACCTGGCACAAGGTCAGAACTTACTCAATGTTAGTCATCATTATTTAAAAAAGAAATCCAAGCTCCCTGGCCCTCCCCGCCTAACCACCAGTGACATAAGCCTACCAGGATTCCCTTACCCTACACACACACACACACACACACCCCGCCCCCCACAGTTGTGAATGCTTGCCTGTCCAAGTTGTCAGCACCCTCTTCAGAGGGAGACATAGATCATTCCAAAGAGCCTGCTGGGGAGTCCCAGAGCAGCCCACAGAACCTCTTTCTATGCAGAGGGATAGTTGAACAACTCTCTCCGGTTCTTACGATGGGTAAAGGTTGCCCTGGCTCCAACGTCTCTGGCCACAGGTTTCTTCTCTGCTTATCCAAGATCTCGATTTCAAAACAGAGCTAAAGTGCTCCAGAATGCCCTTCAGCAAGCTTCCCATACTTCAGTTTACTCTCTGCATTGAGGGTTAACACGTGCCCTCCCTACTTTCAATTCAAAAAACACTGAAATACTTCTTGCATATAAGATACTTAGAGAATCAATGATGTATCAGCCCCAATTCCTGACCAGGAACTCAGAATCACCAGGGACCCTTCACATGCTGGAGGGAAGAACAATTAATCTCAACAAATTGACTTGAGGAGGATCTCAAACAGGGCGATGCTGGAGATGAGACATTGTGGAGGGATTCTGAAAGGTCAAGAATTGTATGGAAAAGCCTTCCGAGAGGATGCTAGAGGCAAGGAGGTGCCTCCAAGGTTAGGTGCTAGAGAAGATCTGGAAGGGAGGGAAAGAAGCCGGTTTGTGCCCAAGTGGGTAACTCCGGGACTTCTGGAAAGGAAAGAAGGGAGACAGGTAGGCCCGTCAAGCTGCTGCCCACAAGCCAGCGAGGAAGGATTTAAAACCCTGACCTCGGGCAGTGGCCAAGCAAAGGAGGGACAAAGGGAAGAATGAGGAGCTCGAAGCCACAGCCACGGGAGGACAGTACGATGCTGTAATGTGCAGAGTGGGTAAGAAGAGGCCTCCTGCGGGAGGGAGGCTAGCAGGCTGGCCGCTGAGCTGGGGAGTGTGAGGAACCGATGGCGCAATTCAGTCTTAGGAGGTGAGATACTGGTATGTTCGCTTAGGAGCCAGAACAGGATGTGGATTTTTAAAAATCATCAACATAAAGGGAATATTTAAACCAGAGAGTAGATCCCTTAGCTTGTTATTATCAACTGTGATAACAGATGTGAAAGTACCTCTTAAACTGTCAGGAACCATACAATATCCATGAATTATATCCCTGCTCTCTCACCATGGCTGCTTCGAGCCTATAGGGCCTAAAGCAAGGACTGAGTTTTGAAAACCTGAAGCTGGGGTGGGAAACAGGGCGCGGGGGCGGTCCTCCAGCTGGCTGCACATAAGAATCTTTGAGAAGCTTTTAAAATCCTGACACCCAGGGTGCTGGGTGGCTCAGTCAGCTCAGCATCTGACTCTTGATTTCTGCTCAGGTCGCAGTCTCAGGGTTGTGGGATCGAGCCCCACGCCTGGCTCCGTGCTCAGTGTGGAGTCTGCTTCTCTCTCTCCCTCTGCTCCCCAACCCCTCTTAGTAAATAAAATCTTTAAAAAATATCAAAATAAAATCCTGGCACTCAAGCTGTGACCCAGACCGATGACATCAGAACCTTGGTGAGTGCGACCCTGGCATCAATCTTTTGAAAGCCACCAGTATTGTCCAAAGTGGAGTCGGGGTTGAGGCCCACTAGATAAGCAAATCTCTTTGGTAAAGAGCGACTCACACTCGGACTGGGCTACCCAAGGAATAGAACAGAATGGCAATGAGGAGGGGTCCCTCAGGAGAAGCATCAATTCATTCTTCTCGTCACCACACACAGGGTGCAGGGCCTCCTCCATGGTGGGCACTGTGACTGGTGTTGGGGACAGTGTCAACAACAGTACTCACGAGGTTACTACTCTGTGGTGGAAGCAGACAGCAAGTCCCGGCCACACAAGCTGGTGAGTCTCAGAGCTATGGGAGCACAGAGTGGGGACCAGGGTTTAGACTTAGCCAGTGGCCAGAGAAGGCTTTGCTGAGGACGGGATGCTGAGCTGAATAATGTAAAGCAGAGTTTAATAACCAGACAGAGATTATCCAAGCTGAAACCTCCAGAGAATTCTTAGCTGCAGACAAATTTGAAATATGTAAGCCAGGCTCCCCCTACAACCCACTACCTCTAAATTGGGACTCTTCCCCCATTAAAACATAGGCTTGCCCTGTGTGTAGTCACTTGGAAACACTGGCTCAGTCCTGGGCCCTATATCAAGCTTGAATCAGCCTAAGAGTGGGGGAGGTGGGCCCAGACCAGAGACACAACTTCCAAAAATATAACTAAAAGTGGGACGGAGGGCAGAACGGAGAACTATAGGTGGAAGGAACACATTTACCACCTTACTACAGGGTACTCCCTGTATTTCCTACTTGACCCTTATTCACTTTTATTTTTTCCAGACTCTAGAAACCTAGGGCAAATCCAAGGGAAGGAAGTACATGGTATGTAGTTGGGATCTAGGTTCAAGGTAAGTATCTTTCAATTTTTTAACATTTATTTATTTGAGAGAGAGAACACAAGGAGGGGGAGGGAGAGAGAGAAGCAGACTCCCCGAGGAGCAGGGAGCCCAACTTGGGGCTCCAGGGCTCCATCCCAGGACCCCGGGATCATGACCTGAGCCTAAGGAAGACACCTAACCGACTGGCCACCCAGACACCCCAAGTACCTTTCATTTTGAAAGCAAAGCCACTTACTACATTTGACTCCACCAGGCAGAATCTCAGAGTGTTACATATAAGAAGGATCTCAGAGAATCAAGCCAAATAAAGGAAGTAAATGTTCATTCACTGAGTATATATTTTCTAAGGGCTTACAATGTACCGGGGATGAAGATTTAAAAAAACTAGACAGGGTCCTGGCTCTCATGGAGTATAAGTTAGGACTGGGGAGGTGGGGTGTCCAGTCAAAACAGACAAGAAAACATACCAGGTAATATCCCAGCCTCATTGTCCTAAAGAACACAAACCAGGAAGAAATGATAGAACATACCAGTTGGGATGGAGAGCTAGTTAGATTAGGGTGGTGTGGGAGGACTTCTCTGAAAAGGTTCCTGAAAAAAGACATAGAACCAGTCAAGAGAAGATGGGAAGGGAGTTCCAGGAAGGGTACTGGGCAAATCAAAGGCTCTGAGGTGGGCATAGTGCTTGGAAAAGTATGGTGAAGACTAACCCCAATTCTCCACTTCCTGGCTCCCAGGTTTTCTCTACTTGGTGATGCTTCTGTCTCAATGTTTCCAGCCATTACATACTTCTTACGTACTTTGGGATTTCTTTTTTTTTTTTTTTTTTTATCAAACACAGTATGACTCAGAACCTAGGCTTTGAAGACAGACATTCACAGGGCCAAATCCCTACTCTGCCATTAACTTACTAGCTGTGTGGCCTGGAACAAGTTACTCAACCTCTCTGACAGCTTCCCATTTGTAAAAATGGGTTAAAAACAGCTCTTTTGTGGGACTGCTCTGAAAAGTAAATGCAACGGTGTAGAGAAAGCCCTTGACATGTGGCAAGAACTCAATAAATAGCCGGTCTCCTCCCAGCAGGTCAGGGACCAGGTCTGTCTTGCTCAGCATGGTATCCCTATTACAAAGAGAGTTCACAAAAGAAGTCACTGCTTCTGGGAAACACCCGCAGCCAGGAAGGATGGGGAGTAAATGTTTTAACTCAGAGCCATAGACATAAACACCAAACCAAGTAGGACACAGACACACACACAGGCCCATGGAGAGAGCCTACAGGCAGTCTTATTAAAAGAAAAGCCCAGGTGAGACTTTGGCTACCTGACGTCACCTCTCTCCACTATGCAGGTAAACAGACACGGTGTCCTAATTCAGTCTAATGCCAGATCTTGAAATATATACAAAGGTCAAAGATTCTGCATCTTGATATGAACATATGAGACCTTTGTGAATGTCCAAAGAGCTGCAATCTCAACAGGGACAAGAGTGAGCCTGAGCAACTCCCACCCTCTGTGCTGCCTTCCTGGTCCTGCTCACCGTCTGTCTCTGAAGTGCTCCTGACCAGCAGTCCAACTCGCTCGCTTTGCAGAGATGTCCCGAAGAAACTGAAGAGCACATGCTAGTCAAGGCAGAGACAGGCAGCCTGCTTGTTTGGGTTTTTCCAGTCTATTTCTAAAATGAGCTATTTTTCAAGTTAAACTTATAGATGGTCACCTGATGCGGGAGTTAACAACTTTGTCCAATTTGAAACTCTGGAAATGTAACTGGGTCAGCTGCCCAATTATGACCCCAACAGTGAATTTCTCATTTGGATATGGAGTTTTGTAATTTCTCTGCAGAGTCAAACAGGAAGAGAAGATTTAAAAATTGGCTTAGGCACTTAGAATGAAGTTTTTCTTCAGTTTAGAAATGAAGAGTATCCCTATTTTGGAAGTAAACTTATGAAGCCAAATGACGGAGGTATGAATAATTCTTCCATGGATTGTATTTCAAGCAACACAACACAGAATTTACATGATAAAGTTCTTAAGCTTAGCCTTCATTTGACAAGCAGTCCTTTCTATATGAACAGGAGACTGAGATCTTGGTTAGTCATCTGGAAATGCCAGGCTTCTCAGCAGGTTTAGAGAAAGCTGGAGGTAAGAGCCCCCGCAAGGCACGCCTTTCACATTATATTCCATACACTCCCCTGCACACCCCCACACAACAGCTTGACTTGTGGCTTCGCCACTATTAACTGGGCAGCCCCTGCATGGATGCTCTGTTGAACCCCCTCTCTCAGCACCAAGGCCTCCCCTTCCTCCCGCCTCCGTCCTTGGCAACGTTGGCAGGAAGATCATCCGCTCCCAAACTGACCTTCCCTCCGCCAATGTATTTTCCTTGGACAGATCTGTGCAGCCTTGGGAGATAAGTTTCAAGGTTTAAAAGAAATCTCTGAACGCCTGGCTCCACTTTCTATCCCAGCCAATGGCTCTGGGGGAAAGCACACGCGAGGCTAGGCAAACGCTCTTGCCCCTTCGGTGCTCTCTTCCTCAAGCGAGTTAATGCCAAAACCAGTTTTCCAACCCAGCCACGACCCACCGTGTTGCCCACGGAACACTTCGCCTTGCCAGCTGCTTCGGAGCCCACTCGACCGCTCCCAGACAAGTGTCTACAGCTGATCCAACTTTTAAAGTAGCGGCAGCCGCTGCCGCTAGGGAAAGAGGGGCTGAGATCCGAACCTCTTCCAGTCGCGTCCACCGTCCCTCCCTACACCTCCCCTTCCCTCCCCTCTCCGACGCAGAGGGAGCGACACAACCAACTATTCATTCTTTCTCAACAAAGAGAGAGGGAGGGGGATGTTGTCAACAGTTACTGGGCAGGCTCCTCCGCTTTCTTTGCAAACTCTCGGAGAGATTAGGGGAGAAACTCGCCTCCTCCAAGTCCAGGGCTTCCAGCGGAGCCCCTAGGCCCCCGCGCCCCCCGATCCCCTCGAAGAGGGGACCGGACGAGCTAAGCAAGGGCGGCCGGCCGAGCAGCCCCAACCGGCGGGGGACAGGGTGGGGGTCGGGGGAGACCAGTGCCCGGGAAGATGCCGCTCGAGAGCAAAGAGCAGAGATGCTCACCGCACGACGCTGAGCGGCTCCCGCCGCGGGCCACGTCTGGAGAATACCGGCCAATTTCGAGGGCCCCGAGGGCACAAGCCGGGTCCGCACTTCAGCCACTCCCGCCCCCAAACGCCAACTCTGCTGGGGGCAGGGGGAGCGCCGGCTCAACTTTCCCCCTATCCTAACTTTCCCCAACAAACTTCCCAGCCCATCCTCCCAGCGGAGGGGGAGACCAAGGCGCCCTGGGACGAGCAGCACCCCGACGGAGCGCGCGGCCGACACTCACCTCCCCGCGCGGCGCTCGGTGCCGGGGCTCTCCGGCTAGGGGCTCAGAGGCGCCCCTCGGCGGCCCCCCAGCCGCGGCTGCTCCCAGGGCGCGGGCCGCACATGGTCGGCGGGGCGTGCCCGCAGAAAAGCCCGCGCGCGGATCTCCCTAGCGCCCGGCGGCTGCGGCGGCTCTGGCCGGCTTCGGCTCCGGCTCCGGCTCCGGCTCCGGCTCCGGCTCCGGCTCCGGCTCCCGCCTCGGCCCCGGCAGCTGCAGGCGCGGCTCTGAGCCCGCGGCGCGCGCTCCAGCCCTCAACTGGTGATTTGCGGCGCCGCAGCCCCACCCCGGCGAGCCGATTCGCGCGCCCTCGCGGAACCCCGAGACATTTACATGCCGTGACCTCGCCTTGCCCTCCTCCGCGGGGTTCGAGAGTTTGGTTCCCCTCGTATCCGCCCCGCCCCCAAAAGTCTTGAAGTGAGGATTGGCCGCTTCCTCGCTGTACCCCTCTGGACGGACGATACTACCTATTCCAGTCCTCCTCCCTCCCCGCGTTAATTACCCCGCTGGCCCGCTTTGCTGTCTGCGGACACCTGGCTGGCTTGCAGTTTAAAGGGTTTTGATGAGGCAACGATCCAGGTAACCACAAATAACCAAATCCTGGAACAGGCAAATCAATCATACCCACCTGGACAAAGTGAAAGCAAAGTGGGAAGTGGAATTGGCGTTTCAGTACTAGGTAGGCTTAGTGGGGTGGAAAAGTAGAGCCAACTGGAGGTCTTACACTATCAGAAATCATTCAAGACCCTTTATAAAGCTACAGACATAGTAACTGGCATCAAGGGTAGACAAACTGACCAATAAAATAGAGAGTCCAGAAGCTGATCTACATTAAATGGTCACGATTTATGTCAAGGATGCTACTGCGATGCACTGAGAAAAGATGGCATGTCTGAACACCTACATGCAGAAAAAGGAAGAATCTTGACCCCCCCACCTCACACCATGTCAAAAAAAATCAATTCCAGATGGATTTTAAATCTAACTGTGAAAGATAATAAACCTATCCAAAGAAAAAAAGAAAAGAAAGACCTGCATGAACTTGAGGTAGGCAAAGATTCCTTAAACACACAGTACCAATTATAAAGGAAAAAACTGATAACTGGACAGCATTAAAATTAAGAACTCCTGTTCCTCAGAAGACACCATTAGTGAAAAGTCAAGCCACAAAGGGAGAAAAGATCACTGCAACACATGTATCCAATAAAGGACTTGTATACAGAATCTATGAAGAATGCTTATAGACCAGCAAGAAAAGGGCAGAATATCTGACTGAAAATAGGTAGAATATTTGAACAGCATTTCTCAAAAGGGGATAAACAGGCATTTCTTGAAACAAAACAATAAACATATGGAAAGTTTCTCAATTACTAATCATCCCAGAATGAAAACTGAAGATGCAATCTCTCACTTTACACCCACCAGAATGGATAAAATTAGAGAACTTTGAACAACACTTTACAGACCTGTTTGGTGAAATTAGCATGTAGCCTGTGACCCAGCAATTCCATCCCTAGGTTTGTTGTCTGCTCAACAGAGATTTATGTACACATTCACCAAAAGACATGTTCAGAAATGTTTATAGCAAAGAAACCACCCCGGGGCGCCTGGGTGGCTCAGTGGGTTGAAGCCTCTGTCTTCCGCCTGGGTCCTGATCCCAGGGTCCTGAGATGAAGCCCTGCTCAGGCTCTCTGCTCAGCAGGGAGTCTGCTTCCCTTCCTCTCTCTCTGCCTACCTGTGATCTCTGTCTGTCAAATAAATAAATAATATCTTTAAAAAAAAAGAAAAGAAAAGAAACCACCCAAGTGTCCACCAGTGAGAGAGAGATAAGCTCTGGGCAATAATATACAGTAATAACAACTACCTCTATACTCAACAAGATCATATCCTCACAAATAAGATGTTGAGTGAAAGAAGCTGAACACAAATGCATACATACTATATACTTCCATTTACATGAATTCCAAAAACAGTCAAAACAGATCTATGATCTTAAAGGTAAAGATAGTGGTTATCTTGAGGATTGGGTTATCTTGAGGGATAGTGGTTATCTTGAGTGGATTATCTTGAGGGTTGGGTTGGGTAGTGATGGAAAGGGAGCCCAGGGGAGGTTCCAGATGCAGGTAATAATACTCTGTTTCTAGAGTCAGGTGCTGGTTTATAGATGTGTCCATTTTATAAATATTAACTGTCCTTCATTTTATAAAAATTGGTTTGTGCACTGCTCTTCTTGCATGTTCTACTCCAGTAAAAATGTTTTGAAAATAGTGCCACACTGGGTATTTGGGGGAGTGGGAGGAGCAAAGGGAGGAGAGAAAATCTCAGGCAGTCTCCAGACACAGCACAAGCCTGGGGCCCAATCTCACCACCCTGAGATCATGACCTGAGCTAAAATCAAGAATCGGAAGCTTAACAGACTGAGCCACCCAGGCACCCCTATGTTGGATATATGTTATGTCATTTTCATCCCTTTGAGAAAGAATTATTGGCAAGTCTGTAAGATTCTAAGTACAGCATCCTTAAGAATGAGTTTCTACATTTTCCTCACAGGTGTTTTGTGGGTAAGTTTCAATTTTCATGAGATGATTTTATTATTTATTTTTATTATTATATTATATGTAATATATATTATTATTTTATATATTTATTTTAAAAAGTTTTTTGGGGGTGAATTTTCCTGAAATTTTTAGTGCAGTGAATGTCAGACCAGCCAGTATATATCTAAACTGAATTATCAGAAATACACTTACTTTCTCCTGCTCCGAAGTGTCATTAAAAACAGTGATAAAACATGTTGGATTTTCTTGATTTTCAGAACTGCCTAAGCGCCTACTATATATAAAGTTTCTACTTTGTGACACATGATAGGGAGATAGCAATAAAGAAAGACTAGACAACTCACATGTCGAGAGGCCTTGGGCAAGTCACTGTTCCTCTCAGTCCCTCCATTTCCTCATGAGTGAGTGAGTGGATGCATGTGAGAAGTCAAGGAAATAATAAATGTGAAAGTGCCTGGCATATAGTAGTTATCATTAACTATACTCTACTTCATGACACATTCTATGTCTTCATAACACCCCTGGGGGACAGGAACCATCTTTAGCCCCATTTATATGGGAGGAAATAGACTCAGAAAAGTTAAGTAATGTCAACCATAAATTCATTCAACAGATATTTGTTGCATGCCTACTATGTGCCAGGATCCATAGCTAGTGAGAGGCAGAGTCACAATTTAAATCAGGTGTTTTAAGTTCAGTGGTCTTTTCACCACACAACTACTTTCACACTTGTACCCCCAGTGCCTGGCTCATAGTAGGTGCTCAATACATTAATGGATGGATAATAGCTTTTTTTAATATATAGTTGACCCCTGAGCAACATGGGTTTGAACTGCACAGGTCTACTTATAAGAGGATTTTTTTGGATAAATACAGGAAGAGAGTACTGTAAGTGTATTTTCTCTTCTTTGGGATTTTCTCAATAACATTTTTTTTCCTTTGGCTTGCTTTATTGTAACAGTGCACTATATAATACATGCAACATGCAAAATATGTGTTGACTGTCTATGTACGGTAAGGCTTCTGGTCAATCACAGATTATTAGTAGCTAAATTTTTGGAAAGTCAAAAATCATACACAAATTTTCAACAGCACTGAGGTCAGTGCCCCTAAACCCTGCATTGTTCAAGGATCAACCATAATTTTCTGATTAGGTAATATTGAGAAATATAGTGGTATACTGTGAAAAGTCCCCTTCTCAACACTTTCTCCCAACTGCCCAGTCCCCCTCCCACCACAGGCAAAACCGCTATTAATATCATGTATTCCTAGCAGAGCTTCTCTAAGTGTGTGTATGTTATCCCCAACTCCTACCACAGGAAGTAACATACTATACCCACAGTTCTACACTTTGCTTTTTTTTTTTTCCACTTAGCAGCATGCCTCAGAGATTTTCTCATAGTAGTGCATTGTACTGCTTTGAAGAGATGTGCTGTAATTCATTCAGTCAGTGCCCTACCCGTGGACATTTAAGTTGTTTCCAATCCTTTCCTATTACAAACAATACTGCAATGAATAACCTTGTATATATGCTATTGGTATGTCCAAGCATATCTGTAAGGTAAATTTCCAGAGGTTAAATTCCCCAGTTGAAGGGTATATGCTTTTGCAATTTCTATTAAGTGATCCAAATTGCCTTCCATTGGGACTGTACCAATTTATACCTCCCAGCAATATAAGATTTTCCCCTTATGATGGGCAGAAGGTCTTATTAAACTTTTGAATTTTTGTCAACCTGATAAGATGCGAATTTCACTGCAGTTTTAATTTCCATTTCTCTTATAATAAGCAAGGCTGCTCATCTTTTCAGTGGTCATTTAATTTTCCCTTTTGGCATCAGTACTCCCACTTTCTATCCATTTGTAGGTCTTTTTATGATTCATGTTCTAGGACCTCACTGCATGTTAGGAAGCTTAGCTTTTTGTGGTATGAACTGCAAATTTTTTTTCAATGATAATGTTAAAGAAAAGAGCTGATATATGCAAAGCACTGTTACTTTAGGAAGCTCATTCTGGAAACCATGCAGAGTGAACCAGAGAAGTCACCACGGGATACTGATTAGAAGGCTATGGCAATTGTCACATGACAAGGGCCTTGACCAGGCTGGTGGTAGGGGGAATGGAAGGACCAAAATGACCAAAGTTATTCCAAGAAATAACTGGCAAGAGTTAATAATTACCAGTGATAATGATGACAATAACCGTAGCTACAACTAGGTTAGGAGTAACTACAAGCTAAGTACAATGCTAAGTGCTTTACAAGCCCTAACCCACGAGCTGGTGCTATTAGTGCCTCATGTCACAAAGAAGAAAAGTGGATTTTAGGAGCTAAGTAACTTACCCAAATTCACTGTAGAGGTAGGGAGCAGAACCAAGGCTAAGCCCAGGTCTGTCTGACCCCAGTGGGCTGGCAGGTGAAGGAAAATGGTTGAAGGTCTGCAGTCCAAGAGGCTGAGTAATGCCTGGCTTGATGACAACTGTGGAAGAGGCCAGAGCCCCTGTCTTTGCTAGAGAGTAACGTGATCTAGTCTAGGTACACTGGGCATTTTTCAACACCTTTCATGTACACGATCACTCCTCCCTCAATGTCTGTGAGTCACAGAGGGTAGCAGTAGCCCCATTTTACTGATGGGAAGACTAAGGCACCCTGAAATTAAATAACCAACCCCAATTAAAATGTCCTAAGTCCTCCATTAATATGTGCCTTTTAGCCCCCTCTCCTTCTTGGCATTTGTCACAGTTCATAGTCACACATTTATTTTTGTTATTTCTGTTTAACATCCATTGCTCTAAAGAATCTAAGATCCATGTCTGGTTTTAATTTTGTTTTGTCCTGAGTTTGGGGCCTGGAGCATTATTGGCAGTCAATATATATTTATTGAATGAATGAATGAATGAATGAACTCCAGGCTTCTAGACCCTTTGTCCTCTATCTTTGTACTAATGGTAAAGCTCCCCTATAAGCTAAATGAATGTAATGCCACGGGTGCAGGTTGTGCTATAAACAATTTTAAAATTCAAGAAAAAAATTTTAAAGATTTTACTTATTATTTATTTGACAGACAGAGATCACAAGTAGGCAGAGAGGCAGGCAGAGAGAGAGAGAGGAGGAAGCAGGCTCCCCACAGAGCAGAGAGCCTGATGTGGGGCTCGATCCCAGGACACTGGGATCATGACCTGAGCCGAAGGCAGAGGCTTTAACCCACTGAGCCACCCAGGTGCCCCTCAAGAAAAAAATTTTAAAGATTTTATTCATTTATTTGACAGAGAGAGGGAGAGAACACAAGCAGGGGGAACAGCAGACAGAGGGAGAGGGAGAAGCAGGCTCCCCGCCAAGCAGGGAGCCTGACACGGGGCTCGATCCCAGGACCTTGGGATCATGAACTGAGCTGAAGACAGACACTTAACTGACTGAGCCACTCAGTTGTCCCAGGATTCAAATTTCTCCAAGTGTACAGCCACCTTCCACATTAATGTTTAAACAATAAAACCCTGGACCAAAGCCACATGAAGGGACAACATAACCAGTGACAGGGAGGTGACGTCTTCTAGACAGTGCAAGAGGCTTTGCCAGGGAGCACTCAACCTTCCTGCTACAGAGTAGGCTCTTAACCTCCAGCCACTCTGGGACATCACTAGGGAAGAGGCATCGGGCAAAATGTAGTTTAAGGAAAAAAGAACTCCTAAAATTCCAGCTTGGCCCAGCCCTAAATGACAAGAAGTAAGGAACAATGGATGTTTCAGCTATCACTGAAGAAGACCAAACAGGAAGCCTGAACTCGAACAACTGCAGAGAGAGAGACAGAATTTCCTGACGTTCTATATAATAAACCTGCTGACACGAAGAGCCAGCATCTCTGACGTGCATCAGAGCAGCAAGCATGGCAGTCTTTTCAGAAACCATATGGCTGAGGCTCCTGCCATGTGAAGAGCTAGCCATGGACTTGCCCTCATGGACATCCCCTGTGTACCGAGCAGGGACATCAGCTCAGCTTCCAAAAGGTCTGTGTGATGGCTTCCAACTTAGTGAGACAGGCTAAAGAAGTCCCTGGAGGAGGACCATGGCTGGAAAGACCCTCAGACACTTAGCGAATGAGTGAGTGAGAGGTAAAGAGATGCGGTTCTTTACAACGGAGGCTTATTTTCTATATAAGGTACGCCTCAACCTGATGGTCTACATCTGAACTCCCTGTTTCAGGACTTGCCTCATCACCAAGCTCTGGACACTTGTTCCCTAGTTACTTTCTTAATTTAATGACCAGCTTCGCATGAATAAGCTTCTCAATGTATTTAATAATTGAAAGAAAATACACTGAAATATGTCTACATAATGATGGAATTCCAGATGATTTTAATTTCTGCATTTACAAAGCTCTCCTTTTCAGGTTTTTCTTTTCTAGTAAACATGTATCATTTTTATTATTTAAAATGTCACTTAGAGTGGCACCTGGGTGGCTCAATCAGGTAAGTGTCTGCCTTCGGCTCAGGTCATGATCTTAGGGTCCTGGGATTGAGCCACCACATCTGGCTTCCTGCTCAGTGGGAAGCCTGTTTCTCCCTCTCCCTCTCCCCCTCCCCTCTGCTCATGCTCTCTCCCTCTCTCAAATAAGTAAATAAAATATTTTTTAAATTGTCACTTTGGGGTGCCTATGTGGCTCAGTTGGTTAAGCATCTGCCCTTGGCTCAGGTTATGATCCTGGGGTCCTGGTATCAAGCCCTGAGTTGGGCTCCCTGCTCAATGGAAAGTCTGCTTTTCCCTCTCCCCCTGCCCCTCTGGGCTCCACTCTCTTGCCCACTCGCTGTCTCTCTTTCTGAAATAAATAAAATATTTTTTTAAAATGTCACTTAGAAAACCAACTCATAAGGCCCTACATTATGGAAAGCATCACTAGGCTGAGGAGACAGGAAGCTGAGTACGTCATCAGATAGCATTGTGTAGACACAGAGCGAGAGAAGCGCTAGCTCGGCAGAGGTCCCCTGTTCTGTGCACAGAGAGAAGGGAGAGTGCAAAGTCCTGGAGACGGACTGTTGATGCTGGTAAAATAAAGAAGGGGGAGTTTTGGGAAAGAAATGCTTTGCTACAGAAATGAAGAAAGAGAAAACATGTATGTAAAACCTAGTACAAGGGCCACTTGGCTGCCATCTTGAATCATGGTGGGAAAGGGCTCAGACTAGATGCTGTAGGCTGCCCCAGCAGTGGGGCTCCCCTACAGTGGAGGGGAGCCCTGCCAGCATGGTCTAATGCAGCAGAAGGAACCTGAAAAGTTGGAGGAAATGAAGAGAACATGAAGCCTGCCAGCTCCCCTAAACAGGAATAGTCAAACTGAAAGAAAAACCTTACTTGCTTGGATGTACTAATTCAATCTTTGATAACAAAGCTGGCTTCCCAGTGAGTAGGTTTCAGGTGAATAGAATGGTTTGTGGGAAGTCAGTAGGACTCACTCGGTGTCCTAAAAAAAAAAAAAAAAAAAAAAAAAAAAATCGTCCTAACAATGTTATCACTTAAAATTCCAAGATTAGCTGCTGATTCCTTTCTATGAGGCACCAACCTCTCTGTTTAGTCCTCTGTTCTGTAAAACAATGTTAACCCTTAATGGGTGACCTAATAGAACTTTGGCTCCTAAAGTGTCCTTTGCCCGGAAGCTTTACTTCTAGGAATTTGTCCTGCAGAAACACTCACCTGTACACACTAAGATATTCATGGCAGCACTGATCGTGGTTTAAATAAAAAAGTGTTTACCTGCAGAAGGATGACTAAATTACAGCACAGCTAGTCTATGCACCCACTGTGCAACTGATAAGAATGAGATCATTCTATCGGAACTGATACCGAAAGGCGTCTGAAATACGACTAAGTGAAAAAAAGCAAATTGCTCCATTAATGTAAAAATCACGAGCTTACATATTTGTGTGGGTTTATGTGTCTACATGTACAAAATGTGTGGAGGAATTTTCTTCCTCTTTTTTTTTTAAATGTTTATTTATTTATTTGGAGGGAGGCAGAGGAAAAGGGAGACAAAGTCTGAAGCAGACTCTGCCCTGAGCAGGAAACCAGAAAAACGCAGGGCTCGGTCTCAGGGTCCTGAGATCACAACCTGAGCTGAAACTAAGAGCCAGACGCTTAACTGACTGTGCCATCCAGAATTTTCTCTCATCAAACTGAAAGGTGAAATTGACAGGTGAGCAGGAGGAGACTTTGCTTTTTCCTCAATATTATTTGAAACTGTATGAATTTTTTCCTTGAGCACTGACTGCTTTCATAATTAATGATAATTTACATAGTGCTTACTACGTGCCCTATACCATTCTAAGAGCTTTACATATATTTTAACTCATTTAATTCCAACAATAATCTTATGAGGTGGCACTATTCTTTTTTCTTTTTTAAAGATTTTATTTATTTGACAGAGATCACAAGCAGGCAGAGAGAGAGGGGGAAGCAGGCTCCCTGCTGAGCAGAGAGCCCCATGTGGGGCTCCATCCCAGGACCTGAGATCATGACCTGAGCCGAAGGCAGAGGCTTTAACCCACTGAGCCACCCAGGCGCCCCAAGGTGGCACTATTTTTAACCCTTTTTATGGATGAGGACATGGTCCCTGTCCAGGTCACACAGTGATATGAAAAGGCGCTGAGCTTTGCACCCATGGCATCTGGCTCAGGCTTGTACTCTAAATCACTAGATTATAGTACCTGAGGAAAAAATGATACAAATAAACAAATAGCATTGGTTTTAGAATCAAACACGTCTGCATTTGAGAATCCCGGTTTTTGCTGATTAGCTACATGATTCTTAGCAAATGTCTTACTTCCGTGTCAGTTTCCCCATCTGTAAAATGGGGATGACAGTGACATACTTCATGAGACTGCTGTGAGAACCTCACAAAATACATTCAGTGCCCAGCACTTAGTAAGCCCTTGTTAAATATACATTATTTCCTCTACTGAGATTAAATCACCAGCCCTTCAGTGAATATTAATTTAATTGGCTGTTTTCTCAATTAGCTGTCTAGAGGCATCTGATGCTTCCAGGGTAAGCGGAGAAGGGGAACTTGGGAATAAGGGGGAATTGGCTCAGATGCAGAACATGGAAAGTGCTAAATTAACCCTTCAGCTTTTGTGCAATGTTGCCTGAAGTCAGTGCAGTTAATTAATAATACTTATATGGGTTTTTAAATCATTCTGGGGTAAAATACCGTTATCCCCATTTTTTGAAAGAGGGGAGTGCTGCTCAGGGGTTTGACCACAGGCAAATTAAATAACAGAACAACAGGATTAAACAACAAAGCCAGGACCAAAATGTAGATTTTTCTTGTTCTACATTCCCTCCTCTTTCCCTGACTCCCACTGCCTGACTAGGTGTGGGGGCATCATGACTGAGAAGTGGGGACTGCAGCCTCTCAGAAGGAAAGCCCTATAGCAACAATGACAGTATGGGAGAGATCAGTGATCATGCTTCTGGGAGAGACAATCCATCCGTTCACAGGCTGCCGTAGCTGAGTGGGGACAATGGCCTCCTCCACACCTCTGAGCTAAAGTTGGTTCACTGACAAGCATGACAGACCCCCTCCCTATGGGGTCCATACAGCCCAGGGGCAGATTACACTAACCCTTTCTCTCTGCTTTTTATGGTGCTTATCCTTACAGTAGTCATCATTCTGCAAAACAGGACAAGCATGCCATCCTGGAGGTCACAGGTGACCTCAGCAGGCAGGCGGCTGCTGGGAGGCAGGCAGTGGAGGGTTCCAAGAGGAGCCTTGCTTATTGCTCCCAGCCTAGCAACTCCTGGGCTCTGTATGATCCTTCCTCATTTTCCTTCCCCTCCAGAGTACAGAGGTCAGGCAGAGCCAAGGAAGGACGTTCTGTTTGTGACGCCCAACCACGCCACCCACTTTTCAGGCTCAGGCTGTCCCTGCCAGGTGGGGGTTATTACCATTCTCCAGAGGGAAGAGAGGCAGAGTTCTAAGTCTTTTTCCCCTGACAAGACACGAATGTTGTATAGCTCACTCCAGGGGAATGCCAAGGATGTTCAATCCCAGGGCAGGATCCCCCAACTTTCTCTTTCACTCAGGCCACCTTCTGCTGGCCAAAATTTGGATAATTAGTAAAGCTGGGGTTCACCACGCTATTTTCTTTACTTTTGTGTATGCTTGAAAAATGCCATGATGAACAGTTAAAATTTAAATTTAAAAACCTCTTTGGAATGCAAGTGCATGAAGGTGATGTATTGATAGAGACAATTTTGTGTCTGCCAGTGATTTTTTAAAAATACATTATTTCCTGTATGCAGGATCTGCCGTCCTGCATTGTCAGTAAGGAAGTGCTTGCCACACACCACACAGCTCAAAACCCAAGTGCAAGGGCTGGGATAGCAAGCTGGACTGCTGGATGAGGTCATCAACTTGGTCCTTTCCTCTCTGGTTCTTCACATGAACCCCTCCCTCCCCGATACACACACACACACACACACACACACACACACAGTCGGTATGGGGCTCTCCTCTTGGGGGTGACCATCTGGAACTCCTTTGAATGGCCTTCTTGATGGTACCAAGATTACCAAAACACAAGGAGGTAGTCAAGAGCCCCTATAGGTGGATGCAGTGAGGGGAAGAGCCGAAGGTTCTATGGGAGGAAACACAGCCTGAATTCTAATTCATAGCTATGCTCACCAGCACTCGAGGAAGAGCTTTACACCCATCGTCTGGATCAGTCCCTTCAGCAACCCGGACAGGTGAAGGTTAAGCCCATCTTAGAGATGAGTACGCAGAGGCCGAGTAACCAGCCCAGTTCACATAGCTAAGATGTGGAGGCCCCTTGGCTGGATTTCCTGACACCACAGCCTGCACCCCCTCCCAGTGTGAACCCCTGTCTCTCAGAGTGAGTTTGGGTTGAGCTGCTTGAAAATGGCGTGAAAGGAAGCAAGCCAGCTAGCTGGGTTAAGCTCAGTGGCTGGCACTTGGTAGGCATTCGGGAGGTATTTGTGAACTGGACTTTTGAACAGACTTTCAGGCACAGGGCGGGGGTGGTGGGAGTTTCCAGTGGGTTGGGGATCACAGTCTGGGCCTCCCCATACACTTGAATTTCCCCCATGGCAGGAAACCACATAGAAAGGTCACAGGTGCGAACTGTGAAGTCCCAGACCTCCACCCCCAGCCCCCGCTCCGTCCTCAGGGCTCTTCCTACCTGGCCAGGGGTCTGGGAAAAGTGGTCTCACCATTGCTGCGGCAGGAGGAGGGTGGGGTGGGGGCTTGTCAGAAATGCTGCAACTCTCCTCAATGTCACATTTCTACTCAACCCCAGACCAGCCGATTAAAAATCCACATTTTACTAGTCTCCCAGGTGACTGTGCATCGGGCCCAGCCCCTGCTCAGCAACCTTCCCACAGCAGAATGTGCCAGTCATCATCCTCATCATCCCTAGGCAGTCTGAGGAAAATCCCTTTTTCCTATTGTAGGTTTGGGGGGGCTAAACTGCTGCCCTAATCTCCTCCCGCCTGAAGACCTCCCGTCTGAAATGAGACTGAGAGGCAGACTTCTTAGTTGTCAGCGTTTCCAGGAAGTTCAAACCCCTGTGTGCTCCCCATGTGACCTCGTCTGTCTCCATCTTGGGGCTCATGAACTTGGAAGGCATAAGAAGAGCTCTTCCTTACAGTGTGACCAGGTGGTGACAAATGTGCCACATGGAAGGAAATCAGTGAATAATCCTTGCATATTCTGAAGTGAGTCACATTAGCCTTTCTTAGACACAGCACTCCAGATGATCAGACTCGTGGTTTCTGTTTCTTGATTTAGAGTATACTATTAATGAACCTCTAGAGAGTGCTCCCCAAAGGACAAGGGACAGCAGGTGAGGTAGTCCCTGACCTTGAGGCACTTTACACAGAAATAATACTATACGCTTACCACCTCTGGTTACAAAGCTAAATAAAAGACAGGTAAGATGCCTCTGTGAATAGGGACTACAGTGATTATGGTAACTGTTGGGGACAAACTGTCAACCACAGCTCCAAGAACCCTTCTCACCTCCTGCACTCTGCCTCCCTAGCCCCTTGCTCTGGGCTTACTGCCAAGTGCCCCCAATATACTCAGTCACGTGGTGACTGGCCCTGCCTGTTGCTCGAGCACCCACCACCAGCGCTCTGGGCTTTGCCTGTCTAAGCCTCATAGTAGCACCTGGAGGTAGATATTACGCCCGTTTTACAGAAGAGGAAACTGAGGATCAGAGAAGTCAAGTTGCCCAAGGTCACATGTCTGGAAAGTATTGGAGGACTAGAATATAGATCCAACAGAGATTCTAAACCCAGGTCTCTCCCTCCACACCTGGCTGCTTCAAACTTGCCCACCTCCTCGTGGGATTTCAGGTGAGGGATGCAGACCAAGTCGGGCAGGGGTGGTTGTCCAACTGGTGGCTGTTGACCCCACTTATGTATCCATCTGGTGCAGATCCAGGACCCAGAAGTGCCCTGCTTGAATCACCAAGGGCTGAAAAGAGAAAACCTTCCAGTCCTGGGAGGGTCATCTAAGCCCATACAATTTTGGAGATGGTGTAAGCTCCTTCTTAGAATGGTTTTTAGCTTTTTACTGGATCTATTTGGAAACAGGGATGAGGTTCCTTAATAGAGCCCCTCTGTGTTTTGAAACCCAGTAACAAATGTGGCCATTTGCTCTTGGGACCCACCAGGATGAGAGCCAGACAACAAGGAAGAGGAAGAGAGGCACAGGAGTTGAGGCAATGTTTAACCATCCCACTGCAGACAGATTAGACAATTCTGCGGAGAGACAATCCAAACCCACAGCCACAAAATGATTCAGCTCCTTGTGTTCCCCGGGCACACTCTTCCGTCTTCCCCACCAGGACCAGAAGCTGAATCTGGTCCAGTTCTGTCACGTAGGAAAGAAAGGGGAATCCTTGTTCACCATCCAAAATAAGCCCTCTGGGCATGGATTTTCTCCACCCCTCTTCATGGCCCTCTTCCTTCCTCTACCCATTCTTCTCTAAATACCCCTTCTCTACCCTGCTTATCAATGTTCCCCCGCTTGCCTGAGCCTAAGAATCTCCTAGGGAACTTGAACATGCAGATTTCCAGGCTGGTCTCCTAGAGGTCTGGATTGATCTAGAGAGAGACCTGGAGAATCCGTGTTCAGCAAGACCCCATGTGTCCTTAGGATACCAGACGACTGGGAAACCCTACGCTGCATTCCCTCTGTTGTCAGATGCTCCTCTGAACCCAGCCTGGAGCTGCCTGGCCCTCAAAGCCACCGACTCCTGTCCTGTGACAGCATCTCCTGTGCTCCAGTGTCAAAGCCACACTGAGGTCTGGACGTGGTTCTCCATGGTTTTCCATGGTTCTATTGCAACCTACTGCTTGAGCTTCAGTTTCACATCCAAATGGTCTGCTACATGTTGCTTGTGGTGCAGACAGTTCAACATGAGCACATCCCAAACCTGACTCCCCCCCCCCCCCCCCAGCTAGTCCTCCTTCTCCTAGACTCCTGTATGTCAGGCTGGTTGCCTGAGCTGGGACCCTGGAAGCCATCTTGGCTCCCCGTCTCTCTTCATCACTGCCCTACACAGTCAACGACTCACCAAGTCCTGGGGTCTCTGTGCCTCAACAGTCCTCAAATCCACGTCCTCCTTTCCTTCCCCTCCTGCCACTCCAGTAGGGCTCCTCTTCCTCTTTCTCCTGGGCTCTCTTGAGGGTCCCAGCTGGTCTCCCGCCCTTCACTCCTGCCCCTCTCCAATAGGTGTTACACCCAGCCACCCGAGCGATATTTCTAGAATGCGAGCCTGATCCCATTTCTCCACCACTTAAAGCCCCTCAAGAACTTCTTGCCACCCACAAGTTAAAGTCCAAATTGCTTAGGATGGCTCCCTTAACTCCTCACTTCTCCCACACCTCCACATCATGGCTCCGTTTCCCCCCTCCTTCACCCAACCACCCTTACCTCCAGCCCAGGCATTACATTCTCACAACTTCTTTGCTGACTCTACACAGCTGGGTTAGTGCCCCTCAAACGTGTTCATACAACAGCCTACATTTACCGGGTTACGTGGACAAGTTCAGCTATTAACTAGAGAGAAAGTCTGAGGGTTGTTTCTCAGCCTCTTTCCACCTCTCGCTGGTACCACAGTGACAAAGAGCTGACTCTTCCTGGTACCTACGACTGCGCCTGAAGCCAGCTCTCCCCTTCTTCTGCCCTTCCGAATGCTGCGCGAGGACCACCCAGGGATCGGCCCACCTCTCTCTGCTTCTCAAAGGGAGTGGCTTCTCCTGGCTCTTGGCAAAGCTGCCAGAAACTTGGCTTTGAACCATTCGTGTCTAACAGGTGGTCCGGATATTCTGGCAGAGACTGTGGGTTTAAAGAGAGGGAGAGATGGAATCATAATATGCCACGTTTTCAGACCACCCTGAACCCTAAGGGCCTGTCACTGGTGAGGAAGTACTACACTTGCGGAGTCCAGAGGGAGAGAGAGGATGGCTGGTCCTCATACCTGCCTCCTCAGAAAGCCAGGGATGTCAGAGAAGGCTATCAAGAGGGCTATTTCCAAGCCAACCTGCCACACCTCGGGGAGGAAGGGTGAAGAGCTAAAACTGACACTAGAAGCCCCTGGACTCCAGGGAGTCTACAACCGTAATGGAGGGGAACACTGCCCAGCCTCTGCAGGAGCTCCCTGGAGAGACAAGGTATTCACACTACTACGCTACTGTAGCCAATGGAGCAGGTCTCCACCTGGGCCCAGACTGCTGAGTAGTATCAGAAAGAACATTGTTGCGGGCACTGGGTGACTCAGTTGGTTCAATGGCTGACTTTTGATTTTGGCTCGGGTCATGATTTCAGGGTCATGAGATGGAGCCCCATGTTGGGTTCCATGCTGGGTGTGGAGCCCACTTAAGATGCTCTCTCCTTCTCCCACTGCCCCTCACCCCACTAATCTTTTTCTCTCTCAAAAAGGAAGGAAGGAATGAAGGAAAGAAAGGAAGGAAGGAATGGAGGAGGAGGGAGGGAGGGGAGAAAGGGAGGGAGGGAGGGAGGAAAGAAGAAGAGAGGAAGGGAGGGAGTAAGGGAGAGAGAGAGAAAAAAGGAAGAAAGTAAAGAAGGAAGGGAGGAAGGGAGGGGAGAGAGAGTGGAAGGGAGGGAGGAAGGGGAAAAGGAAGGAAAGAAGGGAGGAAGGAAGGAAGAAAGAAAATAAATACTGTTGAACTAAATTCTATGGAGCCCTCTAACCAAGCCCTAGTACTAGTGGGTCACAGACCCCTTCAAAGAAGTGCTGGAAAAGCTGATAGTGCCAGGCTATCTCTTGTGACCTATCAAAAAAAGCTGGCCTTGCTATGAGAAAGGGATTGGAGGCAGGAGCAGTAAGTTCAGAGGAGGCAGCAGAAGCAGCATGGCCAATCCAGACCACTTAAGCAGAGAATGGAAAATAGGGCTGCCATGTGCAGTTATGCAGGTTGTTCACTGCAAAGGTCATTCAGCTGAAGGAGGAAATGGAGGCTGAAATCCAGCCTATGCACCCATTTCCCAAGCTGTGTGTCCTAGTGCATTTTCTGGGAAGAAGAGGGCCTGTTCTAAACTGTAAAAAGGCACCATTTGGGAATGTTGTGACCTTGAGGGAGAAGACATTGGCAGCAGCAGTGAGAAAAGTTTAGATGAATGCAAGAGAAACCCAGGATCTGGCAGACGATGACAAGGGCTTTGAGAGCCCCAGGGACACTACTGGGTGGGAGCTCAGAGTCTCAGTGTATTGATACACTGCCCAGGCCCATGACTACACCCTACTCCTCCCCGTCACCCTCTTTACCACAATCCAGCTCCCTCCTAGCTCACCCCCAGCAATCCAAGGCCTCCATGGCCAGAGGTGCCTTGACTGTGGCTCCTGTCACCTAAACCCTAATGACTCATTCCTGAATGGGGTGGAGGATACCAGGTAAAGACAGGCAGTCTCCCCAAGCCCACCCTGTAACTACCACCGGTTTTGGCTATTACTGGAGACCTCACTTGGAGATCTAGGCCACCAGCTCGTGGCTGAATGTCAAGTGACAAGAGACTGTTGAGTTCCCCCCTTCGTTCCTTTCCTATTTATACCTCACCTTAACAGCATCCATTCCTGGTGACAGCTCACAGGTTGTAACCTGCCAGGGGCACTTCTAGAAAGATTATAGCCTTGTTCAGAAAGCTAACAGCACACAACATAAAGGAACCTGGGGCTTGCTTCCTGCCTTTTCCTCTTGGGACAGAAGATGGCCAGGCAGGTGGAGGACCCTTAGGCACAGATGCAGAAGGGAGGTCAAGGGAGAGGGAACTAGCTTTTCTGAGCCCCTACATTGTGCTGTAAGTACCGGATTGTATTTAATTCTCCAATAACCCTGGAAAATAAGTACCATTCTCTCCATTTTATAGACGAGAAAACTGAATCTCAGAGAGAAGGAACACTCTTGGTCAGCTGGTAAGCTGTAGGGCTCTGATTTGAATTTCCTGGTCTTTCTGGCTCAGACACATGGGGTTTTTTAAACCAAAGTATGTCACCTGCAAAGTATCTCCCTTGTGGGTAGAGAAACTCAAAATAGTGAAAAGGAACAGAAAAAGCTTGCCCAGTTTTGCCTCAGCAACTGAAGCCAATATCCCTATCCTCTCCCCTCCTGTACCTGCTTCTAGGGCATCCTTAGGGGAAAAATTACCCTCCTTCCTTACCCTCCACCCCACCTTTAAGGATTTTTATTTAGGTGAAATAATTGTAGTAAACCTGCACCTTGTGAGGGGGAGGAAGGGTGGGTAGAGGAGCTCATGAGCTGATTAAATATGAGCCAGCAAGGGAGAACCTTCTTTCCCTCCAGCCAGCTTCACAACCCACTACTCAACCAAAGCATTGCCTCTCATGGAATAACCGCCAAGACCCTCATTTTGATAAAATGTGAGAGCAGGAAGGGGCTGTTAACAATAATAGCAGTGTTTACTGAGTGATTTTTACCTAACAGCCAAGTACTGGTCCAGGGATATTACACAGAGACCCATTTAATACACACGCGCGCACACACACACACACACACACACACACACACGCTAAAGTATAAACGGGGAAACTGAGACCCAGAAAAGTGACAGAACTTGCCCAGAGTCTCCCAGCTTAGGAAGGGGACTTGGAATCAAACTCACACAGCCCGGCTCCCAGATGCTGCCCTGCCTCTCAAAGGTCGTCTCTCCTCACTGTCCCTCCTGCCCCCTCCAAGGGCAGAGCCAGCAAGGTGTTGGGTCTCTGGGCTGGGACCCAGGGCTCAAGGCACACCCCGGGGGCTTGGCACACTCAAGACTCCAGGAGCGTGCTAATTGCTCTTCACTTGGCTCAGATTTCAGATCCCACCTAATGCTCCGAACTAGAACATTACAAAATGCCTATTTATTTGTCTGACATCTGTACCGTACTTGAGCCTCCCTGCTGGGCTCACAGAGGGCTCAACAGAACTTCTATTAGATTCTTCCCGCTTCCCCTCAGCAGATAGAAACAGAAGCAAGCGGGAACAGAGGCACCTCCCATCTCACACACCCAGCAGGGCTTGGCAACGACCCCAAGCACTCCCTGCAAGGCCAGCAAATATTTTGATGATCTTTCCCCTACAGGATTCTCCTGTGGAGAACACATGGACACAGTCGGGCGCCATCTTTCAGCAGATTCCACAGGAAGAAACACTACATCCGTGAAGGGGATTTTGACTCTCAGGGATTTAAAGGGAAAGGAAGCACCTTTGGAGGCAGAGGCTGCCCAGACGTTTGAGGTCCTTCTGCCCCCAGCATGGAGCAGGGATGGGGGGCTGCCATAGGCGTTGTCGAGTGGGAGGCGGATGGGGTGGGGGGTCAAAGTGCAACCTTTACAGTCCGACCTGGGCTTGAGGAGTGGCCCTGCTTCTTGAGCCTGTGTGGCCACTAGCAAACTGCCTCACCCTCTCTGGTCCTCAGGTTCCACACTGTAAAATGGGGATAACAGTACTCACCTCTTGGAGTGGCCCTTGAAAATTAGACACAATAACATTAGTGAAGCATTGGGCTCGCACTGAGTCACCACCATAAACACAACTGTTGTGGTGGGATCCTTCACTTTCCTTGAAACAAGCTCAGGGAGAGTGTTCTCTGCTGTCACTGGTCCCCTTTATTGAGCCTCCTTTAGGGCACCTGAGTCCCCCCGACCATCTGACCCAAAATGTGCTTATGGGAGGAGAGGGAGAGCCCTGAAGGATGGGCTGCCCCACAGCCACACGGTGCCCCCATGTCACCCTCAGCTGCGTAAATGAGAAAAGTCCCACAGGTTCTTAGCACGGAACATTTCCTCACAAAGGCACAGATCTTTAAAAAAGATAAAACAAGATTAACAAACATGCATAAAAAGCAAAATAATATAAAGCCACTGGGACAAAAGGACTTGGTGCCGATGACCTAGCATGGGGTGGAGCGCAGACTGGGCAGGACCCAGGGGCCTGGTTGACGTGTGCCTCCCCCGCAACCCACCTGCCCACTTGCTAGCCCCACCCCCAGGGCCTCTTTCAGGAGAGAATTTGTTCTATTTTTGGTGTACCCTAAAGGATACAGAGGATTGCCCTAGGGCCCCACATTCTCCTAATGACTCATGGTTAGGCAGCAGATACCTGAGGCAGAAGAACCACTTCCTGGGTCCCTGAGCCACAGGTCATACCTGCCCAACAGCTACCTTCTCCTCTAAGGGCACCTGAGTCACCGACTTGGCAGAAGCGCCTGGGTGAGTTTGGCTCAAGAGCCCAGGCTGTGCCCAGACCTGTTGTTTGGGATAGGGTAGCAGGGACACACTGCTTATCCACAGAAGAAACCGAACCCTCCTGGAAAGGTGTGGACCCATCCCACCTGAAACTTGAGGAGAGACATTCTCATATGGGAAGGTCTTGGGGCCAACAGACAAGCTCTTGTACACATCCCACTCCCTTGTGACAGACCCTCCTGAAGCCGCAGGCTCACTAACACTTCCTTTAACCCATCCAAGAATCCTGCTTGGTGCTATGGGGAGAAAATGTGTGTCTAGGTGTGGAGATATGGGGGATGGGGCTTGGGTGTTGAGGTGGGAGAGAGGACGCTGACAAGAAATCCAAGCACACAGACTAGAAAGAAGTCTTAAAAACAACCCCAGCCTGACTGCCTCCTCTCTCTTACCCCAACTGATCAGCTCCAGCCCAGGGTCAGGGGAAGTCAGAGGCCAGCTTTGCTCACTCAATGCGCTGACCTAGTTCCCGCACCTGGCACTTGGCTTTGAGCAGTGGAAGTGACTCCCATGGCTACCAGGTCCTGCAGTAAGTCCGGGAAGTCCTGGGCTCAAGCCCAGGGCTGGTGGAGCGGGGCCAGCCACGTACCCTGTCCCTGATCAGACTGTGCCCACCAGATGTGAAGCCAGAACAGTCCATTAAGTCTGAAGCTCGGATGACAGCCCGGGCCTTCTGGAAACTGTGCATGGGGCAGCAGCACAGAACCAACCTGTCCCGGGCCTCCCCAGAGCCCCGGGCATAAGATTTCAGCATGCTTCTGCAGCAGCTACTCCCACAGGAAGGAGAGGGCCTGCTCCCGCCTCGTTTTTCATTTCAAGCATACACCATCACCCACCCTCGTGTTTTCATTAGAGTCAGAGCGGTGGCTACCCACGCATTTCTGATACTTCAAACCTGATCCGAGTCACGCCCCGAGCCATGGCTCTGGAAGCATACACCCAGGCCCTGGAGGCCAGCCAGGGGATCCCACTTGCTATGGTGACCGATGAGAACACAGATGCAGAGAAGTAATCACGCTTAGCCTAAGTCACACGGCTCGTGGGGAGGCGCAGCCGGGAGTTCAGCCCCGACACTGGGTTCTGCAAAGGGACAGGGGCTGTGGCCTGGCTGTGACGGGAAGTCCCTGTGAGTTTTTAGGCTGGAGAGCAACCTGACCTATTGCTCTTTTCAGTGACCGATCTGCTCACAGTGGGAGAAGAGATTGTGGAAGATGAAGTCAAGGATTCTGTCTTTAACGCAGGCAATAACACGAGTGTGACTCTGACTAGCACAGAAGCAGCTCTTTGTTCTTACTTTACAAAGCCTAGCAGAAATTGAATTTAAATTCAATTTTTTAAAAAAAATGGGGTGCCTGGGTGGCTCAGTGGGTTAATCCTCTGCCTTTGGCTCTGGTCATGATAGCAGGGTCCTGGGATCGAGCCCCGCATCGGGCTCTCTGCTCAGTGGAAAGCCCGCATTGCCCTCTCTCTCTGCCAGCCTCTCTGCCTACTTGTGCTCTCTCTCTCCCCTCTGTGTCAAATAAATAAATAAATAAAATCTTTAAAAAAAAATAAATAAAATTTTAAAGAAAGAAAAAAAAAATAAAGCCTATCAGACATTATGCTTTTATTTTTCCTGGTTTATCTTCAAAGACTTTTGGCAGCTAAAACAAATATACTTTCCTTTTCTAAAAAACTCCCAAACTCAAGAGATACACCTCCAAAATCACTGAGGAGAGGAAAGCCTATTTTTGCCAGTCTTACCTAATTCCATTATAAAAGCATCTTTTCTATGTAGTCTTCAGTTCTTTATTAAATTGAGCCAATGATCTTCCTGAGCTGGGTAGTTCTGGCCCACTGATAGTTGTTTCCACAGCTAGGAGTAGGGGGCAGAGTCTTGACTCCAGTGGGAACTTGGGGTGTGGGATTCAAGTATGGAGGAGAAGTTCATGGACTGTACAGAATGTAAGCATCTGATCTTTTAATGATCTTCTAAGCATTTAGAGGGGCAGGTATTAGGACTGCAGTGATAATGATGGCTCCCCAGACCTACTGCCCTGTGACACTGACTTTGGGCTTGGTGTTCCATGTTCTCCTGAAAAGAAGAAATAAAGACAAACTGACAGACCTTCCAGGGAGAGATGCACGAATGTTATTTCACATAAACCTCCAAGCTCCTGTAAACAATTGCCTAAGATACTTATATAAAATGCAACTTCTTTCTTTCTTTTTTTTTTTTAAGGTTTTATTTATTTGGGAGAGAGAGAGAGAGAGAGATTGGAGAGGGGGCCGAGGGGGGAGGGGGAGGGAGAAGCAGACTCCCTGCTTAAGCGCAGAGTTTAACGCTTGTGCTCAGTGACCTGAGCCAAAACAAGAGTCAGAGGCTCAACCCACTGAGCCACCCAGGGCCCATAAAATGCAACTCTTTTTTTTTTTAAAAGATGTTATTTATTTATTTGACAGACAGATCACAAGTAGGCAGAGAGGCAGGCAGAGAGAGGAGGAAGCAGGCTCCCTGCTGAACAGATAGCCCGATGCAGGGCTCAATCCCAGGATGCTGGGATTGTGACCTGAGCCGAAGGCAGAGGCTTTAACCCACTGAGCCACCCAGGCATCCCCATAAAATGCAACTCTTAACTGCCTCTAGCAAATTCCTATTGTTTCCTCAGATCTCCTCAAAGATGTGATGGGACTAAGGGAGAAAGTGGGCTCACCTAGCCTTTTCCTTCCAGCCACAGCTACCTTCTGAGGCCCAGAGTATGGTGGCCTGCTTGAGGGTGCAGGTTCAAGCCAAGTTTCCTGGCCCTGACCCCCTTTCCCTTATGTCAGGTCGTCTAACTTCTGTGTGGCTCCCTGTCTTCATCACTAAAACAAGGATCTTTACGGTTAACTATTGTTCTACCCCCAGTGCTGTTGTGAGAATTAAATCAGTAAAACAGAACAATGGTCATCACTAGCTATGACATCATCTAGAACAGAAAGGGTAGGAAAGGAGGTGGCCAGACCCAAGCAGACTCAAGGCTGTGATGAATAAAGACTCAGAATTACCCAGGAAACAACCCTTTTGGGGCCTCTGTGGATTAGCTGGAGGATTCTCATGAGCTCCAGGCGCCGCCCCAGAAGCCACTTGGGAGGCTGGATCAACATCATTCCACAGCCGGGGCCAGCTTCCGCTGGCTCAGCACTGTCCTGCGCCCCAGGGCAGAGGGAAGCCGGCTGGCCGATTCCTACCTTGCTGGTCCCTCGCCTCCAGAAGGCTGCGGCAGCTCCTGTGGCTGAATGCAAAGCCAAGGCCTTCAGGCTTTTGTGCGAGCAAGTTACCAGAGCTCGGGCAAGGCTGGGGCTGCCTTCTAAGGCTCGTTCTGCCGCAGGGTGAGTAACCTGGGTCTCTGGCTGGTTGGACCCAGGGCTGCGGCCTCTCCTGGGCTTGCCTTCCGGGCTGCAGAGCTAACACTGCCCACCCCGCCTAGATGCTTCTTTGCCTGTTGTCTGAACAGCTGACCATTTAATTCTAAGCAACAGTGACTCACGGGACAGTGGTTCCCTTTTTTGCCAGAGCAGTCTTCTGTAAATCAAGCCTTTCTCCTAGGTGGAGAAAGGTCTTTGCTTTTCAGCAGAGCGGGAGGCAAGCCAAGTGCTGTGATTAGAAGCACACAGACGTGAAGCCTAATTATGTTTCAATCTGGGTCCACCACTTACAAAGTGGTGTGACCACAGACAAGTTATTTAACCTCCTGTGCCTCAGGTTCCTCATCTGCGAAATGGGGATATTAGTACCACTTACTTCATAGGGTCATCATGAGGGCTAAATGAGTTTAGACCTATGCCTGGTTCGTAGTACGTCCTTCTATCTGTCTGATAAATAAATGTCCAATAATGGAGAACTGGTTATATAAAATCCATACAGTGAAATACTACACAGCCACTCACATCTCTATAATAGAAGAACAGTAACATGGAAATACATTCATCATCTATTACCCAGGGAAATAATGGTTTCTAAAACAAACTACAGTATAACCATTATTGTTGAAAAAAAGAAGATAAATCTATAAACGTTGAAATATATACTAAATGTACACTGAAAGAATGTTTTTCTATCTTCCAAAATTTGTGTTCTGTGTGTTACTTTAGTAATAAAAAACCATGAGAAAACAATACAAATTATTCAGTAATAAAATACAGTAGCAATTATTTAAATTGTAGTAGATGTGCATAACCCAGATTAAATTATCATTCTTTAAAATGATATGATGATGATGATGATGATACTGGTTCTAATAGTCCCGAGCCTAGAGCATTCAGAGCTGAGGCTGCAGGGCGCCTGGGTGGCTCAGTAGGTTAAGCGTCTGCCTTGGGCTCAGGTCATGATCCCAGAGTCCTGGGATTGAGTCCCGAGCCAGGCTCCCTGCTCAGCGGAGACCCTGCTTCTCCCTCTGCCTCTGTCCCTCCCTACTCATGCACACGCGCTCTCTCTCTCTCTCTCACAAATGAAAAAAAAGATTAAAAAAAAAAAAAAGCTGAGGCTAAGAGATAATCATTAACACATACATTAATGGTTACCCAAATGTTATCATCAAAAAGAAAAAATAATATTCATGCTTATATAGCTATGACATACTGCTTTGTTTCTGGAAATAATCAAAAGCTAATCATACAAACACAGCCAGATTTAAATCTTACCTAGGCAACAGGTGACCCACATATGTAAAAAACAAAAAAGCAAATAACCACATATTAAAGCAATGAATTGAGAGTGCTTTGCAAGCTGGTGAGTAAAGGGGGCATCAGGCCAGTTGCAAGCATGGACAGGATGGGGTGGGGTGGGGGGCGTTCCTCCAGCCATTGAGTCAGAGGTTTCAAGAAGGAAATGGAACTTCAGGCTGCTAAAATAAAGGAAGGAGATAAGCATCTCCTTTTACTGCTCATTTGTGTAGAACTGGAATGAAGAAAAGAGTAAGTCGAGAACAACCTCCTGAACCATGACCTTCAGTAATGAGCAGACTTCTCTCTGTCACCGAGCCACTTCTCACTCTGCTCCATGGGCCTTACCAAACAATAAAACTGCAAACACGCCGCACGTGAGCCCTGATGGATGACACGAAAGTGAACCCTCAGTGTGTCAAAGAACAAGCACTAGGATGAATCCCTAAACCATTTTAGCCCCCCTTGCAAGGTGCCCCATCTGGTTTTGCCTGGTTTTCCGTTAACACCAATAGTTCCGTACACCCTTTCCCCAAATCCAACCGTGGGTCCTTTGCAAGCTGTCGTGATCTTGTTCATCTCCATATTTTTAGCCCGTAAATTCTCTCCCAGCATCCTGTTACCCTCAAAAGATGTGAAGAGGGGCGCCTGGGTGGCTCAGTGGGTTAAAGCCTCTGCCTTCGGCTCGGGTCACGATCTCAGGGTCCTGGGATCGAGCCCCACATCGGGCTCTCTGCTCAGCGGGGAGCCTGCTTCCTCTTCTCTCTCTGCCTACCTGAGATCTCTATCTGTCAAATAAATAAATAAAATCTTTAAAAAAAAAAAAAGATGTGAAGAGCTTTGAAAAGAGAAGAAAACGCAAGCTGCAGATTCTAAAACCTGCTGGCTGAATAAAACTTTTGACTGACACTGGTTTCAGTTCCCATTTCGGGCTTTCCAAAGGTCACCACTAATAAAGCCCCACATATTACTTGCCTACTCACAAACCACACTGATATCCACATGGGATAATCCCAGTAATCCCCCAAACACCTGAACTGGCTGGAATTGCTCCTTTTCTTCCAAAGAACCACCATGGGGTCCTGGGGCTGCTCCGGCCCCTCCCATGGCTGTGCCCGGGGAACGGGCAGGACAAGCCAGCAGGCTATTTTTTTCAGCAAGAGCCAAGAGTGATTCCAATACCCAGGTGCTTTCTGTTGATGCTTTGGATGATCTGCCTCTAAGCGTCAGGCTTATAAAAACATGGGTCACAAAATTTGTATCAGGAGAACTGATTGCACATTTGAAGAAGGTCAGGAAAAGAACCGCTAGAAATGCCACAATAACCTGAAAAAAAAGTCCTCATTGTATTCACAGAAGGGAGGGCTAGGGAGCCCGGATGAAGTCAGAGTTTTTTCCCTTCCAAGAGCTTTTTGGATCAAAGCCACAGAGAAGAAAGGAACAAGGGGGTGTCCACAGGCAACTGCTGGGGCACGTGTGATAACAGCAGGCCTTCCTGGGTGGGGGGTGTCTCCCTCATCTGTTCACTAGCTTTCTGAGCCCAAGACTTGGAGAGGCTAACACACTGATTTACAGCCTCATTTCTTTCCCCTTCCTTCCGATCCTCCCAGTCTGCGGTCTGTTCAAAGCACACTTGTGGGAGAGAGAAGTCAATGAATCTGCCTAGCTGGGAAGTGGTTTTGAGCAAGCACTGGCACTCTGACACACACCTTGTTTTCAGATGGGGCCCCTGCACTTCAGTGGAGTGGGACTGGTTGTGGCAGAGGTTCACAGGAGCCCCCGTAACACAGAGCCTCTCTTCGCATTGGCAACCCTGATAAGGTTGTCTTTGATGACTGGCGTCAGGTTGGGATCGACAGTGCTGGGTGCCCAGAGGCAGCTCTCCTCTCAGTTCTCCCTTTGAACAGCAGAAAGGGGGCACCTGGGTGGCTCAGTTGGTCGAGTGGCCAATGACTTTGATTTTGGCTCAGGTCATGATCTCTGGGTCCTAGGATCAGGCCCCCAAGTCTGGCTACTACCCGCTCAGGAGGGAGTCTGCTTGAGATCTCTCTCTCTCTCTCCCTCCGACCCTCCCCCTGCTCACTCACTCTCTCTTTCTCTGAAATAAATAAATTAAAAAAAAAATGGCAAGAAGGAAGGACGGGAATAATCTCCTGGACTAGATGCAGAAAGAGAAAAAAAAGAAGTCAGTTTAGATACAAAAGTTGTTATGTGGGAGGCACCTGGGTGGCTCAGTGGGTTAAAGCCTCTGCCTTTGGCTCAGGTCATGATCCCAGGGTCCTGGGATCGAGCCCCACATCAGGCTCTCTGCTAGGTGGAGAGCCTGTTTCCTCCTCTCTCTCTCTGTCTGCCTCTCTGCCTACTTGTGATCTCTGTCTGTCAAATAAATAAATAAAATCTTTTTTTATAAAAAGGTGTTACGTGTGTGTTCTTAATTCTATTTCTCAATTGTGGATTTGAGATTAGAGGAAAAAATTCTTTACATGATCAGCGCAACCCTCCTCTCTAAGGACCAGAGTTTTGCTCCTATAACACAATTTCTATGGAATCTCCTTCCCTAATGGAACATCATGTAATTCTTTCACATCTCTATTTCAGATATGTATTTTTTAAAACAAGAAAAAATATGTTAACTTTCTATAGTTAAGTCACAAAATGAATAGGTCTGTTCAATGTTCTGTTGTCTTTGCTTTCCCTTTGCAAAGGTGTTTTGGGGAACACTCATACCTTTAGATTGTTTCCGCCACGGAAAAAAGGTTAGGCTAGCTTGATCAAATCCATAAGGGAATGAAATAAAAATTCAGGTGTCCCACTACTTTTAAAATAGTATAAATCCATTCCTGGTGGGACAGGGAATAGGAGGGTGGATGATGAGACCCAAGAAAGGCAGGCCAGAGACAGCCTCCCTTCCAGTCCCTGAGCCCTTGCTTCTGTCTTTGCACCTGCTGGAGGGGCCAATCCAGGAAGCTGGGCAAGCATGGCTTTGCTGAGCCTGGCATAGTCGGGACCGGAGAAGCCTTCCCCCTGCTGGGACAGGTACCTGCCACCTCTTTCTTGGCCCCTCCACAGGTATTTTTGAGTACAAAGAACTAAAACCCAAAGTCACTGGTTTGGAGAGAACTTACCCCAGCAGGGTTAATCAGAGAACTCCTGCAGAGCCTGGAGGGCCTGCTAAGCTCTGCCTGGGGGCAAGCACATCTCCAGCACTTGAACTGCAAACTCACCACCCTTCCTTAAAAGACGGCTGTGAGAGTCACTTCTGCAGGTCACGTATAGCCCTGAGTGATGGCAGGAAGTTCGAATCCCTGAGCCAAGACTGCTTTCCATGGCAGCGCTAGCTGTCTCCCAGTCTCCTTCCTGTCCTACTTTCCATCTCTCTTTTTCATCCAGGTGTCTGTTGCTGTCCTTGAACACTATACAGCGATGCCTGAGTTTTTCAGGTTTTCTGGACACTGGTGTCTCTAAAAGCCTCCTATTCCCTGGTCATGTTTCCACCTAAGTGCCATCCACGGACTTGCTAGGCTCCTCTGTGTACCCACGACCTCTTCCTCCTCCACCTGGCCTGGACTCTGCACTACTCTCTCTTCAGCTGCTTCCTCTTTCCGTTCGCTGGCTCCTCCTCCTCCCTGACACCCTTCTCTCTGTTCCACAACCTTTCCCCTACTCTTGCCCTCCTCTGCTGCCAGCCATCATCCCTGGCCATTGCTGGCCTCCAGGGTCCAGGGCTGGTGTTACAGCGAGATAAGGAGCTGCCCCCACTGAGGATGGTCTCCAAAGGGGTTTTCCTATACTGATAGTTTCAGTTCATGATGAAGGCCACAGCAGGACAATATTCCTTAGGACTGGGTTGTTACCTTCTTCTTTCCACTAATCTAAGAACCTGGGCTTTTTTGGAGTCCCCAGAGCCGGTCCCCTAATTATCTGACTTCTTAGTAAGACCCACAAGGCCACGCTTGCTCTCTGAATCCTTGCCACACAGGTCTTTCTTCAGTTTCTCAGATGTGGTGTAGTCCCTACTACCGCAGGACCTTCAGTCACGCTAGTTCCTCTATCTGGAACATTCCACCCCTTCCCCTCCTTTATCTATTAACTCCTTTAGTCACTTATTTGTTGCTATGTAATAAATTAGCCCCAAACCTGCTAGCTTACAATAACACAAATTTGCTATCTCACAGTTTCTCTGGGTCATGAATCTGGGAGCAGCTTAGCTGGATGGTTCCAGCTCAGGGTCTCTCAAGAGGTTACATTCAAGCTGTTAGCCTGGGTTTCTGTCCTCAGGAGCCAGGGAATCCTCTTCCCAGCTCTCTTACTTGGGGGTTGGTAGACCTCAGTGTCTCGGGGACTGTTGGTGGAGACCTGAGTTCCTTGTCACATGACCATCACATGGGCTGGCTCAGTGTCCTGAAGATGTGTAAGCTGGCTTCTCCCTGAATTAATGATCAGAAAGAGAGGAAAGGAGCCCCAAACGGAAGCTGCAGTCTTTTGTAACCTAATCTCAGAAAAGACATATCATCCCTTCTGCCGTATGTTATTGGTCAAACAGATGAACCTGGCACAGTGTGAGAAAAGAACACACATGGAGTGGGTACCAGGCTGTGAGGGTCCTGGGGGACCATCACAGGAGGCTGACTTCACTATCACTTCCTTTCCCTTCGTGTATATTGGTAGGATTTTGTAATTAAATTTTGTCTCTTCCATTTGACCATGAGCTTCTTGAGAACTGGTATCTGTTTTGCTCATGCATCAGTCAGCTTTTGCCATGAAACAAAATGACCCAGCACTTGGTGGCTTAAAAAAAAAAAGAGCATCCATGTGTTAGTTCTCAGGGGTCTGGCATCAGCTATTGGGTGAGCTGCGGGCTGATGGGCTTAAGATGGCCTCATTCACCTGCCTGGCAGGTCACCGGCCACTGGCTGGAACAATGACCATGAATGGTCCACGTGTCTCTCATTACTGAGCAGGCTAAGCAGGGTAGGTGTAGGGATTCAAGAGCAAAATGGAAAGGTGCAAGTCCTCCTGAGGGATTTGGTAAAGCTCCAACAGCACTTCCACCGCTTTCTATTGGCCAAGACAGATCACAAGGCCAGCCCACATTCAAAATGGGGAGAAAGGGACACAACCTCTTAATGGGAGGAACTGCAAAAAGTCACACTACAAAGGGCCATAGATAACGGGAAGGGGAAAACACAGCCATTTTTGTAAATAATTTACCACAGTGCCGCCTAATATGCCCAGAGCCTAGCACAGTGCCTGGAAGGGATTCAATAAAAAGAGTATTTCCTAAATGAGTGAGTTTGAACATTTTATCTTTAGTCATCTTTATTTTGCTTTTGGTTTATCTCCCTCACTGTTGGGTAAGTATCTTGAAGACAGGGAGCCCATCTTATTCGTGTTTGTGATCCCAGGACATTGACATGGCATTGGGCTTCAGCAGTGATGAATAAATGGAATGCCTACTCTTCTCAAACTCTCTGCACATCACGATCATTTGGCCTTCCTCAGAGCTTAAAGCCTTCCACGGCAGATTTGTGAGGGCTTGGCAATGCAACAGACCAGGGCTTGCATCCAGAACCTGTCATCTACCAGCTGTGTGACCATGGCAAGTCCCTCACCCAGCTGAGCCCCCGTTTCTGCTTCCACAAAATGGGGGGGCCTTCCTCAGAACTGCTGCACGGTTTCAGTGCAATTGGATGTATGAGTGCTAAACGCAGTGGCGGACACTGCATAAATTTATTTATGCATAAATTACCCTGGTGCCCTGCCCACCCTTGACATTGTGCCCCTCCTGCTCTGGCCCTGGTTCTCCTAGCCATGCCTGTTGCACACTCCCCACGTCCCTTGAGCACAATCCCTGGCATAAACAGAATGGCTAAGCCCCCATCAGCAGTGCAATGGGGGCTGCTGCCACAAATGGGTGGGAAAACTGTTCATAACAGGTGATTTTTGCCACCACCTAGCCGAGCTTCTCTCATCCTGAAGCCAGAGGAGCCCCATCTTGTGCCCCCAGGTGTCTGGAGGTCCAGCTGCCTTCTGTTGATCTGTCCTAATGACTATTTGCCCTCTACTCGCCATAAAAGTGCTCACCGCTTGGGCCCATTTAAAAATCCTCTGCATATTTCTTCTTCCCGGGTTGGCTGTCTTGGCTCATGCTCCCTTTCTCTTTTTGTACCTTCTTCTCCCCTCTTACCCCAACCCTTTAGCATTTTTTTTACCTTTTTTCCATATGTCAGGTAGCACAGTAAGCACTTAACACTAATTGTCAGCGTTGATTCTTACATCAGACCTAATGGCATAAGAACTATTATTACACCACCGTTTCCCTAATGAGGAGACCGAGGCTCAGGGAGTTCACCTAACTTGCTCACAGCCACGAACTTGGGAGGTGGTAGGACCAGGTTTGAACCTGGGTTCTTGCCCCAAAGCTTATACCCAATCCCTCACTTTATACCCCCTACCCTCTTGTTGCCCAGTTTTGCATCCTAAGGCAATTTCCTGCTAGAACGTTCCCTCTCCCCTCTGTATGGCTGGTCTAGAAGTTCTTCAAAATGACCTCCTTCCTCTTCAGCTCCTCACTTGCCTTTTTCCCTAGAGCAGTGTAGCTCAACAGAAATTTCTGTAATGATGGAAATGTTCTCGGCACTGTCCATCATGGTAGGCACTAGACACATGCGGTTTTTTGAGTACTTTTGATATGTGGTCAGTTTGAGAAACTGCAGTTTAAATTATATCTCATTTTAATTAAATTAAATTTAAATAGCAACATGCAGCTACTGGACAACACAACATTCTAGACTCATCTTTGTGCAGTTTCTACTGGAGGGAGGATGGGAATGGAGGTGGGGAAAGGTACATGGGGGAGAAAAGCAACTTGAGGAAGCGACAGACTATATTCTCGTGAATGCTGACCTAAGACTAAGTTTCTCATAAGGAAAAATCATTTCATAATGCCCAGATTCCTGGTCCAAGATTCTTTCCTGGACCTCTGCCTCCCAATCATCAAATTCCTGGTGAGGTCATCAACTCCTGCCAGGCTTTGGAGTTATGCTGAGGCTTTCCAGAGGGACAGCCTTCCCAAGCAACATGCAGATTGAAATGTACTCATTTCAGTGAGAAATCACGAAAGTAAGATTTCCTTCATCAGTGTATTGCTGCTGAAATCAATGTGCTATCAATATGACCGTTAGCTTGCAACTTACAAGTCTATAGAGCTTTCCACTCTATACAATTTCTGGGAATGCAGATTTAAAAACTCAACAAGTAATGGTTTCAGAAACCCCAAATGCCATTTTTTGTATTGAATCAAAACAGCTTCTAGAACTTGTACACAAAGAGACCTCAGAAATGGTTACTTGAGGGGCGCCTGGGTGGCTCAGTGGGTTAAAGCCTCTGCCTTTGGCTCAGGTTATGATCCCAGGGTCCTGGGATTGAGCCCTGCATTGGGCTCTCTGCTCGGCAGAGAGCCTGCCTACCCCTCTCTCTCTGCCTGCCTCTCTGCTACTTGTGATCTCTGTCAAATAAATAAATAAAATCTTTAAAAAAAAAAAAAAAGAAATGGTTACTTGATGAACTTGATAATCATGAGCCTTGGAGTTCCTGGGTGGCCCCGTCGTTTAAGCCTCTGCCTTTGGCTCAGGTCACAATCCCAGGATGCTGGGCTCGAGCCCTGTGTCATTGGGCTCCTTGCTAAGCAGGGAGCCTGCTTCTCCCTCTGCCTGCGGCTCTCTCTTGTGCTCTCTCTCCCTGTCAAATAGATAAAATCTTTAAAAAAATTTTTCTTCTAAAGTTAATCATGAGCCTTCAAAGATGAACAAATTTCTATTGGAAAAATCTGCCCAGCTTTTACAAGCAAAAAAATCATTCTTTCACTCACTTATTCATCGAACTATCCATGTATCCACTCACAAACATTTTCTGATTTTACAAGAAGTTCTAAAATGCAGGTTTGGGGGTGGTGCACTGTGAGGCTCAGATGGTTGGACACCTGGATGTCTGACTGTTGGTTCTGGCTTGAGTGGTGGTCTCCAGGTCTTGGATTGAACCCCAGGTCAGGCTCTGTCCTCAAGATGGAGTCTGCTTGGGATTCTCCCTCTCCTCTCCTTCTACCTACCCCCCAACACCGCTCAAGTGTGTGCACATGTGTACGCGTGTGCACGCTCTCTCCCTCTCTCTCTCTCTCTCCCTCTCTCACAAATAAATAAATAAATAAAAACAAAAATAAAATAAAATGCAGGTGAAGAAGGGGGATGAAAGAAAAGAAAGACAAAAAACTTATAGAGTCAAATTCTTTTTAATTTCAAAAGTAAATAAGTAGGTTTTATGCTAGTAACCCATAGGACATACGGCACTGAGTCCCTGCCCTTAGTAATTTCTACCAGGTGTCTTTAATCTATCTACCTATCTATCTATTATCTATTATTTATCTACCTATTTTTCAAATACCGTCAAGTCCCTTTAATGCACGGATTGCCTGTTACCACAGAATTTTGAGGTTATAAAGCATTTTAATTATATTTTTATTATAAAACTTACCTCAATAAACTGCAATTTATCTTGTCATACACCAGCTTCTCCCTCTAGAGTGGAGGCCCTCGAGGGCTAGGACATCATGTTGACTGCACTGTCATCACTCCCTAGAGCACTGCCTGGCATATACTGGGTGCTATTATATGTTCTCTGAAGGGACGTAAAACCACAGAAGTGTGCTACTCGGATAGATCCATGATCCCCCCAACCAGCAATGTGTCTCCAACATGGAAGTCAAAATCCCAAAGGAATTGGAAGCAACTGGTGCTGAGGTCAGCGTCCCATGAATTCATTGACTCCCTTCCTACCTGATTATATGTTCAGTTTCTAGTGTCTTAAGAGAAGAAATTCTCTAAATGTACTAATCACAAATAGGACCTCGTTTCTTTTCCCTTTTCTTTCTTTTTGTGCATGCATCCTAATACTTCATCAAGTTCAAAAGTTGTTCTCTGTCTACTTCTAACAACACAACATTTGGTGAGGGTTTCAAGATTATAATAGTCTGTCTTATCCATGACTTTCACAGTTTTATGAACTTTTTTTTTTTAAGATTTTAAAATTGGGTTATCTGGGTGGCTCGGTTGGTTAAGTGTCTGCCTTAGGCTCAGGTCGTTATCCCAGGGTCCTGGGATTGGGCCTAGCATCAGGCTCCCTCCTTTTTTTTTTTTTTTTTTAAGATTTCATTTATTTATTTGAGAGACAGTGAGAGAGATCGCAGAGGGAGAGGCAAAGGGAGAAGCAGACTCCCTAATGAGCACAGAGACCCACCATGGGGCTAGATCCAAGGACCCTGAGATCATGATCCAAACCGAAGGCAAACACTTAATCGACTGAGCCACCCAGGCGCCCCCCTCCCCCTTTTTTAAGGACTCTGAGATTGTGACCTTAGCTGAAGCCAGACAATTAACCAACTGAGCCACTACCCAGGCGCCCCTCACAATTTTGTGAACTTCTGTCACATCCAGTTTTGACTTGTGCCTTTACAGACCAGAATGTGTTCTCAAAAAAAGCCTTTTTTTTTGGATATGAAAGCCATCCATTCTGCCTCTATATATTCTATTCTGGGTGTCTTTTATAAGGTCCAGTGACAAAATCTGTATAGACTATTCATTTTTTTTTATGATTTTATTTACTTGAGAGAGAGAAAGCAAGCTAGAAAAAGAGCACGAGCAGTGTGGAGGGGTAGAAGGAGAGAGAGAATCAGACTCCCCCTGAGAAGGGAGCCCAGTGCGGGACTCCAGTCCAGACCCTGGCATCGTGACCTGAGCCCAAGGCAGACAATTAACCAACTGAGCACCCAGGCACCTCTATTCTTCTATTTATTTATTTGACCACTCATTCAACAAATATTTATTGTATGCCTACTATGTACCAACCCCTGCAATTCTGTATTGGGTTAAGACTGAATAAAACTACAAACCAGAAATTCCTTCTTGTTCTTCCCTTCCTGATGTTCTCTCCTCTTCAACTTCTAGAGCAAACATTGTGTTTGGTGTTATGGGCTGAACTGTGTTTCCCCCAAATTCAGATATTGAAGTCCTAACCCTCAGTACCTGAGAATGGGACTATATTTGGAGATAAGGCCTTTAAAGATGTAATTAAGGTAAAATGAAGTCAAATGGATGGGCCTTCACCTAGTATGACCCATATCCTTATAAGTGGGAAAGATCAAGATATAGACACAGGGGGAAGACCGAGTGAAGACACAGGGAGAAGACAGCCATGTACAAACCCAGGAGAGAGCCCTCAGAGGGAACCAACACTGCCGATGCCTTGACCTTAGATTTCCAGTCTCCAGAACTGTAAGAAAAACTAATTTCTGTTGTTCAAGCCACCCAGTCTGAGGTACGTTGTCATGGCTGCCCTCGCTGACTAATGCTTTTGTCAATTCATCACCCCTGTGTGTATCTCCTTTTACTTCTTTTCCTTCATATTCTTTTCCTTTCTCTTCTTTGTTTTCTTTTGTTGATCTCTGAAAGAGAGTTTCTTTATCTTTTTCACATGTGTGTCTTCTTTCTTTGGCTAGGTTGTAAGCTCCTCAGAGGAAAAGCAAAGGAAACAAGACACTATCTTTGGGATATTCACCTACCCCAGTGCCACAGGCAGGGCCATTTTAAAGGTGAAGAAATGGAGGCTCAGGAGAGAAGCCAAGCTGCCCAAGATCTCCCCCGTTGCCCAAGGGGTGAGGAATGCTGGGTTCTCCATACACCAGCTTTGGTTTCAAATCCATCAGCCCTGACGCCTCACCAGTCCTCCCTGAACACCTGAGCTGGTGGCTCACTATTATCTAAATACCTCAGAGATGACCCGCAGCAGACCCTCAAAAACTACTTATGGACTTCATTGATTTAAATAAATGCAGATGGTTTGGCTGAACCAGGGCAATTAACCTGAACATACTTCTCTCATATTGTGGACAGATGGAAGCTCTTTGGGAGAATTAAAGACCTGGGGTGTCAGGAATCACTATCTCTTCCTCTCCCCGGCTAATAGATAAGAGTGCAGGCTTGGCCTTGACAGTGCACTTTTAAAATTTCTGTCAGAACAAGCTGCAAACATTAACGCACTTGGTAGCGTTCAGTCAGCTGACAATTACTTGTGGTGAGGAAACAAAAATGGCACCCGACAAGGATGCCGATGTCTGCCAACACTTCCTGGTCTCCTTTGGACCGAGAATGTCAGCATCTTCTACAGCAGGGGGACAACTGCTTCACCTCGAGCAGAGGACTGCAGGCAGGGAAGATGTTGGAAGAGCCCAGGAAGGGCTGCAGGAAGGGGGAAGAGCCAAGAGCAGCCTCCAGGAGGCCCACTCTACCATGGCTTAAAACACTCTGGAAACAATGGATAGTTAATTGCTCCTTTGGTAGTGAAAATGGCTATAAAAATAGATCTGACCTTTGTGTTTTTCTAATTTTGCACCATGTGTATATACTACCTATTGAAAAGTAAATGAAAAAAAAAAAAAGTTTTTTTAAAGATCTGCTGTCTTACACCCAGAGCTTGAAACAGTGTAGAACTGATTTAAGGGCGTTGGTCTGGGGGTGGGCGTGGTCTGTGAAACGGTATTTGTTCCTACTCAGCTGCTCACTTGGTTTCTAAAACACATACTCCTCCTGCTTAAAACCCTCAGAAGATCCATCACACCCAGAATAAGTTCAAACTCCTTAGCTTGGCCCAGTGAGACCGAGAGAGACCTAACTCCCGCCTCCCTGTCTTAGTGAAGGATTCCCCAGACGAAGACCCTTCTGCAAGAGTGTGGGTGAAGTAAAGATGTGGGATCACTTGCTGAAGGGCAGAGCTCCCCAGAGCACGCGAAGGCAGTGGGGGCAGGACAGACAAGGAAGGAAGGGCTGCCAGTGAGGGGTGCATTATGAGCCATTGATTGCTCTGGGAAACTTCAGGTTCAATCCTTCAGGGTCTGTGCAGACACACCTTAGAATTACCGGCTCAGGGCACGGAAGCTGGGGGATTCGTTCACCAGCTCCCTTCTCCTCAATGGTTGCAGGTTGACCTGAGGACATTGACTCCTTAGCCCTTCTCTTCTGCCTGTTGGGAGGGCCAAATACGTTCTCAGGACCAAAGAACCCTCTCAGGCAGGGAGGTGTGGATGCTTGAAGCAGAAACTACAAATGGGCCGGACAGATCTTAAAAACATCCGCAGTACCTTGCAGCTCTTTCCATCAAGAGGCAGAATCTACTTTTCTACCACTTGAATCTGGACTTGCCTTCCAGCAACTAGCATGCAGATCCTGCAAAGCTACAGGGACTCTTAGGGCCCTAAGGACCTTACAACGTCTGTGCTTACACTCTTAGAACTATGCTGCCACTGTGCGAATAAGGCCACGGTAGGTTGCTAAAGGGTGAGAGACCAGATGGGGCGAGGATGTCACCTAGCTCAGCACCTTTGGGGCAAGGAGCCCCAGTCATCTTGCCAGCTGACTAGGAACACGCACCCCAGTGAGCGTGGCCCAGCCCAACAGGACCACTCAGCCTAAATGGCTGAGCTCACAATCATAAACGAAGTAAAATGGCTGTTGCTTTAAACTGCTAAATTGGGGGGAGGGTGGTTTATTACGCAGCAGAAGCTGACTGATAGAGCATTTAAGGTTGCTGACCAAAGCTGCAGACCAAAGCTATATGCTCTAGAGCAGGCCTAGGGCCCCCAGTAGGATCTGGCACTCTGCGGTTTTAGTTCTCTCTTAATGGGCAACGAGTCATCCTAAAACATAGCAACTTAAAACAAACTCTTATGATAGATTGTTTCTGAAGGTCACACTGGGGAGGGACTGAGCTGGGTGGTTCTTGCTCAGGGCCTCCCATAAGGTTATAGTCAAAATGTTGGCCAGGGCTGCAGACGTGGGAAGGTTTGACTGGGGCTGGACGGTCTGCTTCCAAGCTCATGCACGTGGCTGCTCACAAGTCTTTGGTTCCTTACTGGCTTTTGGCTGGAGGCCTTGCTCTTCACCCCATGGGTCACCTTAGGACTGCTTGTTGCAAGGCCGTATTCTCCCGGTCCACACAGACCAGCTGTGGAACAACATAGGAGAGGGCTACCCAAGGGTGGGAACACCAGGGGTGGGATCACCGGAGGCTTCCTACTGCACTATCTTTTCTCCCTCATCCACCCAAGCCCTCTGCCATTCACTCCACCCTTCAAATGACTCATTCATTCCCTGAATGCTTAATAATGATAACAGCTATGATTGTTTTTGTAAGCCCACTAAGTGCCAGGCACTGTGATCGTCTGCTCATATATGAAAGCCACATCTTTTTTCATCTGTGAGCCCTTGTTCTCCTGGGAAGGATCTCCTGTGATACAGTGTTATAATAAGAAATGTGTATTTGGTCTTCGTCCTTCATCCTGGCCCAGGCCTCTCAGAACCTTTGGAATTTCTGAGTGGTAGGGTCAAAGGAGTGTTTTCTGTTATTCATAATGAGCCCCCTTCAACCACACCTGCCTTCCCTGGAGGGCACTGCCTTCACACTTCCAGTCCCATCCCTCAGCCACAGTGTGCCTGATAGAGAACCCAAGTCACTATAGGAGTCTCTCTGGCCACTCACAGGCAAAGATCATAAAACTTCCATCTGCCTTTGGTTGTTCTGGCTTTTGTTTCCCAACGAAAAGTATTCAGAATCACTTTTCTTAAGAGAAATGAACAGTGACAAGAAAAGGTAGAAAGAAAGAACATTCTGAGGAGCAAAAAACCACACCCCTACCCAATGTCACATACACTGGTTCTGGGAGCCATTCTTTGCTTAGGAGAAGAAAACAAATGAAGAAACACACTGGAACCCAGTCTCTGTTCCTGTCCCTTCCTTTCCAGGTTCCCACCTGCCCTGCCACAGGCCTGCGTCAGGGTGTCAAGCAGCTGCAATGAGCCCGAGCCAGCTCCACGGGCACCGCTGGCTGAGGCCATGCTCAGCCTGGTAGAGCTCGTAGATAGCAGCCACTGGCACTAGCTGCACTGGCAGCTCTGGAAGCCTCAGAAGTTCAAGGATGCCTCAGGCTGGAAAAATTTCATAGGCATTTAGGCGAGGCAGGAAGGAAGGGTAGAGGAGGCTCCTGTGAAGTCAGCACAGTGGGGGCCAGCGGTGAGGGGAAGAGGGATGGTTGCTCAGTTCCTGCCGTGTCCTTCAGACTGGAGCCCAGGGCCAACAGCTCAGAATCATGAATGTCCCCTCCCCCTGGGAGCGCTCCTTGATTGCATATGGGAAGCATTTTTATACAAGAACGCATGTGACTTCGCATTGTGATTCTCCCTTTCACAGTGTTAAAATTTTGGTAGAAGTTTGCAGCCCAGTGGACTAGAGACCTTAGGAACAGAGTGGGACCCTCAGTAAGTGTTTGTTGACAAGGGGACGATGGAGAATATCTAAGGAAAGGCTTTTATACAGGCTCCAAGAAGGAGAGACACCACTCACCAGGCCCATTCTGGTGGTCTACACTTAGGACTTGAATACAGCTCTCCCACAGATGGCAGCTGGGCTTTCTGAGTGCTGGAGTATGGTGATGGCTCAGCTCCTGGGAATGCAGTGTGGCAAAGCAGGGAGGGGGCCAAGGATTCCTTGGGTTCACATTCTGTCTCCACCACCTACCAGCCGTGTGGCTCCGAGCACACGGCTTGAGAAGATAGAAGTGCCCACCACGAGGACTTGTGAGGGCGGAAAGTGTCACTATATACGTGAGCACAGACCTGTGTGTGCCGTGTACCAAGCACTCCGTACCGTCAGCTCTTAGGATTTGCCCTGTCTTCCCCAGATCACAGAAGCAGAACTCCAAACTCTTTCAGGAACTGCCCCAAATGTGTGTGGGGACAGGGAGTGTGCTGGGGAATAGCTGTTACTGATGTTCCCACAAGCTCAGACGGGGTCCCGGGAGGGAGAGGGCAGCCCTAGGCCAGGGTTGAAGGAAAGACCTCCAGAAGGGCAGCAGTGAGGAGTGACCTTGGCTCTGAAAGCCTGATCCCATGTAACCATGAGCCTCCCCAAACCTCTGCACCCGGGCTGGGGACTCCAAATGAGGGCCTGCTTGGAACTCGGGCCTGCCTTTCTGTTTCTGGCCTCCTGGCCTTTGCTGCTGTCCTCGGGGACAAGCTATTTTAGGTAGCAGTCAAAATAAAACTGAGATTAACCCAGGATTCTTGGCAGCCAAACAATACCATAATTATGTGCTTTTTAACTTCAGAAATCAGGCAGCTGAAGCTGACTTGCTGGGGTGTGTGGGGTGCTTTGAGGATAAGAAACCTCCATCCTTTGCTGAGTTACCTTCACACACCGTCTGCCACGGGTAGCCACCAGAGAGCCATCAGGCTCTGAGGGGGACACTTTTTCTTTTCCCGGGAGTCATATTGTTTGAACAACAATACAACTTGCTTTCACACTAGACGCTGGAGGTTGGAAGGGTGACTTATTACTTTCTATATCATAAATCCTTCTCCCAGCAGTCCCGATCCCAGTGCCTGGTGGCCATGAGGGAACAGAGGAGGCTTGTGTTCATGGGCTGGATTTTCAGGGCAGGAAATCACCCAGAGGAATGTGTTTGTGCTTTGATTGCCGACAAGGGGCGCAGACCCCCTCGTAGGGCAAATAGGCCCCGTCGTCGTCTTTGCCAGGAGCTGAGGGGGAGGGGAGGGAATTAGTCACACACAGGAGCGACAGGATTAGGCCCCTGAGAGTAAAATCCTTCACTCCAACCAGAAAGGGGAAAAAGAATGGGAGATTCAAGTAGATGGGGGGAGGGGTTTGAGATTATGTCAATAAAGGTCACTGCCTGAAGAACAAAGAGGCAGGCCTGACTGAAGGCTTCGGGCACATCTTTAAGCTCCCAGACAAGCCTTCAGAACGCAGGGGAAGAGAGAAAGAAACCAACATACCCCAGGTCCCCGGGGCAGCCCCAGAAGTGTAACTGAAAAAACACAGTTTCCCACCAAACACTCACTTGGCCCTGGGAACAAGGGGCTTCTGGAAACACGATGCTCTTAGCAGAGTGCTAGATATTTGCCAGGAAAGTTGACCTTGCAGGGAGAATGGAAATAGAAAAACATACCCCAGTGCTCTCTGGCTGGCCTGCCCTATTGATATAGAGGCAGACATCTTGGTGGTGACAAACCTCCATTCCCTTCAGGGGAAGGCCATCTGGTCTCAGGCACTCTGCAGGGCAAGGAAGTGACGTGTGGGATGGTTCCTTGGCCCCAGCCCTCCCTACCAGAAATGCATATGGTTCCACTGTTGAGAGGTTTCATGCCTTCATGGGCCCTTCATTTACCCCCTACACAGGGTCCTGAGACCCAGTTCTCCCGACAGCTCTCCTGGGAGGAGTGCTTATCTTTATGCCCCTGCTGGAGTGCAGATCTTTAACGAAGTATGTGGACTTCCTGCTTGGTTTTAGTTTGTTTGATTTTTATTTTTGTCTCAAAAGCCTGAAACATCTTTCCCCACCAGACAAGCCAAAAGAAAATAAGCCCTGGGAGGTTGACCACGGGGGACTGGACATGCCCGGAGAAACAAACCTGTCCCGGAGACAAAACCTTGATTTTGGATTGGGGGCAGGCAAAGGCAAATGAGACTAAATGACAGCCAGTGAAGGAGGCCAGGGGTTCTAAACAGGTGGGACTGGAATGCAGGTCCCCACACAGTTCTTCGGGGTAAAGGGCGGCGGGTTTTTACGCTAAAAAGGCTGCCTTGCTCATATTTTTCATTCTGTGTGGTCTCTAATTAGAAAGGGAAGTCACATTCCAGTGTGAGAAAGAAGCCACTTGGCCCCCTCCCTCTGGGGACTTCATGGCAGGGCCTTTGTCCCTGCAGACCTGGAAGAAAGGGCTGGCCTTCTGTCTAGGGCAAAAGGGGTTTTGGACCAACAAGTTGGGTGGCAATAAAATAAATAACAAGGGCCAGAAATTGATCCCACTGGGCCTTGGCCAGTGCTTGGGGAGATAAGGCTGAGTGAAAAATAAGGACAGTCTTAGAAAGGGGGGTAGAGGCCCCTTGAGTTCAGGTGTCAGCTGCTGACAGCTGGGGCTCCAATGGCAGAAAGGGCTGCCATCCCACCAGGCTCATCGTAAGTGGTCTTCTGAGGTCTGTGTCCGTCACAGGAGTAGTGCCTTCCAGGCCACTCCCACTTGGCCAAGACTAACCTCAGGCCAATGTACACATGGGAGCCCTTGTTTGTTGGACTGTTTAGAAACCCCCGAGAGATAGACCCAACCCAACTTACACATGTAAGCAGAGCCTGCAGAATTCAGAAAGCTGCCTTAAATCCTTCTTTTTGTCCACGGGGGTGTATCAAGCTATCACGTTTCAGAAAATGCTTGCTTCCGGCCAGCATGGTGAGGCAGCGTCTACAAGGGCAACTGGTTATCCACAGGAGCAACCCTGGGGCCCCTCCTGCAACCAACCCTTGGTGGCAGAGGACCCTCTCCTCTGAAGTTTTTTTTTAGTGGGTTTTTTGAGAGGGGGCCCTTCCTGTGGGATGAGCTCTAGAAGAGGACAGCAGAAAGTGATGGAATGTCCCTTCTGCCTCACGTGTCCCACCACGGTGCCTCTCCTACCCCTGACCTGCCATCCATACCCGAGTATGCTGGGTCTGGGGGTGGAGTTCTCAGGAATTTCTCCCCACATCCACCCATCTGCAAATATCTCTGAGAGGAACAAGCCCTCCAAGCTGTTATTAGCTGATTCTCCAGGCAGCGACGTACTGAAGGGCTCAAGGGAACCAATAAGCAAGGGACACCCTATGAGGCCTACTTCTTTTAAATACCACCCCTCAGAGTTTTCTGTCCTACAATCCATTTCTTCCTCCCACACTACTCTTCCTCTCCATCCCATGACATTCATTACCTTCTAGCACACTATGACATGCTCGCTGTCTATATCCCACCCAACATAAGCATCCCGAGCACCAGACTTTTGCTACTTTTGTTCACCAATATGTCCCAAGTGCGCGGAACATTTCCTGGTACCTCACAGGCACTCAAAAATACCCATGGAGTAAATGAGTCTAATATAGGATATGCTGCCCCTCCCCCCACTCACATGCTCTCACATGTGTGCGCGCTCTCTCTCTCAAATAGATAAATCTTTTAAAATTCAGGATCTAACAGTTTTATAATGGGAGAGTCCTTCAGCGAATCTATGGTCGCCATTCAGAGAGTTGTATCTTGCCCCCCATTCAGAGAGAAGGTACATTTTAATCCAGACTATACAGTCTAGGTCCAACTACCAACTTTAAAAAAAAAAAAAAAAAAAAGACTCTTACGAAAGTAACACACATTGCACAAAATTTGAAATAAGCAAAAAAGTACAAAGAGGAAAATTTAAATAATCTATAGACACACTCCCATCCCAGGGGATAACATTTTTAATATTTAAGTGTGTGTAGTAGTTTGAGTGTGGTCCCCCAAAAAAGGCCCACCCAGAAATTTTAGGTATTATTATTATTTGGAAAAAGGGTCTTTGTAGATGTAATTAAGTTATGGATCTCAAGAGGAGATCATCCTGGGCTAGTGTGGGCAGTAAAAGCAACTGCAAGTACTTGGAAGAGGAGAGAAGAGCAACATAGTCATGGGCAGAAAGGCAAGTGAAGACTGACGCAGAGACTGGAGTTAGAGAGCCCCCAGAAGCTGAAACAGGCAGGAAAAGATTCATCTGGGAGCCTTTGTAGGGAATGTGGCCCTGCTGATGCCTAGGTTGTGACCTTCTGGTCTCTGGAACTGAGAGAGGATAAATTTCTATTGTTTTAAGCTGCTCGATTTATGGTAATTTATCACAGTAGCCCTAGGAAACCAATACAGTGTAGAGCTACTATAGGTCAGGTTCCCCCCAAAATCAGATGTGAAAACAGAAATTTGCATATGGGCAGTTTATTGGAGAGTGCCCTCAGAAATGACTCCTGCAAGGCTGTGAGAGAGGTGGGGTTGGGCAGGGGGAGAGATGAACTGGGATGTGCTTGTCCCAGAGGCCTCAGCCTTCTCTGTGAGCCATGAAGCTGGCATGCCCGGCCTTCCAGAGTCGTCTCCAACAGAGGCCAGGGAGCCAGACCTCGGCACCGGCATCAACCAGTCATGGATGTGGGCAGCCCCATGGGAGTCAGCTCTCTTCAGAGGAGAGCAATGTCTGGGGAGTGGCTACCACTCCTAGAATGTGGGGAAATGAAAGCCTTGCTCCTAAAATGGGGAAATGCTCTGAAATAGCTTTCTAGTCTAATACACATTTTCAGTTTCAGCATTTAATTTCTGAAACTCTTGAACTTTAGTTTCTACCTAAATTTAGCAGAATATTAGAGCTATAAACTTATTAGTAAAATATCACTGAGCTGTATGTGTTCAAGTCTACAGAACAAGCTCATTTTAAGGAACTAGAACTCATCCACATGACTCAATTATCATGTGATTTTTCCAGGAAACAAAGTTTTCTTTCTATATATACCTCTCAGTTCCAGACATCCTGGTCTTCTTTCAGTTCTTCCAGATGTCTCTCTTGACACGAGTTTGTTTCTGACATGCATACTGTTCTCTCTGCCTGGTGAGCTTTTCTCCCCCTTAACCCCCAGCATCCCCACCTCCCATCCACGTGGCTCCCTCCCTCTCATCCCCCTCACATCTCAACTGAAACACATCCTCACAGAGTGGCCTTCACTGATGCCCTCTAAATGAACTCCCCCGAGAACACCTCAAACTTTCCTTCTTATTCCTCATCACACTTGTGATTGCTGCTGCATCAGTTCCTGGCACTGGCAGACAGTGGGAGTGCAAAAATATTGTTGAATCCTATGTGATCGTCCTCTGCAATGGCTGGGGTCTAGATTCAGCCTCCTTTCCTGCAACAGGCCTTCAGCCCCCAGCAGGGCACCACGGATTTGGGGACACTTGCTAAAATGTGGTCTGTGGTACCAGCCCTGCAAAGTCCATGCATCAGGAACCACTGGCCTTCTAGTAAGTGCTGGAGGATATTTCTGGCTTGCTTTAAAAAAATCTCTGGGATCTCTCCTACAGAAGACTCCAGATAATAGATGTGATCCTCTCTCCTCCAGAAGATGGAGCTCAGCTTTTTCCTCCCCGTCCCCCGAGTGTGGACTTGCTTTCCAGGAGAGCAGTCTGCCAAGAGGGGACAGGAATGGGACAGTTCACATCAGCGAGAACTTATGTTGAAGATGTGTACACTTGATAGACGGTGATGAGAATAGTACTTCACCTCTGTGGTCTTCCTTCCCAAAACTTAGAACCTTAGTCTAACAATGATGAAAGCACCAGCCAAATGCAAATTGGGGGACATTCTACAAAATACCTGACCAGTAGTCCTCCAAACTGCAGAGGTTTTTGTTTCGTTTTTTGTTTTTTAAGATTTTATTTATTTATTTGTCAAAGAGAGAGAGCACATGTGGGGGGAACAGCAGGCAAAGGGAGAAGCAGTTGCCCAGCTGAGCAAGGAGCCCGATGCAGGATCAATCCCAGGATCCTGGGATCATGACCTGAGCCGAAGGCAGATGCTTAACTGCCTGAGCCACCCAGGCATCCCTGCCAAAGTCTTTTAATCGAGGAAAGTCAGGAACTATCACAAGCCAGGGAGACTAAGGACAAGCAAATGCAATGTGCTATCCTAGAGGGGATCCTGGAACAGAAAGGGCTCTGTGGGAAAACCAGTGAAATCTGACTAAAAGGTACAGTTTACTTAATGGTAATGTACCAGTCTTGGTTTCTTGGCATGGCCGATGTCCCCTAGTGATGTGAGATGTTACAACAGAGCAAATCAGGTGACGGGTATATGGGAATTCTAGTCTATCTTTGTTATTTTCCATAAATCTTAATCTATTCTCTTTAAAAAAAAAAAATCTGGGAGAAGTACAACAGCAATTCCATGCCAGGGAAAAGCCTCTGGGGCTGCTCAGTCCTCTGATGGGCCTGTAGAGAGGTGTGGGGTCAGGGGTGGGGAGGAAGCTGGAAAGGAAGGACGCGTGAGGTCAGGGACTCAGCTATCAAAACATGTCCAAAACGAGAGGACAACATCAGTGGGAAGCCAGTGTCTTACATAAATAAAGAGCAGATATTAAAATATTGCCACCTGAATCCAAGCCACTTTCTCTCCCTTTGACACAGCGAATGACTGAAAGCTTCCAAAAGGAAGTTCTAAAACCCACACTCTCCTCCGCAGGTCAAGGGCAGATGGTATTAACACTCAGTATCTCTTCACAAACAGCCCTATCCGGGACTCCCCAGGGGAGCAGCCAGCAGAGGGCCCAGTGCTCTGAGGCTGCGAATTTTGGGTGGGTAGGTTTTCTGTTCGCTCACCCCACCTTGCCTGGGCCAACAAGGCATGGAGGACTCTGACGCCAGAGCCCCAGAAGTTGGCCTGCCAGGCAAACCTGTGAAACAGGTCCATGAAACACCTGGCAAGTAACTTCTTCCCAGTGTCAGTAGGCCCAAGAGATACTCTGCTCTCCGTGGAAAAGGACAGAGAGAAAAGGGGAAAAAACTAATTAGCATATTTAGGGTAAAGAAAGAAGTTCCTAGAACCAGCCTCACAGTAGGAAGCCAACATCAGCAGGAAGCCAACATCAGCAGGACAGGCAGCTCAAAACAGGACCCTGGGGGTAGAACCTGTCCCAAGGCAAGGAGCTCGACACCAGAGGAACTTTGGAATGCCCGAAAAGCTGTAGGGACAGAAGAGTCAGCACTGAGAGGCAGGGGTGGGCAGAAAAGGAAGGAGGGCTAGAAAGGAAAATGTTTGGACAAAGACCTGCACTTTACAAAGTGACTTCTGCCATGGCTGCAGAGTTAAAAGAGTGTCTCCTAAGCCAGGACCCTGGTGATGGCCAGGCTGCCTGTGTCACCTACCGGTTTTCTACCTAGGGCTCCCCACCGCCTCCTCTCACCCCCCACCCCAAGGAGCCTCCACTGTCCTTCAGCCACATGGTCTGCTGTACAACCTTGAAGCCCAGAAAATGTCCGCCAGAAGATAAAGAGGTCTCCCTTCCCCTCCGGTTTGACTTCTCCTTGGGTAGCAACTCCAGAATCTGTGGATACAGACCATGCCCCAGCCAGTGGGGGCCCCTCCCCTGCCTGACGTGCAGCAACAAGATCCCTTCTAGAAAACACCTGCTACACCTGGGCAGTACCTGCAGAAGGCGAGGGGTTGGCTCTGCACCCTAGACCTTCCGCCAGTGGGCCTAATATCTGAGGCCCCGGAAAAGCGGCACATAAATTGCAAAATTGAGACCTGGGCAGCATTTTACCAGGTCTTAATGGGAAAGGAATTTGGGAATCTGATCTTTACTAGACTCTAGGTTCTAGGCCACTTTCTAAGAAGTCTCCAAGGATGATCTAGGCACCAAATGAGATACTTCCTCTCCCTGCAATGGTCCACTGCAGCCCAGCAAGCCAGACTCACCCAGATTCCCATCTGGAGGAGGGCCTTAGAGGAGAGGAAAACCCTAAGTTCCCTCTTTGTAAATATTCAGAAGCAGCTTTCTACCAGGTAGACAAGGAGACTCAAGTTCATCGAAGGTTGATTCCGTCCAATAAAGCGTCTCGGAATTACTGAAGGCTATAGAACACCATCACGTGATTCTTGGAAAAGAGGATTCTTTGCAGAAAAACAATTCATGGTTTTAACAAGGGGGGTTATGGAGTGGGATGGGTTATGCTCATAAACACAAAACAGTGAGAAGACATTTGTGGAGAGCCAGGAGATGCTGGACGTTACCCCTCGCCCTCAGTCTTAGATATCTTGGGTCATTTATCATCAACTGGATTATCCAAAAAAAAAAAAAAAAAAAAAGTAAACTTCTTCAGTGGAATGCAGTTTACTAAAATATCTTGGATGTAGAAATTGCTTTTGTGAGCACTGAATGTATACATAAAAAGTCAAGAAAAGGAGGCGCCCTGGAACATAGGCACTGAATCTTTACAAAGTACGTGTAAGATCCAAAATTAAACCAGTAATATGGAGTAAAGATACAAACTGATCTGCTAATATAAAACCTGCTTTGGTCCTGGGAAACCCATCTGGACCAAGGCTGAGGTCAGTGCAGTTCATATGAAAAGAAAGAGCGCATACAGAAGAGAACTCCCAAGCCAGAATAACTGAAAACTTTCTGAACCACATGAAGAAGTCCGTTAGCATAAGAACAGTCGGCCCCCTAAGAAAGTCCCTGAGAAATAAGCAGGATTTCAGAGCAGTGAACATGTTCTCTATAATATAGCGAACCTACTGAATGTGTCACGCCAAGTGTGAATCCTAAGGTGAACTACGGACTTCGGGTGATTAGGATGTGTCAATGTAGGTTTATCCTTGGTAAAAAAAAAAAAAAAAAAAAAAAAAATGTGCCACTGTGGGCGCCTGGGTGGCTCAGGAGGTTAAGCGGCTGCCTCTGGCTCGGGTCACGATCCCAGGGTCCTGGATCAAGCCCCACATAGGCTCCCTACTCAGTGGGGAGCCTGCTTCTCCCTCTCCAGCTCTGCCTGCCGCTCTGCTTATGTGTGCTCTATCTCTCTCTGTCAAATACATAAGTAAAAGTCTTTTTTAAAAATCTGCCATTCTGGGGTGCCTGGGTGGCTCAGTGGGTTAAGCCTCTGCCTTCGGCTGGGGTCATGATCTCAGGGCCCTGGGATCGAGTCCCGCGTCAGGCTCTCTGATCAGCAGGGAGCCTGCTCCCTCCTCTCTCTCCGCCTGCCTCTCTGTCTACTTGTGATCTCTCTGTCAAATAAATAAATAAAATCTTAAAAAAAAAAATCTGCCATTCTGGTGAATAGTGTTGATCACAGCAGAGGCTCTGCATGTGTGGGAGCAGGAGGTAAGTGGGAGGTCTCTGTACCTTCTTCCCAATTCTGTTGTAAGGAGAAAATGACCCTAAACAATAAGCACACTGAAAATTCCAAATATTTATTTTCTAATGCCCCTTCCCCAAGCAGTGGGGGCCCCCGCCCCAGACTGTTACAACTGTTACCCGTTGGGCACAAGGATGAGGGATGCTGGTCTAGGGGCAGAGCAGAGCTTCAAAGGAGCCCTCCCCAAGGACTGCTCTGGGGGACTTACAGCCCACCTTTCCTGCGAGAACCTCTGAGCCCCTCAGATGAACGTCACCATAGACTAGCACCCTTTCCTCTTCCAAGAGACTCCAGCCCAGCTGCCTGGGATTTGTGTGTGTGCGTGTGTGTGCACACACATGTTCATTCCTTTCTAGGCCTCCTTCGCTCAGAGCTCTTGACCCACTGCGTGTTGGTGTCGTTTAACTATTACCCAAATAATGTTTTTTTTTTCTTTCAAGCATTAGGCCACACAGGCAATAGACAAGTTAATCCAAAACGCAGAACTTAAAACCGGAGTCCAGTCTTTGAGGAGTAGAAACCAGTGGGTTTTCTCCAAAAAAATGTGGCCTTACGTCATTTCAGCAGGAAGTGGAACTGGGTCTTCATTGGAGGAGAAAGCTCGAGATTACTGAGGTGAAGAGGGTGGCTGCCTCTGTCAGCTGGCAGAGAGGCTGAAGGTAAATAACAGTAATACATTTCTAATTACCTGGTATCTTCAGGGGGAGTTCAAAGCATTTTACTGGGAGGGGACAGCCCCCCACCATAATGGCAGGGGAGGTGATGGCTTCCCGCCCCAGGTAACCCCTGTCTGTAAGCTGGCAGGTCCCACCTGGCAGCTCACTCAGGCAACAATGACGGGTCCAGAGGCCTGGCTCTACCCTGTGCCACCATTCAGGTGACAAGCCATCTTCATCATCCAATGACCCCTCTGGTGTGCGGGTGTGTCCTCCAGCCTCTCTGTGCTCCACCCTCCCAGCCTGTGTGTGTCCCTCCTGCTGTTTCTGTAACATCGCCTGTCCCTTTCCATAAAAACAAAGAAAGAAAGAAAAGAAAAGAAAAAAGAAAACCAAACTGTTTTGTGGACCTCACATGACTGATAAAATGTTTAGGAGGTATGTAAGAAGTGGGCTGTGTAAACCCATCTCTGAGATGGGAAAGCCTGCGGCCCAGAAAGGCGAGGTGTTCCCTAGGCTCTGAGGTTTTATGTTCCAAAGTGGGATCTACAAACCCCTCAGGAGTTCAAGGAAGCATTCTAAGATTAACCATGAGCATTCTCTGCAAGAATTATTTTTTATTTATTTTGATGCTAATTTTAAAAAATGAACATTTTGTGGGGCACCTGGGGGGCTCAGTCGGTTAGACATCTGCCTTTGGCTCAGGTCATGATCCCAGAGTCCTGGAATTGAGCCCCATGTGGGGCTCCCTGCTCAGCAGGGTCTCTGCCTCTCCTTCTGCTTCTTCTCCCTGCTCATGCTCTCTTTCGTACTCTCTCTCTCTCAAATAAACAAACAAAATCTTTAAAAAAATAAAATAAAATAAAATAAAAATAACCGTTTTTGTGACATGTGGTTGACTGCCTGATAGCTAAGTGTCGCCGTGGTTTCAGGTACACATTTGTGTTTGTATTTACATCATATTATCTGAAGTGCCTGTATTTATCTTCCAATGTAGTGTTCCTCAAGCTGGAATGCACAAATATATCTTTAGCATTCATTGGATGCCCCAGTTTGGGAAACAACGCTCTAGGACCCACAGCGTTCCTGTGTGATCTGCTGCATGGTGTGGCTAAACCTGAGGAAAGAGCCAGAGAGAAATGCGGGGACTGCAAAAGGGTGGCTCCAGTAGTCAGAGAGGCCAGAGGGGAGGCATATGAGGTTGTGATCTGGCCTGGGCTGACCTCAGAAGAGGTCAGATGGGGTAGGCGGGGGCATGGTGTTCCAGGGCAGGGGTGAGGCTTGGAAACAGGTGGTGGCAGACTTACAGCTCTGCACAGGCCACCCAGGGGCCAGCCATCACAAGCAGAGACTGGGACAAAGGGCAATGGGGAGGGGGAGGGAGGAGGAAGGGGAAGGGGAGAAGGGTCCCAGCCAAACAGGCAGAAGAGCTGTCGATCCAGCAGAACTCAGGAACCCAAGGCAGGCATTCGGAGTTATGACTGGGTGCCCCTGGAGGGGCTTCAGAAGAGTGGGCCCACAGGATGCCCAACCCTGGCACCACCCTGCCTGTCCAGGCTGGAGGACACACCCGCACACCAGAGGGGTCATTGGATGATGAAAATGGCTTGTCACCTGAGTGGTGGCACAGGGTAGAGACCAGGTTTAGGGTGGCACAGGGGTTGTGCAGAAGGCTTTCCACCCAGTTCACTCCTCCTCAGGCTTCCGTGATCAGGACTTAAATGCCACTTCTTCTGGGAAGTCCTCCCTGGCCCCCAGACTCACCTCTCTGACAAACACCCACAGAACCCTGCCCTTCCCTGTGACCTAGCAGCTCAGGGTTTGTTTTTATAACCAGACCATGAGCATTCTGAGGGCAGGGGATGTGCCTGTCCAAGTCACTGCTGTATCCCCAGGGGAAGAAATCCAGCAGGGTTCTGCAAGTATTTGTTGATGAAATAAAAGCAATGGGGATTCCATGTTTGGTGGATCTGAGCTTCTAGAACACTGTCTGGCTTGGTCAGAAATGATCTAGACCAGGACACCCCTGCCTGAGGCCACCGTGTCTAAAAACAGAAACAACCCTCGACAGAAACGTTCTGTTGTGTCAGAAGCCTGGACTGTAGGATAATTTTGCGGGCACTCCACATGATCTCCTGATCTGACCATCCAGATAAGGGCCCTCTCCTCTCACTCAAGTCCACACCATTTAAAGCAATGAGCTCTGTCATAGCGGGCAACACGAGGCCATTTGGAGACTCGTCTAAACCTCAGGCACTCTTACTTTTGGAGACCACGTTCCATATCAAAACTTACTAAGATGTTCTCTCACCTCACATGAAATATAACATATTTAACCACATAAGAGCCGAGTTCAGATGGAGATATGAGCTGGAGTCACGTTCCATTTCACAGATGTTCACTTAAATATTTATTAATTTTGATTTCATAGGTTCTTTTTATTTTGAAAAGCTTTGTTTTTCAAATCATAAAAATTTTCATAGGTCTATAAAAAGCTTCTTTATTCATTTATTAGATAAAGTGGTCCTTGGACCACGGCATCTATGTTTCTTGTCCGGAAACTACCAGACAAGCCCCTATCCTCTGCTGATAGGAGCCAAACTTTATGAGGCTTGGACACATCTACTCAAAGTACAGCATTTGGCTGCCTTCTTATAGATTCTGTAGGCAGAGCAGAGGAAGAACATTCCTGCCTACCAGAAATAAGGGCCATGTCTATGAGTGGGTGGTGAGCATTAGTTCCCAAATAAGGCATTTGGAATGCAAAACAATCCTCTCAGGCTAGTCATCACACACTGACCACAGTGATGAATCTTTGAAGAATCTAGGAGAAAGAAAACAAGGAGAGTGGTAGGAAGGGGTGGGAAGAAGAGCTAATTTAATAGTATAACTATTAAATTAAGTAAAAACTCCCAGGGGCACCTGGAGAACTCAGCCTGTTAAGTGTCTGCCTTTCACTCAGGCCATGATCCCAGAGTTCCAGGATCGAGCCCCTCATTGGACTTCCTGCTCAGTGGGGAGTCTACTTCTCCTCTCTCTGCCCCTACAGCCCCCCAGCCTGCTACTCATGCTCTCTCTCTGGCTCTTTCTCTTTCAAGTAGATAAAATTTAAAAAAAAAAAAAAAAAAAAAAGCTCCAGAAGTTCAATTCTAAACTAATAGATCGAATATCCAATTTTATGGAATGGGGAGAGGTAATGAGGAATTTATTTTTATTTATTTATTTATTTATCTATATGCTAGGCATTTTATATATATATATATATTTATATATATATATATATTTTAAAATCTATTTGTTTGTTTATTCGACAGAGAGAAAGCACAAACAGGGGGAGCAGCAGGCAGAGAGACAGGGAGAAGCAGACTCCCCACTGACCAGGGAGCCCGATGTGGGGCTCAATCCCAGGACCCTGAGACTATGGCCCGGGCCAAAGCCAGATGCTTAACTGACTGAGCCACCCAGGGACCCCACTAGGCATTATATGTTAAAATAGTTTATTTATTTATTTTAGAGAGTGATTGAGAGTGCAAGTGGGGAGAGAGAAAGAGACAAGCAGACTCTGCGGAGCCCAATGCAGGGCTTCATCCCAGGACCCTGAAATCATGGCCTGGGCCGAAACAAGAGTTGCACACAACTACTGAGCCACCCAGGTGCCCATGCCAGGCACTACATTAAGTCTTCCAGAAAGGTAGGTGCCCTCAGGCTGCTCACGTATGTAGATAGAATATGTGTGATGCCCTAATACAATATGATAGTGTGAATAAAGAACATAAAGCAGGGGCGCCTGGGTGGCTCAGTGGGTTAAAGCCTCTGCCTTCGGCTCAGGTCATGATCCCAGGGTCCTGGGATCGAGCCCTGCATCGGGCTTTCTGCTCAGAGGAGAGTCTGCTTCCTCCTATCTCTCTCTGCCTGCTTCTCTGCCTACTTGTGATCTCTGTCTGTCAAATAAATAAATAAAATCTTTAAAAAAAAAAAAAAAGAACATAAAGCAATAATTATAGGGGAATGGATGAGCAATAATTAATGGGGCTTGAGGAAGCCCAGGAAGATCTCACAGAGACTACGGCTTCTTAACGGGATCTTAAAGGATGAAAGGAATTTTTCCAGGTGATAAAAGGAGGAAACAAAATCCCAGGAAGAGGAGGCAAAATGAGCAAAGCTATATCAATCAAAAGTAATAATGGCTAACTTTCACTGAGTGCTTTCTATGTCCCAGGTTCTGCTCTAAGTACTTCACAGTTAGTAATTCTCCTCTTAACGCTCTTAAGGTAAGAATGTTCTTCTATTTAATGGCTGAGGAATTGGCGGCATGGGGAGGCTAAGCAATTTTGAAATCAGGCTCTACAGCCCTGATCCCCTACCCCCTCCTCTAGGACCCATGCAGGTATGGGGGGTAAAAGGGGGCAAAGAGGGGGTAGAAGGGGGAAGCAGGGAGTCCAGTTGAGGGGATACAGGCTCCTTGGCTGAGGCTGGGGAACTAGATGATGAGACTGAAAACAGACCTTGGACCAGTCTGGGAGTATCCTCTGACACCATGTTAGGATTTGGCTTTTACCCTACAGGCCTTTCTTGTGGCGGGGTGGGGGGGTGTATCTCTGGATCCCCTGCATGAGAAGCACCTTGAGCTTGTGAAAATGTAGATTCTAGGCTTGGCCCCAGACCTGCTGAAGCTGAAGCTCTGGGATGGAGCCTGACAATCTGAATTTTAAAAAGCTGCTGAGGGGGCGCACCTGGGTGGCTCAGTGGGTTAAAGCCTCTGCTTTCGGCTCAGGTCATGATCCCAGAGTCCTGGGATTGAACCCCGCTCGGTGGGGAACCTGCTTCCCTTCCTCTCTCTCTGCCTGCCTCTCTGCCTACTTGTGGTCTCTGTCTGTCAAATAAATAATAAATAAAATCTTAAAAAAAAATAAAAATAAAAAGCTCCCTGGGTGGGTCAAGTCAGAGAACCCCAGCTGCAGGTCACGTGGACATATGGCCGTTTGTCAGCTGGGGGTTAAGTGATCTGATGCGCTTTGCACAAAGCGAAGTTTAAGTCATGGATGAGTTGGTAAGGGCAAAGCCTTGAAGCAGATCAACCAAGAGCCCCCTGTCCTCTCCAGCCACATGAGAGCCTGGGCCGAAAGGGGCGTCAGACATGTTTCAGTGACAGCATGACAAAGACCTGGGGATCAGACTGGAGAGTTAAGGTACGACCAATTAATTAATGGAGACATTTCTGCCACGATGGAGAGAGCACAGACTTGGATTTAGAAGACTCGGGTTCAGAATTCAAGCCCTGGCACCTGCCAGCCGTTAGACAGTGGGACCTGAGTTTTCTCATCCCCCAGTAGGGACACTACTATTAGCCACCTCGTGGTCCTATTGTGAGGACTGAATGACATGCTCCAAGGAAAAAGACACATTCCTGACACTTAAGACTTTTCACACTCATCTACAGGAAGACTGAAAGTGAAATGAAATTGAGGGAAGACCTTGTCTAAGGAACACGCTCTAAGCCACTCTGTGGGAACCCACCACCCTGAGCACCCTCGGCGGGGGTGGGGTGGGTGGGATGGAGCTGTGATTAGCCCTCTCTCCACTGCTGGTCTCCGTGCCAAGGATGAGCTGAGCTGGGAAGGAATGTGCTGAGGCTGAGCAGACCTGGCCGCAGGTCAGAGATGAGTCTATGCCTGGCATTGGCGTCGTCCATGGCCGCTAACAGCTTCTCTGACGGCATGCCCGTGAGGTCCCTCACTAGAGGGCTGGGCAGGCCAGGGCAGAACCAGTGGCCAAGTCCAGGAATACCAGATGGAAGACGCTGGTGGGAAAAGCGTCAGTTGGGGGAGCATCTGTAGCCCTACAGAAGCTGTCCGGAGTCAGGCAACAAGATACAGGTTTAGGGCTAGAACTGCCAGATAAAAGATCTCATGTAATCCTTATACTGAAACATTATTCATCATTTATCTGAAATTCAAATTTAACCATAGGTCCTGTATTTTGATTTGGTAAATCCAGCATCCTTTGTTGGGACCCTTCAGGTCTACACAGGTTGACACTGGAGCCAGTCCCAGAGAATAGGACCCATGAGACAATGGGTGGGGAGTGAAAAGGGATGGGGGAGGTGGGCTTTGGCTCATTGCTCTGAGGGTGACATGCCTCCTTGCCCCCCATCCAGGAGACTGGTGGGTCTAGATGTGGCACTGCCTCTAACCTGGAATTCTGACCTTGACCTGCCTGCCAAATACTGAACTACTTTCTTTCTCATCATACATGTTAAGCTCCCAGATCTGGTTCCTGGGTTTCCAGCTCTCTGACTGAGTTGAACTCCCCTTCCCCTGGGAACTGGCTCCTTCTGATAAGCATGGCTGTGTGACCACTGGCACATCCTTAGGTGACCCCCATTCTAGTTAGGAGAGGTGTTTTCAGAGCCACAGAGGAGCCTGTGAGATGGGAATGGCAATGGTACCAAGGCTGGGGGAAAATGTGGTTTATGACACACAGCAATCAAAGACAGTCATGTGTTAGTGAGTGACATGACTACATGTTCAGCTCGCCCAAGTTTGGTATCCTGGATAATTTTATACACCCAGTAATGACTAAAATCTTTATGCTTTGATGTTTTAATACTGTTACAGCCTTCTAAAAATTAAAAAAGAAGAGTAAAAATGTATACTGTGCCATCTTTAACTCAGTTAACCTTGCCAATAGAAAATTAGCCTCTCAGCCTGAGGCAAGGCCAGCTTCGTGGATGTGACTGGTACAGGGCTCTGAGCTCAGGAAGACCCCATGTTTAGCCTCATGTTCTGCCGTTACCATCTTGCAATTCTGAATGTCCCATTTTTTTCACTTTGTGCTGGGCCTCACATACTAAGTCCTTCACCCTGCCCTTAGGCATGATGGGATAGCCAGAAATGGAGTTCAGCACATGCAGGATGAAAAAAGCTTCTGAAATCCCAGCCTTGAAAACCCTACACTTGTGATGGGGTGACACAAAATCATAAATAGGAAGGCGTTTTCATCACGGAGGAAAGTCAAGTCAAATGATATCAAGCAGGTATCCTGTCCCCTGGAAGGTGGCTCATTGCTACAGGACACAGTGACAATAGCTCTCAGGCCTAGGAAAGTCAGCATACCCACAAAGATGCTCTTTCCCATAGACACAGACATAAAGAAAGTTAAGAGTGCACTGTGGGAAGGGGGCCTTCACGCCAGGGCTGTGACCCGGGCCATCCATTTCAATCCCATAGAGCACAACCTCTAAATCCCCAGCCAAGATCTCCCCAACTCCTGCCAACCCATCAGGGCTAGGGTGCCCTCCCCTAGAGGACTCAGTCAGTGGGCCCTGAGTCCCTGCTTCTGGGACTTCTAGCAAGGTTCAGGGGACCATGAGCCAGAAGGGGGTATTTGGGTTTGTCCCCCCACTCACTCAGCGCTCCTTTCCTTCTTTTGGCTTTCTGCTCAATCCTCCCCCCTCCCAACACTCCTCCCCATCCTATGCCCGGTACCCTTCCAGGCTGGAAAACCCTGATGCATCTGGGTTCCCACAGGATCAGTGGCTCAGTGGAGCGGAGGTCAGGGAGGGGATGGCCTTTCCCATCCTTTTTGTTCTAGTTCAGCAGCTATCTTTGCTATCTTAGGTGATAGGCATTAGGGGCTGGCTGCCAAGCCGTGAAGCCGAGTGGGAAACTCAGTAGAGCGGGCTTTTTGTTTATTTCCAATAGGAAGTTAGGAATTACCCGAGAGCAAGGGCTGTGTTTCCAGCTGACAGCCTTGTGTTCAGCCTGGGATAAAAGTGCTCCTGCTGACTTCCTCATCCTCTGCCACCAGCCTGACTGATAACAGCTGCAGATGACCTGGGTAGAGCTTGGCTTTCTGCCCGCTCGTCTCCGTTCAAGAGTCCTTGCTTGGCCGCCATCAAGTGACCAGCGCCCAAATCTGCCAGATGGCGTCAGACAACATGCTCACCAGAGTCAGAGGTAATTCAAGATCCTGTTACTGGAAGGAGGTTCTCAGACTGTCACTTCGTGTGGGGCTGGTGGCTGAGCCTCAACATCCTGGTGACAATGGCAGCATGGCCCAGACTAAGCAGCTTGCAACTTGGGGAGGACGAGCCAAATACTAATAGCTGATCTTACTAATAAACCCTGACACCTCCGTGGAGACACTGCAGTGCGGCATTAAGAGCATCAGTTCAGGTTAGGCCACCCAGATTTGAAGCTTCCCTGTGGCATTTGTCAACCCTGTGACCTAACCTCTCTGTGCCTCAGCTTCCTCATCAGTAAAATGGGGCTAATGAAAGTACCTGTTTCATAAAGTCGTTGTGAGGATCAAATGTGTTCATATTCATAAAATACTTAGAACGATGCCTGGCACATAAGGAGTGCTTAATAACTGTCAACTATTATTATTATTATCATCATCATCATCATCATCCTCACGATAACACTAGAAGGAATGCATGTTGGCAGGTTAAAAACTAGCTTCAAAGAGGTTCTATGACTTGTCCAGGTGACACAGATGGCAAATGATAGAGCCCTGACTTCATTCAGATCCTGTGTGCCAACGTCCACGCCACCGTGGTACCTCCATGCAGGGAGGTGAATGGGGAGAGGTGCTCAGGTCTGGCATCTCTAACCAGCATTCCCAACCCCAAATATGTTCTTTTGAGGTTACCCAGGGCACTGGAGAAAGGAAGGTGGGTGGGTACAGGGTGTCAGAATGAAGACATCTCCTTGGAAGAATAACCTGCCGACAGAAGACTGTAGGAGTGGAAGGAATTAAGGCAAGGACCCTGGACTTGTCCCATTAGCCCCTCCCGCTATAATTTAAGGAGCTCCTTAGAGTGAAATACAGCAAACGTAGTTGTTCTAAGTAACCACCCAAACCTGGTCTTTTGTAGTCTCTGGGAGAAAGTGCACATCTATAGTTTAAAGCAAAAGGCACTCTTGATTGCTATGGCTGACAAGGTGCTAATGGGTTCTAATAATTTCCAAATCTCCCTTAAGTGTTCTTCACACTGGGCTGTGATTAAAACCTCTATTCCTCAGGGGACCCTGTGAGCATCTCTCCATCTGCCACGTTCCATTTTCTCTAATTGGCTTGGGCGCCTGGGCCTGCTTAAATAGAATTTAGACCTATTAGGAGCAGTATGCCATACACACAGGTCCAATCCTTGCTAGCTACTTTTGGTGACAGAAACTCTTCCCCAAACTGAATTAGGCTGAGAATAGAATCCCGGAAACTAAAATTCTCTGGTGTTTAAAAACACTGACAAAGCCATCCCAGGTTTCTGCTGAAGTACACCATTTTACAAATTGAAACAGGGAGCTTTTTTGGTCAACCTACTATTTAGAAAACAAACAAACAACGAAACACGCATACAACCATTTCAGAAATGCTACCACACAGAAGAGAAATCCCCTTGCCAAAATGCCACCATATAAAGAAAGCAATTGAAGAAAAGAGTACTTGTTGAAATGCCACTGACATTCTACCAAGTGGAACTGCAAAGAAAATTAATATCCTGCTTAACTCCACGAGTCTTTTTCCAAATCACTTATTTTTTAAAAATGCAACCTACTTAATTAAATCATATTTACTGAACCACAGACTATCAAGTTTCCTTATATAAAAATAATAAAAATTATTTCATCAGGTTTTGGTATCAGAAAACTTTGGAGTACTAAATTGAAAATGGTCAGGAGATGACGGGGTTGGGTAACAGAGGACCAGTACTTTTAACATAGGTGCTGGGTTCGTTATTTATTGCTAACCCCCACACTTAGTGGCTTAAACCAATACCAATCACTGACTGTCTCTCACAATTTCCATGAGTTGAGAATTTGGCTCTGGCTCAGAGCTTCTGAGGAGACTATCATCATTGTCCTCCAGGTCTTCATTATCCGAAGGTCGTGGTGGCTGCAGGGGCATCTCCCTGGATGGCTCACTCATTCGGCTGGCAAGTTGGTGTTGGCTGTTGGCAGGTGTTTCAGCTCTTCTCCATGGGCCTCTCCATGGACCGCTTCAGTGTCCTCAAGACATGGCAACTGCCTTCCCCAGGGGTAAGTCAAGATACTGAGGTGAAAGCCACAGGGCCATTTATGACCTCCACTGTGGCCTCTACCAGACTCTGTGTGGGCAGAGGCTACATGAAGGTTTGAAGACAAGGAGGCGAGAATCACTGGGGACCCCCTGGGAGGCTGTCCACCACCACCAGTAGCTCTAACACTAACCAGTTTCAAAAAGCTTTCTGTGATCTTCCAGTTTCTTCCAAATATTCCTTTGTTCCATTTTCATAACACCCAACTGCATTTATCACCTGACTAAAGGATTCTGCCTTCAGTTATAGATGCATAGAAATTCAGAGCTGAATAGCACTGTAGCAACCACCTACCCCAAGTCCAAATGCCTCTTGAGATTACTTACTAAAATGATAGGTTTAGGTGTTCCTCTCCTCTCCAGACTATAAGCTTCTCGAGGAGAGGGACATGCCTTATTTTGATGCATTCCCAGTGCCCAGCACAAAGCCTGTAATATAGGGGTACCTCTCGAACATTGACCTCAGTGTTTTGACTCACCTCAGTTGAATCATTTCATTCTCTGGAGCTGCTCCCATTTGTATTGGACTGGTGATTTTTAAGCAAGCCACTTGCCACTTTATCGATGTGAAGAGCCTTTTTTCCCAGAGGAACGTGGTCCTGTGGCTTGATAGCTTTTCATCCCTGCCTGGAAGCATCTCCTTTCGGTTTGGGATAGAGACAGTCCATGGGCTCATGTACCGTAGAAGCAGGCCAGCCTGTAGTAGACCTTGAAAGACAATGGTGGAATAAATTGTCATCTTTGAGCCAAGACCAGTTCAAGTATGCTTCCCAGCCATGCTGTGGGAAGGGAAAAGAGAGAGGACAATTGAACACAAGGAGACTCCCTGACTCTGTGAATTAATCTCATTACTCCCTTGCTCAAAAGCCCCTTTTGTCCCCCACGGCCAACAGAACAAAACCCAAATTCCTTAGTCTGCATCCAGAACACCTTCCCTTTCATGGACTCCTTGTACCAGATAGGCATGCTGGCTCTACCCTGTCCAGAGCTGTTTTCTTTGCCCCTCACAATCCTTGGCCCCTTTGTGGCCTGTTTCAAGCAAACTCTAAGCCAGCACCGTCCAAAGACCTCTCACACTGAGTGTAAGTTGTTTCGGAAGTTGTATTCCAGAGAAACACTTGAAATTAAAACTATTTACCAAGATCCATTTTAACAAATTATGCTGGATAATTTTTCTTAAAACATTTCCTCTAGTAGGGAATGGGAAATAGATGATAAATGAATTACTTGTGCCTTCTTGGGGTTTTATGTGATGTGCTAAATCACACTAAAGAGAAAACTGAGCCCAGGAGAAAGAGAGATCTATCTGGTCGTCCTGTCAACGATCCCAACTACTCCGTAAGTCTCACGTATCACTGTTCCTACTTCTCTGGAGCATAGAGACTGCACTGGGAGCCTCATTAAAATTCAGTCCTGTCTATCCAATCAGACCCTTTCACGGTTAAAAGATGGGCCATAAAGGAAAAGTGCTAATACTGCTTTTCTGGAGGCACCTGTCTGATGCGGATCCAAGCAGGCAGTGTTTTCCCAGGTTGACTCCTTTATTTGGAAAATGTTCGGAGACTTTGCTGAGAGCAGTCAATCACCCAGGAAGTACAGACAAGCCCATTCCTACCAAGTTACTCCTAAGTACACTGACCTCATTATTTGCCCATAAATGTGAATTGATATTTATTTAACCTATTTGTAGAGAGATTGCTGATTGGTCTGTGTGCCTGTCATCTCTCTGTCTACATTGTTATTGTCTGTTTCTTAAAAAAAGAGGGTGAAGGCTTAATGGTACAATATCACCTAACAGGCAGCTGGGGAAGGGCGCTGGGATATAGAGTGGGAGGTGACAGAAAGTGCAGGGAAAACCTGCAGATCTCACCTGGCCAGGCCTGATTAACGAGACCCTGAGAGGCAGCAGGCTAGATACTTCCAGCCCCTGCATCGTCCATCACAGCCACCCAGAGCTGTCACTTCCACGATGTTGCCTCCCCTGTGCAATGGCCCTGTTAGGCAGGCAATTTTTCCCCTGCTTTACAGATTACAAGAGCCATGGCTTGGAGTGGGAGGAGGGTCTTGGTCACATCAGAACTTTGTAGAAAAATAATTTATTCCTAGTGGAGCTCGACTGCAGGGCCTGCTCTAGGTAAAGCCTGAAGTTGGTGGAGGTGAGTTCTGATCTCCTGCTCAGGACATGCGCAAAGAGGGGTAAATATCCCTGAAACCAGCTGACCTCCAGGGTAGGTACTGAAAAGAGCACTATCCCTCTAGTAGCGGCACTCTATGTGAGCAACAAGTGAGTATGGGTGACAACGTTGGATGCTCCCTTGGCTCCCCCCATCACATTAGACAGGCCACCCACCTGCTGTGTCTGTGACAGAGGCTGACCCTTCTGCACACTAGGGACCAGGATTTGAAAAGAGCCCCCCTCGAGAAATCAAGAAGCACACCGGGGCTTCCCTCTAGGCTCTCTCTTAGGTACCTCCTTTGTAACGTTCATTCTCTCCCACCATATTGACCATAAAGGAGGCCAAGCCTGAGGCAGAAGCCAGCCCTCCCATTCCTACAAAACCCCTATCCCACAGGCCCTGGCCCAGCCCTCCCAGACCTCTCTCACTGACATGATTTATTGCTTTCATTAAACAGGATGCTCAGCTCAGTTCAACAGATTTCATGTCTTCCCTATGAGGAAACCCCCTTAGGAAGCAAGCTGACATGGTGTCTGAAAGAAGAAAGAAGCTATGAATGAAAGCAAACTGCACGGTCTACCTTTCCCCTCCAGGGCCTTCTCTAACTTGACTGAGCTGGGCCAAGACCCAAAGGCATTTCTTTTTAACTTAATTATTTCCAGGGAACCATAGCTAGAAATCAGGCACCCACATGTCTGCCCCCCATGGCAGGTACACTCTTGTTGGACGGCTGGGGTCCTGGGGGATCAGAAGTCTTATGGGTGATGGCAGCTCTCTTCCCCACACACAGATGCTTTTAGACAGCCAGTGATGAAAGGTCTCTTAGGTGGAGCCCACCATGGGGGCTGAAGCAGACTCTCCTGCTGGCACAGTCAGGAGACGGCATGTGGGGCAGAGGGGGGATGCTGCCGGCTTGGCCATGCTTCCCCAGGGCTGGCAGTCGGATTCCGTCTCGGTCTGCCTCTAAGGATTTAGGCACTTTGATGACAGATAATTTCACCCTGCCCCAAATGATCAGAGCCTTTGTCAACAGCATCAGCGTGGGGAGCCGGGTGGCCTTCGGCTCAGCTGTTTCCATAACTGCTTCATCATAGGCTTTTCTGGTTATTCACAAATTACTACACATGGTCTTCTCGGGCTAGAATCTTTCATGCGAATTAAAGGTGCGTGATAAAGATGCATTTGTCTCCCACCTCTCCAATACTTCTTCCCCCCAAGGCTCCTGCAGCCCTAGCACAATCAGACAAACATCCCATAGTCTCTTACTACTTGATGGGCAGAGAAAAGGGCCCTGGGTCCCTGCGTTGTCTCTTCCAGGCGTTTATAACTATGTGTTGCCTCACTCATTTGTTAGTTTCCCACCTAAAAATAAGGCCATTCACATATTTTACGGCTGGGGGCATATGTAATAATATAAGTGAAACTATCTAGAACTCCTCAGAAGGTAGAAGCTTTTATTCACTTACCCATACTAACTGGGTGACCCTAGAGGCCGATAAAGGATTTGGAATGACTGAAGGCCACTACTGTAACGATATTTCAGCAAAGTTCTGATGCTCGCCTTGGGTTCTGTGGCTCAGCTCTCAGATTTGTAAGTGTGTGGGGTAGGATACAGACAGCATCCAGCTTGCTGAGTCTCCCAGGACAGGCCCAGAAGGCTCAGCCACCAGCCCAAGTGCCACAGGAGCCTAGGCAGGGGGTCATTCCTGTCCCAGAGCTGGAAAGGGAGGCTCCTGGCTGAGATGCTACCAGCTCATGCTCAGACCCAGTCTCTCCCTCCCTCACGCTCTGTCAGGATGCCTTTTGTGGAGAACATGTACAAACACTAGATGTAACATTTGAGACTCCATGTTCTTAATCCCTGAAGAAGAAGGACTGCATGGGTAGTTTAGAATCTTAAAAAGAACACTAATACCCTTTGCTCAGCACAGCAACTTTCTCAGAGCAACAGAAAGGGAGAGGCCATTACTAAATTGGTTCTCCCCACATCCCGCGGGCTCCCTCGGGGAGCACAGGGCTGGCCTAGCACGTACACCTATAAACACACTTGAGGTGCTCCAGGCTCAAAAACCCAAATCCACACCCTCCCACTCTGCGCCACTCCTTAGTTTCTACTTTCTTTTTCTTTGTTCTTCCCATCCTAGCCAAACTTCTCGAGAAAGGGCCATCTACATGGTCTCTGCTAACACAATACACACTCCCACTTGCCCTTGAAAGTGCTCTCCCCCAGGCCACTGGCTGCCTCCCAATTGTCCAACACAATGGCTGTTCAGTCCTTCTCACAGCCCTTTCTTCCTGAAGCTTCTGCAACACTGCATCCTCTTACTTTTCTCAATCTCCTTTTAGCTTTGGGTTCTTCCTTCTTGGTTTCCTTCACTGACTCTTTACCTCTTCTTCTTTAAATAATGATTTTTCCCAGGCATGTGATCTGAGCTCTGGCAAATAGATGCCCTCGAAACCCACCTTTGAGAGGGGAGCCAGACTCAGAAAGGCTTGGTCTGGTGGGCCCCATTCTGCTGAGGACAGATGTTGCTGTGTCTAAGTCCTAGAGGTCGTGCCTAGGGTCCAGTAGTTCAAGCTGTGGTCCTCTGCCCAGTGTTGAACAGTAAGCATGAGGGGCTGCCCTCTGCTTTCCACAACAATCCTTCTCTTGAGTAACAGCATTATATCATCACACGTGCCAGCCTTGCTGCCATCTTCACCCTGTGTCTTGACTGAGCCTCCTAAATACCCCTTATTTTTGTCTCCTGCTGTGTTCCAGAACCACCGCATGAATAGGATCTCATTAGCTCTCACCTGCACCATGGAAACAGCATCCAAATGAGTTTCCCTGCCTCTTACCTCAACCCTTCCAATCGAATTTGCACGGCTGCCAGGGTGGTCTTTCCCAGATAGAAGCTTAACTCTGTTGTGCCCATGTTTAAAACCTTCCAGTAGTTCCTTACTGCTTTCAGGATAAAATCCAAACCCTGTCACAAGACATCCAGGTTCCATCCCCCACTGCCACCCCACAGACCCATGCTCCAGTCATGCCCAGCTGCTGGGTCTCCTGCCCCTGCCATGCTGAGTTAAACATTGAGGCACCTGCTCACTGCCATCCCGGAAGCTCCTGCCAGCTCCAGTCTCACCCACCCACCAGCAGTGATGACTGGTGGTCACTGGAAGGCATTCACACCTTAAGAGAATGCAAATGCCTGCTTCACTGAGTCCTCCGTCCAGTGTCCTGGAACAAAAGGAACTTGGGAACTTCCTTTTCTTCCTCCCTTCCTAACTCATTCGTTTATTTCCCCAGCACATATGACCACTCAATGTTAGCTACCGTGCTAGGTGCCAGGGAGGAAGAGTCGACCATCCTCATGGAGCACAGGGCCAGCTGAACTCCCACTGTCTCAGGCTGGCCTACTTGCCTGGGTTTTCTGCACCATCTCCTGAATTCCCTTCCTGTCCCCCTCCTTACCCTTAATGGCCAGCTCCCACCTCCATCTTTCCTCTCTACTCACAGAGGGTGGCATCCTAACTTCCCCTCCTTTCCTCCACCTGGCTTACCTCCATCTCTAACTCTGTCTTCCACCCATCTCTGAAAACTGCCTCCTCCTAGAGCCCTTTGGTGCTGTGCCCAACTCCATTCCTTGGACCAGATGCCTTGACTATCAATGCCATTCTAGGCTGACCTGGAGTTGGCCACACTCAATGACCTCCTGACTTTAATTTTTGGCTCTTCTTTATGGGGAAGAGTAGCTCCTTGGATTACCACCACTCTCAACCCCTCATTTACACCCCACTGTTGTTCACTTCTCTCTTGATTGGGTCACTACAAGACTTGCTAGATATAATTCCCCCTCCCCTCATGGCTTCCATGTCTAGCAAATTGTACTCTTCTTTCAGACTGTGGAAAGGTTGTCTCCTTTGAAAAATCTCACCTTGCCCCTACATTTCCTGTACATTGTCTTTGAGGTATGCTCATATGTTTATTAGGGCTAACCCAACTCAACTGTACTTCTGAATTCCCCACTCAACTGCAAACTCCAGGATGCTGGGTTTGTGTCTTAAAGCATTACTGTACCCTTGTATCTGGCCCAGTATGTGACATAGAAGAGGATGTAAATATAAATGCAGTAAATATAAGGAGAAAATTCCAACCACACACTGAATTCATGTCTCTAAATTAGATGACCTTCCCCATGTTCCCATGACTATCAACGGCACGTAAGTATTTATGCAAGGAGCAGGGAGAACAAACAGCAATGCTAGCCTTCTCAGTCCTAGCTTCTAAACCTCACTCATCTTCCATTTCTCCTTTCCCCTTCCCTCAGTGGCAAATATCGAATAACTGGCTCTCTGGAAGAAAAGCCCTGTTTTGTCATGTCGTCCATTTTTCCATGGTGTAAATACTCCCACCCTCCCTGACAGCAGCCTGCCCGCGTGATGGCGCTAATCATAGAGCTGGGAAGAGACGTGCATAGTGACTCACAGGAAGCAGCACGAGGAGACAGCTCCAGCCACCACCACCTGCCCTCCTCACCCCAATCAGTTCCCAGTCCAGTGAACCCTCCCTGTGCCCCAACCTCAGACACTTCCTCATCTCTTCATGCCTTCTTCCCACACCACACCTTTTCTCCAGGGGAATCTGTCTTCCCAGTGGTATAGTTTCCCATTGCATGGGTTTTCCTGTGGCTGTTGTAACAAACTGCCACAGACCTCGTGGCTTAAAACAACACAAAAGTATTCTCTCATATTTTGGAGGCCAGAAGTCTGAGATCGGTTTCACGGTCTGAAATCAAGGTGTTGGCAGGGCCATGTTCTTTCTGGGAGAATCTGTTCCTTGTCTCTTCCTGCTTCTGGTGATTGCCAGCATTCCTTGGCTTGTGGTTATACCACTCCAATCACTGTGTCCCTGTGGTGATACTGCCTTTTCCTCTTCTGTCTGTGTCAAATCTCCCCCTGCCTCTAATATAGACACTTGTGATTGCATTTAAGGCCCTTTCAGATAATACAGGATAATGTCCCCATCTCACGATCCTTAATCATATCCACAAATACCCTTTCCCTATAAGGTAAACCAACAGGTTCCAGAGATCTTTGGGAGCCGTTATTCAACATACCATATTCATTATTTTTTAAATGGCTGTGCCTTAAGAATATGCAATGGGAAAAGGACAGTCTCTTCAACAAAAGGTGTTTGGAAAACTGGATGGCAACATGCAAAAGAATGATACTGGACCACTTTCTTACACCATACATAAAAATAAGGTCAAAATGGATAAGACCCCTAAATGTGAGACCGGAAATCATAAAAATCCTTGAAGAGAACACAGGCAGAAATGTCTCTATCACTGATCATAGCAATATCCTTCTAGATAAGTCTCCTGAGGCAAGGGAAACAAAAGCAAAAATAAACTACTGGGACTACATCAAAATGAAAAGCTTCTGCACAGCAAAGGAAATGACCAACAAAACTAAAAGACAATCTACTGAATGGGAGAAGATATTACAAATGATGTATCCTATAAAGGGTTAGTATCCAAAATATATAAAGAACTTCTAAAACTTAACACCAAAAAAACCCATAAATAACCCAATTTAAAAATGGGCAGAAGACATGAACAGACATTTCTCCAAAGAAGACATCCAGATGACAAACAGACACATGAGAAGATGCTCAGCATCACTTATTATCAGGGAAATGCAAACTGAAACCATAATGAGATATCACCTCACACCTGTCAGAATAGCTAACATCAGCAACACAAGAAACAACAGGTATTGGCAAGAACGTGGAGAAAAAGGAACCCTTGTACACTGTTGGTAAGAATGTTAACTAGTGCAGCCACTTTGGAAAATAGTATGGAGTTTCCTCAACAAATTAAAAATAGAAACACCATACTATTCAGTAATGCCACTGCTGGATATTTATCCAAAGAATAGGAAAACACTAATTGGAAAAGATATACACACACCTATGTTTATTGCAGCATTATTTACAATAGTCAAATTATGGAAGCAACCCCATCGATAGCTGAATGCATACAGAAGATGCGGATTATAAACATACAATGGAGTATGACTCAGCCATAAAAGGAAAGAAATCTTGCCATTCGCAATAACATGGTTGGATTTCAAGGATATAAGTCTAAGTGAAATAAATCAGTCAAAGACAAATACCATATGGTTTCACTCATATGTGGAATTTAAGAACCAAAACAAAAGAACAAAGGGAAAAAAGAGGGAGAGAGACAAACCAAAAAAGTAGACTTTTTTTTTTTTTTTTAAAGATTTTATTTATTTATTTGACAGACAGAGATCACAAGTAGACGGAGAGTCAGGCAGAGAGAGAGAGGGAAGCAAGCAGGCTTCTTGCTGAGCAGAGAGCCCGATGCGGGACTCGATCCCAGGACCCTGAGATCATGACCTGAGCTGAAGGCAGCGGCTTAACCCACTGAGCCACCCAGGCGCCCCAGTAGACTTTTAACTATAGAGAACAGACAGGTGGTTACCAGAGGGGAATTTGGGCAGAAGGCGGGGCGGGGGTGGGGGGAGAAATGGGTGAAAGAGGTGAAGGAGATTAAGAGTACCCTTATCATGATGAACCCTGAGTAATACATGGAACTGTTAAATCACTATATTGTACACCTGCAACTAATGAAAACTGTATATTAACTACGTTGAAATTAAAAAAAAAAAAGAGGGGCAGCTGGGTGGGTCAGTCAGTTAAGCATATGTGTTCAGCTCAGGTCATGATCCCAGGGTCCTGGGATGGAGCCCCGTTATCAAGCTCCCTGCTCAGTGGGGAACCTGTTTCTCTCTCTCTCCCTTTGCCCCTCCCCACCCCCGCTTATGCACTCCTTCCTTCCCTCCCTCTGTCTCAAATAAATAAAATATTTTAAAAAAGAAAAAAAAGGGGGGGCACCTGGGTGGCTCAGTGGGTTAAACCTCTGCCTTCGGCTCAGGTCATGATCTCAGGGTCCTGGGATGGAGCCCAGCATCGGGCTCTCCTCGGCAGGGAGCCTGCTTCCCCCTCTCTCTCTGCCTGCATCTCTGCCTACTTGTGATTTCTCTATCAAATAAATAAATAAAATCTGAAAAAAAAAAGGAAAAAAACATCAAACAAATGCCTAGGCCTTCCTCTACCAGTGCTGCGCATAGTACTGACTGAGCCAGAATGGAGAGCAAGCCTCAGCTTTCACTCTCACCGGTGCGCCTGTGCATTCTCCCATGCTTTCTCCCACTCACCTGGCCTTTTCCAGTCTGTTTGGTGTTCACCTCTGATGGCTCCTCAGCCATTAATAATCTCAATTTCCTGATGACAGTCTTTTGACTCACAACAAATAACAGGTTAGCTTTCCAAAGAAAAACAAATGTGAAGTTATTTTAATGGTTAGATAACTCACTGAATATTAGCTTGTGAGTGCGCTGTGTCTACACTGGTGTGGGTGTGTGTGTGTGTGGCCTATGTCCTTCATCAGAACAGTTCTACAGAATGTGGAGAAGATAAAGACATGGCTCAACCAATCCCAAGGAAATGCTGATCAATGGCAATAAATTATGTCAAGAACATATCTCTTTGGGGACTAGATATAATGATCTCATAAATTGCTCACTCATAAATGTTCTAGAATGTGTCATCACGAAAGTAAAAGGAAACAAAGTAGGTTAATGGAATCTCCAAAGTGGACATTTCAACAATAGAAAACCAAAAATTTCTAAAATCAGATTCTTTAACAGTGACTAGGAAACCACGTGATATAGGTTGGCCACACTTTAAGAAAATCCAATTTCTAGAAACCCAAATTTATAAGAATGAAATTAGGAAGTACATTTTCACAGGAGTCTTTTACCAGGAAATGCTTCATTCTTATAAAACTCCTGAGTCAATTAAAATAGACCACGCAAAAATGTTTAATTTTCACTCACCAAATCAGGACCACGAGTATTGAGCAAAGTAAATTGCACCTGCACAAATGGACTAATTTTATACTCATGAAAATCTTCGTTCTTGGTATTTACTTGTTCGGTGAGTCATCTGTTTAAAGGTGATCTTGATTTTTTGCTTCTGCTTTGGTTAGAATGTTTCAGCTTAAAAGATAGGTAATAAATGGGGTTTGCTTATCTTAAGATGCGGCACCAGAACTGGTCTCAATTGAAAGAATTTGTACTCCAATTGAGCAAAGATTTTTCTTTCAACTCTCCTTTGATGCTTGGCACTGAAACAAGAAATCTAAAATTAGCTGCTTTCGGAAGCCAGGTGTGGGTTAAGTGGAAGCAATTCAATTTGCCCCAGGAAGTCACAGAAATTGCTGCAATAGCACATAGAGGTCTGGTCAAACTCCTTCCTTCATTAAAGCCAACTTTTCAGGATTCCTCCCTCTGCAAGGAACAGAAAACCACACTGTAGAGCTAAAAGGGACCAGAAAGAGCATCTCATAAAATAATAAATGACTGGCCTCTCTGAGCCTATTCTCATATCTGCAAAATGGGGTCATAGTACTTGCCAGCCTTAGAAGTACTGAGAGGTTTAAGTGAGTGGGGTGTTTGTTTGTTTTTAAGATTTATTTATTTATTTTGAGAGAGTGAGCACATGAGTGCATTAGTGGGGGGAGGGGCAGAGGGAGAGAATCTTCAGGCAAACTGCCCTCTGAGTGTGGATCCTGACGAGGGGCTCAATCCCACAATCCATGAGATCATGAAATCAAAAGTCAGACACTTAACTGACTGAGCCATTGAGCACCCCCAAGTGAGTGGGTTTTTTTGAACTATACACGAGGCATGCTTTATTCTTTTCTACTGTCATTTTGGTGGTTTTAAATCATGTCTACATATTCTTCAATAACTCTGCCCATCCATAAATCCCCTCCTTCTGAATATAGGCAGGCAACCTTAGAGGCTTGCTTGTAACCAACAGAATATAGCCTGCTTCTGAGGCCCGGTCAGAAAAGGCAACTCAGCTTCCACCTGGTTCTCCTGGGACACTCACCCAAGGAGAAGCTGGGTACCATATTACAAGTCCAACTACCATATTACAAGTCCAACTACCATCATGCCGGAGGGGAGCCATATGTTGGCAGTCCCAATCTTCAAGTCCATCCTAGGCCAGGCACCAGACATGTCAAGGAGTGAGCCTTCAGATGATTCTAGCCTTCAGCCCTTGAGACACCCTAGATTTCAAACCTTCCCAGTTGATGTTCCAGACATCATGCAATAGGGATGAGCCCTCCTTGTTGTGCCCTTTCGGAATCCCTGACCCAGAGAATCCATGAGTGTAATAAAATGGTCGGTTCTGTTTTGCAACTAAATCTGTGCTATTTGTTACACAGCAATGGTAAAATGAACCACCATCCCAGGTAATGATGATCACAACCACCACAGGAACACCACCAAGCACTGTAAAGACTCTGGGCCAGGTACACTGGCAAGCACAGCCCACGTTTTCCTTACTTCATCCTGACCAGAACCGGGTGAGGAAGTCATGAGTTTCCCTTCTCACCGCAAGGAAACAGATGATCAGAGAGGCTAATGATTTAGCTGAGCTCCACAGGGACTAGGTGGTGGGGCCGGGCCAGACACTCAGGTCTGGCCTGACTGCAAAGCCCACCGCTGAGCTCTGGCCGGGTATTCCCGCATGGTGGGTGACAGCCACACTGTCAAGGCAAACCTTTGGACTTCCACCACAAGAGTCTTCCCCTTATGCCCCATCTCTTTGGTTCCTCTAGTTCCTCTCTATTCCCCTTTGTCACCTACAACCCCCTTCTTTCAAGAGATGAAATAAAACTTCTTCATCTTTTTAGCTTGGTCAACTTTCAGACTAGCCTGGCAGGGAGGTTTCTAGCATTTTACTGGCAGCCATTATACCTATCCTTAATGCTGAAACAGCTTTGTAGACTTACCTCTGTGTGTGTGTGTGTGTGTGTTTTGCCTTATAGGCCAAACCCATCAGATCTAGTTTTTCTGAGCTGCTGAGAGAAAATAACAATTTAAAGAACAACCTGTTCACACATCCTAATCTCAAAAACATGCTGTGTGACCCATTTGTTCCTGGCCCCCTGAGCCATTAGCACACTTGTGACAAATTATCTAGAGGGTTCTCCACACACTGGTGCCAGCTCTTCTGGCCGTCAGCCTCCAGACTGCTCCCACACAAGGGTGTGTGGCTCAGGCAGCTGCTCTGGCAGGCCTTCCCCAGCGAGAAGGGAAAACCCACACCAGCTTTGGCCTCAATACCCACAGATTCCTTGAATCTGCAGATCCACCCAAAGGACCTAGGGGAAAACACTTGTCTTTGAATGTCTTTAGGAACAGCACCCAGAATGCAACTCTTTGCCATGCATTTAAAGATCTACTCTGGCTTTTCATGGGTATTCTCGGAACACTACCCCCTGCATATTCAGTTGGGTCAGCCCTCCCCAAACACAACCTCAGGCACCTCTCGCTGGCAAGAGGCCACCCCCTCTTCAAAGGCAGACATGAAAGAAGGTAGGTGCTCACTTTTCCACTTCAAACGGTCAGTCTCACGGAGTGTGAAGGGAGCTGGCTCATTTATCCTGCAGAGAAATCCCCTGTAGAGGTCACATGACTGCCGTGCTCCTTAAAAAGGCCATGCCCAACCAGCTAGTGCCTCGGAATGCAGAATGGCCCCAGAGCTCGTGTGTGGAGAGCTGGGAGGTTTTCTCCTACTCAAGTCAGCCTCGAGCATCTACCGTGTGTCGGACGTTGGCAATACTAAGTGAGACACATACGACAAATTCCTGCCCTCACTCATGGATGAGGACACTGGTCCTCAGCTGACATCTAGGTATACAGGTTAGCTGATGTCACAGGTATTTAGTTATTGATCATAGGAAGTACCAAAGATTTGAATGAAGAGCGAAGCTGTGGTTATAGGTGCAAGATTGTTACTTTCACTTGTCTCAAAAGGAAAAAAGCCCTGGAAAGGGGCAACATGGTGAATGTCACACTTGCGAGTGTCATCTGTTTTATGTCTCGAGGGGAAAGGCTGAGAACTGCCCTGAGTCCAATGATGGCAGGCTGTGGGCCTGCTACACATGCAGCCACACTCTGCACAACCAACAAGCTAGCCTCCTCTATCCTTTCCCCTAGAGAATGGACCACTAGCCATAGATTTAGAAGTTGTCAAAGCAAAAGAAATGGTTATCTTCTGACTCCGGCAAGATTTTGTTCAATTGTGGTTTGTTTAGGAAAAGACTAGTTAGTGTACTGGTTGTGGCTATGGTGATTTGTTACTATGACCACCACCTCTCTTAGTTGATCTCTCACAGGTGACCCCTGACCAGCCAGGTGGTAAACCGTGCTAAGTCAATCTCTTCAGTAAGAATGATGCTGTTTATTTCCATAGTGCTTTAAACTTACAGAACATTTTCATGTCCATTGGCTCTGGTCAGTTCAAGTTGAAGATACTCTGAAGTAGGTGTTATCCCCATCTACACATGAAGAAGTAATCTTGGAGAGGTCTTGCTCCAAGTCCATGGCAGTTGAGTGACAGCTGAGATTCAAACCCAGATCTATTTCCACGCTGTGTTTCACATATTTACCCCAGTTGCATTACCCCCAGCCTCATGAGCGTGAGGAACGGAGGTGCAGCTATGTCTTTGCTAAAACATCTACAATGAACAGCTACTGATTTCATAGTGTCGGATGGAGGTTTTACCAGCTCCTGGAGGCCTGTTTCTCCATAGTGGGGATACATCAACCTCTCTCTGCCTGGCCTATCTTCTTGGTTTCATCTGGTGAGGCAGCCCTCCTGTAGAATTTCCTCCGCTTTAGGGACACATACACGTCCCCCCTATACCCGCACATTCACGACTATTCCAGACATGGCAGAGGGGAGGGGAGAGTACTTCCCCCTTAGAGCTTTAACAGGCCATTCAAATCACAGGTCCGAGAGCCTGAAAGCCTACAAGGCTTACTTCCTGCTCCTAGAAGGCCAGACCCCTGCCAGCTGACATGGTCACCTGCTACTGGGGGGGGGGGGCGGCATTTGGGCTCTTCTGCATGCGGACTTAAGGGGACTTTACTATGACTTAAGTCCCAGAAGATTTTGCAGAGAAGGAATAAAAAATGCTCCCACAGTTTTGCCCCTTCCTACACACACACGTACACACATGCCCCTACCCTAGATCCGGCATCCACTCTGTGACCAAGATGTTCCACCCAGGGAGTCACCTTCAGCAGGGGAGAATGTGGGGCCCATACCATGACATGGGAACTGCTCATCATGGGCCATTTAAAGCCAAGGACTTTTCACCCCTCCGTCAAAGTGTTTCTCAATCAAAGTGCTTATTGAACTTCAAACTGAATGGCCATTTAGAGGCTGACTGCAGCACTCCCACAGTCAAAGAAATGAAACTCTTGGCTTTGTTAATGCTGAGTCTTGGCTCAAGGTTTGAAGGCTGCATGGAATTTTGCCCTGTACTTGCAAACATTTGGAGAACTGCTCAGTCAGCCTTCCGGGAAAAACATGCCCTTGTCCTCCTGTAGGCCTTCAGCTTGGGTCTTGTCAACACAGGGATCATTGAGAACCCAGCTCTAAAGCTCAGCCTTCCTTTGTTCTCTGAACACGAAGGGCAAGATGCAGAGTAATCAGAAAACAAATGATGGACTCATGGTTATTGGTGGGGATGCCTTCCATGTTTATAGAACTTCACCTTTCTGGAGGCCTTGCAGGAGATCACTGGGCCCACAATACATCTCAGAGGCCAAGCTGAGCCAGACTTTTATCCCCATTATGTGGATGAAAAGTAAGAAATTTATAAATATATAAAGACGTATGGAGCGAAAGTGTGTATGTGTGAATGGGCACACAAGGGCATGTATGCATGCTCGGAAAGGAGGAAATATTTCATCATGTACAATTATCCAAGATGACATCTGATGATAGGGGCTTTTGTATCATTATAATTTTTTGTTTCATATTCCATATCAGGGTTATCTGGAGTCACATTGACTCTAGGGCTCAGACCAAACAGAGCGGGAACCCCCACAAGCAGGAGCCAGCCTGCAGCTGAAGTTCACTGCCCTTGACAAATAAGCGAGGGGAGAATATGTCCCTTGTCACGGTGGCTCTCTTATCTAGAGCCTCTGATAACTTGTGTGGGTGGTGGAGAACTATCAACGGCACAGACTGAATGCAAAGGATTAACGATCAGAATTTTACAGCTACGTGTAAGATTAAAGGACCAAATGAAGGGGATTTTTAACTGCATCCAGTTTCCAGAATTGGGGATTTTTCCCACCCTGTGTGTTAGTGTCCTCACTAGCATGAGTTTCCACTCTTCCAGAAAACAATGTCTGGCCCAGGTCATCCAAGGGTTATTCTTGGAGTACCCACTCTCAACATTCTCCCCTCTATCTCTGCAATACCAGTCCTCCAACTAGTACAGAGCCTTCCTTCCCTATATGCTTGAACCAGTCCCCTGGCCAACCTGGAGAGCGGTCATATACTTCATATTATATACGTTATTGTAAACCTTGCATTTTCCTTTTCCTACTGTCTGGGAGCTCCTAGGTTTGGTAAAATAGCTGACGAAGCAGATTAGTATCTTATGCTTATTTTCCAACTTGAATTGAAAGTATTCTAAAATATATATTTTAATGTACATTTTATTTTTAAACAAAAACATTTAACAGAAACTGAAGAGGCCTAGGTTGGTTCCTCAGAGGTAATAAATCATTTGGACAGAAGTGTGTCTGTGCCCACTGACCCTCCTCCATAAAGCACACCCCAGGGAATGCCCAGCTGCAGCTTCTGGAAAGGACTGGAATCATCTTTGGCATGAACAACACTCAGAGAGTCCCATGGCATCTATAACTCTTGCCCTGCATTCCCAGGGCTGTCATGCCACGCTCCATGTAAAAGTTAGCCTCAAATGTAGGGCTGCCTGGCCTTAGAAAATTTGCACTCTAGGCTTCTAGGGTCTCCTGGAAAGGGAGAGAGAGATGCTGAGCTGTACAGGGAGGGGCAGGAGGAAATGAGGCATATACAGCGGTGGGCTATGGTTTCAGCTCAGCTCGCAGGTCAGAAAATCAGTATGGTAGGGGGAGTGAGGGAAGAAGGCTCAAATAGGTTCAGTCCAGTTGTAACAGAGGCCTCAGCTAACCCCATAGGCAGCTCTGAAGCTGGGCCCTTCAGAAAGGTCCCGAATGGAGGCAAAAGACCCAGAGCCTAGAGCCCCTGCATCATCCAGTCATTGGATACAGTTATCCCTGGCCTGGGGGTTATAACCTCAGGCAAGGCAGGGCCCTTTGGCTAAGGGCAATGTCTAGGCAGGGACTCAGCTGCCTCCTCTCAATGGATGACACTCCTGGTGGTCAGGAGGATGAGTGCCTCTGTTCTGAAGAGAAATCTGGGCAGCACTTTTCTGCCAGGGACCAGAGAAAGAGGAGGATGAAGCAGTGGCCTCTAGTTCCCACTGTTTCAGGTCAACCCCTTGACTTGACCTGTCAGCAGATGAGGCTAGGGGAGGAGATCAAAGTTTCCTGGGAGCCCCACCAGTGGCTGGAAAAAGAAAAAGCATCAGCTGGTTGCTGCTGGGCAGGCCTAGCCTGCAGAAGATGAACTGGCTGCCATCTTGGGGAGGATGACCTACCTTACTCAAGTGGAGAGTCCAACACAGCCAAATAATTCGTCTCCCTAATTGGGAGCTAGTTCTAGGATGGTCTAAATCTACACCACTGTGGGCATCTCAGTTAAGCACCAACTCTTGATTTGGCTCAGGTCCTAATCTCAGGGCTGTGGGATCGAGGTCCAAGTGGGGCTCCGTGCTCAGGGTGGAGTCTGCTTGGGATTCTCTCTCCGTTTCCCTCTGCCTTGCTCTCTTTCTCTCTAAAATTAATAAATAATCACTCAACCAATCATCAGTCGATGGATCTACACCACTTCACTAGATTCCCAAAAGTTATTGTACCCAATTCTGCTTTAAGCTTCCTGATGTATATCCCTTTTAAAGCATGACAGACTCACAGGGACCCTGGGAGGAGAACATCTAAGAAATGTTTTGAGAAATACCGACCAAAGCCAGGAGCAAAGTCTGCTTATCTTTTTTTTTTTTTCCAAGATATATTTATTTATTATTTATTTATTTATTTTACAAAGAGAGAGTGAGCACATGAGTGGGGGGAGGCGCAGAGGGAGAGAGAATCTCAAGCAGACTCCCTGCTGAGCACAGAGCCCAACAGAGGGCTCCATTCCATCACCCTGAGATCATGACCTGAGTCAAAACCAAGAATCAGACGCCCAAATGACTGAGCCACCCAGGCACCCCTCTGCCCATCTTTTTATCTTTTTTTTTTTTTAAGATTTATTTATTTATTTATTTGACAGACAGAGATCACAAGTAGGCAGAGAGGCAGGCAGAGAGAGAGGAGGAAGCAGGCTCCCTGCTGAGCAGAGAGCCCGATGTGGGGCTCGATCCCAGGACCCTGGGACTACGACCTGAGCCGAAGACAGAGGCCTTAACCCGCTGAGCCACCCAGGCTTCCCTCTTTTTATCTTTCTTAAATGTATTTCTCTTCTTCCTCCAAATAAGCTGAATCCACCAAGTCACTTAATCTGGCCCAATTTGGCTCACCTCTCTCTGTTCACCCACTTGGCACCTTTGCCACATCTTTATTTTTCCATCTCATTTGGCAGAGATACAGAGGATGGTGGCTGAGGAGAGGCTGTGTGAGAACAGAATGGGAGAGAAATCCTGCCCTTCGCCACTGCCAACCCGTCTGCCAGCCAGTAGGAGAGTGGTTGGTTGGGGCAGGTGAACTGCAGAAGCTTCTGGGCCTGCATGCCCCAGTTGAGAGCACGCCCCATTCTCTATCCCCTACACAACTCTACAGAAATGGCTCTAATACCAGCTTGTCATTGTCCCCCAATCTCACAAGAGGATAGGCTGATGCAACATGAACCCTGTGACACAGTTAAACTGGCCCCTGGCAACAGCATTCAAAGTGTGGCAAGGGTGAAATATTGCCCTACTGCTTGAAAGCGACTTTGTCACCAACAAAGAACCACCGTGACAACAGGAAGGCTCCAAAAGCTGGGTGCAGTGTAGACAGAAGAGGGCTCTCTCCCCTTTGTGAAAGACCGTGAGGTTTAACCCTCCAGTGCTTGGCTCATGCCTAAGCCCCACCACCACGTGGGCACCCCTGAGGGGCAAGTGGCTCTAGGTTGGAAGGCTGTGTGCTGGGCAGGTCAGGGATGGTGCCTGGGCCTTTCACCAAGTGACTTCTGGTGCAGTCACTAAAGGTGCAAGTGACTGGTACAAGTGACTAGGGTGCAGAGTGCCACAGGAACCTTACAGGTAATTTGTTCTTTCCAAGCCTACTGCATTTTCTTCAGTTTTCATTCCAGCTGCATCAATTAAAATTTTAAAAATCAAATGACAAATGTTTATCAAAAACCCATGAATGCCAACAGTCTCTGAAAAACCGTGGGTCTGTTCTCACACTGCTTCCACCCATCAGGTCCTCCTCCCTCTTCTCTGCTGAGATACCCCCTCAGGACCCAGCCTGACATCTACCCCTTTCTCCAAGGCTTTCCTGATCATCCCTGTGGGCTTCAACTTCCCTTCCTCTCTCTTCTCCTTCTGCATCGCGTTCCCAGCCCTCTCCATCTCACCTGTGTGGCCCCAAAGGTCTTATCTTCCCTCCACCTTTTCAGGCTCCCACCACCCCTGGTCTAATGGCAGCTCCTTTCCTGCTCTTCCTGCCTTTTGTCTTGCCCCTTCCAATCTGTTCTCCACACTGAAGTGTTTGTTCCAAAACACAGATACAAAAGACAGATACAATCATCTGGTCCGTACTGGTCCATATGTTTCTATAATAGCTGACACTTAACTGAATGCTCCCTGTGTGCCAAGCTCTGTTCTAAGTGCTCTACCTGGAGAATTTGTGTAAAGCTCACAGTAACCCTATGAAGCAGATATTATTTCTCCCATTTCACAGAAGAGGAAACCATGCCCAGAGAGGGTAAGTAACCTGCCCAAGATCCAGTATGTGGCACACAACCAGTAAGCGGTAGAGCCAGCCTGCCAACCCAGGCATACAGGATTACGACCACCACCCCCTCAAGCAATGCACTGTAATTACACCGCTTCCTGATGGCTCTCCACAGCTCTCTGGATAAAGTCCAAACTCCTCAGCACTCCTGGCCCCTCATTTTAAACTCACCCCTTTCCACTTGTCGGTGGGCACCCTCTACTTCCCTAGCCCCCAGTTGTGTGCTGATAAAAGTTCAGCACTGATGTCTAACGTCTGCCCTTCAGTCTCTGGAGTGTCAGTCCTCCCACCATGGCCCATTTTGGGATGTAACAATGGCATCCCTGAATGCAGAGCTGGGGAGAGATGGGCACAACCGGCTCGCAGTAGCAGCCCCGGACTGAGGCACGCCACATACTCCACCCATCTCTAATGCCCACTGTGACTCTGCCCACCAAGGATGGTCCCCTGGACCACACACCACCCATCCCCCAATCACTGACCTATGGTTCACATGTAGATCTGGAAAGTTCCCCCAGAAGTCCACATTCATTTCCTCCTGCTCACCACCCACCGCTGGCAGTCTGAGGGCAGGGCTGAGAACATTGACAAGGCCATGAAGGCTGCTGACCACGATTCTGCAGGCATTTGTCCCCTGCATCGCTCCCACAGCCCCTGCCCTCCACCCAGAACACCCAACCTGCAGAAGTTATGTCTTCACTCCTCAGACATAGGCGCAAGCCCCAGAGCATCACTACTACTCTAGCTACACCCTACCCATAGAAGTCCTGGCCTCTTATATATGAACAGCTACCTGGGGGCTCATCCCTAGCCTTTCTTCTTCTCAATCCACCCACACCTTCTCAGTACACCCACACCACCACGCTCCCGTGTCTTCTTGTTTCCTGACGGGATGATTCTCAAATATGGATGCTGTTGGCCCTCCACTCAGACATCCCCCAGGCACCTCCCACTCAGCACCTTTCAGGCATCATCCATCCTCTTTATCCACAGACCCAGTCTTTCTTCTACAGTCCCAACCTCTGGGACTCCCCCCCACAGTGTCCTTCCGGCGGTGGCTCACTTGTGTGGTTGTATCTCCTGTCTCCGAGGGACTCACCCATAAACTGGGCAGCTCCAGGGTGGTCCTGCTCAGAGGCTGGACAATCTCCCTAACGTCAGGCACGAGCTAGAATGGACACCCCAAGAGCAAGTCCTCAGGGAAGGGATCCCTGCTGCCTCATCCCAGCTCCGAATTAGAGACCAGGTAATTTAACCCAAGTCAAGTACTTGCGTTCCCTCCATGTGTCCCAGATGCAAAGGGAAATAATCCACTTCCACTGGGCATGGCTTGGGAGTGACATTTCCTTGTTAAATATTGAATATGATATTATGATGTAAACCCTATACACCATTTAAGAATGCCAGTTTTTGCTGGGGCCTCATGGAAGCATTAACTTTCATTCACGAACCTGTAAAAACTGGCATTCTTTACAGGTTCGTGAATGAAAGTTAATGCTTCCATGAGACCCCAGCAATCTTCCCTGTTCTTGGTCATTCTGAATCTTGTGGTACCTGGGACCACGTCTGTGATCACCAGGCAGCATCCTTGAAAGAAGCACTGGGTCAGAGATCTGTGGGGCAGTGGGTCAGACACAGAGAATATTACCCAGAGGGGGCCCTGGCTTCACAACCGAGCCATCAAACTTGCAAGCGTGACTCCCCCTGACCAATGGAGAACCATGTGGAACCACACCAGGCAGTGACTTATAAGCACTTCAGAAAAGTGACAAGCTGGGACAAATGTTATTAGGTGGCACTAAGAGGGTGTGTGCGTGGGAGGGAGGGACTGCCCTGGGCTGTGTCAGAGATGGTCCCGATAATGACAGGGCGGCCCTTCCAGCCACACCCAGACATGAGTGTGCCAGGAAGTGGGCAGCCCTAACTCTCTGAAGGTTTATCAGCACTCTCTTTCTGACTATAGGAATGTTGGCCACTTCTGCTGCCTGGTCCGCTGACCTCTGCCTGTGGAAGCCCAGCCCAGGCTTCGGAGCACACCCCGACAGGCGGCTGGGCGGCCAAGCACATCCACCCCCACCCCACCCCCGCCACACTTCCCTTGGGGCTCCCCTCCTTCTCAGAGTCCTCTTCAGGTTATTTAGGTAACCACAGGGTCTTCTTCCTTTGGATGGTGTCAGCTGGAATCCTGTCATGATAAACCAATTGTGCTGGATCTTTCATGTCTCTCTGTTGGAGATTTCCAGGGAATTTCTCTAGTGCTTATCTGATTAACTGGGGGCCAATTCACTAAGCTCCTAAGTCATGGAATCTGCTTTAAGCTTTGAGGCACTGAAACAAAGACGCTTAGACAAAGGTGGCAGAGATAAGAATTCATAGTCCTACAAAGGCTAGGTTGTAGAGATAGAGAAAGACCAAGACCTTAGGACAGAATTCATACAGCTATGCTGTTAGGGAGGGGCGGGTAGCTCGATCCTAAATGGCAAATGGGTGACAGAGTGAAAGAGGCCTCCTTTTCTATTTAACCAGCCAGCACTTCATTGTTTCTGAAGCAGTTGAATGATTCCCAATCTGGTTCAAGAGTATCCAGATCCAACAAGAACTAAGATCTACAAGAAATCAAGCACTCAGGGTGGAAACTGGGCAGAAGCACGAGGCCGGAAGAAAGAATTTTTGTGTACGAGGGTTGCTACTTTGGGGGATTTGAACCATGTGAATGTGTTACTCCTTAAAGAAATTAAATGCAAAAGATCTACAGAAAGTTTGATTTACTCCGCTAGTTTGAAAAAAAATACATAACTTCCAATTCAACATTTCAATTAGGCAGATATCTCGAAATTAGAGGTTACAAAAATACCTGTTTCAAGGTATGGAAAACACCACCTGTCAAGGAGTCCCGAGCCCTTTTGCACTCTTAGTCTAGGGACAGGGACGTTGAGGGACTCAGGCCTTTTAGGCTTGGCTGAGACATGCTCAGTGACCATCTCCATGCCTGGTAGGACTAGGTGGTGAGCAAGTCACTTCCTACAAGGCCATAATATCAGAGTCAGTGGCTAGGGCAGTGATTAATGATCTTATTTGCAGAGAGAAACCCTCAGGGAGAAGCCAAGTGCCAAGAAGAGAGGCTGGCGAGGCCCTGCCCAACAGACTGAAGGAGGCAGGAGGGATGTGGAAGGCTGCCAAAAAAGCAGGTATGCAGATAGGAGGCAACCCGTAGTGGAATCCATGCCAAAGGATGAGATAAGTGAAGAAAGAAAATTGCACCCTGATGGGTTTTAGCTGAGAAGTGTGGTGTACAAAACTAACACAGTCCACAGGGGCAAATCAGACAGGCGCTGGCCACTTCGAGCCGGGTTGGACAAGTATCTCTGGGAGAATGCCAGGAAAAACACCGTTGCCTCCCCCCTGCCCCCTGCCCCACGTTATTTACAGAGAGAGATGTGCCAAACTTTGATAAAGTGGAGAAGTTAAAACTAGAGCCGAAATTGTGATCTGGTCACCCCAAGGAAGAACGCATGCACAAAATAAGAAGGGACTGTGTTTAAAAAGTCAGCAGCTATGACAGATTTGCTTTCAGCCATGCCCCATCCCAGAGCCCCCGTGGGGATGTTCAGATAGGGCAGCCTCAGAGGGAGGAAGTCCAGAAGGGCTCTTCGGGGCCTCTCCTTTCACGGGGATAAGGTGTCTGGCAGCCTCCAGAATGGGGCCCTTTAGGGAAGAGATGCAGGTTCCCCTTAAGCCATAAAATCTCTCCTCTGGTTCCCAGGGCAGTTATAGTAGGTCACCCAAGGGGACTGAACAGCCACAGATGAAAACCAGCTCTTTTAGCTCCAAGGCCATCCTCTCCTGACCTGCTCATGGCCAGCGGGCTGCAAGACGTGAGATCTGAGAGTTACCACAGGTCCCCAAGGACCTTGAGCACTGGCTCAGAAAGGCCCTGGAGCATCCCAAGCTCTGTGGGATAAGGGCAACACACACACTTCCAAGACAAGCAAAGAGAGCTGGCTCTGTAATTTCCTAACACCAGGGGAGGAGACAGAGGAGTGCAGACCATGTAACTTCCCGAAAAGCGCAGCTGGCCAGCTCACCCACACTGTGAGGTTACAACTCCCTAAACTAATTAAAAGGCAGAGCATGAGAATGTCTGGATCTCTGCATAAGCATCTCTTGGGGAAAATATGTCTATGCTGTTGCGTACCCAGGGCTCCCTCTGCACTTCCAGGAGCCAAGTTGGACACAGGTGATTATGGCTTCAAACGAAATAGGTGTGTAGGAGTGAGTGAGTATGAATGTGTGTGTGTGGTACGGGGGAGAGATGGGGGAGAGAGAGAGAGGATGATGGGTGGATAAGAACCCAGGCAGAGAGAATTACACAGTAATGGGCAACACTGAAAGCAGGCTACCATCTTCCCTCCAATTCTCCTCAAGGATGCCACAGGCAATGGGCTCACAGGGCATCACAAATCAGTGTGGCCATTAGGGAAAAAACCAACCAACCAACAGACACACATCAAAAACAGAAACCAGAAAAAATTTAAAACCAAAAAACCCTACAACCTATAAAGGGGTGTTTTAGCATTTCAGTCTCTGGGGGGTGGTGTTTTCGCTTGCTTGCTTGCTTGCTTGCTTTCTAGGCAAAAACTATCATTTGAGTTTAACCCTGCCAGGAGCCAGAATGAGCTAAATCAACATTGAGAGTTTCTTCCGCTTTGTGAATTATGAAAAGGAAAATTCTAATTCTTTCCTCGTAATCACACTCTCTCAGGTTTGGAGAAATCCCATGGTGCAGGAGGACCGAAGCAATTGTGTACCTGTGGATTAAGGTTCCCCGTCAGCAGGGTGCCCCCTCAGGAGCCCTGCCCACCTTGAGGGCCACCAAGAGTTATTTCATGATATGAGCTGAGCTGCAGGATGTCAGATAAAACTCCCACACCAAGAAAGAAGCAGAGGCAACGTGCCTCCCATCTCTTCCCTGGGGAGGGCCCTGGGGAAGGCTGGACTTTATCCGAGACAGTTATGAATTACACTATCTGGGCTTATGAGAAAGAAAGGACAAGCCTTTTGGGCAAGATACTGGGGTGTGTGTGTGTTAACTGTCCCTTGGCCCTGGCTCCACTGGGAATCCATCCCAAATCCTTGACAAAGAAGATTCTGAGCTGAAACAGCAAGAACCCCTTGAGGCATCTAACAGAAGAGCCCTGACCTTGGTCACAGGTGTGGACTACCAGAAAGGAAGTGTGGCTCCAGCAATGGCAGAGGCAGTTGGGGCTGACACAGAGAGTCAAGTAGGGCTCTGACTCCAGCCTCAGGAAAACTTGGATGGTGGCTAAACACTGTGGGAGGCTCCTGGAGTCTTTTGTCAGGCAAAAGCTGGGCTGTGCCTTCAGTGGTCTTGGACTTCCGGGGACTTTCTGAGGAGGAAGATCAGAGCCAAATGTACTTTTGCTGCCACCCTGATGCCCCTCCCTCAGCCAGGCATCAGGTGGACCAAGCTCTACACATAGGACAACATTGTGTGTCCTGGAAAATCTCTGTAAGCACATCAGAGGGTCGGACTCGGAGTACAAGAAACTGCAGAAAAAGAAACCTGTCTTCTGAGGAAAAGAAACTACTGACTCAAAAGCTTACCATCGATGCATCCAACACCCACTTGGTGGGGAGACTACCCATAAGCAGGGAATTACTGAGGAGGGAGGGAGGACAGGAGGTTGTGGGAACATCCCCCCCACCGCCCCACCCTGCCCTCAGGTTTCGAGAAAATTAACAAGCTGTTTCAGGGACCCCAAAGGCAGGATGTCCATGCCATCTGGTACACACACACCCTTTGGCTCTTCTGTGCCAACGGTTGTCCTCTCCTGCCTCTTCCACCCAGGCTCAGCTTTCAGGGGAAGCTCTGAGAAACTTGTGAGCTGTTCAGAGATCAGCTGGAGACTCTATAGGCAGACTCTGTGTCCCCATGTCCTGCCCTCACCCAGTATGAACAACACTAGGCAGTGTTTGAGTACTTCATATACCCATGTACTGTATTTCCAGCCTATCTTTACAAGGCTAATTCTGCTTTTATGTCCACTTTAGAGATGAGGAAACCAAGTTAGTCACGGAAAGAGAAAGTGACTTACTTGTCTGAGGTCACACAGACAATCTAGTCCCATGGCCATCCCCACAGCCATGCATGTCTTCAAATCCATGCTCTGAAGGACCTTTCGTATTATCAGGATGAACATCTCACCCAACCCAAGAATCCTTCTAACCATACTCCTGGGACAGTGCTGGGGGTCCTCTTGGCCAGGGAACTCTCTAGGCCCCCAGGGAGCTAGCCCTTCTCTGTAAAGGAATCCACACTTAGCATGCCACAGTGTTCTCCAAAGCTGCTTCGAAGACTGCACTATGTCTGTGTCCCTCCCACCAGAGGCTAATTCTCCCCTCCGGACAGGGTAGAGTAAACCATGTCCCACATGCCCATGGAAGCCCTTGACAGAAAGGTGGGTTATCAGGCCACCCCTGATGCTCTCTTCTCCTGGCAGTCAACCTTACCTCCACAGCCCTCACCATCCTTGTCCCTCTTCTCTGAATGCACTTGTTCCCCTAGCCTTCCATGAGTTCTGCAAGTATTTACCTAGTGCCTACTAGAAATATGGTACATGTGGGGTGTGCACAGGCAAAGCACAATTCCTGTCTTGAGGGGCCATCTTGGAATGGGAGGGTGGATGGAGTGCCCGCAGGTGGCTGCTCTATGGTTGGGGTCAGCACAGAGGGGGGCGGGGGGGGGGGCTCCTCTGAGCTCAGGGGATGGAGACACTGACAGGTGGCAGGGCACACACTTGTGTGCGTGCATGCACATGCTGTATGAGTGTGTGTGCGTGTTCAAAACTGCATTCTAGAGGAAGGAGGAAGCCCAGGTCTGGGAACTACTAGAGTCCAGGTTATGGAGGACCAGAAGTAGGTTTGAGAGATCAACAGGGGCCAGATCATGAAGGACGATGTAGGAGACTATTCTGAGGGCGTTAAGGGAGCTATTGAAGGCCAGTAAGCCAGGAGAGCGACACAATAAAATTTAAATTTTAAGAATAATTACTCTGATTGTAGATTGGAGAGAAGCCCGGAAGCAGACAGGACTGGAGGCAGGAGACACCATAGCCCTTTCAAGCAGAGCACAGCAGGACTCTAACCACCCTTACATGGAAAACTGAGCTCCTATCAATGGGCCTGGGATGACAAGCTAACCAGCATCCACAGCTCACTCCTGTTTCATAGCCACGGACGACTGAAACATTCCCTATACGTACAGCAATGTCAGCTCTCTCCCAGCATCTACCTCTATCACCAACTGTTTCAAATTTAATCTTGGCAATTTCGGTTCCTTTTTTCGGGCTATTAAAATTCTGTGTGTGTCTTGATTCAACCCCTTCATTTTTACTTAAGGGGAGTTACTAAAGGATTTGCCAAAGGACACGTGGTTAATCAGTGGTGGCAGGAACGCCAGAAATCTGAGCCCGGGTTTTCTGACCCCCATGCCAGGCAGCCTGTTACTCTGCGTCTCTAGGAAATTGATCTGTTTAGAGGAACTGGAATCAAGATGGACTAGAAGCAGCTTACTCAGAAGAACAGGTCTCAGTTTACAGACCCCCCGAGGCAGGAAGGGAGGACCCCGTATCCCTTTCTAGTATTTCCTCCTGCTGACTAAAAGGATCCCCCGGTTTGAATCTAGGATCAACAAGGATGGCGTTACATGTCCCGAGGCAGCTGAAGGTCACAGTTGTTCAAAGCCAATCACTGAGGCACTTGACAATGTCAGAAGGCTGAGAGAATTTCATAGGGTGAAAAAACCTCTTACAAGCGAATGAATGCTTGACAAAAGCTCCTCTATGGGACTGAACTAGTTCAGGACGTAAAAGCTGTTCAGGGAGACTGGACAGGTGATGGGAAATAGGACACCCGTGGGGGTGGGTCGGGGAAGGGAGCTGCAAACAGAAACTTCTCTAGATGAATGCCCAGAGAATCAGGGTCCTTCTCAGTTGGGATCTAATGCATTTCTCTCTCTGGACAGAATTTCTTCAGTGACTGGTTTCCCCTGGGCCCTGCTCACTCATCTCTGACCCTCAGTGCCAGATATGAGCAGTAGACTATATGCAGAGCCCTGTGCCCAGACTAACCAGCGTCCTAGGTCTATCCATCCCCCACCACACACGTCACACCATTAGCTCTTTTCCTCTTGATGTTAATGCCTTCTTTCCTTCCTTCTTTCTAAAAACACAAAAGACTTCTGCTTCCAACCAGCTCATACTGCATGCACTCTGTGAACTCATAGGAACCCCACCCCTTCCCAGGACCAATTCTTTCCTTATAAGCCATCCCCTCATTCTGTACTTGAATCCCGACCTCAAGTTTCTCAAGTGCAAGGCTCTTTCTGTTCTTAAGCCAAATGTCATTACAGAAAAATCAAACCTGTCAGACAAGCACGGATTTTATTGATCCCCTCAAAAAAAGCATATGCTCGTTCCTCTAGTAATACCTGTTCATTGGCCCCATTTCATAAAGGGACCTGAAAGCAATGAGGAGCAATTCCAAAATATGCTCGTCAGGTAGACACGATCAATGCGAACAAACCTGCACCTACTTTTCAAACACGAGGCACCACAAGCATTTTCAGAAGCAGCAGATCAAGTCCGTGCATTTTGCTCCGAGCCCCCAAGCTGGAAGAGCCCCACACAGCCTGGACCAAGTCCTTGACCTCTCCCAAATCCTTCCCCTGTGGTCTAACAAAACTCTCCTCCGTGAAGCGGTGGCCTGAACTTATCCAATTCAGGAGATCAAGCAGCAAGAGCTTCACTAAAGCCATTGACCAGAGAATACTTTTTTCAAGAGAATTTTCTATAGCTGGCTATCTGGTTTCTCACACATCTTCAGTGACACCTGAAAAGCTCTGTTGAAGTGAGATGTATTTGTCTGTGTCTGGGTTATTCAAATTGCTTCTCTCACTTGCCAGGAAATTCTGATTTCTGGCAAGAGATGCCCACAAATGAGGTCCCACAAGATGGGAAAGAAAAGCCTCACTGACACAGAGGCTTCCAGAGGATTAAACACAAACCACGTTTAAAGGAAGGAAGGAAGGAAGGAAAAAAGAAAGGAAGAAAAAACTAAAATAAAAGCTTCCTCTGCTTACCCACCCAGCAAGCCACCTTTCAGAGGGATGCTCGGCACTGAGCTGCTCTTGACCACCAGCCACTGGTCCACACCATTCTGGTGCCTTAACTTGCAACATCACTGGCAGAGTCAGCGCGGCATCCAGGTGAATGTGAGGCGCCGCACACCGCTCAGCCCCAGCCTCCTCCCAAGCCCGCGGAGCGTACCTGATGGCGCCATGCTGACGCCTTCCCTGTCCCCGCCTGGGGCAGCACACACGGCGGGCTCGGAGGCGCCTCGGCCACCCTCAGCCCCTCGGCTGTCCGCTCTCAGCAGCACACCCACCTCAGGAGCCACATACGCGCCCTCCTGCGCAGCTTCTAGCTGCCCAGTAGCTGGAGAACCAGCGGGCGAGCCGGTCAGGTCTGGGCGGTTTGCTGTGATTGCTTCGCGCCGCAGGCCGCTTCCCGTCCTGAACCGGAAGAATGAAGGAGGGTTTGGGGCTTTTTGGTTTTTAGTTTTTAGGACAGAGAGATTTTCAACAAGGTTCCTTTTCTATGTGTATACAAGAAGGTGCATCGCGCTGTTACCTGTAAGAGGAAATAACTGAGGAAACTTGCAGGCCAAATGGCGACTGAAATAAATTCTGGAGCAGTAGGCCCCTCCCACTCCCGTGTGCCGGGCACGTGTTCCCAGACCTCCCGTGGATGCCGGAAACCGTGGTTGGTACCAAATCCGATTTATACTACACTGGTATACGTACCTGCGATAGAGTCTATAAATTAGGCCCGGCAAGAGATTAATAATGAAGTGATAATTATTTATTAATAATAAGAGAACAATTATACCGATAGAGTGTATAGTGTATATAGCTTACTTTTAAAAATGTTATGTGAATGTGGTCTCTCTCAAAATATCTTATTGTACTGTCTTACGGTTCTTCTGGTGATGATGTGAGATGATAAACACCCACCTCAGAAGATGAAGTGAGGTGAAGGATGTAGGCATTGTGACGCAGTGTTCACTACCTGTGACCCTCGGACCATAGGTCAGAAGGATCATCTGCTTCCTTCCAGATGGCAGGTGACCTCAGGGAACTGAAATCGGGGGCCCTACTGTATTTCCATATAGCGGAATACAAAAGAAAAGAATCTAGGTTTGCTACTGTGAAAAGGTCTCTAAGATATACTGCTGGGTGGCGGCAAAAAAGCAAGTTGCATATATTATTTACAATATGGTCCAAATTGTGTTTTTGTTTATGCTGAGAAAAATGTCTAGAGTGATTCACAAGAAATTTGGAACAATGGAGGCTCTGGGGAGAAGGACTGGGGTGGAGGAGTAATCTTACTTTTTTGGCACTTTTTGGATTTTCTTCCCTCCCTCCCTTTCATTCTTTCTTTCTTTCTTTTTAAATTTTTGGAAGGGGTAGGGAGAGGATGGGCAGAAGGACTGGGAGAGAGAATCTTAGGCCAACTCCACATCCAGCACAACCCTGAGATCATGACCTGAGCCAAAATCAAGAGTCAGATGCTTAACTGACTGAGCCACCCAGGGGTCTAATAAAAGAAGTTTTGTAATAAAAGAAGTTTTTAAAAATGCCTTTCTTGTCTAATGAAAAATATCTTTGTCAGCTGGCCAGGAGCTTCTGACAAACAAAATTTGTCCATTAGCAATCAAACTACAGTGGGTGATTTTGAAAAGAGAAACTCACATCCCATAAAAGTATATTGAACAGTAGAGCTCAGGGAGACTGGGACAGGGAGAGATGTCTTCAGGAGACAGATTCTGATACTGCCCCAAATTGAGAAACACTGATTGAACATACTGGATTTTTATTTTGATAATTTTATAAACTAGAAAATTTCAGCAGATAGAGAAGACAGTACAATGAACTCTCATGCACCCAACACCAAGTTTCATGAAATAAGATGACTAATCCTGTTTCATACCTAAACAACCCCCACCTTTTTTCCACCTTCTAAACATCATGTCACCTTAGCTGAAGGTATGTGTTCTAATAAATTAAGAACTCTTTTTTAAACATTTTTAAAATGTTTAAAAATTATCAATAATCCCCTTTTATCATTAAATATCAATTAAGTATTCAAATTTTCAAAGTCTATACATTGTATTGGGTTGCTATGTCTGTTATGTCCATTTTAATTTACAAGTTTCTCTCCCTCTGTTTTTTCTTGCAACCTATTTGTTGAAGAAGCCAAGCCATTTGTCCTACAGAATTTCCCACATTCCAGACTTTGCTGATTATATGCCTGTGGTATTTCTGAGTATGATTTTCTGCCTTTCAGTTTCCTATAAATTGGTAGTTGGATCTAGACTTGTCTGATTACAGTCTAATTCTTTGGCAATAATATATAATGTCTTGTGTCTTTCTGTGATACTAACTGCCCTTGAGGATTATTATTGTTTGAATTGTGTCCCCCTAAAAGACATGTTGGAGAACTAACCCCCATGCCTGTGGATATAATCGGGTTAAAACGAGGCCCACCCTAATCCAGCCCTTGTGAGGAGGAACACTTGAACACAAACAGACTTAAGAAGACAACCATGTAACCAGAGAGGCAGAGATTGGAGTGTTGCATCTGCAAGCCAAGGAATGCCAAGGTTTGCCAGAAAACACCAGAAGCTCAAAGAGGAACAGAAGGTCCCTTCCTAGAGCTTCAGAGGGAAGGTGGTACTGCCAACACCTTGATTTTGGACTTCTCCAGAACTTTGAGCCAAAAGATTTCTGTTTGAAGCCACCAGTTTGTGGTACTTTAGTGTGGCCACCCTAGGAAACTAGTATGATTGTCATTGTCCATTATTTCTTTAAAGGTTTGCAAAATGATGACATTCCTTCTAGATACTCTTGTAAAAAGAAACATCCCCTCTTCTACTATTTGGTTACCCTGAAGTTTAACTTATGTAGCAAAGGTAAATTCTTTCTCTTTACTCAACTGTTCTCCGAAAAATGAGTTGGTTTTTCATCGTCCAAAGGTGAACGATGGCATTATTTTCCTATCCTTATGAACTTGTGAATTTTCAACATGATTCATGTGTTCGATCCTTTTTGGTTTTTCTTATTCGTGTTTAAATTGTCCCATTTATGGCCAATGAAAGCTTTGACAAGTGGACTTCTGAGTCCTTTTGGCGTGATCCCAGAAATTTCGGGTACATGTGGTGCTCCAGACCCATCATGTGTATTCCTGCCCCTGACCAGAAATACTATTCAGAGACTATGATCTTGCACTAGGGGCATGCATTGTATTTGATTGGTCATTTTTTCTGAGCCTTTTTAGGGGACAGAACTAGGAAATAGAGTTTTCAAAATAAGAAAATGTATCATCAGTTCATACTACTATATGTATTTTTTATTTGATGGAGAGAGAGAGCAAGCACAAGTAGGGGGAGCAGCAGGCAGAGAGGGAGAAGCAGGCCTCCTGCCGAGCAAGAGCCCGATGTGGGGCTCCATCCCAGGACCCTGGGATCATGACCTGAGCTAAAGGCAGACGGTCAATGACTGAGCCACCCAGGCGCCCTCCTACTAATATTTTTAATTCAAATTTAAGTTTATAAAATGTTTACTAAATTTTTAAAATATATTTTTTAATTGAAGTATAATAAACCTAGCATTATATTAGTTTCAGGTATTTAATATAGTGATTCAACAATTCTATACATTACTCAGTAATATTATTCAGCTTATCACAATAAATGTATTCTTAATCCCCTTCACCTATTTCACCCATCCCCCCACCTTCCTCCCTTCTGATAACTATCAATTTGTTTTCTGTACTTGAGTCTGTTTTTTTATTTATCTCTTTTTTTCCCCCTAAGATTTTATTTATTTATTTGACAGAGAGAGAGAGATCATAAGTAGACAGAGAGGCAGGCAGAGAGAGGGGGGGAAGCAGGCTCGCCACTGAGCAGAGAGCCTGATGCAGGGCTAGATCCCAGGACCCTGAGATCATGACCTAAGCCAAAGGCAGAGGCTTAACCCACTGAGCCACACAGTTGCCCCTGTTTATATGTTTTTCTTGGTTTTGCTTCTTAAATTCCACATGAGTGAAATCATGTGGTATTTGTCTTTCTCTGTTTGACCTCTTTTACTTACCATTATACACTCTAGGTCCATCCATGTTGTTGCAAATGACAGGATCTCATTCTCTTTTAAGGCTGAGTAATATTCCATTGTATATACACCACATCTTTCATTTATAGATGGACACTTGTGTTTCTTTCATATCTCGGCTCTTATAAATAATGCTTCGATAAACCTGGGGGTACGTATATCTTTTCGAATTAGTGTTTTTATTTTCTCTGGGTAAATACCCGTCAATGGCATTACTGGATATTACAGTATTTCTAATCTTAATTAAAAAAAATATTTAATTTGGGGTGCCTGGGTGGCTCAGTCATTAAGTGTCTGCCTTCAGCTCAGGTCATGATCCCAGGGTCCTGGGATCAAGCCCCACGTTGGGCTCCCTGCTCAGTGGGAAGCCTGCTTCTCCCTTTCCCACTTTCACTTACTTGTGTTCCCTCTCTCACTGTGTCTCTCTGTCAAATAAATAAATAAAATCTTAAAAAATATATTTAATTTATTTATTTGACAGAGAGAGAGAAATCACAAGTAGGCAGAGAGGCAGGCAAAGAGAGAGGGGGAAGCAGGCTCCCTGCCGAGTAGAGAGTCCGATGTGGGGCTCGATCCCAGGACCCTGAGATCATGATCTGAGCTGAAGGCAGAGGCCTAACCCACAGAGCCACCCAGGCGCCTAATCTTAATTTTTTGAGGAACCTCAATACTTATTGCCACAGAGGCTGCACCAGTTTGCATTCCCACCAACAGGGCACAGAGGATTCCTTTTTCTCTACATCCTTGCCAACACTGGTTACTCGTCTTTTTGATTCTAGCCATTCTGACAGGTGTGAGATGGTATCTCATGGTTTTGATTTGCATTTCCTTAATGATTAGTGATGTTGAGCATGTTTTCATGTGCCTGTTGGCCATTCCTATGTCATCTTTGAAAAGATGACTATTCAGGTCCTCTGCCCCTTTTTAATCAGATTATTGGGGTTTGTTTTATTTTTGTGTGTGGGTTTTTGTGTGTGTGTGTTGAGCTGTGTAAGTTATGTATTTTGGACACTAAGCCCTTATCAGATATATCATTTGCAAGTATCTTCTCCCATTCACTGTGCTGCCTTGTCATCTTATTGATGGTTTCCTTCGCTGTACAAAGGTATTTAAATTTGTAGTCCCAATAGTTGATTTTTTTTTAAAGATTTTTTATTTATTTATTTGACAGAGAGAGATCATAAGTAGACGGAGAGGCAGGCAGAGAGAGAGAGAGAGGGAAGCAGGCTCCCTGCTGAGCAGGGAGCCCGATGTGGGACTCGATCCCAGGACCCTGAGATCATGACCTGAGCCGAAGGCAGCGGCTTAACCCACTGAGCCACCCAGGCGCCCCCCAATAGTTGATTTTTGATTTTGTTTCTGTTGCCTCAGGAGACATATCTAGGAAAATGTTGCTGCAGCCAGTGTCAAAGAAATTACAGCCTATATTTTCTTCTAGGAGTTTTATGTTTCAGATCTCACATTTAGGTCTTTAACCCATTTTGACCTTATTTTTGCATGTGGTATAATAAAGTGGTCCAGTTTTATTCTTTTGCATGTGGCTGTCCTGTTTTCCCAACACCATTTGTTGAAGAGTCTTTTCCCCAGTGTGTGCTCTTGCCGCCTTTGTCATAGAATAATTGACCATGCAAGTGTGGGTTTATTTCTGTGCTCTCTATTCTGTTCCATTGATTTGTATGTCTATTTTTGTGCTAGTACCAATCTTTTTTGATTACTATAGCTTTGTAGTATATCTTGAAATCTGGAATTGTGATACTTCCAGCTTTTTTCTTCTTTCTAAAGATTGTTTTAGCTGTTGGGAGTGGCTCCATACAAATTTTAGGATTATTTGTTCTAACTCTGTGAAAAATGTTCTTGGTATTTTGATAGGGATTGCATTAAATCCGTATATTGCATTGGGTAGTATGGACATTTTATTTTACTTTATTTTTAAGATTTTATTTATTTATTTGACACAGAGAGAGAGAGAGATCATAAATAGGCAGAGAGGCAGGCAGAGGGAGAGGGGGAAGCAGGCTCTCCACCAAGCAGAGAGCTCAGTGTGGGGCTCAATCCCAGGACCCCGAGATCATGACCCAAGCTGAACGCAGAGGCGCAACCCACTGGGCCACCCAGGTGCCCCAGTATGGACATTTTAACAGTATTCGTTCTCCTCATCCATGAGAATGGAATAGAATGTCTTGTCATTTGTGTCATCTTGCATTTCTTTCATCAGTGTTTTATAGTTTTCAGACTACAGATCTTTCACCTCCTTGGTTAAGTTTATTCCCAGGTATTTTACTCTTTTTGGCGCAATTATAAATGGGATTGTTTTCGGAATTTCTCTTTCTGCTACTTCATTATGAGCATAGAGAAATGCAACAGATTTCTGCATATTAGTTTTGTATCCTGCAACTTCACTGAATTCATTTATTAGTCTTAGTAATGTTTTTGGTGGAGTGTTTAGTGTTTCTATATATAGTATCTTGTCATCTGCCAATAATGAAAGATTTACTTCTTCCTTACCAATTTGGATGCCTTTTATTCCTTTTCCCTGTCTGATGGCTACAGGTTGACTTCTAGTACTGTGTTGAATAAAAGTAGTGGGAGTGGACATCCTTGTCTTGTTCCTAGTCACAGGGGAAAACGTGTCAGTTTTTTACCATTGAGTGAGTATGATGGATTCTTCATATATGGACTTTATTATGGTTATTATTTTAAGGTATGTTCCCTCTAAACCTACTTTGTTGAAAGTTTTTATCATGAATGTTGTACTTCATCAGATCTTTTTCGGTTTCTATTGAGATAATCATGTAGTTTTTCTCTTTTCTCTTATTAATGAGATGTATCTTTTAAAAAAAAATTTTTTTATTCATCTATTTGACAGAGATCACAAGTAGGCAGAGAGGCAGGCAGAGAGAGAGAGGAGGAAGCAGGCTCCCCGCCAAGCAGAGAGCCCGATGTGGGGCTCGATCCCAGGACCCTGGGATCTTGACCCAAGCTGAAGGCAGAGGCTCCAATCCACAGAGTCACCCAGGTGCCCCGTCTTATTAATGAGATGTATCTTGTTGGTTGATTTGTAAATCTCAAATCACCCTTGTAGCTCTGGAATAAATCCCACTTGATTGTTGTAAGTGATTTTTAAAAATTTATTATTAGATTCAGTTTACCAATATTTTGTTGAGGATTTTTACATCTATGTTCATGAGGAATATTGGCTTATAGTTTGTTTTGTTTTGTTTTGTTTGTAGTATCTCTGGTTTTGGTATTAGGGTAATACAGCCCTCATAGAAGGAATTTGGAAGCTTTCCTTCCTTTTCTATTTTTTGGAATAGTTTGAGAAGAGTAGGTATTGACGCTTCTTTAAGTGCTTAGTAGAATTCACCTGTGAAGCCATCTTGTTTGGGACTTTTGTTTGTTGGGATTTTGATTTCTGATTCAAATTCATTGCTGGTAATAGGTCTGTTCAAATTTTCTGTTTCTTCTTGATTCAGTTTTGGGAGGTTATACACTTCTAGGAAGTTATCCATTTCTTCTAGATTGTCCAGTTTGCTAGCATATAATTTTTCATAGTATTCTTTTATAATCCCTTGTATTTTTCTGGTTATTCAGCTGTTATTTATTTCTCCTCCTTTGTTCTCATTTTGAGTCCTCTTTTTTTGTGTGTGTGTGAGGAGTCTGGTTAAAGTTTTATCAGTTTTATTTATCTTTTCAAAGAAACAGCTCCTGGCTTCATTGATCTTTTCTATTTTTTTGTCTCTTTCATTTATTTTCTAATCTTTATTCTTTCTTCTACCAGCTTTGAGCTTTGTTTGTTCTTTTTTAGCTCCTTAAAATAGACTTTTCAAAATAAGAAAATGTATCATAGGTTTACACTAATATTTTCTATTCAAATTTAGAATTATAGAATGTTTATGAATTTTTTTATTCTATATATCTCCTTATCTCTTATCGTAAAACTCTTGGTTTCTATTAACATTAACATAATTACTTATTGGATTTATTCTATAATATACAGCTAATAGTTTCAAAATAGTAATATCAGTATTCTTACTAACAACATGAATATTGAAAACCTTAAGATTTTTCAAGTTATTTTTGCCTTAGGATATCTCCCACTAGGGTGTACTACAACTTACTCTGTTAAAAGTCTCTTGAAATAATTCCTGTGTGTGTGATTAGCCACCAACTCAAGATACTGTTGTGCCTCATTTTATTATTTTATTGAACTTTGCTTTATTGTGCTCCACAGATACTGCCTTTTTTTTTTTTAACGAATTGAGTCAAATAAGTCTGTTAGCACCATTTTTTCCAACAACATTTGCTCACTTCATGTCTCTGTGTTACATTTTGATCTTTCTCACAATATTTGCAACTTTTTCATTATTACTATATTTGAATGTGCTATCTCATGGTAAAACTTTAATGGATGAGGAGTTGTTTCTGATGCATGAGCAAGGACAGTGGTACTTAAAGATGGACTCTACTTCTGGTGAAGATGCTGTAAAGACAGTTGAAATGACAACAGAGGATTTAGAATATGACACACACTTAGCTGATAAAGCAGCAGCAGGGCTCAAGAGGACAGACTCCAATTGTGAAGTTCTACTGTGGGTAAAATGTTATCAAACAGCATCACATGCTACAGAGAAATCGTTCATGAAAGGAAGATTCGATCGATGTGGCCAACTTCATTGTTGTCATATTCTAAGAAATTGTCACAGCCACTCCAGCCTCCAGCAGCCACTGCCCTGGTCAGTCAGCAGCCATCAACATTGAGGGCAAGACCCTCCACCAGCAAAAAGATTACAACTCGCCAAAAACTCCAATGATGGTTAGTGTTTTTTTAGAATAATCTTGATTGGCTGGATGCAACTCAGAAAGGATTCTGTGTCCAGTATGGTGACCCAGCTTCCCCTGAGCACCCTGAAAGCAGATGGAGCCAAAAAGCTGTTGAAGTTTTAAATGCAAACAACCTTTGGACCAACAACTTCACCTGTATGAGTTTACGAAATCACCAAAAAATACACCATAAATATGTTCAAGGATGTTTATTACAACATAATTTATGATAGTGGTAGAAAAAAGAAAACCTGATAATAACTCAAATGTCCATCAACAGAAGATGTATCAAATCATGGAACATCCAGATAATGGAAAACTATACAGATGTTCAGAAGAAGAAAAACAATCTGGATATATTGTCGTAGCACATCCTTTAAAATAAAGTAACAAAGCAAGGTGAAAAATAATGGCTAGAATACAATCATATGGGTATAAGCCTGAAAAGAGTTAGGTGATGGAAAAACAGATCTATATGTCACTATACATGCAAGTAAAGGCACCTTAGTTTTCTAGAGGGATACACTGGTAACAGATTCCAATGTGTATTTTTAGGGGAAGGCCTGGCAGGGAGAAGGAAATGGAGAATTTTAAATTTTGTATCTTTCTAAAGTCCTAAAATTGTTTCATTGTGCACATATTACTATTAATTTTAATGAACCAAATAATTTTTTAAAAAATAATGGTTGGCTAGAATCTACTTAGGAGAACACAATCAGACAGATCTTGAATGTGGGATATCCAAGGAGAGAAAAATTCAATGTCATGAAAAGCAAAGAAGAGTAAGGAACTATATTAGGTTAAATTGGACTCGAGGGACAGAACAATCCAATATAATGTATGTACCTTAATTATATTTGGGGTGAAAAATAACTATAAAAGACATTTGGGGAACAAGTACAAATTTCAATATGAACTGAGTATAAGATGATGCTATTGGATTCTTGATTTCCCTAGGTGTGATAATGGAGTGGTGGTCATATGATGGAGTGTCTTCATTCTCAGGTAATACACACTGATTTTAGGGCAAGTCAACATATCTGCAACTTGCTGTCAAGAAAAGAAATTACTCAGCCGAAAGAAATCAGAGAGAGAATGTGTGCACAAATGTCGCAAAATATTAACAATTAATGAATCTATGTGAAGGGCTATACGTGTTCATTGTATTATGAACCTACAGAAAACTTGAAGGCTTTCTGTAGACTGAATTTTTGTTTTAGGAAAGGTTCAGGGGAAAAGGTAATGCTACTGTTGCCAGGAGACCCATAAATGACTGGTGATTATGAGCTTATTGATCTTAGCCTGGATTAAACCACGAGGAAAAAACCATGAGGCCACCAGAACTCTGAAGAGGCTGGATTCACCTGGGTTCTGGGACAGCTCTCACCTCCAGATATCAAGGTCCCCTGGTATCTCTCCACCCTCACTGTGCACCCAGAGCTGGGCTCACGCTCTCGGTTTGACCCATCCATCCAGTTTCACAGTTACTGCAAGAGCTTACCTCAAATACCACCTCAGGTGGCTTCAGTGGGGACAAGTTCCAGTGGGTCAACCTGCCTGGTGTGACTCAGCCTCTAGTGAGCGGAGTGGGTTTCTTGGTGGCGAAGAGGTGGTTGGCTGGGGACAGAGCCTCGAGGGGCTGCAGTAAATCCACACATCTGTTGGATCCCCACTGGGGCTGGGCACTGCGCTGCTACTGGTTAGGATAAGATGTAAATGCAATGAATGGTGCTGTGAGGCAGGCACTTTGCTGAGCATCTTAGCCATGTGGCCTCATCCTAAAGCCAGCCTAGATACTACAACTCTCTTTCCTAATAAAGAAACGGATCCTCAAATGGGCTAATTGGCTTGCCCAGGGACACACAGCTTATGGTGTTGGAGCTGGGACTCCAACTTGGTTGTCTCTGGTCACAACTTTAACCACTTCTCCCTGTTCCTGTCCAGTTTCCAGCCACCTGGCCCTTCTGGTTCCTCCAGCAAGCCCCATTCCTCAAGTCTCAAGAACGTTCCTTGATATATTCTTTTCCCCAACCCTTCTTTGTCCAGTTAAATCCTTCCCATTGCTCAGCTTACACTCAGCTATCATTCCTCAAGGGAAGCTTTTCTGAAAGTGGCTCTTCCCCTATTGTCCATATCCTACTATCATATAATCGCATTAATTATCAATCCTCCCACAAACTCCGAATGTCTTCATAATTAAAAACTTCCAGCTTTGGTATGGAATCATGGTAGGGTCCCAATTTTCTGACTCAGACCCTAGGTTCTGATATCTTGGCCAACATCCGAGAAAGCAGGTTAGGAGGAAGAGCAAGATGGGGGAAGGGAGTGGTTAAAGCAAATAACAGAGTTTCCAGCAATCAGATTTAATTGTATAAAACTTTGAGAGAGACACTGTGGGCCCACAACTTTTGGGCAATTCACTATTTTTTGGAGGCGTGGTGACAAGAGAGGGTCGTTCTAACCCTACGGTTAACAGAGGCATTGTAGCAACAACTGAGAGATCAAGTTCCTGAGGGCCACACATGTGCCTGGAGACAAGTGTGCTGTGCTCTCCCCCTTCGTCCCCCCCAGCCATTCATGCATCTGTTCACAAATATTTACTGCACCCTGCTGGTGTCAGGCACTGCTCTAGGCTCAGGGGAATATGGCAAAGGACAAAAGGAAGCCCCTCACCTCCTGGGGCTTACATCCTAGTGGGGATGACAGTTAACTGATAAATACAGAATGTGTCAGTGGGAGGTGGGGGGTTGGTGGAGACAGACGTGGAATGAGGACAAATCAATCAGAGTAAGAGGAGAGCAAGTGAGAGGAAGGGCTGTGTGGCTACAGGGCTCAGAGCAGGCCCCTCTCAGAGAGGAACCTGGTGACAGAGGGGAGCTGAACAGACTAGGGTGTTTCTGGGGTTGGATTAGTCATGCCAACAGAATGTCATTGGAAACCTGAGCCTCTTCCTTCAGCACTGTTAAGTAACTGCTAGTATTTAAGTCGTCCCAGAAAGGACAAACCTCCCATTGCCTGTACATGCACTTCGCTGAAGCTTTTTACATCAAGGCAATGGTGTGTGGCAGCTACAGTTTCCACCTACCCCACACCCACAGTGCCACGGGGCCTCTCATGCAGGCCCCTCTCCCTTCTCCCTTGGCCCCAGGGCAGGAACAACCCTACCCCAGCATCTCATTCAGAATTGAGGCCAAGTCATCCTAGGGGTGACGCAGGTTCCTGTTGCCCTTGGTCTCCACCCAAAAGGCAAACCCCTCAGGGCAATGCCTCCTCTGCTCTCAACTCCACACTGTTTTCACCATCCTACCCACTAACCTCCTGTGCCCATTGCTCCTGAACTCCCCCCACCCCTTCCCTGAAAGTCCCCTGGGGCCCACACCCGGGACTGTCCCCACAGTGCTCCTCTGCATCTCTGGGAGGACCCCTACCAGCCTCCCTTCACCATCTTCTCCAGAGAAGCCTGCGCATTCAGCCACATCTGGGGGACCCCAAGAGGACCAGCCATCCTAGCTCTCCTCGTGTTTTGCTTGTCCCCTCCTTTGTAAAAACATCTGCTGATTCTCATGCCTCTTCTCTCCTCTGCTTTTCCTCATCGACGCCCCTATCAAATTCTGGGAATCCCATAACAGTTATTGAGGAATTGGCTCCTAGTGTGCCCAACCACTCCAGCGCTTCCAACCACCTTGGGGAATGTGAAAATCTGGCTGATGAATCTCTTAAAACTCCCTGGCTTCTTCCAATGCAATGACCTGTATCTATTTTCTACTTAGCCACCCACAGCAATTAAGTGGTCCCAAGCACAGAAACTGGAAAAGAAAATAAAGATGGGCCAACAGGAAGCAGCGGAAGCAAAAACAAAATGGTGGAGGAGACAGGATTTTTCTCTAAAAATGGCTGGGCAGCTCAGAACTCCCTTTTGAGGGTGGGGTCAACAGGCTTTATGGGTGATTTCACTTGGTTTAAAAATGTATTGCACTGGTCAGAAATGAGAGCATTCTGGTTAATAAAACATGTTTGTATAAAGACAATGAATCACGCATACATTATTAAACATACAAAGATGAATAAATTATATTGAAACTTCGGTGACTATCACTTAACCCTTATTTGCTGAACAACAACATCCCTCACATTTACAGAGTCCTTTTTACACATTTTATTTCATGTGATCTGAAAATGGGCCGTCCTGCCGGCTCCCCCTCCAACCCAGTAGGATCCTGCAATGATTCAGGCTCATTGTTCAGGACTCCAGACATCAGTGCATTGTGTCAGCCAAGACTGGCTTGACCAGAACATCACATAGTTCTAAACATGAATGAATGTCTGCCAACAACAAAAATGACTCCCATAAATGTTGGGGGAATAAAGTTGTAGAAGAATAGATTCAGTATGAACATTTCTATAAAATTTAAAACACATGAAGTTGATGGGATGCCTGGGTGGCTCAGTTGGTTAAGTGGCTGCTTTGGCTCAGGTCATGAGTCCCACATGGGACTCCCCTGCTAGCGGGGAGCCTGCTTCTCCCTGTCCCTCTGTCTGCTGCTCCCCTGCTTATGCCATCTCTCTCTGACAAATGCTCTCTGACAAATGAATAAATAAAATCTTCCAAAAAAATCTTCTTTAACAAAAAATAAAACACATGAAGTTGAGTAGTATATTATCTAGGGACACCTATACAGATGCTGTGGTAGACTGTACTTCCCAGACATGGCCGCAACAAGATCTCTGGTTCCATCTGCTCTTCCAGAACCTTGCCACTCTTCCTGCAGGAGGCATAGTCAGTGTCCCCTCCCCTCAAACTCAGGTGGGAATTTGTGACTACTTCAACCAATAGACACTATGTAACTTCTGACCCTAGGTCTGGTTTTGTCTCCTGGAATGCTCACCCTTGGGACTCAGCCACCATGTTGTAAGGAAGCCTGGGCCACATGGAGAGGGCCATGTGGAGAGAAGTAAGACCCCAGGCCTCAGCCCAGCTCCAGCAGCCAGCTGGTGAGTCACTTGGAAGTAGATCCAAGAGCCCTCCATCAAGCAGGTCCAGCTGATGCTATGTGAAGCAGAGAGGAGCTTTCCCTATAGCGTCCTGCCCAAATTACAGATTGGAGGCTGGGGGCTGGAGGGAGGGGATTGTTCCTGTTGCATGCCACTAATCTTTGAAGTAAGCAGCAACAGATATCTGGAATAGATGGTAAAAACTCTAACAAACAGCAAGAATGAGAATACAAAAGGAGCCCAGACTAATGGGAGAGGCTGGGGAATGTGACTGAGCAGGGGCATGTGGGGGACTGCCTGCCATAGAACGTTCCAGCCTGGCAACCGAGTCTACCCTCACGCCTGAGTGAGACCACAGACCTGACCTATTCCTAAGCACCTGCTGTGTAGACGGTGAGCAGTTCTGTGGGGCATGAAAGAGCTGAAGGAGAAGCCCCAAGGGCAAGAAGCGGGCACACCAGGCCCCTCCTGCCTGCTGCCCTCTCCGTGCAGGTCCAGTGCGTCCTGAGCAGCTAGACAGAAGCTGTAGTGAGGGATCTCCTTGGGCAATGCTCAACACTTAGAGTTATCTGTTGACATTTTGGAAACAAAACCAAGAACCCTTGAAAGGACAAAGTGAACACTGTGCCTCTGAGCCATTAGGAATATTCAGAACTGATCCTGAACAGGGGTATGAACACTGGATACTTATCTTCCGAAGAGAAGGTCTTTGTGCAGACTTGGCTCTCCACAAGATTGTGGTGGGGGCATAAGCTGACAGTGACCCTCCCCACACGAGCCTCTCCTTCTCCTACTGAGAATTCCATGTTATGTGGATCGGGAGGTTATCAGGCAGTGAAGATAGCAAATGCGAGCTCTCAAGAGGAAGTCTGCTCCATGGGGGTTGGGGGGGCCGGGGGGGGCGGGGGGGGGAGGATTCCCAGAAGGGCCAGTCTGGGGCGTGTGTGTGTGTGTGTGTGTGTGTGTGTGTGTGTGGCGGGTGAGGCTAGAACTCAGCAGCAGGATCACTGTGGAAACTGGGGCACATCATTCATTCCTGTTCTTCAAATGAGCAGACAGCTGAAGCCGCCCTTCAAACAAGCAACAGTGACCTATTGATCTCTACCAAAGAGAGAGCAGGTTTTAAAAGAAAACAAGGCCAAAAGGTAGTTTTCTATAGAAAGTACTTCGAAAATTTCAAAAAGGAAAAGATGTCACTATTATTTGTTATTTTTCTATTGTAGAATCTGGGTCCCTTTTTAAAAAAAATTTATTTATTTATGTATTTTAGAGAGAAAGAGAACTGCAAGGGAAGCAGGGAGAGACAGGGGGAAAGGGAGAGGGAGAATCTCTCAAGCAGACTCAGAGCTGAGCACGGAGCCCCACTGCAGAGCCCAGCTCAAGGCTCAATCCCATGACCCTGAGTTCATGACCTGAGCAGAAATCAAGAGTTAGATACTTGGGGCCCCTGGGTGTCTTGTTGTTAAGCGTCTGCCTTCCACTCAGGTCATGATCCCAAGATCTTGGGATCGAGTCCTGCATCAAGCTTCCTGCTCAGTGGGAAGCCTGCTTCTCTCTCTCCCACTCCCCCTGCTTGTGTTCCCTCTCTTCTTGTCAAATAAATAAATAAAATGTTTAAAAAAAAAAAAAGAGTTAGATGCTTAACTAAACCATCCAGGTACCCCTAAGGTCTTTTTTTTTTTTTTTTTTAAGCAGAAAGCCTCAAAGTCTCAAAATGCTTATGAGACATAAAATGTAATGAGTGAAGGGTGATAGGGAGTGGTGGGGACTGTAGCAAATAGACTGAGGACAAGCCTTTTACTGAGGCTGCCACCACCACTCCACCTCAGCCTCTTGCTGAGATGAGGAGAGCTTGCCCTAGATGTAGTCAATCTCCTGGTTGTGAAGACAAGCCAGAAATTCAGACACTTAGGTAAAAATTCACAATTTCCAAAATAATACACCTGCTAAACCAAACATGTGTATGAGTGGCATCTGGATATGTGAAGAAGTATAAGACTATCTCACAGGTTTGCAAAGAGGATGAAGTGAGGTAGACTAGAACCAATGATAATTAATTACTAAATATTCATCAGGAAAACCTATAAACAACACAAAAATAGGTCAGAGTCTATTTGCTATATTTTCCAAAGATAGACGCAACAGTATCTGCCATCCCCACACTATTTTTATTATGCAATCTTAACACTCCTTCGGGTGGTAGGGCTACTTTCCTTCTGAACCTGAGGAGGACAGCATGACTTCCTGAAGCGATAGAATGGCAGAGGGATACTAGGGGACTTCTGAAGCTAGGTCATAAAAAATGCCACCCATGTCTGCCTTGCTCTCTGGAGATGCTCACTCCATCACCCTGCCTCCATGCTAGGAGGGAGCCCAAGCAACCTGCAGAAGCCTATGTTGAAGGGAACCAGAGCACCCAGCCCACACATTCAGCTGGGCCCCGCACCAAAGCCAGCTCCAACTCACAGTGTGAGTAAGCTGTCTCCAAAGTGGGTCCTCCATTCTAACTTGAGCAGCCCCAGCTGAAACCATGTAGAACAGAGATGCACCAACCCTGCTCAGACAGGCCCAAATGGCAGATTCTTAGCAAGATAAATTCATGTTGTTGTTTTAAGTCGTTAAGATTTGGGTGTTTTTTTACACAGTAAGAGATAACTGGATCAGGTTCAAAAAAGAAACTATTAGCCAGAGACACCCCTAGAAGAGTAAAGAAAGAGATCCAAGGTCAATTTGGGACCTCCTAAAGCACCAGAAGTCGTGTTTTATAGTTCAAAAGGAAAAGGTGTTTTTCTTCCAGATTTCCAAGGCTGAGACAGAACCTACTGAGACAAGTAGTGGAAGGGAACAGACACTCTGAGCCCCATTTCAACCCCACAGTCAGACTGAGGAAGGCGTTGTAACCCTTCCATGTCGTAGTGCCAGTCCAAATCCTTTTCAAGTTTAAAGACCATTTTCTATAAAAAAAATTTTTATACAAATTTAAAAAGTATTTTTTATAAAATTTTTAGAATTTTATTTTATTTATGTATACCTTCTCATACTACTCTCTATGTCTGACTTTCTTCGAGGGGGGCCTGGGAAGCTGCATTTTTCCAACCACTCTCCAGAGGATGATTTTGTACCAATTTACATGCACCCATCTCCCATGTAACCCTTTCAGACATTTTCTTAGGTTCTATTTCTTAGAAGAAAGCTCACAGCATAAAAATTAAGCAGCCCATGTCTCTGTCAGGGGAAGGAACAGGTGTGACTGCAGAGCCACAGGCTGCTGAAATGTTATGCCGTGAGTCTTTTTCTGAGAAATAAAGCCCAAGAAAATGTCTCCATATGTAGAAGTACATAGCAATTTGCTAATCTATTCATCAGTTGGACATCTGGGTTGTTTCTAGTTTTGAGCCCTTTTGTATAGCAACAAGATGTTATGAACATTTCTGTACTAGTCTTTGCTTGGGAATGTTTCCATTTTTCTTGAGAAAATACCTCGGCATGGCATAAGTAATCACGGATGCACATAAAAATTTAGCTACCCGATCTATGTTACAACATTGTCTCTACATTTGCTCCAGTCTATCGCACAACTATGTTATGGAGTACCACATGGTAATTTAAAGGGATATTTGAGCCTTCCAGCTCAGGTTAAAGACTTAGCATACATCTTTACCTTCTGAGACTCCACCGTTAAAATAACAATACACAGGGTAAAATGGCATAGACCAACAATAAAGAAGAAAACAGAGCAGGGGCCATCAACACTCAGAGATTTTAACAAATCTGTTGGACACAGAAAGGGTCGGGTGAATATGTACAATACAGCCAGGGGACTGGACTGCACCCAGTGAGGGCTCAGTCTGTCCACAGGCACTGAGAGGCACCTCAGCCTGCAGATGAAAAGGATTCCTGAAAGCAGACATGGCAGATGGGGCTGAAGACCCCTAGATGTCACTCATGCAGCAGCCGGGGGCCAGTCACTTTCTCTCCGTCAAACACTGAAGGCCTCCTTCTGAATGAATTGTACAGGCTGCCTGGGGAGAACGAGGGCAGCCAATGGTGAGTTTGGAAGTCCAGAGTGCAGAGTCCAGAGTCCTTCTGGAACTCCTAACAAGAACAACAACAGCAGCAACAACCTGTCTTCCTGCCAGCTTTCTCTAGAGAGAAACCTGGGAGTGGACCAAGTGTGCCTTGGCTCTCCAGACTTCCCATCAGCCTCCTGATTGCCTCAATCTTAAATAGGAATGAAAAACCAAGAGCAAACAGACATGCAAGGAAAGTCGGCAATAGAAAAAATTAAGAAAAAAAGGCAGGCCATGATTCTAGAGGAAATAAGAGATCATTCATGGAACAGAAGAGGATTAAACAAAAACTTCTGAAAACCTCAAAGACAACTGGGAAAATGTCACAGTGATAAAACAAGGAAAGGTGTTATGAAAAAGAAATAATCCAAGAACAAAGAGTTCTTTAAAATTCAAAATATGTTTGGGGTACCTGGGTGGCTCAGTCAGTAAAGCATCCAACACTTGGTCTCAACTCAGGTCTTGATCTCAGGGCCATGAGTTCAAGCCCTACATTGGGTGCCACACTGGGCACGGAGCCTACTTAAAAAACAAAATTCAAAATATATTTGACAAAAATGCTGCTAATAATAATAGGGTTACATGATGAAGTTGGAGAAATCTCCCACACACAGATTTTAAGATTTTAAAATAAATGCAAAACATGGCGGAAAAGATGAAGGAGAGAAAGGGGTGATCTAGAGGATTGGGATCTAAATAACAGGAATTCCACAAAAAGAAAAGAAAATAATAATAAATATAAAAATAGTAAATAATTTTCTAAAATGATGAAGGGCATGTCTTTGGTTGCCCAGGCCCAATGAATGCCCAGCACAAAGAAATGGAAAACCATCCACTCATGGTCATAATCACCAGAAACTGTCAGAACTCCAGGAATAAGGAGCAGATGCTAGAGGATTCCAGAGAGAAAAAAACCAAGTCCACTCTGAGGGATTTGATATCGAACTCAGAATTGTATACGTAGGCAATTCATGAAGCAAGGGGAAAACAGAGTAAAGACATTTGTGGTATGTTAAGTATTCTTTGACAGAGATCACAAGTAGGCAGAGAGGGAGGCGGGGGGCGGGGGGAGCAGGCTCCCCACTGAGCAGAGATCCCCACAGGGGGCTCAATCCCCAGACCCTGGGATCATGACCTGAGCTGAAGGCAGAGGCTTTAACCCATTGAGCTGCCCAGGCGCCCCATGAAAGTATTCTTAATTTTACCTCCGGCACAGTTTACCCCAGGGAGTTACCTAAGGACACACTCCAGCAAAAGGAGAAAGGAAATGAAGGAGGCGGCAGCTCCGGGGTTCCTAAGAAAGGTGACCTATTCACTGAGAGCTGTGAAGGGAAACCACCTACAGACCGAGGGAGCCAAGAGCAGGAAGATTCACAATGACAGAGGGCTGCAGGGAGAAGGTTCCAGCTTTGTTTTTTGTTTTGCCTTCTTTTTGTAGAGGAGGTGGAAAGGAGAGAGAAAAATCACGTGATTAAAAGCAGGGGGAAACATGGTGTGAGGATCAGATGAAGAAAATCAGTGGAATGTAAAAATAAATAAATAAATAAATAAATTTGTTCCAAAAACGTTCTTTTCTGAGGATGGGACATTGGCCCTATCAAGAAGCATAAACTCGGTTACTACTTTGATCTGCCATGAACTGTATTTCCATAGTGGACATGGAATAAACATCATTTTCTGGTTTCCAACTCTTAGAATCCACCTTAGACAAGCATAAACAGCATAGTAATTTCTGAATAAAATGTGTAAGCATAGAACAGTCTGACCGAGGTTGGGAGGTGGAAGGAAAGGTAGGAGGGAGTACCCTGTCCTTACCTTACAAAGCAAAGAGAAAAGAGATACTATCTTTAGTTGACTGAACAGGAAATGGGGGTTAACTGTTTTCTTTGAAGTTGCAGGGACCGGGAAGCTCTAGGAATGGGCACCTCGCTATATTTAGAAGAGTGGGGGAGGAGGTAGGAGCTGGATTGCAGTGGGCTGATCCTCATCTATTACAGTAGGAGGTCAATAGAAAGCACTGAGGTTGCTAAATAATAAAGAGAATCTGGTTTAGAAACGTGGAGCTAACCCCCAAATAAATTCTAAACAGGACTATGGGGCGAGGGGGCAGGTGACTCTCAGTTTTCACTCTACAGTCTTCTTCGGTGTGGTTGGATCTGAAACCATTTGCATACATTCCTAATTAAAATCTTTAATGAGGAATTTCTCAGATACGCGGTTTCTAAGACTTTGCATGCAGCCGCATGCAAAGTTAGAGGGATACAAAGCCAGTTGGTGCTGAAGTCATCCTTGGGTCTTTGAAAAACAAATTGTTTCATTTTCTTTTTTTTTTTTAATTGTATGTATGTATGTATGTATTTAAAGTGAGTGCAGGTGTCAGAGCATGGGGAGGGGCAGAGGGAGAGGTTGAGAATCTCAAACAGACTCCCTTCTGAGTGTGGAGCTGGACCCCAGGACCCTGCCATCATGACCCGAGCTGAAATTAAGAGTCAGCTGTGTAACTGACTGAGCCACCCAGGTACCCCCATTTTCTTCTTTAAAACTTATACATAAATACATCTTCCATAACAATTATTTTTTTATTATAAGAGTAAAAAACTAACTTTTAAAGATGATCCTGTAAGTTTCTCCTGGAGGCACAAGCTATCTCCAGGAGCAGGGAGGGGGGCGGAGGGGAGGGGCGCCATGTGATATTCCAGTAGGTGATGCCCGATCTGAGAAGCCCATCTCTCCCCACTCTCCTCCCCCTCTCGATGCAGGTAACTGGCCCTGATCAGCCCCATCTGATGTCAGGGTCAGGAACCCTACGATTCCTGCATGGCTGCAAACATATTTATATAAATCTTGCCCGCCTACAGCGTCAGCCTTTTCCAGGTCAGGGCCAGTAGCCAGCAGCCTTCCACCTTCCTCCACCGGTTCCAGGATCCGCTACAACCACCTGGGCTGAGCTCACTGGGCTCTCACCTATGTCTTGCACCCAGTAAGGACTGGTCAGCGAGTTACTAAGCTCTGTCCAAATATGAAGGTCGCTGATCTTCAAAACAAACTCATTTGTGGCTAATGAAACAGGGTGGACTTTTTGCTATAAAATCCTCCATATTAGGATAGAGATACATGGCATGGAGCTGTACAGCAGAGCTGGGATTCACTTCCCTGCATCTCATTCATCTGTCCATTTTATGAACAAGAAATCAAGACCCCCCAGAGGCTCAGTCACTTGCCCAAGGTCAAAACCTAGATCTGATTCCCAGTCTTTTGTCTATAGAAGAATTTCAAAAGGAAGATAATTAAGATGTCTCAGGTTCTTTGGGCTACAGGTAACAGAATCTCCATTTTAAGCCAAAGGAAAAAAATTATCAGAAAAATACTAGAATCCAAGGGCATGAAGTGCAGCTTGGAAGGGATCAGAGCAAAGTAGAAAATGCCTATGTGTAGCTTCTCTCCCGCGGCCATTCTCCCTCACTGGCTGATGGGCAAACATGGATCCCAGGGCCCAGCCCTGCACGGATACCCCTCAGATACAAGGATGGATCATGCTAGACAGACACAGGGTTTGGACCAGCATCAACTTGAGGTGGGAAGGGGGGATACGTGGAGTATCTTTGTTGCAGGGTAAAGCTCTAACAAATGTTGAATGCTACTGGTCGACACATCCCACTGGGACCATTATTAGTACAGGTACTGGCCTCATTCTAAAGGCAAGGGACCGAGGTTCAGAGCAGATAAGCACATGACTATTATGGAGCAAGACTATGAATCTCTTGCCTCTTAGCATAAGATGCTTTCCTTCATGCTCCTCCTCTCTCGTGTGAGATGATCCCGTTGGCATTGGGAGCCTGGGAAGAGATTCCACATCTGCTATTTGCCATTCTTTGGGAAGACCTGCAGTTATATGATGCTCGGTGTTTGCCACTCAAAGCCACCAGTGGGCTTCTCTGGGTCCTCGGAACAACAGTGGGAAGAAGTGACTTTACCCTCTTGCTGCCTTTAGTGGCTCCAACCATTTCCTGGCATTTGGTCTCCATTCAGGAGTGTGCCGGGGTGAGCTCCTCCTGGCTTCCAAGAGCCAGTTGCTCTAGTTTCTGGAATTTCACAAGCTAGCTGACATCATGTTGGTTACTTGAAATTCGCCATTGTGGGACGATTTTATAGCCTGGAAACTGACAAATGCTACCAATCAGGGTTCTCTCGCACCCCCTGTCAGTTACTAAATATTTACTAGCACATGATGGTCTCCATCTGCCCACTTCCTGCCTGCAAGACTACTGAAGATGTTCATGTGAAAACTCACACTTAATTTTCAGTTCCAAACATCCTCTAATGGATTTTTTAAACTATCTTTGCAAACATGAATGCTTCGTATCATTTTCGGCCGTGACTCCAGACCAAATGCCTATGAGAACAAACGGATTCTTTGTCTTGCTCAACATCCCCCACCCCCCACCACCCCTTTAGCTATAACACTTAAATGTCCTTGTTTTCAACACTTACTGCTGCGTCTCCACCTCAGATCGTTATCTCCAGTGGAGCCTGCTGCTGGGACCCCTATCTGGTTTCCCTCCCTCCACCCTTGGTATCTCTACCTGGTTGATCTTCTGGAAGCTCTGTCTCTATTACATGTCCGGTCAGAGGCTCCAACTGGCTCCCAATAGCTCAAACTCTTGACCTGGGGCTCACATCCCTCACCAATCTTTGGGCCCATTATTTTCCAGGGAGGGCAAATCATGAACACGGACTGGGCTGGTCTTGGCTTACGTGTATCCCCTCTGTCTAGAAGGCCTTCCTTTACCCCATTCTTCTCTGAAACCCAGTTTAAGGGTCATCTCATCCATGATGTTGTCTGTCCTTCATCCCCATGGTCCAGCCAGAGGTGACCCTGTTGCCCTTGGACCTGTGAGAGCACTTGAGTTGAGGCTCGCCAGGTTCCCTCATAGGTGTCTGCTCTAAGGTAGGCTGGACAAATCATGGGCTACAGCCTTGCAACTCAGCGTGGGGTTCACACTGGCTGCACCTGACACTTTATTAGAAATGTAAATTCTCCATCCCCATCCCAGGTCTATGTGAACCAGAATTCTGGGGTGGATGAGAGAGGGACCCCTCCAGGTGATTCTAACACACATTGGTCTAGACCCTTCCCAGGGGTTTTGTTCTACTCAACATCCTTTTTCATGGCTCCTCCTTATAGTATGGTAATGTTTTCCCTGCTTATTCAGATTCTAAAAGTCTCCCCTTCTAGAAGGATTGCCCAACAAGGCCGAAGGTGGTAGTTTCACCTGCCCCCAGTCACAGGCCTCTTCTGTATTTCACAGGCCCAGGAATGCTCCCTGTGTCCCCAGCCCCTACTGACATGTGGAGCCCTGAGCTCCATTCTGCATTCAGCAAGGTGCTCTGTTCCTCCTCCACATATAGGCATGAATCACAATCACTCTCCTCAGGACATTTACAGCAACGGCCATGTTTTACCTCAGGTAAAAGGTACCTGTTATCAGGTACATGTTATCAGGTCAGCTTTGTGTGCAGCCACTGTGGTCAGCCCAGGGCAAAAGACAGGGGCTCCAAAGAGGATGAAATCACTTTTCCTGAGGAAAGACCTCTCTCTGCCTGTAATCAGGCATGGCTACCGCGTGACCCAACCTACAGAGAACTAGGACTGCCCCTCTCCCATTCCATGGCAACTTTTTATTTGGATATATTTTAAAGTTATAGAAAAATTACAAATACAGTATAAGGAAATACCATGTACCTGTTACCCAGATTCACCCATCACTTACATTTTGCTCTTTCTTTTGCTGTATTACTGTTTTTTCTTTTCTTTTTTTAAGATTTTATTTATTTGAGAGTGAGAGCATCAGAAGTTTGGAGGGGGTGGGGGAGAGGGGCAGAAGGAGAGGGAGAGGTACAGGCAGATTCCATGCCCAGCAGTGAGCCCAACAAGACGCTCAATCTCACGACCCTGAGATCAAGACCCTGGGATCATGACCTGAGGTAAAACCAAATGTCTGATGTCCTACCAAGTGAGCAACCCAGGCACCCCAATTTCTGTTTTGTTTTGTTTTTAAAGATTTTATTGATTTATTTGACAGACAGAGATCACAAGTAGGCATAGAAGTAGGCAGAGAGAGAGAGAGGAGCAGGCTCCCCACTGAGCAGTGGATCCCCCTTTCTGTTTTTTCTTAATTTTAAAAGTAAGTTAGGGGGCGCCTGGGTGGCTCAGTGTGTTGAGCCTCTGCCTTCAGCTCGGGTCATGATCTCAGGGTTCTGGGATCGAGCCCTGCATGGGGCTCTCTGTTCGGCGGGGAGCCTGCTTCCCCCTCTCTCTCCCTCTCTGCCTACTTGTGATCTTTGTCTGTCAAATAAATAAATAAAATATTTCAAAAAAAAAAAAAAGAAGTAAGTTAGGCACCTTCACTCCTAAATATTTCCTAGAATAAGAATATTCTCTCATATAAACAGTACAATTGTCAACTTTAGGAAATTTAACATTGCTAGAATACACAGTCCAAATTCAAATTTCATCAGTTGTCCCCAAAAATGTCCTTTTACATCCATTACTTATTTTCCCCAGCCCAGAAACCCATCAAAGATCAATCATGCATTACATGTGGTTGTCATGCCCATTTAGTCTTTTTTAATTTGGAACAGTTCCTCTGCCATTCTCTGAGTTTTTTGACCTTGATATTTTATTTCATTTTTCTCTCTCTTTCTTTCTTTTTAAGTAGGCTCCACTCCCATCACGTGGCCCAACGCAGGGCTCAAACTCACAACCCTGACATCAAGACCTGAGCTAGGACAGAGTCAGACAATCAACTGGGCCAACCGAGTACCCTTTGGCCTGGACATTTTTGAAGGTCCTAGCCAGTTATTTAGTTAAGACTGTTCCTGAATTTAGATTTTTATCTGGTATTTCAGGATTAGATTTAGGTAAGCTCTTTTTTTGGCAGGAAATCACAGGAGATGATGTTCTCCCTTCCCAGCGTTGCACAGGAGATGATGTTCTCCCTTCCCAGCGTTGCCCGAAGGGAGCTCTGGCAAGGTAAATACACAGCTTCTTTGTGAAGGCTGCCCTCTGCTGGCCACTTCCAGCAGTGCAGCTGCTGTGCCTCGGCTCTGAGGATCCCTGGTAGGCCTGAAGCCCTGAAATACAGATGCTGGCACTTTCCGGGTTGTGAGAGCTTGGGAAAGTTATTCAGCTCCATTGAACCTTGTTTTCCTCATATGTAGAAAGAGCTTGACAGTCCTGCCCTGCTTCACTTACAAAGAGGTTCACTTACTGGGCGCCTGGGTGGCTCAGTGGGTTAAGCCTCTGCCTTCGGCTCAGGTCATGATCTCAGGGTCCTAGGATGGAGCCCCACATTGGGCTCTCTGCTCAGCAGGGAGCCTGCTTCCCCCTCTCTCTCTGCCTGCCTCTCTGCCTACTTCTGATCTCTCTCTGTGTGTCAAATAAATAAATAAAATCTTAAAAATCAAAACAAAACAAAAAACAAAGGGGTTGGGTCTTGTGCTAATGTCTACACCAGATGCCAGGACTTCTCTGCAGGAGTGGCCAGGAGGTCCTTGAGGGCCAAAGCTACTCTTCCAGACTCACATCCACTACCCGCAAGCCCCCCAAAGGCTCTCGTCTGGCTGTCAAGGCAGAGACGCCTCCTTACCTGAGGCTTCCATGACAGCAGCTTCCCATGAATCGTGTTGTGAAGGAACTCGGGGAGTCCTGGGCTTCAGTGTTTTGGTGTCGTGAGCCCGTCTGGGGGATCCCTGTGGGTCTGCACACCAGCCCTTACACCCACATCCAGCGGCTGCTGCCACATGGCTGCTCCCAGCCTCGGGGACCTGTGAGCACTCCCCTTCCATGGACTGGAGCAGGTGTCCTCTTACCGCCATCAAACCCAGCAAACCTGTGTGCTCTCAGCATGCCAGACTTCAGGCTTTCACCTGAGCTCACCCTGGGGAATTGTGCAAGACCAATTCTTACCCGAACCTCAGGTCTCTCTCCACATTTTCTTTGGGTCCTTCTGAGAAGCTCTAGTAACCCCACACACATTTCTTCCTGCCTGCCTGCCTTCTTTCCTACTTTCAATAAGTATTTATTGAGCACCAACCATATGCCAGGCTTTGTACCGGGACTACGTGGAGGGAAGATGAACACCAGCCCCACAGAGCTGACAGACTAGGGGGTGATAGAGACAAGTGGAGCAGCAGTGACATCACCAATGAGATCCTTGTGCCTTCTAAGGCAGACTTGTTACGTCCCGCGTGAAGCAGAGCCACACTCAGTACCTCCCATGTGGCCCAGAGCCTCCTCCTTAGGACTTTATTTTTATTGAGTCTCCCCCCAGGCCACCAGAGAGAATCCTTTTGTAGGTCCCAAGCAGAAGCTCCGAGAAGGAGAACTATGAGAGATGAGTAGATCAAGAAAGAAAGAGAGGAGAGAAATATTTCTCAGCATGGAATCAATTAGTCGTTTCTTTTCCTTACTTAACTTTACTCTTTGGAGCAGAGGCATCTGCAGTAATAAACTTGAGCTATTCTCTGGAGCATCTGCGGGCTCTTCACATTTGCGAGGGGGGCAGTTCTTAGGATTCTTCAGAACCAGTAAGTCAATGAGTGGAGTTCTGAGCCTGCCCAGGGAATGAGTGTCACACAGATGGGCACTCAGTGTAGGCTGACTTACGGATGAACTTTTTTTGGTAAAGCTGGTGCCCAGGTTGCTCTGTGGGAGGTCAGGCCAGAAGGCAGTGGTGGGCTGAGAGGCAGCCCCAGCAGGAGTGAAGCTTAGCCTGCCCAGCTCCCCCTCATCGGATGGAAAATCCCCTCTCAGGCACGGGGGAGGTACCATTGGCGGACCCATCTGCCTCACAGGTTGCTTCTGAGGAAAAACAAAATCAAGCACGGAAAGGGCCATGTATCATTGGTGTGAAGATGCGCCATACGCAGACAGATGCATGGGGCACATGTTTGGGCCAGAAACATGAATAAGGCATCACTTCACAGTGTAACTTTGCCGTGGTTGCCTAGGGAGCAAACATGCTTGTCTGCCATTGAATGGGGCGGGTTAGGACAGAGTGCAGATCAAGCACCTATGGTCAGGGCCTGCATCGGGTTTACACTGGTCGGTTCACACCTGCCCTGCCTCCTCATTCCTGGGTGTATGCTCCCTCCGTGAAGGATGCTGGGGAAGAATGTGAACAGAGCACTCACAAATGCATCGTTATTTCTCAAAGAAGGAGTGGGTGAATAATTAGGTCATCCTGCTCTGCAAAGGACTGGATGCTATTTGGGAAAGTACACTAGAAAATTCCATGAGGGTAAGGACGATGCTGTCGTATTCATCACTTTACACCCAGAGAATAGGACCACACCTGGTCAATATTAAGCACATTAAAAAAAAAAATTGCTGCAGTGGAAGGCCCACCCTGACCTACTTTATTCTATCATCATAGTGTAACTTCTTCTCAGGAATTAACGGGAGGCTAGAGTTCATGTTTTCTCACAACCCTATGCCCCAAGCAATACTTTGAAATGACGCTGCAATTTCCAGCTTTGTTTTAATTGGTAATTCATAAAATCCTTTAGAAACTCAAACTGTTTAAACAAGTGATTGACGGTAATACTGACAGCATTCAAGCTGTTGCCAGCTGAGTCCTTGATGGACAATGCCAAAACCACCAGCACAGCTAGGGCCAAAATAGGAAGGCTAAAGAAAAGAAGACTGAACAAAATAATCCCTCCGCAACTATCTTAGCTGTAATTATACACACAGGTGGTAACTTGTATTTTGCTGAAGTTCTGAAACCGCCTCGAGGGGCAGGTGAGCAAACAGTATATTAAGAAACCAAAAAGAAGTTAGAATAATAAAATGAGTTTGTCCTTTATGGACATTGGGGAAGGTATGTGATATGGTGAGTGCTGCAAAGTGTGTAAGCCTGACGATTCACAGACCTGTATCACTGGGGCAAATCATACATTATATGTTAACAAAAATAATTAATTTTTTTTTAAGTAGTTTGTCCTGAGCCTGAGAGAGCAATACCTCCCAGATTGTCCCATATCTGTTTCCTGGTCCCTTCGTATCCTGTCAAACCAACACCATCCTGATCATAGGAATCCCTCCTGGGACATGGTGGTAACTCAGGAGGTCTTGAGGCATGAGGCTGTGGATCTGGGCTCACAGTCTGCGGTTAGAGTTACGTGGTTCCAGAGCCAAACTGCCTGGGTTTGAATCCCAGTTCTGCCACTTCCTAGCTGTGATCTGAGCAAGGTGCTTACCTGGGCCCCCGTTTCCTCACCTGTAAAAGAGGGATGAGAGTACTCTCAATCGTTCAACAACTATTTATTGAGAACCTATTATGTGCCAGGCATTGTCCTAGATGCTGGGCATAAAACACGCTGACCATCAGGAGGTTTACATTCTAGCAGAAGGACGCAGACAAGCAATGAAGTAAAATGAAGTGGTAAGTGCTATGGACAGGAACAAAACAGGTGGGTGAGGAACTGCTGGTTGGTTGGTTTTGAGAGAGAACACGTGCACGTGTGCTAGCAGGGAGGTATGGTGTGGGGAGGGGGCAGAGGGAGAGAGAGGATTTCAAGCAGACCCCACACCCAGCATAGAGCCCCTCACAGGGCTTGATCTCAAAACCCTGAGATCATGACCTGAGCCGAAATCAAGAGTTGGACACTTAACCGACTGAGCCACCCAGGTGTCCCAGAACTATGGTTTTTAAATAACATGGTTAAGATGACCCTGGAACACAGATCCATAACATGCCGTGAAGACGAAATGATCCAATGAATTTAAGCCCTTAAAACAGTACGTGGTACATAGTAAGTGCTACATAGTTGTTAGATATTAGGTATTATCAATGTATGTTAGATTTTTGGTTCATGTCCGTGTTGGATGCCTGCCAGCCAGCCCATAGCCATCTGCTGTAACCAAACCACTCGCAAAGGAGCAGCTTCTAACTCAACCTGGAGGCAGGAGCCAAGGAAGGCTTTGGGGAACATCTGTGCTTGACCAGGGTGGTAATGGGGGAAGGGTTGGCTGGGAGAACAAGGCAGGGAAGGTCCAGGGACAGTCTGGGAAAGGCCCTGAGTCACCAGAGAACAAAGAAGGATTGGAGCATCACAACACTTTGATATCACTCGAGAAAGGCAGCGGGGCTTGACAAAGATAAGGCCAAAGGAGCAGGCAGGGAGTAGCTCATGAAGCACATTTGATATCCTGCTACCGAGTTTGAGTTTTGTCCTGAAAGCGAGAGGAAGTCATCTGTAACAGACACCTGTGGTTACCTTCCCTGTCAACCAGTCTCCACTCACTCTTCTCCTTGACTAACAGAACCCCTTTCTTCGGTCAGAATACCAACTCCCCATATGGTCCTGTGCTTCTCAGAGATAACCACGGAAATGCCAGTCCCCCGCCAGTGGTTTAGGAGGAGACCCACAAGTCCTGAGGGCAAGTCCTCGGGGGGCCCTGGGAGGGCTTTCCTCCCGGTCACAGATACACAGATACACAGCCTCCTGCCGCTGGGTGTTGGGGCATCTGCTCACAGCAGCCCTTGTGCACCCCAAAGGGGGCCAGCCTAGGAATGGCAGAGCCGAAGGAAGGGAAGCGCTGAGGCTCCCAGGCCTGGAACCACTGAATTCGCCTCCTGGGGCCACCTTCCCCAACTTTCTTTTTGGGTGAGATGATCGGCATCTTCTGGCTATGCCAGCTGAATCAGGGCTTTCTATTTCGTAGGAGTCACACAACATTAGCCTGTTACAAGGCTTCCTCGAGGAGTACAGGAAAGTGAGCGAGGGGAAGACCCTGACAGAAGGAACACCAGTTGGGGGGCAGCTGTTCCTCCTGGAGGTGTCCACCCTCAGGTGGGCTTTCTCTTTCTCTTTCACCCCTGAAAGGTGAGAGTATCTTGAAAATAGTAAAAAGAAAAAAATGCAAAAAAGTGTTTACAATTTAAGTTAGTAGTGACCCAAAAAAGTAGTGACCCAGGTTTTTGCTCCATATTATTGCCGCCAGAGTGGAGAAGACCTGGTTCCAGTGAAGACGTGAAGTGAAGGGAAGTGAAGGGAAGGGAAGTGAGTGACGACACCCAAAAGAACTGAGGAGTTTGCTTCACATACCTACAGAGTCATCTTACTGTTCACTTGTCTTGCACCTCTGACTAGAATGTAATCTAGAATGTAAACTAGAATCCAAGAGAGACTTTGTCTTGTTTGCTCTGTTCTCAGTAGACATTCAACAAATGTTTGTTGAATGAACAAATGACCCCTGGGCTGTCACCTTAGGCCCCGCCCACATGGCCTGGCCAACTGCACCCCTGCCCTCCTGCCTACTCCCTGCCCACAGTGCCCCTGCACCGGCTCTCTGAACCATCCCCACTGGTCTGTTCAGGACTCCCAAAGAATAAAATAGTCTGGACAGAAACAATTTCCCTCCGTATCTTCCCTCCGAATTCACAGTGCTGCTGCACCTGTGTCTGTGAAGGGATGCTTGGCGGTCGTGCTTAGGGCTGGGGCCAGGAGCAGCAGGTCATCCACAGCCGGCTGGCAGGTGGAGGCTGACGCCTTCAGCCACGGGGCCCTGGCCTTTCTTCTGTGCAGGGCATTCTGTCTGAGAGGGCCGGGTTGGGCTGGACCCCTCCAGGGAGGCTAAGCAGGGTCGCACTCCCAGGCCTCCATGTTGGGAGAAGCCCTGCCCAGGATCCAGCTGCTCCTTTCCCACAGCGGCCTCCCCTGCTCTCACCTGTGTGCTTCCGTGCTCCGTCCTTCACTCTTGTTCTTCTGCCTCCTCCTGGCAAGTGTCTTCTTCTCTTGGTGGCCCTCTTTCCCTCCTACTCTGCCTCCTAGCTTTATTCCTCCCTGCCTTCCTGGCACACTTTTTCTCTTCCCCACACACACTCTTTGTCTTGTCTCCCTGTTCCTCAAAGGACTTTTCTGTGTGTGTGTGTGTGTGTGTGTGTGTGTGTGCGCGCGCCCCTTCCGTAAGTCCAAAGCTGCCCGCAGGGCCCTTCTTCCTCCTCCTTGCTTCTGTCTCATCAAAAAAGGCACCTAATCCGGATTTAAAATTTCCACTGGGGCAGGTGGTTCCATGTGCCCAGGTGGCCTGAAGGGCCCTCCTTCCCACAGGACAGCTCTGCCGTCCTGAGGCGGACTCTGTGAGAGACATCAGGCACGGCTTGGCAGTGAGCCACACACCTAACCTTGCTCCGGGCTGTGCCCTCCCTCACCTCTCCTGCAGCCCATCCCCACTCACAACTCCTGACTGAGACCCCGCAGTGGCCTTAGTCAGCTCTGGGACGAATTCCCTGGGTGACGTATTCGTGGATGACATTATTTCAACACTCAGGTTGTTAGGAGGCGGTACACACAACACCCCCCTCAGTCATACAAGATAAAACACTTGAGGGCTTGATGTACTTTCCCAAGCTGACCTCAGGCCTACAGCCTCTTTTCCAGGGCCATTGCTGCCAGGCCTTCACTCTAGCTGGCAGCTCCTTCAGCATGCAGATGCACACACACTTTCTCACACACACACACACGCACGTGCGTGCCCTCACACTCACTTTCACACCCACACACCACTCACACATGCTCTCACACACGTGCACACGCACACACCCACATACTCTCTCATACACATACACCCAAACACTCTCACATGTGTGCACGCACAGTCTCTCACACTCACACTCACACTCTCCCACACACGCACATTCTCTTTCTCTCTCTCTCTCACACGCCCACACATACTCTCTCTCTCTCTCTCTCTCTCTCTCTCTCTGACACACACACACACACACTCACAGAGGCAGCTGGGCCTCTAGACTTCCTCCCGCCCCACCCACTCTGTTCTGCTTTCAGGAACTAAGAAGCAACCTCCAAGGGCTGATTCTCCTTCCTACCCACAGAGAGGTAAGGCAACTTGCAGGTTTATGCTCCTCCACAGTAGAGAAAAGCAAACAGGGCTTTTCAAGGTCAAGGTCTCTTCGGAGAGAGAGCCAAAGGTCATCCAGCAGGAGAGAGTAATATTCCTCCCGTGGCAAGCAAACAAGGCCATGCTCCCTGCCTTTCGGCATTCCCTGCCCGCCCCTTCCGGTGGAGATTCAGGACGGCCCTCTTCTCTCTCCTGAGCTCAGCTTCCCTCCTTCCCCAGTGCCGGCTGGCACGTCCACGCAGAGCAGAGGAGGGTCATCGAGGGGGCATACAACATGAGGGGGCCTGTTTGGCTATCTTTGCCCCATTTCTGTTCCAGGTGACTCAGCTCACCTGGTCTCTCTAAGTCTGTGCCTACTTTGGGATCCAGCCAGAAGCCATTTCTGCCCTTGTCTGCCCACCTGCCAGCCTTTCTCAGCATCCCTGACCACAGTTCCAGGCCAGTGGGATCGTTGCTGGGTATTGGCTGGATTCATTTTTCAAAGCGTTCAAAAAGAAAGAAAAATCTCTAACTCTGAACACATAGAAGGAGCTCAGTAAACATAAGGTGAATTTGGAGGGAGGGAGGGATGGAGAGAGGGAGAGGAAGGAGTGAGAAGTCTGCTGTCTGGAGTAGCCTTCCAGTCAAAGGACCCCCGAGCCACAGACTCTGAAAACTCTTAAGCCAGGTGTCTGGGTTGGGTGGAGGCAGGGGGAGAAGCCAAGCAGAAGGGACACGCCACCATGTTTGGGCAAGAAGGTGGCCAAGGGCTGGCTGCTCAGTGTCTGCCCCTCAGCCCCTCTGCGCCCATCCTGGGGACACCAGGGCCACACCTCTTGTCTTCACTCCTGTTTCTCTACTGGGCTGTCCCTCCTCTCCTCTTAAATACTCTTCCCACTCCTACTCCTTCAAGACCAGCTACAAATGTCCAGTGAGACCTTCCCACCCTTCCTCCCCAGTCCCAGCGGCTGGGCTCCTCCTACTGGGCCGGCCATCAGCCTTGCCCACATTCTTGGACTAGCGCTTGACTGAATATATTTGTCTCCACATTTCTCTGCTTCACAGCTTTGCTCATCCATGTACATATTGATGCGTCTTTCATCCTGGAATTGGCCCAGTGACAGAGCCAAACCGGGCTCCCCAGGGCCACCAGGGAGCTACCAAGAGAGTGGCGGAGGAGAGGTTTAAGGAGTACTTTTGAGATGGCAACTGTTTTGAAAAGGAGGGTTGGGGCACCTGGGTGGCTCAGTCAGATAAGCATCTGCTCAGGTCATGATCTCGGTGTTCTGAGATCGAGTCCCAAACTGAGCCCTGTGCCCAGGCTCCACAGTCCGTGGGAAGCATACTTCTCCCTTTGCTCCTCCCCACCACTCATGCATGCTCTCGCTCTCTATCTCAAATAAATAAAATCTTTGAAAAAGACAAAAGAAGGGTCAGGGTGCTGTGGGAGTCCATAAGAGGGGTGTGTGTTTAGTCGGGGCTTGGGGTGGGACAGTCAGGGACGGTCTCCCTAAAGACACAACATTTAAGCTGAAATGTAGAGAAAGAAGAAGTCCAGAGTGAGATGGGGGTGTGCACGTGCACACACGTGTGTGTATGTGTGTGTGTGAGGGGGGGTGGGGTCCCAGTTCACACTGAGCACGTGCATGAGGAAAACCTCCCCAGGGAAAGTGACAGTGTGCCAGGCAGGAGGAACCCGGCAGAACACGCATTCAGGAGGTCAGGGGACACCTGGAAAAGCCACGTTTAATGCCAGCTCTGGGAAGGGAGGGTCTCATTTGTTTTTTGTATTCCTGGGGCCCCACAGAGTAACAGGTGCTCAAGAAGTGTTTATTGAATTAAGAAAGAAATGAAAACCCTTTAACTAGAGAAACAATTTAAACAGGACATGGAGATGGGACAAGTGAAACAAAACCAGCGTTCAAGGCTGGCGGTGTCATTCTGACCCTTCGCTGGGAGCCCAGGAAGCCGCACATCTATGTGACCAACGCAAAGACAGATTTGTAACAAGTACATATGGCATGATTTGATTTGGTCAGATTTTGCAAGATAAATGTGCCAGGTATGCAAAGCAGGGTTCTCTGGAGTCAGAGGGGGGACTCTCAGTGACATCTGCCAGGCTGGGACGTGACGCGGCAGGGAAGTCTGGCAGACAGGGACCCAGCCAGGGGCTGTCTTGATGCTACTCATCAGAGAGGGGCTTCCTCTTCTACTCCCTGCGGTCTTGTGGACTTCGGAGAATCAAAGCATTTCAGAGCCAGGGAGGACCCTGGGGGTCTTGGTCAGCCCCTCGTTTTACACACGAGGACACTAGAGTCAGAGAGGTTACCCTCCAGGCTGGCTCTGAGCCTCCTGGTTCTGTACTGGGGCCTCGTCTAAGCACATCTTTAAAGTGAAGAAAGGAAGAGAGGACAGTAGGAGACAGGGGCAGAAGGATGAGCCAGGGGGACTAGGAAGCACTGTTTTTTAACATGCTCCTACCCCAAGTGAAGTGATCTGTTGAAAGGCAGTAAGAAGGAACTCACTGCTCGTCTCTCCCTGGAAGGCTCGGCTCTGGAGGAGAGTGTCTGCCTCATAGATCCAGGATGCCCTTGGGGGCAGGTGGGACCACACAACCTCCTACTTAAGGCTGTTCCATCCTTAGCCAAGAGGTAGGAGCTGGGACAGGGACAGAATAGCCAGTTTGTCTGAGTCCTCACACTTGTATTTCCTCTCATGTCTCTTGTCTCTTCTGTTCTAGTAGGAGAACTCCTGAGTTTTATCTGGCACGTGAGTGCCTGGAATAAAGACTACATTGCCCAGCTCCTTGTCATTGAGCTACCTCTGTGACTAAATTCTAATCAAAGGCACGTAAGCAGAGGGATCAGATACAGCCCAGGAAAGTCACCCGAAAGCAGTGGTTCTCCAGCTGGAGAGATCGGGCCCCCAGAAGACATTTGGCAATGTCTGGTGACATGTATGCTTATCACACCTGAGAAGGAGGAAGTTAACACTGGCATCTCATGGGTAGAGACCAAGGATGCCGCTGAACACCCAACAATGCACAGGACAGCCCCTATAATAATGAATGATCTGACTCCAAATGCCAGTAGTGCCAAGACTGAGAAATCCTAGCTCAAAGGGAGAGGGCATGCTCATCTCATTCCTTCCTCTATAGTCCTGACAGGACTATAGATGTGAAGACTGGAGTCTGAACTGCCATCTTTGACCATGAGGTAGAAGTCACATGTTGACGATGATGAAGCAATGAGAGAAAAGTTATCTGGATGCTTAATGATCCCCAAACTGCCACCCCAGCTATGGACAGCTCTCTTCCAGACCTCATCACCTACAACTGAATAAAGTTCTAGTTCATTTAAGTCTCTGCTGCTTTGGTTTTCTGTCACTTACAGCTGAACTCAATTAATATACTTTTCTCTCTTGCTCTTTTTTCCATTCATGTCAACTACAAAGAGCCTCTGCTCACCAGCCCTTGTTCCTCGTTCTCCTCCCTTTATACTCCTCAGTTGCTCCCAGGTTTTGCCCCCAGATTTACATGACAGCTATCTTCCTTCATTCTCAGTTTCTTCTACTTTGAATTCTGATGCTTGCTCTAAGAGCCATCTTATTTCAGCTCCGAGACTATCAGGTCCTGCTCCTTCCAGATTCCCAGCCAATTGGGCTCTAACCAGTTCTATGAGTTGGCCATATCATTTGGGTTCTAGAAATTTCTTTGTAACCCAGTTTGCAACATGGAGCTAGTTCTAGTGACCAGGGTAATATGGGTGCCAACCCAGCTGAATGGAGACTTGACCAATGGGAATGAACCCTGGCCTTTACTCCACACAGGCACTACCAGCCAGCTATCAGCCCTGGTCATGTTGTACCTGAAGAATGCATCCATCCATCCATGCTTCCATTTGTTCCAAACCTACATGAGTCATGTTCAAGACTCTGGCATGGAATCTGCTATGACACCCTGGAGGTCTATTTTATTGTTTACTACAGGCTTAAAAATGACAAAACCTTAGCAACCAAGTAGGATTACCCAAAAAAAGAGAGGAGAGGAGCTGCCCTTCTCTTTATTTTTCTTTGTGCCTCCTCTTTGCTAGTGGATAACTTGATATTTATTAGCCCTTTCCTTTCTGGGAATTTCATATCTACTGCTGGAGAGCTGAGAAAAAAGTCATGGTGACCCTACCACTATACAAATGAATTCACGGTTTTATAATCACAACATCAGGGATCCAAGAGTAAATCATGTGTATTCAAGAGCAAATATTCTAGAACAAGGGTGAGGCACTCAGCCAGAATATTTGCTACTGCTTGAGACTATCTATTTTAGACAATTTGAGAATATAAGAAAATGCATAGGACGAATCATTCCAAGGGGAAAGTGGGCAAGGCCCAAAGAATAGTAAAACAAGGAACAACCCAGTGGGCCTCCATGTCCTTCAGATGAACTGGGAGAAATTAGGAATCTAGTCCCAAATTTCTGAGTCATGATGGCAAATCTGATGTGAGGGTGGAAGCTTCCAGCTCAAAGTAATTTAATGTGAGAAGAACAAAGGTGAATCATTTCAACAGTCTTCCTTTCCAAAGTCTTTATTGATTGAAGTAGAGCTGCAAAAACACAGCTGTCATGTTAAAAAGGGGGCAGGAATGAATGTTAAAATATAGAGGTCATGGAAGTCAACTTCCAAGATGGACCCCAATATTCCTACCTCCTGATATTCACACCACTATGTAGTCTCCTCCTACACTGTATTAGAATTGTTCTGTGTGACCAATAGACTATAATAGAAGTGATGGTCAGGACTGACCTAAGACCAGGTCATAAAGGACATGTGGTTTCTGCCTTGCTCGATCGCTTTCTATCTTGGATGACTCTCTCTGGGGGATGTAGCCTGTGGAAAGGTCAGGGATCTGAGGCCTCCTGCCACCAGCCATGGGTGTGGCTAATCTTGGAAACAGATCCTCCAGCCCCAGTCAAACCGTCAGATAATTACAATCCCAAGCCACCTCACAAGAGACCCTGAGTGTGAACCACTCAGCACATGCCCCCTGACCCACAGAAACTGTGAGGTAATAAATTCTTATTAATTTAAGTAGCTAAGGTCCAGGGTGATATGTTCATACAACAACAGACATCTATTATATCCCTTACCATCACATCAGTGTACATTAGAAGCTCAGTTAATTCCCATGACAGTCTTATGAAATGGAGATTATTTTCCCCATTTTTGAGGTGTGAAAATTCAGAGAGGTAGTTTCCCAGGGTCTAAGCTGCTTCAAAGCCCACTAAACCATGCTGCCTCACTCAGTCATACCTTCTCAGACTTTCTCCCTCTTCCTCCCACTAAGCTCCAGAGATGAGCCAGGCTGTCCTACCTAATGACAAGATTATACCATCATAGGGTGGGGGTGGGTGAGGATTTTGAAAACTACCCCTGCCTACAAAAATTTTATTCTTACATACCCCATGAAGCAGTTTTGAGAACTCAGGGGAGACAAGGTGAAGTAAATGGCATTCTAAAGCAATGGTAAATTGAATGCCTGAGTAGTTCAAATAGTTAAGCGTCTAACTCTTGGTTTCTGCTCAGGTCATGATCTCAGGGTCATGATCTTAGGGTCATGAGATCAAGCCCCACACTGGGCTCCACTCTCAGCAAGGAGATTCTCTCTCCCCCTCTGCCCCACACACCAGCCCCCCTCGCCAGGCATGTGCACACACGCACGTGCACACTCTCAAATAAATAAATAAATCTCTAAAGTAATGACAAATAATCAAAATAACTAAAAAATGGACAATGTTTCTAAGAGGTTTTTTTTTAATAAAGATTTTTATTTATTTAACAGAGACAGATCACAAGTAGGCAGAGAGGCAGGCAGAGAGAGAGGCAGGGGAAGCAGGCTCCCTGCTGAGCAGAGAGTCCGATGTGGGGCTCAATCCCAGGACCCTGAGACCATGACCTGAGTGGAAGTCAGAGGCTTTAACCCACTGAGCCACCCAGGTGCCCCTAGACAATGTTTCTAATTAGAGTCAGAAATCTGATGGACAAATAACAAGACTGCCGTTGAGAAAAAGGGCTGTTGGTGTCATTTGTGGGCCTATGACAGACATGCTGTGGGGGAACAGCTGAGGTCCTGAAAGCTTGGACACCTCTGGCTGGAGGGATTTCCTTCTCAACTCAGCTTGAGGGCCCAGGTGCTGCCCTGAGGGAACTGAGGTCCTAAACCCTGTCCCCCAGTCTGACTCAGGAGAAAGGCAGCCTGGAGGGATGGTTCTGCCTATTCTAGAATGGACCCAACCTGGATTCTGGTGGCTATCACTAGCAATATACCTTTTCTTCCCTAATTCCCCACACAGTGGGAAGTAAAAGGACATAATTTCCTCTGAGCTAATGTTTTGGGCCAATAAATCAGATTGATTCTGAGCTTTTCTTGTTGTTGTTATTAAGATTTTTTTTTAATGTAACCTCTATACCCAATATGGGGCCCAAACTCACAACCCTAAGTTCAAGAGTCATGCTCCACTGCTCCACTGACCAAGCTAGCCAGGTGACCCTGATTCTGAGCTTTTTGATGTAGTTTCAAAATCTGCTCAAGGATTTAAATTGGTGTTGATAACAGAAGCTGTAATTGGACTAATGAGAGTTTGAGAACCAGTGCTTCTCAAATTTTAATGCCAATGAATCACCTGGCAGACCTTATTAAAATGCAGATTCTGGTTTAGTCCAGCTCATCCTCCCCCCTCCCCCCCACCCCATCCCACATACCCAAGCCACATACTACACCCCAAGAGCCCAATTTGCCTCCCTGAACCCTCACCCCAACCTCCCAGAAGGAGAAAAGAAGAGAAGAGAAGAGAAGAGAAGAGGGAAAAGAAAAGAAAAGGAAAGGAAAGAAAAAAGAAAAATGCAGATTCTGAATTCAGCAGGTCTGGTCTGGAGCAGGTCTGAGAGCCTGCATTTCTCTCCAGCTCATAGGCTCTGCGGACGCTCCTGGGCCATGGTCACCACTTAGGAGGAATGGGCAGAAAACATCTGTTCTTAAACCTGGCCACATAGGAAAATCAACTGGGCAGTTTTTTAAAAAATGCAGATGCCAGGGCCCCACCACCAGAGACTCTCTTTTCCTTGGATTTGGGAGCATCCTGGGCATCAGATTCTATCACGTGGCCAAGTCTGAGGCCCTAACAGGTCTGTCTTCAGTTGCTGGTTCCCTCCTGATTTCCTTCCACACAGCAGCGGCCATAGTACAGAGTAACTGTGAATTTGGGGGCAAGGGGCCTGGCCCAGTCTTGCTGCTCTCCCTGTGTCTGCCTTCCCATTGGGACAGGACCAATGCCTCTTGGAGGGTCATTGTAAGCATGGGGCCCATCTGCATACACATGGAGAGCTCAGAATGGGGCCTGCATGATTTATTACATCATTACTCCCAACTGCTAGAGGATTAAAATTAGCTTAACTTTAGTAAATGGTTTTCCGTTGTTGGACCCAGGAGTGGGGAAATGCCTCTGTTTGTTGAGAATTTGGAAGGAAGAGATGGGGAGATGTTCAAGACCTGCTCCCCCAAATGGGGTCCCTGAAAGCAGAATTAGGCCACAGCAGGTCAACTCGTCCTTCCACATGGTTGTTCAGGCAGTATTTAAGGAGTGCCCTCCGTGGACGGGGCATTGGGTGAAGCCTCAGGGAGAGCTGCCTAGAGGTAGAAAGCCAGGGTGTCTCACATTCCAGAGCTCCTAGTCTACCACAGAAGACAGGCTAGGCACGCACTTGCGGAACCTCCTTACTGCCTGTAGGACCCAGCCATTTACTCGATGCCTACAGGAGCCTGCCGCCAGCAATCCTACAGAAAGCCTGGTTCCTTCCCCACAAGGCGCCTATAGGGAAAGGACACAGAAAAGCAAATAGAAAAGTGTACAGATTCCAAGGTGCTTTGGGAATCCAAAAAGGAGTCATTCCCCCACCACCACCCAGCCCCCTGCCACCCCAGACAGAAGAATGGATGGGAATGTTCTTGAAGGAAGTGAGGTAGGCTGCTACAGCCTTGCATTTGAAGCCCTTCCGGATCTTGGCCCCAGTGACTGTCCCAGGAGTCTGTCTTGCCGGGTCAAGTACATTTCCTGTGCCTATCCATGCTCTCCTGTCCGACTTTGCTCAAGACTGCAAGGTACGTGGGAGCAGTACACCATGTGTCTTCTTCACCCATGTCCACAGAGACCAGTGCAAAGTCCGGCTGAAGGCTCACATGAATAAACGTGCGGTGTGCAGGCTCAAAGCTTGACCAAACTCAGAGACTCAGGCCAGGCGTGGCCGTCGTGCAGCTGGCTCGCCAGCTGGTGATGACTGCCCCCTTCCGGAGCTCTGCTTAGAAGCGTGCTCAGCCCCTCAGTCAACTCAGCCTCAAGTTCCGAATGGGCGGGGCCTGCCACAGACACCACACACCCGCTTCTACCCCAGTTTCCCTTGTGACTAGACCCCTGTCTCTGAACACCAGCCTGAGTCTGAGACTCTCAACCAGCTCTTCCCAAGCCCTTCCCTTTGGGGACTGGTTCCCCTTGCATTTATCCTCAGCTGTGATTTCTCTCCTCTTGAGAATGGGCTGATGGCACAGAACCGACCCCAGCCTTTTCTGGTAGCACCTTCTCCTCTTGCACCTACTGCAATTGAGGCCAAGTTAGCTAGACCCTTTTTCACACCGTGCCCTGGACTGCTCAGCCTCTCTCATTTTCCCAGCCTGTCCTAGCTTCCTCCTCACATTCCCCAGGCCCTATGCTCACCCCCGCCAGTAGCCTCACACAAGTTGTCCCCAGGTTAGAGAGTCTTTTCAAATGCAGCCTCTTCCCTCATTCCCCCCTCTCTGGATGTAAGCCCTCTCTCCTCTGAAGTCCCTGCACCTGCACCTCACTTGGAGACCTCCTGACCTTGCATCACAGTTGTTGGTTTACCTGTGGTCATTTCTAGTAGGCTGTAAACCAGGCACACATCTTTATTTGTACTCTCAAGGAGGCCCTCCATCACCGCTTGCTGAAGAGATGAAGAAGCCCAAGAAAACACCAAGAACAAACTAAGTGAAATTGAATGGTCTCTCTGATGCTTGGCCTGTTCCCCCCAACTCAGCCTGCCCACCACCCCCGTCAATCATTCGAAAGCACCGTCATTCTATAGCACACACCAAAGAAACTAGTGGCTCCCCTTTGCCTGTAGCATTAAATCCACATTCCTTATCCTGAATCAAGCCCTCCCCCAGCCACTTTGCCACATCTGGCTTCAGTCCCTACTTGTCCCACCTCATCTCCTGACACTTTCAAGTCCTCACCCCCAGAAGTACTTCTTTAAGGGCCGATTTGTCCCTCTTTTCTATCTTAATGTCTAGAGCTCTTCATCCTGGGAAATTTTATTTTCCTTTCCTCATTCCCGTCTTACCACCTGTGTAGTTTGGTTATTGGTCTGGCTAAGAACTCAGTGCTAAGATTTTTTAGGATAAGAAGGGCCATCATGCAAATGCTGAGAGATTCTGTCCGGGGGGGGAAAAAAAAAATCCTTGTTTTGGAAAATCATGCGGTTGCACACGTGAAAATGAGAAACCACTCAAGGTTACTGGGACAGAACCCTGAGGAGATCATGAAGCTGAAGGTAAATGTTTGCAGTTTTCAGTCTGAGAAGCTGGGTGTTCTGTTTGGTAACACAACTATGTCTACAGTCCAGTAGGAACTGGGTAGGGAGATGGATAACATGTCTTGAGTTGCAACAAATTTAGCTGATACTGTATCTGAACTTTGGTTTGTTCCTGCAGAGTGTGGGATTTCTTTATGGGGAGTTGCTTGCTAATAATAACAGCAAACAGTTGTTACATACTTACTATGTGCCAGCCTGAGATAAAGCCTTGCAAGGATTAAATCCTGTAATCCTCACAACAAATTTGGGATATTTCAGATGAGGAAAAGAAAGCTCTGAGAAGTTGGGAAGCATGTCTTACAAGAAAGAATCACAGCCAAGATGTGCACACCAAGAGTCTGAGTCCACAGTCTATGCTCCACAGAGCACATCTTTGGGTTTTTTTTTTTTTTAAATCTTATCCTTTTAAAACTTCTTTTTTGGGGTATGCTTCCTAAGGAATATTGTCATACATGCTTATTACTTGGGAGTGCAAACTCAAAAACCTTTTACTGGCAGGAGTGCCCACCACACTTTGCCATTGGTTTTCATGTGTTGTATTGCATTATTTACTTTTGCTTCATTTTCATTGGTCATATTTCTCTCAAGGAATTTGAAGTCTCTTTGGATTATCTCTTAAACTTCCACTCTGTCTCCTACACCACGCCCAAGTCTCCCTAAACACTCACTGAACTGAATTAAACCGATACTCCAACGACCTTCTCCCGCTGAAGCAAAGCCAAGCCGGTGAAAATATATAACAGCATAGATTTCTAGACCTTCTGGGGCAGGCTGGAGCTGTTACCAAGCCCTGCAAATAGAACAACATAGCAACTTAAAAATAATTCTACTGTGCAAACATGAAAAGTGTTACTGCAGTCTCCCAGAGGTGTATAATGCATTTGAACTTTAAAACACCAAATTGAACTTGTATTTAATTTAGGATTTTGCTCTTCAGGAAACTCAAAATGCCCCTGGGCGATCTGTCGCCTTGGAGGTGGTTATAGTGTGTCTTTGGCTCCCTCTGCCGGCAAAAATGAAAAAGTAAATCTTTTTTTCTTTTCTTTTTAATTTGAAGAAATTCTGTAATGTCTGATGTCTACTGCATGTACTGCCTGAGGAAATTCACCTCAGGGTCAGAAAAGGTTTCAGAAAACTTACTGAATCTTTCTCCTCTGGTGGCAACTAAACATACATTTTCATTCCTTTTACATGCTAACATTGCTGCCTATGAAGCTAGATTCACTATAACCTGCTTACTAATTGTCATAGAACACACATAGCTTGTTCCACTGTGGCTTTCCCAGTCTTCTGTCTGGGGGTAAAAAGTACAACTTTGATCGCTAGCAGGGTTTGTCACATAAGCCTTGTTCTCCCAGTTTGCTAACCCTGTGTCTTGGTGATGTTTTCTGTGACAGGACAAGGGGGTCTTAACTAGGGAGAGGAATCAAATATCTAAAAGTCTTTGATTCACCAAGTGGAATTAGGAACACACACATCTTTCCCTAGCATGTTGTATCTTTCCCAATGCCCCCTTTCCAGAACCTTTTTTTTTTTCTTTCCAGAACTTTTTTTTTTTTTTTAATTTTATCTATTTGACAGAGAGAGAGAGCACACAAGCAGGGGAGTGGCAGTCTAGGCAAGAGGGAGAAGCAGGATCCCCACTGAACAAGGAGCACAATAGGGGACTTGATCCCAGATTCCAGGATCATGATGTGAGCCAAAGGCTAATTTGATGCCTAACCCACTGAGCCATCCAGGCTCCCCTTCCCAGAACCTTTATATAGGAGTCTAAAGTGTTACTTAGTTATGTCAATGACTGATCACTTGCGAGCTGGCTCCAACGCCCCCAGGCAGAGATCCTCTATGTGGTGTTCGCACAGGAGCACTGAGGCCTCTCTTCCCCTGTATCTTCATGTTCAACTCCAAGGATCAGTGAAGACTGAGATGCCGCCAGTGTCTGGTACATTGCAGAGTTCAACAAAGATTTGTTTACATAAATATGATGTAAAGTCATACTCTATTTTGTGGGCTAATTTTGTATATGTGAGAATTCCTTGATAATGCAAAGATGTGTTTTACTTCATTAATCTTAAAGGGGGTATAACAATGCTATACATAAAATGTTTGTTGTCAAGGAGTGTTACTTGTATTACAGCAGAATGAAACAGGCCTGGCAGAGTTCAGCCATTTACTGTTTGGAGGGGCAATCTACCATGGGCCCTTAGCACCCTTGCACAATCTTGCCACATATGCTAAGAATGCAAGACCCTGTTCATGTGGGCCATGTCTCAGGGTTGTGCTTGCAGTGAGCAAACTTGAAGGATGAGGATGTCTCCCCATGGGACAAAGAGAAGGCCTGCTTACTGCTTGCTCCATAATGGTGCCTTCCCCAAGTTTACCATTCCTCTCCTGTAACACAACCCATTTTGTGAGCAAGCATCCATCTAGACCCATCTGCTTCATTCCTGGAAGAACTGGGGTTCAGAAAACCAACACAAACATGTTGATACCCTGGCTACTGCTTTTGCTGTAACAGTCTTTCATTTCTGACCCAGTATTCTCTCGTGTGCTCAGTCAGGATCCATGAAAATGACAAGCAGATATGTTAACCTGAAAGGAGGGTAAAATCTCAGATGCTTCACAGTTCTTGATACTTACTTTCTGGGTGTCAGTACACAATTAATTTAACCTCTCTTAGCTGCAGTGTCCTTTATAAAGGGGACAAGAGTACCTGCCTTACGGCACTGTTGTGGGGTTAAGTAAGAATGGAAAGATCCCTACCACACTAGAATCTTCCTGGGAATTCTTGTCTTCAGAACACTGACAAGGATGGCTTTGCTTTGATGGCTGATGATGCTAGGCAGGGACGAGCGGCGTGGACCACGGTCTGGATTGTGGCTGACCGTGGTTTGGTGCAGAAGTGGGCTGTGGAGCGACCTCAAGAGCGCTCGCAGCGGCGCCACAGCAATTGCTACGTGGGCGGGGCTCGGAAAGCCGCAACTGATTGGAGCGGGAAGCCAGGGATTTTGTCTGCAGCGGTTGCATAGCAACCACGCAGTATTTACTTAGATTGTTTATTTCAAGTGGCTTCGGGGCCGTGCCGAAAAGGACGACTGGGTGGGGTGGGGGTACTGAAGACCCCACCCCGCTACCCCATCACCCACCTGATTCCTGGCGACCGTGCCATTCCAAGGAGCATCGGTCTCGGCCGCCGCCCTCCCCCCGCAGAGCAAGGCCGCGGCCGCGCTCGGGCGCGCGCCCTCCAGCCACACGCACCCGCACACGCATGCTCCCGGCGCTCCCACGCGCGCAGCCACCCTCGCAGCCGCCGCCCACGCAGCCGCGTGCTCTCGGCGCGCGGGCTGGGGGCGGCTGCGCAGCACCCGTGGCGGCGGCTCCCGGCGCTTGGATGAGCTCTCAGAGGATGCTGCGGCGCGGGGCGCGTCGCCCCCCTCAGCCCACCAGAGCCCGGATACCTCAGAAATTCGGCTCTGGGTCTGTGGGGAGCGAAATGCAACCCAAACCCCATTTTACTGAACCCTGCGCAAATAAAACTCGCACAAGCACGCACACAGACGCCGCCGCGGCCCGCCGGGGAAGAGTCCGGCACCCGGGAGGGGCCGCCGTTCGAGATCGGCCGCTAAAAGGTGCGACGTAAGTGCCGGGCGCTACCGGACCGGCTGAACCGCGCAACGGCCGACCTGGTTCCGCGTCGCCGGGGCCGGGGCCCGGGCGGGGCGTGACCGGCCGCGGGAGAGAGCCGGTAGGCGGGGGCGCTCGGGGCAGGAAGGGACCGGGGCGGGGGGGCGGGTAACAGCGCGGGGTTGAGTCGTCCTGCGCGGCCGTGTCCTGGGCAGGCCGGAGACGGGGCTGCGGCAGCCCTCAGACCGACCGACCGACCGGGGCCCGGCGGACTTGCGGGTCTGGTCGACTTTGTGAGAGTCAGCTGCTGGCGAAGCACGGGCGCCTGCGGCTCACGTTCGGTGGCTGCTGCCCAGGCTTGCCATGCCCTGGCCTCGGCGACACAGACAGGAGGTTGGGGGGGCCGCTGAGGGGGTGGTGGGAAGGGCGCGGGGCCGTCGCCTCTGGCTTAACAGAGCAGATGCGCGAGAACTCCAACAGGTGGCTCCGTGGCGCAATGGATAGCGCATTGGACTTCTAGAGGCGGAGGACATTCAAAGGTTCCGGGTTCGAGTCCCGGCGGAGTCGCAGTTTTTCCCTCCGCTTATTTATTTTCTGACCCGGTCATTTCTCTCCTCCCTCTTTTTTTCCTAGGCGGTTGAACTTGCGTCTCCTTCTCTGCCCTTTCTCCTCTTGTGAGCGGCTTCTGCAGCCGTTCCACCACTAGCCGCTCGCGCTGGGTACGCCCGCCCCCCGCCCGGCTTCCTCAGCTGGGTGGGTCAGGGTCCGGGCCCAGCTCTCCGCGGAGCCTGATCCAGGAACTGCGAGGAGCCGCTCCGGGCGGCGGCCAACCCAGATCTCGCGGTTTCGGCCCAAAGGTGGTTGGGTCTCGGGCGTTCCGAGGAGCTGCCCACACGCTCCAGGGCTGACACCCCTTTGCCCTGATCCGCGACCGAGACCGCGACTGCTAGGGAAGGAGGGCGAGGAAAGGATGAGAAAACACGCCTACACCGTGACCTGCGCGGTGCTGGCTGGTTGCCTTTCCAGCCCAGAAATTGTCACGTACCGGAATCCCCAGTGGGATCCTGTCAGAGATGCAGATTTCCGGGCCTCACCGCGGAGCTCAGTTCAGCTGACTGGGGACCGGGCCCAGGAATCTGCATTTCTGATAAGAATACCCGCTGTTCTTCCCCATGATTCGAGTGCGAAGAGCTCCGAGGTCCATTCTGCCGGTCAGCATCTCCAGGCAGGGATCGCTATCTTGTCTCTCCTCCCCTGACAACACATGGGTTTACGTGAGAATTGGGTTCCTTCTTACGCAATGCGAATCAATGAATGAATGAATGAATGGGATTTTCAAAATTCATTGTAACAAACTCTGCTGTACATAATGTTAATAAGTTAGCATTTATTTAGCATTTAGCATTTGTTATATACTAGGTACTATTTAAGTGCTTTATGCATTTTAAAGCATTTAATCCTCCTGACGACCCTACCAGGTTGGTATATTATCCCCTTTCATGGAAGGGGCATTTGAGGCAGGTTAAGTAACTTGTCCAGGAATACACAACTAATAAGCAGCTTGCCAAAATGCCTGGGTCTTTGGGTAAAACCATAATTCTGTATTGTCTTTTCACATGAGCCTTAGTTAAAGCTAATCTGGTTCTAATCTTAGGAGATACTTTGTTGGAGTCATGTTATTTTATAGATTAATATATGGAGAATTGAACTAACTCTGTTGAATCTTCCTATTTAAGAGAAGCAAGGGTGGGGGGAAGAACATATATACTTTTCCATTTGTTCAGACCTTCTGTGCTCTTCAGAAGTATGTTAAAGTTTTCTGTCTATATATATATCTTGATTTATTTGTTAACTTTATTTCTAGATAGTTTCTTTTTTGTTGAGATCTTTTCTTCCATTATATATATATATATATATTTTTTTTTTTAATAAAGATTTTATTTATTTGACACAGAGAGAGAGAGAACAAGCACAAGCAGGGGGAGTGGCAGGTAGGGGAAGAAGCAGGCTCCCTGCTGAGCAAGGAGCCCAATGCAGCGCTCAATCCCAGGACCCTGGGATCATGATCTGAGCTGCAGGCAGAGACTTAATTGACTGAGCCATCCAAGCGCCCCTTCCATTATATGTTCTAAGTGATTTTTGCTTGTATATAAGGCGGCTTTTGATATTTTAAAAATACATTTATATCCAGCCATCTTGATTGAACTATTTTACTATTTAAAATGATTTTTCAGGGGCACCTGGGTGGTTTGGTGGGTTAAGCCTCTGCCTTTGGCTCAGGTCATGATCTCAAGGTCCTAGGATTGAGCCCCGCATTAGGCTCTCTGCTCAAGGGGGAGCCTGCTTCTCTTCCTCTCTCTCTGCCTGCCTCTCTGCCTACTTGTGATCTCTGTCAAATAAATAAATAAAATCTTTTAAATAAAAATAAATAAATAAATAAAATGATTTTTCAGTTCCAAACCATGGGATACTACTTCACATCCACCAGGATGGCTGTAATTAGAAAGACAGGGGTGCCTGGGTGGCTTAGTTAAGTGTCTGGTCATGACCTCAGGGTCCTGGGATTGACCCCCACATTGGGCTCCCCGATCATCCAGGGAGTCTGTTTCTCCTCTGCCCCAACACTTGTGTGTGCACTCCCCCCCTCTCTCTCAAATAAATAAAATCTTTAAAAAAAAAAGACAATAACAAGTGTTGGCATGGATGTGGAAAAGTTAGAACCCTCATACATTGCTGGTAGGGATGTAAAATGGTACAGTCTCTTTGGAATATAGTTGGCAATTAGTCAAAAGTTTATACAGTTACTATATAACCCAGCAGTTTCATGTCTAGGTATATACCCAAGAGAAGTGAAAACATATGTTAACACAAAAATCTGAACATGATTGTTCATAGTAGCATTATTCTTAATAAACAAAAAGTAAAAACAACCCAAATGTCCATCAGCTGAGGAGTGGATAAACAAAATGTGGTACATCCATACAATGGAATATTATTATTCAGCATTAAAAAAGGAATAAAATACTGATTCATGTTGCAACATGGATAAACCTTGAAAACTACGCCAAGTAAAAGAATCCAGTCGTAAAAGACCACATATTATATGATTCCATTTATATAAAATATCCTAAATAGGCAAATCTATTAAGACAGAAGTTAATTGTTGCCAAGTGCTGGGGCTAAGGGGAATATGAAGTGACTGTGTGTTTAATGGGATTTTGGGGGAGTGACAGAAATGTTCTGGAATAAGCAGTGATAATTGCATAACTCTGCATATACAAAAACCCAGTGTACTGCATATTTTTAAAAGACTGAATTTTATGGTATGTGAATTATATTTCAATTTTTTAAAAGGAAAAGTAGTTTTTCCAGTTGACTGTTGTGTTTTCTGGAAATATATGACTCACAATTGATTATAATTTTTTTTCTAATTCTTATGCCACATTATTATTTCTCTTATAATAGCATCTGGTGTTATCTCCAAAAAATGTTAATTTCTGTGATGATGGTGATAGTAGACTGAACTATCCTGTATCTGACCATTATAGGAATGCTTCTCCACTAAGCATGATGCTAGCTTTTGGGGTGTTCCTGCACACACATACATGCACACACACACACACACACACACACACTTTATCACATTAAGAAACCATCCCTAGTTGTCAGTAATCTATGGAGGTTTTTTCCTTTGATCTGTTATTACTATGCAATATATTAAGATTTTTCTAATATTTAACCCTTCTTGCATTTCTGAAGTGGATCCTACTTGGTTGTGATGCATATTTATTCTAATATTTTGCATTTTTGTGTATTTGGAAAAATTGACATTTATTTATCTAGCATAAATGCAGTATTATTTAGAATGGCCCAAACTAGAAATAACCTAGATGTCTATCAATACTGAACTGTTTGTAAACAAACAGATTCATAAATACAGAGAACAAACTTGGTGGTTGCTGGGAGTAGAAGGATGGGAGAAATAGGTAAAGGAGATTAAGAGGTACAAACTTCGGTTTTAAAATAAGTCGCAGGGGACACCTATGTGGCTCAGTCGGTTAAACGGCTGCCTTCAGCTCAGGTCAAGATTCCAGGGTCCTGGAATCGAGTCCCACAACGGGCTCCTTGTTCTTTCTGGCCTGCTTCTTTCTCTCTGCCTGCTGTTCCTCCTGCTTGTGTTCTCTCTCTGACAAATAAATAAAAATCTTAAAATAAGTCATGGGGATGAAAAGTACAGAATAGGAGCATATAATCAATATTGTAATATGTATGGTGACAGATGATGACTACACTTATGGTGAGCATTGTGTAACATACAGAATTGTCGATCACTGTGTTGTACGCTTGAAACTAATAAATGCCAACTACACTTCACTTAAAAAATTTTTAAAATAATGAACTGTCTGACAAAAGTACAGTAGAGTGGTATAATTGAATACAATGCAGACCTTTTAAAATTGAGGAGGATGTATATATACCACTATGGAAAAATATCCCAGATTATATGAAAAAAGCTGATATGAAAATAAGTGTGTTTAATGTGATTGTATTTGTGTTAAATAATGCAAATAATAATAGTAATAACATGTGCCTTACTATGATTGTGTGTGCATAAGAACTTTCTGGAAGTATATACAGTTAACAGTGCTGGACCAGGAGGAGCAATGATAATGAGGGAGGGAAGGCTTGTTTTACTTTATATCTCATTTTAATGTTTGAATTTTTTCATAATAAGCCAATCTTATCCTTGTAACAAAAAAGTCAAGTTAAAAAAAAACCAGCGAAAACAAAGCCCAATACTAATGATGAAGAGGGAAAAAAAATTGTTCCTAGATCACTTTCACATGGGCAGCTCTGATACTGCTTACCCACTGAAGTTTTTCTGAATTGCATTCAACATTTATTGACTCCTTACATTTCACTATATGCTGGATCTCAGCCATAAGTATACATTTTAGGAGCTCCCCTCGTTAAAAGTGGAGAAATCTAAACAAAATCTCTCTTTATAGTGGTTTTAGCAAGTAGCATGTCCTGAAGTTCTTGTACATGTTAAGGACTGTGAATTGCTTTTGGGGAGGCAGCACTGAGCTTAGATATGTGCCTTCCAGTTCCGCTCAGGCTATAGTGTGGATGCCTGGTGGGAGGAGAACAGGACTGGAAGCCGGGAGATCAATTCAGGGCAGGTGGAGTTGTCCAGGTAAGAAATGGTGGAGGCTGGAACTAGGGAGGTGGTCTGGAGAAACCCAGAGCACAGACATTTGAGGGATAGGCAAGAATGAGTTTTTCAGAGTCTAGGAAAAGGCAGCAGGAGAGGTAGGAAGAGAACAAGAAGAAAGTATTCTACTTGACCAAGCAAGTTGCCTCTAGAGAAAGAGAGTCAAGAAGAAAAGCGAAACCTGTAACATTTTTCTAGATACCAACAAGTTTAGTTAGCCCTTGCCATTTAATTATTCCCCAAGTCCTACTAAATAATTATCCCCATTTTAGAGATGAGAAAATTAAGATGCAAAGATGTTATGGGAGTAAGGTGAAAAGATTAGCCGAGGAATGATGGGAAAACATCTGCTCTTTGGAGGCAGGTAGGAAGAGGGCAGGGATAAAAGCATGAAGATGAAGGGACAATTAAAGGCGTTAGTTGTGGAAGATCTGTTTTCTTTGGGCTCTTTTACAGCTGGGGCCTCACATTCCCAGGATTCAGGAAGTTATTGACAAAGAGGGAGTTGCCCCAGGGCAGGGAGACACTCCCATATTGCTGCCCGTGGTCCAAACACACTCAAAGGACCAAAGGCCAGGAGTGATTACATTCCAGCTTCCACCTGACCCGGGGCTTTCTACATCCATCACTATTTTAAAAACATTTTATAGGGGCACCTGGGTGGCTCAGTGGGTTAAAGCCTTTGCCTTTGGCTCAGGTCATGATCCCAGAGTCCTGGGATCAAGCCCCACATCGGGCTCTCTGCTCCGCGGGGAGCCTGCTTCCTCCTCTCTCTGCCTACTTGTGATCTCTGCCTGTCAAATAAGTAAATAAAAATACTTTATAATCTCATTCGTCCTCAATTGGATATATACTTTTGAGTATTAGCTTTGTTCAAAGAACCACATTGGAAAGAAATACAAAGGTGAGAGAGACAAGAGTGCATTTTCAAGAGTTCACCCTAGTGTGGGGGGCAGGGAGCCATGCATTGATTATGCCACTGTTTAGGATCGGCTTTGGTGTGAGTAGCAGGGAATTCAAAATAACAATGGATTCGACCAGAAGGAGATTTCTTCCTCATGTGAAAGTTCAGGCTTTGGCAACTACTTGGTCATGAGAGATGAGATCTAGGCTCCTTTTTATTCTTTCACCTTAAAATGAAGCTTTTTTACCTGATATACCAGAAAACTGCTCCTCCCCTGCCATCAGGTCAACATCCTAGTTAGTGGGAAGAAGAGAAAGGGACAGAGCCCCACTTCAAGCTCACCCTTCTCTGAGGGACACTTCCCGGAAGCTGGACATACTGCTTTCATTTACATCCCATGGAAAGGTGAGAATCATAGCTTTTTTTTTTTTTTTCCCAGGTAGCCACATTCCCAGGTAAAAATCACATCTGTAACTGGCAAAGGGGAAAAGTTCAGCAGTTTTTGCTGGTGATGTGGAAACAGGTATGCAGACAGACATAATGCAAGGTTAAAATAAAAGTGTGAGTTATTCTTACTAGCTCTGTGACCTTAGGCAGGTTACTCTCTGTGCCTCTTGTTCTTCACTTATAAAATGAGGATAATAGTAGCACCTACTTCATAGGTTTACCTAAGGTTACCTGAATTGTTATATATGTATGTCTCATAGATACATACATGCATAAACAGTTACATAAAAACCCGCTATATAAAAATACCAGCTATATTTGTAAGTTCTTAGAACAGTGCCTGGTAGTAAGTGCTACATAGGTGTTTGTTAAATACAATTAAAAAAAAAAAAAAAAAAGCGGGGCACCTGGGTGGCTCAGTGGGTTAAAGCCTCTGCCTTTGGCTCGGGTCTTGGTCCCGGTGTCCTGGGATTGAGCCCAGCATCGGGCTCTCTGCTCCGTAGGGAGCCTGCTTCCACCTCTCTGTCTGCCTCTCTGCCTACTTGTGATTTCTGTCAAATAAATAAATAAAATCTTAAAAAAAAAAAAAGCACTCAAATGGGAATTTCAAGAGTGTACACATCAGTAGAGACAATCTGATAAAACATTTTATGAAGAAATGTTGACTATCAATTCTGTGATGCCTGGGACATACCCCCAGCAGCGTGCCTTGCACAGAGTAGATGCTCAGAATACTGGCTTCTTAAAAGTTTGAAAGGTCATGTGTTTTGTTAGGTGGGAAAGAAGCAAGGGGTTTTAGGTGGGGTTAATCATGTGAACAGATATAAAAGGTAAAAAAAACTCACTGTATCTGGCAGAGTGGCTGGCATGCCTAGAACTCCGTGTATGCTCACTGACTGAAAACTCCATATCAACTAGTTTGGTTTGGCTTACATGTATCAGTTGGGTCCAGGCAGAAAAATGCATTGCTCTAAAGAATTTAATAAAGGGGATTCTTTACTGATGGTGATGGAAGTGCTAAAAGTGTGGCAACCCAGAGACTGGAAAAGTAGGAAACCTCAGTCACCCTTAGTGCCATAGGGTCTTTGGGAGGAGATGGTGTTACCAGAACCCAGAAGCCTGGGCCATTCAGTGGCAGAGAGCTGCCTGGTGGAGACTGGGAAATGGCAGAGCCCCAACCCAATCTAAAGCCGGACAGAAATACCCTGACTTGTCCCCTCTCCTGCCATCCTGTCTTGGGCCAGTGCCTTACTGGGAAGCTAGTTGGTTAGTGAATGTGGGTTCAGGGGCTACGTCTTCTTCACTGGTGTACCCTGATGCTTAAATAGTTTGTAACACTCAATTTTGTGGTGTCTGGCTGGCTTTCAGACTGAATGAATCTGGTGGAAAGTAATCAGAATTGAATAAAAGAACTGTGGAGCAGCAGTGAAAGCCCAGCCGAAGAGTCTGTAGCTTATGGTAGTTTCCCAAATCTCAGTAATCTGGACATTTAAGAAATAGTGGGTGTTTCCCTGGCTGGGCCTGGCAGGTGACAGTAACAGAAAATAATAGAGAACAGAGAGACCATGGGATACAAAGAATTTTTTGAGATGTCTGACTGATTGGGTCCAGACTGGTTAGGAGGAAAATGTATCCTGATGGGTGGAGGATTGGGAGAGTAAGAGCAGGTGCAATGCTTGAGATCAGGACTTCACAATCTCTGGGGGTGAGGCCCAGGCATCCATATTATTGAAGCCACTTCAGGTAATTCCAAAGTGCAGCCAAGGCTGGATTGGAAGGAAGAAGGCTGGGCACCTGGGTGGCTTAGTTGATTAAGCATCTGCCTTTGGCTCAGGTCTTGATCCCAGGGTGCTGGGATCCAGATACCACCCCACTTCCCTGCCCAGGCCCCTGCTCAGCAGGGGGTGTGCTTCTTCCCTTGCCCCTCCTCCCACTTGTTCTCTTTATCTCTGTGGAATAAATCAAATCTTTAAAAAAAATAAAAGGGAAGGCTAACAGATTGGGGTACCCTGAGAGTTCAGAATCTTGACCTTTGAAGTTTCAAGTAACAAGTCTAAGGCAATGATAGCAATTGGCTGAAGTCGAGTGGAAATGAGGGTAATTGGAATTGATGACATTGAATTTGAGACTGAGGAACTGTAGGGTCATCTTGATTGACATGTTTTTCATTGAATCAGGATAGTGATTTCACTATAGGGAAAACCAAGAATCTCTCTAAAGGTAAAATATGTAAAAAGGGCAGCAGTTGCAATCACCAAAGCATGGGGAAGGCACTGGCCCAGTTGTTTAGTACCCTTTCATGTCACTTTGATAGCTGGTCTCCTCCACATTGAGGTAGCTGAGATGACCTGTTGTGAAGCTGAAGTGGGGAGAAGTGGCAGCTTTGGCTGGAAGGGCAGATTGTAGATAAATTAGCCAAGGTTTTAATGAACCTCACATTCCAGAAGTAAGCTATGACACACTCATCCTCTCACTGCTGTTTTTGCATTTATGTGTGTACATATGCGCACATACACATTTAAGGAAAAAAATAAGTCTTACTGATAATACACAGACTTTAAGATATAGAAAAAGTCTAGTTAACTACATTGTGTCTTGTCTGTACTTCTATTTTAATATGTTACTCTTCTGAACTTCCCTGAGTTATGGGGCTTGGGTAGGTGTAGGAAGGAATCAGAGAGACTAAACAAAGCTGCATACATTTCTTTTCACACAGATGACTATAAGCACATATTTCTTTCCTGTCGTTTTAAAGAAGATCTGGAAAACACCTAAGGAACAAGACCTCAGAATTTCAGTATGTTGCATGGAGTCTGAAGTCAGGATTTGGTGCCTGAGCCTTACCAGTCCCTCTTTTTTTTTTTTTTTTTTAAGATTTTATTTATTTGACAGACAGAGATCACAAGTAGGCAGAGAGGCAGGCAGAGAGAGAGGAAGGGAAGCAGGCTCCCCGCTGAGCAGAGAGCCCGATGTGGGGCTCGATCCCAGGACCCTGGGATTATGACCTGAGCTGAAGGCAGAGGCTTTAACCCACTGAGCCACCCAGGTGCCCCTACCAGTCTCTCTTTTGCAGTTCTGGTTGTAACTATTAAGAGTCCTGAGGAAGAAGGCACCACTCCGCTCATAGCTGGAAGAGACCCCCGACTGCATGACTTCTCACCTAAATTGTGATGAACAACTTATGTCCTCATCATCCCTTACCTTTAGTAGAAAAAGTGTGGCTCAGGAAAGCCCCAAGTCCACCTTCCCACCTTCTTTGGAAGAGAGGATGACAGGCCTGCCCCCTAACACAAAGTGACAGCACATGTTTTCTGACCTGTTAATACAGCAACTCTCTTCATTTGTAAAAACAGAGCCCAGTATCTTGGGCTCACTTTAATCTTGTTAGCAACTCCTTCTCCTTCAGGACAAGGAAGGAGGTGGGTGAAAAGTAGAATTTCCTAAATGACTATGCATTCAGTCCACTTAACCAGTCCAGAGCCTTCAGTGCCACATAAAGTATGTGGGTCTTTTGGTTTTACAGCAGTTCTGTGCTATTCTGAGGAAAAATTTCACATGTCCTCCTATTTTTAAAAGAACATTACAAGGTGCTAAGCATGTTAAGTGTCTTGAACCTTCCAGATCAATTCCCCTACTGGCGGAGTCACTGAGTGACCTCATCTGATACCCTGTAGAGTACAAGCCACCCAGCCAAGCCCTGGCCCGCCAATCCTGATATGTAAGAACATGGTGGTGCTTTTGAGTCAGAGTTTTGGGGATAACTTGTTATGCACTAATAACTGAAACATCTACTGTCCACCACCCATCACCTCTACCTAAAATAATTTTGCCTTCCTCATCATCATGTTAAGATTTACTGAGAACTTTTTTCCACTTCAGGACCTCTTGAGACACTGTTACCTAACTTCACATTTAAGTTCATACTGAGGTTTCATTTCTTTGATAAAACACTGATCTGCTATTACATTTAATTACAGGTCATGCTACTAACCCTGCTTCTTGGGATTGTTAATAATTGGAAGTGTTATTTCTTCACTTTTAAAATTAGAAACACTTCTTCCTCACTTTTAGCTGTGTAATCATAAAAAGACCTGCATTTTACATCTCAATTGGCCAGATGCTTATTAGAAAGCATTTTTGTTTCAACCCTTACTGATTTTCTGAAAGATCTTAATGAAGACTTCACTGAAAACTTTCACTAAAATGTTCTGGTAATCACTCTGAACAATAGTTGTCAGTGACGGAGAGATTGAACTGAAAATGTATATACCTCAGAAATGATTATGAACATTTTTGTCATTAGATGTTTTCTTGTAACTTACTAAGAGCGGGATCTCCTAAGTTTATTCCAGTTATTTAAAGTTATATTGAACTCCAGGGGCATCTGGGTGGCTCAGTGGGTGAAGCCTCTGCCTTTGGCTCAGGTTATGATCTCAGGGTCCTGGGATCGAGCCCCACATCAGGCTCTCTGCTCAGCGGGGAGCCTGCTTCCCCTGCCCTCTGCCTTGCCTCTCTGCCTCCTTGTGATCTGTCAAATAAAATCTAAAAAAAAAAAAAAATTATTTAAAAGATTGTAGTGAACTCTGGACAGCCAAGTAAGGCCTCTCAACAGACATCCTTGGTATGGTGATCCATGAGAAATTTCTCAGGTCTTAATAATAAGGAATAATGGGGTTTCTCTAAAACAGGTTTTATCACAGAACTGATTTTTGTGTCGGATACTAGGAAGCTCAGAGCCCACCTTTACCAACTGTTATACTCAGTTTCACAGAATCATTTTACTGATTTCACCCTGGCTCTATCTGATTTCTTCCACCCTCCTTTTCCTCTCCCTCATTTCCTCACTTAACAAACTAGTTGTGTTATAGGAATTTCTAGTAAGTGGTCTTAAAGGCACTGTGCAGCAAGATGGGGTGTTTCAGAAATCTTTCACGCTCTTAGGGTATTTTGAAGGCCCTTCTTCTGTCCGCACACTCTACCATGTCAGCACTCTGTATGCTTTGTAATGCTTCTCAGTTGAGGAGTCAGGGTACCTTCTCAGAGTCAGGAAGCCTTAGATGAGTCCCAGTGAGTAACCTTTAGTGACACAAGCCAAAAGTCACTAAAACCTGCTTCTCATCAGAACTGCTCTGCTTAAAAAACCAAGGAAAATACATCCGTTATTCAAATTTCCAGATATTTATAGAAGACTAGGAACACTAAGACCACCTTCTGACCTTTACCTGTAATTATACTTTGATACCCTTTAGTTTTGAAGACTTAAAATTTCTGAAGATCACATTTGAGATGAAGATGCTGTATTACCAGTTTCAGTTCCTTAAACATTAGTAGAGGTGACTTTAAATGATTTCTAGTTAAATGATTTCAGCTTATTACACTAAGTACTTTGTAATTGTTAAAAACTCTATCTTGTTCCAAGTTATTTAAGTGGCTTACAAAAATGAATATAATGAAATAAAATTAAAAATGAATCTGGAGACAAAAGAGAGCATGTTAAAATGTAACTAAAAGTAAACACTCAAAACACATATACCTAAGGTGGCTTAAGGACAGAACTGGACTTAGTGCTTAGGCTCAGTTCTCTTTCCTTAGCACTGCCTTCTAATCCAGAAAGCACTAATGCTGCTTTTTGTGTCACTAATGTTTTACTTGTAATATGAACTGTAACATCAGAAATATGTCATGGCTGCAGTTTTCAGGTACCAAATAATTCAACATACAGTAGCATTCATGAGTCAGAAACCATCCCCAAAATCATATGGTAGGTAAGAAGTTGATCCACACCTTGACCCTGAGAAAAACTGGGTAAAGTCCTCAAACTTTCTGTGTACAGGGATCATACCAAATGATTAACAATTTTGAGTGTTCTTACGGCAGAGTAGCATGAGTCGAAGCAGTGTTCTGAGAACAATGACTCCTTCTGGAAGAATGTGTAAAGGGTAAACTAACTGTTACTTCTTGTTTTGGTATTTAATTCTTTCATAGCTGGTCCTTATTTTACCCAGAAGGCAAAACTTAATATTCTTGGAATAAAAGTTATTCTGTAAAAGAGAACAGGTATAGATATTTGCCTAACTTCACCTATGAATGTCACAGTCAGTTCTATTACTAGGCTGGTTATGATCCCAAAAAATAAATACAAAATGCGAAATTTTAAATTTACTGAAATCCCAAGCAGTTTGCTGGGAAATAGAGGTTCCATATACAATGACATGAAAGGAAGAACCCACTAAGATGCGTTATGAGAAATTGCCAATACTCGTTAGGTACCACAAATAGATCAGTCAGGATGTGTACTACTATTGGAGATGAAATAAACTGAGCCACTTTAAAATTATTTCTGGCCAAGTTAAAATTATCTTATTTATGCCTAATTCACCTGGAACACAACACTGACTCTGAATAAAATTAATCTTTCCTATTTCAACTGCTAAAGATAACCGTTCTCTTGCTTTGTCCACCCTTAACCCAAACTTTCTAGGAAGTCTTCTTTACCTTAAGTCCTTTTTATATAGCTTCACTTCTTGTGTCATATACTAACACACATTTCCTCCAAGAATACTTTGGCTTCAACTACAACTTTTATGCTTACAACAAGCAGGTTTCTGTATCCCAGGTTCACCAATTTTCTGGACCTGAACTTAGAAAAGGTCATTTCTGGTATACCGTCTCCCTTCTACCTACACCTACACACACACACACACACACAGACACACAGACACACACAGCATTTCTGGTATACCGTCTCCCCTACACACAAAAACACACACGCACACAAAATGCACGCATGTGCTACAGTATTGTTTAGTTTTGATCATATAATTCTAAAGCTTTCTGTATATGTTAACAAGCTATACTTTCTAAATGTTTTTAATTCAATTTTCTTTAAATAACCAAGTGCTGAAACTTTACAAAAATGGTATTCATCTTAAAATGGTCGAGGTCTTCCTTTTTTTCCCTCAAAAGATCTAAGCATGGGTGGGTCTTTCGTAGACACACCTGTTTTTACCCCAAGTGACATGTGTCGATTCTCCCTCAAGTCAACTTTTTTTCAAACAGGGCCATCTATATTTAATTTGTGTGATTTTGTTAATTTTCAAAACATCTTGAGTAAATAAAGGGAGATATAAAATACTGTGGCTTGATTGCTGAATCTTAATTGCGAAATTTCTTCTTCTTTCGAAACTTCTTTCCTGCTGCATTCGCTGCTTTTTCAGCCATGATCTCTGAGTACTTCCTTCGGTTATATCTAAAAAGAAAAACCAAACTTTTAGGTTCTAAAGTATGACAACAGAAGTTAATGTAATAGGGGTGGTGATGAGGTGGCGTAACATCTAAATCTCAAAAAATTATTTGCATTTTCACTATCTTAGCATATTTGTACTAAATTCCACCATGTGGAGCCATATTTGGAGTTAGGGGACTGAGCAGTAAACCAGACAACCATAGCCCCCACCCTCACAGAGCCTGTAGTTTAGTGAGGGAAAAAAATGGCAACTATAAGAGAGGGCTTTTGAAAACTTTCAACCACTAGAGGACCATGTACCATATCCAGTTACCAGATGACATCAAATGCTTTAAAGACTTTTGTAGGACGAAAATGTAAAAACAGACTGATGCAGAAGCAGGTATGAGGCTCTAATTATCTTTAAGCTAGATATTAGAGAGATTTGCACTAACTCATTTTTGTTTTGTTCATGAAAATGTCAATGTGTAATGGGATATTTTATTTTAAAAGGAATCAACAAATATTTTTAAAGTTTCTTAATTTTAACTGCCATTATGGTAAATATTGATAAATGTAGTCCACAGATGTTCAAAAGAAGGGCTCACCAGTAGTTTGATTCGGAAAAATTAAGAATTCTTTAACTTTATAAAACTGTTCTGACCACTTTAACTGTGTTATATAAATCTGTTATTACTAAAGCTCAGGATTAGCTGACACTCTCTTTAAAACAAGCTATTTAAGCCTTTTACAATTTAACAGCTCACTCAATCCTACAAGAACCCAGCACAATTTACACATTCTAGCAAACCTAAGATTATACTGAAAATGAAACAAAACCAAATCAAATGTGTTCAAACTTAAGTGACAACAAAGTAACAGACTGCTGTCACATGGGATGTTACATATGAATCCAATGGTGACCACAAATCAAAAACCATAATAGATACATAAAAAATAAAGAGTAATCCAAACATAATACTAAAGAAAGCCATCAACCCCAAGGGAAGAGAGCAAGAGAAGGACAGAGAAAAACTACAAAAACAACCAGAAAACTATTAAAATGGCAGTAACTACAGACCTAACAGCAATTATTTTAAATGTAAAGAGACTAAATGCTCCAATCAAAAGACACAGGGGACTGACTGAATCAAAAACAAGACTCATCTATATGGTGCCTACAAGAGGTTCACTTTAAGCTTAAAGACACCTACAAACTGAAAGTGAAGGAGATATTCCATGCAAATGCAGTGGGGAAAAAAGCCAGTTAGCAATACTTTCATCAGGCAAAGCAGACTTTAAACAAGGACTATAGCAAGATACACAGAATGGCATTACATAATAAAGAGTTCAAATGAGGATATAACAACAGTAAATTTCTATGCATCCAACATAGAAGCATCTAAAAAAAAGCAAAAATTAACAGACATGAAGGGCGAAGCAGACAGTAATACAACAGTAGGGCACTTTAACGCCCCATTTACATCAACAGATGGGTCATCCAAACAGAAAATCAACCAGGAAACAATGGCTTTTGATGACACATTGGATGAGCCGGACTTAACAGATACGGAGAGAATGTTCAGATCAAAAACAACAGAATACATACACAATTTTTTCAAGTGCACATGGAACATTCTCCAGGACAGACCACATGCCAGCCCACAAAACAAGTCTCAATAAATTTAAGAAGACTGAAATTATACCAAGCATTTTTTCTAAAGAATGCTATGAAACAAAATATAAGGAAAAAAACCATAAATAAATGGAAGCTAAACAACATACTACTAAACAACCAAAGGGTCAATGAAGAAATCAAAAAGGAAAGCAAAAAAAAAAAATACATGAAGACAAATGAAAATGAAAATGGTCAATTCTGGGATGTAGCAAAAATGGATCTGAGAAATTTACAGTGATACAGGCCTACCTCAATAAACAAGAAAAACTTCAAACAATCTAGCCTTACACCTAAAGGAACTAGAAAAGAACAAAGTCCAAAGTTGGTAGAAGAATGGAAAAAGTGAGATTAAGGCAGAAATAAAATAGAGACTAAAAAACAAAAAAGCCAGGGATGCCTGGGTGGCTCAGTCAGTTAAGCTGCTGCCTTCGGCTCAGGTCATGATCCCAGGATCCTGGGATGGAGTCCCACATTAGTCTCCTTGCTTAACGGGGAGCCTGCTTCTCTTTCTGCCTCTGCCTGCCACGCTGCCTGTTTGTGCTCTCTCTCTCTCTCTGACAAATAAATAAATAAAATCTTAAACAAACATCAACAACAAAAACTCAAAAAAATTTTTAAAAAAGCCAGACTCATCAAGAAAAAAAGAACTCAAAATCAGAAATGAAGAATTAAAAGATGCCACAGGAATACAAAGATTTACAAGAGAATACTATGAAAAAGTATATGCCAACAAATTGGGACAACCTAGAAAAAAAAATGAGTTGCTAGAAATGGACAATCTTCTAAAACTAAATCAAGAAGAAATAGAAAACTTGAGATCTATTACTATTAACAAAACTGAATCAGTAATCAAAAGACTCCCAACAAAATTCAAGACCAGATGGATTCATAGCTGAATTCCACCAAACATTTAAAAGAGGAGTTAAGGGGCGCCTGGGTGGCTCAGTGGATTAAGCCGCTGCCTTCGGCTCAGGTCATGATCCCAGGGGCCTGGGATCAAGCCCCATATTGGGCTCTCTGCTCAGCAGGGAGCCTGCTTCCCTTCCTCTCTCTGCCTGCCTCTCTGCCTACTTGTGATCTCTGTCTGTCAAATAAATAAATAAAATCTTTAAAAAAAAATAAAAAAAAAAAAGAGGAGTTAATACCTATTCTTTTCAAACTATTCCAAAACAACAGAAAACGAAGGAAAACTTCCAAATTCATTTATGAGGCCAGCATTTCTCTAATACTGACGCCAAAGACACTACAAAAAAAAAAAAAACACCCTACAGGTCAATATGCCTGATGAATACAGGCGCAAAAATCCTCAATAAAATATCAGCAAACATGGGGCACCTGGGGCACCTAGGTGGCTCAGTGGGTTAAAGCCTCTGCCTTTCGCTCAGGTCATGATCCCACCCAGGCTCCTGGGATCCAGCCCCACATCAAGGTCTCTGCTCAGCAGGGAGCCTGCTTCCTTCTCTCTCTCTCTCTGCCGGCCATTCTATCTACTTGTGATCTCTGTCTGTCAAATAAATAAATAAAATCTTAAAAAAAAAAAAAAAAGAGTATCAGCAAACCAACAATACATTGAGAACATAATTTACCATGATCAACTGGGATTTAATCTACACATGCAAGAGCAGTAAAATATTTGCAAATCAATGTACATTGACAAGAAAAAGAATAAAACCCTATGATCATCTCAAAAAAAACCCAACCACAAATCAAAAAAACATTTGTTGGGGTGCCTGGGTGGCTCAGTTGGTTAAGCGTTGGACTCTTTGTCTCAGGTCATGATCATAGGGTAGTGAGATCAAGCCCTGTTTTGGGCTCCCTGCTGGGCATGAAGCTTGCTTAGGATTCTTTCTTTCTCTCCCTCTGCACCACCCCCTTTAAAGAAAAGTCAAAGTACAACATCCATTCATGATTTAAAAATTCTCAACAAAGTGGGTTTAGAGGAAACATACCTCAACACAGTAAAGGCTACATACGAAAAATAAACAACTAACGTCATAATGGTGAAAAACCAATAGCTTTCCCTCTAAGATTAGGAACAAAACGAGGATGTCCATTCTCACTGCTTTTACTCAATACAGTACCAGAAGTCCTAGATGCAGCAATTAAATAAGAAAAATAAAAGGCATCCAAATTGGGAAGGAAGAAGTAAGACTGTCACTATTTACAGATGACATGACACTACAATGAGAAAACCCGGAAGACCCTGCCAAAAACTATATCAGAATAAATGAATTCAGTTAAGCTGCAGGATAAAAAATTAATATACAGAAATGCTGTATTTCTATACACTAATAACAAAGTAGCAGAGAAGTTAAGAAAACAATCCATTTACAACTGTACCAGAAAAAAATAAAATACCTAGGAATAAATTTAACCAAGGAGACTGAAAGACCTGTACTCTGATAGCTCTAAGACACTGATGAAAAAAATTGAAGACAACACATACAAACGGAAAGATCTCAAGCTCATGGATTGGAAGAATTAATACTCTTAAAAAATGTCCATAGTACCTAATGCAATATAGAGATTCCATGCAATTCCTAACGAAATATCACAATATCATTTTTTTGTAGAGCTGGAACAAATAATCCTAAAATTTATATAAAACCATAAAAGACCTCACATAGCCAAAGCAATCTTAAGAAAGAATAACAAAGCTGGAAGTATCACAATCCCAGATTTCAAGATATACTACAAAGCTACAGTAATCAAAACAGTAAGGTACTGGTATAAAAACAGGTAAGTGGAACAGAAGAGAGCCCAGAAAGAAACACACGCTTATAAGGCCAATTTATCTATGACAATGGAGACAAGAATATACAATGGAGAAAAATAGTCTTTTTAACAAATGGTGCTGGGAAAACAGTATAGCTACATGCAAAGGAATGAAACTGGGCCACTTTCTTACACCATATGCAAATCAAAATGGATTAAAGACCTAAACGTGAGACCTAAAACAGTAAAACTCCTAAAAGAAAACATAGGCACCAATCTCTTGGGATGTTAAGTCTTAGCAAAATATTGATAGGTATGTCTCTCCAGGTAAGGGAAACAAAAGTAAAAATAAGTGGGACTACACTACTTGCAAAAAAGAGTTTTTGCAGAGCAAAGGAAACCAATAAAACAAAAAGGCAACCCACTGAATGGGAGAAGATATATGTGCAAATGATAATCTGATAAGGAGTTACTATCCAAAATATATAAGTAACTTACACAACTCACATCAAAAAAAAAACCCAAAAAAACCCCAAAAAACCCAAAAAACCCCAAACAGTCTGATTAAAAAATAGTCAGAGGGCCTGAGTATTTCCCCAGAGACATACAGAAAAGGGCAACACACACATGAAAAGATGTTCCACATCACTAATCACAAGGCAAATGCAAATCAAAATTACAGTGCGACATCACATCATACCAGTCAGAATGGCTGGTATCAAAAATACAAGTAGTAACAAATGTTGGCAAGGATTTGGAGAAAAGTTGGGAACTTTCATGTACTCTTTGTAGGAATGTAAATTGGTGTACCCACTGTTGAAAACAGTATGGAGGTTCCTCAAAAAATCAATAACAAAAATACCCTATGACTTAGTAATTCCACTACCTGGTATTTACCCAAATAAAACAAAAACACTAACTCAAAAAGATACATGCACTGCAGCATTATTTACAATAGCCAAGATTTAGAAACAACCCAAGTGTCCCATCGATAGATGAATGAATAAAGATGATGTGAGACAGACATATACAGACAGACAGACACACACACACACTGGAATATTACTGAGCCATATAAAAGAATGAAATCTTGCTATTCAGGGCAACATGGATGGACCTAGAGGATATTAAGTGAGGTAAGTCACACAGAGAAAAACAATATGATTTCACTTATAAATGGAATCTAAAAAAGCAGATGAACAAACAAAAAACAGACTCTTAAATAGTCAGAATGCCTAGTATCAAAAGTAGTAACAAGTGTTAGTGAGGATGTGGAGAAAAAGGAACCCTTATGCTTTTGTTGGTGGGAATATAATTTGGCACAACCACGATGGTTGTGCCAAAACAGTATGGAGATTCCTCAAAGATAGAGACCGAGAATAAACTGTGGTTGCCACAGGTGGGGGCTGGGTGAAAGAGATGAAGGGAATAAAGGGGTACCAACTTCCAGATATAAAATAAGTCATGGAGACGAAAAACACAGCATAGACAAGACCATCAATACTATTACAACAACACTGTGACAGATGGTGATTATGCTTGTAGTAGTGAGCATTTTATAATGTAGAGAATTGTCAAATCACATTGCATACCTGGAACTAATGAAACACTGTAAGTCAACTATACCTCAGCAAACAAAACCAAAAACCACATACAACACAGAAAATCACGTTTTCTCCTGTATATTACCCTTACTACTTCTGTTCCAAGGCATTCCTACTAATGAACATAGGACACATTAATATGTTTACTGAATTTCCCTATCCCAAAGTGTTTGTTCAGAGGCCAGAAACCTCTTAAAGAGAATGTTGTAGAAGGAATTAAAACATTCCAAGGAGGGCGCCTGGGTGGCTCAGTGGGATAAGCCGCTGCCTTCGGCTCGGGTCATGATCTCAGGGTCCTGGGATCGAGTCCCGCATCGGGCTCTCTGCTCAGCAGGGAGCCTGCTTCCCTCTCTCTCTCTGCCTGCCTCTCTGTCTACTTGTGATCTCTGTCTGTCAAATCAATAAATAAAAATCTTTAAAAAAAACAAAAAAAAACCCCCCAAAAAAAAACCATTCCAAGGAGATGGGCTAGTAGAGTGTTTCACATAGTCTGATACATAAATTTAGGTGACAGACAATATTCACTTTAAGCAATGTATTTATCTTCATGCACATTACAAAAACTGTAAACCAACAAACCCATTTACAGTAGGCAATATAAAGTTTCTTTTTAAAATAAAGCAGGCAGCGCACACATAATGCAAACATTGTGAAAATGATACTCAGTGACTGAAGTATGGGAACAATGAACTAAGAACACTACCTCTAATTCACAATTTTACCAGTTTCATTCTACGAAATTTCTAGTTTACACCCCCAACTTCCTCACATCATTATTTTTTAGTGAAAGCACTATCAGCACTGCTGTGATTTCTGAGACTACTATCCTCAAGATTATGGAATACAGGTCAATTTTTAACCAGAACATACGGTTAACACTTAGTAAACAAAGACTTACTCAGCTTGCACCATGCCTGTGTGGGGATGGAGAAAAAAACAGGCTTGAGACAGGAAAATAGGAGAGACTGACAGAATGAATGTGGACTGGAGGAGGAGGGGTCTAGGACTTGCTAATGGGTGATTAGTGATACTGTTTAGTCATGAGATACAGAGCACTGGGACAGGACTAGCTTGTACTGGAAGGGTGCAGCAGCTGGATATGTGGGTCTAGACTCAGGAGCAATCTGGATTAGACATACTGCATTTGGAAGCCAAGAGTATATAGATTATAATTAAAGCCCTGTAGGGGATGAGATTTCCAAGGAAAGAGTAATAAGTAAGGAAAGAAGACAGCTTATTTCTAAAAATTTTACCATTACCCATACTAATTATAAATAGCTTACATTTGTGTTAAATTTGTTTTCCATGCTGACAAAGTTTTTAAAACCTTTATAATCTTTTCACTTTTGCTATTAAACTAATCTTGAAGTTCCACAAGGGTTTCTATATGAAGATGCTTTTAAATCTCCTGTAATATATACATAGCTGCTTCAAGGACATTTAAACATATTCCCAAATGCTCCCATCTTAAAAAAAAAAAAAAAATCCTCTAACTCCACAGCCACTACTAGCCTTGCCCCTCTCCCTCTTCTCAAACTTCATTTTTTTTTTTTTTTTTTAAAGATTTTATTTGTTAATTTCACAGACATCACAAGTAGGCAGAGAGGCGGACAGAGAGGGAGGAAGGGAAGCAGGCTCCCTGCCAAGCAGAGAGCCCAACACGGGGCTCGATCCCAGGACCCTGGGATCATGACCTGAGCCAAAGGCAGAGGCTTTAACCCACTGAGCAACCCAGGCACCTCTCTTCTCAAACTTCAAAGAATTGTCTCCATTTCTTCATTTTCAACTAACTCTCCAATCCTCTCTAGTCTGGTTTCCTCCTCGTCGCTCCCTTAAAACTCGGGCAAGAATGTTTTGCCCTCCATGTATATCCAAAGAAGTTTTAGTTTTCTTTTTTTAAATTTAATTTTATTTAAATTCAATTAATTAACATAGTATGTATAACTAGTTTCAGAGGTAGAGCTTAGTGATTCGTCAGTTGTATGTAATACCCAGTACTCATTACGTCACCTGCCCTCCTTAATGACCATCACCCAGTCTGATCTCTCAGCAGCATTTATTCCTGTTAATTACCCCCTCTAGTTTCTTTGTATCTGCTCAAAACATTCTCCTTCCTTGACTTGTTATACTAGCCATCCCGGTTTTCTTAATAGCCTCTTAGCCACTCTTTCCTAGTCTCCTTTGCAGGCTCATTCTCCTCTAGTCAGTCAAATGTTTTCAAGCTTCCATCTAAAGCAGTGGTTCTAAATTGAGAATGCTTATGCCCCTCAGGGGATATCTAGAAATGTCAGCAGTCATTTTTTTTTTTTTAAAGATTTAATTTATTTATTTGACAGAGAGACAGAGCACAAGCAGGCAGAGCAGCAGGCAGAGGGAGAGGGAGAAGCAGACTTCCTGCTGAGCAGAGAGCCTGATGCGGGGCTCAATCCCAGGACCCTGAGATCATGACCTGAGCCAAAGGTAACTGACTGAGGCACCCAGGCGCCCCTCGGCAGTCATTTTTGTCACAAATTGGGAATGGGGTGCTACTGGCACCTAGTGGATAGAGGACAGTTCTCCCTAATAAAGAATTATCCCATCCAAAATGTAAATAGTGCTGTTGAGACACTGTGCTAAAGTCATTTAAAAATTACCTGAAGATTTAAAGTTTATGTATATTCTAAAGGAAAACATACATAATACAAAGTAAGACATAAATTCCTTTACCTTCTGAACTCAGAATCAGCCAGCAATTCTTCCACAATAGTTCTCTTCCGTTGTTTTTTGGGAATTCGTGAATGGTAGAAGTCAGCAGGATTGTCAACAATGGTTCCAATCTATGAGCGATTGATAGAAATGAGTCATGCAATACTTGAATGCTAAGTTGCTTTCATATTTCGGGGTAGCTCTAACAAAGTATATTTATAGCAAAGAACGAAAAACCCAACTTAAATGATACCAACATAAAGTTAGTTTTGCCATTTTTTAAAACAAAAATAAGTCACCTCTTCAACTGGCACTGGCTCCTACAATGACATTTCATTAGAATTTATAGTAAAGCCAAAAATCCTCTTATATAATTTAGTGCTAGGCAGGACAGTAAATTCTTGATGAATAGTGTAACTAGAAAAGTGGGACAGAGAATATCAATTCTTTTTTTAGTTTCCCAATTTAATAAAATTGATACATAAACTCTACTCCACACCTATTTGATCTCCTAGGTGAGAACTTTCTTTCTTAGAACTTTCTTAGGAACCACTCTGCATTTGTTCAAGCATTCGGTGTCCACCATGTGCCAGGTCCACCATGTGCCAAGTACTGTGCTAAGTGTTTGGGAAATAAAGAGTATCTGGTCCCTGCCAGCAAGGAGCCCATAGTCTTAAGAAAAATCCACAGACAAGTAACTAAAAGATTAAGGTGTAAAATAATTATTATGCTGAGCAAAACACTATAGATGCCCTAAAAAAAAAAAAAAAGTGACCAAATCTACGTAAGGGAGGTCAAGGTTCCCTCCAAGTGTGTTGGAGCATAAGAGGGCAATGTGACAGAAGAGCTGGGGAGCTGGTCTGAGTGCAGACTGTTCAGACTCTACCCTATGGGTCATAAAGAATCACTGAAGGTATTATTGAGTGTTACCTGTGATATCACTGAGCAGAGGTGTATCATGAACAGACTGCCTTTTAAAAAAAAACAACAGGTAACTGGCTACAATGTGGACGATGGACTAGAAGACGAGGAGACCTGGAGGTGAATGACTATTAGAGTAATTAAGTAAGTGAGAAGAAGGAACAGAATGAAGCTGACAGCCACAAGAGGGGGAATCAACAGAATTTTTCATCTGGAAACACTTTGGAAACCAACTTTTAACTTATTTTCAGCATTTGCCTGGGGATGCCCCCCTATCTGGAGAAGAGTATGGTGCAAATGATTCCCTATTTCCTCTTCCATCATGTAAGGATTCTTGCTGTTAGGCTAATACTATTCATATATGGTGTACCCAACTTAGGTTCCAAAACTTTTAGAGGTATGACCTGGAAACTTAGTTACCATCTGCAACACCTTCCCTCTATATGGAACGCCATTACAAGCTGGTGGCCAAAAGGTTGTCTGAATTGGGTTTTGCTCATTATTATATAGCCCAAGCAGATGTGCACTATAAATATTCACCTATGTTAAGAGTAAACACAAAGAACACTACAGTGCTTTCCAAACTAAAATCTACAGAACATCACTGCCATTATTGTTTATTCATACCTGGAAGTACTTGGGGAAGCCATCCCTATCATTTTTCTTATAAAATCTTTTTGGGTCCATGCTAGCTCTCATCTTCAGTGCTTTGAGATCATTTTTTAACTCATCTGTCAATTCTGGAGCTTTCATACCAAACCAACCATCACCTGCTGTTTTCTGTCGTTCTTTCTGAAATTCAGATTTTAAAAATAATTAAACAGAATTCTAACGTTAATAAGCAATGTATAAACTATACCTCATTCCCTTCAAAATTAATATATACAAAAACCTTCAAGAATTAAAAACAAATGAGGTTACTTAACAGAATGTATTAGTCCCCAGATTCACCTTTTTCTATTATTTATTTTTTAAAATATTTTGTTTATTTATTTGACAGACAGAGATCACAAGTAAGCAGAGAGGCAGGCAGAGAGAAAGAAGGGGAAGCAGATTCCCCGCTGAGCAGAGAGCCCGATGTGGGGCTCGATACCAGGACCCTGGGATCATGACCTAAGCCGAAGACAGAGGCTTTAACCAACTGAGCCACCCAGGTGCCCCCGGATTCACTTTCACAAAAGAAATTATACCACAGTGTTTTCTTTGGTAAATTAGGCATAGTATTATCAGTTTCATAAATGAGAGCTCCTTAAAATTTTTTTTTAAATCTTAGTAACCTGCAGGGGCAAGTTACGTAGTGACTTGCAGGGGCGCCTGGGTGGCTCAGCCAGTTAAGCTCCCTCAGCTTGTGCTCTATCCCTCTCAAGTAAAATAAATAAAATCTTAAAAAAAAAAAGCAAAAAACTGCTGACTTCCTGGGAGAACAATATACAGCTTCAATTTTTATTGGGCAATATAGCCTACACAAGAGATAATGTATAAAAAAATTTTCACTTCTGGAGCTTATATGTAAATATTAATAATTTTATTCAGTCACCAAGGTGACTCAAAGTCACGCCAACAAGTCCAGAAATCTGTATTATTTCTAAAATTTAAAAAAAAGTTCTATTTTTTGGGAAACTCCTAGCAAGTTAGTTACTTACTTTTAAATCATTCACACATTATGGAGTGTCAATCATGTGCCAGCATGCTCCATATTAGTGATGATACATTACTGGGGCACCACCTTCAAATTTCCCTCAAACTCTCTTGATAACTTCTTTACAATTATTATTTGAAATGGCAGACGGAACCAACTCCCAACCTAAAAAAAAAAAAGGAGGTTTCCTGCCCTCTCACTAGGCAGACTATAGACACCCAGGTTTTTAGGTGGCTACATTAAGCTCCCTACAAAGGCCTGAAACAGAGCTCTTAGCTCTTGGTGAAGAGTACTATAAGCCAAGTGTGGACAAGGACCTTATATGCTTGCTGTCACTTGTTTTTAAGAATGGGGGGGGGGGGAGCTGTCCTCTATGTGCACCACTTGGTGCACTTTATGAAAATCTATATAAAACATGTTATGGGGGCACCTGGGTCGCTCACTTTGTTAAGCATCTGCCTTCGGCTCAGGTCATGATCCCAGGGTCCTGGGACCAAGCCCCACATCAGGTTTCCTGCTCTGCAGGAAGCCTGCTTCTCCCTCTCCCAGTCCCCCCGTTTGTGTTCCCTCTCTTGCTCACTCTGTCTCTCAAATAAATAAATAAAATCTTTAAAAAAAAAAAAAAGTGTTTATGGAATTTCATTTTCTGGGTCCTTAAATTTGTGATATCTTTCTTTACAAATTTTTTTTTTTTTTAAGATTTTATTTATTTATTTGACAGAGAGAGAGAGAGATCACAAGCAGGCAGAGAGGCAGGCAGAGAGAGAGATCTCTGCTGAGCAGAGAGCCCGATGCGGGCCTCGATCCCAGGACCCTGAGATCATGACCTGAGCTGAAGGCAGAGGCTTTAACCCACTGAGCCACCCAGGCGCCCACAAATATGTATTTTTTTAAGAATTTATTTTTACTATTTTTAAAAAATTTTATTTTTTAAAGTAATCTCTATACCCAACATGGGGCTAGAACTCAAAACCCTAAGATCAAGAGTCACATGCTTTACCAAATGAGCTAATCAGGTGCCCTGAAAATACATATTTTTAAATTACACAACTATGTTGTATAAACTGAATGTATGCAGTCAAATGCACCTCAATAATCTAAATAATGAGTGTCACTATACTTACTCTGCGTTTTTTCTGAAGTTGATGCTTTGATTCACTGTATGGTGGGACACAGTAGTTTTTTTCAAAATCAGGAGTAATAATGGCTTTCTGCAAAAGCTGTAAAAATATTAAAGTGGTTTTTAAAATAATATCAGAATATCATAATTTTTTCCAACATTTTTTGTCTTATAAGAGAAGTATCTCCCACACTGAAGACTACTCCAAATATATTAACCCTCTTTATGCACAACCATACCACCGCGAAGTTGTTTTGGCCCTTAAGTTTGTAAATTATATTATAATAAAAATGCTTTAGAAGGCAAACTGAGGGATTATTTTAGGAAACTTCATTCATCTTACGTTTCTTTTTCTAAACCGAATCAGCATGTATCAGATATACATTAATGTGTCTAACCTGTGTTTATTGGCTTACAACCAGCCAAACAACTGGAAAATAAAGTCAACAGGAACAAATACCATAATGGCTCTTGAAATCTCTGAAAACAAACAACCCTAACTAGTCTTTAATAAGTTCTTTTGATGTTGGTAAAACAGCTTCTGATCTGAGAAGACTCTATTACTAATATATACAATGAAATAGATTTGATTAAACTTATACATCTATCCAGGTAAATCTGCTTTTTGCAATTCAACAGTCTTAGATTTTCTTTCAATATCAATTCATACACAGATCAACTTCATTCTTTTTAATAGCTGTTATGCACTAACATTCTTCTTCTAACATTTAGTTTTAAGTCTCCAAACCTTTATCTGTTGAACACTGTAAACATAATCTCTGCACACTTTTGATTATTTTCTGTAAAATTCCAAAAATCCATCAGTTAAAAATGAAAAAGAACCCCCAAAAGTATAGGCATCTTCTACAGAACACTTACATGTAGCTAATAAATACACAAAAAGATGATCAACAACAAATGAAAACAGCCACGAGGCACCAATAACAACAAACAAAAATGTAATACCCAGTGCTGGTTGCAATGTAAAGAAAAAGAGCACGGATTAACTGTGGTAGGACTTAACATTACTTGAATGCAAGGCAATTTAGCAGTACCTGTCAAACCTGAAGTGATTATTTTGGAATTTTAGAGAAATAATCACAAGTGTGCAGAGAAAGTGGTGGAGAGGACAGAGCTGAAGGAACAGAAGCACCTTGAATGTTCTGAGGGACTTAAACAGGAGAATATCATAGTCAGGTTTGTGTTTCGTTTCATTTTGAAGTAGCATCGACCCCCAACCTGGGGCTCTAACTCACAACCTAGAGATCAGGAGTCACATGCTCTTCGGACTGAGCCAGCCAGGTACCTTTTTTGTTTTTAAAAATAGAAATCTATCAAAAATATAGAGGATGGCTTGGAGAAAAGAGTAAGGAGGTTACCGCAGAATTCTAGATGAGAAATAAAGCCCGGCACTAGCCAGTGACAGTAGGGTGAAAAGGAGGGAACTAAATAGAGTATGTAAGCAGCAGCATCTGCTTGATTCAGCTTTGATCAGCCTCTACCGGAAAGGTAGGTCAGTGATGGACTGCAAAAGGAAAAGAGTTTGGCATCGTTAACCAGCTCTGAGAATACTAAAGAAGTAGCTGGTTCAGGCAAGGAAGTGAACGAGGGCAATTAGGGAGGTCAAGTGGCTGAGCACATCTCAATAAACAGTCAACAGGCACAAGAGGATTTGAAGACCTGGAGGGACAGTAAGGCTAGAGAATACAGATTTGGGGAAGTCATGCCATGTAACTTAAGCTGAGGGTTTGGTTACTACCCTGTAATTATTACTACCCTGTAATTCCCTTCTGAAATTATATGTACAATTTTATGCATATGTGCACATGTATATTTTTCCTGGTGGGGGGGGAAGTAGCACCCACATTTTTCAGATTCTCAACAGCATCCAGAACTGTTATGAACTAAAAATGCAGCAAGAAAAGAGAAGAAAACACATCCCCTAAGATAACTGGTAGGTGCAAGAGGAATGCTGACCCTGTATTGATTATTTTTCAAGTGTTATCTTTTATAGCTAGGACTTTGAGGGGAAAAGAGGAGCACAGCAGGCTAACATGGTTTCACTGCAGGAAAATTAGTCTCTTACCAAGAACTAATTATGTCTAGAAGTGATTGGTTAGTTCTATGAAAACCCAACAGGACACTGTATGTAACTTACCTCATTTTTCTTTTTCTCCTTGATCTGTGTTAGGGTTCTCTTCTTCGACTGTAGTTTGTCCGCATTGAAATTAATATACAAACCACCCAACTGCTTGATACTCATACCAGGGTCTATGCTGCTGCTTGTCAACTTCAGACTGAAAGAGAATGATCACTTAAAGATCAAGTAATCACATCAAAATGGAAGCAAGTAAGACTGTTCTTTTTTAAAAATCACTTTTATCTTCTACCCTTTTACTGCCAATGACAAAAAAAAAAAAAAGGAAATTTTATTTTTACAATGGAGTTTCTGAAAACCTGAAACACGTTTTAAATCTAATAAAATCATTTAGAAGAAAATTCCAGGATAAATAATGAGTAAGTTTTTTGGGAACATATCAAAATTTATTCCTCAGATTAACTTAAAGAGGATTAAGACTATATGTCAGTAGACTTCATAAAGAAAAGAACTGCAGAGAAGAGATACATCTGGCAATTCAGCTCAACTTCATATACAGGTGGTGAGTCAACAAACATACATAACCTCTATCTCTAAAACCAATGAGAAATACAGGTTCTGAACTTCCCGGTTATCCAAGCTTAGAATGGTTTTCTGGATGAATAAGGGTACTTGGTAGTGCTTCTAAATCAGTGAGTTTTAAACAGCAGCGAACATCTCTATTTCTCACTGGAGATTTTAAAAAATACAGAAGTCATACCCCACATCTACCAAACCAGTTGGGTCTGGGCTCCTATTATATTTATATAGTAAGAATTTCTACTTTTATATTACTGGAAGGTCCTTTTAATAAGCAAATATAGTTACTTTCTTCCCTAATTATTTAAACTGAGCAGTTGAAGGTTTTGATCAGTCTCTACTGGAAAGTGAAATCATTCTACTGCAGTGGTTTAGCAGTGATTCTCAACCCTAAAAATACATTAGAATTATCCTGGGGAACAGTGTGCCTTTTAAAAAATAAGTATGCTTGAGGCTGGCCTCAGAGATTTATTTCATTGGCTTAGAGTGAAAACTGCTCATCTGTTAATGTATAGACTCTTGCCAACGTATTTCCACTAGATACAGGGCCACCAGAGCCCTGTGCCTAAGAAAAACAAATTGAAAACAGAAAAAAAGAAACTAAAGAAATAGTCCCAAAGTCAGTATTTTTTAATGGGTGCTAGACAGGATTATAGGATTATTTTTCTCCACCTTTTCCCTATTTTTCAACTCTACAATTAGCATAGAGAAAAGATAAAAGTTCCTTTCCTTCCTTTTTATGTTGCCCTTAACAATCATGCAGGAAAATCTTAACAGATGATTTTGAATAGATCACTGGTGGGAGAAATATGACCAACAAAGGCACCCACAGACTACAGATATGCTGGATAAAAGAGTTCTTCCATAAAGAACGTGAGGCAGTAGTTTTCTCAATTTCCATGTTTTCTTTTTTTTTTTTTTTTTAAAGATTTTATTTATTTGACAGAGAGAGATCACAAGTAGGCAGAGGGGCAGGGAGAGAGAGAGAGGAGAAAGCAGGCCCCCTGCTGAGCAGAGAGCCCTATACGAGGCTTGATCCCAGGACCCTGAGATCATGACCTGAGCTGAAGGCAGAGGCTTAACCCACGGAGCCACCCAGGCGCCCCAATTTCCATGTTCTCTAATATTTTATATTTTTATGGTAATCAGCCACTTGAAATATGTGTCAAAAACTTACTTTTAAAAAGAAAGGCAAAACTTACAGTTTAGACTTTGTGCTATTTAGTAAGTCGTCTTCATCACTAAACTCACTATCTTTGTTTGTGTCATGGTCTGATGGTTCTTCACTTTTTTCATCCTCTTCCTCCTCTTTTTTTTCCTCAGTGGCAACTTCACTTGCCTTGTCTCCCTCATCCAAGTAAAAATGTTTATCAGTACTCAATCCAGGAGTTTTGTCAATTACAAACAATGCATGGTCACATGACATATTTTCTGATTCTCCATTTAAAGACTCCTTTTGACCATTATTTTCGACAAAACACACAGTGTCCTCTTCATTCTCACTATTTTCAGACTGCTGGCTTTCGTCACTGCTGAGAACTAATAAAACAGAATCATCTTTGTCCAGCGATGTGTGGAGCTCAGACTTGAATAGTCTGTTTTCACACTCAGAATCTACGTCCCTTCCTTCATTCCTATCTTCGCTGATACCTGTAACGGTGCACTCTTCTTCATCTCTACCACCATCACCAAATTCTGTTAAGTCACTTGTTTTTATGGTGCTCTTTCTCTCTTCATTCCATCTGTCCACTTCTACCACTGCAAATGTTTGAGCTAATGATTTTATTATAGACTCACAGTTCAGACTTGAGGGCTCTGACGTGGTCTTATTATTTCGGGGGGTTGAATGCCTTTGAGAAACTAACAGCTGAATGCCAGTGCCCTGAGGTTCAGAAAGGCTGTCCAACTGAGAATTTTTCTTACTTACTTCTTTTTCCTCATCTACTATTCCCTTGGCTTCTTCATCTAAATTCTTACAATCCTGCTTTGTGATTTCTTTGAGAGGTGCAACATTGGCCTTTTCCTTCTCTCTTATATTAAAACATTGGCGTTTTTGCACTGTTCGTTTTTTTTCTGAATTTCTGCAGAAGGAATCATCATCGAACTCTTTACACATTTCATTTTTACATAAATTTGGCTTATTTATCTGAGTAAGAGATCTTGCTAGTAAACAAGGTGTTTGTCTGGTATCTGAATCCTCTGAATTCATAGGCGTATTTATGATTTGCTTTTCATTTTCTGGTACAGTATCAGTACCTTTCTCCTCAGTTTGTGTGTGTATTTTCTTCTGCATACTTCTCGTTCTCATAGTTGCAACTCCAGAAAATGAAGAAATGTCTGAGTATGATGCCTCATCATCAGAAATAGTTTCTTCATATAATTCTTGGCTTGGGTCTCTTACAGATTTAGCCTTACTTCGTCTGGTATTTGTAGTTATTGCAGGCGGCACAATTCTAGAAATACCTGAAGCATGTGATTCAGCTTCAGAGTCACCATCATCTTCTTCAATATGAGACTGATTTACTGGAGTTATTTTAAGCCTTTTTCGAACACTGGACACTGGGGTACATGCAACTAAGATCTGTCGCCTCCTAGTTACTCTTAAAATGGGATCCTGGCACTCATACACAGAAGAACAATTGGACTCTGCTTCAGAGGTCTCTCCATCAACAGATGGCTTGTTCATTTCAGATAATGAGACTGTAGTTCCACTCTTTCTCTCTCTGGTTTTAGGAGTTCTAGAGACTGGACTTTGTTTCCTAGTGGTTTGTGATTCAGTAGTAGTTGGGTCAACAGGTAGACATTCCTTTCTGCTTTTTGGATGTGCATGAATTCTTTTAGCAGAATTCTGTAAGCCAGAATAAATATACTGTGATTTAGGTAGGACTGAGCCAGAATAAATATACTGTGATTTAGGTATGACTGAAACTAAGGCACTCTTCTCATGAACACATTTTAAGAGGGTGCTAAAAAACTCACCAGAACCCATTTAAAAGGAAAAAAACAAAACTTAAACACTAAATACTGGATCTAACACTACATTTTCAAGTCCCTGCCTCACAACCACCCAGTACTCATGATTTTTAACAATAAAAACAAAAAAGATACGGATCTGACTGTGCATTTGCAGGACCCTGCCTCACTAGCCACGCCCAAGACACAGATATAATTTTAGGGAGCAAAACAACTAATAGAAAAGAAAATTTTCTGCACGAAAGTATCACTTACCAAATACGCTAGGTGGACCTACATTCTGATATGCAGTCAGGGGAAGAGATAAGAAAGGAAGTATTAACTCTCAGCACAGATGTGCTTAGGAACACACACACCAACGGAATCAGTCGCTGCCCTTACCTTTACATACATAAATGAATTAACGTTTTATTCCCTGTCGCAGAATCAGAGCCAACGGGCGGCTATAGCCATCGATAGCCACCAGGGGGCGTCACTGCAGCCTTCCTCGCTCCAGAATAAAGTGCTGTGGGGCCATACCAGCTCCCCACGTGACAACGGTAACCTTCTCTCCAATCCTGCTAATTATAATTAGACTCACACTTGGTAGCCGAAATTAAACCTCCTTCGTACGGTTTTAACAGGTTAGAAGGCCTCAGCTGTGCACCTGCCATTACAAAGGAGAACTACCCAGAGCGGACTGTCTCTCTCTCTCTTTTTTTTTTTTTTTTTTTTAAGATTTTATTTATTTGACAGCACAAGTAGGCAGAGAGGCGGGGGGTGGGGGAGGGGGAAAGCAGGCTCTCTGCCGAGCAGAGAGCCCGATGAGGATCTCGGTATCAGGACCCCGGGATCATGACCCAAGCCGAAGGAAGAGGCTTTAACCCACTGAGTCCCCCAGGCGCCCTCAGGGTAAGGACTGTCTTAAACAACCGTAGCGATGACCGAAGAGGAAGCTACGGGGTTAGCACAGGTCTGACACGGCAGCGCGCGCGACAAGTTCGGGCCCTTCCCGCCGCCCTACCACCCTAAATAAGGGCCGCTCTGTGAAGAAGCAGCGGCAGAAATGAGGCCGCCCTGCGATCTCCTACCTTCTGCTGGGAGTTTTTAGCCAACGTGGCTTGGACCGTGGCCTGAGACCTCCCGGACCTGGTCACCACCATCCTCCCGGCTCGCGGTAACTCCCGCCTGCCTCTGTTCCGGCGCCCCGGAAATGCGTCAAAGAAGCGTCTCGCTCGCATTTCCAGCGAGGATCCCGGAACTAACGAGAATCTCGTTCCGGCCTCCGGCCTTTGGGATTCCCAAGGCCACGGTTTCTAGCCTTCACTCTAGTGTGGTGGAAAGTCAGATGCATGGGCTCTGGCAGGGAGAGTCGTAAGGGCGGCGGACCCGCAGTGATGGAGGGCCCTCGTCCCAGTTTCACACAAACCAATTGGAAAATAGCATCTTCTTTCCAACTTTAACCATCCTCTTATATATTTGGTCTTAATGTAGTCATGGGTGTGACTGAAGGAGGAGTTTGCATTACTTATAACACTTTTTTTTTTTTTGGTAACGACGTACTCTTGTCTTATTCGTGAAATTAAATTTTTTTTTGTTAATAAACTCGAAAGACTCAGTTTGGGTAAAGATGTATTTGTTAAACGTTACAGAAACTCAGAGACTAGGAAGCTATCTAATTTAAAGGTGAGATGGTTACGGATCAGAAATAAGCGGAAAAGAAATGTTAAATTTTAAAGGAGAGCGATACATTTTTGTTGTTGTTGTTCTTTTTGCAGTGAAGAGAATGACCAGAATCATGAGAAGATGTTTGGTATTCTTTTAGGATGAAGTATGGCGAATTAGAATATATTTTAGGGGAATGGAAAGGGATATTGTCGGAGGTGAGAAAGGATGAGTTCTTCACCAAATCTATATAACAGAAAACCAATTTTTTTTTCCTTATCATCACGAAACAGATTTTTCATTGGGCACATGGCCATCCAACTAAATAGGTCCTTTCATAGTTTCCCTTGCAGCCAAATGGAGCTGACTAAATTTTGGCCAGTTAGTATAAATTGTTGTGTAGCTCTTTAGGGACATAGGAAAAGAGGAGCTCCTCCTTGCTTGCTTGCTTGCTTTCTTTCTTTCTTTCTTTCTTTTTTTTTAAAGGTTTTATTTATTTATTTAACAGACAGAAATCACAAGTAGGCAGAGAGGCAGGCAGAGAGAGAAGGGGAAGCAGGCTCCCTGCTGAGCAGAGAGCCCGATGCGGGACTCGATCCCAGGACCCCGAGATCATGACCTGAGCCTAAGGCAGAGGCTTAACCCACTGAGCCACCCAGGCGTCCCTCTTTCTTTCTTTCTTTCTTTAAAGATTTATTTATTTGACAGAGATCAGAAGTAGGCAGAGAGGCAGGCAGAGAGAGAGGAGGAGGCAGGCTCCCTGCGGAGCAGAGAGCCGGATGCAGGAGTCCATCCCAGTATCCCGAGATCTGACCTGAGCGGAAGGCAGAGGCTTAACCCACGGAGCCACACAGGCGCCCCTCCCTACTTTCTTTAACTTCATTTTTTTCCTTGGAAAGCTGTATTCTCAGGTTACAAGCAGCAAATTTGTGCAATGAAGAGAAGGGCCACACTTTAAGGATGGCAGAGCAGTGAGAAAGAAAACATGAGTCCCTAACAACTGATGGAGCTGACCTATCCTCAACAGCCCACTTCTGGATCTGTTTCACCTTAAACACCTGTTTCCCCCCACTCCAAGTTTTTATTTAAATTCCAGTTAGTTAACATACAGTATAATATTAGTTTCAGGTGTAGAATTTAGTGATTAAAAAAACACACCCATGTTTTTAAAGTCCCCGTTATTTGGGGGATTTTCTGTTATTGCAGCTGAGCCAAATCTAACTGAAGAATGGAATAAAAAAATAGAGATGGAGTTAGCCACAGAAGAATGCTCCTTTGAGGCAGGAGGGAAGAGTTAATATATGAAGTAGAGAATGTGAATGCAAGGAGAGTAAAGTGGGGGGAAGAAAAGAAGGGCTTTTGGATGGATAACCTCAATCTTCTCTGTAGATAGAAGTTTCATCTGCTTAGAGGGATGGAAAAGGTTTAGATTGACCCTTGTGGGGAATGTGGTAAGGAACAAAAAGAAGGAATTTTTTTTTAAAGATTATATATTTGAGAAAGAGCAAGAGAGAGAGAGAGCATGAGTAGCAAGGAGAGGCAGAGGGGAGGGAGAAAGGCTCCCTGCTTAACGTGGGACTCAATCCCAGGACTCTGAGATCGTGATCTGAGCCAAAGGCAGATACTTAACTGACTGAGCCACCCAGGCACCTCAAAGGAGGAATTTTAGTATGGCCACGTAGCAATGAGACTATGTAAGAGGAAGAACATACAACAGGCTAGATTTCACAAGAAGGTAGAACTGCTGTAGAGGAAGGAAAGTAAAACTATTGGAGTTATATGCATTAACTCATTAACTATACAGCAACTTCAATATCAGCAAATGCATGGAAATGAAATTAAGATCACAGGAGTGGGTATAGAAAATTGGAGAATTTTAGAATATCAATGTGTAATATTCACTTCCAAGCATGGCCACTTTAAACAAAAACTCCCAAACATTACAATCTAACAAGATTAAGAAACAAAATACAAAAATTAAAATGTCAGTACATATTCATAATCTGAGAAGACTGAACTGTTCTAGTATCAACAGGTTGGCTGATAATAGGCAAAACTGCAATGTGTTCTGTTTTTATGTGGGCTTACCAGGTCTGCCCTGTTTCCGTTTCTATCTTTTTGTCACCCTCCTTACCCATTGTGGATTTAGGACAAATACCCAATTTTAGGTAAATATAGTATGAAAATACAGGAGTTATCACTCAGGCCCAAAGGGAAACTCTCCCTTGATAGTCAGCATTTTACTAATTAAACCCTTAAACTGAAGGGTTGACTCTCCCTGAAATTTCAGGCATTAACCAAAGGATGAGAGTTTTAGTTCATGAACCTTCTAAAAATAAAACTTTTAGTTATTCTGCATTATTACATGTAAAACATTAAATTTGGCATGTAAGATGGTTCCCAATGATCCCATCTCCCAGTTTCAAACCCTAGAGTGGGGGCTTGACCGGGTGATAAAGAATGTCAAAAGCGATGGGTATCTCTTTCATGATTAGGTTGCCAAAAAAGCTGGTTTCCATCTTGCACCCTCTCACCTGCTCATTCTGTGGGAAGCTAGTCACATGTTATTAGCCATCCTATGGAGGGCCATGTGTCAAGGAAATGAGGGAGGCCTCTTGGCCTATAGCCAACAAGGAATTCAGTCCAGCCAACAACTATATGAGCGAGCTTGGAAGTAAACCCACTTCAGTCAAGCTTATAGGTGAGACTGTAGTCCCAGCAGACACTCTGACTGCAACCCTTTGTGACACCATAAGGTACCCAGAAACAGCAATAAATGTCATTATCAAATAATTTTGTCTGTTCTTTCATGTCTAGCTTTTCACTCAGCATGTGTCTGAGATTCATCTGTTACTGTATATAATTTTTATTGCTTTTTATCCATTGTATGATTATAATACAGTTCATTTATCCATTCCACTGTTAATAGCATTTGGATGGGTTCCAGTGTTCAGCTATTATGAATAAAGTGCTGTATACATTTATATATGTCCTTTTTGGACAAGTATTTTTCTCTTGAGTAAATACCTAGGAGAATAATTGCTTGGTCATATGGTAAGTGAACATTGAATTTTGTAAGAAATGCTAAGTTATTTTCCATAGTAGTCATACCATTTTACATCCCCACCAGCAATATGAGAGTCCTGCTTGCTCCACATCCTTGTCAACACTTGCTGTCAGTCTTTTAAAATTGTAGCTATTTTGTATTCTAGTGGTTTCCTTGTGGTTTTAAATTGCATTTCCCTGATAATGGTGTTAAACACTTTTAATGTTTCATTGGCTATCCTATGTTTTCGTGGGAGAAAAATCTGTTCTAATCTTTTGCCCATTTTTTTATTGGGTTGTCCTATTAAGAAGTTATAAGAGTTCTTTAAGCAATCTGAATACAAGACTATTATAGACAAAATTCACAAATATTTTCTCTTATTCTGTAGGGGTATCTCTTCACTTTCTTGACAGTGTCTTTTTTTTTTTTTTAAAGATTTTATTTATTTATTTGACAGGCAGAGATCACAAGTAGGCAGAGAGGCAGGCAGAGAGAGGAAGGGAAGCAGGCTCCCCGCTGTGCAGAGAGCCCGATGCGGGGCTCGATTCCAGGATCCTGGGATCATGACCTGAGCCGAAGGCAGTGGCTTAACCCACTGAGCCATCCAGGTGCCCCTTGACAGTGTCTTTTGAAGTGCAATTTAAAAAAAATGATTATGCCTTATTTTTCACCAGAAATGTTTTTTTTTTTTTAACCAATCTGTGGCTTATATGGCTTATATTTTCCACTTTATTTTTTTAAAGGAAGGACTTTTTTTTTTTTTTTTTTTTAAGATTTTATTTGACAGTCGGGTGGAGAGAAAACACAGGTAGGCAGAGTGGCAGGCAGAGGTAGAGGGAGGCACACGCTCCCCATTGAGCAGGGAGCCCATGCAGGGTTTGATCCCAGGACCCCGGGATCATGACCAGAGCCGAAGGCAGCCACTCAACTGACTGAGCCACCCAGGCGCCCCATATTTTCACTTTCTTAAGTGTCTTTTGAGGGCCAGAAGATTTAAATTTTTATTAAATCCAGTTATCAGTGTTTTCTTTTTATGGTTTTTTATCAAAAAGCTTTGCATGGGACGCCTGGGTGGTTCAGTCGTTAAGTGTCTGCCTTTGGCTCAGGTCATGAGCCCAGAGTCCTGGGATTGAGGCCCGCATCTGGTTCACTGCTTGGTGGAAAGCCTGCCTCTCCCTCTCCCACTCCCCCTGCTTGTGTTCCTTCTCTCGCTCTCTGTGTCAAATAAATAAATAAAATCTTAAAAAAAAAAAAAAAAAGCTTTGCAGCCAGTTTTAATTTTTCCTGCTTTGTTCTAATCTCATACACATCAAAGATGAAATTTTCAACTAAAAAGAAAAAAAGACATTTCCATCTAGGGAAGGAAATTGAGAATTTCATCAGGAAGAGTATATATGCTGGAAATCAATAGAATATTACCTTCAAATTGCTCAGGCAAAGTATTTGGAAACTTAGAATTCGACAATGTCAAATGATCATTTAAGATTGAGAACAAAATGAAGACATTTTCAGGCAAACAGGACCTAGAAAGTTTACTGTGCCAAAGACCTTCAGTGAAAGAATTACTAATGACACACTTAAGAAAAAAGCAAAGTTAAATGGAGTAGGATGCAACAATCAACAGTGAGGAAAGAAATAAGAAAAACAGAACTGAGTCAAAGTAATACATATTGTAAAACATGAACCTTTCAAAATAATGGACCAACAGACACATAAAAATCTTGTATGACATTTTATACATTTATTCACTGTTGAGAGATACATATTAAAGTTTTGTTTGGCTTTTCTGGTAGTGAGACTACAACAGCCATATTCTATTTGGGGGATTTGGATAAGTTTCAGCCTCTCTTTTTTTTAAGGTAAAATATTACGTTTCCAACGCTATTCACTCTTGTTTCAACAGAAGCGGTACTTTTCTATCCATAGGGCAAGCTCTTTAAGAAAGTGTTTTCACTGAATTTCTAAAGTTTACATATAAATTGTTCATATTCAGTAAAAGCCTATTTACAAACAAGGCAAACAAAGGTCTCTGTCAGAATATCCACTCATTGTCTCATCCTACTCTAAGGCTAATTTTTTTCAAGGGGAGCCTCCTAGCAGTAGACATTCCCTAGCCCCACTTCCTTCTATATGCCCCCAATCCCTTTTCCCCACTTTGATCATTAACAGATGGCCTCTATTGCTTTTGTTCATGTACAGATCTCTCTCCCCACACCACATATACCATATGCTCCTTGAAGACAGGGGTTCTTTATTATTTGTGTCTGTCTGCCAATATCTTACAGTTGCTGGCATATAGTAAGCTTTTGATAAATCTTTGAATGAATGAATTCATGAATAGCTTTATGGCTTGGATATTTAAAAATTATTCATAATTTATTTTCAAATCATACTCAATTTGAGTTCAAATAGGTCAAAATCAATATACTACTCCAGGATGCTTTCAACTATTCAAACAACTCAAACAATATACAATACACTTTATTTTAATTAAGTAATTCATAATACTCAAAATATAGGTGAAATTAAAGACTATTATAAATATCTATTAATGCTTTATATTTTGCCTGTAATTTATAATATACCATTATAGACACATAAAAGTAGAATTATCTAATGAAAACATTTTCCTGTCCTAAGTGTATTTCTAATTCTGAAAACTATAAAAAATATTAACAAAAGTTATGTTACACAGTTTTCAAAAATATGACATATCCCATCAACAACTTTATGGGGAAATGACAGGTACAAGTTCTGGTATATTAGGAAGTTACCTTTAAAAAAATATGTTCAGAATCATAAGTTGGTATATTTGATTATGAAAACAAATGGTTGAAATTCTCATTAAAACAACTTCAAATTTCTCTAAATGTACAATTGGCAGAGAGATGAACTGTTGATCATTTCACTTCCCCAATACCGAAAATGCTGGGTGGAAAAGTTGGAAGAAAATTTGTTAAAAAATGAGATGTAATTAAATGAATCTTAGACCTTTTATTACTGAAAACTGAGTTACTAGTTGGCTCTGGTAGGGAGAAGTTTGACCATTCATTCAAAATAGAGTAACTTTATTTCCCATTCCACACATAGCTATTTAAAATATCTTCTTTGAGAACAGAAAAATTATTAGCTATTTGTGATCCAATCTAGCACTGGCTATCTCTAAACGGATACTCTTCTAGCATACTGGCACAACGTAGTCTGCAAAATTTACACCAGGTGAACATATTTTATAAGACATCTTGGTCCTTCTGGTGACTACAGTTTCTTGAATGAGAATATAAGATAGACTCATTACAGAACAAATTCTAAGTTACAGTACATTGTGTTAATGTAAGGCTCCAGTGTATTTTGGAAATGTAATAGACTGTAGCTTCTTTTCATGTTTACTGGAAAAAAACCCTATTATATAAATTCTTTCTACCTTGAGTCATTGGATACACCTTTCCCCAGAAGACATATCTGTTATATATACACTATTGATAACTTAGCTTTCAGCTTTAAGCGATTATTTGGTAGTATTACTGTTCTTTATTTTATGGCTTTTTAAACATTAAGTCCTCAAATACTTGAAAAGCATTCACTATATTCTGATAGTTTACAAAAAAAAAAGAAAAGATGTGAACACCAGCTTGGAAATTTGTCAAGTCTTGAAAAATCATTTTTTAAAAAATGGTTATTCAGTAACAGAAATTAAAGGTACAGAAATGAAACATACAAAAAACTAATTTTAAAATTCCATACATACATGATCCCCTTCACAAAATCAACCTATAATCTTGTTTCTTTGTCAAGAGAAGAGAGATATGGATCAATTAGTAACGTAAGTTGTTTTTTTTTTTCATTTTCAAAATAACCCTTTAAACAATCCATTTTTATAAGTCTAGGGTTTTAAAAAGGAATAAATGTGATATAAAGTTCCCTCTTAAAATATCTTGACCAATTCACTGTTTAGGCTTCAATTAAAATGAGCATTTAAAGACTTAGGATGTATGAAAAAATGTTGCACATTTCCAAATAAAAAAGTTAACTATATATATTCAATAACATTACATACAATTAATATAAAATAAGGCTTTAGGAAGGTCTAAGTCTAAATGAATTTTATAGCAAGTAAGTCAGCTGAATTCATGTTCTAATTTTAATGATCAAATTATCCAAACAGTAAACTACAAAACCTTATTTAGGATAGGAAAAGTCTGGTGTATTTATCTTTTTTTTTTTTTTAAAGATTTATTTGAGAGAGAGAGAGAGCCCCCCACCTGCCACACGCACACCCACATGCACTGGGGCAGAGGGAGAGGGAAAGGGAGAATCCCAAGCAGATTCTGGCACTGAGAGTCAGAGCCCTATGTGGGGCTTTATCTCATGACCCTGAGATCATGACCTGAGCCAAACCAAGACTCCAACACTTAACCAACTGCACCACCCAGGTGCCCCTAGTGTATTTATTTTGAATACGGAACACTTTTCTTTTAAGTTGAAAAAACTTGGGCAAAATTAGTTTTATATATTAGTTTATTTTTTAAAGATTGTATTATTTATTCATGAGAGAGAGTGAGAGAGAGCATAGCAGGGGGTAGGGGCAGGGGGAGAAGCAGACTCACTGCTGAGTAGGGAGCCTGATGAAGGGTTCACTCTCAGGGCCCCGGGATCATGGCCTGAGAGGAAGGAAGATGCTAAACTGACTGAGCCACCAGGCACCCTATGGTAGTTTTTTTTTTTTTTTTTTTTAAATAAACCATGTATTAAGACACATGGTTTAAAAGTACTGATTGACATACAAGAGGTTTTTGAAGAACTTTTCTAACTATTTGGGTTACAGATACAAATTTACAGAACTAGGGAGACCTGTAGTCTATATCAAAGACCACACCTTATTTATTTGCTATTTTCTGGTTCTTAAACTAATGAAGAATTATAATAAACAATCTATAACCTCTCCTAGTTCTAAAGTGTTGATTATATCATTTTGCTTTTAAATATAGTTAAGACCATGTCTCAATAAAAGTTGTCTAAATAGACAATGTTGCTCTTGAATTAAAGATTTTTTTCACTCTTTTCTGGCTGTTGGTCCCTCCGAGTCAGTTATTAGTGAGGAGCAAATGTTACATATTTTACTCAACTGATTCTGACTCTCTGTGACCCCCCTTCTCCCCAGAGCCCACAGTGCCCAGCACATGATAAACACTCAATACTTATTGAATATTCTTGAATGAACAGCAAAATATTAAGGATGGATCAAGTATTATAAAGAATCTGGAGATGGTAACAGTTGCTTTTATAAAACCCCCAAATAATAATTTAAAAGCTTCTAGTCTTTTTCAGATTTACTTTGGTTTGTCTTGGAAATAACAGCAAGGAAAATATGGCACAGCAATAGAATACTAAATCATTATAGGTAAACTACAGCTAGGACAGTTAAGTTTAAGTTTTCATTCATGTACTGAAGAAATGAATTTTACCTATCCTACTAGTAGAACCAAGCCACTCCAGTTACTCTGGGATATAATCATCTTATCAATAACAGAAAAAATATCTTCCAGTATTTCAGTTTTTATAATTGTAATTAAATTGCTTAGTTACACTATAGAATAAGAAGCCATTAGTTAATTTTTGGAAATAAAAAATATGTATATACATTACCCTGATACCTAAGCCCAAAATATATCTAACAACAATTTTTCTTGATTTCTATTAGTCATAAAAATAAAGGAAAAATATATTGCAAGTATTTTCTTTATAGGCAATTTCAATTAGAAAATAATAGTTTAATGAAAACACATGAGTAAACTGATATGGAGGCAAGAAAAGTATTCAAAACTTGACAGATAACATGTTGTCAAATATAACTGAAGAATATCAGCCTCCATGACACCATTTACAAGCAGTAACTGATTTTTATACATCTCAATTTTATCTTATATTCAAGGAAATACAAGTTAGTAGATTATGATCCTAAGTCTTAGTTAAGAACCCCTTCTTTTAGCTTGTAAAATGTAGCCTTTGGACTTGATAATTCCTCTGCTTTTAACAATGACGGAGTACCGCAGTAGCCACAGGGGCACCCACTCCTGCGCCTGGATGTCAGGGATGCTTTCCTGAAGAGCTTCTTGGAAACTGGCTTCAGAAAGCAGTTCTTAAAACAAACAAGTAAAAACCCAAAGTGTTAAGTTGGGAAATAACAGCACTTTACCATGTAGGTAAGCATTTAAATACAATCAGAGAAACAATTCAAAATAAATTTAAAGTATGCTTTTCCTTCATGTGTGCTATGAATCTAAACCGGAATATCAAGAAGAATCCAGGCAGTTCTTCAGAAAGTCCCTACACTTCTACCCCACCTATTTGATTCACAACCTCTGGTGAGTGGAGCCTGCTTTTTTTTTTTTTTAAAGACTTTCAGGCAACTCTAATTGTAGATTAGTGAAATGTAGATTCAGTGAAAATACAGGAGAGTACATACATAGGAGAAAAAGGAACGGTACCCATAATCCTATGAACCAGAGACAGATTACTTCCATTGCCATGTTATCCTTCCAAGATTCTTTCTGTACCTTTCCATATCTCAAAAACTGAAAGTCATGCTGTAGTTACAACCTAATTTACTTATCTTTTCAACTTTTATTATGATTCTTCCCATGTAATTAAATATTCTGTGGAAGCATCATTTTTAATAATTATCCAGATACTACATTATATAGATATCATAATTTATACATTTCCTCAGTGTTGATGAGAAAATTAAGGTTTTTCATAGTATTTTGCTAATAAAATGCTATGCTGAACATCTTTAAAATGCATGCCTGGCTATGGAATGACAAAGTCAAAGTACAAGTACATTTTGAAGGCTTGATAGACAGTATATTGCCAATTGCTTTCCAAAAAGATACTTCTACTAGTAGCTGATAATGTTAGAGTCCCCATCTTACCATATCCTCACGAGTACCAGCAATCATTTAAAAACTCTTTGGCAATGGTTATCTTTTCATTTGCATCGCTTTGATGAAATAATTATTTTCTAATTCCACATTGATGTCCAAGCCCTTGACTCCTGCTCCAATGTACTACTCCTCTGCTCACTGCCTCTTCTCCAGCCACACTTGCCTTATACCTGTACCCTAAAATCCTCAAGCACACTCACACTTTGGGGCCTTTGAATCAGCTGCTCCCGCTTCCCTGAACACTCTTCTTCCAGATTCTCACAGGGCTTTCACCCTTCCTGCAGGTCTGATTAATGTCTCCTTAGCAGAGAGGCCTGATTTGCCCTATATAAAACAACCCCTAAGCTGGGCACTCTTTTTCTCCCTCAGCCAATTTCTCTCCATAGCACATACCACTATTTCTCACATTTAGTATTTACCTTATTATCCATCCCCTCCCATCAAAAGGTAAATTGCATGAGAGTTGGAATTTATCTGTCTTGATCCTTATAGCCCTAGTACTTTGAATAATGAAACACTGTAGGTACCCAATGTCTGTTAAATCAATCAAGTAATATGGAAAGATTCTACCAGGTCAGAACCCACAACCCAGACAGAAACTAAGTGACCATCTATACAGTATGGCTTGGGAGTGCTAAAGGACCTGCCAGACCCAAAAGAACTGCTGTGATATTTGAGTAACATCAATAGTAAACTGTCAGTAAATGTTATCTATTATCATGTGCCAAGCACTTTTCTGAGTATTTTACATGTATTAGCTCCTTTAATCTGCATATTAACCCTACTAGGTAATATTCTCTCCTTTTCCAGGGGGCAACTGAGGCAGAGAGGTTAGATAACTTGCCCAAGGTCATGCAGCCAGTAAATGGCAGCTTTCATAAGTGGAAGGCAAGTATCTCTTTGGAAAAGTAACATGAACATGAATTTATCAGTCTATCTGACAAAGAACAGGACCTGGAGGGAATAAGGCATAAGGCAGATCAGATTTAATGGGAATGAGGGGAGGGTGAAGGTTCTGAGTCAGGATCACCTATTTCACAATTTCACCCTTACTGTAGTTAAACTGTTACCACAACTTCTAGGACAAAGAGTAATGGAAAATAAGCACTTTCTGAAGAATAGGGTAATTTTAGCATAGCCAATGGGCTTTAAAGGGGACTTATAAACATAACTCTTTTTTAGATGACAAGTAGAGTTAGATGTTTTACAAACTGATTGCTTAAAAAATAAAATGTGACACATAAGAGCTATGCTATTCATCAACTTAACTACATGCTTTTAAATTAACTATGTGAGCTCTTTAGAATCAATAAACACCATAAATCTTTTAAGAAAAAGAATTGCTTCATGGATTCATTAATGTTAGAAGCAGGATCACCCTATAAATTCTAATCAAAGGGTTTAGGATTAAAATTAGGAAGACGTTCAAATGTCAAGTTATGTCATTAAAGCAAAAACATACCAAAAAGGATTAAACCTCTCTTCTCATATGTATATGCAATATATTTTGCAATAACAACAATGCATTAGCACATACCCTCAAGCCAATATCTAGATACCAATGAAATAAAATACCAGACACCTTAGTCTTTTCCTATTTCCTTTCCTACTAGAAAAAGGAAAGGGTTTTTTTCAAGTGGAGCTAGAAGGGGATGCAGGCTCATCCCTCAGCTGTTGATAATAATTACTATTGGAAGAGCCTCCCCCAGGCCCCTCCAAAAGTAAACAGATAAAAATGATATAGTATCTGCCAACATATAGAAAGTTGGAAATTAAATGGCTTATGTTTCAGAATAAATAGGCATAGAAATTCTTTGTTAAATTTTCACTAAGATGACTTTTTTTTTTTCAAATTACTTACAAAAATAATTAATGAAGGGAGAGGCAAAAGTCATTATTTCCTATTCTGGTATCAATTAAATGGAAACTAATAAGAAAGTAAGGTTTTCAGACTGAAATACTACAATGCTAATGTCTCAAATCAAAAAGATAGTACAATATAGGGGGGAAGGTCCCAATTCGGCCAGAACCAAGTCCAAGTTTAAACTTTGCCCCATGCCAGCTGGGTGACCTTGGCTAGTTTCTTAAATTCTGAGGCTCTTACTTCCTCAACAGTAAAATGCCTAGTTTCAGCTGTTGTGAGGATTACAGGTTATCCCTCTAAGGCATTTAGCATGATGCCTAACATTTGAGGGGCAAAAACTATTAAAACTCTTCCTCTTCCTACAAAACAGCGAAAAAATGAGAATGGGGCAGACTGCTAAATAAATGAGTATAAAATGTAAAACATTCTCTTCCTAGCTTTCCTACTTATCCTGTAAAATGTTGATAAAACACACTATAGAAGGCGGATAAGCCATTCTCATTAATCAAATAGTGTTTCTGACTGGTACCAAACATACAGGTCTTGAGAGTAATGACTAATAAAATACCTAATCAATTACCTATCCTAATATGCTTTAATTTCAAATTAAATTTTATCTGCCTCTCTTTCCAAATATTTGCCCTCTTTAACTAAGTAGCTGTTTGGTACAATTTTTGCTGTACTACACAAGATTTTATATGATACTATTTAGAATATCTTACAAGGTCTTTTTTGTGTATCATAGTATTTATAAACTTCAACAGACTGGATGTTCAGAAAATGATCTCTTCAATTTTTTTTCTCATTGATAGACTAAAGCTTTCTGAAACTAAATGTATATATATTTTGGACTAACTATGAAGACAAGTTCTAGGTAACACTTATCATTGTACAAAATTAAAAATTACATTTTAACAAGTAGCTTCTTGTAATATAAGAGCTCATGACCAATCAACAAATGAAAATCTCAGTATTACCTTTTGGATCATTATGAGTCAATAGCTGTATGTCAAATTGTTTAGCAAATGCAGTCAAGTCAGGTGGCATCACACAGCAGGAAGCAAGATTAACTTGGTTACTATTTGGTTTTACCTAGAAGCAAAAAGAATCATGACATTGCACTAAATTAAGTACTACAAAAAGTGGAAAGCAATGAAAGAACACAATTTTAGAAAATATGAAAGACTCTATTTTATAGTGCTTAAAATTTATAAAACATTGTTATATGAATATACTTATTGGGACGCCTGGGTGGCTCAGTTGGTTAAGCAGCTGCCTTCGGCTCAGGTCGTGATCCCAGCGTCCTGGGATCGAGTCCCGCATCGGGCTCCTTGCTCGGCAGGGAGCCTGCTTCTCCCTCTGCCTCTGCCTGCCATTCTGTCTGCCTGTGCTTGCTCTCTCTCCCTCTCTCTCTCTGACAAATAAATAAAATCTTAAAAAAAAAATATATATATACTTATTAATGTACGCTTTTTAAACTCATGTTACTGGTAACAGGGAAAGGAAAGCTCTAGGAGGCGGGGGAAGGCCAATATAGTGCTATACTCTTAGAAACTCTTTTCCTGCAATCTAATACACTTGCCTCAGAAACAAACATGGTTCTAAGTGATGATTCCAGCTAATGAGGGAACAGGTCTTAAAGGTAAAGGATCAAATAGAAATGATAAGAATATTTAGCATTAAAGTATAAAATACGGTTATAAATCAGGCGCATTTTGAAAAAGAATTAGATAATTTCTAATAGCTGCTCTGGTTAATTTACAGATACATTCCAGATCACCCAAGTCTCTCTAGTGGAATCTTAGCCATATTCTGGTTCTCACTAAATTAAAGAGAGAAGGGACAATACTTTCTCTAAGGTCTTCCCGTCTAGAAGAAACTGAAAGCTCTGCAAAGAGAAGGCTGGGGATCAAGTAAAAGGAATAAAGAAAAATACAAAGAGTAAAGGTAAAATACTGGTAAGCACCGTCCCTAAATACTATCATATGTTTTTAGAGGCCAGAGGGTGGTAGTGATTAATTTGTGATGCTTATTCCTTATTGAATTTTGAACCAAAGTCTTTTATACTTTCAAATAAGAGCAAAATATTTGTTCCATGTGATATTCCCTCACCTAAGAAATCAGAACCAAGACCTAACCATATCTAAAGAAAAATATAGTATTTTTATCACAAAAGTAAAACTGAAGGAAATAGCCTGAATTCATTTTGGCTACAAACACTTCAGCACACATTTTCTAGTGTTTTTTTTCACTCCTTTTAAATGAGATCAATACTAAGGTCAATTAAATATACATTTGAGATGAAAAAGGCCAGTGCTTTAGATAAAGCTTGCCAAACTGCATTTAGAATAGCCCCCCCATGAGTGTCCAGCACAACACTGAACAGTGTGAAGCAAAGACTAAAGGACAGGCCCCTCCCAGAGCACTTGTGATCTAGCTGTGCTTTACCTGTGCCCACTGATACAGCTGTTCCAACTGAGTTTTGTCTAGATCGGAGGTACCTATCGCAATAATCTTTTTGCTCTGAACCAAGTTTTCTAATTCTTCCCAGTAAGGTTGCAAATGCTCCAAGGAGAGATTAACTCCATCTTCAATAGGAGGTGAAGCAATGATCACAGAATCCAGCTGTGCGACTCCAAGAACTGAACAGGCTGATGTGAAGGAAAACAGGATAAATATTTGCTACATAATGAAAACAAGTATTTCTAATGTCCCTCATGTATCCCACTAAATTTTGTCTGTAAAGTTCACTGGTTTTCTTATTTGGATTATTTCATTCAGTTTCATAATTTACCTACCATTTAGAACACTGCCATCCCTTAAAAAAATTACAAATCCTTGTTCATCTACTTGGTCTGTGTGGCAGACCGATCATTTTCTTTGACCTGCTTCCTTCCTAGGGACTCACAGCTCTGACAGTCCTTCTAAAGGGGAACAGTCTCCTTGTTTCCTAGGCCCCAAGCATTTTCTGGTAACTTCTTTATCTTCAAATTTTCTTCTCCAGTTCTAATAGTATCTTGTATGGATGATCACAAGAATTCTGACCTCATATTCTGTAACTGATAGTCATGGCAAACAATAGCTTTGAGACCCTGAAAAACTAAATTTATGGTCCTGATCTATATTTATAGAGGTAGATAACTTAATTTCTGTAAAAATAATTTAAAGGGTTTATTTTAAATGATTATTGTTTATTCCATAGTTATAGTAAAGAGCTAATTATTTAAGTGTTTAACACCTATAATACTAGAAGAATATTTTAAAAGAAAAAACATTGAATTGTAATATCACAATAATCTAACCAAGTAAACAAAGATGAGAATGCTTGCTTTGTTACTGTGGCGATGGTAGGTCATGAGGTTTTATCTATAGTACTATAAGGGCTAAGAAATATAGTTAAGGAGAACTTCATCTCCAAACATATAGTTAAAAATTATGTTACATCTTTTATGTTCCTCATATATATCAAAATACAAGTCCATATGATCTGACAGAAACCTTAAGAAACTAGGCTAGAACTTTAAAAAGTAAAATTGGAATGAGCTCATCTTTTTTTTCACCTGGTCCTGAACACAAGATATAACTAATACACCTACACTAATTTAAAGTTATGAAGGTTGGGTGCCTGGGTGGCTCAGTCGGTTAAACATCTGCCTTTAGCTCAGGTCATGATCCCAGGGTTCCGGAATCGACCTGCATCAGGCTCTCTGCTTAGAAGGGAGACCGCTTCTCCCTCTCCCACTCCCCCTGCTTGTGCTCCCTCTCCCGCTGTCTCCCTCTCTGTCAAATAAATAAAATCTTGGGTGCCTGGGTGGCTCAGTGGGTTAAGCCGCTGCCTTCGGCTCAGGTCATGATCTCGGGGTCCTGGGATCGAGTCCCGCATCGGGCTCTCTGCTCGTCAGGGAGCCTGCTTCCCTCTCTCTCTCTCTCTCTGCCTGCCTCTCCGTCTACTTGTGATCTCTCTGTCAAATAAATAAATATAATCTTTAAAAAACAAAACAAACAAAAAAAACCAAATAAATAAAATCTTTAAAAAAAATAAAGTTATGGAGGTAAAAAGTTAAAAGTTTTTGCTTACCCATGTCAACTGCATTTCTCATTGATGATGAAGAGTTTGATCCTACAATGAAGAGTTTTGCTGGGTAACAAAAAAAACAAAACTGATTACTACATTTTGGTAACATTTTACTAGACAGTATCAACACTGCCCACAATACTAAGCTGACAGAGAATCCTGAATGAATTGCCTTTTCTTTCCTAGTCACATAATTTTATGGTTTTCATTTTAAGATATGAAAGTACCTTTCCATTGTGATTTTTAAATTACATGCCAATTGCCAAAAAATATCCATTTGTCAAAACAAAAAAGCATATACTAATTTTCCATTTATTAGAAGGCAGGTCACACAAATATACAAATTACTCAAAATGTACATTTTTATGAATATTATTGGAAATGGAACATATTATATACATTCTCCAATAAACTAAATAAAAGGCTATGCTAAAATTGCTTGTAATGTGAAGAAAAACAAAAAAACCCCCTCACAATCCCATCTTCCTAATACAGTCATTTTAATTTTTAGACATTAGCTTCTAGCTTTTGGTCATATGGGGCAGGGTATAACATTTATTCTACTTCTATTTAGTTTACCTTTATGTAATATTTTTTACAACTTTATGAAGTTTTTAGTTCTTTTGACTTTTTTTTTTTTTAAATCATAGTTGTAATATATATTCACTCTAGAAATGAGAAAAACTGAGCGGAGAGGCGTTGGGGAATGTGGTAACTGGGCAATGGGCCTTAGGAAAGGCAAGTAATGTAAGGAGCCCTGGGTCTTATATAAGACTGATGAATCAATTGAACGCTACCTCTGAAACTAGCAATACATTATATGTTAATTAATTGAATTTAAATTTTTAAAAATGGGGAAAAAACAGAAATGAGAAAAACCCAAGAGTAGAAAGATAGACTAAAAAAAATTGCCAACAGTCTCATCACTGAATGCAGTCACTGTTTAGGTTTTTGTTTACTCTATTTTTAATGAATAATTTTACATACTCATTTTTTTTTAAAGAGTTATTTATTTGACAGACAGATCACAAGTAGGCAGAGAGGCAGGCAGAGAGAGAGAGGAGGAAGCAGACTCCTGCTGAGCAGAGCCCGATGCGGGGCTCGATCCCAGGACCCTGAGATCATGACCCAAGCCGAAGGCAGAGGCTTTAACCCACTGAGCCACCCAGGCGCCCCTTTACATACTCATTTTTAACGGTTAAACATTATTCTGTAATTTTGATAGGGTATAATTCAAATGATTTCCTACTTTTTGAACATTTACATTAGTTCCAGTTTTTTGTTATCACATACAATGCTAAAATAAACATCTTGTTACTTTGTTCAACTTTCTGCTGAAGCATTTCCCAAGGACAAACTGTCAGAAATGTGTATGAGTCAAAAGGTAAGCTCTTCTTTGTGGATCTTTTGTTGTTGTTGTTGTTGTTGTTGTTAAAGATTTTATTTATTTATTTGAGAGAGAGAGAGAGAGAGCATGACCTGGAGGAGGGGCAGAGGGAGAGGGAGAGGCAGATTCCCCACTGAGCATGGCAGGATGCGGGCCCAATCCTAGGACTCTGAGATGAGGACCCGAGCCAAAATCAGATGTTTGACTGAGCCACCTAGGTGCCCTGAATTTTGTTCTATTTTACTTACTTCCTACTTTCATATAAAAGATTTGTACCAGTTTACAAGCCAACTAAAACTTAACTAAAAACTTAAACTAGCCAACTAAACTTAACTAAAACTTAAGAATTGCTCTCCTGGGGCGCCTGGGTGGCTCAGTGGGTTAAAGCCTCTGCCTTTGGCTCAGGTCATGATTCCAGGGTCCTGGGATCGAGCCCCGCATCAGGCTCTGCTCAGCAGGAGTCTGCTTCCTCCTCTCTCTCTCTGCCTGCCTCTCTGCCTACTTGCGATCTGTCTGTCAAATAAATAAATAAAATCTTTAAAAAAAAAATGCTCTCCTAACAACGTACGACACTATAAAAAATATAGTTTTTGCTAATTTAGTATGTATAATATATACCTATCCAGGACTGCATTAATTGGCTTTTCTTTGGTTACCAGGAAAGCAGAGTAGTTTTCTATTAAAATTGAGGCTTTAACTTGATTCAAACTCAAATTTATTTATATAGATTTACTTTATGTAAATTCACTGTTCAAAATCTAAATTTACTCAGTAGACAAATAGGTAAAGTAGTAGTAGAGAAAATCAGAAAAGGGAATGGAGAGAAAAGGGGGCTAATGAAATATCTATATGTAAATTGTATTCAATGTAAATATGTATTCAACAAACATAACAAATTTACCTTGTACATTTATTTGTCCTTTCTACTGCTAGATAATCTTCAAGCATTGTTTTCCTCACTGGATTTCTCTATTTAAAAGTCATCACCACTCCCCTACCAACCAGGTGAGAGTCAATCTTCACCACTTTAGAATAACTTTTTTTTTTTAAGATTTCATCCATTTACTTGACAGAGAGAGATCACAAGTAGGCAGAGAGGTAGGCAGAGAGGTAGGCAGAGAGGCAGGCAGAGAGAGAGAGAGAGAGAGAGAGGAGGAAGCAGGCTCCCTGCTGAGTAGAGAGCCCCCAGGACCCCGGGACCACGACCCAAGCTGAAGGCAGAGGCTCCAACCCACTGAGCCACGCACGCACCCCAATCTTCACTTTAATCCACCCATAGCTCCAATAATTATACTCCATGAAACCCTCCCTACCACTATCCCTCTTGCCACGAATTTGTGCCATTAGAAATGGTCTCCTTTCTCCGAAATGAGAGGCATTCTTGGTAGAGAAAGGAAAGCTCTTCATATGGGGAGAATTTTGATATATCAAAAATTTCAAGCCTTTTAAGAACTGAGAACAACCTGTAAGAGCTTCAAGATGGATCTAAACCATGAAGAACTGCAATCAACCACAGAGAAGAGGTTGCTTTTAGTTCCTTTCCAACACAAAAAGCGATGTGAAATTAATAGAAAGAAATGGGTTTTGGAGTCAGGCATACCTGGATGGATTCCCGGTTCAACCACTTACTGGTTATATGACAACTTTCAAGTTATTTAACATCTCTTGTGCAATGGGGATAATTCTACCTTGTAGAATTGCTTTGAGAATCATATGAAGAAACGTAACCAAAATGCACTAAGTATGGTGCCTGGTATAAAACAAGACTCAATAAATGGTAATTATGGAGTCAAAAAAACAATGCCCTATCTCATCTTACATGTCCACACTAATCAAAAATAACAACCAAAACAAAACTACAAATGGTAGTAAGTTAACAGCTACTTAGCACTTAACTTTTTGCTAAGCACTGTGCTAAGTGCATTTTTAAAAATTTTATCTAATTTACAAAGAATCCTGTGAAACAGACGCATCCCTATTTTACAGATGAGAAAACGAGGCTCAGAGAGGTCGAATAACTTGTTAGCCCAAGATTATATCAGTCAATAATCTGCATACCAAAGAATTTCAATCTAGTTAAGTTTAAGCTTTTAATGTCTATTCTATGCTGACTGTAAGCTGAGGGCAAGAACATCTCATCTCTTCATTTTTTTATTCCTTGAGCTTAGCATGGTCTCTCATAAATAGTTACTCGATACATCTGTTGAATGGGTATAACATGGATTTTATTTCTCTTCATGCAACTTGTGGCCCAGACTTCCGTCTATACTTCCAGGCAATTTCAGCCATTGCTCAGCAGTGTTCCACCAGGAAGGGAGGGCCTATGCTTGCTTTGGACAGACACTGCTCTTAAGCATTCCCTTCATTCTTTCCATTTCCTCCACCTTAGTTTTCCCGAAATCTGACATATAAATTAATGAGACCATGATGAAGAACAGGAAGGTGAGCTCCTCTTCTGACTCCACTCAAGGAGCCAAAACTGACCTCCTATAACTTTCTCTTGGGAGTTTCCATTATGTTTAAAAAAGAATATATAGGGGCACCTGGGTGGCTCTAAGTGTCTGCCTTCTGCTCAGGTCATGCCCCCAAGAGTCCTGGGATCAAGCCCCACGTCAGGCAGAGTCTGCTTCTTCCACTCCTCCCCACTTGTGCGTGCTTGCACGCTCTCTCTCTCTCTCTCCCTCGCTCACTTGCTACCTATCTCAAATAAATAAATAAAATGTTTAAAAAAAAGAATCTTTATATTTCTCACACTTAGTGACTGAGTCACTCCTTACCAGAAGCAAAGAAAGGCTTTTCCTCTCTGCCTGACAAAACCTCACTATCATTTCCACTGTGTAACAAAATAAGTTGTAAAGGCTGGATTTACCAGAAACTTTCATTTCTTCTCTTTCATCAGGATTTATCTTTTCTACTGCATGAGATACGGTACATTCCAAGACATCTGGAAATTCCTATAATAAACAATGTTTACAATAAATATAAAATTAATGTTTTTAATTAGCTATATGTTTTCTATTGTCCATAATGCCCTTTAGAAACAGGGAACCCATAAGATAACAGGGTTCTTTACCTGATGTCTGGATGGGCTTCATAAGGTTTGTAAAGCCCTGAAACAAAGGTAAAATGCTCTGTGTGTGTCCATTTTCTGGGGAAGAGGATCTCATTTTGATCAGGTGCTCAAAGGAATGCATGATCAAAAAAACCCAAACAAATGGTGGTGGTGGGGGCAGCATGTGAGGAGTTAGAACTACTAGCACAATATATAATTTTACTTAAAATATGAAAGCAATGAAAAATAATAAATATTTACCCACTCTGCATAAAGACATGTTAAAAGCTTCCTATATTAATCACAAACATTTTAAAGCAAGACTTTTTTTCTGAGCGCAATAAAAAAAGTAAAGGCAATTCTAATGCATTATAATTAATAATTTATGAGGAAAATGGTAAGATGTTAGTACATATAAATCAGAACTATATTAACTCACATTTACAAGATTGAAACAAAGTAAACAGTGAGGCCTTTCCCATAATTCTTGAGCACATTACAATGCCTGGCACATATCAAGGGCTTAGTAAGTGTTTGTCAGTCATGCATAAATAGAGGCAAATGGTCATTTCAGAGAAACAGAGACTGACAGAAGACATTAATCAACATCTGCCTAGATGCTATAGAGTTTACACTTGCAGAATGCCCACGGCAACAACTCTTTCCAGCACACGTCCTCGTCCATAGTTTTAAAGTAGCCAGTGTAATTTGTTATGAGCCTTTGGCTCATCTGGATTCCAAAGAATGGTTTGCAGACAGGTGGTCTGTATATTAACATTGATGGTAAGTCATTTATTAACACTTAATGAAATACCCAGTGTTTCCCTCAAAACTGACATTAAAAAACTATTTCTAGTCACTATATTATTATGATATTCTACCAAAGCAATTTAACAACCAAAACTGTTAAATAGTCATTTCTTTATTAGACCAAATATAAACTGGAACATAGTGAAGAAAAGTGTGATGGGAATTAAGCACAAAGAATCCTGGTATCTAGTCTAGTTGCAGAGTTGGTGACACACCCTGGATTTTATGTTTTATGCTTAAGCATACTGGGTCAGACAGCCATCTCAGTAAATCAGCCACAGGGAATTTTGTGCTAATTGCCTATTTGACTTCCCCATCAAAATTGGGGAAATTAATTTCCTGCTTACTGCATTTTCCTTTTGACCTACATAATTTCTTCATTCACATTTTACTTACCCTGACCAAATCAGGGCTGATTTGGGAACTCCACTCATTCAAGGTCTTTTGGATACAATCTCGAAGCTGTAAAAGGAATGCATTTTGAAACCATTAATCAAACTCTATACACTCTGCTGTACTTCTACAGCAAGAATATACTAATTTGATAAATTAGTTGAAAAAGATGTGAATAGGAAAAACCATAAAAACCAAAATTTTAGTTCTATAAGGTTTACATTTTCTTCAACAAAGACAAGTTTGTATCTGTTTTCATCTTAACCTTCAAATGTTGAAGTATTTTTAAAGTGTCTTTGTACCAATGAAAGTTTAAGTAAGGCTTTGAGACATAAAAGCATACACAAAGAAACAAAATTTTTCAAGAATAAAGTTTATAAATAGAGGAACATGAATTCAAGCTCAGGGAGCCTGACTAAAATTAATATTAACCACTATGAGAGAATCCTTAAAGACAAATAAATGACTCTAAGTGTGGCCAGAAAAACTCCATTATTCACCTGACGTGTTCATTAAAAATTCCAGTTCCTGAGCCCCATCCTAGACTGCTGAATTACTCTAAAGGCAGCAGAACTTGCATTTTAACAAGCATCCCAAGAAATCAGCATGTAACGTCTGACAACCACCACAGTCCTATCTTACATAAGTCAACTTGCATAATGTCAGCCCATGTATCATTTCCTAACACGTATACCTCCAACTGGTCTTCAGTGTTTTCTTGTACAAACTTACTTACACTAACATTATGGTATGTTGTAAATCTATTAACTTGTTCATGCATCTTTCATTTCTTATGACAGTGTATTTCAGACTTGTCTGATAAAGCACCAAAGTTAAGACTTACATACATTCATATAGAGAGTAAGGGCCTAAATACATATAACAGAACAAAAAATTTACAAAACGCTATGTTCATTACACGTGAGGCACTCTGATGGCTTCTATTCTATTAATTAGAAAAAAAAAAAAAACATGCTGTTCTATGGCTCACCAAACTGATTTATGACCGCTAATGGACAACACTAACAATTTGAAATCACTACCTTATGAACATCAAGGACACAGTGCTTTGCATTCTGTGGCAATCAATGAAAAAAATAAATGAGTAACTGCAAAAGCACTTTCCTTTAGCAATAACAAGGACTAAACTTCTGAACTCACTGATCTATGATTTCTGATGATAAAAACTGACACAGCACTCTACTGCTTTTATCTTAGTACAGATAATTACAAGGGATAAGTGGTTTATCAGTTTGAGAGCTCAGAGTCATCTACATTACACTTCATAAGCCACAACAAAAACAGTATGTTCCAACCATAATAACCCACATGAATTCAATCTACAATGTCTCTATCTTCATGGGAAATGTATTTATAACCAAATTTAAGATACTAAATAAAAATTAGTTGATAATTATTCCAGACAGAATTACAAGTCAATATTCTTTTCAAAAATGGTAAAAGTTGGGGCAGCAGGACAAGAAGTTAACAATTCTATCAGGAATAATTTGGCTCAAATCATGGGAGAATTTTAAGAATTTTCCTCTGGAAGGACGGCTTACTTGCATACTTACGGCTTTCCTGATAAAAAGCTCAATTCAGGAAGGTAAGTACATTTTCAGGGTATTCAGCCCCTTCTTGAAATCATTTCTTTAATTAATCTTGGATTCCGCAAAATGTCAGGACAAATCACAAAACAATGTTATGATGAGAAATTCATTGGCTGTATCACAAACATAATTATTTCTAATCTTTTATTATCTATATTGACATCTCATTAACTTTGTATTTTGTTCTCTTCATTTTTATCAAATATGCATAGAATCACTGAAGTAAGTATCATCATAATGTAGTATATCATTAGATCTGGAACCATATAAGAATTTTAAATATACTTTATGATTCACCTGCCCAAATACTCTTAAAGAACTGAGCAAAACAGTTCTATAATGGCTCATTTAAAACACAAGATTTGATTTCATAAAGTTCTAGTGAAAAAAAAAAAAATCCAGCTCTCTGCTCTGCAGGGAGTCTGCTTTCCTTCCTCTCTGCCAGCCTCTCTGCCTACTTATGATCTCTGTCAAATAAAAAATAGGAAAAAAAATCTTTAAATAAAGATAATGGAATTAAAAAAAATACACATTAGAACTAGGAGAGATCTTTTAGGAAACCTAATCTAACTCTCTACTCAATGTTTAGATTTTCTTAATGAGTGATTTATTCCGTTTTTTTATTCCACAAGGCTGAACTATTTCAAGTAGCATATATCAATTTGGAGCTCTGTTATAAAGTTTTGTTTTGTTTTACATGGAAAAAAAAAGTCTCTCCTCACTAAACTGTCTTTTTTCCTACAATATGCTGCCCTATCTTCAAGTTTTCCTCAAATGTTTTCTAGCTGATTTTGTCCCTCTTATGTAGCACCTCCCCCCCAAAAAAACAAACTAGATTTAGTCCTTCGAACAATGTTTTTCAAACGGTGGAGTGTGACTCACTGCATTAAGAAATAAAGAGTTTTTAAAAATTAAAATAGGATTTTAGAATACACAGTATATACTAAAGGTTAATACATCCATAAAACCTTTGAGATAGATTTAGCACTTTATTGAAGTATAATTTACACACAAAATTCACTTATTTTAAGTGCACGATTCCATGTTTTCTAAAGGGTTTGTGAAGAGTTTTACAGAGCTGTGCCCCCATCATCACTATCCAATTTTAGAACACGTCCAGGTGCCCACTAGCAATCACTACCCACCCTTCTTACTCCAGCCCAAGGCAACCACTCATCCTACTTTCTATCCTTACGGACTATGAACTAGATTGTAAGGTAAAATTTCTTACTGGGTTGCAAAAGTCAAAACATTTCAAAGGCCACTACTTTAAAGCGTGCTGTAGTGAAACAAGAGAGCAAAAATTTCACCCAATACTGTCAGTATATATGGAAAATGGTATATTGAACCAGGATCTCTGGGAGGAAACTGAAAGAACTAAATCTAGAAATATTTATTTGGGGGAGAAATAGTCAAAGTGGGGGGTGTTTAAACAAAAAAGATATATAGACTGAGATGGATGGAACCTGGTCACTGAATAATGGTACAGAGTTTGGTTCTTATTAAAGTTACAACCAAGAGTTCTCATCTGATGGGTGGTCACAGGCCCAGAGCATACTCAGGGGGATGCCATGGGCTCCTGCATAGTATATCACCAACATCTTATATAAAAGAGCCCAAACTGCCTAGGAAAACAGCTGATACTATAATATGGCATAGGACATTTTTCTTTTAATCAAGATTTGTTTAAAATCTTGATAAAAAGGGGCGCCTGGGTGGCTCAGTAGGTTAAGTGTCCACCTTCAGCTAGGGTCATGATTCTGGAGCCCTGAGATCCAGCCCCACCATCTGGCTCTCGGCTCAGTGGGGAACCTGCTTCTCCCTCTCCCTCTGCTTGCTGCTCTGCCTACGTGTGCTCTATCAAATAAACATAAAATCTTGGTAAAAAGGGAGATAAATGCTTCCATGGTGAGCGTTGTCCTAGATTACCTCTTTTAATCCTCACAGTGAGTTGATGAAGGCTGTACCATTATCCAACTTTGAAGTTATGTAAACAGACTCAGAGAAGGTAACTTTCCCAAAGTCACACAGCTCCTAAATTAAAGGTTTGCTTCTATTCACTGTTATTTTTCAGTACTGACACCGTCCCAAACCAGCGGTATGCCTCCGCAGTTCACTGGGCACTCTGACTCTGGCTCAGGAAGGAGCCGCTGCGGCCCGAATATGTAGCACGTGTAGAATTCCAGATTCGTCTCTGCCACCTTAAACTAGCGACGAGTCTTCAGGCAAATACGGCGAGGCAGATTAAATTGCAGCAAGAAAAATGCATACCTTATTCTAAAGTCGAATATGAGTCCTTTATCTCATAGCAACAGAGTGACTACTGTCAACAGCCTCAGAGCTAAGTGGATTATTACTACTACCTTCACCTGAATCCTAGAAAAGCGAATCTCTGAAACCTACGTCTTCACCTGTCGCGGTGTGGGGGGGAAGGGGGGGTGAGAGGCTGGGAGGGAGGTGCTGGTCCTCTCTGCACCCCCGTGGCCCTCGCAACGAAGAGGGGTCCAGTACGTTGGCGAGTTCGGCCTCGGCCGGGAGCACGGACGGACGCGTCCCTCGGGATGAATTTGCACCTGCCAAGCGTTTTAAGGCACGCGGCCCCCGCTACAGGTTTGAAGGCGACGTCGCAACCCCGGCGGCCGCAGCCTCCCCGCGCCGGCGGAGCCCAGGAGTGCGCCTCACCCGGCGCCCGGAGCCCGCCCGCCCACCTTCCCCGCCGGGCGCTGCTTCCCTCTGGGAGCCTCCCGGGCCGCGGCCTGCCCCGGGAGCCCCGCGTCTCTCACCTCCTCGCTGTGCGTGGACGGGCACTTCTTCCGCAGGCGACCCCAGTTGAGTAGGTTCCCCGTCTGCAGGTGCAGGGTGCGGGCCCGCGCCAGCAGCGCCCCGGCCGCGCGGCTGTCGGTGCCCATGGCAGCGGCCGACGGAGGCGGGCCAGGCAGCGACGGGGCCGCAGGCGAGGAAGGAGGCCGCCCCGCAGGACGCGGTGCCCGAGGCCGGAGAGCCGAGCGCGAGGCTGGCCGCCCCACGCGGCGGGACCTCGACCTGCGCTCGGGACCGAGGGAGGCCGGACGGTGGCGGAGCGGTGGCCCGGGAAGGACGCGCTGGCCGCGGCGGCTGCTGCTGCTACTGCGGCCGCCGCCGGAGAGCTGACTCCCAACTGAAGGGACCGTTTCCTGGAAGACAATGACTAAGCAGAAATCGCGCCTGAGAAAGTGCTTGGTAACCGTTACCCGTCCCACGGCGGGGCCGGGCGGGGCGGGGCGGGGCGCCGAGAGAGCAGCGGGACCCACGCCCGCCCGCGGGTGACTGGCCCTTGGCCTGTGGCGGGCGTGGCGCCGGGCGGCGGGCGCGCGGCGGAGTGAGCGCGGGGCGCGAGGGGCGCGCGGGGCGGGGCGGCGCGGGACGCGGCGCTCGGCAGGGCTCCCCCTGCCGGTCAGAGGACGGCGCGCCGGCCTGTGCCCCTTCCGCCTAGCTTCGCCAGCGGCGCTCGCGGTCTCGCCTCCCAGCCAATGAATGGGTGGTCGCGCTGGTGATTTTCCTCCACACCTCTTTAAAAAGACAGCGAAATCCCCTACCAAGGCTTTGAAATATTAGCTGGTTTTTGTTTTCAAAAGCGGGTGTTAAGGCAAAGTGCCACTTCATTGCTTGTTTACCCTCTTAGTTCATTTTCTTTCTCACGGTCTTTCCCCGGGAGCTGCGCGTTTTTCTTCATGTTCATTCATTACAGGTCTAATATCTTACACTATTTGCTGGACAGGGTGGGAAGTCCACGAGTAAGACTTAATCTTTGCCTTTGGGAAGCTAAAACTCCAGTTCCAAAGATAAGGCCTAAGCATATGAAAGAGTATCTTAGGGCAGTTTCCAGATGAGTTCAGATTAAAGAGAACACTGCATCCGGTGAGATCAGGGATTTTACCAGCCATTCCCTTAGACATGGTTGTGATTCTTTCCTCCTATTAAATTTCATGTATGGTAGACGTGGTAGACTCTCAAATTGAACATTTATTGAGCTTTCCCCAAGAAACTTTTACCTTTGTTAAAAGAAATCAGATCTATTAAAAGGTAAAATTCTATTACAGGATAAATTCCAGTTAGTAAGAATTCAGGGCGAAGTGGAAAAGAAGCTCTTTCTTGTAGGTGGTTAGAGACTGAGCCTGATGTTGAGTAGATATTTGTTGGCTGAATGAAGGTAAGAACTCTTTGAAGAGAAGGGTAATGCCAGAAGCAGGAACAAGCATGGGGTATTTTAATTAATATAAACATTTGATCCTTATGTTGAATTTCCTGTGGCATTTTTTGACTCCTTGTATATTCTCTAATACCACGGAAATAATTCTTTTTTTCCCCCCATGGAAATAATTCTTGATTAAAACTTAGAGGTTGTTCCTCCTAAACTATTAGACCGGATTTCTTTCTGGGAATGTATATAGCCTATCGGTCTCGGACATAAAGCTGTGTGGCTTGCAAACCTGTCTTTACCAGGTACTGGCTATTTTAACTTAGGCCACTTAGTCTCTCTGTTTCACTTTCTCGAATCTGGGCCAGATGATAGTTTAAACCATATGAAATTGCTGATAATTGACCATTTTGACCTACAGCCAGGTGCCATGGTTCCCCCTGATATAGTATGTACCACACTGAGTAGAAGTGAGGAATCAGCTTACTAAAAGCCCTTGGTAGAGTATTTGGCTCATGGTAAAAGTTCAGTAAGTGAGAGCTCCTATTAGTAATGCTTCCACTCTTTCTCCCTTACAGTCCACTTCTCACAACATTGGCAAATTCATGACATGAAATCACAGCAGCCTTCTGTTGTGTTTTTAAAGTTTACATTATATAAACTCATTTACTCTTCATAGCAACTCAGATAAATAACTTATTGAAACTCTCACTATTAGTAAGTGTTGGGGCCCCAATCAAAACCTAGATCCTTTATCTTCGATCTCCTTACTCTTGCATGCTACAATTTACTTTTGACACAAAAAGTGTGTTTATTGAGGTGATTTTAATTTTGAATGTGTGTGTGCATGATTTATATGCTTTTTATGCCTGTACAGCTTTAAAAAAACTATATATTATAGTTATTGATACCCTTATTATAGAACCATAGTTTTGAGAAAGGGAAACATAATCTTCTAAATTTATTTGGTGACAAAAACAAAAAAGAAAAATCCAAGGAACTTTATTGTATATAGTTACTTTGAAGGAATCTAAGGAATCTTTTCTATAGAGGGGGAGTAATATTGCTGACATTTCCACCTTTGAGAATGGTGTAATTCTGGTTTAATGTGCTTTAAAATTTTTCAGAAATTGTTTGTAAATATAAAAATCACTAACATCCACTGCTCTTTTTTCATTCTCTTTCCAGGATCTGATGTTATTGTCCCTGTCTCCCTTTGAGAACCACTCTCCTCAACTGGCTTATAATACAATATATTTGATCACTGAACATTTTAAAAAAATCGTAATGAACTGTTGGAAGCCCAATAGGAGCTCCTGAGGTGTGAGTGTTTAAATTTAAGGCAAAGAGCAAAAATGGTCTCATGGATGAATTTTTACAGGAAGTGATCACATTTTTACTCACAGTCTGTTTGCACTTTATACAAGAATAAACAAAATGTGAGAACTAAAATTCATTTTACCTTATGAAGGGATGACCTGATGCATCTTATTCTTAATAAGGTAAAATGGATTTAAATTATCAGATTTTGGTTTGATATTTTATGCAATTGATTTTAAATTTAATAATACATTATTATATTCTCTATAACAGAAAATATAGTACAAAGATGTCTATCTCATCCATATTAAAAACAACTTAATACTTCATTATATGAATATCTATAATGTATTTATTCTCTGCATTTGATGGCCATATTTGGAGCTTTCAGGCTCTTGCTAGAACACCCATTGTGGCCATACACATTCTTAGTACTTGCCTGTTTGTACACGGAGGAACATTTTTCTCTGATAACTACATGTTACATATTACTGTCTTCAAGGGTGTGCACATTCAGTAGCTACTGCTGAACCAATTTATATTCAAATCTAAATTACATAAGACTACTTATTTCTTCCCATAGTCACCAACATTAGATATTATCCGTCTTTTCAATTTTTGTTACACTGGTGGATAAATATATCTCATTATTCTTTGATTGCTGGTAGGATTTCATTGTTTTATGATATATTGTGATCATACTCTGTGATTTTGCATGCCTTTAAAATTAATATTGTATCATACGCATTTTTCTCATGTTATTACACTGAATTATTTTCCTGTCTCTGTTGACACACAGACAAGAACATCGCTAATTCTCGTCAATTGTTTTGGCCTTAAAACATGTTTCATCAAGGCAACTAGCACATGTCTGTTGCCAGTATGTAACCCCTGGAGACAAAAAGGCTTTTAGCAAGGGGCAAGTTAGACATGTTTAAAAAAAATTCACAAGCCCGGTTTCTTTTCTCTTGGTACCTGTTTCTGTAGCAATTCCGATGGGGTGTGTTAGACAACCTTCCATGAAGGGCTGTGGGCTTCTCTATCAGTTACCGAGGCGATGGTTTGCCCATGAGACACAGACTGTGGTCTGCCTCACTGCCTCAGGAACTCCAGGCTATGTTGTTTCATTATGTGCCGTGTGGTAGAAAACTTCTGTTGGCACTCAATCCCCAAACTCCTAGGGTGCCTTCCTCTACAACAGAGCCTGGAGGCTAAACCCTGTAATTCTCAGCATCCCTTGTAGCACTCCTTCTAGGTAAAGATGAGGTTATATCAATTCCATGCACTAGTTTTAGATTTCAAAGGTAGAAGTGTGTAGGGGAGCATCTTTCTGTATCTTCAGCTATTGAGTTTTGCAACAGCCGTGCTCTGATGTCCTGTCCCCAGCTTTACAGATGTCAGGAGGCAGTTCCGGCCACTTACTGACCCCTGGATCAAAGAAAGTGTAATCAAATGGCAATCTCCCGATGGCTCACCCTTTTTAGCTTGACACAGGATGAGCTCTCTTGGAAGGACACTTCTTTTAGCAGCATCGTTCTTAGAGTTATTCCTAGAGACCCAGTCCAGAGCTTGTTCGTCCAACCTTCAGCTTTGTAAGCACCTAACTCCCTGTATGAAATATCCTCCACTTAAAATAGCGTGGTTTCTGTTCCTGCGCTTGACCCCTGGCTGATACCATTTCTGTTCTTATAATCACATTTGAACGTATTACTACATTGAAAGCGTAAAATAATTTTTTTCTCATCTCTGATAAACATCATCCTATAATTTTTAAGTGTCCATTAATATAAAAGTTTACACATTTGGGCAAAATAACTTTAGTTCACAACTGTGTACTTGAAAGAGCATTCATAAGCATGTCACACATATTTTTTTTCCAAGATTTTATTTATTTATTTGAGATAGAGTGAGAGAGCACAAGCAGGGAGAGGGGCAGAGGGAGAGGAAGAAACAGGCTCCCTATTGAGCAGGGAGACCCATGTAGGGCTTATTCCCAGGACCCTGGGATCATCTGCACTAAAGGCAGATGTTTAACCAACTGAGCCAACCAGACACCTCTATGATACGCAATATTTAAAATATTTTTTGTATAAAAATATGACAGCAAAGTTCAGGAAGATTAAAAGCAGGGAAAAACTCATAATTCTGATGTGCATTTTGAGGATTATATTCATAGGTAAGTGAATGACAGATGATGGCTAGCCAGAGGAACATTCCAGTAGAATTGTTAAGAGAGTAAGAACATTGTATCAGATAATCTTAGTTCAAACCCTGGCTCCGACACTGGGCAGCAGCATAGGTTTGGGTAAGTTTTTTATTCTCTCTTCCAGAAAAGTGGGATAACACTAGCACTCAATTCATACAGTTGTTATGTAAATGAGATAATATTTGTTAAACTCTTAGCAAAATGTATGGCATATTTAGCTTAATAAATGGTAACTATCATGGGGATATAAATATTTATTGCATATTTCCCTGAGAAAATACAAGACTATTAGGACAAGGGTTCTAAAATTTTCTGGCAAGGAAACTATACTTACTGGTTTCTAGTTTTAGTTGTTTCTCTATATTACTTCATATGATCTATGGTATGCTGGCTGCCTTCCTCAAAGAGTCATCCAGGATCCCCAAGGAAATACTAGAGGATGAAAGAAATTACCTTCAAATGTATTCAGAACTTACTAATACTTACTAATACTAATACTATTAGTATTAGTATTACTAATATACTCAAATATATTCAAAACTTACTAATAGTAATACTTACTAATAACGTACAAGCTGTACTTAAAATCTGATAGTGGGTCACCTGGGTGGCTCAGTAGATTAAGCATCTGCCTTCGGCTTGAGTTGTGATCCCAGGGTCCTGGGATGGAGTCCTACATTGGGCTCCCTGCTCATGGGGAACCTGCTTCTCCCTCTTCCTCTGCATCTCCCCCGGCTTGTATTCTCTCACTCTATTTCAAATAAATATATACAAATCTTTAAAATATATGTAAAAAATAAAATAAATAAAAATAATAAATAAATAGGAAAAAGAAAAAAAATAAAATCTGCTAGGAGTGTTGAGCCGCCTTTGGGCTCTCATTTAATTGCCGGATGTAAGTCTGGGGACCTGTGGATGTGAGGCTCCAGTCTCAGCTGCCAGTGCACAGCTCAGTGTGGTAGCCTAGATTCTGTCTGACCTGTCCTTGACGGCAACCCCATCCCAAGGTGAACGCAGACTTAAGTCAGAATAAAATATTACCATTAAATGAAGAATTACCATTGAAAAACTGAAGGCGTTGGGGAACCCCCAGAGCTGCTGTGGAATCTGGAGCAGGGGCAGTGGTAGGGGCTCCAGCAGGGAGCAGCAGAGGGAGCTTGGGCAGTTGCGTCAGAATCTCATTTCTGAGGCAAAGGAACTGGTTGGATGATGCTATTTCCAGAGGATTGGCCCACTTCCCAAAAAGAGGGACTTCTCTGAATAACTGCAACTGAGAAAGCAAAGGTTTATTATCACAAGGGTTGAAATTCAGAGATTAAAAAAAAGGAACAGTGTTATAGTATTTAAAGATATAATGAGAAATTGGTCCTTATTAGAAGATACTGGGTTGAGCTATTCATATCCACATTATACTGTTTTGATTGTCATAGTCTTCTAGGTGTCTCCTAGGGCCCCTGTAATTTGAAAAACATTGGTCGTCTTCTTCTTTTTTTTTTAAGACTTTATTTATTTGACAGATCACAAGTAGGCAGAGAGACAGGCAGAGAGGGGGATGGGAAACAGGCTCCTTGCTGAGCAGAGAGTCCGAAGCAGGGCTCAATCCCAGGACCCCGAGATCACGTCCTGAGCCGAGGGCAGAGGCTTAACCCACTGAGCCACCCAGGTGCCCTGAGAAACATTGGTCTTCTATATGTATTTTGACAACTGACCACAGAGACAGTTCAATTTGTTAAGGAATCCTAATTATTTTGCCAGTGTTTTTCTTTAATTTTTTTTAAATTGTAAAAAGAATGTGATTTCATTGCAGAACATTTGGGCTATGCAGAAAAGTAGAAAGAAGAAAAATCATAGTACTCAAATGTACCTACTTTGATGTTTTTGAAAAAAATTTTTAAAGATTTTATTTATTTATTTGATATATATAGAGAGAGACACAGCAAGAGAAGGAACAAAAGCAGGGGGAGTGGGAGAGGGAGAAGCAGGCTTCCCACTGAGCAGGGAGCCCGATTTGGGGCTTGATCCCAGGATCCCGGGATCATGACCTGAGCGGAAAGCAGAGGCTTTAACCCACTGAGCCACCCAGGTGACCCTAAATACAGTTTTTTACATGACTACCATTCATGCTGTCAACAACTATCTTCCTTTATTAAAAAAAAAACAAAACAAAACCCTTAATATCATTGAAGACATTTCCCTATGTTATTAAAAGTACTTTTAACAGGGACACTTGGGTAGTGCAGTTGATTAATAGGATGACTCTTGATTTCATCTCTGCTAGTGATCTCAGTGTCATGAAATCGAGCCCCAAGTGGAGCCCTGTGTCTGGCTTCATGTTCAGCTCAGAGTAAGTAAATAAATCTTTTTTGAAAACCTACTTTTAAGCATCATTAACATTTCTAAACCATCATTTTTCTTATGACAAAATTAATGCCTATTTATTATAGAAAAACTAAAATATACAAATAAAGAGAATAAAGTTCATATCCTATCCTCTGGAAATGACCATTGTACTAAGATATATCTCTGACCAGACTTTTTTTTGGGCACATATATTATATATATATGTTATATATATAATGTATATGCTTATTTTTGGAATATATTTATTTTTAAAATGAAAGTCTTACCACAAAACTTTTGAACTGTTATGAAATCCATTTGTATTTACTATATTGGAAGTATTTTTATGTTAACATTCATCTATATATTTTTAGTGATGGAATAGATTCCATTTTATGGAGGAGGCATAACTGATTTAAAAAATCTCATATTGTTAAGACCTTTATTGTGATTATATTGATGATTACATTTGTAGCCAAGCCTTTGCACACTTTTCGTTTTGTTTTTGGTTTTTTTGTGGTAGTACATAAACAACATAAAATTTACTATACATTCTTGACAACATGGTTAGTATAATTTCTTTCATTATCTCCAATTTCAAAATGGTTCTAAATTCTTGCTTTTTTTTTTTTTTAACATAATTCTGTATCCTGTTAATGTCCCTTATTTATACCTGTTGTCTATTCAGGCCATTCAGGTTGCTATAACAAATTACCATAGGCTGGGGGGCTTACAAACAACAGAAATTTATTTTTCACAGTTCTGGAAGCTGGAAGTCCGAGACCAAGGCACGAGCACTTCAGTGTCTGGTGAGGGTCTGCTGCCTGGTTCACAGATGCCCTCTTAATGTCCTCAGGGGACAGAAGGAGGGAGGGAGCTCTCTGGGATCGCTTTTATAAGGACATTAATGCATCTTATTCATGAGAACTTCCCCCTCATGACCTAATCACATTCCAAAGGCCCTACTTCCTAATACCATCACCTTGGGGTTAGGATGCATACGGATCTCGTGGGGAGGCACAGCGTTCAGTCAGGCATGGTTTGGATTACTCATTAGATGCTGATTGCTCTCTCTCTCCCGAGCAGCGGAGTCTGTTTACACACCCCACTAAAGTTAGACTTTGCTATGTGACTTGCTCATACAATGTTGGTGGAAGATACGGGACTAAAGGTCTAAAATGTGCTTGGGTGGTGCGGAGTGCTCGTTGGTCTTCTGCCATCACTGTGAGAAGAACATGCCGCCGCCAGCTTCCTGGCCAAAAGGATGAGAAACACGTGGAACACACCTGGAGCCAACCTGCAGCCTGTGACAAGCCCAGCTGAAGCCAGTGCCCAAACAACTTGAGTGATCAACACAACAGAAGCAAGCATAAATGTTGTTTCTTGCCAGTGAATTCTGGGCCTGTTTATTATTGATTTTGGTGGCAATAGCTAACTGAGAGATACAGTGCCCTGGCCACTTTTCTACTGTGATGTTTTATTTTCTTATTGATTTGTAAGAACTAAGGACATAACTGCTTTGTTAGTCTTATGTCACATATAATCTCCCATTTGGCATTTTCTTTCTAGTTTTGGCTAGTGTGTTTATTGATTTATGGAAACTTTTTTTCTTTATAAACAAATCTGACATTCTTTCCCTTTACGACTTCAGCCTTTGGTGTTATGCTTTGAAAGGCCTTTGTACCACAAGGTAACAGAAACATCTCCTGTTTTCTACTAGTACTTTCACTGCCCCAGTTTCTACACTCAATCTTGATTCATTTGGGTTTTTTTTTGGATCCAGGATATGAAATAGGTACATCTAATTCATATACATACTTGGGTTTGTTTCTAGTCTCTCATTTCTCTTCTATTTGTCTGTCTTCCATCCAGTGGCACATTTTCATGTTACTTTATTTCACTTATTTTAATCTTGTAGTATGAGTTCACTTATATTGATAAAATTATGCTATACCATTTGAGGAACACCTATATACATAGGTATTAAAATTAGAAAGTAAAGAAAAGCAGTTGTTACAATATTCAGGACAGTGGCCACTTTGGAGAGTGAGGGCAGGGTTGTGAATTGAGAAATGCACATGACTGGCTTCTGGAATGCTGTGGAAATTTTACTTTCTGATCTGGGGAAGGTTACACAGGAGTTCACCTTATAATAATTCAAGCTGCACCAATGTTTTACTTTCCTTTCCTGTAAAGAAGATGTCTCACAATTTAAGAATGATCTTAGAAATTCTTTTTTTTTTTTTTAAGATTTTATGTATTTATTTGACAGAGAAAGATCACAAGTAGGCAGAGAGGCAGGCAGAGAGGGGAAGCAGGCTCCCTGCTGAGCAGAGAGCCTGATGTGGGACTCGATCCCAGGACCCTGAGATCATGACCCGAGCCGAAAGCAGAGGCTTTAACCCACTGAGCCACCCAGGCACCCCTGATCTTAGAAATTCTTACTGCACTCAGAGTAATAACATTTTTTTTAGAGAGGATTTTTAAAATACCTAGGGGGTGGATCCTTATACATTTAACCTTGGAACACCACACGAGTTGGGGTGCTGACCCCGCACAAAGTTGAAAATCCACACATAACCTTTGGCTTCCCCCAAACTGGACTAATAATGTCCTACAGTCGACCAGAAGCCTAACTGATAATGTAAGCAGTTGGTTAACACATATTTTGCATGTTATATGCATGATATACTATATTCTTACAATATGGAGCTAGAGAAAAGAATGGTAAGAATATCATAGGAGAAAATACATTTACAGCACTATACTGTATTTACCAAAAAACACACACGCACGCACACACACACACACACACATAAATGGACCCACAGTTCAACCCTGTTACTCAAGGGTCAACTGTGCTTGGAAAGGCTGGGTGACATAGATAGATAGAAACATTATATTATTCTGGAATTCTTCATAGTTCACAGAAGCAGGAGGTCTGCAAAAGTGTTTGTTCAAAACCTCCAAAACTTCTCCCTCAACACATTCAGACTTTCAGGTCAGGCCCTCAGATGTCCCCCATGACCCTCCTTCCCATTCCTCCCGGTGTCCACACTCTGATTTAGGCAAGCACTACCTTGTGTCCAGCTCTTTCTACTCCTTCTGCCCAACCTCAGTAGCTTTCCCTGGTCTGTCTTTTTTCCCTTTTTAAAAAAGATTATTCATTCATTTATTTAATTAATTTAATTTAATTAATTTAACTATACCCAAGGTGGGACTCAAACTCACCACTCTGAGATCAAGGGTCCCCTTCCTTCCCAGCGAGCTACCCAGGTGCCCCCCGCCCCCCGGTCTGTCTTGGCCATTCTTACTATCTTCTTCCCTACTGAGCTGAACTGCCAGACCACCACTGGGGTGACAGTGGGACCCCCATTACCAGGACTGCTCACACATCCCTTTAGACCCAGTAAATCTTCTGGCCACCCACTTCTGTTGGCAACATGCGAACTCTATGGACATCGAACCTTTGACTCCTAGGTGCACCCTACACCTAAGGTGGCTGGACTCTATGGAGCACGTTTCCAGCCTCCCGACTTTCCTATCTCAACATCCAAAAAAGCCCCACCTCCAACCATTTCACAGGTCTCTTCTTCGTGAGGCTCCCCTCGCCTCTGTTCTGTGCCACTCCCCATGCTCCCACTCTTTTCTTCCCCACAGGCAGGATTGGTTAGCATTCCCCTCAGATGCTCCGTGCCCTTTTCTGCTCAGAGCTGGTTCTGGAATTGCCCATGGCCTCCATGATAACGTCCAAAAGGGTTAAGGCCCTCAGACCCCCTCCAGTCCTGTCCCAGGTCACTCCCCTGTGGGAATCTTCTGTTCCAGCTGGTCTCTCTCTTCTCCATGTTCTGCAACACCCGGACTGTTTTCCCTTCCACCCTAGCTGCCCTCCCCTTTATTTGCCGGTTGAACCCAGCTCTTCCTTCCATACTCACTTTCCGTGGTACCTCTTTTCCACAGAATGGTTCCTCATAATTCTGGCTAAACTTTCTGTTTCCAGAGGGCACCTGGCTGGCTGACTCAGCGGAGCACGGGACTCCTAATCTTGGGGTTGTAAATTCAAGCCCCATATGGTGTGTAGAGATGACTTAAAAATAAGCTCCCCAAACCCCTCCAAATTACCCAATTCCTACCTCTGGACTTCTGTGACATTTAATTTCTATGAACCTTCGTCACGTATGTTCTTAAATTCTCATTTTTGTATTTGCCAATCAATTATTTGCTTCTGGAGCTGAGGGGCTATTTCTTACACTGCTTCTATCCTAATCTCTCCCATCCTCTGGCGTTTCAGACCATTTGAATGCAGTAGGTTATTGGCGAGGACACGACTGAATGACTGATGGTGTTCTTAATTCAATTCAGAGTAATTGTAGGATTTCCTGGCTTAGGCAACTATATATTTACCTTCTTTATATCTTATTTTTCTGGCTTGCAATATGGTGATAATTTCATTCCATAAAAGAATGGGACAAAGCGAATTGGACAACACTTTCCAGTGTTGTGTTTTTATTATTGCTTCAAATAAATGTGCTTGCTAATTGCCATGTGCTCTGGGGTGTGGCTGCATTCTCCAGCTAACTTGTGGTAAAAGTTGATAGGGTTTGGATTCTGCTAGATAGCTTAGGGAAAAAGAAAACACCCAACACACAATTTTAGTAAATTCTAGTTATTAAAGGCCCTTGGAGAGGGGACCTAAACAAACTCTGTCCGCACAAGGGGAAGCAGGCAAGTGGTCTGTCCTTCAGAAGTTAGAGCCCTGTGTTGTGTGCCCCATCAGACCATTCCTATACCCCTTTCTTTGCTGGACACCTTCCCTTGGAAGATCCACCGGCACCTCCAACTCTTGGCAGCTAAAGCTGGCTCCCTGTTTTCCCTCCTAAACTGTTCTGTATCTCGCTTGGTGCACCACCTTCTAGAAGTTTCTCCAGGAACCATGGGAGCCAGGGGAGCCCTCCAGTCCTCCTTTATGCCCCCCCCCCCCCATGCTGATTTTCTTTGTGAAAACCACCACTGTTTTCCATCCCTGCTTTTGGCCCCCTCCATTGAACCTGTGCAGAAGCCTCCTTGTGCTGTGGATCTTCACAGTGCCACCTTGGTGATCTTTCTAAACTGCAAATAGGCATCTTTTTTCTCTGTTTAAATCCTGTTTCTAGGGACATCTGGGCGGCTCAGCCAGTTAAGACCCTTGGCTCAGGTCATGATCCTAACGTCCTAGGATAGAGCCCCGCATCTGGCTCCTTGCTCAGCAGGAAGTCTACTTCTTCCTCTCCCTCTGCCTGCCACTCCCCCTGCTTGTGCTCTCTCTCTCTGTTAAATAAAATCAATCAGTCAATCAATCAATCAATCAATCAATCCTGTTTCTGTACTCTCTGAAAGAGAAGGCTCTCTTGTCTGCCTGGTGACAAACTCATTCTTGGAAACCCTGCACAGGTTATCTTGTCTTCTGGGCCATCTGCTTCTCCTAGTGAACTCATCTGTTTGTCCCTCCCTCTACCTGCGTAGCTATCCTGCAGGTCTGAGACTGCAGTCTCCTGATCACTGTAGTAGGGGTTTCCAGTCTAATTTCTGTATTAAACCTGGAGCTCTGGGATGGTGGTTGGCTTACTTGGTACCCAGCATGCTGCCCAGCACCTAATAGAAGGTGCTCGGCTAATGTCTGTGCACTTGAACATGCAAGTAAATCACCGGGGGCTGGTGATCCTGCAGAAAGATGGGATACGATGACTTCTCATTTAGATAGGCATCTTGGGGCTCCCAAACAGCAAGTAGCTACTGCATGCCTTTGCCCACCCCTCTGTGCTTTTGATAGGCAAGCCTCCTCCTGCTCTGCTTCCCATCAGCCCACCTCTCCATATTAGTAAGCAGATTTTCCCCTCCCATCTTAAGGGTGTCATGGAAGGGTCACTGTATTTGGAGCAGTAGACCTACTCCAACTTATCTTGGCTCTGCTAGCGACTGGCTGTGTGGCCTAGAGGGAGTAAAATATTTTCTTCTCAGCCTTAGGCTTTTTTTCTGAAAAATGAGAGGGGGCAATGGGTTAGACTACCATGAGTGGTTTTAGAAGTGCTCAGGGGTAAGGGGGGCCACAGATAGAATTGGGACCTGGATCCTGCCTTTCACCAGAGCAGCTCTGTCTTGATGTGTTTTATTTGTTTACACATCTTGGTAATATCCAGTTTGAACAAAGGTTTCCTTCAGGCAAAACCTGTGTGAAAATCCATGGCTTAGATGGAGTTTGAAATCCTTTTCCTTTATTATCTCAGGAACTATAAATCCTTATTTGTTAATAAGAAAAAGGCTTTGCTAGGGGCTCCTGGGTGAGGCAGTCTGTTAAGCAGCTGGCTATTGATTTCGGCTCAGGACACGATATCAGGGTCCTGGGATCAAGTCTCATGCTGGGCTCAGTGCTTATCGGAGAGTCTCCTTGAAGATCCTCCTTCTCTCTATGCCCCTACCGCCCTCAAATCAATCAATCAATCAATCAATCTTAAAAAAAAATAGGAAGGGTTGTCTGGGAGGCTTAGTTGGTTAAGCATCTGACTCTTGATTTCAGCCAAGGTCATGATCTCAGGATCATGATACTGATCTCAGGATCATCGTCATCTCAGGATCAAGGAGCCCTGCGACAGGCTCCTTCTCACTCAGTGAAGAGTCTGCTTGAGATTCTCTCTCTCCCTCCCCCTGCTCCCTCTCTCTCTCTCTTTCTCTCTCTCTCTCCCGCTCTTTTTCTCTAATGAGTAGATAAATACATTTTTAAGATCTTAAAAAAAAAAAGTAAAAGATTTTGCTGGCCTTCTGAGAAGGATTCTTGCCTCCTGGGAAGATTTCTCCTCCTATAGTTTCCTTAAAATTAAAATCTAATTATAAGTCCAGCTGGTTCTCTGAACTGACTTGACTTGTACGATCATGGCTTGTTTGTATTTTTATTGTCTTTCTAACCTTCCCTCCCGGTTCATGCTGAGATTTGTTAGCTGATTATAAATCACAGCTCTGTAGTGAGGTCATCTTGGAGATTAGCCTGCTGCTCCAAGAGATCAGGGGCGGGCTCAAACTTGCCTGTGCTCCTGGAGTAGGAAGAGAAGCATTGGGCATTCACAAAATTCAGCATAACATTTGCTGCCTAAAAAAGCATTTGTTTAAAAAAAAAAAAACAAGATACAAAGTAAAATTCAGTGCATTTGGGTATAAAAGAAAAAAAGGCATTTGTTGTGTAACAACCACATGCAAGGTGCTGGGCTTGGGACAGAGGCGGGGAGTAAAAATCAAGCCTCTGCTATGATCAGAAATCTGCCAAGAAATGATCCAGTTAACCACCCAGAATTGTGAGATCCATAAATGTCTGTTTCCTATTGAAAATGAAGAGAACCTCGTAAGCTGTGCTGACCTCATTGGTGTAACTGTCAAAGATAAATTCAGTTCAGATTTGCTCTTCGTCATCTGAGTCTGAATTCTTTGTTGCTGGTACATTGATGGTTAAGGCACATTACAAATTGTGTGACATGGTCATCTGGTGACTGACTTACGGTTTATTTCTTTAAATGAAGCAAACTTGCCAGGTACTCTTGCCTCTGTGCCTTCGCCCATGCTGTTCCCTCACGCTGGAGCACTCTTCTCCCTGTCCTCACATCCGTTCAGTTCACTCTGGCTGGTTACCTGATTCTGTCAGTCTCTGCTTAAAGTGTGACATCTTTTGGGAAGCTCTTCTGTCTGGGTTCTGCAATGCCTCTGTGTCCTCTTAAAATATCTTGTACTGACCCTTGCTGTAGAGAGTGCTTCCATTTTATTGTATCGGTTTGTTTCATTAGGACTACATTCCATAGTAAACTTTTACATGGGACACACTGGGAACACAGGGAGTTCACTTACGTCTTTTAAACTTTTTTAAAAAGATTTTATTTATTTGACAGAGATCACAAGTAGGCAAAGAGGCAGGCACAGAGAGAGGGGGGAAAGCAGGCTCCCCGCTGAGCAGAGAGCCCGATGTGGGCCTCGATCCCAGGACCCTGAGATCATGACCTGAGCCGAAGGCAGAGACTCGACCCACTGAGCCACCCAGGCACCCCATCATTTAAACTTTCTTTAAAAAAGATTTTACTCGTTTATTAGAGTGGAAGAGAGAGCAGGAGAGAGTGTAGAAGCCAGGGAACAGGCAGGAGGAGAGGAAGAAGCAGACTCCCCTGCTGAGCAGGGAGCCTAACACAGGGCTTGATCCCAGGACCCAGGGATCATGACCTGAGTCGAAGGCAGACGTGTAAACGACTGAGCCACTCAGTCACCCACAGTGAATTCGCTTACACACAAATCCACATAAATATGAATTCACTTACCTCTCTCATTGCTCTGAGGTAGGTACTGTTGTCATCACCACTGTATACATGAGGAAACTAAGAGATGCAGGGGTTAAGTGACTTTCCCAGGGTCACTTTGTTGGCATGTGGGGAGCCGAGGTTCTGATCCAGGCAGTCTAGCTCCAGAGACTACACTCTTAAGTAAGATGACTTTCCGATACCAGGGCAGTCTTGCTCAGGGCTGTGTTCCAGGGCCCAGCAATTTCCTTGCACTGGAAGACAATAAAGCATACTTGTTGGAAGAGTGGATGAAGCATGACACTCGCCTCCAGAAACTCCCTGGCTGGTGGTCTGGTCACAGAGAGATATGAGGCAGAGACTTCGGGAGAGGCACGGACCTGGGGCTGAGGGCCTGCGGAGGAGGGAGAGACTCATGCTGTATGGGAGGTGAGGGGCTGACTGAGTGGGCGCAACATCCCCCAACAGGGAGCTGGGGGTGCAGTCACATAGTGACAGTCCTCTCTGGTTGTGTCAGGACGACCTGGACCATGTCTTGTTCTGAATCTCGAACTCATCACCCAGGGGACCTCAATTTAAGAGAAATATGAAGAGTTTGATTTGCAGAAGTCTATTAAAAACAAAACCAAAACTTTCTCTTGGTGCCAAGGAGTGAAAGAAATTAAACTGGCAGAACTTTCTGAACGGTGGGATGTCCAAAGAGCCAAGAAAGAGGAACTTTTTTAAAAAAGGATTTTGAGTCTAAAGAGCTTCTGTGGAGGAAGCTATCATGAGCGGCCCTGAGTCGCAGTGCGTGAGGTTTATGGAGGGAAAGGAATGTCGGCAGAGGTCGGCTGAGGAGAACCGCTTGGGAAGACACATGTTTGCTCCATGGCTCCCTCACCCCCAGTGCCGGGCCGAGGCCTTTATACCAGCTGTTAACAGCTGTTTTGACAGCTCTCATTCACACCCATTCAGGTAGCCTTTAATTTATAGATTAGATTCAACTTTGCTGTAGGAAAGTCTGTGCTTGGTCTTACCCCTGCCTCTTGCACATGTAGGGCTCCATGGGGATGCTTGCCTCTTCCCCTTCCCCTGGGGCCCTCCAAGTCCTCCCCCTTTTCCAAACCTTCCCAAATAACTCCACTGCTCACTAAGTTCCTAATTTTTGGAAAGACTCCATCATTTCCAATTTTTAGTAAAATGGTGAAGGCAATGTTGTAGGCTACTCTCCCACATCAGACTGAGAGGTTTGAGAGATGATTTCTGCCGGTTTCTGGAGCAGGCCGCTTAACCTCTCTGAGCCTTCCTACTAACAACAGTTCTGCAGTATGGCGTTATGAGGATTAACTGGGGAGATCTATGGAAAGTGGTTGGCATGCTGCCAGCCATACACCATGCCCTCACGGACCAACTTGGTTCAGCAGGGCCCCGGAAGCTTCTCTTGGCCTCTGGATCCTTTCTGGTCCTGGAGGTGTCCCAGAAGTGACTTGGGGGTCAGAGGTGGTCTTGTCACCTACCACACAGAGCAGACACAGACACGGGGATGCTGGATAGGGACTGAAGCGACTAATCCAATCTATGTCCTTTGTAATGTGGAGGATCCCTTCTGAGCTGCAGAATAGAATGTGCTTGAGCAGCTTAATCACTGTTATTTATTAACCAAGCCAAGGAGAGTTTGGCTGAGGACCCTTGCCGACCTGTGGGGCATTAGTCTTTATTCGCCCTATTACCTGCCCCTATCTTGAACCTTTGGTTTTATTTAAACATAAGAAACTGAGACCAACCCAAACAAAACAAAAATGTTTATTGGCCCAGAGCTGGCTGAGGCGCCTGTCCAAGGTCATGTCCAGGTCATGTTCTCACGTTTGTGAGATTGAGCCCTGCACTGGGCTCCATACTCAGAATGGAGTCTGCTTCAGATTCTCTCTCCCTCCGCCTCTTTGCTTCTCCCCTCCTCTCGTGCTCTCTCTCTCTCTCAAACAAAAAAACAAACAAACAAATAAACAAAATCTTTAAAATTCCCTAAAGAGTTGGGTGTAGAAGCTAAAAGATAAAATGAGTTAGACCAAGAGACTCAGCTGGCTCTTGGATGCCCTGTGTGGGAGAAGCTTGTTTGATGAAAACATAAAAGTGTGTGCTCTTGGCCAGCTTGTGGTTGCATCTGCTTCCCGCTGAGAATGACTCTCAAACTTTGTATCCTTAGAGTCAGTATTTTCTGTGTGATGTTAGCCCAGGCTTCAGAAGTTTGGATGTGTTCATGTTGTTGCATGTCGGGCAAGCTGAAGATTCACTGTAGACCATGAGGACTGCATTTCAGAGGGGGCCAGGACTCTTCTGCTCAGAGTGTCCAGCCCTCCCCTGGTGGGGTGGGCAAGTAACTATGAGTTCTGAGCTGCTCTAAAATCGTAAGGTCCTCAGTGACTCTTGGCTAACTTCATCAATGATGGTACCTCTCTGTACCTGGAACTTGTTGCCATTAGGAAGGAAGTACAGATGCCAAGAAGATGATGGCCAAAAGAGAACTTTAATGGCATTTTTTTTTAATGGCAGTTCTAAGTAGGGAAGATGAGATCCCTTCATTCATTTATTTAGCAAATTTTTGTTGAGTGCCTACTATGTGCCAGGCATTTTTCTAGGAACATAAGTGTGTCATTTTCCACCAACAACTAATTATCCAATACCAACTGGGTGTCCAACAGTTCAACTCAATTTCGACACTAACTGTTGGAAGTTAGTGCTGACTGAACAGATTAAAAGCTCAATAAGACTGCCCCAGTTTAGATGCCAAGTGTAAGTGGGGTCTCCAGGTTACTGGCTTTTCTGCCCAGGTGACTACAAAACTGGGAATTCCCATGATCCTCCCACCCCCTCAGGTTTGATAATTTGCTAGAACAACACACATAACTCAGGAACTTATATTTATGATCACGGCTTATTGTAAAGAATATAACTGGACCAGATGAAGAGGTACCTAGGATGAGGTCCAGAAAGGTTTCCAGTGTAGGAGTTTTTGTCCTGGTGGAATAGGGGCACACCATGCTCCCAGCATGTGATTATGTTTAACAAGTAGAAGCTCCCCAAACTCTGTTGTTTAGAGTTTTTATATGGAGTTTCACTGTATAAGCATGGTTGATGAAATCATGGCAATTAGTGATTAAACTCAATTTTCAGCCTCTCTTCCCACCCCAGATCTAATCTCCCCTTCCTCTGATGACTAGCCCCCCCACATCCTGAGTTAGGGCCCCACCACTAGTCACCTCATCAGCATAAATTTAGCTATGGTCAGAAAGAAGTATGTTATGAATAGGAATACCTTCATCACTATGTGAAGAAGAGTAAATTATATTAAATGAAATGAAATAAGGTAACTACAAAACCATTAAAGAGACAACCATTAAATGGAATAGAATAACGTAGGGGTGCCTGGGTAGCTCAGTTGGTTAAATGTCCAGCTCTTGATTTCAGCTCAGGTCGTGATCTCAGAGTCATGAGACTGAGCCCTGCATTGGTCTCCACTCTGGATGTGGAGTCTGCTTAAGATTCTCTCTCTCCCTCTCCCCCTCCCTCAATTCTCTCTCTTGCCATCTCTCACTCTTAAAAAAAAAAAAAGAAAGAAAGAAATAGAATAAGGTACCCTCATTGATGAGGTTAGCCAGGAGGCATCAAGGATCTTAGGGTCTCAGAGCTGCTCAGAACTCAGGCCTACCCCACCAAGGTAAGGCTAGACATTGTGGGCAGGAAAGTCCTGGCCCCCTCTGAAACACAGTCCTCATGGTCTACAGTGATTTTTCCGCTTGCCCCCACATGCAACAAAACACAGCCCTGAACACATCCTCCTAAACCTATGGGTGTTAAGAGAGACAGACTTATGTTTAAATCTTATCCCTGCCTCTCATTAGCTCTAGGAGCTTGGTAGATAATTCTATCTCCCGGAGTTTGGGTGGCCTCACCTAAAATGCAGAATTAGAAGAACTACTTCACAGGATTATTTTGAAAGCTTCTGGCTCGTAATGGGAACTTGAGAAACATTAGTGTTCCTGTCATTCCTATTATGTCTCTTCAGCCTTCTCTGTCCACCATGGGGTGACAGCCTTTGCCATACAATTATTGCAGTTTGGGGCAACTGGAGTTTATAAGCAGATAGGACAGTTTGAAATGGGAAGGGCTCAGCCCAACCTGTCTAATATACAGTCTCTAAGAGGAAGCAGTCAGGTGCTCATAAAGCCTTTCATATGGCTGTTAGATGAAAGGCAGAGCAGCTGTTCATGTGGCACGAGTAACTAGCGCTCTCCTGAAACTCACTTTTGTCTTCAGGTGTCTGAAACCTTGTTGTGTGCTTCTGAGTAGTGTCCCTGAGCTGAGGGCACTTGGGAAGGATAGAGGTGTGGCAATAGGGCCCCCTGACCTTTAGTTTTGCTCTTAATGGCACTGGTATAAACATGCTAGGGACATACTAGGCCAGTAGGACACATATGACCAATATGTAGAGGGTTTTTTTTTTTTTTTTTCATAATTTTGGTTTACACCAGCTGGAAACTCTTGACTAGAAGATCAAGAAGCAACTCTATCTTCTGGATAAAGGAGGAAACCTAGGTATTATAGGTGTGGTGTGATGGGAAGTACAGCGGAAAGAATATGGAAATTGGAGCAGACAGATCTGGGAATACCCACTCCGTGACTTACCAGTTATATGATCTTGAGTCTCTCTGAGCCTCAGGCCAAACCTCTTAATAGAATTTGGAATAATAATACCTACAATTAAATGACATGGAATGAATTTTGTGTGTGTGAAAGTATCTGACACATACGTCCTTATTTTTTGACAAAAGAGCTATAAAAGACTGCATTTGAAGATTGCATTCTGAAGAACTACTTCAAGGTTTATTTTAATTAAACTAATTTCTGAATCGTAAATCTTAAAGTTCTCTTGAGGCTTCAGGTGTCTTTTTTTTTTTTTTTAAGATTTTATTTATTTGACAGAGAGATCCTAAGTAGGCAGAGAGAGAGGGGGGGAAGCAGGCTCCCTGCTGAGCAGAAAGCCTGATGCGGGGCTCGATCCCAGGACCCTGACCTGAGCCGAAGGCAGAAGCTTAACCCACTGAGCCACCCAGGTACCCCTTCAGGTGTCTTTATTCCACATCACAGTGGGTGGTGACAGTGTCCATCATCTGCGTAAGTCAAAAACCCCTGTCCCCAGGCATCATAGACAGCAGAGAGACATCATCACCGGATTATTCTGACCTCTTGGTCTCTATACCAAGACATAGGGCACTTGACCAGGACTCACTAAGGCCAACTATTCAGCTCCTCATGTTAATGAACTGCAATGACCCATTATGCATTTAGTTCTTTAGAGTAGAATAGTGTCTTTGATAGCCATCTCTTCAAGCTTTAATCATGGTATTGAAAGTTGGTTACAAACGCTTGACTCTCTACAGACTCATCGTTAATGATAAATATTTTTGATACCTATAGTGAAACTTACCTTTTGATTGACAATATCAGGTTGATGTTTCTTAGATTGTTTTAGGTATTGACTACACACTCACAGATGTCATTAGGTCACACACAAATGATGTTTAAATGTTTATGTCCTAGAACAGACAAGTTGACACAGAAAGCCAGAATATTTTAGTTAGGGACCTATAGCTCCTTTATTTTTATTTAATTAATTAAGTAATTAATTTATTTATTTGACAGACAGAGATCACAAGTAGGCAGAGAGTCAGGCAGAGAGAGAGAGGAAGAAGCAGGCTCCCTGCTGAGCAGAGAGCTCGATTCGGGGCTCAATCCCACGGGACCCTCCTCCCTGGGACCATGACCTGAGCCGAAGGCAACGGCTTAACCCATTGAGCCACCCAGGCGCCCCGTGACCTATAGCTCCTTTAAATAGAATCATCTCCTACTGCCTGCTTAAGGCAAGTGAACATGATTATTTTTCTGTTTTCTTCTCTAGATCTTCAATGGTGTTCCACCAGTGTCAATGAGGCTTTTAGTCTCAGCAAATGCCAGTCAGGATTCAACCAGTGATAGGGCAATCCAGTTAAGCGTAAGCCAAAAAAAAAAGCCCCCCAAACCTCCCCAAACCTAGGAGTGTTTAGGAAACAGATGTCTTGGTCTAGAGGCTGGTATCTGGGTTGCTGCAGAGCTGAGCTGTTAGGACGTTGGCTCAGGGGCTGAAGATGGGCCCAGACAGAGGCCTTGTGGTTGTTTCAGATCTGTCTCTCTGAGTGGCTGTGCTTGGTGCAGGGAGTCAGATAAAAGAAGCCTGAGATGTATGGTTCTTGCCCTCTGAGGTGGTAACTATGAAAGGAAATGTTACTGACGGCAATATTGTGCAGCTTGGTGGGAGATGCTGCTTTGCTATGGGAGAGGCAGGGAAGATGGCACTGGTGCCGGGCTCCGAAGGTTCGTCCTGGGGTGCATGGGGACGGCAAGCTCTGAGGTAATGTGAATATTACCTAGGCCTCCATCCTGTCAGCCAGCATCAGTCAGCTTGGGTTTCCTACCAGGCTCAGAATCACCGGATAATGAGAAGGCAATTTGTGCAGAAATCCAGCTCCATCCATTAGACAGTTCCAAGGAATGAGCGGGAAGGCTCTTGGTCGGAATGCCATTGTTGTAGCCACCACAAAATATTTATCAGTGCATTCATCACCACTGGCTGCAGGAAATGAGGTTGCAGGAATCAGGGTGGGTTCCATTCTCTGAAATGATATAATTGGCATTTCAGGTAAATAGCTGACCTGGCCTGCACCCAAACTCCCCCTGGGCCTTTGTGAACCAAATGAGCACAGGTTCTGTCCTGTCCAGAGCTCCTGGAGCCCTGAGTAAACTAGACATGGATCTACTCCAGGTGCCAGGCCCCAGCAGAACCTGTATCTCTAGAACCCAGAGGAAGCCCATCCGTGGACCTGGGCTGGGGTCCCAAGGCTTTCCTGTTTTCACAGCCAGCACTCCTTGTTGCCTGGGTTTGGGACTACAGATGTCACAAGGAAAACAGTCCAGGAGTACTCAGGCATGACCCTCCCAGTGGCCTCTATTGTCAGTACTTTCAGAGCCAACTCTGAGCTGTACAACCCATGGGCAGCAGGAGGTTGCTGGGGGATTACCAAAGGATTAGGGGGCTTTGCTGAGTGAGCACGGACGGGGTACTTTCTGCCAGAGTGACTTCTCTGAAACAAATCTGATCACGCCATCCCTCCATGGCTCTACATCTCCTACCACTGTATTTAGAAAAGTGTTGCTCAATCGTCCTCTTCAACAAACTGACCCAGCACAGGCAGTGATTCTTAAAATGCAGATTCCTGGGTCCACTCCCTGACGTGCTGAATCTCAATTTCTGCATGCATTGTTCGGAAACCACAGCTAAACCACACTTAAAACAAACACCCCCACAGATTCTTTCTTTTTAAAAATATTTTATTTATTTTTTATTTGAGAGAGAGAGAGAGAGAATGGGGGGCACAAGTGAAGGAGCAGAGGGAGAGGGAGAAGCAGACTCCCTACTGAGCAGGGAACCCAACACTGGGCTTGATGCTAGGACCCCAGGATCATGACCTGAGCCCAAGGCAGATGCCCAACCGACTGAGTCACCCAGACCTCCCTCCCCCACAGCTTCTTATGTACACTAAAGTTTAAGAACCGTTGTACTTGTTTAAATTCTCTTAAGGACAATGAAGGGATTGATGCAGAAGAAGCTAAGGCAGTAAGACTAACCATGTGCACTTTAGTAGAGATTGTTAGGCATAATATATACAACAAATTACAAATGGAGGTACAATCACAAGTCCCACAGCGGTCCTGTCCTAACTGGGCAAAACCATGTTACAGGTCTAGGGTCAGATTGGCAGGGTACTGCAGCGGTGGAGGGTAGGCTATAGCTGGATGTTGGGAACCCAGAGGCTAAAACTAAGATAGAGGTCCTACCCTAGGACTATCAAGGAGAAAGGAGTTAGAGGTCTGGGTCAGCATTGGCAGGCAAACAAAGAGTTGGCACTCCTAAGAACAAGTAATGTCACTAAGTCCCAAAGGCAGCAACTGTGGAAGGGACATTGAACATCACCATCATGAAGAGTCAGAAGCCAGACAAAAGCTGGGCAAAGAACTGTGAGGAGTCCGGAAAATGTAGGGCTAGCATTACCCCCCAGGAGCTCTGGGGACAGTGTGGCAGGCTTCTGTGATGCAGTTTGACAACCAAGGTCTTGTTTTGAGCTTACGCTTCTTGAGCTAGCTTAAATCTTTTTGTCTCTTCGTTTCTAGTTGGGCCAGTATCTGCCATGCTTTTCACTTCATCACAAAGTTGAATAAAACAGGGTTTGTTCATCAGATTTGCCGTGGAACCATGCTGTTGGGGAGTGTCGTGAGGCACTACTGTCCCAGTGTGCGCTGGCTTCGTCCTGGGCCTGATGCTCCCTGCCCCGCTAGGTGCATGACCTCAGCCACCTGGTCTCTCTGCTCACAGTTACACCACTCTTTCAAATCCCGTCTCCACCTCGTCTACTGTCTTGATTTCCAAACCCTGCTTCTTATAAGTGCTTTAAGCACCGCAGCCTATCTCCTTCCTTTCTCCCTTCTTTCCTTCCTTCCAGCAATTTCGGATAATTATAGAAATACTACGCCTTTTGAGCAGAGGGTCTGACAAGCATCCACATGCAGTTTTGGCCTTTGCTTGATACCCATCTGTTTCCCTGCTCTTCTTTTTAATTAAAAGGGCAGAAGGTGTGAGCGTGGGCTAAGACGGGATGGGGCCGTCAAGACTTGAGCCCAATTCTGGCTCTGACATTGAGTCTCTCTCTGGCCTTGGACAAGTTCTTTAGATCTTCTCTTTTTTACTGGCTCTAATGCAGAGTCTAGCCTGTTTCTTAGGGACAGGTTGAAAAATTGTTGAAAATGCTAATCATTGAAAATATCTTCACAGCTGCATCTTTGGGCAAATTCCACATTCCTTTCTGCAAGGTCCAGGGTCAGATACTCTAGTTTCTCTCTGTCTGTGCACCTTTAGATCGCGGGTCTGTTTTTTTTTAACAGAACATCAAAAATAGACATTCATTATTTGTAGTTATTAAAAATAAAAAACACTCCTGTGCAAATTCAAGTGGAATGTGGTTATAAAAGCCAAGGTCTGTTGTCAAAGAAAAGTGTGTGTGTGTGTGTGTGTGTGTGTGTGTGTGTGTGTGTGTGTGTTATGTAACAACTGATCCTTGATCCCTAGATGTTACCTGGAGAGTAGCTGGTTGGATTTTGGGCTCACATGCCTTGGGAGCTGTCTGTAGCCTTTTTGGGAACAAGATAATCCTATGGAATTTGGATCCTGCTTGATAAACAACCTCTCTCCCTGGTCCATCTGACACTGCCCAGCCGGTTTTCGGGTCCAGTGATCTTGCTTACTGTGTATCCGAGAGAAAAAGTTCTAAATGGTTAGTGTGGAGCTGGCTGCTGAGCTCATGGTCCCCCACCCCAGGCTTGCAGGAAGGGTTCTGGGTTCTCCCGAGGACGTCTATGCTTCTGAGCCGGGGGTTTCCTGGCTTGCTCTGTGGAGAACAAACCCAAGCAGCTGCTTGAGTTTCTTTGGAGGGAGAGCGTGCTTCCCCGCCTGGGATGGAGAGCACAGTTTACTTCTTCTCTAAGCAAACTCCTTTGTGGTTGATCCAGGGCCTCTTGCTGCCAATGCATAGGGCCTGGGGGCCTGTTACAGCACTGGCTTCTTGGCTGGAGTCTAGAAGGACTCATTTTTGGCTGTTGGGTGAGTCAAAAATGATATTTCTATCACATTACTTAAGTCAACCAAGCTAGGCCACAATAACCAAGACATGAACTAATTTGGGCCACCTCATACTTTGTGGGGAATGTGTCCTGCATTGCTGGACAGCTCCGCCCCTACCCAACGCTCCCCGCTACACATACACACACTCAGGAACCCAGAGTCCTTCTGTTTTGTAGCTCTATCACCCCGAGTCCTTGAGAGTGTTTCCATTGTTGAAGCTGGGTTGGCACAAGACCAAGCCCAGACAGCAGATCAGGGAAGAGAGCATGGAGGGGCATTCCCGTTCCAATGGTGCACACGATCCCTTCTGCTTCATTCTGCCAGAGTGAACTCAGTGACAAGACCACACCTTATTACAAGACTTGAGGAATGCAGTCCCTCCCTGGGCAACCCTGCATGCCATGACCCTGTCATTATGGAAAAAGACAATGGAAACTACAGTGCCGTAATAAACCTTAGCCATGACTACAACTGTGTGGTGAATCCTGTACGTCCTCCCAGCCAATCTCTGAACACAGGGTGGCCTGCGAGAGTTTTCCCATAACCTGGACTTGGCTGGATTTGATATTTTTTTATGGACTGAATGTTTGTGTTCTCCTAACATTCATACACTGAAATCTAATCTCCAGTGGCATGGTATTAGGAGGTAGGGGTCTTTGGGAGGTAATCATGCATGAGGGTGGAGCCCTTACGAATGAGATGAGTGCCCTTGTGAGAGGAAGCTAGAAAGCTAGATCATTCTCTTTTTGCCTGTGAGGATACAACAAAGAGCCGGCAATCTAACTCAGAAGGCTGCTCTCACCGGAGCCCGATCTGCTTGGCACCCTGACTTCGTCTCTGGAACCGTGAGACATATGTTTCTGTTGGTCATAAGCTATCCAGTGTATGGTACTACATTACAGCAGCCCAAGCTGATTTAAAGCAGTATTATTTGACTTTCTAATTTTTGCCAGCCTGATAGGTGTGGAGTAGTATCCTGTTTTGTGGGTTTCTATTTCCTTGATTCCTAGTGAGATTAAGCATCTTTTCACATGTTTAGAGACAATTTGAGTTTCCTCTTCTGTGAAGTGCCTATTCATATTCCTTGTTCATTCTTCCTTTGGGCTGTTTGTCTTTTCTTATTGAATGCTAGGAGTTCCTTACATCTGGATGCTAGGAGGGAAGAGAATGATTCAACAAAAAGAGGAAAATGAAGACCTTGGAGGGATTTGGTTTGGCTGGATTATACATACATAGTGGGGACCGACAAGAAATAAAGCTGCAAGGGTAAACTGGGGACAAATGAAATGCCAAGGTGAAGGTTTTGAACCATACTGTGAGGGGTATGAAGATCCCTGAACATGTCAGTAGGTGAGTGAGCCTTTTGGGAAGACTTCCCTATTCCTTTCTACTTCCTGCCTGTCAGGACTGAATGGGCCTTCCCTGGGCTCCTGTGAGTCTTTCATGCATATCCTCTCTCTCTTTCTCTCTTCCCTCTGTCTCAGTCTATTCAGACTGCCCCCATCGCTTACCACAGACTAGGGGAGCTTCTCAACAGCAGAGATTTATTTCTCACGGTTTGGAGGCTAGAAGTCCAAGAGCGAGGTGCTGGCAGATACGGCGTCTGGTGAAGGCCCGCTTCCTGGTTCATAGACTGCTGCCTTTTTCCTGTAACCACACATAGCAGGAAGGGCAGGGGGTGCTCTCCAGGGTCTCTTTTATAAGGGCACTAATCCCATTCGTGAGGGTTCGACCTTCATGATCTAATCACCTCCCAAAGGCCCCACCACCTCCAAATGCTATCTCATGGGGGGGTTAGATTTCATCCCATGAAGTCTGAGGGGAAATAAACATTCAGTCTATGGCATTCTTTCCCTACGGCTTGAACTGATCTATTTCTGGGACAACTTCCCAACCAGAGGGCTTTGTTCTTGTTTCCCAGTGATTAGCACAGTGCCTGTTTCAAAATAGCTGCTCAGTAATGATTACTGAACAATTCAAGAGCTCAATTTTAGGAAGCAGAGGACAGAATCAATGGGTGGGAGAGAAGACAGTCCAGCCCAGTTAGAAGCTGGAACATCAGCAAGGTGAAAGGTAGTAAAGGTAGTGCAGAAGGGGCAGTGATAAAAGCAAAACAAGAGGGACAACCGGGACTGACTTAGTGACATTGGATGCTGCATCTTGGCACCTAGCCAAATGCAGAGTGTGAAGGAGGAGGAGGAGGAAGGTGACTCTGAGATTTTGAGCCTCAGGATGGCGAGAAAAGTCATGCCTATAGTAGAGGAAAACACATCAGGTCAGAATCTCAGCAAGTGATGATAATTAGAATTTTAAACAAGTATAAAGTTACCTTATAATTGCTTAGCATTCTGTAGTTCTCAAGGCTTTTAGTTTTATAGTGGTAAATAGCACGGGGTACTCCAAGAAAGGGAAACTTGCTCCAAAGAGGGAACTAAAAATATGTGCAGATTTCCTGGCTCTTCCCTGACATTTTTGCCTGAGAGCTCAAATTTGAAGTCGTCAATTGGTTGACCATGCGATTTTGTTTCTGTAGAGCTTCTTCATCAGCTGAGGAGACGAACATGGATATTTGGAGCTGGTCCCTTAGATGCTGCTTTATGCAGGAATTGATATCTTGTTGCGGGAGATGCAGTGGATGTGAAGCAGGTGAGAAGCCAAATGCCACGACACCTTCCTGTAGGCTGGCTGCTGTTGGTTGTTAGCGATAAGGATTATCTTGTATTTTGGAGCATCAGTCAAGACTGGAGATCTAAGATGATAGTTTCTGAGCTCAAAAATCATCCCCATTCTCCATCCTAAGAATTATTTTTGCTCAGTTTGCGGGGGAAAGGCGACAGGGGGTTGGGGTCCCTAATAGGTGTCCCGAGCTGCTTTTGCCATCCCTCTAACCCTAACTCTGCTTACTCACTGGAATGAGTGGGACAGTATGGCCTGTGGCCAAAACAGCCTCAGCCATTCCATTAGGTCCTATCTAGGGCAGCTTCTGTGCCACAAAGGCCAAGCTGAGGGTTTCAACTTGTATAAGACTGTATGACATGTAAAGTGGAAAATGTCGACTATCTTTACAGCAAGTGTGCTGATCCCTGCTTGAGAATGTTAACACCATGGAGATAGAGGCTGTGTCTTCTCCGCAACTTAATTCCCAGAAAAAGGACCAGTAAATTTTTTCTGTTCCTCTTCTGCCCCCACTTCTCTCTTTCTCTTCTCTGTTACCCCTTTGCTTCTCTGGCAGCAGTCAGTATCATTCAAGAACAAAGAGAATGCCAGGCTCTGGTGGAAAACAAACAGAGCACTGCTACTCAGCTGGGTGCCCCGAATGCTGTCTGACCAGGTGCTTTCTGTGCTGGGCTTTGAAGATGAAACGTGCTTCCTGAAACTCGCCATGACCCAAGACTATGGGATTTGGTGACAGTAAGATGTGATTCCTTACGAATGTTACAAATGTACAAGATCAAGAGTTTAGGCAAAGCCCCACAAGATGGGAACCCTAATATCAGGCACCAGTCCAGAAAGCTGAGCGTGTGTCATGGTGAGCTTTGGGAAAGGCTCCGAGGAGAGGACTTTTAGGAGACCTCATGCTATATATATATCTCAGTTCTTTAAGTATATCAGTGAAGCTAACAAACTACTAAATAGTGACCTTCATGATGATGCAGATTCAAATTCTGACTTGTTGGTTTCCATGGAGCTCCCCGCTGGGCTATGCTGCCACAGAGCCAGCTGCCCCATGGCTCACCTCCCTTTCTTGCTTTCCTAAGAGGCCTCATGTGCCATGTACAGACATGAGCCCACATGATCAAGGATTACCTATGACCCAAGAAAGAGGTCCACACAGGCCCTATAAGCAGACTTTGTCTCATTAGACATGGGAGTGAACTAACTGGAGAAGGACCAGAGTGGGGCCTATGGGGAAAGCTGCAGGGCCCGCCAAGTAATTTAATCTTTTGGATTTGGTTTCCTTTCTCAATAAAACAATACAAAACAGAACAATTAGATAGGGCTTAGTTTTTGTGCACGGAGGTATTCTGTAGTTCTACCAACCTGTGGTTCTATGAATCTGAAACTTCTAGTACCTAACTTTCCTCAACTTGACAACCACCTTGGACAAAATGTTGTAATTCTTCCCTGTGAACATCAGGAGTCAAAAACTATTATCTCAGGATCTGCTGAGGCACTGAATTACCACATTTAGGAAACCAAGTCTCACATAGCTTGAGGCCTGTGGGCTAAGTCTTTTTGGTGCCTGAAACAGCTGTCCCACCCACGTGACACTGTCATATTTCTAGGGAACATCTTTTCTCTTTAAGCTTTGCAGCCCTGCTGGGACAGAACTCTGTCTTTACTGGTCTCTGGGCAAGTACCCAGGGTGTCACAAAGAATCTTTCAGATCCAAAGCTTGTCATCTGCCCCACTTTCCCCTTACTGTCTCTTTAGGAGAGTCATCATAGCAGGCACAAATGAAGGTTTCCATGAGTCTTTTACTCACAGTGAAAGAGATTCTCTTTAGATTCCCACTATTCCAAAGTCTTGAGCTCCCCAAAGAATTGGAACCTGAGAAGATCTGACAAGTCATATTCCTGGAATATCTCCTGAGTGGTCTTGTTTTCTGAACTGACTCTCCGTTTTCTCTTCTTCTTCTTGGTAAATCTCCCTTATTCAACCAGACTAGGAGACCTTTCAGTAGAGTAACACGTTCTCAGGAGATTTGAGCCACACTGCCAACGTGAATTCTCCTCAAACCCAAATGAAGTGTGGACATGCCTCCTCCTCCTTGATTTTTTTTCCTGCTTGTGTTTTGTAATTGGTATTTTTTTAAAAGCATGGCATCCCTGTTGCTCTACCCGCCCTTTGCTGCTATCTTTAGCTTTTTGAGGTATCATTTTCCTGGACCTACTTTTTTCCGTATACTTTTCTTTGCTGGGTTTTTATAGTGTTCAGTTTGGCAAGTAATTGTTGAGTGTTTCTTGTGTGTCAGGAGCTGGGGAAAATGTCAAAAATGACCCAGACATTGCCAATGGAGAGCTCAGGTGTGGTAGAGACAGACAGCTAAAGTGAGCTTCCCTTCCCGAGGCAGTGTGGGATTTTCCCCATACCGGACTCTTTCCAGTCCTAGAAGCCTTCCTAAAACCACCAAAGCCCACCACAAATGAGTGCTTATGCCCCCCTCCCTCACACAGGTGTCCCCCAAATCGTTTGGTTTAAAATGATTATGTTCTGATTCTTCGTGAGCTTTTCTGCAAATAATTAGACGTCCCATGAGCCACTACTCCCTGACACCCCTGCAGAAGATGCACACGTCAGCACCGTGGAAATGGCACAGTATTATATGACATCTGTAAACTGTTACAGAGACAAGTTGGATATCATGTCCAACCAAGCATCCACTCTCACTTGTCCTTACCTCTTTGTCTCCTGTCCTAATTATACCTATGAGATAGGCACTCAAATAAGCTGGGCAAACAGCCATGAAACCTAGATTTGGCTAATACCCTTTGACAATGGATAATGTTTACGTGCATTGCCAGTTGGGTGTTTTCTTCAAACCCTACAAAGCAGACTTGACATGGAACATCAAGACCAGTCCATTCACATCCACCCCAGCTTTGCAGAACCTTGCCATGACTAGCACTTCTGTGGCAGCAGCGCTCACAGAAGCTCATACCATGACAGGAAGCTACACCCACACAAAGGATGTCTAAATACCAGATGGGGCACACCATGGAGATGAGGGGATTCAAACGGTCTGTGATAAGTACATTTGTACTTTATTTTTTCCTTAAAAATAACACACACACACACACACACACACACACACACAGGACAGCAGATCCACTGCAAGTGAGTGTGATATGGAGTCAGAGCTACTAATAGGATGGGCCAGATAAGAAGGGTTTTTGCATTCGTTTGGCTGGGTCAGTTTCCTCATCAGGTGTTTCAGGTGAGGAGGTCAGCTGTGGTTGCTCTTGGCAAGAGTCCCCTTCAGAGTTTGCGGTATGGCCTGCTTGGGTTTGTTTCTGCGGCTGAGCAGGTCCAATCAGATGACCATATGGCAAAGGCTCCTGCCTTTCCAGCTGTCCAGAATTTCTCTCCAGCTCTAGGGAATGAGTAGTATGGAGATCAGACCTGTGGAAGGAGATCAGATGGACTCTTGTCATCTTGGTTTTGTGAAGAGATGGCATATCAGCTTTTAAATTTTCAAAGTTAAACAGCTGTCAATTGCTGAAGGAAGCTCAGTGGAGCATCCTGGGAGTTGGTCAGATCACCAAGGTCATGGGCTATGCTTGTTTCCTTGTCTGTGAAAAGTTTGGACCAGATGACCTCTTAGGTATAGACATTATGAAAGCTCATGCCGTCTGGGTGCACATGCTTGCCTCTTCGAGGGACTCTATGCTCTCTGTGCAGTTCCCAAAGGCTGTCATGGTATCTTTTGGTTTGTTTTTTAGCCTAAAAATGTTACCATACTCTTCCTGTCTTATAAGCCAAGAAGTCATAATTTAGGTCATTCATGAGGTACAGAATTCCCTTTGTGTATTTTCCAAAGAGGTGGCTCCTGGGAAGCATGAAAATCTGATGAGGGCATGGAAGGGTGGGAGAAATTGGAGCTAGGGTTTAGGACAGCAGGCTCCAGATCAAAACTCAAGCATTATATCCAGCTCCTGAGGAAGGGGACACCTTTCTAACTAGAGAGACAAGGTCTCCAGTTAGAAGGCTGAATTCCTATACCAGTTGTGGGGGATTGAAAGAGTGTCAGCAAGGAGGGTTAAATGTAGGTCTGCCTACATCCAGACAAAATGTGGTTTATCAATTATCTAGCTTAAAAATCACACAAGCTCTTGAAAAGACGATTAACCTAGTGTTAAGGGCTAAGAACATGCTTTGAGGTGGGGCAAAGATCCCAGGCAAGACTACAGGTACTTCAGAAATGAATTGATAAGGCTATAAATCATACATGGAAACTCTTTAACAATAAATAAGGATCAGGCTCAACACCAAAAAACCCCAAAAATCCAATTCAAAAACAGGCTGGGGGGTGGCTCAGTCGGTTAAACTCCAATCTTTGGTCTCAGTTGAGGTCTTGATCTCAGTGTTGTGAATTTAAGTACCACATTGGGCTCCACAATGGGCATGGAGCCTACTTAATAATAATAATAATAATAATAATGGATTAAAATAAATTAATAAATTAAAAATATGCAGAGTACCTGAATAGATATTTTTCCAAAGAAATAGCTAGCAGAAACATGAAAAATGCTCAACATCACTAATAATGAGGGAAATGCAAACGGAACCCATGATGAGATATCACCTCACACTAGTCAAAATGGATAGTATCAAAAAGACAAGAAACAATAAGTGTTGGTGAGGATGTGGGGAAAATGGAACCCTCGTGTACTGTTCTAGGGGAATAGAAATTGGTGCAACCACTCTGGAAAACACTGTAGAAAACAGGAATACCATTTGATCCAGTAATTCTACTTCTGGGTATTTACCCAAAGAAAACAAAAACACTAATTCAAAGGGAAACATGCATTCTATTTTTTTTTGCAGCATTATTTACAATAGCCGAGATATGGAAGCAACCCAAGTGTCCACTGATAGATGAATGGATAAAGACGTGGTGTACTGTGGTGAGCATAGCATAAAGTATAGGGAAGCTGAATCATTATATTGCACACCTGAAACTAATGTAACATTGTGTGTCAACTATACCCAAATAAAAAAACTAAAGAAAAAAAGATGTGACACATATATACAATGCAATATTATTCAGTCATAAAAGAATGAAATTCTGCCATTCAAGACCACGTGGATGGACACAGAGGGTATTATGCTAAGTGAAGTAAGTCAGACAAAAAGATAAATGCCATGTGATTTCATTTATATGTGGAATCTAAAAATCAAAACATATAAACAAGCCAGAAACAGACTCATAAATTCAGAGAATAACCTGGTGGTTGCCAGAGGGGGAGGGGTGGGAGGATGGATGAAATGGGTAAAGGAGATAAAGACATACAAACTTCCAGTTGTAAAAGAAATAAATCATAGGGATGAGAAGTATAACATAAGGAATATAGTCAGTAATATTGTAACAATGTTGTATGGTGACTATGGTAAGCATTTGGTAATGCATATAATTGCCAAATCACTACGTTTTTACAATAATTTATGTTGTATACTTGAAACTAATATAATACAGCATGTTAATGACACTTCAATTAAAAAATAAAATTGCAGGGGCACCTGGGTGGCTCAGTTGGTTAAGCGACTGACTTTGGCTCAGGTCATGAACCTGAAGTCGTGGGATTGAGTCCCACATCAGGCTCCCAGCCCCAATGAGGAGTCTGCTTCTCCCTCTGATCTGCTCTCTCACTCTGTCTCTCTCTCTCTCTTTCAAATAAATAAATAAAATCTTAAAAATAATAAAATTGTAGTCAAAAAAAGGCTAAGGGCCAGAAACTTATCTGAGTTGTTCCTGCTTCTGGAAAACAAACATGATGGTCATTAATTTATTAGCCCATTTAGGATATTTCTAAGTTGACTGATCATCTATCACCTAGTTATCTATTGAAACCTTGACCCTCACTCGTTTCCATAAAAGATTGTGACATTTCACAAACCTCATCCCAAAGGATATTATCCAGTTCTGAGTCCCTCAAGAATTCAAAGCATTCTTGCTAACCAGACACACTGCTCTCTAGATAATGAAATGCCGGTGGTAGCCTTCACTCACAAGTGGGGCTGGAAAGCCACCAGAGACTGAATTTCCTGTAGCTGCACTGTCACATGTATTTGGAGGCAGGCTGTGAATGTTTTCTATAAATTACTGAGAGAAACAACCTTTTTCTTGTTGACACTAGGGGAAATTATTTTAAAGTGGTATAATGTAAACAAGACTGTAATTACTATTTGTTTCCTGACATTTATTTACATATAACATTATACAAGAGAATTCTCTCTAACCTTTGTAAGGTCATTAAGTCAGAGTTAGGGTTTGAATCACAAATTAATTGTAAAAATATACCAATTTAATAAAGGTGTTGCAGTAGGTTTTCTATTGTAATATTTTTATACTAAAATGTGACAAACAACATAGAAAAATGGTCACATCCAATAAGGGGGAAAAGTTTGGAATTCAATGCCACAGATCACAGGCCATCAATGCCCCTTACCTGGATCAGAGATGACTTGGTGTTAGCCCTCTGAGAGAGAATATACCAGGTTTGGGTGGGGAGACCACTGTTAGTTCTAGGAAACACTTTTGCTACCCAGTGAGTTCTAAAAGAGGCTCATAACTGCAAATGACTTTCAAAGAATAATTTTCTAGAGGTGTAAACACTAAGTATCAGATTTGTAAATGAGGAAGAGTGCCTAGAAAATCTTAGCAGAACTATCATTCTCTGGACAGATGCCTTTGCTTAGGCATTTCTGGGTCCTCTAGGGAGATGGGATGCAAGGTTAACCTTGCCAAGTAGCTTTTAGATCTCTACTGGTCAAGAGGAAGGGGAAAAATTCATTGCAAGCATGGCCTTGAAAAGGAGTGTTTCAACCAGTGGTAAGATTTGTGGTTTTTTTTTTTTTTTGCAATTAAGAAACTGGTGGGAGGTTCAGCTATAAAGGAACATATCTAAAATAGTAGAGTACATTTAAGTTTTCAAATGTGATTATACTAAGGAGCAATTATACAAAACAAGTCTCACTGCTATATATAAAGGAAGATACCTTTTGCTAAGCTATTTGGAAAAGATACTTTAGGTTCTGCATTGTCAAAGCAGTGCAGCTAGTACGTGGTGATTCATGAGTAAACAGTATCCTGAATAAGGCTTCACTATTCTATAGAACACTTAGGTTCACCCTTGAAGAGACAACAGAGTTTTAATAAAACCTGAATTGATATAGTAAGACAAATTAGCACTGGCCAAAAGTCTGTTCATCATGTTTTTCAGAGGTAGATAACGTCAGGATGTTTACTTATCTACATTTCGTAACTTCTATTTACAATCATTACGATCTACCTCTTTTGGGCAAAGTTCCAGTGTTGTCTTTATGCTTCAAAAATAGAATTTGAATTCCATTATTCCAAATAGATTATTTTAAACTTTTCCACACTTACTAGAAGAATGTAAGTATCTACCCTGAGTATAAATAGAGCATATATTATTATATATCACTGATGTAATCTAGAATCTAGGAGTAGAGTCCTTTATTATAACTTTATTCTGGAACAAATCACCATATGGCATGTATACCTATACGTGTTGAAATTGAAAACTTGTCCTATGAATTCTTTGGTTTAGAAATGTCTAAATGTGAAGTTGGGTGATTTAATAATATCAAGTGTAGATAAGAGATCACTTAAAACTTCTTAGGATCTATACTTTTAATGCCATTCTGATCAAAATTCCACCGGTATTTTTCAAAGAGCTGGAGCAAATAATCCAAAAATTTGTATGGAATCAGAAGAGACCCCGAATCGCTAAGGAAATGCTGAAAACCAAAAATAAAACTGGGGGCATCATGTTACCTGATTTCAAGCTTTACTACAAAGCGGTGATCACCAAGACAGCATGGTACTGGCATAAAAACAGACACATAGACCAGTGGAACAGAGTAGAGAGCCCAGATATGGACCCTCAACTCTATGGTCAAATAATCTTCGACAAAACAGGAAAAAATATACAGTGGAAAAAAGACAGTCTCTTCAATAAATGGTGCTGGGAAAACTGGACAGCTATATGTAGAAGAATGAAACTCGACCGTTCTCTTACACTGTACACAAAGATAAACTCAAAATGGATAAAAGACCTCAACGTGAGACAGGATCCATCAGAATCATAGAGGAGAATATAGGCAGTAACCTCTTCGATATCAGCCACAGCAACTTCTTTCAAGATATGTCTCCAAAGGCAAAGGAAACAAAAGCGAAAATGAATTTTTGGGACTTCATCAAAATCAAAAGCTTCTGCACAGCAAAGGAAACAGTCAAAAAGACAAAGAGGCAACCCACGGAATGGGAGAAGATATTTGCAAATGACAGTACAGACAAAAGGTTGATATCCAAGATCTATAAAGAACTCCTGAAACTCAACACACACAAAACAGACAATCATATAAAAAAATGGGCAGAAGATATGAACAGACACTTCTCCAATGAAGACATACAAATGGCTATCAGACACATGAAAAAATGTTCATCATCATTAACCATCAGGGAGATTCAAATTAAAACTACATTGAGGTACCACCTTACACCAGTTAGAATGGCCAAAATTAGCAAGACAGGAAACAACATGTGTTGGAGGGGATGTGGAGAAAAGGGAACCCTCTTACACTGTTGGTGGGAATGCAAGTTGGTGCAGCCACTTTGGAGAACAGTGTGGAGATTCCTCAAGAAATTAAAAATAAAGCTTCCCTATGACCCTGCAATTGCACTACTGGGTATTTACCCCAAAGATACAGATGTAGTGAAAAGAAGGGTCATCTGTACCCCAATGTTTATAGCAGCAATGGCCACGGTCGCCAAACTGTGGAAAGAACCAAGATGCCCTTCAACGGACGAATGGATAAGGAAGATGTGGTCCATATACACTATGGAGTATTATGCCTCCATCAGAAAGGATGAATACCCAACTTTTGTAGCAACATGGACGGGACTGGAAGAGATTATGCTGAGTGAAATAAGTCAAGCAGAGAGAGTCAATTATCATATGGTTTCACTTATTTGTGGAGCATAACAAATAGCATGGAGGACAAGGGGAGTTAGAGAGGAGAAGGGAGTTGAGGGAAATTGGAAGGGGAGGGGAACCATGAGAGACTATGGACTCTGAAAAACAATCTGAGGGTTTTGAAGGTGCGGGGGGTGGGAGGTTGGGGGGACCAGGTGGTGGGTATTGGAGAGGGCACTGGGTGTGGTGCAAAAACAATGAATACTGTTACACTGAAAATAAATTAAAAAAATTAAAAACAAAACAAAACAAAACAAAAACTTCTTAGGGAGTAAGTTCAGAAATAAGGTTATACAATTTTAAGAAGTGCGCAAAAAGCCCATAAATGTTTAGTTCTTTTGTTGGATAAAAAATACAAGTCAAATACTTAACAGGTCTCAAACTTATTTAAAAAATAAAATGGGGTAAAACATTGAAACTGAGAAAAAAAAGAAACTGGTGGGAGGAATGAGAATTTGCTAGGAAGTAAGATTTTGTACATTAATGCTTATTGGAGAAATGCTTTGATTTTATTCTCTAGGCAATTTTGGACAGAATAGCTGAATTAATCTGTCCCTTTAAAATCCCAAGCTTTGGCACCTGGCTGGTTCAGTCAGTAGAGCATGTGACCCTCAATCTCAGGGTCATGAATTCAAGCCCACATTGGTCCTGAAGCCTACTTACAATTTTTAAAAAAAATTCCCTGGTATAAGCCAAGGCGCTCGGACAGTGCTTCTTCCAGTGCTTTCTCTAGTGCTCTCTGTCTGGGGAACTGGGGTGGGGTAGACATGCCCCTTACTTGGAGCACAATGCCAGGGACTGATCCTGGAAGCACCTATCCCAAGAGTTATCACAGGCCAGGATACACATTTCCTATTGCTTCTTCCTTCACCACCTTGAGATTTTTTAAAATTAATTAATTTTTAAAGTAATCTCTATATCCAGTGTGGGGCTTGAACTCACAAGCCCACGATCAAGAATAAAATGCTTGGGGCACCTGGGTGGCTCAATGGGTTAGGCCTCTGCCTTCGGCTCAGGTCATAATCTCAGGGTCCTGGGATCAAGCCCCGCGTCGGGCTCTCTGCTCAGCAGGGAGCCTGCTTCCTTCTCTCTCTCTGCCTGCCTCTCTGCCTACTTGTGATCTCTGTCTGTCAGGTAAATAAATAAAATCTTTAAAAAAAAAAAAGAATAGAATGCTCCACCAATTGAGTCAGCCAGGTACCCCTTGATATTTTTATACAGAACAACAAGACCTCTTCCTAAAACAGACAGTAATCTTTTCTCTAACCAAATATGTCCACCATTGAAATGAAGTGCCAGTTAATTTCCTTCCTTTAAACTCAAATATACGACCAAAAACATAAATGTCAAGTATCCTAACAACCCAAACATTGTAATACTTTCTCCTATTTTCCCTGCTTTATATTTCTAAGATTTTATTTATTTATTTGACAGACAGAGATCACAAGTAGGCAGAGAGGTAGGCAGAGAGAGAGAGAGTGGAGGAAGCAGGCTTCCCACTGAGCAGAGAGCCCGATGTGGGGCTCGATCCCAGGACCCTGGGATCACGACCTGAGCCAAAGGCAGAGGCTTTAACCCACGAGCCACCCAGGGCCCCCCCTGCTTCATATTTCTAAAACCAAGTCTTTTCACTATAAGAAAAGCATGTGGGAAAGTTCTCAAAAATGCCCTCCCACACCACCTAGATGGCTTCTTGATTATGAAAGGAACCTCCACAACCACTGACTGAACAGTCCCTCAGCACAGAAGTGGTGGGGAGCAGCAGGAATGTGGTGGGGATGTGGTATGGGGGGGGACTTTCTGTGGGTGGCATATCTGGACCTTGGGGTCCCTCAGACCCAACGTACCAGTCCCTGAGCTGAGGATCCACCTCAGACAGTGGACTGTGAAAGAGGAGCAGGAGTACCTTGGCTTGTCGGCTGGCTCCAGCGGCTCGAGGGTGCAAAGGGAGGTCATGAATTTCAGTCTGCTGTTTAGCAAAATTCACAAATACCTGGAGACAAGAGTAGGAGAGCAAGAGTAGGTAGATGTTCCCAGAAAAATGGTATCCTTGGACCCATCCACCCACCCACTTTCTGTCTGTCTTCTACAGTTAATGTATGGCCCTGCTAGAGCCTCTGTGTCCTGCAGGAGGGGAGGGTGGCCCACCCACAAAACATAGCCACCCATGCCCGGGATAGGCTCGTTTCTTAGAATTCTGCGCTGAGCCAAAGGAATTCCCACGGGAAGATTCAAAGGACTCCAGGTAGATTCTCAGCTAGCAGCATCCTCCTAAACCTCTAAAGAAACTGAAAACAAAAAAGCAAAAACAGAAGCAGGAGTCCGATCTCCCTTCTTTTCTGTTCTTTATTCAATGTGCGGTATGGCTATGACTCTTGCTCCAGCCTTCATCTGTTGGCAAGAAGGTACTGGTGAGCCAGCTCCTCAAAGGGTATATGGGGACTTGCCTATTTCCACTGCTTTATTAAGCTGCCTTAAGGATGTTTATTCAAAACAAACCAAATGGCAACAACAGTAACCCCTGAGAAACAACTCAAATGTCCAAATGGGTGAATGGATAAACAAACATGATATATACATATAGTGGAATATGACTCAGCCTTTACAAGAATATTCTGACACATGCCTCAATGTTAATGAACTGGAGGACATTATGTTAAGGGAAATAAGCTAGACACAAAAGGACAAATACTATATGATTCCACTTACATAAGGAATGTGGAGTAGTCAATAGAAAGTAGGACAGTAGTTACCAGTGCCTGGGGGAGGTGGTTAATGCGGAATTCTTGTCTAATGGATATACAGTTTCAGTTTGGGAAGATAAAAATTTCTGGAGATGGATGGAGGTGATCCATTTCACAATATGTGACTATACTCAATGCCACTGAATTGTTCACTTAAGAATAGTTATTTATGTTATATATACTTCGCCATAATAAGAAAGAATAGTGATCACATTAAATACCCTGATTCATGGCACGCAGGCTTTTCAAAAATCCCTGAACTGAAATGAATGGGTGCATTTGATTGTATGAAAATTAAGCATTGATAACATTGATTTGAAAAGGAAAAAAAAAAAAAGAGCCACTACCACCAACCAGGAAGAATGAAAAAAAATCATAGTATAGTGGGGAAGGATGATGTAAAGTCAATGAAATTTGCTGATGACTAAAATATTGTTGGAAAACAATTTTGGATCTACCAAGCTTTACCCTGATGGATGGCGGCACCAGAGCATGAAAAATAAGGCGTGTGGCACCAGCACTCATGTGGCTTCCAGCCCAGTCTGTGTGCAGCCCCCTGCTACACACGGGGCCGGCGGGCAACCTGCCTGGTCCAGCGTGGTCTGCGTGACGGAGTACTCCTCGATGAGCAGGCTGTCCTTGTGGGAGATGAGCAGCCGGAAGATGCGGGCCAGGGAGGAGGAGGGGACCTGGAACTGGAGCATGTTGTAGTGGCGCTCCCGCTGCACGCTGCCTGGGAAGTTCCCCTGGAAAAACTGTTCCACCGGATTCAGGTCGGGAAGCAAGTCTTCCTTTGGGGATCTGATCTTCATCGTGACAATGTAGCCATCTCCAAACCTAGGCGACATGCAGGGTAGCCCGGCACGGGCCTGTTAGTAGCTGGGTCTAAGGCAATTCCAAAATAAGGAATAGATTAATCAAAAATATTGAGGATGATAGGCCCATACTATAGAACCTGTGTGCATGTTTAAAACTAGGAGGAAAAAACCTGTGATGGTTCCCAGAAAAAATAGTCTGGTATTAGTCTGTAGAGGTCCAAATGTCTGTGTGGTGAAGTGAGTCACCAGACCTGTGTCACAGCTTCCTGGGTCCAAGTCCTGTAGACATGGATGCTCCTGCTCCTTTCCCTCCCATTTACCTGCTGAAGTCAAAGGTGGATTTAGCCCCTTGTGGAGATCACAACCTGCCCACAAAGGCCTCTGAAACTAGTATTTACTCAGTAATGGAAAGGCTGCCTCCTTCTTCAAAGAGATCCCCAGGAGGGCACAAAGACTTGAGAAGGAGCACTTCCCTGTGGAAACTTCCAGAACAAGTGGGAGCTGCTAGGGTCAGGACACTCAACACTTCCCCCTTCTGTGTCAGTTATAATTTACCTCAATGCTCTATGACCAAGGGTTGTTCCCCTCTACAATAAAATATTTTTCCTTGCAGCTCTGGAAAACTGCCCCTCCACATGGGAGATATTCCCTTCTCACCTGCTCTACCATGAGGATACTGATCAGAGGGAAAACAATGGGGAATCCATCCATGTCTCCTGCCGTTGGACCCAGGAAGCTCTGCTATGGCTCTGGCGACCTTGTATGCTGAGGTGGATGTCAGTCCCCCTAGATATTTGTGCAGGGTCACCCAAATGCTGCTAACCTACCAGACCTTCCTCTCGATCACTCATCTGCCCTGATGCATATGAAGGATGATGTGTCTTGGGCAACAGTTCCATGGGTACAAGACTAAGCATTTTGACCTGGATAAGATAGGTTATGTACTGTTCTTTTTACCAATGAGCACAGTGACTTTTATATTCTGGGGTCTTAAAAAGCGTTTGTTAAATAACTGAGTAATAACTACAAATCCACCCTTCCTAGTTTGTCAAGTGTATCCGAATGCAAGGAAGCATGGCATTATTATCATAACCTTATTTTAGCTGGTTAATTGTGGTTTCGGGACATAAACTATTATAAATAATGCATTGTTTATGACAGTTTACAATTTATGGGGACAGGGTAATCCTACTTAAGAACACTGGCGTTGTTGGTTGACATATACTTCATGGTCACTTCTCAAACTCAAAAGCATAAACATGTCTTAAAGGAAAACTGATTCTCGGGCTATTTGGTCTCCCAATGATCCCTATTTTGGTCATGGATTCTTTCTTTTTTCTTTTTAAATTTTATTTATTTATTTGACACAGAGAAAGAGAGATCACAAGTAGGCAGAGAGGCAGGAAGAGAGAGAGAGGGAGAAGCAGACTCCCTGCTGAGCAGAGAGCCTGATGCGGGGCTCAATCCCAGGACCCTGGGATCATGACCTGAGCCAAAGGCAGAGGCTTTAACCCACTGAGCCACCCAGGTGCCCTTGGTCATGGGTTCTTATTAAATAGGCCATAGGTGCTGGATCCTTTGGGATAAGTGGTGGGATAATGAGGCTGTGGTAGTGACCCTTCCTCATTCCAGGCCCAATCAGAACCCCATCTGGAGACTCAGGGATTCCTCAACCGCAGGCAATTAGCCCAACCTAGAGAAGTTTCTTTCAGCACAGCAGCTTTTTCTGTCTGCTATTGTGGAACAAGGCCCAGACCACATGCTTCTGCCCACGTGATAAGGGTAGCAGGACCCTCCCAAGTGTCAGTAGAGAGCACAGGGCCTTGTTGACCCCCTCTATGACCAAAGAAGGTAACAAAGGTGACCCCAGCATATATCCTTACTTGCACTTGAGGTGCTGAATGGTGCCCAGACACTGAAAGGTGCCCTTTACCATGATGGCCAGTCGGGTACACAGAGCCTCACATTCTTCCATGCTGTGGGGCAGGAGAGAGGAAGTAAGCAGGGGCGGGGTGGGGGGAGCCTTCCAGTCTGCCCACCTGTTCTGCCCCAGCCCCCGGGAATCTCTTGCCTGTGGGATGTGAGGACCACAGCTCTCCCTTCTCTGATGATGCTCACAATGGTGTTCCACAACATGCGGCGTGCCTGGGGGTCCATGCCTGTGGTGGGTTCATCCTGTGGGGAGGCAGAGAGGGGAGGGAGCTAGGCTTGGAGCCTGCCTCTCCTGGTTATTGTACCCTCCTTGGCTGCCCCCCTCTAAGCAGTTCTGCTCTCTGGCAGACAATACACAAAGTGCCTCCCCAAGTGGGCAAGATTTGGGGAACCCGGGCTTCAGGTAGGGAAAGCAGGGGATCAACCAGGAGAGTAAAGAGACATTATGCATATCCATTGACCCCCTTCAGCCCACGAATGGGTTAAGATTAAGACAATGGCAGAATTATCTCAAAAATTAAAAAACCAACAACCTTATACATACACTTGCAAGAGGCAGAGACGTAGCCCAGGTGACTTGTATGAGTCACCTTCCAGCCCTGCAGCCCATGTCCTCATAAATCCCTGACTGCACAGGCACAAGGGCCTTGGGTGTGGTGCAGCTCCAGTGAGAATCACACGAGCCTTTTGATCCATGCCAGTGTTCTTGCCCACTCTGCATCCCGAAAAGATGTCCTCCAGCAGTAGTAATTTCTGACCAGAGGGGCTGAACTTCCCTGCTATGAGCCTGTGGGCCCACAAGACACCTCCCAGGGGCTCAGAGTGAGAATATGTTATGACTCCTGTTTTCCCCAAGAGTTGTGAACCAAACACTGGCTTGATGTGCTCAAAGCAAGCAGTACAGGAAACAGTCTAGATGAAAACAGATCACTATATTTTCTAAATCTGCTGGCCTAATCACAGAGGTGCAGCTCTTGGTTCAAGCCCTTAGGACCATCTATCCCCATGAGTCCTGGTGACCCTCACCAGCAGCACCAGAGGTGGGCAGCCCATTAATGCGATGGCTGTGGAGAGTTTCCGCTTGTTGCCTCCGCTGTAGGTGCCGACCAGGCAGTCTGCATAGAGAGACAGGCCCAGGCTCTGAATACTCCAGTTTGCCACCTAGGGAAGAGGAAGAAAACCCATTGTGAAAAGACGAACACGCGAACATCCACCAATTTGAAGTCTTAGGCTCCCAGATCTCACTCTAGGATGACAGACACAGCTAGGCTGACATACGGGGGTTCAGGGGGTTCTTGGGCTTCAGGGGCCAGACGTCTCCTTTCCATACTATGCCTTACATCGCGGTGTGGCTTGGTACAGCCCCCAGAGAAAGGACCTTCAGCCTTACAAAGAGCAAGAGAGTGCTTCTCACCCAGTGTCCCAGACTACGGGTAAGGGTGGAAGAGTCCCAGGGTCTGTTGGTGGGTCTCAGACCCATTGCTTCCACCCTTCAACAGGGTCACACTTGAAGTCTCGTGCATCTAATATGTACTTATCGAGCCACTGCTATGAGTCAGGCACTGCACTAGGCCCTGGAATAATGTTGAACATAGCCTTGCTGTCGTACTCACAGATGGGTGTGGGGGATGACACACAATTGAAATAAACAGAATAATGACAGATTATAAAAGTGCTTTGAGAAAAATCAATGGAAATTATGGCAAAGAATACCGTGTGTGTGGGCAGGGGGGAAGAGCGCGTGCACAGAAAGAAAACTAGAGAAGTCTTTGGAGACAAGCCTATCAGGCTTCTGCCTTCTGTACTTAATATATCTCTGCCTGAAATGTTCTTCCCCTAGCCTTCCCCATGACTCCCTCTGTCAGTTCCTTTAGGTCTTCATTCAGAGGTCATTTCCTCTGTGATGCTGGCCCTGTGCCACCCTATCTAAAAATCTTCCCTACTTTATTTTTCCCCTACCGACTTTTCATTTGCAAATGTACTATATATTTTACTTATTTATCTATTTATTATCTGTCCTTCCCACTAGAATGTAAGCTTCACTTTTAACTTCTTACTTGGAATAGTTTCCAGCTTACAGGAATGTTTAAAAATAAGAATAATACAAAAATATTCATAAACACTTTACTCTCTTTTTCTCTCTCCCTCTTATGCATGTGTGTGTGCACGTGTGCATACATACACACACATATGATTTTTTTCAGAGCCATTCAAGGTAAGTTATATATCATAACCCTTTATTCCTAAATACTTTAGTGTCTACTTTCCTGAGAAGAGAAATACTCTTACATAACTGCAGTGCAGTTATCAGTGTCCCTAAATTTAACATTGTTCTGATACTGTCCTCTGATCTGCCCTTCATAGTCTGGTTTTGCCAACTGGCCCAATGGTGGCCTTCATGGCATTATTTTCTATCCAGTACAGGATGCAGTCTAGTGTCCATTACTCAGCCACCGTGTCTGCTTAGCTCCTGTGATCAGGAACATTTCCATTGTCTCTCTTTGTCTTTTGTGACTTCGATAACTTTGAAGAGTATGGCCCCAATATTTTTTTTTAATAGAATGTTAAATGGAGTTTGTTAAATGGAGTTTGTCTGATGTTTTCTCATGATAAGATTCAGCTTATATGTCCTTGATCAGAATATCCTGTGTTGTGTCCTTCTCATGGTATCACCTCTAGGGTCAGGACATGTCCAAGTGCCCCTCATAAGGAATGTTAATTCTGATCACCCAATTAAGGTGTTGTCTAATTTCTTCATTGTGAAATTATGATGCTTCTCCCTCACAACCAACAAGCAATCTATGGGAGATACTTTCAAGCTCTACAAATATCTTGCGTCTCATAAAAAGCTTCCTCTAGATTTATCAACCTTGGATGATGCTTGTGCAATCCAATCTTTACTATAATCACTAAAAAATGATTTTTCAACTCTAGAATTTCTTCCACCCTAATCAGTTGGCTCTCAGCATCTGTGTGTAGGAAAGAACCATCCCTTTTCTCTTATTTATCTATTTAACAGTATGGAGTTAAGAATTCCTCTGTTTCCCCCAATGTCTTATAATTTATCATGGTATTTATTGTTTTGATGTTCTAACTGTACCCCGTTTGGCTATTGGGAGCCCCTTTAAGATGGCTCCTGCGTAGCTCCGACATACCTCTTTTTTTTTTTTTTTAAAGCACTTTACTTTCTGGCATAATAAGATGTTTCAGGCTCATTTTATACCTATACTTTCCCAGCTGTGGAATTTGTCATTGCAATAGTGTTACAATAGCATTGCATGGTGTCAGATGGGAGCTACACCCTGGAGGGCATAGCATAATGCATGGAGTTGTCAAATCATGTTATACCTTCCGGCTAATGTCACATTGTATGTCAACTGTACTTCAGTAGAAAATAGTGGGGGAGAAAAGTAAAATTCAGCATGTGTTCTTTAGCCCTTTGCTTTTTTTACTTAACAATAACTCTAGGAAATAACTCCCTATCAGTTCACAGAGATTGTGTGTGTGTGTGTGTGTGTGTGTGTGTGTGTGTGTTTAACAGCTGCGTATAACTTCCTTATGTATATGGAGCATAAATGATTCAACCAATCTCCTATGCCTGAATATTTAGGTAATTCCCAATGTTCTGTGACTACGGATGCAATGAAGAAGCTGTGCATGTATGTGTATTTTGCACTGTGGGAGGGTGTATCTTTGGGTAAATTCCCAGAAGTGAGATTGCTGAATCCAAGGGTAAATGCATACATTGTTTTGTTAGATAGGAAGACAGGGATTTTCTTGTTTTGTTTACTGCTATTCACCCAAATATAACAGTATTTGGCATATAGTAGACACTCAAAAAGCATGTGTTGAATGGACAGCATGTTTCAGCTTTCCCATCCCCAAATAAATTCACTCTCACGAAACAGGCTTAGGAATTACCAAACTCCTGAGTGGCTACAAGAAACCATTTTTTACCCTCTCAATTTCATCTGCTGGCACACCTCGAAGCCGGGCATAAAGGTAAAGATGTTCTCGCCCTGTAAGCAGGTCATCAATTGCATCAAACTGAGGACAGTAGCCCATATTTTGATGGACGTCAGATATATTGGTTAAAATACTGCAAGAAGAAAAAGCAATTAGCAAGTTTTCTTCAAATGGATGGGTGGTGGTGACAACAGAACTGGGGCTGGAGAGCTTCTGTCAATGGGATACACAAGCTACCTCTTCTCTTCTGCTTTGGTTCACAAATGTGCAAAACATTTACAATTCAAAGCAGGGGCCCTTTGGTTAGAAACTGATGAACTTCTGGAATTCTGAGCATTGAATCCAATAGATCTTTCCAAGTTTCTCTTTCTAGGATAATCTGAATCTCTGTTACCCAAAGTCAGCTTTAGTTTTGGAGTGGATCGCCTCATATGTGGATTTAAAAATGAAGGGAAGATCAGGCTTTAGAAAATGACCAGTGAGGGGTGCCTGGGAGGCTCAGTCCATTAAGCTTTTGACTTGTGGTTTTGGCTCAGTTCATGATTTCATGGATTTTGGGATCAAGGCCTGCATTGGGCTTCTTGCTCAGTGGGGAATCTGTTTGAGATTCTCTCTCTCCCTTAAGGAAGTAAACTTCTCCATCTGGGGTTTTGGCAGAAATACAGTAAATGAAAGGGGAACCAGTCAGATTCGTACCCAGAGCAAGAGACTGGCAGGGAGCGGAGAGGAAGTGAATTGAGTTCTATCAACTCCCCTTGACTGATAATGTTCTCCCTGACTAGAAAATACATTGCCTTGATGAAAAAATAAACTGTCAAATCTGGTCTAATCTCTCCCTGCTCCCCTGTTTCCCTTGTAGCTTAGGATCTATAAATAAAAGATGGGTGCAACAGGATGGGACAGAGAGACACCACGCAGCCCCCACACTGTAATACAAAGTACTTCAGGTATGGCTGGACCAGTTAAAGTCATCCAGGGAAGCAAGGAGAGTATTTTTCCAAATTCATGGGAGCTTGTCCTACCAGAGGAACCCAATCCTGCATCTTAAACTTACAGCTGTGTTCCAGTTTTCACTTCATCTAGCTTCCGTCTTCTAGGCATCAGGCTGTGTCTTACTTGGACTGTCATCTGATGTCTTAAGGTAAATACCATTATAGCCTCCTGCCTGCTATCCCTTGGTCCCCCAAGACTCCTTTTGTTACCCCTGTCAAGTTACTTGCTTGGTTGCAGGCTAAGCTGGATCTACAGATGAGACCGACTCAGCCATGGCCTGGCTTTACCCCTGCTTGTTCCTTTGCTCTAGACCCAATAGGGATGGCTGGGGAAGGCCAAGGAACAAAAGTCATCCTGTCTGAGCCATGTCCAGTGGGCCTTCAGCCATGTTGCTGAGCATGGGTCCCAGGTGAGGGAAGGAGGCCCCTGTCAGGCACATGCTGAGCAGAAGTCAGCACAGCCTAACTCCGCTTATAAATTGAGGCAGAGTGTTTGGGCACATCTGATACCTGTGAGCTCTGCTGTTCAGGGAGCAGCCTGGAAAGTGGCAAACAGTGTAGCCTCGTGTTCTAGAGGACCAGTCTGTTTACTCACACCTTGGTCCGGAGAGCAGCAGGCACCCTCCAGAATCCAAGGACACATGCCAGTTTTCCCTTTATAAAGGCTCCTTGGCCTGGTAAAGCCAAGCACTGGTGCAGAAACAGCCCAATCAGACTAAAGCCCCTGAAGTTTCTTAAACCAGCCCCCAGCTAGAAACTCGATCCAGAGAAAGGGTACTTCCCCACAGGGGTTCTTAACCTGGGAAAAAAAGTGAACTTTTTGCAAAAATGTAGAAAATGTATGGAGGGAAATAATGAGGGATAATGGTGTGTGTGTGTGTGTGTGTGTGTGTGTGTGTGTGTATTTTAAGACTTTTTCTTTTTTTAAGTAATCTCTACACCCAATGTTGTGCTTGAACCCACAACCCCAAGATCAAGAGTCACATGCTCTACTAAATGAGCCAGCCAGGTGCCCCAGTAATGGTCTATATATTTATGAAGAAAGCACAAATGTTCATCAGACATTTAAAGGAGTCTATAACCTCAAAAAGACTAAGAACCCATGACATAGAGCTTCCCAGAAGTTTCCAAGAATCCATGCTTACAGGGGCATGTCTTAACAATCACAATTCAATTCAATTTCCCAGAAAGTCTCCATCTGGTACATTCTTGACCATGCTCTCTGGGAGGCCTACTCCTCTGCACAGATCTTCCAAGCTCTAAGGATCATCCTTAGTACAGGGTCTGATGCTCACTCTCCTTATGCTGGAACAGGAACATGGCCCAGGACCTATGAGAGACACCCTGAGACAGGAAGAGCAGGACACTCACCTCTTGCCTGCTATAGTGGCGTCACCAGAGGTCACTGTGGTGTCTCCAGTAAGCATCTTGAATGTGGTTGTTTTGCCAGCTCCGTTCACTCCCAGAAGACCGAAGCACTATAGGAGAACATATAAACTGGCCTCATCCTAGAGCCCAAGCAGCCCAGGGAGTGGGGACTGTGAGGCCCTAGGGCAAGTGTGTGGGTAGATGGGAAACACTTTGAACTTGGGCTGCCATGACGGAGGCCACTAGCCATGTGTGGTACAGGTGAGCAGAATTTGCCACCTCAAGATATGCCACTTTAGCCTCAGGATGATTTTGAGCCGAAGGCAATTAAGCAGCAGCAGATACAAGAAAAGCTCTCTGGGGGCACCTGGGTGGCTCACTCAGTTAAGTGTCTGTCTTCAGCTCAGGTCATGATTCCAGGCTCCTGTGATCGAGGCCCGGGTCGGGCTCCCTACTTGGCGGGGAGTCTGCTTCCCCCTCTCCACTTTCCCCCGCTTGTGCTCTCTTTCTAATAAATAAATAGAATCTTAAAAAAAAAAAAAAGTTCTCTGCCCTCTCCTGTGCCTAAAAGCACGACATAAATTTACAAGGTGTCCTCTCTTGCCCTCTCTAACAGGAAGAATAAAAGTTAATTGCCAGAAACAGCTTCCAAGCCTTAGCCTGGAGACAGCACCAGAGGAATCTACATAATAAACTACTCACCAGCCTTTATCTACTCTTGGTTTCCCCCATATTTACCTTTTCTATAATTCACCAGCCCCACTGACTTAAGGTCCTTTCCCTTTGTCTTGTCACTTTCCTAAAAATGTATCATTCCTTTGCCAAGATGCTATATAAGCCCAAGTTCTAACCACCTCTCCTGTCATTTATCTCTGATCATTCCCTAATAAATGGCTGTTTGTTTTTTTCTTCTTAATCTGTCTTTCATCAGTCCAATTTGCAGAGCTCTAAGCAGAGAACCCAGGAGGGTAGAGGAAAGAGGATTTTTCTTCCTTACAGTGACCACTGAGCACTTGACATGCATCTGGTCTGAACTGACATGTGCTATATGTATAAAACACCCAGGATTTTGAAAACTTAAAGCAATAACAAAAAAAGAATGTAAAATGTTGCATCAATAATGTTTTATATAAATTACATATTGATGCAACAATATTTCAGATATATTAGGTAAAATAAATCATCAAGATTAACTTCACCTGTTTTTTTTTAAATTTTTTTTTAATTTTTTTACTTTTTTCATGTGGCTGCTAGAAAATTTAAAATGACCTCTGTGGCTGCATCTGATTTCTTTGCGAGATCCCTGCCACAGCAGGGAGAAGCAGCACACACAGGAATCTGCAGGGTACCCACCTCTCCGGGGCGTACGCCGACACATAGTCTGTCCACTGCTGGGCTGGAGGTGCCTGAATAAATCTGCAAGATGCAGAGAAACTGGACTGAGAACCGAGAGAGGGTGCAAGCAGGAAGGGAAGAGAGAGCAAAGGGTGGTTTAGGGGAGAACTACCAACACGAGGAGGTTACATATTGGCACGGGTGTTCAGAGAGGCGTTGTGAGCCCTGGGAAACCTTGAAGCTGACCCACCGTGCAGAGACGGAGGAGGGAAGGGTGAGTGAGGCTCAGGTGTAGGGGTTCCCACTGAGGTCCTGTGCCAGAGCCCAAGATGAATACTGGGGTGAACGCACTGGAGTTAAGTGTTCTCAGAAGGCAAGCTATAACATAGCAATGACAACCTCACATAAAATTAGGAAAATGAATTGCTTGCGTAGGCATATTGCTTATTCTGCAAAAGGCAAATTACCATGTTGTGCCATCTGTGGATCCAACTGGCACCTCCAGATTAACTTGTCTACACCTACTCCCTTACCTTGGTTAGTTCATTTAGCCTTAAGATATCAGTTTTATTTCCCCCACTAATAATTCTTTGTCTTTCTTCAGCCACATCGTCATCTTCATCTGTGATGGGTTCCTTTGCAGGCTCAGCAATCCTAAAGGATGGAAGGGGAGAGGAATGGGTTGGTGTGCAGTGCCCATGCTTTCCAGTCCTGGTCTCCCCATGTGTGACCCTGGGTGTGTCACTGAACCTCTCTAAACCTCACCTCCTTCAAACCATATGGTAGGGAGGGGAAAAGAGTGTCTACCTTACAGGACTATGGAGATGAACCTGGCACAGCATGTGTCATGGAGTCAGAACTCAAAACCTGGCAACTGTTATCATTATTAAAACACTTCATCTATGGTAAGCACTCAGTAAACATCACCCGTCTCCCACTTATCTCTTGAACTAACTCCTCTCCCAACCATTTGATCAAGACTTGGTCCCTAGTACCTACTAGTCTTCCCTGACTCCCAGCCCCTAGAGGCATTTCTAGGGCCTTAGCATCCTCTTCCTCCTGCCCTGTCAAACAGAAGCTTCCCCAACCTTAAAAACACAGCATCTTCTCTGAAACCCTCCCTGACCGCTTTGGCCTACAATCTCACTGGCCACTTCTAATTCATCTCTAAATCTTGTCTTGTCTACCATTTACCCAATCAACCTATTCTTCTCCACCCCCAATGGCCCCTCTCCTATCCAGGCCACCACTGACTCTTGCTTGGGTGCCAAAATGGCCTCCTGTCTGGTCTCTCTCCTTCTAGACTGGGCAGATCATTCACCTGCCTGATTAAAACACTACAACAGCTCCCTGCTGCCTCCAGGCTTAAACTTGAAGTCCTCACCAAGGTAATGTGCATTTCAGGACTTGGCTCTGCCTACCTCTCCAGGCTCCTCTCTCACCCCCTCACCTTTCCCCTTCTGTGAACTCCCCACATGTTAGCACGCCCTCTACCAGAAACTCCCTTTCTTCTGCCCTTCTCTTCTCCTGGTTGCCTCTCAGCATGAGCGTGGGCTTCCTGAAGCCAGAGATCGTGGAAAACTTCCCCGGTGTTATTTCAGGCCTAACGTGGCAAGATGTGCTCAATTTTTTGACACCAGAGTTTGAAGCTACTTAGTCTGTTTTGGTAAACAAGTCTGCCTCCTCCCTTCTATCCCAAGGTCTAAGAAGTGGCCAAAGCTGTAGAAGGAGGCCTGTGGGAGCTGAGGGTTCCACGGACATCACCCCCCCACCGCCACCGTCCCCCATAATAGCACCACTTCCCGGTCATGTCATTTTATTCCAAGTGTGTTGATACCCATTATCTCGTTCAATCCTCACAGCTACATCTGTTTCTAGTAACTCAATTCCCTATGGATTAAAACCTAAACCAAGTCCTCTGTATCTTTATTTATATGTAGCCAGACTCAGCCTGAGATGATGAAAGGATAAGAAGCAAAACACTGTCTGGAAAAGTACACATTCCAAGGGCCCAGTGATTTGCAGTTGGGGGCCCTGGGCTAAGCCCTAGTGAAGGTCAGCCTGGATGGCAGAGGGACAGCCTTCTGGAAACCTGAGTGCCCATGTCAGAAGGAGGCAAGGCCTGGGTCAAGAAGCCAGGAAAAAATGGCACAGCTGGGCTGGGTCACGGTTGGCAGTCAGTGCCCTCCCTGCCCCCACACTGCCTCCCACCCAGAGGGGCACAATCCCTGCACCCACTCTTCACACTGCTCCTGGCTTCAGTCGCCCTGGTTATCATCCTATGTTACTCCCTGTCCCCACTCTCATATCTCTAATTAGCAAAGGGGCCCACCTTGTCTATTTTCTTGTGAATGCATAAATCTATTTCCCAGTACTTTGAACCTCCCTTAACTGTCATCATTTGTAAGACTATTATCCAACTTAAAAGGAGTATCTGTTAATAAGGTGAGAGGTTTTAAATATTAGTGAATGAAATTAAAAACTGTATTTTAGGGGTGCCTGGGTGGCTCAGTGGGTTAAAACCTCTGCCTTCGGCTCAGGTCATGATCCCAGGGTTCTGGGATCGAGCCCCGCGTCGGGCTCTCTGCTCTGCGGGGAGCCTGCTTCCTCCTCTCCCTCTGCCTGCCTCTCTGCTCACTTGTGATCTCTGTCAAATAAATAAATAAAATATTTTAAAAAAACAGCTGTATTTTAAATACTTTCAAGCTTAGATTCTTCCAAATTCCAAAGTGCCTATTTTAGTGTCTCTGTCCTTGTGCTATTCAGAACAAGCCAGCCTTTAAGGGTGTGAAGAACCATTGTGGAGAGGGGCTGGTGAGGAAAGAGAGGACTGCATGGATGTGAAGCCAAGTCCACGGACAGATGCAAGGCGCCACCCTCGGCAGCCTTAGGGCAGCGGCCTGAACGTACCATCGGGTGAGGAAGAAGTGGTGCTGGATGAGGAGAGTCAGGAGGAAGTACACCACCCCTTCTGCGGCCATGGCAACTAGGTTCTTCCCAATCAGGTCCCACTGGAATGGGTTTGCGGAGTGCTCTTCACCTGTGGACAGGAATGAAGTCCACTCAGTTGCCCCAGCTGCCCCCAGAGACCTGGTCACACCATTTGGCCCAGCTGGACCAGGCTTGATGCAAAGGAGTAAGCGACAGCTGGACCCAGGCCCCCGCTCAGTTGCTCTAGTCAGAGCAGAGAAGAGTTGGAGCCTGCTGCTGACATCTCCTGTGGCTCCTCAGCCACAGAGACAGAGGCAGTTGATCCCTTGTGGGCAGAAGTATACTCCCAGACCCACCAGGTGTACTCTTCCCTAGCCCAGGCTGCAGGTCTGGCATAGGAACTCCCCCGGTAGCCCGCCCCTGTGCAGAGGACCTGGGGCCTCAAAGGCCACCCACCAAACCGGGCGTAGACATCCGTCACGGCCTGGCTCAGCGCCAGGTCAATGAGGCCCCGGCCCAGGCAGAAGTGGGGGAAGATAATGAGCAGCTTCCTCAGCACGGCATTGAATCTGAGCAGCGTCTGAAACACAGAAAAACAGGGCAGTCAGTTGTGGGGACTGACCCCACCTGCCCCTCCTGAGCAGGGTGGGGCCTGGAGGCCCTCGTTGGGTAGGACCAGGGTAAGGCCTGCAGATGGAGGGGGCCTAGCAGCCAGACTGGCCACAGGAAGGATCTGTCACGTAGATATGGAGGTTCTGGAATACTCACAGGAGGGGCCACTAGGCAGGCAGCCTGTCTGGGGAGCTGTCACAGCACACTCACTTATATACCAGCCCTCCAAGGCATTTGTTCCTGGGAGAGGCAGCAGCTGCTGGGAGTGCAGCCCAGGCTCTTCCTCCTGTGGTGCAGCTATGAGCTGTGACGAGCCTCTGAGGCTCTTGCATCTGCTCTTAGCCCTGCTTGTGCTAGAGGGGAGAGGGGCCCTGTGTGTCTTCCAGCTCTGCTTCTCAGCTCCCATAGGACAGCTAGGTGTCTGTGGCTGTTGCCAGTAGAAAAATGGGACGGGGACTCTCTGGTGTGTGTGTTGAGTTGGGGGACTTGTTTTCAGGTGGTCAGATGGTGGTTGCTACTTTAGCCCAGCAGTGTTGGCCAGAGCCTCCGACCAAGAGGGCAGAGGCTGCCCATTAATCTGTACCCCCCACCCCCACCACTACAGCACAACTGGCTTCCTTCTGGCCCCCACATCTTTGCTCACATGACCTCTCTTACTCCCCTCACCATGGCCGCCCCCCTCCTCCCAGCACAGTGCTTTTTTGCCTTTAGGCCTTTGTGCCCCTAGCTTCTATTAATGACTGCTATTAGGAAAGAATGCTCTCTCCCCATCTGTTCTCTGGAAGATTCCAGAACTTTGGAAAGCTAGCTGGAGCAATGCCTGGGTAGCTCAGTCCATTAAATATCCAGCCCCTGGTTTTGGCTTAGGTCATGAAGTCAGGGTCGTGAGATTGAGCCCTACTTCAGGCTATATGCATAGAGTGGAGTCTGCTTGAGATTCTCTCTCCCTCTCCCAAATAAATAAATAAATAAATACATACATAGAATCTTTAAAAAAAAAAAAAAAACCTAGCTCAAATAATCCCTTCTCTCAAAAGCCTTTTCAGATTTCTATGTAAAATACCTACTTCTCTCTGTTAGTATTTACAACACTGTCACAGGGTTAAGTACTTCTTACTTTGCCTGCTGTCCCTGCTAGCCACTGGTCTCTGAAGGAAAGGGACTGGGTCCTAATTATTTTGGAGGATAGGGGCTGGGTCCTCCTTACTCAATGATTAGCTCATAGTAGGCACCTCATTATTTATTAAATGGGCTAATAAAATCCTTCTTATTCCAGGCCAGGCTCAACGGAATTTCCTCTGCCCGGATTCTCCTGAGCCCTGTAGCTTAGCACTTTAGCTCATTCTGATCTGCAGTGTTTTATCTGTCTCCTTCCCTTGCTGTTCTATCACATGCTGTCCTACGGAATGTCAGGTACTGTGGTTCATATCGGTTCCTAGCTTGGGGCACAGGTCGTTTCTAGACTGGCCTGGGAGTTCCTGCAGGGTAGGATAAGCAGCTCACATGGGTTTACGCCTGCACCATCATTACGTGGTGTTCACCTAGTTGATGCCTCTTGATTCAGTGGGGACAGCAGCTCTGGGACTTGGGAGCCTCCTGAGGGATAGGGGAATCTCTGTAGCATCTGCCTCTCTGAGGACTTACAAGAAAGTAAGCAGCTTTTCTGCAGGGGAAGCGGGTGTGCTCTGGAAATGTCAGCTAGATGAGTGTAGCCCTCAGCGGGGAGAGTGTTTTGAGTTGCTTTGAGCTTACTCTTTAATTTTTCTGAAGTAACACAATCTCTTAAGACACAGTGGGCTGTGAGCCCGTGACAAACAGTTCTGAAGAGGAGCATTTTCAGTCTGCCAGGAGGCTCTGTCATCAGCAGAGTCTGTGTTCTTTCCCATCCATTTCTCTGACTGTGACATAGTACATTTTTTTGTAAGTCATGGGACAAATGGGTTTTTGTTGCAGGAAGTCTGACAAGGTCTGGGGAAGCATCACTCAGGAGGCCGTGGGGCTAGGGGTAAGTGGAGAGTGCCTTAGGTCCTCCCAGCAGGGCCCAGAGGCAGGAGTGGGGACAGGGGTCACAGGACAGCAGTGCTGATGTGCTGGCTGGTGTGCACCCTCTGAACTCAAAGACCTAGTGAGGGAGGAACAGGCTAGAGAGGCCACTGGCAGGCCTGCTGGGGCTTGAGAGTGTTCCGGTCTGGGCTGGCCAAACCCAGGCTCAGACACAGCTGGCTGTGGGGGTGGGGCGCACAGACAGCCCCAGAGCTGCTGCCATTGTTTTAGGGGTTAGCCTGGCCGGCTCTTTCTGGGCCAGGAGACGTCTGGGGAGCATGCACGGGACAACTGTACTTCATAGCTCAGAAAAGTGATTCACTCAGCACCGAACATTTCTAACCCTATCCTCAGAATTAAGTTTCATATAGAATAATAAGTGTTACTCCATTACTATATGTAGAAGAAAGTGGGAGAAAGAAAATTTATGCATTTGCTTATTTGTTGCCAGAACACCTAAGAAACAGAAATGAAAGGTCATCTCTGGAGAAGCAAAGCAGGTGACTGGGAGACGGGGGCAGGAAGGAGACTTCCTTGTAGGCCTTTTCATTTCTTTGAAATCGCGTCAATGCACTCACACATGTATGTGTGAATGTGTGTGTGTAGAAAAACCTAACACCTGAAGTCACCAAGGAAACTCTGAAGGAGTAAGAAAATCTAAAAGCTTGGGATCACAAAAGGTCATTTATAGCTTGCAAAACAAGCTCAGAAGACCATGAGACTCAGAGGACACAAATAGAGTTAAATGAGCTTAACTGAAAACAAGGAAGGAAGGAAGGAAGGAATAGAGGGAGGAAGGGAGGGAGGGAGGAAGAAGAGGGAAAGTGAAGGGAAGGAGGCAAGCAGCAAGGATGGAGAAAGGGAGGAAAGGAGGAAGACACATTCACATATGCACCAAGGGTGTCCAGCCACAGTATTTGCTTCTGGCTCTGCTTGACCATCAGACACTCTCTAATATTTTTGTAATCCAACAAGGAAGCCACAGAAGTCATGCTCACCTGGTTATTCTCAAATAATTCCAAGATGAAGGTGATGGCGCTGCTGTTGATGCCGATAAACAGATTAGCACAAGACAAGGCCACGTAGGCTGTGCTGGGGATATCAAACAGGAAGGACGCGGGGTACATCATGGGAATGACTGCCCATCTGTGAGGGGAAATGACACAATGCAGTGCGACAGAGTTGCAGTCTCTGTACCACTAGATATAATGCATTCCCCCACACGAGGGGACATGCCTGCCCTGGTGAGGGTCCCAGGACGACCAGAAAGCAGCTCCGTCCCTTGGTCTTCATTCCTTATCTTTGAAGGGAGACAGTGATTTCTTCCCTGGCTACCTCACCGGAGTTTGGTGAGGAGCAAGTGAGATGGTGGCTGTGAACATGCCTTTTACCAGGCAGAGGGGCTGTGTCTACCTGCAATTCTTCCCACTCTAGTTGGGATCACCAAAGCCAAGCTGAGATCCCAGGAGGCTCATCTTCACAACTGACAGTCCTGGCTCCTGAATTCTTTATTTCTAAGAGAGATGAACAGAGACCATCGCCCTGGCAAGACTTCACTGGCCCTCACAGGAAGGACCAAGTGTCATTATTTCCATTTTACAGATGAGGACACTGAGGCCCAGATGGGATAATTACTTGTACATGGGTACATACACAGTGGGGAGTAGGCCGGGGTATAAAGTTGCATGTCCTGCTCTATGATTCTATGGGATTTAATCCCTGTGTCATCCTCTGGTCCTGGCTCAGGGGCAGCTTTCAGCTGCAGTCTTCCATGTGCAAATAACTCTTGGCCAGTCCGGCAGGAGACAATGAGATGGACAGGTTGGCTATGGATGAATGAGAATCAGAGACGGGTGAGGGATGGGAGAATGAGGGACTCCCAGACCCTGGTCAGGCCCCAGCTGGAGTGAAAGAAGATTCATTTGAGCCTCAGGAGCAGCTCCGTGCGTGGAGTCCGCAACAGATTCCTGGTCGGTAGCAGCACACCCTGCGGAGGGTGCTAACCTGGCTACCAGAAACCCTGGTTTCCTGTCAGAAGAGCACGCACCTCTCTTCGCTTCCCTTTGGGTGGCATTAGCTAATGACCCAAACAACTCACCCATACAGCATGAGCAGGGCAACAAGGGCAGGGAGATTTTCTGGAGAAGTGTAGGCTTTCTTCTGAAACCCGATGAAGATTCCCACCACCAGAGCAGCGCTCACAGCGTAATTCATCTCGAAGAGAGAAAAGGAGAGCGAGACACTCAACCTCTCAGGACCTCTGTCTCCTGTTCCATAAAATGGGGGTCGGGGGGCAGGCTCCTCCAGCACTTATAATGGTCTGGGATTCTGACTGTATTTGTCTAAACAGTTCTTGGTCAGCCGACACACATTAAGTTGTCCCTAGGCCTCCTACTATTCCCCACTCCCACCTCCCAGTGCAGGGAAGCTACAGTCTGTCTTTGAGAGAATGAGTTCTAAAAATCCACGTATTTCTCTTTTCTCTTTCTAATTGGTCATGAAGTCCTACTGATTCTACTTTCTAAGCATGTCTCTTGAATACAGAAAACCTCAAAATATTTAGTCCTTGGCCTCATGAAGTTCAAATAGTATTTGAACTATTGAACAAATAGTTGAACTTCATGAGGCCTTTTATCACTTTATCCTTTTTCTTCCCTTCCTACACAATTCAGTTCTAAAGACATTAGGACAGATAGGGAGAGGTGGCCAGCCACAGTAGCTAGCATTACCTCCCACCAGACACCCACTCTAGACTTCTATGCACGTTTCTGCTCAGGCTCAGAGATCTCTGTAGCTAGGCACATGCATGGGTCTACCCAAAGTACAAATTCTACAATCCTCATCTTTTATTAAAAAAAAAAAAAAAGAAAAAAAGTAGAATGCAAAACCCAGCACTTTCATGCTTAAAATTCTTATCCAAAGTGAGGCCTGAGGATTCTGACTCCTCCCCGTACGTTTGTAAGTGTTTTCTCAGGTAGATAGGATAGAGAAGAACGAATTTAGTTGCTACTGACGGTTTCTGGTTTTGTATTATTCAGTGATGACTGTGGTTAGGAAGCTAAGATCAAAGAAACCGTGTGTTTATAAGCCCTAGTATTTGTCATCATTATTCAAAACCACCATGAAAAAGTTGTTTGTGTTGGTTTCCATCATGATATCTCTTAACATAACACGAAATGGAGACTCATGTTAATCTTAGAATGCTGGGATAAAACAAAGGATCTTGTTAGCCACAGTGCCCAGAAAACACTGGAGTTGATGTCATAATGACCTCTGCTACATTATAATTAAGGCTTTTCTGCCAATTTATTTTGACCCTGTGGTCTGTCATAAGATAAATCATCCTGACTCCTTCCTGCCCCCAATAATCCTGGTTGTGAGAGAGGTGGCGGTCTGCTATTGACTTGATAAATAATTTTTTCTTATATTCCCTAAAGTGGTGGCTAATCTGATTTGGTGGAGGCCTGGTTACTTTGGGAAAGCAAAGTAAGGCCACTGGATAGGGTTGTCAGATTTAGCCAATAAAAATGTAGGATTGCTCATTTATATTTGAATTTCAGATAAACAACTGATTCATTTTTTATTAAAAATATGTATGCATACAGTATTTAGCAGGTGGGATATACTTATACTAAAATCATTATTTTATCTGAAATTTAGATTTAACTCATATCCTATATTTATTCAGTGACTCTACCTCAGGAGAAGTTCCATCCTTCCCCCTTAAGGGGTGGATCAGGATGTAAGAAGAGAATGTAGGATGAAGGAGCTCTCGATACTACCTCTTCAGCCCCAGATTATTCCTGGGAAAGGCAGCCTCATGTCTGCAGCTCACTAATTATTCAGTGGGTCAGAAGGTCCCTTGGGGCAGGGCAAGCAAAGCCCCAACTCAGTAGCTGTTTAGTTGGCCCCACATCCTTCCCTGGCTTGGGGCTCCTAATTCTGTGCCTTTCCAAGAAACAGCGAACCCACAAGGCCCTCATCACAGCACCTGGCAACAGCCCACCCCACTAGGTCCCCTCAGTCAGACCAGACAAATACCTGCCCACCGTGGGCCCATGGAAGCAATGACCTGACACTTACAATGTCCCAGAGGAAATTGGTCAGCCAGTAGGTGGTGGGGCTCACTCCGCTGACAAACTGGAGGTGCTTGGCTTTGTTTACCCTCTCCTGGATCAAATAAAGGACAAAGCTGGCTGGGACGAAGGACATGGCAAAAATCACACAGATGGCAACCATGGCATCCACCGAAGTGGTCAGCCTGCAGGAGGATGAGAGACATGGTGAGAGAGAGATGAAGGAGGAGCAGAAGCTGGAGAAGGACGAAGGTAGGCTCAGGCTCAGTTAACCTCACCCAACTCCAGGTAATCAACTCCAGAATCCCCTGGAAGCTTGTTGTTTCACTCAGTTGAGCTAGTCAAACTGGGTCAAGGTTACGTGGATGTCTGTGGGTTTCCTATTCCATGATACTACTGAATACTAATATTAATTTTAATATCAAACATTTTTCATGTTAATATAATAATCTACACAAATTTTGTTACCTTTTCTAATTATTTGTTGGTATACAGAAATGGATTCTTATATTAATCTCATATACTACAATGTTCTTATTACTTCTCATAATTTGTCTATAGATAAGTCTTGGATTTTCTGTTTAGACAACATGGTCTGCAAAATCCTGTTCAATCACACTTTCAAGAAACATATTACAACATGGGGAAATATTCATAATGTAAATTTAAGTGAAAGGAGAACAGGCCAGTCATATAGGAGCTTGGCTCTCTTCACTCTCTCCTGGATCTCTGAGAAAGCGTGTGGCTAAGGTGGCAGGTGTGGCTGAGTCCCACCTGCACGTCACGTAGGAGCGGGGTGCTGACCTGGGACAGTGCCTGCTCAGAGAGCAGAGCACTTCCTACTAATTCCCATGAGGCACTGCGTGTGTCAGGCACAGCCCTGCTGAAACTACAAAGGGCACAAACCACACATGCAGGAAGGAGAGAATAAATAACTGGAAGGAAACACAAAATGTTTAGAGGCAAGACCCTAAACTGTGTGTGGGGGGGTTGTAGAAAATAAGTTTTTAAAAACTCTGTTCTATACACTTTATTTAACAATCATATACTCTTTTATGTACTGTTTTTATAACCACAGAAGACTTATTTCTTATTTCAGATTCAAGAGGCTGGGCTGCAGATGTAGAAACCTCGGCTGAGTGAGAACTGGCATAGGAGACTATTCTTCCTCAGTTGAGGGCCTCAGAGGGTGTCCAAAGGAAGGCCCCAGGGGACCAGGGCCCAAGTTTTAGCCCATGACATGGCACATTCGGGGCGAGTGTTGAGGGCACTGAATACACTGGGATAGGAACATGAGGACCCTCACAGTCCCAGAAGTTTGCACTCACGAAGCCCTCCCCACTGAATATAGGCCCCAAATGGTGCACACATACTACAGATTGCCTGGGACTGGTATCTTTCCCTGCCTGAAGCTATGCAGTGAAAGCCCAAGCTTGAGGAAGGCAAGGATCTGTTGACGTCTTGAAAGCCTGGCCTTCTGAGGGAAATTCCTGGAATCTAAGATGATTACTCCACGAGATGAAAGATTGGCTCCACTTTCCTAGTTCCCGGCAGTCACTTTGCAAACTGGTAAGGAGAATATTTGTGCAAGCTCCGGGAGCAACTTGGTATTAAGAGCCAAAAGGCAAGAGAACCAAATCTATGCTTAGTTTCCAAATAAATACGAAGAGAAAAAATGGCCAAGCCATTTGGTTCATGAGGCACTTGAAAGTCTCATGTTTGTGTGTGCCTGATTTAACAACCTTGCCATCCTGCCCAGCAGCTCACGTTAGTGAGAATCCTCTTGGGGTGTCCCAAGAGGGGAGAGGGCTACGGGAGAGCTGGGAGGCTGGGGGCCATGGCAGCTTACACTGTGATCTCTGAGAGCTGTTCCTTGGTCAAGTTCAGGGGCTGGCTGATGACGGTGATGCCATACTCCTCGGGGTTCTTGTCCTTGTGCAGGCTGGTCCGTAAGATGGCATTGTGGGCCACATTGAGAAAGCTCACCAGGGCATGCCAGCCTTTGTTGTTAAACCACACCTACAGAGCAGAGATGGGCTTTGTTAGGCTGTGCTACAGCTGTTTAAAGAAAAAATGAGCTGCAGGAGAAAGAATGTGAGGAGGAGGAGGAAGGGTTTGGCAGCTGGAAGACATTCCAGGCTAGATTTCAACAGGAGGAGGGATGGAATGTAATTAAGCTGGAGAAATAAAACTAAAATAACTAGCTCACGTGAATTTTTAGCTCTAGGGCAGATTGCAGGACCAGTACCTTAACGTTGTCTTCAGTTTCTAGATGTTTAAGGAAAGCAGGCATTTCTCTAGAGGCCTCTCTGGTGATAGGGCCCTAGAAAACAGCACAAGGGGTTTTTTCTCCACTTAACACTCATGATATTTGTTTCATGATAACCAGCACATCAGAAGTTCTACCCAAATCTCCAAGATGTTTACATACCCCGCTCACATTCATCATCTGGCCAAGGTGGCTTAAAAATTCAACAAGGGCTTCCCCAGTGATGGGAAGAACTGGGAGCTTTCCTCCAATGGAAATTCCTCCGTACCTGACAAGGGAACAAGAAGTCCTCAAGTCGGGGTCACGAACCATGCTTGTGGTGCTTCACACCTGTCAATAGCTCTCTTGGATTCTGCAGGGCAGTGTGTACTTTGGGAGAATTGTCCGGACTAGTCAGCAACACGGCTCCACTTTACAAACCAACTATCAATGCCTTCTGGTTGCCTCCAGGATAAGTCCCAATCTTTACTGAGTTTGGTCTCTGCCCCCCTCTCCAATGTTGCCCCTCTCATGCCTTCCCTCAAGCAGCATAAGCCAGCCATGTCAGATCACTTCCAGAGACCCCACTGGTCCAGGCTGCCTTGGCATCTCTGCCAAAGTGGGGCTGCTAGCTTCCCAGAAGTGCCTTGCCCTTTTTTGAGCACCTGGCCTACTTGGGCTCATCTGTCATATGTCATCTTCTTTCTGAGGTCTTCCCTGACTTTACCTACACCCCAACCAAGGATTCCTTTTTGGTGCCACTCCTGTGCTTTGCAGATCCCCTGCCCTAACTCTGCTGTTAGAACCTGAACAGGGGTCCTAGTGTTGGATCTCTCCTGCTCTCACCCATCTTTCACACTGCTTGGCAGTCTGAAGTGATCATTCTCAAACACCAATCTGGGCCTGTCCCTCTTGGGTGTAAAGCCCTGCAGTGGCAGGATAAAAGCCGAACTCCTTGACAGAACAAAATTAATCTGCTGCTTAGGCAAGGCAGAGGAAGAGAACTTTATTTCTCAGGGGCTCAAACTGCCCCACCCCCCATTTCTGCTTCAACTGAGGCCCCACATTTCCCTCTAGGGAACAATTCTAAAGGCTGGATTTCCATTTCATGGTTTAAAATCCACCTAGGAAATCAAGTTAATATCATCTCTGCATTCATTTTAGAGGCCCTATTGCTGAGGGACTATGGGAGGCCAGATCACTCTTAGAATATTCCTCCAAGCCTCTGAAACCACTTGAGATTCGAGAATGCCCCAGGCATGGGGTGAGTCTGGGACTGGGCTGGACTCCCTGAGGCTCAAGAGGGATGGGCCACGGAGTGGCGGGGCTTAGGTTACAGGTCCTGTCACTGCAGTTCTCCACTGTTACCCTTGTGAGGTTTTAGAAACCCCTCTGAGTGGGAATGCTCTGGAACACCTCTTAAGGGAACACCACCTCCCCTATATATTCTCCAAGGAGATCTACTGCTTAGCCACATAGCCTTCAGGACATGACTTGCGATTTCCTGAGTACGTAATTGAACAGCCCATGTGGCTCCAGGTGTGTTTTTTTTTAATGTGCAGTTGTTTTAAATGGATCAATCTGAGATTTTAATTTCTTACAAAAGTAGTTTCTTACCTCTGTTCGTTGACCCAGAATTTGCTCTTCAAGCTAAAAGCCAAAACAAATTATACAATGAGTCCCCTAAGGAAGGCGGTAGTGTTAACTTTCTTTCCAAACACTCACTGGGGCCGCTCTGTCTAGCGGGGGCAGTTTTGCATTTCCTAGTATCCAAACAAGGGGGAAGCCTCCAGGCCCAGAGGCGGAGCCCAAGTGCACATGCAGAGGAAGGACTGTGCTCCAAGTCATATCCTGCATTCTGGGCTTTCTGGGTGGTCCTGTGGTCAGGTCATTTGTCAGACCATCTGGACCCAGAAAATGGGGCCACCACTATATCAGTGTGTGGAAAGAAGGCTGCAGCCCTCCCATCTTCCACCCTGCACAAACAAGACTCTAATATTAATCACCTGCACACTGGGGAGAAGTGCTGACTTAGTCCAAGCCCAAAGTTAAGAGACTGGCTTCCAGCCAGTCAGGAGTAAAACGACAAGTAATGAGCAGATGCCAATTCTAGACCTCACAGTTCAGGCCCTGTCAACGATCACTGTCATCAAGCACAGAATTCCATATTGCAAATTTACTGCTGAGAGCAAAGTTTGGGATGGTTGTGGTTTTATTGCATTATTAAATAAATACTATGCACACTGCTCTTATTCTTGTGCTTTGGATGGTGTTTTTTCATTTTGCTAGTGCTGGCTTGGCACTGCCTTCTCAGCAGCGGCTCTCCCCACAGCGTGTTCTAGTTAACCGAGTCGGCTTATCCTTTGTTCAGGGCCTGGCAGAGGAAGCAACTGAAAGGACTATGACAATTAGATAGTATGTGTTTTATTATGAGGCCCCAGAGCACACGGGGACTGAGTCAGGGCTCCCCAAGGCTCCCTTTCTAGAGCATGCTCTTGTCAAGCTCTGACAGCGGCTGCTGACACTGCCCATCCCCTGTTGGAGCCAGAGAGGAGCAGCTGCGGAGCTGACAAAAGGGGGCGCTCACAGAAGAACTCGGGGCACGCTGAAGGGCAGGGACTCAGAGGAGAGTTTATAGCTAGGGCGCCACAAGGTGACCCAAACTTGGCCAACCTGTGGCCTTCCTTACAGGCTGCCATCCCACACTGCTTTTTTTCTATGTTGGTCTGATTTGTTCCTTTCTCCCTCGCTTCTCTCCTTTTCTCTCTTTTTTCTCCTTTACTCTCCCCTCAAAATGTTGTCTCTCATTCTGACTAGTTAAAACATGAGGCTGCATTACTGGGTGCATTGTGGGCTTTCTTATTTTATTTTTAATGGTGCATGGGTTAAACTTAAAACTACTTGGCCTAAATAAAATGAAAAATGACAACAAAACTAATTTTAAGTTGCATTTTTACTTATGTATGTCTCAACTGCTTTTTCGGGTAAATCAGGAAAAATAAAATTTCACTGCCCTGATTGCCAATAAGCTGTGAGAATAAATTATCTTCTGTCTCTAGTTAGTACTTTCTACAGGGAGCCAGCTTGTAAATTATGAAAGAATCTCTTCTTACCTGCTTCGTATAAGAGAAGGATATGTTTTTACCAAGAAGTCAGAGATGTTCCTGTTTGTAAGATCTTGTAGAACTTCAGTGCTGCGCTGTACTCTCTGAGGCAATGCGATATCTATGTTAGTCACCTTGGAATCTGTGGCTTGTTCTCTAAAAATTATTTATGGACTCAGCTGCTGGGAAGACACTAAATAAAGCACTGGCATATCCCTAGTCCCACATTAAAGATGTGGAGCCATCTTGGATCCCTCTCTTTTCTCCAATCCATTGACAAGATAGGATAGTTGCAACTCCAAAGTAAATCTCCATTCCATCCCCACTGCTCCAGTTCTGGAATACCTCCTTAGTGCAAGCCTCCACTCAGACCTCACCTGGACGTCGACAGAAACTTTCAGACTGGCCTCCCTTATTCCGCCCTGGCCCTCTAAAATCCATTTTCCACTCAGCAGCCAGACTGAGCTTTAAAAATGTAGATCAGAATTCCCCAGTCCTTGGTTTCCCCATTCCAATAAACCCTAGGTTCCTCTGAGGATCATCATCAAGGCTGACACAGTCATAGTCTGGACATGCCCTGCTCTCTGAGCCCTTTGGCCACCACTCTCCTTACTCTTCACCCTCCCCAACTGTTCTCTTTGTTTCTCCACTGTACATCCCTCATTCCTGAGGGAGCTCTGCACTTGGCCTTGCCCTCTGCCTACATTGCTCTGCCCGGACAACTTTGCATGGATAGTTCATCATCATTCAAGTTATCGCCCTACATTTTACTCCTCAGGGAAGTATTTTCTATTTCTAGTCACTCTCTATCATAACCTACTGCTGCAATATCTTCTCATCTGCATCTCTATCTCACATTCTCCTTCCAATTCATCTGCTTCCTTGTTTTTAATCTGTTACCTCTCTGTGTGATATCAATTCTAAGAGAGCAGGGACTTTCTAGTACCTGGAATGTACCTGAAATGTAGGTGAAACAATACATTTGTGACACGGATGAAGGAATTCAGGCAGTCCCTTACAATTTACAGATTGCCTTTAAAACAGATCTGGTTTCACCTTTGGATGATTCAAAAAGCGCAAGAGTTTGGCCACCAGGTGGCAGTATTACCTTAAATTTGGGTCTACATAGTGTTGGTGCAGTTCTGGTCAATCAAGAACCTGGGGTGTCAAGGGCACTACTCAGAGTAGCTAAGGATATTTCTGGTGAAATTAAAAACACATCGCACATACCATCACATACCATTCTTTTTGTTCTTATACACTTTCTGCCTCCCCCACCCCTTTCCCATTTTACTTCTCTTCAATTTACTTTCTTCACTTGGTTCCTCCAATGCTAGGAGAACTAGCATCTACTGAATGCTTACTGTGTGTCAGGCACTTTGTTAAATGCTCTATATTCATTGTCTCCCTTAATCATTATACTCTTAGGGAAGAACTGTTGCTTTAATTTACAGTTGGAGAAACCGAAGTCGAGAGAGCTCAGCTAACTTGCACCAGGTCACAGAAGTTATAGGGGGTTGAGCTAGGATTTGAACCCACATTGGTCTGTCTCCCTAGCCCTGCTCTTTTCACTCTATCACCTGCTTCTTAAGCTAAGAATGGCACCCAGGGGACCTGCCATGCTACCCTGGTAGAAACTAGGCTGGGAGAGTTGCTGGTGTCTGGTAATTTGTGATAAATTATTTTTTAAAAATTCTACCAAATAAAAGACTCCTACAACTTGATCTCTGTGTATTCTAGAAGTCAGGAATGGAGCAGTTCCACATCAGGACATGCCACCATTCAAAGACTGGTAGGACAGGAAGGAACCCTAGGGAAGACTACATCACCACCCCAATTTTTCTGATGTGTACAATTTACTGGCTCTGAGGGAAGCCCATACACTTTGGCTTTATTCCAGGCTGAACAGGAGAGTGTGCTTGAATGAGTGGGGTGAGTGGGTCTAACTGTGAGCATGCATGTATTGTGTGTGTGTAAAAGACACACAAATACACATAGCATCTCCTGAGCTGATGCCTGAGATTCAACTTTGCTCCCAAGAGAAGCATCAGTGATAGTGAGGAAATGCAGGAGTGATTAAAAAAAAAAAAATACAATCACAGGACTGGCTTGCCTTTTTCCAGGACTCTAGCTATGGAGATCTGTTAAATTTTCCCACCAGGAACCAAGGACTAATTATTGAAAAGAAAAGTTCCTAAGCTAGGCAGGAAGTCTTGAAGGGAGGATCCACTGAGGAAACGAATTTCCACGTAGCTCTGCTTCGCCTCCCTCCCCTGTGTTCCCAGCCAAGGACTCTTGTGCTGTGTCCCACTGCCTGATGTATCTGAACAGAAGCAGCCGCAGGTTCCCTCAGTCATCCCAGAAGAAGCAAAGCTTCCTCTTGGGGTACAGAGAATTGGAACAAGCTCCCTGATTCCCTCTTCTGAGATCTCTGTGATGCTGCAGTGGCTGAGTTGTGATTCAAAGGGAAAACGTACTGCTTGAGAAATATAAAGGTATATGCTTTTAGCAAATAAAAAGAGAGAAAGTTAGGAGGATGCTCACAAACACAGAATCACTTATAGGCCAGCAGCTGTGACTGATGCTATGGCAAAATTTAGTTGTCCCCCACTATGTGCTCTGCCCTTCTGGGTATGCCATGTAACAGACTTTTTTTTTTTTTTTTTTAATTGGTTAGGTTCAAGGCCTCCCAGAATAAAGACTACAGAGTTTCCAGTTTTTCTTGATGTTTAGTTCTGGCTAATCGTGTATAAGAGAAAGTGCAATGTGGTAGCTTCTGGAAATCTTCCTTAAAAGATAGAGCATCTGTACACTTTGCACTCTTTTCATCTTCTATTCCGCTACCAGGAAAGTAGATTCTGCCAGATTGGCCAATGAGGCTAAGGCGTGTTTACCAGGGAGAAGCAACAAAACACAATGTGACAGACTGCCTGCATAAACTTTCACTTGAGAGGGATACAAACTGTGTCTTATTTTATCCACGGTCAGTTTGAGGTTGTCTTCAGTTGAGCGGAATCTACTAAATAATATAGTTCCTTTACCCACATTATTTCATTGATTTCTCATAATAACACTATGAAATAAGTAGTTATCTTTAACTTATAAATGAGGAAATGAAGGCTCAGAGAGGCCACGTAACTAGCCTGGGGCTCTCTGACACCAATGCTGGTGCTCATCCCACTGGGACACGCTGATTATCGGGGAATCGTTCATTCACTGGCAGATCATTAGGGAAGGCCACACAAGGCCCAGTTCCGTGCCAGTCAGCTGAGAGGCTTGTTAGCAACTGAAGACAAAGGAAGACTTCTCTGACCCCTTTCACTATCTCTGATGCCCCTGGGAGAGGCTCACTGGGGTGATACATCAAGGAGTTCAGAACTCCCAAAAGAGGGCGTCTGGGTGGCTCAGTCAGTTAAGTGGCTGCCTTTGGCTAAGGTCATGATCCCAGCATCCTGGGAGTGAGCCCCACATTGGGCTCCCTGCTCAGTGGGGACTCTGCCTCTACCTCTCTCTCTGCCTGCTCGTGATCTCTCTCTCCCTCCCTCTCTTTCACAAATTAATAAATAAAATCTTAAATAAAAAGAACTCCCAAAAGAGGATGCTGCTCAGTGAAAAATGTAGGTAACTGGCTATGTTTGTGTGTGTGTACACACGCACATGTATGCATGCAAGCAGTGTATGCATGTTGGTTACACAGCATGTGCCAAATGTCTTAATTAGGTTGTTAACAAGTGTGCAAATACATATGTATTTGAAGGGACACTACATTGTTTAAAATGGAAAATACTGAAAACTCACATGATCGATGAGAGGTTAAACAAATTAAACAGTGGGACAGTATGCAGAGATTAAAAGTGATGATGTGTATATATTTATTAACATGAACAGATGTTCATGATATGTTTCTAAGTGAAAACAGCAGGTTTCAAAACAGTGTTTTGAATATAATCCTGTATAGATAAAAAGCAAATGTTATTGGTTATTTCCAATTATAGGATGATTTCTTTTCTTCGGACTTAACCATATTTTCTAATTTTTCTGTAACGAGCACACATGACTTGCATATATTTTTTCTTTTTTTAATGCTTTTTAAAAAAAAAGATTTGATTTATTTGTCAGAGAGAGAGCACAAGCAGGGGGAGTAGCTGGCAGAGGGAGAAGCAGGTTCCTTGCTGAGCAGGGACGCCGATGCAGGACTTGATCTTAGGACCAGGGGATCATGACCTGAGCCAAAGATAGATGCTGAACCTACTGAACCACCCAGGCAACCTGACTAGTATATTTTTTAAAGTTTTTTTTTTTTTTTATTAGACTGAAGAGGGAGTGCCTGGTGGAAAATGGAACAACTAGTTGAGACAGTGCCTTTAAGCATGTCCCTCTGAGAGGACCCGAGGACTCCTCTGGGCCCTCCCTCAGTTCTCAGTTTGAAATGTTAGTCAGCTAGAAACTCAGGAGGCACAGTGCCTTTTCCCCAATCCCTGCTGTCATGGGCAGACTCAGGGCCACTGGCTTCCCATGGAGGGTCGAGGTACCTGAGGGGGTGGGAGCCCCCCTGCGCCCTCGGGGCACTCAGGGAGCATGGTGAGCTTCTCTCTGGTGCTGCACATGCAGGAGGGCGAGGGGTCCTCTGGCGTCCATTTCTGCTTCTGGAACAGGTGGGTGATGTTCGGGGACACAGAAGGAGTCTTCCAGGGTGTTGAATTGACACAGGGGTACTCCCTCATGGAAGGCAAGAAAATATTTCACAAGTAGCTCCAGCTGATAAAAATCCCTAAAAATGAGAAATAGTGCCCAACCTTCTCCTTAGCCTTTCCTCTATCTCCGCAGACCCACGTATTTTCTTCTTCTATTCTTGGATGCTAATTTCTGCTCAAAAAAACTCAAGACCAGAATTTTGTTGATTGACTAGGCTGAGCAATAACTGTCTACTTTGTGGACTGTTTTATCTCCCTTCGTCCTCCTGGTACCTCTAGCTGTTGAGAAACAGAACAAATAAAAGAGGAGTTGGAGCTGCATCTGTTTGGGTCCTTACCTACAGCTCTGAAAACTACTGAATGAGAGAAGCCATTACAATTATACTGAAATTTAAGGATTCTTGGACTTCAGTTGCCCTCTGTAACTCTCTTCTCTGTACTTACAGCAATTGAAAGTTATGTAATTAATGCCATTCTAGGTCCAATTAAACAATAGCACATCCCCCATCTCCCTCCTTTCCCTGTTCAGATTCCTTTCAAATACACTGTGGGAAACATATGTCAACTTAGTATGGAACTTTCTATATTGGGAATTCTAGAAATACAAAGCTGCCCAGTGATGCAGGGGATTCCTAAGAGGTGGGGACACCCTTGCACTGGGTGTTGAAGGAGAGGAGGGTGAATGTCAGGGATGAGGAAGCACCTGTGTAACAGAGAGCGGGATGGAGATGGGACCTCTTCTGACCTGCCAGCCTGGGATCCCACCCTCAGGGCTCCCCTGGGGCAGTCGCTGACGGGAGGACAGGGGTGCGCAGGGACTTACGGAAGCCACTCTTCCTTCAGGCAGCGGTTGCCAAAGCCCGGCTTGTTCAGGAGGACGTCTGCAAGCGCTACCAGCTGCTCACTGCCTGGCTGGTCCAAACTAGACAGAGTGAGAGGGGCTTACTTGACAGATGCATGACTGGGACAAAGGGACAAAGCAGCTAACATGCAACTTGACAGACATGCACGGAATGGCTGCTCCACGCTGGGCATGAATGCAAACCACAGAACGCTGCGTGGGGGTGGCTGCAGGGTGCTGGGAAGGGAGGGTGCTGCCCCCACAGGCCCGGCGATCTGCTGGCGTATCATGTCTGTGCCTCAAAAAGATGGAGTTCAACCTACTCACCCAACCTTTACTTTGTCTTTCCTTACACCTGGCAGTCCCCGTTGTCCACTTGGGGTCACCTTTCCCAAGTGACAGGTACATTAACTTCCTTTTGGAGGGCAGTCCAGGCCCCCTTCCACATTGGTTGCTGTGGAAAGGGGAAGGTCCCTCCAAGCAGGCTGACCTGGGAGCCCCACAGCCCATGGGGTGAATGATAACCTTTAGGGATGAATCTCCACACCTGAAGAACGTGTACTGCTGCCCGTACATCCAAGGGTGAAGGGTCAAAGCCGGATATTCACCGAAGGGGGGGATGATGAGGGAAAGCATCAGAGCCAAAAACACAAAAGTGGCTGGGAGGACAATCTGTCGGAAAATAAACAGGGCAATGTGAGCTGTGGTATGCTAAAGACACCCCCCCACCCCCAACACACACACTCTCATTCTTCTAAGCATTTATCTGGCAGAAGGTCAGTTTTCTGGGGAACATTATCAGGGAAGACATGCAAAGGCAAGATGTGTAGGAGAAAACAGACTGTTCTGGTCGCCACTGAAGAATGAATGAAGTAGGCTAACACTGAGCGTTGAGGTAGCCAATCAATGTTCAGCCAGAAGTGAACTGTGTCTGTTGGTTTCTGCATCTGAATACAAAAATATTTTTAAAAAATTAAAAAATATTAAAAAAAAAAGAGTGCCAAAAACAATCTGTAGGTTGAATGCAATCCCTACCAAAATACCAACAGCATTTTTCACAGAGCTAGAACAAACAATCCTAAAATTTGTATGGAACCACAAAAGACCCTGAACAGCCAAAGCAATTTTGAAAAAGAAAAACAAAACTGGAGGCATCACAATTCCAGACTTTAAGTTATATTACAAAACTGTAGCAGTCAAAACATTATGGTACTGTCACAAAAACAGAAAAATAGGTCATTAGACCACAATAGAGAGCCCAGAAATAAACCCTCAATTAATCTTTGACAAAAGAGGAAAGAATAAGCCATGGGGAAAAGACAGTCTCTTCAAAAAATGGTGCTAGGAAAACTATACAGCTATATGCAAAAGAATGACACTGGACCACTTTTTTACAGCATGCACAGATATAACTCAAAATGGATAAGACACCTAAATGTGGGAACTGACACCATAAAAATCCTAGAAGAGAGCACAGGAAGTAATTTTTCTGACACTGGCCATAGCAACATTTTTCTAGTTATGTCTCCTGAGGGAAGGGAGATAAAACCAAAAATAAAGAACTATTGAACATACATCAGAATAAAAAGCTTCTACACAGCAAAGGAAGTAATCAACAAAACTAAAAGGTAACCTAGGGAGTGGGAGAAGATATTTACAAGTGACATATCTGATAGAGGGTTAGAATTCAAAATATATAAAGAACTGATACAACAAAACACCCCCAAAACAAATAATTCAATTTAAAAATGGGCCAAAGACAAGACAGACATTTTTCCAAAGAAGACAGATGGCCAACAGACACATGAAAAGATGCTCAACAGCACTCATCATCAGAGAAATGCAAATCAAAATCCCAGTGAGATATCACCTCATACCTGTTCAGATGGCTACAATGAAAAACACAAGAAACAGGTGTTGGCAAGGATGTAGAGGAAAAGAAGTCCTTGGTGGGGATGCAAGCTGGTGCAGTGTCTGTGGAAAACAGTCCGGAGATTCCTCAAAAAATTAAAAATAGAACTATCCTATGATCCAGTAAGTGCAGAATTGTATATTTACCCCCAAAATACAAAAACACTAATTCAAAGGGACACATGTCCTCCTGTATTTAGTGCAGTATTATTTACAATATCCAAACTATGGAAGTTGCCCAAGTGTCCAAGGGTAGATGAATGGATAAAGAAGACATGAGACATATATAATAGAACATTACTCAGTCATAAAAAAGAATGAAATCTTGCCATTTGCAATGACATGGATGGAGCTAAAGAGTATAATGCTAAGTGAAATAAGTAAAAGACAAATACCATATGATTTCACTCATATGTGGAATTTAAGAAACAAAACAAATGAGCAAAGGGAAGAAAAAGAGAGAGAGAGAGAGACAAACCAAGAAATAGACTCTTAACTATAAGAACAAAGTGATGGTTACCAAAGTGGGGAGTGAAATAGGTGATGGGGACTGAGGAGTGTGCTGGTCATGATGAGCACTGAGTAACATACAGAATTGCAGAAATCACTCCCCGTATTGTACACCTGAAACTAACATAACACTGTGGGTTAATAATACTGGAGTTAAAATTAAGAAGTTAATTTAAGAAAAGACTAAAAAGAAAAAAGAGGCCAATGACGTTGATATGTAGGGTCATGTAGGGTCATAGCAAAAGTGAATGCAAATATGACTTTACCCTTCACTGTAGAAATGAAAACAGTCTTCACATATTCACTATTATTTTCTCTGCTAAGCAGGTCGAACACGAAGAATCTTTATGTTACTAAGAATCGAAATCAAGGTGGCAAGGAGCAAGCAAAGCCAACAAGACCTAAAGAATGTGCCCATCCCTGTTTGAAGCTCCAACAGGAGAAAGCCCAGGAGAGGAGGGAAAGGCCAGGAGAGGGCAGGCAGGCTTTGGCCACCAGCAGCCAAGCGCAGGCAAGGACCGACAGTAATACCTGGGCCAGGAAGTCCTTGTGGCTGCGCACAGTGTGGTGGAACCGCTTGATCAGTAATGCCTGCACATGCTGGAGGAGCAGGGGTGCCCCTGTGTTGAGCCGGCTGCGGTGCTCAGGCTCAGGTTCCAAGGAGGGCTGGCCCCCCGGGGGAGGAGCTGGCTCCGCAGAGCAGCCATCGGAGCCCTGGGGAATTTGTCTGGCCTTATCTCCAGCACCCAGCCAGGGGTGTTGGAGGCTGACGTTTTCTCTTTTCTGTCGAGTGCCACCTGATTTGGAAGATTGAAATAATAAATTTAGAAAAGTACTTGCAGGGTATGGCTTTCATGTGCTCTTTATTTTCTTACTGCTCTGGTTTTCCCTTCCATTTAAATTAGCAACAAAGTATCAGGCCAGGTCTGTTTCGGGGGCACCTAGCTGGCTCAGTCAGCAGAGCCTATGACTCTTAAATTCAGGGGTCACAAGTTTAAGCCCCACATTGGGTGTGGAGCCTACTAAAAAGAAAATAAATAAATAAAAATAAAATGATGATTCTATTTTTTAGTGTAAATCATCTATAGACAGAATTACCTGAAATCCTTTAAAAATTCTCTACAGTAGCTAAAGAGAAGACCATATAAATGCATTGACAGAGAGGTCTAAAACATATAGCTAAGTAAAAAAAAAAATCAACGTTACAGAGCAATATGTGTAATAAGATCACTTTTGTGTTAGAGAGCACGTATATCATATATAACAAATTATATATTATACACATATACACACATACAGATATAAGAGCAAAGCTCTCATGGAACACCCACCAACTATTAATAGAAGTTACCTCTGCAGGGGGAGAGTTGGATAAGGGGTGGGGATGAAGGAGGAGGGTGATTTTAGCCTTTTTTGTATTATTGGAATTTTTAAACAGCAAAATATATTCATGTGTAACCTGTGGACTTAAGTAAAAGTCAGAATTGATTTTTTTTTTTTTCTAAATTCTTAGAGGCCACTGAGAAGTGGTGGAAAGGCTAAGAGTTAGGTGACCTGGGTTTGAATCCTGACTCTTACTAGATGCATGAATTGGACTGTCTGAATCCGAGGTTTCTCCTCTGTAAAATGAAAATGAAAACATTTCACAGGATTGTTATGAGGATTAAACAAGCTGATATGTAAATATGCTTTAAGAACTACTCACTGCAAGTCATTAGTTATGTTGAAGCTATAGTTCATCATCACTGATTAATATTAATTTTGTAGAAACTGTTGTTTGACATAAAGGGAGAGCCTAGAGGACCGCTGGTTGGTCTCTAGCTGCTTTCCTAACCTGTCCTAAAGTCCCCCAGCACAAGGGCAGCTGCAAAGGGAGTTGGGTCAGCCCAGTCATCCTTCCAATTAACACTCATGGACACCTGCAATGCAGCAACCTGGCTTCCTCAGGCTCACTCATGACCTAGTGCCAGAGCCCCAGTGCTCCTGCCTCCTTTCCCTAATCTGGGGTCAGATTTTTTTTTTTAAGATTTATTTTATTTTTTGGTAAGATTTTATTTATTTATTCGACAGAGAGCATGAGAGAGAGAGAAAGAGCATGAGAGGGGGTAGGGTCAGAGGGAGAAGCAGCCTCCCTGCTGAGTAGGGAGGCCGACTAGGGACTCGATCCTTGGGACTCCAGGATCATGACCTGGGCTGAAGGCAGTCACTTAACCAACTGAGCCACCAGGCGCTCCAAGATGGATTTATTTTAAAGAGAGAGTGAGAGAGTGTGAGCAGAAGAGGGGAAGAAGGAGAGGGAGAGAAGAAGCAGACTCCCTGCTAAGTAGGCAGCCCAATGCAGGGCTCTAGATCACACTACTGTGAGATCATCACCCCAGCTGAAACCAAGAGTTGGGTGCTTAACTGACAGAGTCACTAAGGTTCCCCGTGAGCTCAGATGTATTGTGTGCTGTGGTTGGCCCTTGTTCTGGTAGGATCCCATGAGCTTTGCTCTCTGATGGCCCATCCAGACTGGAGACCACTGTGGAGGCAAGATCTGAGGGTGCCAGTGGAGGGCAGTCAGAGCCCTATTTGTTCCTGGCTTCCTGCTGCCCTCTAGTGGTCAGTGGCTGTGAGCCACGCCTTTAGAGGCCACACTGAGCCTTTTGGTACCTTGAAACTTGGTACCCCAATGGATAGCTACAAGTTCCTTCAGACTTTGGAGATAAGATCAGAAAGTGTCATCCTCTAAAACTGAGCCAATTAAAATATGCATTTAGCCATCTGAAAAATGGGAGGCAGTGAGAGTGTGGACTTGGTCCTAGTTTGAGAGCTAAAGCCAGGAAGTAAGACTCAGAAGCCTGTTTGACTTCAAAGCAAGTCATCCAATCTGTGTGAACTCAGTTTCCCCCAGATGGGGCTAACCCCTGTCTTAGCGGCCTCATGCAATTATAGTGACAATCAAAACAATGGATGTTACATGCTCTATGAAGTATAAAGGGCTAAAAATTTTGAGGTAAAAGATGATTTGTAAATTAGGATGTTGCTTAATCTTAATCAGAAATCACATACTGTGTTAAAACTTGGCACATATTAACTCATTCAACTGAATAATCCTAAAAGTTGGGTACTATTATTTGCCTCATTTTGCAGATGAGGAATCTGAGGTACAAATACGCTAAGCATTTACCCAAAGCTACTCAATTAGCAAATTGTGGAACCAATTATGGAGATCTCCCTTACTCTAGAGGCTACACTCTTAACCTCGATCCCTGCATGTTTCTTTGGAACACCCTACTCTATGCCCAGGCTGACCAGTCTTCTGATGTCCAATTTCTTCACCTGAGAAGATCTAACTATTAAGGAGTATTTTGGGCTGATGAAAGCCCCAACTCTTGAAAACATCACAGCTTCTGATATAAATTTGTATATTTTCATCCTGGTCTTGGTTAATGTAAGCCTTCGTCTTTGGGTGACCTGGGAAAATTCCATTTCTGTGTCTTTAAAGCTGGAAAGAACACCTGGGTCTCATGGTGAGTTGCCCCTGCCCTCTCCGGCAGACGGCCCTTCCCTCCGCACTCTGTCAGGATTCCTGCTTCTTCTGGCCACCACACGACTCACCTGGGCCAGGCAGCACATTTGGGCTGGTGTATTTGACCACTGGTAGTTCTAGGCATAATTGCTAAACAGACATCTGGGACCACTTATGAAGCAAGATGAAAACCATATATCTTAAGAGCTGGCATCAGAAACTTCACAGGGAGGAAACTGTCTTTGCACAGGAAAATACTATGATGTTACTATACTGGGTAGAAAAAGGTAACCAGTAGCAGGAGCCCAAGGCATTGAAGGAGAATGGCATGCAGCTTTGCCTGTCAACAGGAGAGAGGAAAACAGAATGGAGAGAGAGGAGCCAGACAGAGGATTTTATCAGTGTGGGTGGATGCCTTTTAGTTTATCAGAAGTGGCCTGTGTCATGGCAGGTAATCCCGCCTGTATGTCCCTCTCCCTATACCCTATGCTTCACAGTAAACTCACTCATGAAGGCTTTGTGTGCCTCTGGGGTTTTGGTAGAAATCACAGGAGGGGCTAGTTGGTGCCTGGGCTCATACATGTAGAAGAGAGACCCCCAAATCCACAGAAGTTATGACTTCCACAGTGGCAAGTTTCCATAGGGCACTAAATGAAGGTTCAGAATAATTTTATCTCTTTCTTAAAGAGGCCAGAAGATTCCAGCTGGCATCTGGGTTGTATTCACTGTCACCATTATCTCTAGGGACCCTGTGGGCTGTCACTCATGCAGACAGGAGTGGATCAGAGGCCTGGTGGAGATAAGAGGAGTAGATGAGGATGGTGAGGTGGCAGGTATAGGAGACCCGAAAGTGGGATGAGAAGCTTCGGGGTGGTGAAGCTCCCAGCCTGACCTCTTTAAGAATCCTGATTCATCTAGAGTCTTTCCACCCAGATCTAATTCCACTTGTCATTCCTCTGTCATTTAAAGGAACTAAGAATGCAGAATGTGTGATATTGGGGGTTCAGACAAATACAATGGAGGAGAATTTCCTGCTTTGTTGTTTCATAAAATTTTCCTTTGATTTTCAATACAGAGCTTGGGGAGTATGGTGAGGGAACAGACTCTGGAACCATACCAGCAAACAGAGGTCCTGAATCAGAATCCTCCGTGACCTTCAGAAAAATCTGTCAAAAAAGGAAAAAGAGAACATTTGGTTTAGGCATTCCATTCTCAGAAAAAAATCTAACCCTAGCTCAGTTTTGTTGGGTACTACTTCCTAACGGAAGGAAAATATGTTGTGATTTATCTAAGAACACGGTCTTCTGGCAATATAAAAGTGTATGCACACAGGGACCTCAGCCACTTGAAATCTGTTTCTGTATGGACAGAGGCATGAGGGAGTGAGCCAAAAATGAAACTAGCTGCTGTACCTGGGTGGGGAGTTACGGCTTTTGGCCCTCATGAAACGTCTCCCTAGTATTCGACTTCTGCAAAGAAGCTCCTTTTCTGCTTCCTGATGGAAACCAGCTGGGATCTCCGGCTTACCTCTTCCAGGGGAGTGTCAGAAATTCCAAAACTGCTGAGCCCCAGGTCGGCTAGTGTGTCCTCTAGCTCTCTGAAAAGGCTGGCATATGCTCTCTGCTTGAAATTCTTATTTGGAAGAAGGAAGATAAGTTCTTGACCAATGCATTCCACCAACTTTGCCTCTGGAACATGGTGTTGTATCATATCCATCAGCTCATTCACATCTCCTAGGACAAAAAAAAAAAAAAAGAGAGAGAGAGAGAGAGAGAGAGAGAGAGACTGACATCAACTCTGTCTTCCAGAATTGAACCTGGGAGACTGTGAGCCTGCTCACATCCCCTACTTTCTTCCACTTCCCATTTGAGGAAGGGGCATTTCATTCCTCAGTAGTGACTCCTGAGGAGGACTAATGCGCTTCCGCAGTCTGTTTTGGCTTATTTGGCCCTGTGAAGGGCACTGAGAGGGAGAGGGAAAGGGAAGCCACAGCACTCCCCACTAACCAGTCAGGGAAACTTGGGGAGGTCATGCAATGCTCCTCTGCTAGTTTTCTCCTTTGTGCAATCAAATGTTCTGTCCCTTGCAAACTATGTAACATCAAGCAGTTTTTTTTTTTTTTAAATCTGTTCAAAGGGGAAAACAGTGGCACCCACTCACTTTACTCTTATTTATTATTTATGAGGACTGGATGAGTTAATACCCACACAGCGCTTAGAATAACATGTCTGGTGCCTAGGTAAATATTAGCTGCTATCTTAATCATGAACATCATCTCTAGTAAGAAAGTTCTTATCATTATTGTTGCTCATTTTAATTCAACACAGGCTTGAAGGTTAAGTCAAAGTTGCTTTCATTTTCCTTGTCTGGCCCAAGCTATAGATCACTTGCCCAAGATGCATACCTGGGACTGGTGCCCAAGCCGGAGAAGAACTCGCCCTCCTAAATCACACACCAGTGCTTGGTCTAATTCTTCGAAGGAATAAGCCATTTCCCTTGAGACTGCACCTGCCTGTTCCAACTAACAAAGTAACCAACCTTGACACCCTGATCCAGGAAACGATGAAGGGGAGCAGGAAGCTGTGATGTCAGACTGGGGTGGGGGGATGGAGTGTGGGGTGTACAACGTGGAGCATGAGGAAATGTCCAGTAACAAATATTTACCTGACACACTCATACAGTCAGAATTTTTATTTTTATGCACAAGCATGTATTACTTTGAAATTAAAAATCTAATTAAAAAAATTTAAAGATTGTATGTGAAGAGACAGTTCCCTATTATCTTGAAAAGCAGGTCAAAGGGAGAGGGATTCTAGGGACTCAGAACCCAGGTCTCATGCATTTCTGCCAAGCAGTCCTCTCAATTAAGGCCACCTGGTGGGTTCTTTGCTTCCTTTGTTTTAAAAATGACCCATGTGGAGGGATTTCATGGCTTTCAATCCATGTCCTTCTGTCTAACTGGACTGGAAGGCTTGTTTTATGTCAGATTTACAAAGAGGACTCAATTGTCTTTAGCTCTGGGATGACTTCACACAGGGGCTGGAGGGCTCCTTGTGTGAGGAAGCAGCTTTGCCCTAAACAGCTCTCCAGGGGTCATGCGCATTGTTCTCTGAGGAAGGAAATCGAGCTGAAGCTGCTGGATTCCCAGGAATTGTGTCTTAGTCGTGTGTGTCAGCCTTCCAGAGGGAGTCCTGGAGGGCAGGAGGCTTGTAGTGCCTGGCAGGGAGGTCTACATGTGTGTGTGGTGGACGGTTGTGCGAGAGGGAAAAGCCTTGCGAGGAACTAACTGGGGAGCAGAATGATCTTCTTTCTCTTATTTGGGGCATAATGACTTACTGTGTTCCTTCCTATGGTTCACAGCATCCCTCTTATAGTAAAATAAATAAATAAATAGACATTTGTTTAGAAATAAAAGAATATTTTAAAAAATTACTTTAGCCAGCAGGCCCTGTTTTCAACTTGATTTTGGTACATTCCTGTATTGGTTTTTAAAAACTATCCATGTCTTGACCAAGATTCGTCCTGGGAGGGAATTTCAGCGAGCAGGGAAAGACCCACAGCAAGGCAGACTAGGGAAAAGACACAGAGCTGTCACCCTGAAAGGATGTGTTCCTGGGTGCTGCAAGTTCTGTCCATGCAAAGAGTGGGTAAGAGAGTGAACGTGATGCAGACCTGGGCATTTTCCCTCAAATTTCAAGCATGGTATATAAATAGTGTCTAGTTTTCCTCTTTCACCAGACTTCAGTTAGTAAATTCTCCAGATTTAGAAAAAAAAAATTATGCTAAATAGAGAACTCTGTATTTTCTTTGCTAAGCAGATAGTTCCTCCACCAACCCATCATCAACTTCGGTTAGTACACGGGTCTCATTTTGCTCCTTTTTAGGGATATGGGGTGTGTGGTCTTCCATTTGCAAAGACATCCCAGATGTTGGATGGAAGTGGGCCTTCATGGAAGACAGCAAGAGTTGTTGGCAAGCACTCTGGGTCCCTGAGCTCAGATCCTGTAGGATGAGTGCTTCCAGCGAGAGCCTCTTTGGCATCTCCTGGAGGTGCCCCTGACAAGGTTTAATGCACCCTTACTCAAGAGAGAACTGTTAGGAAGTTGGGATACTGAGGGGAAAGTCAGAAGTGTAACAAGGATGCGTGACTTGGTGTCTACTCTGTGCAGTCCGACTCTCTAGAAAAGTTCACTCTGAGAGCCATCTGTCATCATGGCTTCACCCGAGGGCCTCATCTGGGACCTACAGTAGCCCTTCTCCCCATACTTAAGTAATGCTGCTTGGAACCAGGACAGAAGGACACAGGAAGGGAGGCTTAACATGGGCCACTGACGAGCAGTGAACAAAGACTGGATTCATCAGTTAAGAGAGGAGGCCCTTAGGCCCAGGGCTTTAAAGTCTCTTTGGGAATGGAAGAGAAGGTCAAAGGGAAAGATGAGCAACTTCATGACCATGGGCTTGAGAAATACACAGAGTGTTCTCTTTTCTCCCATTATGTTTGACAACAGGACACACCCAACCATATCAAGAGATGATCGCCAAACAGGAACCAAGACACAGCCTGCCCCAGGACCTACCGTCCAAGACTTGTTCCGGAGTTATCTCATCTATGTGGGCTGGACACCTGCTCGAGAAACCCTCAGACGCACAGCTGCAATTCCCCTACAACAGACAGGCGTCAGTCACTTGAACAACGGCATCTCCCTGAGGCCAAATGCCTTCCTCACCGCACCTTGTTTGTTTCTTTTTCTTTCTTTCTTTTTTTTTTTTTTTAAAGATTTTATTTATTTATTAGAGAGAGAGAGAGAGCAAGCACAGGCAGACAGAGTGGCAGGCAGAGGCAGAGGGCGAAGCAGGCTCCTGCCGAGCAAGGAGCCTGATGTGGGACTCGATCCTAGGTTGCTGGGATCATGACCTGAGCCGAAGGCAGCCGCTCAACCAACTGAGCCACCCAAGCGTCCTGCACCTCATTTGTTTCTTGCTGCCAAAAGTGGTCAACAGATTTTGCCCCTCTCCCTCATATTTTAATATATTACTTCAGGTGAGCACTCTGAGGGTGTGGCTGGCTATTTGATTTTATCCTGGTGAGTGTATGAGTCAGGCACAGAGAGTAACAGCACCTGAAAGGCACCCCTGGCTTGTCATTATCTTACAACAGCTGTAGGTGGCCTATGAAAGACGTTTTGCTCCTCTGACCCTGTGAATGCACACTGGCCTATGGAAGTCCACCCAGAACAGGAAAACCTGGAGGCAGCCTGACCCTTATACTATGGCAGCCAGAGGCCTAGGTCCTGCTACAAAGTAACCAGCCTGACCACTCCAACAGGAACAGTGCCTGGTCTCCAGGAGGCCAGAGGGCATTCATAATGCTTTCTCTCCCTTATCGTCTCCATGTCTCTGACAAGCAGAAGCTGAACTGATCGGTTTCCTTTACTGTGTGTGAAGAAACCAACACTGACAAGCAATTAAGGAATTTGCCTGTGATGACACAGTCCTCCACCTTTCAGCTATCCAGACCCAAACCTGGTCTGACAATGCTGAGGGGGGTCTCTGCTAATGGGTATCGTCTGGCTCTATCATTTTCAGGTTATATAGTTCCCACGAACGCCTTTCCTTGGCTTTCATTTCCCAGCGGACTTTGGGTTTAGTTAGGGAACATAAGCTTTGGAATGAAACATAGGAGGCTTCAGTAGCCACTCTCGGATTCCCAGTGTGCCACCTTGCAGCCTGAGACATTTCTGTGGCTGCATGCCACGTGAGTATGCCGCGTTCTAGAGTACCGTAATCTCAGCTTGTGTCATGTGGGGTAAAGCATCTCTGTAGGAAGGTTCAGAATATCCATTTCTCAAAACCTGCCAAGAGCTTCAGGAACAAGGAGGTTGATCCTGGCCACTAGAGCCCGACTGGGGGAGAGATGCCAGGGATGGCATCACCACACCGTGCATTTCTCCTGACCCAACACAGGCTCTTGCCCTGGGCACACACATACCTCATAGCCTGTTCTTTGGCTCTGGATGTTTTTCATCTTGCGCACCAGGGTTAAGTAGAAGCCCGTGCCGAAGCAGTTCTTCAGGAAGAGCGGGGTGCCCGAGCAGTAGAGCCTTCCCTGGGAAATGATGGCAATGCGGTCCCCGAGGAGGTCGGCCTCATCCATGTGGTGAGTGGACATGATGATGGTTCTGCCTGCAAAGGCAGAGGTCAGGGGATCACCAGACAGGCCCAGGCAGGGCTGGAGGGAAAAGGATGTAGAACAATCTCTCTGTGATATGGGCATGAAAACTCGAAGTGGATCAATAAAAAAGAGTATTCGACAGCAAAGTCCAGAATACTAGAATAATAACGACAACAGCTAACATTTTCTAGCATCCTGCATGCTGTCAAGCACTGTCACATACAGTACCTCTTCTGACTTTGGACCTGCTTCCAATAAATCACTGTGTAGGGGACATATTTATTATAGTCAGCATCTATTGAGTGCCATATGTATATACCCTCTGGATCATTATGCACTACACTTAGTCTTTGCAAAGAACACACACATACTTTGAAACCAATGGGAGATGTCCTTAGAAGAAAACAGTAATGAGGATGCCAGGATGGCAAACTGACCGTGGGATTGAGCCATGCCATCACGTTCATAGGCCCTATGAGCTCTGCCTGCCATCTTTCTGGACCTGCCTCCTCTGGTCAGAAGGTGCTGGGAGAGAGGGAAGCATGGCCCACTCTGAGACACTGCTATCTGCTGTAGTCCTCTGGAGCACTGGACATGTGCATGCCATCCTCACAGCTGGTCCTGAGTGACCTTCTGACAGCCATGGAGTTTCCTGGGATGTCTCCATGTGACTTGCATCTTTTTAGTCAAAGAGGAGTTTCACCTAGAGCTGCATACCTTGCTCCAGACAGAGGGGCTGCAGGTTGAGAGAACCTTTTAGAATATTTAGGGAAGTAGGCTGCTCCATCAGTGACTTCCTGTCTCTATTGGTGTAAACATTTCAGGAGGCTACCATGGGACTCTGGCTCACTCAGGTCACTGGCCGCACCCTGTCAGAGTGTAGTCATGGCTATTAAGTATGCTCAGGTGCAAAGCACCATGGTGAGAGCCAGGGTCACAGACAAAGGCACCATGAGAGCTCAGGGCACTGAGCAGTGGCCATTACCTGAGCGATACTTCAAGAGCAGGTCCCAAATTGAGCGTCGCGAGTAGGGGTCCACTCCGGAAGTGGGCTCATCCAGAATGACAACCTTGGCACCTCCCACAAAGGCAATGGCAACAGACAGCTTCCTCTGCATGCCACCTAGAGTTTGACACAAGGCAACAGGGTCACAAGGGCCGTGGAGGAGGGGAGGAGAAAGGCCCAGGGCTGGTGGCATAAGGGGGACCATGCCTTATATCCAGCAGCAGCTTGATGCTGCCTCCTTAGATGTTTATACGGTGTTCAAAATCTAGTGGTGTGCAGGCCTCTTTAAATGCAGAAAAGGCAAGAAATGCAGAAGTGCAGGAACAGATAAGACCATTTAAAGGCTATTCTCGTATTTTATTTCAAACCCATGAACATCAGAACAAATATAGCCTAGGCTGCTACAAGATAGTGGGGTTCTGTGAGGGAAATGATCCAGAGGTGGGTTCCTCTAAGGTGCACAGAGTAACTTTAGAGACGTGCTCCTGCTCTTAGGAGGTTTCTTAGAAGCCTCCCCTTCTGTCGGTGTCCTGGAAGACAATGGATTTGCCATCCGTAGCCCTCTCTTTTTCCAATACCAAGCACCTGATAGATCCTGCGCTTCTTCGTTCCTCTTGTGGTGGAGGCCTGTGTCCTCCAACATGGCTTCCATCTCCAGCTGGGCCTCCTCCCAGGACTTCCCTTTCAGCTGGGCATAGAACAGGATGTGTTCAGCCACTGTGAGGCTAGGGGACAGGGCAGTGAGAGAGGCAATGGGTTCAGCAGTTCCACTTCTAATGATTCACCTTACAGGAATAAGTAAGGATGAGCACCAAGTTTTAGCAATGAAGATGTTCATTGTGGTGTTGTTAATAACAAAAAACAAGGGGCGCCTGGGTGGCTCAGTGGGTTAAAGCCTCTGCCTGCAGCTCAGGTCATGATCTCAGGGTCCTGGGATCAAGTCCCGCATTGGGCTCTCTGCTTGGAGGGGAGCCTGCTTCCCCCTCTCTCTGCCTGCCTCTCTGCCTACTTGTGATCTCTCTCTCTCTCTGTCAAATAAATAAATAAAATATTTTTAAAAAATAATAATAATACAAAACAAAACCAAACCCAGATCCTGTTAAATATCTAATAAGAGAGGACAGTACATTTATACAATGGTGTAGTATATAAACATAAGAATTATTTTATTGAAGAATATATGATAACATGAAAATGTTCATGATATCTTGAGTGAAAAAAACACAATTGCATTAAAAATGGCCGATTACAAAATTGTATGCAGAGCTTTACTCTCCTTTATAATGTTAAATAATATATGTATACACGCATAGGAGAAAGTTCTGAAAAATCATATACCAAGGTGTGAACCATGGTTATCTCTGGATGGTGAAATGACAGGTGACTTCTATTTTCTTCTTTTAATCTGTATATTTCCTCCCTTCCTTTCTTTTTCTTTTCTTTCTTTCCTATTTTTTCTTTTAAAGATTCCTATCCATTTATTTGACAGAGACAGAGACAGTGAGAGGGGGAACACGAACAGGGGGAGTGGGAGAGGCGCAGAGGCCTCCCACTGAGCAGGGAGCCTGATGCGGGGCTCAATTCTAGGACTCCAGGATCATGACTGGAGCCAAAGGTAGATGTTTAACTGACAAAGCCACCCAGGCACTCCATATATCACCTTTTAAATAATAAATAAAAGTTTTGGGGAAAAGCAACTGAAAAGCCTCTTGAAAAGTCAGTTTTTAGTGCCTGGCTTACGAGAGAAAAAGGAACAATGGTCTCCTCTCTTGGTCCCTGAGAAGGAGTATTTCAGGGTGAGTGAGGGGCATCTGTCAGAGAGTGGGGGGCATTACTCTTCTGAGGGGGTAGACCTCTACTCCCAGTGCCAGAGGCATAGTCTGACTTTCTGAAGGACACCTCTCATAGCAAGCAGGACCAAGGACCTTGAACAGGGGGAAAGCAAACAAGAATACTGCCTCCTGGCCCCCATACTGGCATCCTTGAGCTCAGACCTAGAGAACATGTGTGTTGGGGGGTGGGGGGCAGGGTGGGAATAAGGAATGGAGAGGGTCTCCGTTCCTGTTCTACTTACTGGTGGAACAGGATGTTGTGCTGCGGACACATGCCAAGACTCTGCCGGACTTCATCCAGGCTGGTTTCAATGTCCTTTCCCCCAATGAGCACTGTCCCTGATGTTGGTGGCAACAGACCCGTCAGGATTGACCTGCCAAATGCAGGAGTCAGTGGCCGAAAAGATGACCTTTAGCAGCCCCAGACTCCAGAGTTGCTGAGGACTCTCACAGTGATTTCTGCCTTGACTCTCAGTTGAACCCAAACCACGATCAGCTGTGGGGACCAACAATTTCCCAGACGGGCATTAGAAGCAGTGTGTATATCCAGCCCCTACTGTGGATGTCCACATCTGCCCTTCTGCTTCTATTTAATTCCTAGGGCCCCAGGCAGGCCCTGATGGGTCCTCAGGGTTCCCAGCAGACAACATTCCCTACAGAACAACCCTGTCCGGCTCAGTAATCACAGCCTGGTGCTGTAGGGCACAATGGAAGGTGTGCAGAGCATAGGTCAGTACAGTGCCTGGTATCATGATTATGAAGCATAGTGGAGGGTCTTAATGACAGCTCAGTCCTTCAGTATGTATTTGTTGATGAAGTGATTGAAGGCAGGCAGAGGAATTACCACCAACAATATCATTTCTGGATTCAAAACAAAAAGCTCGATATCCACTTTGGCCCTTTTTTTTGTAAAATGGGAAATAATGGTGCCCACACCTCATGGGTTTGTTGTGAGGGTTAAATGAGTTTATACTTGTAAAGCACTGAGAACCGTGCCAGGCCAGCATAAAGTAAAACTTGAAAGTATTAGGACTGTTCTTACTAAACAGTGTGTTTCAGGCCCCAGGGGAAGTGGCATTTGAGCAGTTGATGCAGTACTGTGTTCGCTGTGAGAAGCCCCGAGGTCTTGGGTGGTGCTCTGGGCCTTCTGACGGTATCAGTCAACAAGGTGAGCAGTCAGTTGAATTTAGCGCTGCCTGGCCCAGCCAGCTCCCTCCCTGAGTTCAGATACAATCTCAGGTTACCTGAATTTGTACTTAGAAGCTGAAATCTCTGTTGATCAACCGCTAGAGGGAAACAGAACCAAATGTAATGGCACCAGCCCCACATTCCATTCACACTGAACCTCCCTCAGAGAACATTCCAACGTAGGGTGTATACTGCTGTTCCTTCCTGGCGCTCTGGAAGAGGTCATAGGACTTGAAGACCGTGTAACACAGGATTTCCCTGCCCCTTGAGAGGGCTGCCTCTTCTGCTCCTTAGGACACCTTAGCTAGCCATGTTCTCCTTCTCAGCAGATGGCGCTCTGGGCCCTTAAAAAGCTAGGGGAGCTTCCAGACCTTTCTGCGCAGAGCTTGCACCTTCCTGAACTTTATCTTCAGTTGCCGGGTGTTACCTCACAGGCCCCTCTGTCGACCACACCCTTTTTACTTTCTCCAAAACAGGTAGGTAAAGAATCCTCTTTGAAAATAAGTAGTTCTCTATGGACCAAGGGCATGTGATGGTGATGGCCGTGACTTTAGCACCATCACTGATGGTGGTAACTCTGGAGAGGGTGGGATGTGCAGACAGGCTTACAGTGTGAGAGACCAGACAGCTGAAAAAACCTGCCTCTTGCCCTCAAGTCAATGACCCCAGAAAGTCAGTTCAACTCTCTAGATGTCCACTTTCCCAGCACACAAAGGGGGCAGTAAACTCACTTCAATTCCCCACTTCTTGTGAGGATCAAATAAAACAACATACATGAATGAGCTCTGAATCCTGCGGTGTGCTTTACACATTCTTCAGACACAAATACATAGTACATTTTTGTCACTAACACTCGATGGAAAAGAGTAGACTGCAGCTAATGAGGCAGAACGAGCCAGAAAATGATAGGACAGAAGAGCAATCCAGGCTCTTTGCCTGAAAACTCACAAGGTGGTGGTCTTTCCTGCTCCATTGTGACCTAAGAATGCAGTGATCTGGTTCTCATAGAAGGTGATGTTAAGACGGTCCACAGCTGGTCTGCTGTAGGTATCAAAAATCTTCACCAGATTTTTCACACACACCCCAGGAACCAAGCCTGGAAGTTCACGTTCAAAGAAGGAATCTTGGAGGAAAAAAATGAACATGATGTAAATATAATGCTTTAATGTACACATCTTTCAAGGCTTGATCTCCAGACCACTGTCTTTTGGCCCCATGACTTTAGGTGGGGCCTTTGTAAGGACGACTACAAAATAATCATGGTAATAATAGTACCTAACATTTACTGAGCAGTTACTATGTGCCAGGCGTTGTTTAAGTGCTTCATAATGATTACCTCATTTAACCCTTATAGCAGGCTCTATGGGGATAGATGTTATTATGCCCACCTTTATAGCTGGGGAAACCTAAGGCACAGAGACATCAAATATCCAATCAAGGTCATGCAGCTCATGAAAGGCACAGCTGGAATTTGAACCCAGAGTGCACTCACCTTATATACGGAGAGTTAGCCCGAAGCTCAATCTTCAGTTCAGGCTGTCATTTCCAACAGTCTGTAGGGTATATCCTCATGGGCTTCTGGTAGCAGCTCAGGCTCCTTATCTTCCTCCCAAAACAACTTTCCCTCAGACTCTCCCATGTCCATTCCTGTAACTGTTCTTTTCCTGGTCACCTTGGCTCAAGCTCTTGTGTTAATTTTGTCTAAAGGGGACTTCCTGCTCCTTAGAACTTGAGTTTCTCAGTTACTGAGTAGGATGGTCCACTCTTTCTCATCACTGTCCCTCGAACTCCAATCCTCTAACTCATCCATGCCTTTCCAGTACAGACCCTCATGACCATGCTGTCTACTTCTCCCAACTTCCAGTCCCCCTCTGCTTGAGTACACTCTGTACAGTACCACTTACTTTGTTAACATTGTAGCTCTGTAACATTGACTCCCTTGCAAAACAACATCCTTCTCCTATGTGTGCCATCTGGTCTTTCCTGTAACTAAGATGGGACCAGCCCTCTGATTTTGGCCTTGGAATTCCACTCTGGGAGGAGGGCCATCCCAGAGGCCCTTTTGACCGCAGACCAGCTCTCCAAGGAGGCAGAGGTCACTGAACTCAGCTTTGTGAAATGGCACCAGGTTGGCCCAGAGGCCTGGAGGCTGGGCCCTCTCACACAGTGGTAGGCAAAGTCCAGAGGAGAGGACAGCAAGGGCATTTTAGCATTTACAGAGAAGTACACATGCTTAGGGAAGGAAGAACATGGGGAGAAGTACAGAACTGGTCTAGGAGAGAAGGTAAGGAAGGCAAAGCCAGGGAACACTTGCAGACCTAATCCATCACTTCAGGAATTATTAGGTAACTTCCACAGTCAGGAAAGGCTTTTGATGGTTTGAATGAATGGATTTGTAGATTTGTAAACCACGAGTGAAGTGTAGTCAGCTCCCCTAGACTCCTTCCTCCTCTGCACAGAAGCATTTATTTTTGTCTTTCCTTATAGCTCATATCCGCTTTAAGTCCCAGTGACCCAAGTTATTGTTCTTGCTAAATCCTCGGAAGTCAGCACATTTGTGCAACTCACTCGGGACTTGCCTAACAAGGGCACAAACACACCACATACTTGGGATTTGCTTTCTCCAGGAAATATGCGTTAATGTCTGGCTGGACCATTCATTCCCCACACGTGCGGCTTGACCCTTGAGAAGCTATTAGGTTTAACTCCTGTCAACAGTCAGTTTCCTGGGGTCCACGGCACCCCAGTCATGAAGTGTATTGTTCCGTCCTTTACAGTACTCTGCACCTCCTCCTTGCCTCTGCTCTGTGTTCTTTACTGAGGGTTTGTTTGTTTGTTTGTTTTACCATTTATTCCTTCTGGGTGTCCTGGATCCTCCATTTCCTCTGTTATGGGTTCCGTCTTTTCCAGGGCCCTTTCTTCTCTAGTAGAACACGCTGCACCAACCAGAAGCCACTGTTACTCTTGGTGAGAGCTAACAATCAGTAAAGGCAGGAAAAGGAGGGGAGAAGGCAGGGGTGGCAGAGTTTCTTACCACAACTGGAAAGCACAGTTCCCTCAAAAGGCCAAGTTAGCATTCCGGGGGACCAGACCCAAACCTGGTCCTGCCGCCCACTGACCTGTGGGCCTGTAAAGTCCTGAAAATGGCTGCCAGTGCCTCCTGGCTAGCTGGCTTATCAAGCTTTGCTGAGCCCAGGTGGAGTTTTATAACAGGTGTTTCACCTCATCCTCTTAACATGCCAGCAAAGGCCCACAATGTCAGAAATTATAACTTTAAAAAATATTCACAAAACCAGGACTGAGTTTGCAATGGGTTAATTTTCTTTACTTCACTAACAGTACTCCTTGCTCCAATAAAAAACATGTCAAAGTCATGGTGAGCCTTGAGAAAAGCTCATTCAAGTTGATATGACGGATGGCCAGCTTAAATTACTGATTGAGACAAAATTTACCTGAGCATTTTTATGGGCACTCGAGTCTTCTGTGACTAACACCAGAATTGAGCCTGGTTGAGGTAGAGGCTTATATAAATTGTCAAGTGCGGTGTAAACACACACACGCACACACACACACACACACATTCTCATACTGACACATACACACATACTCTCTCACACACATCAGACATGTCCGCACGCACACACACACACACACACACAGGTCGTTTTTTTTTGTTGTTGTTGTTTGTTTTTCTAATAAACTTGGCATTTGGTTTAAAAGAACATCAGGACATCCTGGAAGGGGAAGAGAAGCAGAGGAGGGAGCCAGCAAGAGAAGAAAGCAGGGGCTGGAGGAAACCACTGTCACCACGCATCTAAAGGCTCTGGCCTCCAGAGCACAGATGTGGGCAGGGGGAGTTTTTTAATGAGGCAGCCCACCAGGGCCTCTCTCACCCCTGGCTGCCCTCTGTAGATCTGCAGGTTGAAGGTGGAGCAGCAAGGAATGGGCCTTGTGGTCAGGGACCTGCCACCTCTGGCACTTCTGTTTCTGCCTCCTGAAGGATTTTCAACTCTACTGCCCACAATGCCTTTGATCACTTTACTAGCTCTCCTACTGCATGGACATGCAACAAAATAGCAGGGGAAAATATTCTACATAGTTTAGTCATGGGATGAGTTCCTTGCCAGGAAATGTGTTTCCCAGTTTCAGGTTTTCGTCCCAAATGAGCAGCAGGAACATGGACAAGACATTAGTCCTCTTGGGCTCCAATTTCTTCGTATGTGAGAGGAGGGGGTTAGGTGAGGAAACTCAGTTGTTTTCTGATTTTATTTATTTTTTTAGAAAGAGAGAGCACACGTGCATGCAAATATTGGGGGAGGGCCTGGGGGACAGAGGGAGAGGGAGAGAGAGAGAATCTTAAGCAGGCTCCATGCGCAGTGTGGAGCCTAATGCAGCATTCCATCTCAGGACCGTTGAGATCACGACCTGAGCCCCAAAACTAAGAGTCAGACACTTAACCCACTGAACCACCCAGGTGCCCCTCTTTTTTGGTTTTAGAGAGATTTAGGAATCTATTTCAGTTTAGCCTGTGAGGCAGGAGAAAAATATTTGGCTTCTGTTGGCAAAAATATATGTGATTCATTTTTGAAAGAGCACATTTGTCTTAAGAATTTCTCTTTTGAGAGGCAGATTATCTGCTGAGATTATGGAGGGGGGGGGAAATGTCCACAAGTAGTGATATTTGTTGAAATTAGAAATATTCCAAAAACATATTCCCCTGTTGAAAATCCCCATTGGATTATAACCTTACTGTAGTTGAAATTTTAAAAGTTCATAGACAAAGAAAGGCAAACCAACATAAAGACAGGCAAACCAACATAATGGAAAAATACTGAGCTGTCAAAGTACTAGTTGTTTGAAACATAAATACAAAACAAAGCAAAACAAACTGCCCAAGCCTTTTAAAGGCCCTAGGCTAACCCCCTAGAAAAAACAAACCTCTATCTTAGTGCTTAAGGGATAAATCCTGGCCCAGATCCAAAAATACAAAGTAAAGGGTAGGTAAGTGAGGAACAAACAGATTGGAAAATATTTCCTTTGCTTCCAGAAACTCCCAGCTCCAAGGAAGTCCCCAGCTCTCAGGTCAGGAATTTCTTGCTTGCTCATATGTCACAATAGAGTCTATAGAGCTTTTAGAGCTCTCCCTGGGCCTCCTGTCCTGTTTAATAGGAAAGGTAAATTTGATCTAAGAAGGATTCTGGGCAAATGCCCCTTGGCCCTCTTCCCCAATCACAAAGTAAGATGAATTTTAGGAGAGTGTAGGAGTGTTTGCCTTGAAGGTCATAGCTCTGCCCCAGCCTCTGGATGGGCCTTCACCTTAAGAGAATGAATTAATTTATATTTTGAAAAGGAATAAAAAAGCAGGAGAGGAGGCTTAAGAAGACCAGTGCAAAGGTTCCTTCGTGATTCTGCTGATCTCTGTTTTAAATTGAGGAGTTGCAAAAGTCATTTATACCCTAAACTGGTTTGGCCTTCTTTCACAAGGGTAATTTCATCCATTGGGCACAAGCTGTATGGGAAACAAGGGTTTATCATTGCTCAGCCATTTGCCCTGGCCTAGTGACTTACAGAAAGTGGGTTCCCAGAGGCTATGATACTGCACCACAGTGGCAGGAACCACACACTTGATATCAGGAGCCCCCTCTACAGCCCACACATATCCAGAACATAGCCAAAGGAGCTAGTTTCAAACACTAAAGGTTTGGGGAGGGGAGCGTTGTTTTTAATTGAAACATTTTAAATAACTCACCTTCACCGCCAAGCCAATAGGACTCTTGTAGAAGGAAGTACCAAGGAAGTGGGGTTCCATAGTCCCCTAGAAATGACAGGGAAATAAGGAAAAAGCTTTGGTAGTCCTACTACAGCTCTACAAAATTGAGAATTTTTCTATTTGAACTTCAGAGTATAGCTATAGATATCCATAGTTCATAAGCATTACATAGCTATCCATGGGCTACGACACAAAAACTACTCCTTCCAACGTGTTTTAATTTAAAAGTCACTTTTTTTGGGTGCAACAGCTTTCCAAAAAAATATTTTATTAAAGAATTTAGGGGCGCCTGGGTGGCTCAGTGGGTTGGGCCTCTCCCTTCGGCTCGGGTCATGATCCTGGGGTCCTGAGATCGAGCCCTGCATCGGGCTCTCTGCTCAGCAGGGAGCCTGCTTCCCCCTTCCTCTTTCTCTGCCTGCCTCTCTGCCTACTTGTGATCTCTCTCTGTCAAATAAATAAAATCTTTAAAAAAATTAAAAAAAAAAAGAATTTAGTCATGCCCTTTCTCAACAATTACCAGATAATAATAATGGTGATGATTGTCACTAACATTTGTTGGATGCTCTTTCCATGGCAGGCATTATATTGTAAGCACTTCTCATGAGTTAAAAATTTAATCCTCAAAACAACCCTAAGAGATAGGTAGTAGTATTCTTGTGGATAAAGAAACAGAGGCACATTGACTTTGAATCATCTGCCCAAGGTCACAGGTAATTAAACAGAGAGAGGTACTGAAATGGGTAATCTCATTCTAATATCCCTGATCTCAACCACCCCATTCTACTGGATCCCAAGGAAAAGACTCCCAAATTTCTTGTCTAGCTCTCTTCGCAGACTTTGCTCCCTATAAAATGTTAATTTTGTGAGAACACACTATCTTAGCTTATTTAATATTATCCCATGTTCCATGGCCACTAGACTGTCAGACCTTCAAGGACAGGTTTGGGTCTCTCTTTTTCATCCCTTTTTCCCAAAAACTAGTGCTAAGCCTCACATACAGGTTCTGCTCAGTAAATAGTTACTGGACAAATTAAAGCTTTAGCTTGGCTAAAATAAAACTCTTGAATTATAGACAAATTGCATTTTCAATCCAACTAATTTTCACTTATTGTATCTCCTTCTAGTGGCATAGTAAGATAGAAAAGCTGACGGAGGGCAAGGTCAAATGTATTGCTCAAAATCAGCATTATGGGTTGAATTGTATCCGCCCCCTCCCCCAAATCGTCAAAAAGATATGTTGAGGCCCATGGAAGAATGCAAAATAATACGTGGTCTTGTCCCCAGTTCCCAGCACACAGTTTATAAAACCCCTGGATTCCCCGAGCGATGGGAATGTCTTTTGTTGTTCACAAGGAGCTGAGCCCCTTTCTCAACCATACCTGAATTTATGCTAATGAGGTGACTCAGGGGAGGGTCCCTAGATAGCTTCAGGATGGGGCTGGTCACCAGACCAGACCTGGGAAAAGAGGATGGAAACTTTCAGCCCCACCCTCCATCTTGAGGGAGGAGAAGGGGGCTGGAGAATGAGTCATAAAAACTCTGGAATGAGATTCAGGGAGCTTCCAGGTTGCTGAGCACAACAAGGTCCTGGGAGGGTAGTGCACTTGAAAGCTCCAGGCACCACCCCGCCTGCCCCTCCCTTTATGCATCTCTTCCATTTGGCTGCTCCTGAGCTGTATTCTTTTTTATAAACTGTAACTGCAGGTACACTACTTTCCTGAGTTCCGTGAGTCGTTCTAGTGAATTACTAAATCGGGGGGTGGTGGCCGTGAGAACTCCTGAATTTGTAGTCAGTCTGATAAAAGCATGGGTAGCCTGGGCACTGTATTTGCATCTGGCCCCTGAAGTGGGAACAGTCTTGTAGGGCTGAATCTTTCTGTGGGGTCTGTGCTAATTCTGGGGGGTTACTGAACAGGGTAGAACTGAATTGATTGTTGGATACCTGGTTGCCATTAGAGAAATAGCTGATGTTGGGTGGGGGGTGGTTGACACATTTGGTATCAGAAAAAAAAGACACCAGAGTCCTAACCCTTGGCCTTGTTTGGAAATAGTTATTGCTAATGTGCTTAGTTGAGATTAAGTCACTCCAGACTACATGGGAGCCTAATCCAATCTGACTGGGTGTTCTTATAGAAAGATGGCTGTGTGCAGACAGACATACACACACAGGGAGAACACTGGGTGAAGACAGAGCTTGTTGAAAAACCACCAGAAACTGAAAGAGGCAGGGAGGGCTCCTTTCCCTGCAGATTCCAGAGAGAGCATGGCCCTGCCAATACCTTGATTTTCTAGTTCTAGCCTCTAGAACTGAGACACCACCCCCCAAAAAAGTGGTGTTTTAAGCTACCCAGTTTGTCGTGCTTTGTTATGGCAGCCCTAGGAAACATATAATCACACGGCTAGGACCCAAACCCGGCCTCCTGGCTCAGCCTAGCAATCTTTCTCCTATTCCAGGGTTGCTGCCTATATATTTCTCCCAAAAAAGGCTGCCTCAAGATGATGTGAGTTCATCCTTCCCCAGGGACTGGACCCAGCCTCACCCTCCCCTGGTGAGGTGCCACAGCACAAGGTGGTTGTTGGTTGACTTGGAGCCCACTCAGATGGAAGTGGGACTTCTCTAGCTACCAGGAAATACTAATCCAAAGGAAAATCTGATTTCTGCAAAGCAAATATGAAACTATGTGAACACCCAACTTTGATTCAGGAGTTGCTTTTCAATGCTGCAGATTAGTTAGGTATTTATTCAATGTCCACCAAAAGTCAGGCACTACTTGTGGCATCAATCCTATAATATTAAACAAAAACAGACTGGGCCTGTTCTCATGGGGTAGAGAGTCAACATGCAAACAAGTAAAGATATGTCATGTCAGATAGTGATGTCGCAAACATAAAGTGCTTATGTCTAGGCACTGAAGGACTGTGATTTATATACGGGTAGCTATTTAGATACTTGCAATCTGGAAAGATCCCAGTGACATGGTGACATGTGAACTTAGACCTGAACAGAAGCGAGGAAGTAAGCCTGCAGGTATGAGGGATGCAGAAACATGCTGCAGGCAGTGAGCACAGGTACAAACGTCCTGAGGAGGAAATGCACTGAGTGTATTGAAGAACAGTCAGTGAGAATGTGGATGTGGCTGGGGCAGAGAACATGAGGGAGAAGGGAAAGACATAAAATGAGGAAGACAGTTAGTTGGCTGCTGATAATGAAGCATCTTATAGGCCAGGACTGGGGACACTGGGTTTTCCTCTGAACAAGAGGAAAAGCCACTGGAGGGATGCGAACAGAAGACAGATATCATCTGACCCAGCTTCGGAAAGGATCACTGAACACAGTGTGGGGAACAGACTGGCAGGCAATGATTATGGAAAGAGGCTTGGACTGCGATGGTAGTGGTGGATGTGGTGACAAGGGGTCAGATTCTGGACCTATTTCTGAAGTAGAGACACCAGCACTCACTGATGGATTTTTGACTTAAGCTTAAGTTTCAAATGCTGGCTCTGAAGGCCCAAATTGAAAGAACTTAGAAAGGATAAGATTTAAACTAGATGAAAGGTGAGGGAAGGCTGGGGATCTGCGGAACCCAATATCAGTACCTTTACCCTATGGGAGTTGACCCTTACCTGGAAACACCTGGTCAAGGTACCAGGCAAGCAGGCCATATAGAGCAGCATCGAGGAGCATCATCTTCATGGACATCAGGAAACTGAATTCATCTCCTTCCATGGGACTTCTCCCAATATTGCTCCATTGCAGCCCCAGGCCTTGCTCCTCAAAGCGAGCCAGGTACTCGGTGCCAAACCCAAATGCCACAGGAGACAGCAGGCTCTGCAGCGAGGCAAAGAGGGCACACTAGAGGAGCGGTGGACTTTCACCCCACCCAACAGCACCCAGCTGTCCACAGGGTAGGGACAAGGGCCAAAAGAGTGGTCCAGCTTGTGTCCAGGTATAAGGATAACCCAGCTAGGGCATAAGGCAGTTTTCCCACAAGAAAGGGAATTCTGGAAATGCCCAGGGACCTCACACAATACTCATGAAGCCACCTCCCATCTGTTCAATGGAGTATAGTCGTGTAACGGGAAAAACAAACACCACAAAAGCACAACGTACCAAAGGACCAAAGGTGCTCAGGTTTACCTTCCTACCATTTCCCCCTTCTTCCTACCTCTTTCTTGAGATCACACAGTTCTTGATAGAACAAAGAAGATAACCTGAGCTATTTTGTGTGACTCCCATTAGAAGGGTCCACAAAGTCATTAGTGTCTTAGGGTGCCAGGCAAGGGATGGTCCTATGACGTCCTAAGGTCTAAGAGTGAGGCCAGAAGAACCTCAGATTCCACTGATGTCATCTTTTCTCCTCTCCATACTGAGACCAATCTTTTCCTTGGGTTTTTGGTAGAGAGAACAAGTCAACAGGTGGTGTGCAAAAGGAGTTTGAAGAGGAGGGCCCCCAGCCAAGTCCCCACAGGTGATCACCAGCATGGCAGAAAGAGCAATTGGCTATTCTCATTTCCTCTGCTCAGAGGTCTCTCTGCACTTTGTAGGACCCAGGGTGGGGTTCAAACTGTCTATAGAAGGAAGAGATTCCCCAGCTGTATATTCACAAAAGCCATTTTAAAAAGTCTCAGCTCAGCCCCGGTCCACACACTGCCAGAACTATAGTTTCTTGGTGGATCCACACTCCCACGAAGCTAGCTGTGGCCTCAAAGTACTGATATCTACCCAGGATATTAAGTTAGCCCAGTTCTGCGCATAGGCTGAGTCGTAAGGATTTTTTTGCTACCAGCCCATTGTGATCGTTTTAGAAAACTGGTGTTATAAATAGCAGCAATTGATTTCTTGTTTAACATGGGAAATAAAAGGCAGATGCCACAGCAGCTCTGTAGCCAAATCAGTTTGGGTTATTAGAGCAGCTTATATCTTAGCTCTTTCTCAATAAGAAGCAGGTGGTAGTCTTTTCTTGACACCACTGCATAAAGAACTGTAGAGGGAAGCTCTGGAGGACAAGGAAAGCTGCACCCTGGGGAACCCAGAAGCCAGTTAGGGCTTTTTAAGGAAGAGGGTGGAAATGGCCTATTTGAAACTGGTTAGAGAAAAAGACAGTGATGTTAGTTTGGGAATTGTGAACCAAGATGTCTGTCTCTCAAACAATCAAAAGTCAATCTCTAGAGTCCTCTCCTGGCAAGAGGGCTTGGCTCCTAACTGGTTCATTTTTGTACTCCTTTCTGCATATAGTGGTACAGCGTGACAAAGACCCCCTGTGAACTACTGGATTCAGGTTTTTTATGGAGAGAAACAAACTCTTTTAATGAATGGAAACATCTCTCTGCACCAAACAGTTGGGGGCACGCTCCCTTCCCTCTGCATCTTCTCACATGCTTCAAAAAGAAAAGTGAATGAAACGTCCCAGGCTGTTTCCCTCTTGTGGGAACACAAAGGACCCGTGAGTTAAATTGGTTTTTTATTGCTTCCCAGGACAGACTCATCAGGCAGGTTTGGAAAGGAGGGACTGCTGGGTAGCTCAGGATGAAGAGAGCCCCAACTTTTGCCCCTGTGCCTTTTTATACCTTATGTCGTTTGGGCCCACAAGGCAAAGTGGATCCCCACAAAGGGCAGGCCAGTTTTCCAGAATGACTACAGATGTCTTTGTGAAAACATTTCGCATAGCAGGAGCAAGCCTGAGGTCCCTCACCACAGCCATCTTGAGGTCAGCCGTCATCCGGTCCTGCCAGGTGAAGCAGAGAATGTGGGGCAGGTAGAGGGTGAAGTAGATGACGCCACTGCAGGCGGCTGCCAGGCTGGCCCTGGAGAAGAAGGTGCTGAGCAGGAAGCACTGCATGATCGTGGCCGTGGAGAAAGCCAACAGGAATAGGAAGAGGATGAATGGATCACTGTAATGCAGGATCCTTCCATGCTGAAACCAAAGAGACCATCTGAGTCAGTACTTTCCATCTGTATCCAGGGAACATCCCTCCCAGGGGGCAACCTCTGTGCTGTGATTCTGGGCCTTCAGAAGCCCTCTACTCCAGAGTGATCTCTCCCACCGTCTCTCGTGGGTGCCAAATTTCCACAGTTGAGACTCAATGCTGACTCATTTCTTTTCTGCCTGGAAAGGGAGAACCCTTTGCACATACAGTCACGCTGTATTGGGCTCTCCTAACAGCAGCTTCTCCAGATAGTCCACAGAATAGGGCTAGATCATCTATGTGGACTGCGGCTCCCTGGGCAGGAAGTGGGAGTGGGGAACATGCCATGATACCAGGGTTCCTGGCAGACGGGGACACTCTGAGTGTCTTTTACTCCTCTGAGTACTGGTCTCCCTGGGAGGGCAACACATTAGGCTGTCTATCAGCATGAGTAATCATTATCTATTAAATATGTATTAAGTAAGCAAATCTTTGGTGGGAAGGGAGAATTAAGCCCATACTAGGGGAAAGGGAAGAAGATCTCAGAGCATCAACAGCTCCAAGATACACTGAGTAGATGAGGGACAAAAAGGGAGGTAGGAGACTCCCCTAAACAATCTGTAACATTTTGCTTTAATTAAGGTCTGGCCTGCTGACTCAATCATGTGTAGTTATATTCTGAGATTTACCACTCACAATAGTGAAAATATCAGCAGTTAATCCATATCACTTGAAAGTAGATTAATCCTCCCCCTTTGTCACTATCATACAAATATATAGAACCTGGGGCAATATTCAGTATCTTGGACATTATTAACTCATGAGTCAATCACTTTGGCTATGTAGAAAATACGACCAAATTAGCAATTTTCACTAAGTGAGCTGCTACCCACTTCCATTACAGGATACACTGAAATGTTCAAATTTATTAGGGCTTCTTGATCCTCCTTTACTACACAGACCTCCTATGAGGAATTTTACCCTTTGCGCAAAACTCCAAATACATATATAAAATCTTGTTCTTTTCTTGGGAACATAAAGGTACACATAGATTCATCTCTTGAATGGGTTCTAATCAATTGTTAGTAGTGTCCTAAAGCACCGGGTTCTTAATAGAAAAGAGAGACAATGAGCGATATCTGTCATGCGTGTGCAAGAGCTGAGAGGAACAAATGTGTCACCTGTCTGCCATTGTTACTCTTTCTCCCTCATTCACAGTCTTGTGCCTGCCAGGCACAAACGGAACAGACTGAAAAATAGAATAAAACAAATGACAAAGGAGGGTGGAAGAGGGCTATGCTTAACTAGAACCAAATTCTGAGGAGCTCTATATGAAAATCAAAATTAGGACTCAGAGCTCCTGGCTTTGTGTGTCAAAGAGCTCTCCACATCAACCTGGAAAGCTCACTCCTTTTACTTAATCACACAGCCCAGTAAAAGTAAGCCCACAGCTGAATACCTGACTATGGTTGGAAGAACTTTAAGATGGTTGTTGGCATTCTCAGAAGAATAAAATCCGTTTCTTATCCCAGCTCAAAACAAAGTCCCACAAGCTTCTAGGCCCATACAGTCTCTCAATGACATCAGGCAGAGATTAAAGAAAATCTGGGCTGACCCAATAGCCTCACAGGCCTTGGCTTCCTCTAATGACCACTTTTCTTTTCTGTTCCTAATAGCCTGAATAACTGGAACCTTCCCATTGTCCTAGCTTCCAGCTTCTTTCCTGCATTGTTGAGGTGGGAAGGAAGGACAAGGCAAAGATGGGAGTGTCATTCTAAGGAATCCTATTTTGTGTGCAAAGCTCTGTTTCCGTCATCCCTGGAACAATATTCTGGTTCCCACAAGGAGAAACCCCTTTGTGCAAGAAACTATTGGTGAACATTCTTTACCTCACGTCCTAAAAGCTTTGAAGTCTTAATGCCCATTCTTAGGAAGGCAGATCCAATGTCACTGAACAGACATTTAAAGATATCATACATGTTTATGCACTTTGCATAAGTCAGACACTTAGCATTTTGACTCCTTTAATTAGGAGGGCACAAAACATCTTGGAAATGGGAAAAGGGGCAGACTGAAGGATGGGAAGGAATAAAGGAGCCCTAGAAGAACACAAGGAATGCAGCTTCTCCCCCCATCTTTGTGGATCTCAAGGACCCTGCAAATTTAAAGCTAGTTTGCTTGAGCAGAATGATTTCTCTATCAGCATTGGTTTTGATAGGGCTCTAGCACAGGGTTTGACTAAGGCTGAAAACAAATCCCTTCTGAATTAGTACATCTTACTGCAAAGAGATGGGGTAGGATCTGGTTTAACTGAATATCTGCTGGATGGACAGGATATGTGACGGAACATTCCTGGCACTAGTATAGTCCAGCATGGGATGAAACACACCCTTAGCGAGAGTCTATGGTTCAGCACACATATTGCTCAGTGTAGAGGGGCACTTAATATGTTTATGGTAGAAAAATGAAACAAGCTTGATAACATCATAACAGGAACATGCAAAGCCTAAAGTCTGATGTTTATACCAAATCCCATCAAATAAATATTAAAAGCTACCCAAATTTATGAACTTGTCATCTAACAAGTATAAAAGATCATCTACTGTGGAGGAACTAAAAATGGAGGGAAAGAACATATTATGAAATAATGTTTTATTTCCAAGTCTAGCTTGTGAGAGAGCTGCAGGTTTGCAGATGATGGACCTATGTGTGCTGCCTGCAGCTATAAGAATTCCTACCGCTAAGAAAAGACACACTCTAAGTTCTATTCTTTAAAATGCTTTAGATACTTTTCAGACAGCAGAACATCTTTGGTCAAGCCATGAATGGTGTGACCATGATGGTAATGAATAAACAGTCTAGTTCTGCTCTCCTAATACAATGAAAAGGCTCTTCACATCCCAACCTCAACTGCTGGTTGAGACAGTAATCCCAGGAAAACACTCTTTGTACTCATTTCTTTTCTGCCTGGAAAGGGAGAACCCTTTGCACATACAGTCACGCTGTATTGGGTTCTCCTAACAGCAGCTTCTCCAGATAGTCCACAGAATAGGGCTAGATCATCTATGTGGACTGCCGCTCCCTGGGCAGGAAGTGGGAGTGGGGAACATGCCATGATACCGGGGTTCCTGGCAGACGGCGACACTGAGTATTTTCCACCTTGGCTGAAATGACTGGGCAGCTGCATGTGGCCACATTGGCTGAAATGGCTGGCTAGCTACATGTCAGGCCATCCTTGGTGGCCAGATGACTAATGCAGGCATGAGTTCATTAACAGGAGGAAAAAATGGGAGGTACAACATTATTCAAGATTTTCTGGGCCTTCTCCATCTGGCTTACCATGATGAATATGGTCAGGAGGAAGATGCTCATTGACATGATAGAGAAGCTGTCCAGGAACCACGTACACCAAATCACTGCATTGGAGACACCCTGATTTTTCAAGGTCTCCTTCAGTCTCAACTCCTTCTCCAAGACGATGCTCTTTACAGTCATAGAGACAGAGTAGATCCAGGCCAGCACCATGAAGATAGGGAAACAGCGGTTCAGGATGATCATAAAACTGAAGCAAGAGGAGAGAAGCAGAATCGTAGAATGCCCTGTACCTGGTAGAGGTGGAGTAAATGTTGGTTGATTGGATGTGTTGAGAACAAAGCCCAGAAGGAGGGAAAGGCAAAAAATCCCCACGGGCATTCACTGGGCTTGACTCTTTGAATGCACTGCACTTTGCCCTGAAGGATTACTTGTTCCTTAGAGCAAGAGGGTAGCTTTTTGGTTAGTCCAGATGAATGCTCTACAGGTTATATGCACAAAATAAAATTGTACTCTACATGTTACACAATATAGACCTTCTTACAAGATCTCTTGGGAAAGAACTGCAAACCTGATACAGTTGTGACTAGAACAGATACAGGTCAACTGACACTGAAGTCCAAGAAGGCGAATCACAAACAAAGGGAACTGGTGTTGGTGGTAAGAGCAAGAGTGGGGCCCCCCAGGGGCGTCAGCCACCTTAGCACTATCTATCCCAGAGGATCAAACCGAAGTTATGCAGGAAGGGGCACAAAATAACTATTCAGTGTGGCACTTTCAGAAGACAAGTAACCCATCAATAAATCGATCAGTGATCCAATAGCGGCTAACTCTACCAGCCGTGTGCCAGTAGAAGAATTCCATGGATATTCATTTTAGCAAGCAGGATAGATTTGATATTCTGGAATTACTTCACTGTGAACTTTACACATATTTACTCTGTGCCTGATGTGCTAGTAAAGCCCCTGGGATTATTATGTAGTAAAAATTGTTGGTTGTCACAGGAAGGGCTGATTCCAGGGCAGGAGGGTTCTCAAGATGACCTTAAGGAGAGAACCAGAAATTCATAAGGCCTGCACTTCTGGGACCTGCCACCAGAGGGCTCTCCCAGTCTAAATGCCTAGACTCCCCACTGCCTCCTTATTGTGTACCCCACTACCCTGCTAGATACTCCCATTCTGATCCTAAAGGTGGAACTGGGCTTTTGCCCCTGGCTCCACATCCCATCTCTATCGTCCAAACCCAAACTGACTACAGAACAGCCGCTGTTATCTCTTTTTAGTCTTCGGTAGAATTGAGGAAGGGAACCAATTGGACTAGGGTGTGGAGGGAGAGTTTCCTGTGCACATACTGGGCTTTATCTTAACTGTTTGTCAGGTGGCAATTTAACTTTTCCTTTCTTCAGGCTGTGAGTGTTTCTCTCCTTCCTGAACATTACTGACACAATGTGCACGATGGTGAACTTCCCAGTTTTTTCCTAGAGATTGAACCCTAAGCCACTTGTAGGTCTGGGCTCCTGTCCTGGGTGTATTCCCGCCCCCATCCACCATGGTAAATGAGCCCACCTAATCTGCTCTTCTCTGTCCCTCTCTCTAACATCCCCCAAAAACACCTTGAGAAAATAGTAGCCTACTTGCTTAGCTTGCTACTGGCCAACAGATGTATAAGCCTGGGGGTGGGGGTGGGCAGGAAGGGAGGGTTCCAGCTCATCCAACACATTCCTCTACCTTCTCATTAAGCATGCACCATGGGAATGTTAATTAGGGAATGAGCTGCATTATTCTGAGGCTCCTAGGAACCAGACCTACTTGCAATGCAGAGTCCTAATTTGCTGATTTGGCAATCATTGGGCAAACACTCTGACCAGAACTCTTCCACATACCAAACATACTACGTAGTGGAATCTTAAAAAGCCTTTGTCCCCTTTCCCAACCTCACTTCCCTTGCTTTTATTTTCACCTTCCCTTTCCCACCCACAACACCAACTCCTTTCTCCCTGCCACTTCCCTTGCCCATCTGGCCCTGCCTGTGGTCTGGGAGAAGCCGCTCATCATTCAGAGCTCCATTCACTTCAAGCTGGCTTCACTCCCTGGGTTTCTTTCCAAAGAGACTGAAGCCTGGGGAGTACTCCCATCCCACCCCAGCAACCTGATTAGTGTGTCTGGGAGGGAGATTGGAAGCCTCTGACTCACGAGTCATCCACGAAGCAGGGGTAAGGCATCTGCTGGAGATAGATTCCAACTGGAACCTCAACCTGGGCCTGACTCCTTGTGATCCCCCGTTCAATCATGTCCTGCAGATAGGCAAACCCTCCCCAGATGTATCGGAAATCTTCCACAGGATCAGCTCTGGGACCAGAATCCCAGTACCTACAGAGAAACCAGAGGGTGGGACAATGGTTGTGAATAAGAATGGCAGCTAACTGACACTTCACAGCACAAGGGGACTCGAAACTCACTCTTGAAACCTCTCCCCTAAAATGTTCCAAACCAATTCTATTTTCTAGTCATAGTTTAAATCTCAATTATGACTAATGGCCACTGTTACTTGTAATGGCTTTAATTCAAGGACTCTACAATCAGCTTTATAAAATATCTTATCTCTTCTTAACTTAATCTTACTGATTTTTAGGCTGAGTCCTGTCTCAATCCCTCACTCTGTACCAAATGTAATTTCCCAGTGACTTTGGAGAAACCTCATCTGCAGAACATCTACATGAAGATAATTCAATACCTAGAGGTTTCCATCTCCAAATTGCCCAAAGGCCAGCCAGGGACAAGTGCTAAATTGAGAGCATGATGACAAGGTAAATGAGCTTTCCTGGTTCCACCAACGAACAGTGCCAACTGGTTCGTGAGCTTAGTTCTCAGATACCCAAGTGTTTCTGTGCCTCTCCAAGTAACCCTCCTCTCCCTACAAGGAAAAGGAGACCTAAGCCCAGAGGAGCCTCTGCTCCTTGCCACATACATTCCTGGGATGCACAGGGTCTTTGAGATTGCCTGACACATCACCTGTCTTTGATCTTATTGGTTTTCTCCACCACATCGATGTCCATCCGGATCTTGTACTTCACGTGGGGCGGTAGGGCACTGGTCCAGGGATACATGTCAGGGAACACGACACCAGCCCAGAACCTGTTTTCTTCCAGCAGAGACAGGGCTCGTTGAGTGAGCTGAATTTCATCATCATAGCTTTCAAACTTATCCAGGATCAAGCACTACGGATAATCACAAAGGTTGAGAGCATTGAAGAACATCAACAGCAAAGACTCAACTGCAGGAAAAGGGCAGGGGATAAGGGCTGCTGCTCTGGGGGGGATGGGTCAAATGCAAGGAGATCTAGAAACTTACTGTTTGTTCAACTGTGAGGTCTGGTGTCACTCTGTCCTTATGTCTAGATTTGGGGGTAAAGGGGGCTTACAAACGCCAACTTGCTCTCACCCCTGCAGATTTAGTGAGGGCTGTCGGAGGCTGTCCAAATATGCAAGTCTTCAAAATGACAAAAAGACTCCCAGCTCTCACTCCCCAGCATGGGGAGGCAAGGGAGTGGGGTCACGCTGGATACAGGCTGCTTTGAAGATCAGAAAGCAAGCCGATAGAGTTTTAAAGGGAGAGAGAGAGAAGCAGTCATAGCAGCGAACCTTCCTGCTTCTCTGCAAACACACAATGGTGGCCAGCTGAGGGAAGGGCAAGGAAGAAGAAAGAAAATAACAGAGAACCAAAACGATTTAGTCAGAGAAATCATTTCCAGTTACAGTTCTGACAGGTAATGTGGGTGGATGAGGAATTTCCTAATAGGTCTTCTTTCTCCCCACTGGAAGAGAAAAAAATCATTATCTACAGAAGAGCAAAACTAAGATTTTCTTTTAATTTGAATATTGGGGGTTGTCCAATAAATCTATAGATTTGTTAAAGTATTAGACTACCTGGGATCTGGTTTTTCCTTAACCTCTTGTTCCTATAATACACTAGGGTTATTGTGTCAATGTTTCTTTCTTAGAATGTAACTCACAAGAGGTCAGATGGCCTTGTCATGATTAATTTGTTCAGCCAATACTTACTGAAGGCCTGTAATGTGCCAGAGCCTTCTTGGCTCCAGGGATATAAGGAGGAAAGATAAAATCTCTTCCTGAAAGAAACTCTAGACCTAATGAGGGAGAGGTGTGGAGGAACCAACAATCATAATGCAAAATGACGGGGCTCTGATGAAAGCAAGCTCAGGGTAGTCTGGGAGCCATCAGTAGTAGCTAAGTCTACCTGAAGGAGTGTGGGAGGGCTGCCTGATGGAAGGGACTCATGAGTAGGACAAGGATGAGAAGGAATTAACCAAGGGAAGAGAGCAGGGGGAAGGTCAGCTCCAGCCCAGAGAACAACACATGGGGTTTCTGGAGACCTGTAAGAAGAGAGCAGAGTTTCCCGTCCTTGGCTGTGCTTAGAACCACTGGGGAGCCTTAAAAAGACACCTACTCTCAGGGCCCACTCCAAACAATGAAATCAGACTCTCAAAAGTCAGGGCCAGGGCATCAGCACTGTGTTGAATGCTCCTTAGGTCTTTGCACTGTGCTGAGAAGCAGAAGTAACCAGAGGTGAGCGGTGAGAGGTGAGCACTAGGAAGGTGGGTGGCGACCCCGTCAGTTGCCCTGCAGGACTTGCAGGGTAACCAATCAACAAGGGGCTTCCTAGGACATGAAGCTCTCCATGCTAAAACCAGGAGCTTTCCAGGCAAATTCTAAAAGGCCCTAAGAATCCAATGGAGGGTTTTAAGCAAGGGTAGGACATGTGAGATCCAATTGTGTTTCTAAACAATCACTGGTGGGGGCAGGAGGGGAAGCAGGAAGCTTGGTTAGAAGACTGTTGTAATACAGGCTTAAAGAAACACATTATCTCACGCAGAGCCTGTGAGTTACCTGGAATCCTCAGTTTACTGAAGAGGAAACTGAACTATAGGAGACCTGCCAGAGGTCATACAGCTAGCATGTGGCTGGCCCTGGATTGCCTCCCCAGCTGCCAGAGGCCCAGACTTCTCCCCACCCCCTTCTCCATATCAGGAGCATGGGTACAGCCTGCTCCACTACCCTCCACGTGCTCCCAACTGTCCTATAGGTAGCACAGTAATTATTTATCCTCCCTTTGCAGCCCAGGGAACTTAGGCTCCAAGAGGCTGAGTCACTTCCCCAAAGTGGTGGATTAGGGTCAAAGCCTAGTTCATTTGATCCCACAACTCATACTAGGAGAAGCAGAGAAGTGAGGAAGGTGGACAAGTCATAAGGAACTGTTCAGAGGGCTGACTCCGGCCAACCTGGTAAGAAGCAAGCAAGCCCAATTCCTTCACCCACCCCCTCACTGCTAAGTACCCCTCAGGCAGCCTCAGAGGGTGAGCCAGAAGCCTCCCCATGCTGAGCAGCTGAGTCTGAACAACAAAGGACTGCAAACCCCACCCTCTTTGCTCTTTGGGCCTCTGGAACTAAACTGTCCCACCTCAGGCTCCATATCCTGAGAGAAGGTCCCAGGTAATGTTTTCAGTCTTCTAGATAAAAAGAAAGAAAATAAAAGAAACTGTTAACATTCTAGCTGATGTGGGAAAGAGGAACACAGGTAATGAGAAAATAACAGAGGGCCAAGGCTTAAGTGACACCATACTAAGAAGATCGATATTCTAAATGGAAGTGGAATTTCTTTAAAAAATGCCAGGAAGTATAGTCACATATCATAAAACTAAGAAAAATAGGAAATTCTCTTTACCCAGCTCTTCTTTTGCAAACAGACTTCACCCAGTCTAATGCTGGTTAGTCCTTTAATGAGATAAAGGACTTAAGTACCTCATGACACTGAAAGTCCTTAATACATGTTTATTTCTTCCTCAGAATAACATAGGGTTTGCTATTTCATGGTTTTGGTTTTGGTTTTTTTGTTTTTTTTTTTTTTTTGGTGGGGAATATAGACTTTCACCACAGTTGAAGACCAAGGGCCTGGCTCGCAGGATTTGTCAGTACTTAATAGCACACTGGGGACAGAGAATTGGCAACCTGCTTGGTCAAGGACGCATCAAAATTAAACTGCTAGAGTACATTAAAAAAAAGAAAGAAAGAAAAAGAAATATGTTTAAGTTTCCTCTGGGGAGAGGTTATTCTACAAAAATGAGTAATAGGAGAATCTCATTTTTAAAAAAAGGATCAGTTTGGGAACACCTGGCTGGTTCAGTTGATGGATCGTGGGACTCCTGATTTTGGGGTTGTGAGTTCAAGCCCCGTGTTGGGTGTAGAGATTACTTAAAAATAAAATCTTAAAATAAATAAATAAATCGGTTTAGCAAGTTTAGGTCTGCATACATAGAATTTTAGTATTTAATTTGAATTTAAATGAAAGTGAATTTGAAATTAACTTTCTGAAATGAAAAAGTTATTTTGGAGATGGAAATTCTTCTTTGTGGTTTCTTTTAGCGGAGGTGAGTTATTACACACACGTGGAGTATTCTACCAATTCACTCACAGCATCACAGAGCATTTAGACAGGAGTCAGAGAGGTTTTATGATCTAATGTCTTGCTTCAGAGGGAGAAACAGCCTTGCCCAAGGTCGGTACAGGTCAGGAGCAGAATCTGAATCCACTTCTTCAAATGTCAAGTCTGAAGCATTTCCACATGTTACTCTAAGAGGAAGCCATACTCCACTGGTTACTATGCTGGTCATCACAGCTCTGGAGACAGTAATTCCTGGAAGTCAGGGGCAATTCTTGTTCATTGTGGTCTCTGGAGGAGTATTTTCTCATGAAAAGGACTCAGTGAGTATTTACTGAATTGAACTGATTTTCGAAGTCTTGATCACTGCAAGAAATACAGTTTTCTTCCTATATTTCGAACATAACCCTGTACACCCTCATTCAGAGGATAAATTAGGAATAATTAGTGAAAAGTGAGTTTTTGGTATAATGTTAATGAGAATATAATTCTCACTGAAGCAAAAAGGCTATTAAAAACAAATATATTTTAATAATGTGGCTTTCTGAGCCATCGAGTTTATTCTCTTTGAACTCTCCTTTCATGTCTTAAAGGGAAATCCATACGGGAATAAGCAGCTGATGTTTTCAATGACATTGTTGAGCCCCACAATGACGTGGGCCCCATCCTGGCTGTTTTATCAGGCCGCTGATTCATAGTCCTGTTTCCTGCTGCGTCCCCGTACATTGGTACCCTGATACTCTGTGAAAAAACAAAACTTAAAAAGGTTGTCAAACACTCATTTCTACCCTGAAACACTCAACCCGTTCTCAAAGTTGGGTTATTTTCCTCATCTTGGAAAGTGGTATGGTGTAGAGTTGAAGAAACAGACAGCCCTGAGTGCCATCCCCACTCTGCTGTTTTCTAACTGAATGGTCTGTTTCCTTATCTGCAGAACTGAGATATACCCTACCCCATAGGTGTGTTCTAAGAATCACATGACGATGTCTGGGAAGGGCCAGCCAGTGCCTCCCAGGAAGAATAAAAGCTGGTGCTTACTGGAGGCTCACTATGCACCCAACGTGGCCCAAGGGCTCTGCTCACATAAACCCCTGAGCCCTCACCACCACTTTATGAGGCCAGTTACAGTGATCACTCCAAGCTTGCTGAGGAGGCATAACAGGGCAACCTTCCTCTGGAGGATATTAAACTGTCTCATAAATAATGAGAACTTGACAAATACCATTTTTAATACTGTTTTTGAAAAATATCTTTTTTTTTTTTTTTTTAAAGATTTTATTTATTTATTTGACAGAGAAAGATCACAAGTAGACAGAGAGGCAGGCAGAGAGAGAGAGGGAGGGAAGCAGGCTCCCCACTGAGCAGAGAGCCCGATGCGGGACTCGATCCCAGGACCCTGAGATCATGACCTGAGCTGAAGGCAGAGGCTTTAACCCACTGAGCCACCCAGGCGCCCTGTTTTTGAAAAATATCTTAAAAGTCAACAGAGTCTAATGGCTTTTAAGCCTCTGCCAGGTTACCTTTCATGTGCGACAGCTGTTTGGGAGGAAGGCAGTTATTTTCTTCAAATAATATGGCTAGGAACACAACCCATCCCAAGCTGATCTACAGCATCTCAACTGGTTAGAACAATGCTAAAGACTGAAGTCAAAGTCTCATGTCCCACCTGGACAATAGGGATAGGGATGGGGTAAGTCCTAAACCACTGGTGTTCACTAGCTGCTGATTGGTCATTAAGTGAAAGCCAGACAACTCTACCCAGAGGGCTTATGAAGACCATCTAGAATACCATCCTCAAAAGATCTCCCTGAAGTAAAGGCACAGCAATTATGGAAACTGCTTTGGAAATAACTCAGAAGTTCCTGGGTCATCCTCTGAGGTATGACTCATAATATACCTTTGCATCCTCATGGAGAGGTCACCTGCCTCAGAGAAAGTGGACTCATTCTCTAGTGGTAACTGCTTTGGTCTCTGAAGTTAAAATCTTGGCTAACAGACACATATATTTATGTAAGTATGTGCATGAGTGTGTCTGGGAGGCAAGGATGAATGACTAACCCCATAGCCAGGGTCATGGATTTTGACGTATTTGGTCTTGTCTGATTAGCTTGCAAGGTTCTAATAAGGCTGATGTCATGGAGTCTATATAAAAGCTGTTTGGTTCCATTCAGAGAGAAACCATATGGTCATGGACGTTAGGGAAGAATAATATAAGTAGATAAGAAGGCTAATTTAGGGGGCACAAAATAAAGATAGCACTGCTAATGGGAAAAAACTCAAAGGGCATCTTCAGTGAATAAAAAGACAGTGTCTTATGGCCTCAGAGGCAAATTCTGAGCAAGTTTTCCAACTGGAGTTCAGAATCTGAAAGAGAACCACTGCAATGCCCTATGCCAGCAAAAGGCAGAAAAGAAAGAGGTTTCCTTGTTCCCCTCATTTCCCAACTACTGTAGCTAAATACTGGTGGCAGGGCCACTGCTATTTGAAGTCCACACAAGTCCTACATTTCCTCCTCTGTTGTTTTGCTGGTACTCCCCAGGAAGCAGAGTTCATCCTAGCGGAAGAGGTTCGAGCTCTCTCCGGGGCAGGCAGCTGTGCTCAAGACCTCTTGAGAATGCAGTCATTTGTTTACATGGATAAATCAACCACCACCTTGGGAGGAGAAGCTGCAGTAGCAGCAGGCTTCCTTCTTCAACTCTGACCTGCCAGACTTAAATTCAAACACATTAAGTAATAGATGAATTAAATTATATATTAAGTGGGAAACATTGCCCAGTGGAGGCAAAGAAAAAAAGAATCTCCCTTTTTGTTTGAACTTGATAATCAAAGGGGAATGGCACCCTGTGCTGACATATTCTGACTAATACACCCAGGATGTGTCAGGGGAGAGTCCAAGGATAAGGGAGGGGCTGCACCCTTAGAGACGTTGGCTCTATAATCGTGCCTCTTACATCTTTAATTTCCATACTTAGGCTGAGAACAAAGCAGCTGATGAATGTCCATGGAGGCCTGAAGTGATCCTGCTGGTGTTAATGTAGATACCTGGGGTTCCTTTTGAAAAACGCCAGTGGATGTGGGCAAACATCCCAGAATGAATTTCCTGGCAGATCTAGGCTCTAACACTCAAGATTCATTTCCAACCACATGGAAAAAGCCACTAAATAAAATAGCTTTGGGCTGTTTGAGTTGTTTGGGATGGTGAGACAGAGGCCAAAGGCACTACCATAAATTTTATCTAACACACTAGGCACTGTGAAACAGACATCTGAAACCTTCTACCACAAAGACTGAGGAAATGCACCACAACTTGAAAACAAAGGGACAGGAAATGCACAGCTGTTAAAATACGTCTGTTTCTAAAATAAATAAATAAATAATGAAACAAAAAGTCAACCTGGATCACCAAGATGTACACTGGGCAAAGCCACCAGGTAATGCTTCTATCTAATTGGGTCCTAGGGAAGACGCAATAACCTGGCTGGTAACTGCAGAAGACGCTAGCTCTCAAAGCTTTCTGGTTTAATCATTCCACCAACCCTGGGAGATCAGTGTTACTATATTAAAGATATTTCATGATCAACAGAGTCAGACACTGACGAATGAGAACACATTCAGGTTGCAAATAGCCAGTTCTGCGCTAGCGGTGAGCACTCCCCAGATTGTAGCAAAAGATGTCGTTCTCACTTCTCAGGCAATGGAACAGCACCGTCGCCCGAAATCACAGAACCCATAAGCAAGCGCTGGAGATGGCACCCCATAGCCTGCAGGGTAAAGCTGACCTTTCTAGTTGCATCTCCGGACCCTAATGCTCCTCCCCAACCCCACCTACCACCTACTACCCTAATGTTACAGTCACACCTCTGCACTGGTCTTATGCTCCTCCTTCTGTCTGAAATTGTCTTTCTGCCTTGCTTAGCTAGCAAGTTCAGTCCTTAAGACCCAGCATAAATGTATTTTCAGTCTTAATTTGGCATGCATGGGTGTCTACTTTATGTCACTGCAGCTCCACCAACCTAACATGGGAAATCAAAAGATAAGTAAGACAGAGCTTTAGCCCTTAAGTGGCTCAGGTCTAGCGGGATGGGGAGGTGTATGAACAAACAGTTATCAAGGGCTACGGTGGAAGAGTATGGTGTGTAGAGCAAGGCCTGAAATACAGGAGCCGAGCTCTGAAGGGAGCCAGGGGGTGCAGGAGGCCAGGAGTCTGCTTGCACAGGTTGGAGGCCCCACAGCATGCCAGCTCACACAATGTGGAAGACCTGTGAAGGGGCTAGACTGAGAGTGACTTCACCTTTACAGCAACCAGATGTCACTTAGGAGCTTTAAACAGGAACGTCATGGCGAGATGGTTTTTAGAAAGATCCTGCTGGAGGCAATGTGGGAGCTGAGCAGAAGCAGCAGAGAATGGAGGTCCAGTGCCCAGCTAGGAGAGATGGTACAAACTCTGTAAAGAGGCCATACATGGAGAGGGAGAGGAACCAGGGATTTCAGGGATAATTTGGAGGAAGAACTGACAGTTCTTAGACGACGTGTGACACTTGAAATTGGGTTTGTGTAGTTTGTTTCTATTCCATCTGGTTGAATTATTGTTCTAGTAGTCCTCTGAGAGATCATTAATATGGCATTATTTAATAATATGCTTAACTCTTCCAATAAGATATGAGCTTCTAGGGACCAGGGATCACTGGTATTTATTCAGATGTAGATGGTTCAATGCATGCAAATATATGAATGACCAAATCAGCCAAAATCTTTTTGGTTTCCTACTCTACATCTAGTTATTTCATGAAGAAAAGACCCAGTCAGAATAGTGTGTGTTATTCAGAGTATTACAAAATAATTGTTGTCTTCATCCAACTAATTTTATAATTTATCCAAACAATACATACTGAGCCTCCACTAATGTGCCCCTCATATTACAGGAGGAAAGAACTTCCTCATTAGAGCCAGACAGGTCTGATTCTAATTCTGGATCCCCCACTCATCTGCTGCGCTGTTGGGCAAGTTAGTCTTCTTTAAGGCTCCATTTTTAATTCTGTAAAATGAAAACAGTTGCCCCTATAAGCAGGCAGTTAAGAGGGTTGTATGAGAGGGCAGGTAAGCCTCAGATACAAGTCCCTTCCCTCCAGCCATGAAAGCAGCCCACCCCTCACGTGCATTCTCCTGCCTCAGTCCCATTCTATGCTTCTGAGAAACTGGAGAGCAATAAAATAAGGTCACTACTTGTGATCCAGTTCATGGCCTTTGAAATAACATTGCTCTTGTGGTGTGGACTTCTGCACCCTTTCTACCTCTCCCTTGATTTCTCTCTAACCTCCCAATGCGTATCTGGAGCCAATGAATCAACAGAAGAAAGCAGTAGACAGTACACAAATATCTGTATTTCTGATTCATAAGATATCACCCAAACAGCGGCTTTGTCTTCCCCCTCCTACATTCTCCTTTCAGTTCAGTACCCCATTGCTTTCTTCCTCCCTCTGACCCCTGCAAGAGCAAAAAGACCAGAAACCTCATCATAATCACCTGCTGGGCTCCTGCCTCCATCAAAACCCCTCTTCAGAACCCCTGGGGGAGGCCACTGACCTGTGGCCACCATGGCCTTTACTTAGGAGCACTTAGCTCAGTTAATGGGATTGCAAGGCCCTTGGAAGCCTTGGTGGCTGAGGCAGGATATAATTAGCTGCTCATAATCCCTAGAGGGGCACCAGGAACAGCTCAGTGGCTGGGTCTGATTTCACTAATGCCACTGTCCTCCTCCTAACAGTATTTTTGGTTGGTTTGTATTTTGCTAGAAGTTAGTATTAAAGAGCTTACTATATTCTAAGCATTGTTCCAAGTACTTTGCATGAATTAACTGTGAATTGATATTAATTCTCACAGCAAATCTATTAGCTAGGTACTATTAATATCTCCATTTTACAGATTCAGAAACTGAGGAACAAGTAACAGAGATTTGAACCCAGGCAGTCTGATTCTAAAAATTGAATTCTTATCCATCTAAGCAGTTGGTATATATTAAGTACATTTTGGGTACCTAGCACTACATGAAACATAAGCTACATGGAAAAAATCATCCTACAAGAAATGAGACCTTTATGTCACCAAGCAAATGTCAAGTCAAACAAAAGACAAGAGGTATTCTTTACTACTGATGTACCCAGCAAAAACACTGTGAGAGCCACTGAACTCCATTCTGCAAGAGTAAAAGAATAGCGCTCTTTTCTCCCATCCACACCCTCTCCCAGAGCCCTGCTTATGTTATAACTGCAGCAGGTGGGTGGTGGTGACATGGCCAGGGATGGGGACACATGGAGTAGAGAATGCTTGGAAGAGTGAATGGCTAAACTTATGTTGAAGCAGAAGTGACATGTGAGAGCTGAGTCTCAAAGAATGAATGAATGGAAGCCCAACAGATGTGGAAGGAAAAGTCATTTCAGGATTTTCTGCCTTATGTTTCTTCTTTTGGGGGAAACAGTCTTCCCCACTTCACAGTAATCCTGCCCTGTCCCGGAGATTCAGATTAAGCTAACTTGGCTTTCCTTACTTCATGGTGAGCATATGACCCACACCTCCCTATCATAGTACATGACCCCCTACAGAGACTCAGAGATAGGTAGAGTCAGGCCAATCAGAAAACTGTCCAGGAGTATAGCTTATGCTATGGGAAAGCCACTCCTTCTTTCTGCAGATTTTCTGGGGGTAAAGCTGACTACTGAGGGCTGTGAACAGCTGATACACCACCAAATGGAGAGGGCCTGGCTGAGATCAAAGCCCGGCAGAAGCAAGCACAACCATGAGATAGAAGGGCACAAGGGTCTCATGGTCGCATTTAGTCCTTAGATCCCCTGAATTTCCAGGTTAGATCAACCAATAAACTCTTTTTTTTTTTTTTTTTTAAGCAAAAAAGCTCTAATCACTGGCAGCATTTGCAAAGAGCAAAATCATGAGCAGTTAGGGTATGCCTGAGGGTGGCAAAAGGGCCAGTGGAGCAGAGCAGCAGATGTATGAGTGAGCACTGGCTGGGCAGGTGGGATGCAGTGGCTGTGGAAGGCACCTGTGGTCCCTGGGGACTGGCTCGGTGAGATTTTTAGCATGAGAGTGATGACTGGAGATACTCTGCCGAGTCTGAAATGTAGGTCTGGTGGTAGTGTGGAGAAATGCCTGAGCCAACAGATCCTGGACCCTGGAACCCAGGGAGGAAGCCACTGGAATAGGCTGACAGAGAGACAACAATGCTTCCAGAACTCAGACAGCCTTAAAAGCAAGAGGTGGAGATGAGACATATTTAGGAGAGAGACAAAACTCAGTGTAATACTATGATTTATAATAAGATATATATATTTGTCTTTTTCTGTTTCTGGTGGTGCTCCTAAAACACTTTAAATTTCCTAAGTGATGAACAGCCTTGAGGTGTGCTTTGTTATGTTGATGAGGTGTCTTTTGGACCTCATCTAAGGATGAGAACTGGTTGCTAGAGGAGCCAACTGTGTGATTATAAGGTTGGAGGGGAGAGGAGGGGAGTGGACTGGAAGCCGAGTTCAGTTACTAATGGCCATGATTTACTCAACCATGCCTAAGTAATGAAGTCTTCATGAAAACTCAAAGGCATGCGGTTTGGAGAACTTCCGGTTTGTGAACATGTGGAGATTTGGGAAGAGTGGCGTTCCCAGAGAGGACACAGAAGCTCCACACCCTTTTCTCATCCCTTGCCCTACGTATCTCTCCCATTTGGCTGTTCCTGAGTTATATCGTTTCATAATAAACCAGTGATCTAATGAGTAAAATGTTTGAGCCTTGTGAGCCACTCTAGCAAATTAATTGAATCCAAGAAGGGGTCATGGGAACCTGCCTGCTAAATCTGTGAGCAGAAGTAGGGGGTGGGTGCCAGGGTCATGGGACTGAGCTCTTAACCTAGGGGCTCTGATGCAATCTCCAGGTAGCATCAGCATTGAGTCGAACTGCAGGACACCCAGCTGTTGCTGAAGAATCTCTTGATGGTATGGGAAAAACCATCATGTGTTGGAACTGGTATATAACTGTCCTCAGTGACCAAACATGAAAGAGGCAGTAGGGGGGTCAGAAGGGCAGGCTCTGAATTCAGGCACACCCAGATCTGGATGTGTTCTGCTACACAGAACAGCTATGGAATGGGATCTTATTTAACCTCTTTAAGCCTCAGCTTCTGCATCTGTTAAAATAAGAACGATAACAGCGCACACTTCATGGAGCTGTTGCAAGGGTGAAATGAGCTACTGTGTACGAAAGCAGAGCCCAGAGCTTGGCACAAAGAAATCCTCAATAAATAAAGCTGCTGTGTGGAAGGGGAGGAAGAAAGGTAACTAAGGATGACCCCACAGTCTCTGACTTGATAATTTGGAATAAGGCCGAGGACAGAGATCAGGGTAGGAAATGCTATAGGAAGACAGGTTCTACGAGGAGGAGAACACAAATCTATTTTGAGCTACACTGAGCATGCTACGCCTATAAAAGCTGGGGGTGAGAGTTTCCAGCAAGCAGTGGGACCTGAGAACTTGCGGTTTCTGGCCAATGATGATGGAATCTATAGCAGACAAGAGAGGATGGAGGACAGACACAATTACTTCACAGGCTACAAGGGAGGGGGACCAGCCCAGGAGGAGTCAGGGAGCCATGGAGGGCGGGTCTGCAGAGATGTGGAAAGGATCTGTTTTACATGTGGATAAGCTATTAGGGAAAAGGATCCACCTTGTTTGGGAGCTGTGAGAATTCTTGGTTCATTAGCAGAGGAAAAGGAGATGCCTCACCTCCAGGTATCTGCTAGCCAGACGCAGGGTGTGATCCGTGATGTTAAATACATCCTTCCAGTTGAGGCTGTCCACGTCATTGGCCTGGCTCTCTCGAGGACCCCTATCCAGGAAGTTCAGCACGGCTTCTACAGTGATACCTTCCTCACCAAGCTGACTATTCAAAAAGCCTTTCACTGTTGGGTTCTCCAGAGTGTCCTTGGGAGGAAGCAAGACAGTTGTAGTATTTAGAAATACCACAGGATCTCTGGTCTTGTTTTCGCTCCATTTCCAACTTTTAATGAAAAGGGATAGACGTTAAGCCTCCCTAAAAAGTGAGTGGGTTTTATTCCATGATAAGGCATGCCTATCTATATCCCATTTCCCCTGAATACACAGTTCTCTCTAGAAGGAAAATGTAAATGTTGGGGCTGGAGAAGAAGGACAGGGAAAATGGTAATATAGGAAGCTTTCTTTCTTTTTTTTAAATGTTTTTTTTTTTTTTGTTGTTGTTCTCTTTTAATTATCTCTGCTATATAGGACTCTAATCTCCTGGCTTTGCAAAGCTGGAAATGACAGCAGACAGACATACTCAACTACTTTTGCAGTTACAGAGCTGGCCACCTGGGGAGATGTCCCTTTGAATCTGAGGCCCTCAAGTGAACTGAAAAAAGCAAGAAACTGAAGGAAGCCATTGATCAGTTTTTACATTTCCCCCAAAATTCAAAGAACATTTCCCACCCAAAGTCAGCGACTCCACTTGGTGCCTCCAGAACTAGTGCCTTAGGCCCCTGCTTATTAAATTTTGATCCAACTCCAGCAGACCAACCCTTTACTGAGAAAAGAAAATTTATGGAACTTTCTTGGCTCTTCTCCTCCCCTCCGCCATCCGTACTCTGATCATGGTCATCTGTGTGCTCTTGTCAAAGAAGTACCAGATCTGGGGGCCTACTTCTTCCCAGGCTTTGACCAACTTCCTAAGGCGTTCCAGCTCTTCAAAAGTTGAGTTGGCCTAAAACCAGACAGAGACAGATAGAGACAAGAACAGGGAGGAAAAACGTGAGAGAGCAGTTTTGATTGTGCCTTCCCTGCTCCTGTCATAAACCCTCAGTGTTTGGGAAAGTCTTTTCAAGGAGTGTCTTTACTTTCTAGTCTACTGATATTTCCCAGAACAATCTGCTGTTTCCTAACTTCCACACTGCCAGAATCTAGTTTCTTAATATCTCAGAGATATTGAGATATATCTCGCAATACATGTAATACTGACGATGTCATTGTACCAGAGCCTCATTTAAACTAGATTTGGACACCCTGTAAGGAAATGCTCTTTCTCCCTTCCTGCCTTTGTCTCTTCTGGATAGCCAAGTTTCAGAGAACTGTGAGCCCTTCCAATAGGGATAAAATTCAGGTGCTGGGGAAGAAAACCTCATCTTAGGTTTTGTAGAGAAGGGAGGGCCCAGGCAGGGACAGGGGCACAAAGCATTCCAATGATGATGTGGATGGGGGAGGAACCCAAGACTCCACTAAGCACAACACAAACATACGGCTTGCTACCAGGAGCCAGCGAGCCGTGAGCAGGAGCAGGTACGTGTGCATGCGCTAGCACGCTCTCTCTCTCCCACTCTCTAATTCTTCTGGGAGGTCCAGGGTAAAAAGGACAAGACCAGCTGGGACCTTACATTCCGCAGTATTCTGCGTGCTGCCGGAGAATCTGGAGTAAAGAGGATTTTTCCCATCAACAAAGGTTTTGCTGCCCTCCAGGCTATTTTGGTGAGAGGGTTTGACTCCAGACTCTGGATCAATGCATTACAAAAGGTCGCTGCCGGGAGAGAAGGGACAGATTTTATAGAAACTCCCCTGTTGCTCAGAGCTAAACATAGTCATTAGTGTGTTTAAATCACATGTCTCATTCAACTCTATGCTGGAGGATTTGACAAATAACCTGAATTAACAGGCTGTACCCCACCAATAACAAGCTCATCATTAGTAAGTAACAAAATGCCACAGTGCATCTCAATAAGGGCCTCATCAGAGAAACAAAGAACGGGGCTTGCCCTGTGGTTTATTCTGCTTTAGAAGGAGGCTAAGAAGCCTGCCTGGGATTACTGCAAGCAGCGGATGCCATTCTCACATGAAAGGGACAAGAGGCCAAATAAGGCCTCCCCTTGGAATCTCAGCTTCAGCCTCGATAATTTCCCTTCACATAGCTGCTTAATTTCTTTGTCATGTGGGCTATCTTAGGGTCCAACTACTTTTGGTGCGTGCCTTGCTGCCTCTTTTTAATTTTTAACTCAAAGTTCACCTAGTTGTATATCTTTCCCAACCCACCTTCCTCTACCCCACAGAAGCCTCCCCTCCCCAAATAATAAAAAGTAGGAAAGATGGTTTGCCAAGGACTTACCATTTGGAACGTAACTCAGTACAGCACACAGAGATTTTCACTGCACTGTTTGTAAAAACATCCCACAGCCATGTTTACTCGCCAGGGTCCTTCTGACCTGAGCTTTGCTTGCAACTCTGGGTTGTCTCCTCATTTATCTTTCTTCCCTTCCTCTAGAACTTAACCCTCGTTCAATCAGATCAATGAGAAATGTCCCCTCTGTTCCCTTTCCAAGTGGGTCTCAGTTCTTTCCATGGCTCAGATCCAGAATTCTTTATGAGCACTGCCCCTTTCCCACAAGGGGAAGTGGACTTTCTGGGAGCAGAAGCCTCTCTGCTCAAGGCCCCTCAACAAGACTAATTTAACCCCAGGACTGGGTTTCCCTGAAAGTGTTAAACCATCAGTGTTAAACCATCATCTTCACTCACATCAGATGCCGTTTTATATATATGACCCAGAAAACTTACTTGTTCTTTTGTCATAAGAATAGATAGGATCCTTCCTTGTGGAGTCAATCCCTAAGAAGGCCTTATAGTTATTGTCTTCATACCAGTTGAAGGAGAACACTCGAGAGCCTCCTCCCTCTGGGTAGCCACATAAGAGATCAGACAGGATGCTCATCAGCTGTGTGAAGGTCTCTGGACCACCAGTCTGCATGAGAGGCCTGGCCACCCACAGCAAGTCTTGAACACTTGGTCGATGGATGAACTAGAGCAAGGCAAAGACTTCAGGTTATTTTAAGGCAGCTAGAATCATCATCACTCTGATGCCAGAGCTCCAAAGTATGGGGAGACCTCCACATATGCATTTGACTTCCACATTTAAAAGAAAACACACATATTCTCAGTAGTTCTTAATCCAGCTGTGAAATAACCTATTGCCATCTATTCAGGGCCTAAAATGAGCCTTAAATAAAATCAAAGAGTGAATCCCAACATATTTTAATATCTTCCTTCTAGTCCCCTTTATCTGAATTCCTCGGGAATGTGTCCTTGGACAAATGTAGGGAGTATTTCTTTATAAGCAAGTTCTTGGGTTCTGTTATCCCATCAAGATGAGAATACTGGGAAAAAAATGGGAAATAAAATGATGGAGGAATGGCTCTGCCCTAGAAAAGCAAGATCACAGCAAATTTCTTTGGCCAAGTCATTTAGAATTTAGTTTCTTATATTTAGAGAATTATCTTTTTATTAGCTTAATTTTACCAAATGTAAGTTCTTCCATTTCCTTGAAATGTGTGGTTTACAGTTCCTGTGTGTGTGTGAGTGTGTGTTTGTGTGTGTTAAAATTCAAGCAAATACAGGACAGATGAAGTCTCCATTCTTAGAAGAACACTTTATTTTTTAATTTTAATTTTTAAAAAAAGATTTTATTTATTTATTGGAGAGAGAGAAACAGAGATAGCAAGAGAGTAGCAGCACCAGGGAGGAGGGGGAGAAGTAGGCTCTCCAAGGTAGGGTTTGATCCCAGGACCCTGGGATCTTAACCTGAGCCAAAAGCAGGTGCTTAACCAACTGAGCCACCCAGGCATCCTTGGAAGAACTCTTTAAATTCTGCACCAGCCTAAGAAGAGGCTGGTAGTCTTCTCTCCATATGAGTACCCGTGGCCCTTGATGGACTCATCCTTTGAAGGCAGATCTGTAATGCTGAGAACTAAGTTGAGGGCTGCCAGAGTCACCAGGGTCTCAGCGCCCACATGTTATCTGGCTTTCCTTTAGAGGAATATGCAAAATAAAAACAGTGCCGCTTTTATTCCTCAAACACACTTATTAGTAATTTTCAAAGGCACTTGGGAATTTAAAAAAGCATTAGGGTTCAGTCAGGTGAGACTGAAAACAGTTCCCCTACTTCAATAAGTGATGTTTACCTGTCATCCCTGTCTTTGTCCACATGCCAACACTTGCCCTCTGAAACTCTTGGGTGCTGTGTAGGATCCACACTGTGAGTCATGCCTATAATCACAGTCTAGGCTTCAATAATAAACTTGGAATCTCAAATTGCTTCGACAACAGTAGGTCTTATGACCGTCTTGTAAGGGGTTATTATCATTATTATGTTGTTCATTTAAGCAAAGCACTTGGAGATGAAGGGGCTGTTCTGGGGTCAAATGGTCTAGTATCAGTTAATATAAATGGAGCCATCTGCTACAACCTAATTCACAAACGCTTACACTTGCTATCTAGCCAGGAGAGAAACATTTTGGAACTCCCACATAGAGGAGTGTTGATACGCTTTGGGGACTTTTTTCACATTCTCTATCATTTTCAACCCTATTATACTGATAAGAATTTCTTAAATGCTCATGAAGAAAAGAATGTTAAACAGAGACTCCCACTAGAGCAGGTGGCCATCAGTACAATGGGCCCTTCTCTAACTTCCCTGCACAGCAGCACTTACACTCTGCCCAGGCTGAACTTAGTTTTATGAACACAGATTCCACAATGCAATTTTCAAGATTGGCTAAGCCCAAATCAGCTGAGGATATTGGAGGGGAGAATGGGGAAAATTATGCTTCACCTTTTGTCTCCCTTTCATAATACACATCGCACTTAAAGATAATTGTTTCTTTCACATTACTCTTCCCCATTAGATTGTATGTTTCACTAGGGAAGTGGCCATACTGGCCTCTTCATCATTATGCCCCCAGCACCTCTCATCTACGAGTGGAGAATCAATTTCTATACAGGTAAAGGCTCGTGCAACCAGATGTTAATTGAAACATGAACATCCTTCAGAAAACAACACAAAAATGTCAGGGTTTGTGTGTGTGCGTGTGTGTGTGTGTGATGGGATGGGATGAGTCAATATATTTAAGACACTTTAAAATGATGCCTGTAAGAACCTTGCAAGTGAATGCTATTGCTCTTAGCAGTACAGATTTAGGTGGATTGTAAGAGCATAGTAGGATGGGTCACTTCAATACTGGAAAGACCTCAATTCAGTATAAGTCCACTGATACTCAGCCACACAAGACATGGTGGCATTTCTTCCTAGGCATGAAATCAGAAGGATGGTTCCTTTCCTTTTGCCTCCAACCCAGGAACACAGATAATTTAGGATATGAACAGGTGCTTTGAAACTGCTAGACAGAAAGTTTAAATGTATTTCTCCTTGAACAGGTCTGAGGTACAATTAAATTGTTTGACATAGTAAGTGTGGTAAAATGGTGGAAAGATATTATCATTATATATTACATTATCATTAGTATCATTTGGCCACTTACCTCTTGAATTCTTGGTGACATATCAGAAAATATTCTTCCCCAGGATCTCAGATTGATACCTTGAGACCTGCTGTCTAAGAGTGTAGGAAGCTATAATTGATAGGGAAAAAATATAAAATGTATATGTGTGTATACACATACATGTATTAAGTTATACATATACACATGGGTGCTATCTGATCTCCTGTATGCTTGAAAAAACATTACCTCCTTTTTTTTTTTTTTTCTGATCACAGGACCTCTTCTGCTAGATTACTTTCAAAAACAGACTGTTTTATCTAATTGAGAAAATTAAAGACTCTTATTCCAAGTCTGATTCCAGACTCCGCTCCCTGCTGAGCTAGTCAATCACGAATAATTTCACAGTGATATCAAATATGCCAAAGTGATTCTGATTGCTGCTTTAGCAACACCCAACAAGCTTCCTGGAGGAAGGAAACCAATGCAGCTGCTGGACTGTAAAGGAAGGCTGTGTGCTGTGTGGTGAGGTGCCCATCTTGGCACCTTGGGCTCCGCAGACACATTCAGGCTTCCTCACCGTTCACATCTTTGCTCCGTTGAGCCTTTTTCAGGTAGATTGTGGCTCTTCCTCTGTTCAACACTACTTTCTTATATGGAAGATTTGGCTAGTTATGTCATCTTTCTTTTGAAGCTTCTGCTGGCAGCTTTGAAGGGAGGTTTCTTGCAGATTATCCACAGACAGCAGTGTTCCGCTGACCCCAGGCCCTTGAGACAATACAGAACTATTCAAGCACTTCCCACCTACACAGGGAACGTGGAAGCCCACAAGTTTGCTGGTTGCAAACCTGAGCCCAATGTGAACAACTTGTTTTCTGGAAACCAAGTTCAAGTCCTTAATGAATGACTTCGTTCTTGATAGTTTCAAAACTGATTGACTCACTGATCCTCTGTCTTTTAGGGCTGAATTCTAAGTTTTAAGATAGTGGTTTTCAAACTCAAGTGTGCATCTTGAGTATGTCTGCAAGGGCTCTGCATTTTTCACAAGATCAATGTAGAATTCTGACTCAAGGATTGTGGACCACAAGCCACAAGCCTCAGCTTTCTATTTGCCAGGGTGGTTCTCCTAAATGATGGGTGGGCTTACCAGGCTGCAGCCCAGCTGAGAAGCAGGTGGAGTTAGGTTTTGAACAGTCCAGCCTCCCATTTCTAGCAGTGGTCCTGCCCTCCCTTCTCCCTGCTGTAAGGGCAGGGGCCCTCACAGTCTCTCTGGCCCTGATACTGAAGAATGAATACAGGAACACTTCATGGAATGTCAGCATTTCTGGTTCATTTCCTAACTGTTAAATGAAAGGCTTTGTTATGAGGGCCACAAAGCAGATGGGAGAATAATTTGCCAGAGGAAGTAGCAGCAAAACCACCCTTGCAAATACACCATTGAGAAGCATCTTCTCTCCTTAACCTTCACACTGGCCCTAGACATTGGTCTTGCCAGGACTTCTTTTCAAACTCCTTAGAAATAGTTTCAGGGAAAGCTGGGCAAAGCACTTTAATTCCTGCTTTAATTCCATGAGAGGGTGGGGCTGAGAACGTAGGTAGGGAGGAAGCCAGCAGGTAGAAATGTGTGCCAGTGGCAAGTTATCACCAACTCCTGTGATTCACCTCCTGACTACTCCAATAAGATCTAGTAGAGATGAAAGGATATCTCAGAGATACAGCAATAAAATGCCATGTGTGGACTTTATTTTGATCTGAACAAATCAGCTGTAACAATCAGAGGAAAGTGAACATGACTGGGTATTAGATAATATTAAGGAATTATTGTTAATTTTGTTGGGTGTGATGGCAGAATTGTGGTTTGTAAAAACACGCAAGTTTTACATAAGAAAGTATGTAAGGGTGAAAGAATATATTGTCTGTGATTTGCTTTAAAAGATTTTAGGGAGGGGCGCCTGGGTGGCTCAGTGGGTTAGAGACTCTGCCTTTGGCTCAGGTCATGATCCCAGGGTTCTGAGATCGGGCCCCACATTGGGCTCTCTGCTTGGTGGGGAGCCTGTTTCCTCCTCTCTCTCTCTGCCTCCCTCTCTGCTTACTTGTGATTTCCATCAAATAAATAAATAAAATCTTAAAAAAAAGATTTTAGGGAAAAAAAGTGAGGGGTATATTAAACAATAATGGCCAAATGTTGAAAACAGCTGACTGTGTGATGGATCCATGGGAGTTCATTACATTATTCTCTCTTTTATACTTATATCTGTAATAGAAAAATTTAAAAATAAAAAAGAAGCTTTTTGTATGCAAGAATAAAAAAATAGCTGAATGAATGAACACTAAATAAATACTCTCTCCTCTCTCTTTTCTCTTCCTCACAGGACTGTCTTTGCTCATGCTCTCCTTCCCTCTCTCCCAGAACATTTTCATCAGAATAACATTCTTGCTGGCCCCTTGTCTCTAAATTTCTCCGTTCCAATGCACTCCCCACACTGTAGCCTGAGTTACCTAACAGACCAATCTAACCATGTCACCTCTCCTGCTCAAAGATCTTACATGGCTCCCCACTGCCTCCAGAAGAAAGGTCAGTACCAGCACTGGACATACATGGTTTCACCTCTAACCTTTTCTGTTGCTTCTCTTCCATCAGGCTGGACTTCCTTCTACATTTCCTAATATGTATGTCTACCTAATTTTGCTAATGGTGATAATGCCTGACTAAAAATATGTATGTCTAATTTTGTAATGGTGATAATGCCTGACTAAAAAACAACATTTCTCTGCCTCCATTGTACATGGGATGGTAACATGACAAAATCCTGACTAATAAGATACCAGGAGAAGTCACACAGTGGGGATTTGGGGGAAGGCCTATTGAAGGAGAACCCTCTGCCTGCCGGGAACGTTGATGTGCTAGAGGAGGTAGAGCAGACATCTCAGGATCACCAGATACCAACCACATGCTAGGGACGAGTGATGGAAAAGAAGAGGAGCCTGGGTTCTTGAGAAAATCTGTGGAGCCTCCACACCACTCCTGAATGACCCACCACAGGACTTGGCTTTGGGAGGAATAAGAAAGCCACTCTTTTTCAGCATTCTGTTGCAGCCAATTATAGTTTCTAAATGACATAATTAACATGTGATAAATATGTACAGACTGTCCGCTGTGTGCCAGTGGCTAGGGGGCATAGCAGTGATGAAAACAAAGTCCTCCCTTTATGAAGTTTACCTTCAAGAGTCTCACCGATGTATCTTCAGCTTTCCCTTCACTGTTATCAGATATATGTGCTCAAGACCTCCCATGTGAAAGAAAGAATTACTTCTGATGCCTTATTCCCCTGCAGCTGCACACTAGCTGCCTTCCTCCACCCTTTATTCCCACACTTCTTGGAAGAGCAGTCCATGTGCAGTGACTTCAATTTCTCAGCAACATCCCCGTCTTCCACACTCACAGCTCAATGGAGACACTTTAGCATTCTAGTGAAATTCCCAGTTTCCTCCTAGTTTTTAAGTCTAATGGATACTTTTGGTGCTTGTCTTTTCAGATCTCTCTGCTTCTCTCAACACTTTTGATTATGTCCTTCCCACCCCTTGATGTCGGTGACACTGCTCTTGTCTGGTTTGCTCTGATCCTTCTCAGCTTTTCACATGAGCTCTTCTGCCTCCACCTTCTCCTTCAGCGCTGAGGTTCCTGAGGGGCTCCGTGGCCTTGCTCCTCTCACTCTGCATACTTTCCCTGAATAGTCTCAATCCCTTTATCACTTAATCTGCTACCTTTTTGGTGACTTCTAAATCTACCTCTAACCCCCCGTGTCAGCTGGACCTTTGCCTAGTCCAACTCGTCCTAAACTGATCATGTCACCTTTCCTAAACCAGTTTCTGTCCTGTGCACACTTCTCCCGCTGTGGCATCACCTTCTCCCCTGTCACCAAAGCTAAAAGTCTGAAAGTCATCACTGATTCTTCCCCATCCCTATCCTCTTGGCAAAATCCCCAGCCTGGAGACCTAGGAACTGGTCCTGGATCTGAGTGTGGGGCCGGATGAGCCCCCTTTCCGCAAAGAGGGGAGCCAAGGGGTATCTGAAAAACTGGAGGATGCTGGAATCAGGACTGGAGTCCTAAGAGCTGTGCAGAGAAAAAAATTACCAGATCCTACACAATGGGAAGGGACCTAAGAGGAGCTAGAAACTCAGAGCATGGAAAATAAAGACATGTCACATTCATGTGTCCAGAGAGATTGGATGCCAGTTAGTCACCGGCTCCAATTGCTTTTAATTACTTCCCTTTCTTTGTGAGTTTGTTGTCTGTTTCCCTCACATGGCGTTGAGTTGGAGATGATCTGTGACTAAGTGGGCATCTTCTCTCCATCTCCTTTCCTTTACCTCCATAGCTTTTAAGCACATGCTGATCTTAAAATTCTGCCCTGCATCAGATTCAACACACTGAAAAGCACCTGTGTCTCTGTCATATCTATATGTACTTATATCTACATATCAATATAGATTTCTATGTATTTTTAAGGGCTTCTAATTTTGCTTTTGAAATTATTTGGCTTTGAGTAACTCATTTAATGAATGATCTGATTTCTCCGCAATCCTGTAAATACTTAGGAATGTTTGCAAAGTGGGAAAACCTGAACTATAAACTGGTTTTTTGAATTTCAAATTTTATGAACACTAAATTTAACAAAAGTTGAACAATATTACCTTCCTAAAACATTCAATGTAATGTTTATTGATTTCAGTTTTAAAGATTTTCTTTGTATTTCAGAGACATAATTTTTTAAATTTTCAGGTCTCAAACATTCTTGTAGGCCTCTGCAAAGCTACTACACCCATTACTTTAGAGCCAAATAAATAAAATGGCCAACTCACCCCATTCTACCTCATCCTCATCACCACCCCTAGAGGCCAGAGTCAAAACTGAAACTACCTCAGCTTCTCCAGAAAGCCTTCCTTCCCTCACTCCATGCTCTTCTTGCCTTCCTTCCCCATGAGTTAGGTGCTCCTCCTAGCCCCTACTAGAATTCTCAGTGCATCCATTTATCACATGTATTGGTTTGCTATGATTTTCTGTCTTTCCACTCTATTGTAAACTCAATAAGCATAAAGATAGGCTTTATTTTGTTTTATGTCTTCAGGGCATGGTACAAAGTAGATGCTCAATAAGTATGTTATATTAATTAATGAGTAACTTAACTAAAATCTAGTAGGAAAAAGACAGAGCCTATTGAGGTTTTAGGTCCCATGAGGTATGTCTCTATAGCCATGTGCTTGGTACTATAGTTGCAATTCTTTTCCTGGCTTTTTCTGGTGGAGATAGTAAATAATGAGGGTCTTGGAGTCACATCTCTGTTACCACTTACATCTCAGAACAGTGCCTGGCCTCCCTAGGGACCCCTCCATATACATCTGGCCACCAACCATCTGACAGATGTTGCCATAAATTATAAAATAACTTTCCCAGGGCTCTCCTCTTCCTTTAGTTCCTTCCCCCATTATCTATTCAAATTCACATGGATTGTTCCTGCCAAAAGAACCGGAAGAAACTCTAAGTTTATTTGAATGGAAATGCAAAAACATTTCTGGAAAAAAGGTCATAGATGAAAATGGCAAGTATCATCTCTCTCTTTCACTCTCTCTCTCTTTCTCACACACACACACACACACACACACACACACACACCAGTGCTTCCTATGTCAATAAATTCTCTTGATTTCCTGAATAACAAGTAACCCTTCCATATCACAACTGAACTGAGCCCTGTCAACCCAATTTCAAGGTCTGATTAGGCCTCTGAAGAAAGACTGGATATATAAATAAGGCCATGGAAAGGGTGTGTCTCTATCATTTCCCATCAGCCATGGTTGATCTTTGGGGGAGGGGAATCCCTGGGCCTTGATCTATACTCAAAGAAATGGACTGAAGGCCATAGCTGGCAATCAAGAAGATTCTGACTATACTAGATCTCCGTTTGGGTTCTCAAGGAACAAGAAATATATCTCTCCTATGGGACTATGTAATGTTTTTTACTTAGGGCAGAATAAAGCAGGTTAGCTACAAAAAAAAATCTTGTTTGAGCAATATTTGATGATGCTCTAGAACCAATAGATTAATCAAACATATGTCATTCTGCCAGCACACAAAAGAATGTTTTGTGAATTGAAATTTTTGTGTTTTACTTTCTCTGATTCAAGAAGACCATCCAGAAAACAGTATTATTTCTAAGCTGAGGATGTACCTAACACAAGGATAAATGGGTAGCCTTTGGTTAAAAGTGTGTGTACATGGATGACATGGCCATTGGAAGCTGATGGAAGGATGAACTACTGTCTTAAAAGCACCCAAAACCAAGTTGAAAATTAGACGACGCTGTGGACAGACAGTACAGGCTTGCTGCGTTCAGTCCTGGGCCACTGCTACAGGAAATCCAGATTTATCCAGGAGGGAAGTTGTTGCTAGGCAACTGGGAGAATGTGGATTTGAAGTATGTTTGTTGCAACCTGACAGTTGTTAAGCATCAGATGAAAAGAGAGGAAGCCCGGCTTCAGTGGTGAGGGGGCAACCAGGAGGGGACACCCTGAGTACCAGGAAATGCGTCAAGAATGGAGAATTCAGACTAAATCACTTGGATTGGGGGAAATGCCAAACTGTCTCTACCAGGAGAGGTCACAGAGACATGTCATCTCCCAGGACTGAAGGGGACAGAGCATCTGGATGAGAGGGTGGGCTCTGGAGTATGTGAACAGACAAGTGATGGGACTTTCTTTGGCTCAAAAGAAACTAGGCCTTTTTTTTCTCTGCTGTGACTTCAGTCCTGATATTTGTGGTTGATGAAAGCAGAACAGAATTTGGAATCTAGGGGCAGCCAAAAGGTCAATGCATGAGACAGAACTCATGCTAGTCTGAGGGGTCTGAGAAAGAAGAACATCCCACCTAAGTGTTTGAGAAGAACATTTCCGGGAGTGTAGCAATGACAAGGGAACAATGGGGCCTCTGCAAAGCGGCTGCATTCTTGCTTTGGTAAGAGCAAAAATGCTTTTTGTTTCCAAGTGCTTTTCCATCTCTTCTCTAATGTGAATTTCTGCTATCATCTTCTGAGACAGGTAGAGTAGATCTTGCTAACTTGGTTTTACAGATGGGGAGTGTAGCAAGTAAAGCAAGTAAGCAAGGGTCACTTAAATGACAGCAAGTTAGAGGCCAACCCAGAGCCAGAACCCAGTGTCCTGACCACCAGGTTTCTGTATGATCCAGCAGGCTGCCCAGCTGGCCCTCTCACCATTGGGTCCCATGCTCACGGGGAGAAGCTGATTACTTCATAAGTGGAGTTAAGGGAGAATCTGTGTCTATCCTGAGCGAGACACTTTAGGAAAGAGCATATATTAATGGTAGGCAGGAAAGAGATTTTTATACAAAAGTTCTTAACTGGGGCCTGGCTTCAGAGGCTCCATGAGCCCCTACACTTTGTATGTTTGTGTGAACTTACATTTCTTTAGAGAAAAGGTTTAGAGCTGTTATCAGATTCTCAAAGGTAATCCTAATTCATAAAAAGGTGAAGAAGTACTGTTCTGACAAACTATCAGAGACCAAACCCTTCTCAAAACCAGTTTACACTGGAGAGAACCCCATCCACAGAACATTGGTTATCAACATTTTATCAGCTAAATAAAGGCCAGGACCCAGGAACCATTATTGAAACAGCAGCCTTTACAGGGGTCTTTTCGTGTTTGAACTCATTTTAATTTTGCTTCTCCATATTTTTTCTTTTTAAATTCATAAAAACAACACCTAATCTATCATGAAATAAGCTGTGGCCTCCTGTGTGTCTGGAGCCCAGAAGAGATCAAAACAGGCCAATGACAATCAGGCCCACATGCTTAAGGCCCATTTAATGTATATTAATATTTCTCTTTCCTATTTCATTTTTATTTCTTCTTTAGTGAAATTCATTCTCACAGGGAAGATTTTGATTAAAACAGACACAAAGTTTCATAGATATAAGCGGAATAAATACTAATGCTGTATATCAAATATACTTGTGGGCTTCATAATTTTCAAAAAAACAAAAAAAACTCTTTTTTTTTTTTTTTTTAAGATTTTACTTGTTTGACAGAGATCACAAGTAGGCAGGCAGAGAGAGAGAGGAGGAAGCAGGCTCCATCCAGATCATGACCTGAGCCAAAGGGAGAGGCCCCAACCCACTGAGCCACCCAGGTGCCCCCAAAAACCTATCTTCTGACTTAATTTTATTTTCCATTCAACAGCCCTGCTGCCCCCACCGCCACCCCTCACCTCACACTGCTGGCACTGGGTATCACTCCTTTCCTTCTTCCCTCTCAAAACCCTCACACAGAAGTGGGAGAAAGTTGACAACCCAAAGATTCATAATCAGAAGGGAGAGGAGATCATGAGGTTAAGCCATTAATGGGACCTCATTATAAATTCCTGGAGATGTGGGGCTTTTCCAGAGAATTAGGACACGGCAATATTGTCCGAAAATTGAAATGGGTAGTTGAATTTAACAATCTGCAATGAAAGATCCCGGAGAAGAGAAACTATGGCCAGCTCACCCTGGGCAGCAAGCAGTCCACCCACATTTATTCCCAACGATTCAGCAATTTAGGGAACAGAGCCAAGAACAAAGCAGGACATTGAAAGGCACATGTAGTCAGCCCCCCCAAGACTGCGTCCTGTGGCCCCTCCCAAATCAATGTTCAGCCCCCCTACCGTCAAAGAGACACGGATGAAATGAAATCCGAAAAGTAAAAACTGCGACAGAACAGTGGTTGAGGGCAAGTAAAGAAAACCGAATCATGCCACACTGGAAGCGATTGCAAAGGGGGGAAACCGGGGGCCAAAATGCCGGTGAGGCCAAATTTCCTCTATCAACAGCCACTGAGAAGGGGGAAGGGAGGGAAACTCAGATTTCCCAGCAGTGTGGCAGGTCTTGGCACAGCCTCCGTTCCCCTGCCGAACTTCCACAAATAAACATTCAGAGCAGAAGGGACAGATTTGCTTCTCAGCAAGATTTCAAAGCTGTGCTCCAGAGTCAGAGAGAAAACAGGAAGGACCGCAGAGGGAGGAGGGGGAGGGGCCTTCGTGCCCTGGGCCAAATCAGATGGGAAACTTCCCAACCCCTCACCCGAAACTGACATACCATTTTTACGAGGTGTGAAATGTTTCAGGTAGTGTTGGCTGGCATGATACATGATACCGATACCGTGGGCCCCCAGGCCGCGCTGCCGGTTTTCCAGCTGGGGGCGTCAAGTCCAAGGGGACCACAGGTGAAGGCAAGCTCAGCCACGCCGACCAAGAGTGCCTACAGCTCCTCAGAGAAAAAGCCAGGCACCTGACAGCCCACCTAGAAACCCCGGCCCCCCCACCCACGCATCCAGTGCGCGTGAGCGCCTGCGTGCCTGTGCGCATGCCCCAGCAAGCACGTGCGCTGGGTGTGCGTCAGTGTATGTATGGGGACGGGTGGGGTGGAGTGAGGCCACGGGGAGTGTGCTGGGATTATTTGAGGATGAGAACACTGGCTTCTGATCTCCATGGGGCCGAGGGAAAACACAGCTGGCCCCAGGTGGTGCTAACAGCTAAACCCTCCTCTGGGATCCCTTCAGCTCTGAGGGCCAGGTCTAGAGGTTGCACTCCCACCCACCTGGGACCCAGCTCCTTCCACAGTGGGACCCAGGGCCATCACCCCAGCTTACTGACATCGCCCCTCTTTGTTAATGAGCACTGCCTTGGCATTTAATAAAACCTTATTTGCACACTGGTATACATGCATGTGAGAAACAGTCCAGGAGAACAGAAGGCACCGCATTCCGCGGTACTGGAGCTAAGCGTGGCTGCCCGCCAACCAGCTGCAATAACAGTCTCGTCCAGAGAGGCCCCCGCCCCTGGCCTCTGAGCTGCCGCTGCTTCCCCAATGTCCCTCTCAATGTCCCTCTCCCAGGGTCTGAGGATCTTCCATGAGCCTTTCTGTGTGCCTCAGGGTTGTTCTGAAAATGCGGATAAGATGGTACAGGAGTGATAAAAGCAAAAAATCCTGTCTTCATGCCTGCAGTTTCTTTTGAGTTTTCTTATTAGCAATTAAAAAAAAAATGTTTAGCCACTCTGTCCACTTGTCAAATGAAGACGCACATTTCAAGGGCACCAGAAAGGGCGGCCATCTTCTTTGCTTGTGCTCCATGGATCCTGTCTTAGTCTGGTCTTTCCCCACAGAGATGAGCAGGAGCAAGAAGAGGGTAGGTAGCGGTCGTCCTGCTGGGTTTTCCCCTCCAGGCTATCTCTGGGGCTACACACTGTCTTTGTTAAGAGAATGGCAGGGAGGATGGGTCCACAGCACCTTGGTCTCATGGGTGATCAAATGAAAGTGTTTTGAGGTCTTGGTGGCATTTGGGATATTATTATTTTGATTGGTATATGGAAACTGAGACTGTAAATCAACCTCCTATGTTCTAGGTCAGTGATTCTCAACCTGGGAGCCAAACTCCTATGTTCTAGGTCAGTGAATCCAACCCGGCTGGACGTTAGAATGATCTGGGAAGCTTTTAAAAACACTAAAGGCCCATGGAATCAAAATCTCTGGGGTTGGGGGACAGGCATTAGTAGTTTTTAAAAGCTCTTTAGGTGGTTCAGTGTGCAGCCAGGCTGGGAACCACTGCTCCAGCACCCAAACATCATCGGTGTTTGGTGTTTCTAACACCAACTGCCATGACATGGCCTTTTTGCTTTTCTCAAGCTAAGAGTTCAGTGAAGGTGGTAGGGTCATGGTTGGAGTCTCAGCCTCAGCACAGTGCCTGCGCCTTGAAGGTACCTGGGTCAGGTTTGAGGGCATGAACTCATGAACAGTGAGCAAGCACATGGGCTGTGTCTCAGGTCAGTAAGGGCCACCAGCTGAAGTTCTCTGGTTCCTGAACTCTAGCACTTGTAGAAGGAAAGATTTTTTGGTCTTTCTTCTGTGATAAGCATTCTGAAGCCAGTGATCTGAGCTTTGTTCCAGCCCCTCATGGAAAGTTTTGCCTAGGTCTCCCTTGATCCTGCTACAGCCAGAACTGTCTTCCTGGTATGGCCGGCCATGCTCCAAGACTACATTTTCTGGCACCAGCAGCTGAGGCACTTCAAAAAGAGATGCATAACCCTGCCTTTTTTCTATCGCCCAGGGGATTGCACGACCCTGGGTGCCTAGGGACATTAACACCTCTGCAAACACAGGTACTGGTCCCTGGCTTTGCTGCTGCTCAGCAGCCCAACATAAGGGACCTTTATTACCTTACTCACGCTTATGATTCTGAAAACAAACCAAGCAGTACGTATAAAATTGACTTCCTTTTGGAATTTTGGACAGAGACGTTTGAACCACAGGCCTTTTTATTCTCCCTACATCCGGGGTCCTGGGCTCTCACGGGTGATGGCTTAGGTAAGTACTAACCCCTCTTGCCATTCTGAAGACCCACCCTGATGAACTGGGAACGTTGTGGAGGAATGTTCCAAGGGCAAGTCATGTTTTGAAAGGAATCAAGTGTGGACTCTGCCAGAAACTGAGGGCTCTTGTTTTATTTTTGTTGTTGTTTTTAAAAGCCTTCAACTTTCTTTTTAAGATGAGCTGAGAGTGGGTTTTCTGGGACTTGAGAGAGCAACCATAAAAAGGCAAAACACGAATTCCTGAACCAAGTTCTCATGATTGACATACCCTATAACAGTTTCAGAAATTAAAATGGCACAAGAAAAAAACAATTGGATCCTAGAAACATTTTATAATTATAGAAACAATATGTATATTTTTACATATGTCATTTTCTCTGAAGGATTTTAGTTTTGAGTGTTTCTGAAAACATGGCCTACAATGACCTCCATTGGAACCACCTAAGGTTAACAGGGCAGATGCTGGGCCCAGCCCAGACCTCCTGAATTGGTCTCCAGAGATGGCAATTTGGAATTTGCATCTTTTACCAGCTTCTCTCATGATGCTCATACACTCTGAAGCGTAAGAACTGCTATTGTTCACCTCCTTTTTATAATTCCTTCTAATCCTTCTAGCAAAAGAGGAAGTATTATCAGGTTCCAAGAAGTGTATCTAAGATGCAGTTCTAGAACACGGGGTTGAACTAGATGAGGGCATTCCAACTTTTTGAAACTATGAAATTTTCTGTTATTTTTTTCTACCCAGAAACAGCAACCTCTGTGGTCAAGACCAGACCCAGAGTGTGAAGCTCTGATGTATTGAAATTTATTTAATGATTGCATCTATTTTTTTTTCATGTATCTTTTCCTGCCATTCTATAAAGTATTGTATTTGTTACATAGATGAGCGATGGGGCCAGCAAAGGTCAACTGTCTTAGAAAATAGTAGGACAGGCAGTCAAATCAGGCCTCCTCCTTTCCACACCGCTAGAGGTGGTGGTGAGGATTTATCCCACACTGGGAAGGACTCAGACCTGCCACAACTGCATAACTAATGGTGAACCTAAAGTGACTCCTGGGTGCCTGGGCCGCTGCTCTAAAAATATTATCGGTAAAGATTCCTTAGGTCTTTGGAGCCTGGAGCTTCCTCAAGAACTGTCTTGAACACCAGGCTCATGCCCTCCTGATCGTCAATTCACGAGTCCCCGATGACCTGCCACCAGATCGCCCTGCACCCAAGAATTACCTTGCAAGGGGTCAGCAGCTAAATACCTCCCTTACCACACGGAAGAGCTTGAAGAAGTCCACGTTGGCATACAGAGTGTCTTCCACCCACTGCAGGGTGCCCTGGGAGAGGGAGCACATGGCATCACGCACTGTCTGTGCCCCATGGCGCTGGCTAAAGATTATGAAGCGTCTCAGGAGGGTCTCGCTGCAGGCGATGTCCTTCAGCATCAGGTCTGGGACTCCGTGAGCAAACTGCAGGGAGGAGAAGCAACACTGGAAACCTCCCTGGGTAGGAGAATCCCAGCTACCCCAAAGATGGCCACGTCCTAACCCATAGACGCTGTGAATGCATTATGTTGGAGGGCAAGGGGAATTGGGATTGCAGATGAAATTGAGGGTCCAAATCAGCCAACTTGACGATAAAGAGGTTATTTTGGATTATCTAGGTGGGCCCAATGTGATCACAAGGGTTTTATTTTTTATTTTTTTTTAAAGCTGGTGGAAGAGGAAGTAAGAAGAAAAAAAATGGCAAAGTAATGTGACATGAGAAAGACTTGATTGGCCACTGTGGGCCTTGAAGATGAAAGGAGGCCACCAGCCAAATAGCGTGGAGAGTCTCTGGAAACTGGAAATGGATTTCCCTCTGGATCCCCCAGGAAGAAATGAAACTCTGCCAACACCTGGACTTTCAGACATCCGATCTCCAGAACCATAGAGAATACATTTGTGTTGTTTTAAGCCACTAAATTTGTGGTGGTTTCTTGCAGCAGTCACAGCAATTAACGCACTCCCAAGCCTCATTTCATCAGAGAGCCACTTAAAATATGAGCCTTCTGTTCTTAGCATAATGCTAAGGTACCAACAGGACCTTTTCCCCTGAAACTAAGGACAGGTAGTGGCTAGAATGGATTTAGAGTGATGGCAAATGACCAGCCCCCGTTCTCCTTTCTCAACAGATTTAACCAATAAAAATCCTGGATACCCAGTTAAATTTAAATTTCAGATAAACAGTGAACAGCTTTTAGTACAGGTATGTCCCAAATAGGGTCCAAATTAGACATACTTATGCTAAAAATTATTCATTTATCTAAAATGCAAACCAAAGTGAGTATCCTGTATTTATTGGGTCACACCCAACTGCTGGCTAGCGCAACCTCTAGCTCCTGTGGAGCTCATGGACAATCACTCTTGGACTGAATCATAGTCCCTATGATGGCCTCAGAGACCAAGGAGGCCACAACCCTAGCCAGAGATCCTTGGCCACCTAGTATAGTAACTGACCTCCTAGAGTCTTGGACTCCCAACCCCCAAGTACCATGAACAGGTTCATGGCCTTCCCTGGCCTCTGTAGTCTCCCCAGGGCTTCTGATGACACAGTTCTCAGGGTGACCCCGAAGACTCCAACCCCACCTCCCACTAAATGAGGTCACGGCTGACACTAGGTTGGTGTGGACTCCATCAATCTCAGGGGACTGTAACCCAGCTCACGTTCCAACAGAGCTTTCCTGTTTTGCCCACACATTGCCTCACAGCCCCAACCCTAATCCTGGCGTCTAAAACATTCTGAGGTAGAGGGAATCAATGAGCTCACTTTGTCCAAACCTCGAATTTTCTAGGGGAGAAAAGTGATGGAGGAGAAATTACACAGCAGGCTTGTGGGAAAGCTGGAACATTATGAAGGTCCCAGCTCCTTCTTTCACAAAGTGTCTCATTCATTCAATGCCCATTCACTGAGTCCCTTTCTGCAAGGACTAGAACAGTTATGGGGGATACAGAGAATAAGGTGAGTTTTCTGCTCTCCAAGCTGCTTACTGGCTGGCTGGACATGCAGGCATTTAAAGAGTGGTAAGTGCTAAATTGTACATAGTGAAACCAGAGCACAGAAGAGGGAGTGTTAAGAACAACCAGAGATTTTCCAGTGTTTCCTGTGTGCCAGGCACTGTTTTTGTGCTTTACATATATTAATTTTTTTGACACCCATAACAATCATAGGCACTTTTACTGTTTCCATTTTATAAATGAGGACACAGAGGAACAGAGTGGTTGTTTAACTTGCTCGAGGTCACACAGTTAACTGTGTAGCCTTGCTGAGATTTGAACCCAGAGCTTGTGCTTCATCACTACCCGTTAGCTCTTTGCTGAGTAGGGAAGTGGGAGTGGGCAAAACAAAGAAGGGAGGGTTTATGAATGATTTCACCAGCGAGGCAACACTTGAGCTGGGCCTTGAAGCAAGTCCAGGAGTTTCAAGGCTGGGCTTGGGGGGTGGAGTGAGTGATGAGCCAAACAACTATTCCACTCTCATCGGCTAACAATTTCCTAGGTGGGGAGAGGGGGATCTCCGGTACCAGGCAGAGAGGACCCTGGAGGGGCACGCAGTCCTGATGAAGAACAAAATCCCATGTTTGCTGAGACTAAGCAGAGGGCTGTAAGCACCTTGTGGCTATTTAAGTTTAATCAACATTAAATAATTTAAATTTAATTTAAATTAAATTAAATTTAAAATTCAGTTCCTCAGCTACTGTGGCTAACAGCGGAAGCCACTATGGAAATGGCTAACTGCCGGGCTTGAAAACGGTGAGCCCCCTCCATTGTGGAGGAAAACGGTGGTGGACGGTGCTGGTAAGGAGTGGCACAACTGGATGGAGGCCTGAGACAGAGATGGGGAAGCAGGTGTAGCTGGCGACCATGCTGAGAAGCAGGGAGGGCATAGGGCCCAGAGGGAGCTGGGACAACAGGACCAGCCTCTTCCAGCAGCAGGAGCTCTGTGCTTCCTCTTAAGCTCTGACATTTGCTAATCAGAGAAGCACCAGCTAATCAGAGGGAGCAACCCTACACAATAGCACAACCCAGTGACACTGGCCCCTTCCCCCAACATGAAAGGCTCATCTCTGATGCCAACAGTACAGCAACTGAGACCCAAATATCCCGTCAGTGAGGAGCTGGAAAGAAATTTCCCCTAAATTCCTGCCCTTATCTCCATCTCCCTTTTATTACCAACTGGAAGTCATCACGGGCATTTCCAGGACTTGAGTTTTATGAGCTAAGAGAAAGCAAAGCGGAGAATGAGCTGTGGATGCTGGCCCGCCAATCCCCCGCCCTGCCCCCACCCAGGTGGGAGTGGGAGGGAGAGTGGAGCAGGGCAGCCAGGTCTGAGTTCAAGGGCCTGGGCAGTGCAGGCCCTGCTCTCCAAAGGCTCTGACACATTGTCTCAGGGCTGACCCTCAGTTCCCCTCGTGTGGTTTCAGGGGAAACCTCACAGTCTAAGAAGCCAGAAAAGCAGGTATCTTCACCACGCTGCAGGGGACCAGCCCGAAAACCCCTTTGGACAGAGCCAGCTCTGCCCAGGCGTCTGGGGTACTCCCTCCTTCCTCTGGGTGCAGACTTAGTTATCTCAGTACTGACACAGGCCCTGAAATTCTCTGTTTATGTCTCAGTCTCCCCTGGAGTCTGGAGGAGGTGCAGACCTGGCCAGGAGAGGCGGGAGGGGTGTCTGCACTATTGGGCCCCTGCTTATCTTGCATTCTCACTTTGTTCATCACGCCAGAAACCCGCATGCCCAGGAGGCTGGGCAGGAGCCCCTGAGGCCCAGAACTCCCACAGATGGGGAAAGTAATGTATTAGGGGTTTTAAAAACACTCTGGATACATATACGAGATTATGAAATGCATGAGACAGATTTTGGGGGGCATAGGTCAGAGAGTGCAGTGGGGACAGAAGAAGGAGCTTGCCTGGCACCGAGAAGAAAACGTGCAGGCAATCAGAGGTCTGTAGCCAGGGAAGATCAGCTCCGTGCTCTCACACACTGCGCATGCGCAGCCCATTTCTCACCCTGGAACTCTCTTCTCCCAGCGCTTCCCACCGCTGCCTTCTGCTTAGGCAGGTGGGCTCAGATACCATCTCAGCAGGAAGGCCTTCCCTGACCATCTCATTTCAGCCTGCCTCCATCCCATGCCCCCAGACCCTCCCTAACACCCAGACCTGCCAGATTTTCCTCTCAGCACCTATCTTGACCCGGGAACACTCCATACATATCTTTGCTTATTTGATGATCACCTGCTGTCCCCGCAGGAACTGTAAGCTCCCAGAGTCCAGGGTTTGCCTATGTTATTCACACTGTATTTTAGTACCTAGAATGTCCCTGAATATTTGGTGAATAACGTGAGTAAACCTCAGTTTCCTCAGTTCTAAGAGGATTCTGAGCCATGTGTTCTCCGAGGTTTTTTCCACTTATACAAATCTGAGTTGTTTGAAGTGCTGCCAGGATGGGTTGCTTCATAATCCTATGCCAGGAAGGCTCGTTATTTCAACTAACCCCCCCCCCCAAGTATTTTTCTGAATATTTGGAACAAATCATGGATTTTGAACATGAAAGCAAGAAGGAAAAATAACGCAAGGTTTCCCCTGTTTTTTTCTCAGGCTCAGGGCTCACCCCTCCCCTCCAAGGGCCAGTGATATCCACCTACCTGTTCTGGACGAACTTGGGAGTTGACCAGAAGGTAGACAACTGAGTCAGACAGGCCAATGTTTCTAGTGAGAAATAGTGTCAGTGTTTCTTCATCTTTCAGGACATCCCGAATTCGTATCCCTCTTCCTGTATATGAATGAAAGAACAGGGTGTCAAATGGGGAATAAGTCAAAAAAGGGAGAACATGTAGAACATGTTGGAAGCATTTCTAATCAGCTTTCAGCAGAAGGTTCTGTTCTTGGGTTCCATGGGAGCTTGGAGGTCAGGACTCCTGCCCCTAGGCTGTCACCAACACAGTCACAGCATTTACTGATGATGCAGCCAGGCAAAACTTAGTGAGGAGGCACAAAAAGTGGAAGAAGTTAGCTCAGGACAGGGGAGAGGTCATCAGCTGCATTGTAGAGTTGGTCTAGAACAGCGACTCTCAACCAGATGAGGGTGAGGAAGTACAGTGGGGTAATTTTGTCTCCCCTGGGTACATTTGGCAATGTCTGAAGGCATTTTTGGGTGCTGCAACTGGGGAGGTGCTACTGGGTAGAGGCCAGGGATGCTGGTAATACATCCACAATGGACAGAATAACTCCCTCCCCACTACAAAACAAAGAACCATCTGGTCCAAAATATCATTAGTGTTAAGGCTGTAAAAGCCTAGTGTAGAATGAGAGGACATACATGCCGTGTCCACACTGTGTTGTCGTGGGTTAAAGGGCTCTTCCCGGCATTTCTGTCATCTTAGCTGAAACTCTAAGCTTGGGGTATTGACATAGACTAGGAGAAAGGGGCCTGTTTGGGGCAAGAAAAGCTTTAGAGAGAAAGAGGGAAAGAGGGAAAAGAGGGAAAGAGGAGATGGTCTCTTGCCTGGACTTATAATTTTGTGCCTTGATCAGCTCCAGTCACATTCTCCCTGGCTTTCCTTGGGACATATTAAAAGCAGAAATTTTTTATAAGGAAGAATAAAGGACTCCTGGCTGTTAAGGTGACCCCTTGGCAAGTGATTGAATGCTTTGTGTCTGTACTTTGCATACCTCACAGGGATATTGTGAGGGTGACTTGGGCTAAGGACTGTGAAGTGGCCAACTCCCAGGCCTGAAAACATGGGCCCCCTCCATAGATGCTTGTTCTGATTGTATTACTATTTTGACACCTCCCAGGAGCTTCACCCCCAGGCTTACCACCTCCACTACCTGCTTAGAGGGCCAACACTCAACTTCAAGTGGGCCACTGCCACAGTTCATGGGGTGCTGGCCAGCAAAGATGCTTACAGGCCCAGATACTTGGGAAATCATTTCAACATTAAGGGAAAACATCTGGGTTTCATGAAAGTGCCCATGTGTACATCCCAACTCCCCCAGGAGCCTGGCAGACTACTTACCTCTTAGTTCTCCTTTGTCTAACTCTAATTATCCAGTGCTCCTGCTCCTTCCTGCTCCTAATACCCCAGCACCCCATCTCCTCTCCCCCAACTTCTCCCTTCACCAGGCAGCCAAGAGGCCTACCTACTCCCCTGAGTGCTTGACAGCCTTCCCTTCTGTCTTCAGATTGTGTGCTTCCCTGAAGGGCCTGGTCCAGATGGAGGTTGCTGCTCATTTCCTCCTCAAAGGGGATGGGTCAAGCCAGGGACCTGCCCATGTAGCTAGGGCAGGGACAACAAGCCCTGAGTCTCCACTTCACGACAGACTCTGGGGAGTTGTGTTACCAGCCAGTGTTACCACCTTTCCCACGGGGAAAGCCCAAAGGCTTCTGGGAAACCAGAATATAGGAGGGATTCCAGGAGCAGGAGGGGGTCTGAAAGGGGCTGCTCTATTTTATTCTTGCCTTCCCCTTTTTCTGATAACATAAGTCTTGTCATCTTCCAAACCCAGCTTCCTTTCTTCCTTCCACTGGACCCCAGCTCGGTCATTCTTCTTTCTCACAATCACTTTTCATAGTCAGCATTATGTCCTAAACTGGCCTCAGGGGCACCCTGGACACACACACACACACACACACACACACACACACACACACACACGAGTCTCTGGACAGGAGGGGGCTAAGGACCCTGCCTTCATTTTATCCCTCATCATGCTAGCAATGCTGGGAGCACAGAGGTAAGCCCTTGAGGACACCTCTCTCTGACACACAGCATGAGAGCCTGACGTGGAATCAGGGCCTCGGCGAGCACCTGTGGAATGACAGGAGGCACCCAATAAATACTTGTGGTTGTGACCTGAGAGTCGGCAACCGACAACCCATTTGACTGTTTGTCAATTCGTTATTCTTTAACTCACTCGCCTGACCTTGCCTAAGAATATCTTGCTGGGAGGCAAGCCATTCCCCCCACCTCACCCAGGTGACTGGACTGCTGTGGCCCTACGGGGTTAGGGGCAGGAGCATGGTGGTTCCACAGAGAGGGGTGGGGGTCGCCCTGTAGTGAGAGTGTGGGGCCCAAGATGTAAGAGGTGGCTGATACCAGACAGAAGCTCCACTAGACTCCCAAGGGAGAAATGTGAACTGGGGGCCCGAGGAAAGAAAAATAAATTTTGTTTAAAATGTGGTTCTTCTTGTTCGCTTCCCTGGGAAGAGGTTGGGGGAGGGGGCTGCTGAGGCCCGCGGAGCCGAGGGGAGCTGAGGGTTGGGGTGGGAGAGAAGCCAGGAGAACGTGTGGGGCTCGTGGGAAGAAGGTGTCTGAAGATGATTGAGAGACCACAGTGCTTGCTTGGGGCTGAGAGGGGAGGGGGCTTCACGTCTGGTGTTTTACCATTAATCCTCCCCTGGGGAGAATGCTGTACAACAGGTTTGCTAGGAAAAGAAAAGGCCAACCTGGGTCAGCCATCGGCATACTTTCCCAGGTGACTGGAAACTGACAGGCAAAAGCACATACCAATGACAGCCGCCCACCTCGTTCTCCAAGGCTTTACCCTCCACTGGGGCTTTGGGCCGAAGATTCAGTGTTGACAGTGAGCAAGTCCCCAAGTGACCCTGGGATGGACCCTGAAATAGTCTGCCATCCTGATGGTGGATACTTGGATAATCTTAGATGCCTGGCCTAGAATTCCTTCAGAGACTTTGGGGATGGCCCCCTGTCCCCTCTTACGGCCACCAAGGTCAGGGGTGCTGTGGAATCTTTGTTCCCAGCCCCCAGATTCCTTTGGGGAGCCTTGGCTGACCTTTTCCCACCCTGTCTCTCCACACCTCTGAAGCTGCTCTCCTTTAGAGAACTTCCCTCCACAGACTGAAGGCCAGCAGAAGGAACCACCTGTATGCCAATTCAAAACTAGTCCTGTGTTGAGGTTGGGAAGCTGTGACTTTGGTTCTCATATACACACTGTAAAGACCGCAGAGAAATTGTGGTTTGAAATGATTTCCTTTACATGTCCTCCCAGCTGGACTCCATCTGACAATGAGACAACAAAACGAAATGTCTGCCTCATTCCAGATCCCACAGGATGAATGAGGTAGGCAATCACTCCAGGGGTTAGACAGCCCATGTTCTCATCGGCTTCTTTAATCCTGGAAAACAGTGCTTTCCGGTTGCTGCCTCTCCCCTGTTTCTCTTACTACGAAAATTCTGCTTGTGCTCACACCTTAGAAGGTCCTCCAGCTTGAGCTGAGTAAACTCTTCTATCCAGGGCAGCAAAGAAGGTCATGTTTATAATCTGGTTTGTAGAATCTTACTACCTTAAAGTCCATGTGTTACTATTTTGGAGAGAATTAAAAGGTAATGAAGTCATCTCAACGTGCTCTCTGAACATACTCCTGTCCTTCATTGCTCCCGTAGGGAGAGAAGGGAAAAGGTGGCCAGGTGGGAACAGGATAATATTTTCCTAAGGATAATTGCCCCTCTGGACTGTTCTGTTCTCTTGAAGCCCCCCCTACATCCCTCCACCACCCTCCCCAAGGTGTGGTCACTGTTCTTTCTGTCCTTTCACCTCTGCTTTGGGAGCCCTCAGCGTGGGTACCCTCTCTGATCCATCTCTGCAGCTGCATGGGTGAGGACCCCTGGAGGGCTGATTCTTACCATTCTCCCACTTCTCTTGTTCAGAACCCTGAACAGGAATCATTCTATCCAGTCCCTCTGTCCCCTTGGTAGACCCCTTGCTCATCCCTGTCATCCTCTGAGGTCATCCTGAGAGTCCCCGCTGCCCCCCTGTCCTCGCAACATAGGATGCATGCAGGACCTCTTCACTGCTTCTAAGCTGCAAGCCTTCACAGTCTGCCCCCACTGGTGGTCACGTCTCCCCTGCAGGACTGCGGAGACCCCTAGATTTCTGGCGGGGCTTTCTCCCTCCCAGCTGCTCATCTGCCCTCCTGGGGATGGTGGAGGGTTAGTGAGGGGAGGCTTCCAGCTGGTGCCCAAGCCTCTGCCACGTCTGGCCCTCACTGCTCCTGAGCCCAAGTGACTGTCCTACCCTGGTAACTATCTCCCCTACCTGCCCACACAAACAGTTTCCCAACAGCCTGGCTTCTTGGTCCCTTGGCATCCTTATCAGTTCAACCTTCACTTCTGCCCTGCTTCAGCCACCCCGGCCATACCCAGGGGCTCCTTCTCCCTGCTCCTGCCTACCTTTGAAATCCTGGATCTGCAGAGCTCACTCTTTGACCACAGCCATCAAGCCCTCTATCCCGCTCAGCACACTGGTCCTTAAACAGGACTGTGGAACTCCCAGGGGCCTCTGTTCCCTTGTCCCCTGATCTTCCCCAGGCCATTTCAGTACTTCTGGTTTCCCCATCCATCCTTCCACAGCCTGGATCCGATGCCTGTTTTCCAGTCACCACCCTAAAGTCCTTGCCTCCTGGACCTTCTGCAGTACCTCCCTAAAACCCCTAGCCCCGTATCATCTCCCTCTACATCTGCTGTGCCTCAGAGCCCGGGAGGCTGAATATCCCTGGAAGAAATGGAATGATCGTGCATATTTACACCATGGTAAACATACACATTCTGACCTCTCTGGCCCCTTACTTGGCATTGCTTCCACACAGTCCTGGTTAGCTCACTCTCTAGTGCTCCATGAAAATACTCCCACACCTTTCCCTTTACCCTTTTCCTCCTGCTTCCAGAATTTACCTAGCCTCATCCTTCCCAGAATGCAACCATTCCAGCATTCTCCTTTCTGAGTCTAGACTTGCCTGGAACGAGAACTTTCCTGCCCTCCTCAACTTCCTAACTCTTAAGCTGATAGAAAGAGAAGTCCTCACCAACGTGAGCTTCGTGCCACCTCTAGAGCCCTTCCTTCCTGCCACCTCTATTATCTTTCCCCACCAAATCTCCTTCTCTTTCCTGTGCCTTTGGTCTCTCTGACAGGTAAGGCAAGGGAGAGGCAAGTGATGGATGAGAAGGAGCAAGCCCAGCATACCCGCTACTCTCTCGGGGTGAGTCCGGAGGGTGTCCATGAGTTGAGACAAGGTTTGAAGTTCCTTCCAAACATGGCCAAGGTTCTGCCTCTCTGGTGCCTTCATGATGAGTTCTTGAAAATCTCTAAACACCCTCGCCAAGCTGTAAGGAAGACAAAGCTTCATTAGCAAAGATATTGTCATTTTCATAATAGTAATAATACTGCTTGCCAGTTTTGGAGACCCCATATGTTTGCCCTAGCTATGACATTACGTATCCTTTTAATACCACCAAGGCCAAAGGAGAAAAGGCTATTTCAACTTCATTGTACAAACAGCCTAATAGGGCAGGTGAGCGTTTTGTTCAGTTTTCCAGCTTCAGCAGGGCCAAGTCACCTCTTAACCCCATGCTCTATGTCTCTCCCGCCCAGAGAAGCCTTCAGCAGGCTGACATTCGAAGATGGTACTGGAGGTTCTTCCCAGAGGTTGCCACTTCTCTGAGACCTCACCTGGCCAGCCATTCATAGGCATGGACAGCCATGCTTAATCCACAAGTTCCTCCCTATAAGTGGGCACACACACACCCATACACACTCACATGCTCTCTGCCATCGCTGACCTGATGAGGAAAATGAAGTTGAACCAATCATCTCTGTTCCCAGGAATTTGAATGGTTTTGAAAGATGTCCTTCCAGTTGCCCAAGGCAAGGTGCTCTGAACTGGGCAACCAGAGCCAGCATGGGCATTGAGAAGCAGGGACATTGGTTGGTGGAGAGAGGTAAATATAGCTGTTGCACAGACAAAGGGACAGAGGCTGAACTCTGCAGGCCCAGAGAGGAGAGAGCAGGTCTGCGGCCATCCAGCTCCTGTCCCACTCCTCCTGAGGCCTGCCTGACTTCCCCTGGCTTTGCAAGAAGATCTAGTGTCCATATCATCTATCTCCCTCTAGGGCTACAGCTTGTTGGAATGGGCTTCTGTGGCTTGCAGGCAAAAGAGCCTTGAATAAGCCAGTATTTCACCTATAATGAGGGTGCGAAATGTGAAACCTGGATTTCCTGGTTCTAATGCTGAGTACAGCTGGAGTCAGAAGCCGTCCTTCTCCAACTCCCTCAGGTTCTAGACATCACCAGTGCCAGTCTGTCCAAAGCCCCAGCTAGCCCCCACTGAGCTGTCTTCCAGGCTCCCTGATCCCTCTGGGCGACCCCACGCCATCTCTATGGATGGGGAAGTGTTCCTTCTCAAACCCCTTGAGGGGACTCAAGCTGAAGTTAGAGATTGCAAGTTAGAGCCTCTAGGAACTGTTTGCAGCCCTGCACTCCCAGCTAAAATGTCACCTTCCTGACAGTCTCAGGAAGACAGATGCTCCCTCTTCCATCTTTTTATATTCCAAAGATTGGCAAACAGATACGTATTATAGGCTTACGGGCATAAGTCTCTATCAGGACTACCTTACTCTGCCAGGATAGGGTAAAAGCAATCAGAGTTTGCTCCCAGTGGGGAAGGCTACCTCTGAGCATGGGGCTGACTTGTCAAGTGTCCCTTTTCTTGAGTCAAATGAAGGTTTGTCCCAGGGGAATTATACGCAGAGCTACTTTAAGGGAAAAAAAAAAAAAACAAAAAAACAAAACTGGAGTAACCCAGTATCTTGTTTCCATCTGACCTGGTGTTTATATAAGCACAGTGAAGCCCACTCCCAAACGAGCCTTGTTGATGTCTCTCAGGTACACTCAAGATCAGCCCAGGGGGTGAAAGATGACCCTGTGCACATTCTTGAGCCTCTGTCTCTAGGACATGCTCATATCATGTTCTCCCACCTCCTGCTCTGAAAGGGAATTTCAAAGATAAACTCTTTTCTTATGGGATTTGACTTAAAAATAGACCCCAGAGGAGAGGTCATTAACGTGAAGTCCTCAAGTACCCAGAAATCTTATGCACAATGTAATGCTTTATGTGTGTGTGTGTGTGTGTGTGTCCATTTTGGGGGAAAGAGGGGCCATCGGTTTTCATCAGCTTCTACGAATGGTCTTTAACCACCCCCAGGTTTAGAAGCAATGCCCTCAAGCCCTATCCTGAGATTTGGGGCATCTCAATACTTACATGGAGTTGTTATAGTTTGACACAGTTCCAGGAGATTCTCCCGGGGTGGGACTTTGAAAACAAGGATTGTTCACATTGCAGAATATCCCCTGGAGCCACGGCAACATTCCTGCTGAGGGCATCGCCTTGTTGGGAAAATGGCCTTGAAGACAGGAAATGAAGACAAGGAGTTACTTATGGAAACCATGCGGGATGCCGCTTCTAGTTGCTGGGTCTCTGCAGGAAGGAGCCCAGCCCTCAGGGGTTTTCTTTCATTCATCAACATTTAAGAAGAAGGAGCATCTAATATATGCCAAGCCATGTGCCCAGTGCTGGAGACAGGGTCTCTCCTCTCAAGCTCCCCATGCAGTGGGGTGATAGATAATTGATGGAAGCGTGAAGGGCAGCGCGGAAGGGGAATAGAGGGGGGTATGGTGGAGGGATATTAGCTCAAGATGGCTCCACAACATTGCTCAGATGCTTTAGGAAGTGAGGTTCACCTGCTCCTTCCACAACTGTTTTTATGAGCACATACCCCAAGGACACAAGAAGGTTGCAAGTTATGGGCTCCTTTAGCAGTGGTGGTGGGGGGGATGATGGGTTGGGGAGAAGAGGGGGCAGGAGGAACAAGGTAAATAAGCAAGAGTTTGATAGACAGGAGACTGATCCAGAACTTGGGGCTTAAAACTCATGAACAAGAGGGAGAAGAGTAAAAATAGGGCACAGAGGAGCACCTGGGTGGCTCAGTGGGTTAAAGCCTCTGCCTTCGGCTCGGGTCATGATCCCAGGGTCCTGGGATTGAGCCCTACATCGGGCTCTCTGCTCAGCAGGGAGCCTGCTTCCACCTCTCTCTCTCTGCCTGCCTCTCTGTCTACTTGTAATCTCTGTCTGTTAAATAAATAAATAAATAAATAAATAAATAAATAAATAAATAAATCTTTAAAAAAAAAAATAGGGCACTGAGAATTTTCGTATTGTTCCTGAGGTCTGCACATCAGCTACCTAGAGGGAGAAGATGTCATCCTCGCTGGAAACCAGGAGCAGAGAATAAAAGGGACATTCACAGGCTCATCCCAGGTCCCAGGATACCTCTGGGATCCAAGAAATAATATATTACTACACATGGCTGTGTACTACCCCTTCTCATTTTTGTCCAGCACTGTATATATCAATTCCCTAAACTGGTCTCCAGAATATTTTAGGGAACCCATTTATAATATGCTCCCTTTAAAACTAGTAAGAGTTTAGGTATAGAAAAAAAAAAGAATCAACAAAAACAAAAACTAATTTCACAATTTTTCAGTAACCACATACAAGTATTTGCAAAGATGTAGGATTAAAAAGTTCATTTGTATCATGCGGATGAATCTGTTTTCTGCACCGGAGGCATGTAATGATGATAAGTAGATCCAATCCTGGCACCCCAAACCCCTAAGACCTTTCCAAATGAAAGGTTTGCCAGCCTCCCCCCTTCTGCCCCCTTCATGCTTACATTCATGTTGGCTGTAGAGTGGGTTGATGTTCCTTAACCAGATCAAGATCAGAAATAAAGACAAAGGCCATGCAAGTTCCACCACAAAGCGGATCTGGAAAAACAAGACAAAAAGAGAGAAAGACCAGTGATGCTAAGAAATTACAGAAGACACACCCAGAGTGGACACACAGCTCAGCACGTGTCTGTGCCATAGATCTTGGTTGTGGTATATTTCCTAAAGGACTTCCTTTTCTGCTTTTCTTTCTTTCTTTCTTTCTTTCTTTCTTTCTTTCTTTCTTTCTTTCGAGGGAGAGAGTGCTGGGGGTGGCAGGGGGAGGGGGGAGAGGACAGACAAAGGGAGAGAGAGAATCTAAGAGAATCTTAAGCGGGCTCCATGCCCTGACACAGGGCTTAATCTCATGACCCTGAGATCATGACTTGAACCAAAATCAAGTCAGATACTTAACTGACTGAGCCACCCAAGTGCCCCAGACTTCCTTTTCTTGTCCCATTTCCTTTACTACCCCTACCCTGATATATTAGGCTCACAAGACTTTGTGTCCATCTGGGTTCTACTCTATTTCAGGAAACTGCCTTGACACAGGACTTTCATCAAGGATGGAGATGTGTGCTTCAGAACTCCTCAGATGTTGCTGTGCACCTGAAAGCAGGTTCTGCTCTGTAGGGCACCAGCTCTCACATGTCTTGTGTGCCCTTTCTGCCCTTCCCTACTGCCCTGCCTTCTTCTAGTTCCCACTAGACCTTGCATACGTGGTCACTGAATGAATGAGCCAAGGACTCTCAACACTGTGATCCGTAGCAAAGTCAATAAGGGTTTCCCAACATCCTTCCTTGCACAGTTTCTTGTTGCTTAAAGGAAGAAAGCGGGGCATACTGCGGTCAGTTTTTACAGTACTGACAGAAGCTGCTGATAACGACCTATGGTTAAAAGCCAGTACTTAAAATAGGTTCGACTCAAGAGTTTTAAGGACCCTTGATTCCAAAGGAAGAAACACTTGGTTGTTGGAGCCACACTCCATGGTGTTGCTCCTAAGGCATGGGTTGCAGGTGTGGGATGGTTATGCAGGAGGGCAGGGAGGAGGGGATGTAATTCGGGGAATGAAATAGTTCTTCTACCCAACCCCCACTCCAGAAACCCTAGGAAGTAAACTCCTGAGATCCGAAGGAGAACTTGTGCCTTGTGCCGCTGGCTAAGAGAGAGACTTAAGTATACCTAGACCAGCTAGGAGCCATTTGTGCAGTCTTTAACCCTTTGTCATTCCTTTCAAAGAAATGTACATAAATGCTCAGCAAAGTGGTAGACTCCATAGCAGGGACTCAGTAAATGCCTCTTCTTTTCCTGGTAGTAGAGTCCGCTGGCTACAGAATTATTGCAAATCGTAACATAAAGTAGTGGCAGGGCGGTGGAGGGAAGATAAGGCATTGAAGAAAAAACAAAAAAATGTTTAGGGCAGCTGGTGATTTAGCAGTTGTAACTTTTTGCTCAATGTTTTCTTCAAAATATGTCTAGGGAAGATATGTTAGAGGAAACACACCAAAATGTTATTATGTATTATACATGAGGTAGATTTTCCTTAAGGCACTCACTTTTCAGGGCTCTCCCTACACATGCTCCTACAAGATGGCAAAACATCAGTATGGGACAATCCCATCCAGTGTTACAGGGACTGACCCCAAGTGCCCTGGATAGCCACTGGAATGCCGGCTGTTCCTCCCCCATCCCCCACCTCCCGGGGGCCAGCAAATCAGAGGAGGAGGAGGGGCTGAGCCTCTCCCCCACGGACCCTATCTCACTATTAACACTCTCTCACCCTTACCAGACCAGCACAGCTGTTCCCACAGCACCCTACACTTCCCTTGTCTTATCACTCATCGTAAATCAGGGTCATCACTCCTTCATGAAAATGGAACCCTCACTGATGGTGAGCTGCCTTAGGGCAGCAACCATGTCTCTCCCTGTTACTACTGTGATTCTAGCACCCAGACAGACACAGGGCCAGCTTCACAGCAGGTGCCCCATAAATAAGGAATGAGTGAGCCTTTGTGAAGGACTGGTCTAGGAGGCTCCTTGGAAAGCTGAAGGTGATGCTCAGGTCACCAACTGATTTAACAAACCGCACCCCCGGAGGCACGTTCTGTACACTGGCTTCTTGCCTTCCATCCCAGGTCCTTCTGTCCACAAGTAAGATCAGGGAGCAAGTCTGGCAAGATCACAGGGAGGAGGATAGGAGCAAGCGCTAAAACCGGAAGTCATTCATGCTGTCTTCACCGAGGAATTGAGGCAACCAGTCCAGATTCCACACATCTGATTCTTCCCCTTAAGACAATTGTGTGCAACCTTGGCTTTCTCCCAAGTCGGTCTGCTTCCTTCCATGTAGCAATGTCTGTCTGGGAGTAGTCTGGTATGTCAGACGTTTGGGAATGGGAAAATCTGGGTTAAGAATCACTTTAGGGCTTGTTTCATCACCCAGGCTCAGTTTTCCTACCTGTGAAATGAGACTATTTTGTCCTTCAGTATCCACTAATGTCAGTCCTGTGTCAGTCCTGTGGGTTTTATCCGGCTCTGCTTCTTATTAACTGTATGAACTTGGGTAGCCCTGTCTAGTCACTCCACGCCTCAGGACCTCGTCTGTAAAACGGGGCTGGTACCAGAACCACCTCCCAGAGCAGAATCTGGCACAAGGTAATGTTCAGTAAACACAAGCCCTTTATTCCTGACCCACACTTCCCACAAAGACCACGAGGACGCTGTAGGTCACGACACATTGTACAGGCCGAAGAAGAAGGGGGTATCATTAAAATGACCGGCAAGATCTTAGGCCGGCCCCCCACTTGCATTCAGTTTTTCTCCCCTTCTCCCTTTCTGGATTCAAGACTGCTCATTTGCCAGTTTGGAAACACGGGGCTTCCTGAGACACTCACCACCCACTGTCCCCTGCTCTACCTGTTTGTGGGCTTGGACCGGGGGAGGAGCCCACGGATAAAACACCCAAATTGGTGCAAGTTGGTGCACCCCAACCCTCTTCGCTGTGTTTGTCACACGCACTCTCTACTCACTCATTCGTTCTTGTATTTTTTAAGCATCTGGTGTTTGCAAGGCATTGTGATTGGAAGCCCCCTCAGTGGCAGACCAGATCAGAATTCTCGTTCCAGGGCCCGGGACGAGTGGGACCTTGCAAGTGTTCGCCTTCCCCGAATCTCTGAGTTAGGGCTGCTGTTTTCTGCCCCGAGTGCCTGCTCCTCACTTGACCACCTTCTCTGAAGGCAGCTCCCAGGCGGCTGCCGGCTGGAATCAGGTGTGGGGAGCTCAGGCCATGCCCCACATCAATTACCCCCCGGGTTTCTCTGGTGGGACAACAGGTTGCTTCCTGTTTGTTTCTAACACTTTCCAGGTAATGCCAACGTGCAGCGGGGGCTGAGACCACTGGGGTAGGTCCTCTCGGTAATCTTGGACAAACGTTTGTTGAGAGGTCAGTTTTATTGTTCTGACTCTGCAAGGGTTTGTTTTGGAGGGGCTGCATTTCACACTCCCTCCTGCACAAAGACCACAGGCCAGGCCGTTTCTCTCCAGCCTGGCAGGTCCTGTGGCCCCAGCCCCAGTCGTGCTCTGCAGCCCCACCCTGAAGCGGCATCCTTGTCCTTGATGCTCAACTGTGCGCAGGCATACCCCAGGGAGAAATTCCACAGTGTAATTAAAAACATGTTTTCAGGGTGGCTCTGACTCCCCCCACCCTTTCCCTTTAAACATGTCTGTAACTTTAATTAAAGCCAGCCAAGGCTCAGAAGGGGCTGATGGAAATTTTTTCTCCCCAAACTGGTATTTCCTTGTTCTCTCTCTTTTTTTTTTTTTTTTTGGCTTCCCCTCCCCCTCTTTACTACTCCATCCCCCTCTTTACTACTCCATCTACACGGTTGCTGGGAAGGGCAGAGTTGTGCTTGTTGTTTTAAATCTTGGCCAGCTAGATTTCCTTCCCTCCTCATCTGTTTCCAATTTAAAGGTGGGTAACTGAGGCTTGAAGCGAGCTGTTTAACTCTCCCTTCTGCACCCACAACCCAGCGAGAATTCTTGGCTGGATGAATGCAGACCCAGGACCTGGGCACGCTTGCAGCAGGCTGCCCAGCCTCCCTGCACCCTCGCCTAATGCTGCACCCCGGCTCAGAGCCTGCAGCCACACCAGCTCTCCAGGACATAATACGCCCCTACTCTCATGAGTCCTCAGGCCTCCCCAAACGTCCTGCACTAACATGGAAGCTGGGACAAGGGGATGACACCTGGAAGCCCCGACACGGGGAGCTTTCAGGGAAGGGAGGCACACCCAACGAGCTTTATAAACCCTCCCTGGTACAGGGCCTGGCCCACAGCAAATATGGGCAGGGTGTATTTGTCCGACATGGTCGGGAGAGCTCCTGTCACTGGAAGTGCCCGTCCTATGCGGAACTCCTTGGGAAGTCTTTTATGCTCTCCAAACCCCATTTCTCTTCTGAGCCCCCAGAGCTCGTCTTGGCCTCCACCCCATGCTTCCTTCTACTCCACTGCCAAGCTCCTACCTGGTTCCGAGTTCCCTGAGAGTGAGGCTACGTCTAACTCAGCAGTCTCCTGTAGGGGGTGACCAGTTCGCCAGGTCAAGTGTTAGGTTATGTGTTTTGCCCTGGTGCCATTGTTCCTAGTACCTCCTTTCACTTTCGAAACGGCCCTGGTTAAGATGATAGATTAGACAGTCACCCCATCTTTGTAGTCTCCACAACCCCAGTGTGGGGTAATGGCCATGTCTGCCGGCCCCATTGGTCACTAACCTTCACTGAAGCCTCACTGACTACATCAGTCCACATGGGGACAGTAGTAGGAGCTCTCTCATGGACCTGAGGTGATGGTTCAGTGCCAGACACTTATTAATAAGTGTTAATGGAGGAAGAAAAGAAAAGGAAGGAGGAATGCAGAGATGTAAAGATTTTCATCTTATGCCCTCAGGGATTGGGAGAAGAGGAATGGGGAAATTTGGTATCTGTTTTGCCCTTGTTCACAATAGTGAACACCCCAAACCATGGAAGTTTGAGAAGTTAAAAACCTAAGAGTTGAGTTATGGGTTAGGTTGTTTACTTAGGTGTTAGGTGTTGTACTTTCTTGAGAGTCACCATTTTGTTGAGGCAAAACCTCCAGAAGAACCAAACACTTGGGAAGGAGCCACAGACCGCTGTCACACTACTGGGGGTTGTGGAAGATGCTTCCTTCTTTCTCAGACATCCTGGTCATTCCCAGGATATAGTGGCAGTGGGCAAATTGGCTGGAGGCACACCAGACAGAGATCTCAAACTGCAAGCCAGCAGGATGGCATCAAATAAATGTCAGCCCAGACCAGGTCTACTTCTGGGAGCTTCCCTCAGCCAGGGTTCTCAGCCGGAGCAGTCCTGTCTCACCATAGAGAGGCTGGCAACATGTTCCCCTTAGGAGCACACTCTGGAAAAGACAGAATCCCTGAACAGGGGACACTGGCCAACACCAGGGAAAGGGAGAAGGGGCGGTGAGGGCCTCTGAGTTAAACACTGTCTTTGAAAATAGGGTCATTCTCTGTAATAGCAACATGCTTGCCACAGAAATGGAATCATGTCATCAGGTAAAGTCCCCAAGGATATTGTTTGAGGGCTGCAAAGAGCACATTGAGAGTAGAACTAAGTGAGAATCTTAATTTCTTATGGGAAAGAGAGAAAGAAATAGTTGCAGATTGGATTTACCTTGGCATTTCACAGACTCTAAACACTATGTGGACAAGGACTAAGCTTGTCTTGTTTGCCCTTTGGGTACCTAGGACCTGGCACAGTGCCTAGTGATTATTAAGTATTTGTTGATTGAAGGGACACATTAATAAATACATGAACTTAATAGTGAATCTTGTTTAACTTTTATCTATTTTCATTCAGGAAGGGAAGCTCTTGGAAGCAAGGGATGGAGCCTCTGATGACTGTTAGCACTTTGCTCCTGAAGGAGACAAATAACTTCAACACTAATTTGAAAATCAGAGTAACTTTGACAAGGAAAGCAGCCTGAGGACAGCAGGGTTTCCCATGTCTGAGGGGGTCCTAACTTGCCTTCCCTCTGTAGCCTCCGTAAGTCCTGTCCCAGTGACACATAGCAGAAAGGACCGACTGTCTGTGCACATGGTTTGATTATGTCCTTTGCTATTCGCTCTTTTCTGGGCTAATTATTAAGCTATTGTCCCTTCGCTCCATACGTAACCAGGGTCCCTCTTCATGGGTCTGGGTGGGAGACCCAAATAGCAACCTGACTGTGCCCCTCCCCCACAGGTCTGAGTTATGTTTCCACCAACATCTCCTCTGTGTTTCCAAGTGCTAGGAGTTCCATATTCTTCCCTTGGTTCCCTCAACTCTGGGGATGGAAGCCACATCCTACAATGGCTGCCTCCATGATCCTTGTCCTCTTTCACAGTGACTAGCCTTGTACTTAGCTAACACCTTTTTATACTCCCGATTCTCTCTGACTGAACCCTGACTGAGACACTCCATCATAGGCCTTCAAATGTTCCACTCCTTGGCCCCCTTCTTCCCTAACATTTTTTCCAACACACAGGAAAACCCTTTCCTGCCTGCATAAACCCATCTCAAATCGAGGCTTTGAACAAATCCATTCTGCTCATCCTCACAGCCAATCTTCCTTCGTGTTCTCCTTCCAAAAATCTCCCGGCCTTGCCTGCATCCTGTCTGTCTAATCTCAGCTCTACTCACCTCTCATTCCTTCTCTCCCCCCCTTTCTTCTTTCGGCATCTTTAGTCATTTGGTGTCATTTAGTGTTTGCAAGACTGCAAGGCTGCCGCAAATTGTATGTTTCCATATAGTCACATATTCACTCTTCACCCCTTTCCAGAAAAAATTAGAAGCCTATTGGCGTTTGTATGTACACTCTTGGGGTCCTCTGCTCACCTGTGCCTCTTGCCGGAACTTCTTGGTGGGTATTTGGTACATTTATTGCTCTTGGTCTCAAAACCCTTCAGGTTTCCCCAGCCAGACTAGAAATGAGTCCAGGGTTGAATCTGTGTCCTTTTTTTTGCTTTTACATCCCTGGTCCAGCCCAGCCATTATCTCTGCTCCCTGAAAGGACTCAGTTAAACGTCTTGCTGGTTGATAAGTTATTGTAGCTCACTGAATCTAAGACACCATCAATTGTAAATTTTTTTGCACACTAAGAAAGAAACAGACGTGTCTAGTTAAACTTGTTGCTTGAATACGAGCTGCAGACCTATGTCAGAAATGTGAAAATGTGGAAAGCCAGTGTACCTCACAGAATCAATGAAACATAGTGTCATTGGTCTAGGAGGCTCTTTGAGAGTTTTGTTTTCCTTTGAGCCCGCTCTTCGGGGCTTAGGATCTTCCCATAGCACCGTTAGGATGCTCAAGAGTTTGTGGGCTGGACTGGCAGGTTTCAAAACCAGGCGGTGGGGGGAGGGGAGGGCCAGGCAACAGGTTCAGATGCAGGAAGGGAAAGAAGAGTATATACTGTGGCCGTGCTGGGCTGCAAGTGGAAAGTGTCCATCTCTGGACAGAGAAACAGGTCTTCCTGTGAAGGACCCTTGTCGGAGCGGTTCACGGAGCAGCCACCTAAAGCCTTTGCTTTAGAGCTAAATAGCAAGGAGCCCCGTGAGAGAGCTTGCCTTCCCCACCCCCACCCTGCTGATTTGCTCCACACCTCACTTTGAGACCACAGACTGCACTTGTTACCTTTTGCCTTTTCCTCAGGGTCCAGTTCTTCCAGAGCAAGAGCTGGATCTGTCTCACAAAGCCCATGCTTGGGGGCCGTATGAGTAGGAGATCCCTCGGAGCCCTCTGTCTGTGGAGGGACAGCGACCCACATAAATGGCGCTCAGGGCACCTCTGGCTTGGGCTGCTGTGTCCTTCCTGGGGTGATTAAAGGCTCATTTCTCCCTTCAAAGCATAATCCCTTTTAATTCACTTAAGCCCTTTGTTGAGGAAAGCAGGCTGCCACTCTGTTGGCTCCTTCTTAGGAAGAGAAAGAGAAAGTGAAGACCCAAGTTGCTGGGCTCTTGGCAAATGGAATTGGGGGCATTTCATGGGGAACCGAGGAAGCATGATCCCCCTTACAAAGGGAGAGAAGCTATGAGAAATTCGAGCCGTGTGGGGATCCTAGCTTCGGTGGGTCCTCAGGCAAAGGCCCCTAGGCGAGGAGCAGAGATCAGGCTGAAATCTCGCTTCTGCCCACCGAAACGTGGGCCCTGCTAGAGGACTGCATCTCAGAAAAGGAGGGCCTCTTTTTTTCACAAAGGGGCCTTCTGCTCACCAAATGATGTGATGCGAGTGTGAGGTGGCCTCCACCCAGAGCAGCGCCATAGGGGCGGGCAAAGCCCCGAGGCTGTGGACCCCATCACTGGAGAAATCTGATCTGCAGGAAAAGGGAATGAAGGGAATGCACAGAGAGGCAGAGGCAGAGGGCCCGAGTCCCAGCTGCGGCCTTGTCCCCGTTTCCAGCTGTCCTTGGGACGCAGCTGCTCCCCTGCTCTTCTTTCAGGCAATTTAGATATAAGTTACCCCCAATCCTTCCAGTAAAATTCCCTTTTGCCTAAATTAGCTCATGCAACTCCTATCAATGGCAACCAAAAGATTCCTGCCTGTTGTGAGTTATCTTAATCAAGGAGAGGATCTGATCTGGACCAACTGACATTGGGCCCAAAATATTATTTGCAGCCTATTGGGATGTATCTGAATACAGTTTCTCGGTAGGGACATGACTGCAATATTAACACAAGTAGAAAACTCAAAAGTGTTGCAGCAAAGTTTAAAAGAGAAGAACTATACTGTCACAAGCATCTTTTAAGGAAGCAGAAGAACTCCAACATATTCAATATTGTCAGTCCCTGTGTCTATTAGGAAAGGGTTGACAATGTTTTAAAACATGTGAAGCCGTGTGAAGGCAGAACAAGGGGGAAGATGTGTGGCTGGTTTAAGACACATCATTCGTTAGACATTATTAGCTGGGACTAAACCACTTTCCAATTGATCCAAACATTGAGAATTATATCGAATGATTTTCCAAACACTTTGGTGGCCAGTGAGTCAAGTGGGATATTGATATTTGTTCCCAGTTTTGAACCACTTTTTGTCTAAAATTTATTTACCACTCCCTGTTATAAGAATTCTCTCTAAAGAGCCTTAAAGTGAAACTGTAAACACATTTCCCCCTTTGTTTCTAAAGGTGGAAGTAATACCACAGTTTATCATCAGAGAGAAATGATGACTATTTCAAAACCAGTTGGCACTGAGTAGAGGAAATTCTCCAGAAAAATAATGTCTAAAAGTCCCATATTTAAAAATATCTCTGGAGGAGAAAAAATTAGAAATCATGAGAACTGAGGTAGTGCACATTTCCCTACCTCCACAGGATAGTATAAAATTAATGTCTATTACTATGAGGCACTATTTGCTAGGTTTAAATTTATATTTTTACTGAGAATGATTATACCAAAATAAAAATAGTTTCTGAATTATTAAGCAATAGCAAAATGCCAAAATTTCTTTACAGACTTGATGTGAGTGTGACCCCTGAACTTTGCTTTTACCTAAAATATTCTACAGTTTGATTTCATGTATTAATCAGTCTTGACTCTTATTTGACATAGTGTCATTGGTGAGTCTTAGGGCCTGGAGCTATTGCCTGTTGCTTTGACATGGCCACTCAAGGCAGTAAGAAAGACATGCCCATCTTCTCCTTTGCCTTGCTAAAAACATTTACACAGTGTCATAGAAGAGATCCAGGTCCCATCACTAGTTATTGTGGAGTAGAAATTAAGACCAAACAAATAGAACTTAAGCATTTTTCAGTGGCATTATGGAATCATTGGCTCCATAGACTGAGAAATAAATTATATTTTACTAATTCAATCTCTCCTCTGAGAATCTTGCACATAGTTGGCACTAATTTAATCATTCCTGTAAGAATTTTGGACTTCAGGTTGTTATTATTGTTCAGATGGTCTACAGATACTAAATTTTAGCATGTGAAAATAATACCATTTGAAAACATATTTACCTGGAACATTTCTATGGGCTTTCTTTCTTACTTAGTGAGAGGAGAAAGATGCTGATCTCATGTCTAAGCAATCTTTGCCTCCAAAATAATCTAGAGCCACTCTGAGGGAGCACATAGAACAGTCCAGAATGGAAATATAGGGAGCTCACCATTTAAGAAGCAGGCAACTGTTTTATCATGGCACACCTGCTAATAGCAAAATGTGGAAACTCTCCCAATGCCCATCACAGCAGAACAGATACATGAATTACGGGGTATTCTTTCCGTCAAAGCTCCTATAGTCTATAGCAGTAAGCATGAGCAAACTACACCTACAACAATATGGACAATTCTCCCATCCACCAAGCTGAGAAAAAAAAAAAAAAAGCCTGACACAAAACATTTGTAGTCCACACTTACATAAAGTTCAAGCACAAGCAAAACACATCTCTGACGTTCAAAATCAAGACAGTGGTTACACTTTGGGAGGGTGGAGGGCTGTAAGTGGGCGCAAAGGGTATTTCTGGGGTGCTGGAAACAGTTTTTCTTTTGATCTGAGCGTCAGTTACTTGGGTGTGTTCAGCTGGTGAAAATCAGTCTGTAAACATGGGATTTGTACACTTCTCTGTTATGTATATCTTACTTTAATAATTATTGTTTTTTTTTAAAGAGCAGGTGAAGGACCATAACTTAGTGAAGAAACCTGAGCTAGATGAGCTAGAGATGAAAGGGAAAAGTCTGGAAAGAGGATTGCCCTGGAAGCCATGGAAAGGAGGAATTGTTCCTCAGTTGCAAATGGCTCAAGGAGAGCAGGTAGCATAAAGACTGCTGGATTTGATGACTGGCCCCTGTGAGAACGGCTTTGAGGAGGCTGAACCCAGAAGTAGGGAGCTGAAGAGTGAGACGGGAGTGGGCAGCTGCCGTCATGTAGCTTGACTGTGTGGGCAGATGCTGGAGACAGTAACCAGAGGGAACATCAGGTCTTCGTTTCCCCTGAAGACGGGAGAGATTTGGCCATGTTAGTGTGTGGGAAAGAGCCAGTTGAAAGAAAGATGCTGAAGTGAGTGGGGGATGATTGATGGGGTCCCCAGGAAGAAGAGGGGCTGGAATTAGCCTTGGGCAGGAGATGGGGCACTCTGCATTCCAAGGACACCACAGGGAAAGAGGCCAGGGAGGTGCAGGTGCAGATTCACTCAGAAAGGTGAGGCTGGGAGACGAGGGAGCTCACCCTAGTGGCTCCCGTCTTCACTGAGGCGGAGGAAGAATAAAGAGATTAAGTGAGATAATGTGAAAATACTTTGTGAATTAGAAATTGTAACAGACACGCCAACTTATAGAGAGGGTATATAATGGGAGAGTAACTTATAGACAATGTGTTTGGGTGCCAAATAAGTTGTGGATAACACCCCTCCCACCATAGATTACCCCAACCCCACTCTCTATTATATTTATCTAATTAGTTGGCAAATCACAGGTAGAATCTTGTTATTTGGTTCAGCTTAACAGTTTAAACCAATAATCAGCACTAACAGGAATGTTTTCTGGAGATTCTTTTCCCAATTAGAGTTAATTCTGCTCTAAGAGAACTGGTCCCTTTCAAAGGTCTGCTGTTTTCAAAGAAAGACAAGGTCGTAGTTTCTGGATCTCACCTTCCACCTCACCTATGCTGCACCCCACAATGCCCCTCTGTTGCTTTCCCTGTATTTCTCTCTTTCCTGGATAACCAGCCCAGCTCACATTTCTGGAGTCAGTTCCACTTTTTTCTCATTCTTTAGACTGCATGAAGCATCTATGGACACCTGGGCACCCCTACCTCAGAATGCAGATGACTTTGGGGAAATTATTCGTATGGAAAGTAAAGGTCTAGCAATGCATCTGTGTAAACTCTCTTGCCTGGTACCTCTGGAAAATCCTTGCGGACTTTGTGGGTGGGTTGGGGGGTGGAAAGCTGTGCACATACCCCAGTGTGAAGAACACTAATCTAGCAGAAAACACAGTCAAGCCGCTACCGAAAACGAAGAGGCAAATTGCTATTCCAAGCACATTTTATACACTTGCTTCAAAAACTGCTTAGAGTTTTGCTGACTTGATATTCGGAAAACCCACCAGAGCCCAGAGATTTTACATTTTCTGGGTATTAAGTGCAAAATACTTCACAGATAACAGAGTTTGGGGGGATGTTGGCAAGTGTTTCCTAGCAGACCATTAGTCTGGGCTGTTATCACGTGAGCTCTTGTGGGGTTTTGAGCCATGGGCTGAACACGGCATCTGGTAACACCTGAGTAAACTCCCTCCTGGAGCCAGTCCTGCCACTCTGCAATTTCAGGGCATAATGGGCTCAGCTACAAGGGACGGGCATTCCAAAGGGCTCTGGCTAGAGGCAAGCAGCACAACCAAAGAAAAACTGAGAGAACAGAGGAAAAGAGCCATTTGAGGGCCAAAAATAATTTTTGAAACCAGGGACACGGACTAATTCAGAACCAATTCCTGCCCTCGGGAATTTGCCATCGGGAGGTGGGCAATGGCAATCTCTGCAGACCTGGGCCACAGGCATCTGCCTAACTTTCCATGACAGGTGCAGAGCCCACCTCCTGAGCAGCCTGACAGCAGGAGAATGGTCTGGAGGCCCTCCCGTCCATTCACCAGCTAAGTGGCAAAACCAAACAATGACCAAAGGCAACATACTCTTGCAGTTACTGTTTGACCTTGAGAATGGAGGGAACAGAAGGAAAGTGGAAATTACTCAGGCAGTAGTCTGTGAGGGGGTGGGAGCAGCATGGGAAAATACTTCACAAGGCTCTTGCCTGCTCAGCCCCACAAAGAAATCTTGTGGTTTGTTGTCAGATTCCTTCAGCTAAATTTATCGGGGGTGTGGGGGGGGACCTCTCTTGGGTGAGGAAATCTCTCCCTTCAGACAGTGCCTTTCGCTCCCCTCCTCAATGACTCACAGCACCCCTGGCCCTCTGCTTCTTTCTCTCTTTACACCTTTGGGCAGGGTAAGGAGAAATGGGAAAGAAGTATGTCAGCCTTTGTTCCTGGCCTGGACTCCTCTCCAGCTCAGACCCGGTGGGAACCCTCTCTGAGATATTAGTGAACACAGACAGCCATGGCCGCACTGGGGACCAAGCAGCACCCTCCGCCCCTTAGTGACCATCCTGGAGACCCCCGTGAATGGTGTGCACACATGTGGCTTCCATTACCATAGCTTCGTCAAATTCTGATTCTTTTTACTCCTTAATGAAATTAAATTCTTTAAAAACGCTATGCCTGATATCACTCAGTAAGGAGTTGAATACTGTGGTATGGTAGAACAACACAGTCTTTGCAAGCCAAAAGAACTGGGCTCAGATCTCAGAGCTGCCGCTTATCTGTGTGCTGCTGACGAATCCCTAGACCTCCCTTGGTCTTAAATCCAGATGTTGCTATCAAGATGATGAGAAAAAAATGTCTGCATTAAACCAGGAGCTCCTTGAGAAAATGCATGAAGGTTTCTTTTTCTTAATAAATGATCCTTCTTTGTTTTTCTCTCAGCCACTTTCTAAATAATTAGATTATATCTGGAGAAAGATGGGACACGGTCCGCTGAAGTTCCTTAATACAGAAAACCATGTTGCCTTTTTAAGAGGCCATATCATGTCAATCCTGGTTTCTCAACAAGGCCTGGAGAAGCTATCTTTAGTGGAAGTCCTGTCATCAAAGACAAAGCCAATCTTGTAGTAAAATAGTTATCACTGGCTTCCAACCTTCAGCAGCTAAATTGCAGCTTGAGAATGGCAAACACTCAGGGCCTAAACTGAGGAATTAATCCCAGCAGGGCTGTTATAAACCTTTTCCAGAGCACTTGGGCTTTCTCTCTTAAATATGTTGAATCAGGACTTTGAGCATATCAAAAGTACATTTTTAAACTCGATTCATGCTTTGTGTAGAAGGTACATCTTGGTTTGGATCCCCTTAGTCATGCAGGGGAAAAAAAAAAACAATTTCTTAGAGAAAGAATAAAGCAGCCCTTGGGCTTGAATTTCCTTCTATATGGAGTGCTTTGGGCCAGAGCAGGGGGAGGTGGGCACAGGATGAGCTCTGGGAAGAATGTTCAGAGGCCTCATTACTGTTACAATGTTGGCTGGTGAACATATGAAGAGATCAGTAGATACCAGGCACAGAGAACCTGGACAAGAGAAGCCTGTTTCCTAATGCAGCAAGTCCTATCAGTGCTTCCTAAAGACACCTGCCCTCTATGTTGATATTTTTTTCCCATGTTTTATGCTCATCATCATGCACCCATTTCAAAGACAGGAACTTAAGTCAAGGCCAGCTTGTCACAGAGATAGAACTTCTCTTCCAATTCTGTGGAAAACAGTGTGGCTTCCATTCTCTTCACGATTTTGGTGGTTAATGCATATGTACCTCTTTAGACACACTTGGGTTCGAAACTTGGTTCCACTGCCTAATAGTGTATAACCCTGGGAAAGTTTGTAAAAGTTTAATTTTGAGGAGTTTCATCATCTGTAAAGTGGGAATAACACTCGATGCACAAGGCTATCAGTGAGAGTGGTTGTTGAGAACTCCTACCTCGCAGGGCTGTGATTAAGTGAGATAATCTGAAAAATGAGCTTCTCACTGTGTTGGGTCTAAAGAGAGTATGAAGTATTATTACTTTCGTCAGAAAGGTCTGCTGTTGATGCATTGGCTACCTAACAATTTGAAATCAATGATGGACATGATTGAGCTTTTATAATGGATGCCTATCTTCATGCATAGGAAAATGTACCTGTGATAATGGGGATGTCCATTCAAATGTTTACCATTTCCCCTCAAAGCCATCATAGTGCACTCTGGTCTCTGTTGCCTCATTTCTGTGACCCAGTGACCATGGCCATCACTCCAAATACCTTCACGGCTGCAAAGATATTTTACATTTTTATAGGACTTAAAAATGTGCACTGACTCAGGTATACTAACTCACTTACCCTTCACAGCTGCCCTGTGATGCCGATGCCATTCTCATTTCACGGATAAGAAAACGCTCTCAGAAAGGTTGCATGACCTGCCAAGGTCACATAGCATGTAAACAGAAGTTGGGATGGAAACGCATGGCCTTCTCATTCTTTCCAGCCACATGAGTCTCCGACAAAGCAGGAAATAAATACATGGATGAATCTTCCTTTGACTTGCATCTCCTCTTCCTGGTACAGAAATGTCATTAGCTTCTGCAAAAAGTTACCCAGTGAACTTGAGTGCAGATAGCATCCCCTCTTCGAAGAACACCAATTTAGGAAGCTGTCCTTAACTCTGACCTGGACTGCCATTGGCTGGTCATGGTTTTATCCCTTTTATTTAAACAGGGAATTCAGGCCACTGGAAATGAGCATTTTCTAAAAGGAAAACTGAGTCATTTGTTTTTCGCTTGTTTCCATTCTAACCTCCTTCTGTGTTGATAGATGGCAAATAGCTCCCAGACCTTTCAGTGACTCATCCGCACATTGGCAGCTTGTCTGAGGTTCTAATTCAGTTTTGGGATACTAATTTCCCATTTCCTCCCCATTGCAGGAAGTATCACGATAGATTTTAACTACCATTGTGAGCATGCAAAAGGAGAAAAAGATGGGTTGGTTTTCCAAGCTGCTGTGCCCTTTCAATCATGAAGATGAGAAGTCGGACTGAGATCCTGCGTGTAATCGTTACCACCGCCATCTTTTTCAAAGGTCAAGGGCTCTGGGTCCCAGACTTTGCTACACCTCCGAGGAAAACGTAAGGGAAACCAAGACAGGAGAGCAAGGAGGTAAATGGGGAGAAAGGAGCAGATGTGGAGGTGGGGGAAGGGTATTACCTTAGGTCCATGTCTCAGTACCTCAGCCCAGAGTAGGGAAGATCTCAGTGATATGGAAGCCAATGGAAAGGCCCTTCTCCTCTCTCCTCTCCTCCCACAGAGACCGCACAGCCAGAACCACGATTTTGAGTTGAGCATTTTTGCAACACCGTTAACCAACTTGTTGCCCACTACAGAAAACTTAACGTTGTCAGATGAACTTAGCAGTATTCTCTCTTGCTTAGACAATGAGCTCTATTTGAAGTTGTTTTAGTGGAGTCTACATGTCATTTTCACTCAGATTAAAGGGTAGAACTTGTAAAAACATTCCCAATCGCTTTGGTAAGACAGTTTAATTCACTGGGTTTGAAAATATTGGCTCTGAGACTGAATTTCAACCAGAAATAAATGTCTCCGAGGGGCAGATGAGTTTCTTTGGCTGTGTAAATACACTTGTTAGAAAACAGGTTAGAAAAACAGTTGAATACACGCCTAGCTTGGGAACACTCCCATGCGAGCCTAGGTTGTTAAGGCCTTCCATAAGTTTCCTTCAGATACCGGAAGTGAAAAACAAAACAAAAGGAAATAAAGCACAACCCAGCATGGTCTTCCTGTAGGTGTCACATCCCCTGCCTCAGAATCACTGTGAAGTGGCCAAGGAGCTTGAAGATTCCCAGGCTTTGGGACTGAGCCATTCCATGAAAATCTCTAGGGGTGAGGTCTTGGAATCTGCAGGTTTAACCAGCTTTCCAGGCGATTCTGATGCCCCTAGCATTTGTGAAGCACCGCGGAGATCAGAAGAATAGGCCATTCTTCCACTGTGGGACCAGGGCTGCCTTCTGGCCCCGTCATCTAAGTCCAGTTAATTCTTGTGGCTTTAGGATGACTACAGATGAACTGCTGTTGTAGGAGCCACCAAGGGTGGAACTGATTTATAGCAAGAAAATGTAACACTGACTTCCATTATATCACTGGTAAATCTTTGGGAAATTTTTTTTAAAGATTTATTTATTTATTTGGGGAGGGGAGGGGCAGAGGAAGAGAAAATCTGAAGCAGACTCCACACTGAGCTCGAGCCCTATGGACAGCTCCATCTCATGACCCTGAGATCATGACCTGAGCCAAAATCAAGAGTCAGACACTTAACCAACGGCACCACCCAGGCATCCCAACCTCTGGGAATTTTAACTTACTGGGTCATATAACTCAACTCTGGGATCTTATATGTGAACGTCTTATTGAAATGGATGGTTATTTATCTATTTTTAAGTTAAGGAAAAGAACTCCATAAATATAAAGAATGTTTTATGACAACAGAAGCCTGTTCTTTCTGCAATCTTAGATTGTTAGCAACCAGAATCTTTTAATTAAAAAAAATTTTTTTTAAAGATTTTATTTTTTTAAGGTAATCTCTATATCCAATGCAAGGCTCAAACTCAAAACCCTTACATCAAGAGTTGCATGCTCCACCAGCCAGCCAGGTGCCCCACAAAAAAATTTTTTAATTACAAAAGAGGTTCTACCTGTCCCGGTTAAATCAATAATCTGGTGGGCTCAAGTGACACAAATGAAGCAAGTACAGCTGTGGCTTTGTCAACATTCTAGACCTTTCTAATTGCTGGACTTAAGCAAGGACTGCGAGTGCCCCTCAAGTGAGGCTCTATCTCAAACCAGTTCATCAAATTACAGACCCAGTTTCTGAGGGTTGCCTATGTGCCAGGACAGTACGCTGGGTACTATGGATAAAATTGGACATAATATTAAAAAGAGGGCCCCTTAATTCTTAGCTGGGCATCAGAATTACTGGTAAAGTTTTTTCAAAATATTGCAGAAAGGGCTCACCTCACATCTATTGAATCAGAATCTTTTGGGGCAATATCCATGTTTCAATGCACAAACCGCCCCAAGTGGGTTTAATGCAAGGCTCAAGGCCATGGTGCTAAATCAAGGCTAAGGCTCAAGACCATGGTGCTAAAAATCCTACCTTCTGAGAATTTTAATTTACACTGGATGATGCTGATATACATACATCTGGCAGGGGACATGTATTAAGAACACATTATAGACAAAAAACAATTGTGACAGATCACATCTAATCCAACATAGAAAGCAATGCATAGATGGAAGGATAAATGCAGAATTGATAGCAGTTAGGAAAAACACAGATTTCTGGGCAGATTCTGTCCCATCTGGTTGATGGGAGGAGCAATAGTTTCTGCTGTTGTATTGTTTTGTTTTGTTTTGTTTTGAATTTCAAATTAAAAGCTTATAGTCAAAACCCGGTTCTAGTTTAAAAGGCAATGTTTTAACTTTTTCATAATTCTGATGTATGGGAGGTTATATAAAAATCACACAAAGGAAGTAGCCAGAGCATTAATACAAATACAATTTGTATTAATATTATACGGTCTTCAATTTCTATTGTAGGATAAAGCTACAAATAACTGAATTCTGCATAAGACTGAACATATTGTCCAGGAGAAATGAAAGACTAAAACAAATATGCTGTGAACACGTATGAGCATGTATTACGTCCATATTTAAATGAAATCCAGGCAGTCGTGTAGCAAGTGAAAAGAAATGGAAGCCTTGCAGTCTGGCTGACGAGAGGTTCTCTGAAGGGCATTCTGTGGAACGCATTTCTCTTGGCAGTTGCACCAATGGACTCAGCTCAATTCTAAGCAGATTTCTTTAATCCTTAGCTCGAACTGGGTCAGCATCATCTGATTTTAATATTATTACAGGAGATATATGCACAATGATTACTGAAATAGCTACAACCACCTTGCCTGGGAAGTTGCTTTTTCTTTGAAAATGCTTCAAAGACCCAATTCACATACATGGACAAGTCTCTGGGGGGACCACCGCTATGATAGGGGCAGGAACAAACTGCGGTGGCCCTCTGATGAAGAACATGCCGAAACTTCCAGTCAGGTTTTTTTGTTTCTGTTTTTTTAATAAGCGCTTAGGAAAAATGCTTAATTAGCTTACCTTATTCTCTGTATTGATTCAGGAAGATTCTGTTGGATAATTTGAGCACCTGGACTTGAAGAGTTGGGAAGATAAACATTTTGTTTTTGAATCAGAAAATCTAAACCAAACAGTCAATTGTAGAGACAGTTATCAACAGGTGGGTCAGTGACACCACTTCAAGATAGCTGTTAGGTACTACTCATTAATTTTGGATCCCTTCCCTAGACTGGATTGTGTTACCGGATTCTCTTACTCTTTGTACTTTGTTGGTGATTCTCTTTGAGGTTTTATGTTTACAATCAGATTTCATCCACAAATAGAGATCATTTTATCTTGTCCTTGCTGAATTTTTTTTTTACCTCTACTTTCTTTCTCTTGCTTAATCGTGTTAGCCAATATTTCTAGTACAATGTTCAGTGGTAAATAGAAGTAGTGACAGGTTCTTGTTATGTTTCTCTATATCGGTACACCTTTGGTGTTCATCCATTAAGTAGGATGCAGACTTAGGCTGCCACCCATTCCATCCCCAAGTACAATCACATGAATAGAGGGACTATCTACACATTCCTGAAATAAACTGCAGGATTCACAAATGTAAGAGGCATTCTACTGGCTGGGCCTAAGGAAGCCATAGTACCATTTTCAAGTAAACGAGCTACAGAAGAGAGGGTCTTACCCTGTTTGCTTTTGAGGTCTCTAGATTGAAAATTCCTCACAGGAAACACACTATGTCCATTTCCGTATTCCTAAATATGCATTATCCAAGTGCGTACCATAAGGAATATCTGTAAATGCCCTTCCATTTTGGTAATAGTCTTCAGGTCCTGAAGCCAGATCACCTAGAATTCCCCAACCCTGCTGATACCTGTTCTCATGTTCACTAGCCACAAGGGCTGCTGTGGTCAGTGGGTTTGTAAGCTCCACACCATTGCTCTTTTCCATCAGACAGACCACCCTGCCCATTTGCAATAAGTTGCCTTCCAGCTAGTGATTTTCACAATAGAAAAAGCAGCATCTCTTCTCCTTCAGAAGCTGGTGAATAAAGACAGGCTGAGGATTATAAGTAGAATGAGATGCCAGGGACCCCGAAGGCAGGATTTCCCTGCTTGTCCCAGATTATACAGGTTAGGGTGCTGGGAGTGGACAGGGAGACAAGGCAAGAAGGAAGGAATGAGAGCAAGGAATGATACTCCCACTGACATTTACCAGTGAGAGGAGAAAAAGATGTCCATTTACTGGGTAATTCCATTATATTCTCTGGCTTGGTTGTATTGACATGTTAGAAGACATGTGAAGGTATACTAAAGTGCAGAAATACTTACACCTATTACTTAATGTAAAGATTAAGAGCCCTGACCTTATAATCTGACAGTCTATGTGAGAGTCCTGGCTGTGTGGATTGTGGTTGTGTGATCTTGGGCAAGTGTCTTAACTAAGCCTGGGTTTCCTGTTTTGTAAAATGGGGATAACACACCAACCTGTTTCTTATGCATATGCGGATAAAATAGGAGAATGTTTATAGAGTACCCACCATCACCTGGCATGTAATGGAGGCTCAGTAAATGTTAGCTACCATGATTTTTCTATTTAGGTTTCCTTAAGTAATATGACTTATATTTCACTCCGTGAGGACTAAAAACTGCAGAGAAAAGAGGGTGGGCTATTGTTTTCCCTCCAGTTCTTGAACTATAATATAACTTCCCATGAAATGTATTTCATCTCACAGCCAAAGAAGTATGATTCGAAATGTCGAAAACCAACCTATGGCTCACAGACTTGAAAAAAACCTGAGACCATGATTTCAGACGAGCCACAAGTCCTTGAGATAAGTCGCAAAAGTGCAATATGCATATATATATACTCAATATATAGATAATATACATAGGTATGGCTATAACGAGGTCATAAAAAACATTTACTACAGTAAATATACTATGAATGGACTAATGTGGACATTTAGGCTATCTTACCTATCGTTTAGACACATTAGTCAAAAGCCAGAAGAGAGAATTCCTGTAGGTAAAAATGGCATTTATTAAAATAGCAACTGAAATATTCAACTCACCGTCAGACTCATTCATCATATTCAGGAGTCAGCAAACTGTTTTCTGTAAAGGGACAGATAGGAAATATTTTAGGCCTTGCAGGCCATTGGGGCTCTGTCCTAACCACTCAACTCTCACATTGCAGCCACAGACACCATGTAAATGAATGGCATGACTGTGTTCTAATAAAATTTTATTTACAAAAACAGGTGGCAGACCAGATGTGGTCTGTGGGCCACACTTGCCGCCCTGCTCTAAACCGTATATCATACTCTAAATAAGATACCTTACAAAACTATTCAGAAACAAGCTTAAATTAATCTGATCTCTGTACTGGTTAACAATTTATGTGCTGTTCACATCTGAAGACGTATTATACTATAAAATTGATATAGATACATAACAAAGTTCTAAATGTTTTATGTAATTGTGAAAAAGATTAAAACTGTATTGTATTTGCTTTTGTGCCCTTATTTCAGTTGTTGACAGCTTTGTGTCCCTTGCCAATAAAAAAAAATACAGTTAGTTCCTTGAATTGTAAGGTTCAAAGAAGTCACTCTTTAGAATAAGGTTAAATGGTTTTAAAACACTAAGAGTTCATCCTCTCCCAATATTTCTGCCTTGCTTACATGCAGTTTGATTTTTATCTCTAATCTAGTTCCGAACTTTTTCACCATTATATAAAATACTTAAGTTGTGAGCACCAATTTGATTGGAAATTTAAAATTTACATGTGTCAAAGACCAAGTGCTGAAAGACAAACTATCAACATATTTTAAAATCCAACCAAGGAGATTTAACTAAACCTTTAACTAAACTAAACCTTTAACTAAATCTAACTAAACCTAAACAGGTACATCTTTATGCAATCCAGATGACTGACATTGGTAAATATCATAATTCTGGTATAAAGATATATAAGTATATTTGCTAGCTATTATAGAAAATATTTGAAAATGAAGTTGTCCATTGTCATTTGGAGGCTAGAAGCTTATGTTTAACAGGGGACAACTGTTTAAAAAAATCCTGTCTTCTCTTTTTACAAGCACATAATTTATATCGGAGATTTTTTTTTTAACCACTGTAGTCAGAAACATTATTTTTATAAATACACACTTAGTTCCACTCTAAAAGGTAAAACTGTTTCTTACTGATTGTACTGATCAATTGGATAGATAGCTGTACTTTATTAAAAATAGATTAAAAGATAACATTTTATGGGAGCAAAATAATCCATGGAATTAAAAAATTTTTAAATTGGCATGTTATATTTAAAAGTTTCAAAACATAAAATGTAATGATGTCACTCAAGAAGCAGATAGAATGTCTCTATGTTTTGATGGCAATGTTCTCAGGGTTCTGAAAGCAATTCAAGAATTTGAAGTTGAGCAAGACCTAGATATTTACTGATTTTTTTTAAAGAACATCTTGGTCCAAGGCCAGAAACCTGTTGTTTTCTGAAAAAAGGAATGGATGTCAATTAATTTTTTACAAACCCAACTTGAAGGGCATTTAATTAATAGCCACACTTGACTGAGTTCAGAGACATATAACCTCATAAATTCATAGAGAGCTCACTAAATTTTGCTGAGAGGTCGAGGCAAAGTAAGTGGAACAGTTACCTGACTTAATAAATTGATTTATTTTAGCTATGTGTTCTGATCAACATTTCTTGTAGTGTATACTCTATTACAGGATAGCAGAACTGCCACAGTCTTAGAAGTCAGACTGGCCCGGGTTTACATCATGATAAAACGAAATTACTTAACCTCTATTGGATGATTTATTTCACCATGGTCAAAATGGTGACATTCCAGATTCTATAGAAGAATACTTATAAAACTGGTCTGCCATCTCTCTCAGTAAAAGGCCTTGCAAGAAGTAGTCTATCTACGGGCAGAATTACAGGTCTAATTAGATTTTAGAAGAAGTTAATCAGGGGTTTTTCAGACATTTTTTATCTTGAGGGAGGAATGATGTTTTGAGTCCTTGGTCTGCAAACAGAAGAAGAAGAGAAGAGAAAAAACAAAAAAGAAAAGAAAAAAAAATGAAAGGAAAAGGGTTGTCACTTTAAATATAAAAATCAAACTTGGGGAGCCCCTTAGAAAAAAGCCCGAGTTGACAGATGGACTCACTCTCAGAACAATGGAGAAATTATATAATTTTTAAAAACAAGTTATTCTCAGTCTAAAAGATGCATAAGAATTAGTGAATATGGCTTTCTGCTTTAGATAAAAACTGTTACCTACTCAATAGAAATACCTATCCCTAAAATTATATTATGTTTAAAGGTATACTTTGAATGAAATGGTAAAGTTATGAGTATGTATCTAAATTAATGTAATAAACAACAAAACACACCAGTTTTTGTTTTGATTCTTTGTAAAAACACATTTAGTTTTAAAAAAAAAAAGCTTGTTTCTGTGAAATTACTTTTATGAAAATATCAGCAAGTATTTCCAGAAGACAAATTCAGAGGAGTGAAATTGTTGGACCAAAGAGTTGTCATGATTTCAATAGGCAGATATTGATAAATCAACCTCAGAAAAGCTACACCAATTTACACACCAAACAAATGCAGGTGTGCCCTGAATCCAAAGGCTTTTGCCAATTCACTCAATCTGCTATTTCCAGTTACACACAACCCACAGTGAGAATATAGCCCATTAAATGCCTCAGATGCGTCCTTATCTGATCAACTCATCAGTGCGCTCTAACATTCATCCTGTCCAATTCAGGTTGAAGAGCTCAGTTTTAAGTAAAAAACACCATTCTCCTCATTGGTTGTTTCCTCCCAGGCTTCCTTTCTTCTCTTTCCTTCAATCTGGACCCATGGGCCATGCTTTTTCAAATTAGAACCCTCAGCTCCTTCCAACCTGGTCCCTTTTTGTAGCGTCTCCCCTAAAAAATTCCTAGTTCTGGAAAATGCCAGCCCTCTGCTCATGCAGCCCTTTCCCGCTGGAAAACATCCGACAAGTCTGTGTCTGAGCACCATTCTGGCTTTGAACTTCAGCTGCCCCGAGCACAGCATGTGACCCCTTTCCCTGTGGCCAGGTCCTTTTCCCACATCTCTGAGGCAGAGGTTTGCAGGCAGGAGGCAATCAGAATCAGCTGTCAGTCTTCATGTCATCTGACCTTCCTTACCTGACACTAGTGACCTCTCTCCCCTGGGCTTCCAGGGCACCGTGCTCTTGCTTTGCCTTCCAGGGACCATCCCAGGTCCTTCTACGGACCACTCTAAAGGAACTGACTGCTGGTGGCAGGGCCAGAGTCACCAACCAAAGTATACTTTTTCAAAAAAGCATTTTTTAAAGATTTTCTTTATTTATTATTTGAGAGAGAGAGAGATTGAGAAGACAAGTGAGAGGAGGGGGAGAGGGAGAAGCAGACTTCCTGTGGAGACCAGTGCAGAACTTGAGCCCAAGAACCTGGGATCATGACCTGAGTTGAAGTACAATTCTTAAAGTTCTGAGAGACAGACTTAGAGCGTAATGGGTCAGAGTGCAGACTCTCAAGCCCAACTGCCGGGCTGAGCTCAGCTCTACCACTTTGGCACTGGGCAAGGCAATGTCACTGGTCCTAAGTATCTGCATGAAAAGATGATGATTGTATCTATGATGATGTGTGGCATTCATGATGATGAGCACTCATGAAAAGTGCTCAAAATTGATCTGGTATATGATAGGCTCTCAAAAAATGACATTTCTCTTTCCACCATGTGAAAGTACAGCAATAAGATGTCCGGTTAGAAACCAGGAAGAGCGTTCCTGCCGGTTGTGGAATCTGCAGACACCTTGATCTTGGATTTCCTGGTCACAACGTGAGATGTAAATGTCTGTTTTCTAAGAAAAAAGAAAGTATTACTATCCATAACTGGGAGCCCTAAACAACCAGATAGGGAAATAAGCACAGATACAGGAAGCAGACAGGCTTCAAATCCTGACTGAACAATTTGCGAGGGGCACGATATGGGGCGTAGGTGACATGGAGCTTGGCTTGCTGGACGGCGTGTTTAATGAAGTGAGTTCCCTCTTTTTCATATCACAGAGTTGTTCAATGAACTAAAATAAATAGAATTAAGTACCTAGTACAAGGCCCAAAATAAAGCAAGTAGAAATCGGCTGTTTTTCTTTATTTTCCTCCTTTTCAGACCCTGTGATTGTTGATACTATCAGTAGATAGTAAGCTTATCAAACTTAATCAATAGGGTTCTACTTTAAATATATATCAGAATGTAGCTCTACTAGTGTATAAAAATGTAGTTAACAGTGGAGACATTTCCATCATCTATGAACTCCAGGGAATGAAATGGTACATTTTATCTTATTTCATTTTTGAAATGGTACATTTTAAATAAATGAAAAGTATATATGTATATGTGTGTGCATAATGAACCAGACAGATCACATCCAAAAGCATTTAGGGAAAAAAACCCTATAAATTTCAGAAGTCTAGTTTGATCCTTTTTTGAGGAGTTCGACCAATAAACTTAACTGTGAAACCAGAAGTTCTAAAGAATTTTCACTTTACACAGACCATCCATTAGCTGGCGTTGATTCGTGGCAGAATTTTTAGCCGGTTACTTTAGTGCCCTGCCAGTACGTATTAGATAAATTCGTGTTACTGGCCATTCTGACACTTGTAACATTTTATTAATACATTACATCATCAACCCATATTTGTACAAACCACTGGGTTATAGTTAAGTAATTATGATGTCTTTCGTATATATACAACAAACTGGCTATTTTTCAAATTAATCCTTTTTGGAAAAATATAAGTCATTACATTAGTTTCAATATAAACATTTGCTTCTGTTCTCAAGCTTTGTATACAGGAAAATTCCTCTATAATTCCTGGGGAAAAATGATATTTAATCAAATCTGACTTCTCCAACTGTAAAAATAGAACTCCCTGAGGGCCTTGCTTCTGATAATAATAGGTTGTAAGCTCCACAAGGATAGGAAGTATTTTTTAAACTTCTTTTGTCTGTATTATCTGGTATAGTGGATGGCACAGGTACATTGTTGAATTGAGTTACAAAGAAATGTATACAATGTAACCCAAAGCTGTCTAAAATATAAAAAAATCGTGCCCCCTGCAACAGTGTGGACATTTTGGCCTATGTATGTGTGGTTCAGGAACCCAGGCCCGGGAGGATGGTGTATATTTCTTGCATTGTCATTCCAGTTCTGCACTGGATCTATGAAATATTCTTGGAGCAATACTTATGCCCTCTGATTACCCCCTTTGTTAGTTGAATGTGGCCTAGAAAAGCTCTTCAAGAATCCCATGATGAAAACAAAGGCAAAGTAGACTATGTGGGTACAGACATAGTGGATTACCAACAAAAGGACCTACAGAAATCTCTGGTAAAAGGACATAAATGGGGGCACCTGGGTGGCTCAGAGGATTAAAGCCTCTGCCTTTGGCTCAGGTCATGGTCCCAGGGTCCTGGGATCGAGCCCCGTGTTGGGCTCTCTGCTTGGCGGGGAGCCTGCTTCCTCCTCTCTCTATGCCTGCCTCTCTGCCTACTTGTGATCTCTGTCAAATAAATAAATAAAAATCTTAAAAAAAAAGAAAAGACATAAATGATTGTTCCAAAGGATCTCATTCTTTTAAAAATGGACCTGATAATATGAAGCACCTTGCTTGTAATTGTCTCTGACCTTTTTCTCGGAGACCAGAATTTGGGATAGATGGCTACGTACCTGATTCTATTCAGGAAATATATGACACTTACATTTAAGATGTGTTTAGTTATATTTAATGATCTCATTCCTGAGTTCCTTCTTCATTAAAGTAGCTTTCATTTCTATTCTTTCAGTAAGGCATAAATAGAAGGTTTGTGGTGGCAGATGCTGCTACTAGATCAGTACCCCCAAAATCCCGGGGCCTCTAGCTTCTGTTCAGGCTCTGAATTTGAGCAGAGTACAGTGTTACTGTGGGACAGTGCCATGAGACTGCAGTGAAAGGAAAGGGGGTTTGGGGGAGATGATAAGCCTTGAAACATAAAGATATAATTACTATCCAATACAATGGAGCTGCTTACTCATGAGAGTAGTAATTCTTGCTTCTTGCCCTGAGGAAAACAGAAAAGACAGGGGGATAGGGACAACCTTTTTGAAAAAAATGGAATACCTTTATAGAAATATCTGATGTATATTATAAAATTCTAAAAATAGAATAAATAGATTTTTGTGTATCTATGAGTACAGCAATATAACAAATACAGCAACACAATGGTAACATCACTTTCAGGCTGCGAGGAGGATGGGAGAGCGGGAAGCAGCAATGAGGACCCCCGGCAGGGAGCTGAGAGCACAGGACACAAACTGTGTCAGCAAAGGATTCTGCGTGGGTCTCAGAGCTGCCTGACTAGGGCCTGAGGTTCCTCTGCTCCCTGCAGAGCATACAGGCAGGCCTCTAGCTCTCTAAGTGGAAGATCTCACCTTACTTCAAGGCCTTCATGAGCTTAGGGTTGAGAGTTAGAAAAGATTTTACAGATGATTTCAACCAACATCTATCCCCCCAAAAGATTCCTCTTCAAAATATACTTAAGAGGCTGGCAGTCACCCAGTTTTGCTTTGGATGTGCTCTCAGTGACTGAGAAGTCATGGGGTGCCACGTTCTACTTAGAACTATTCTAACTGTGAGATGGCCTCCTTGTATTTTTGAGCAGCAGCCTGCCTGCCCACGAACCCCAGCCTTTGGTCCCCATTCTGCCTGAAGGAACAGATGAGCACTGTCACTTGAATCCATTCCCACTCCAGGATGTGAGGACGGCTGTCGTGTTCCCCACTTCCCTCATTCCCAGGTCAGGCCTCCCCGACCCTTTCAGGGTATCCTGAGTGCTCCATCCCCACTGCCAACAGGTATTATGTCTAAAATGTTTTAAAACTATACATTTAATTATTACATATCATATTGCAAATATTTGGGCAGTGATGACTTCCAGGTGATTTCGGCAGAGTTGGCTAACATTGGGGCAACCCTGAATAGCTCTGGGCACATTATTTTATGAGTAGCCCTTTCAGATAATAACTAAGCCCAAATAAGATTATAGGCTTTAAAACATTCCCTTTGAAATTAAATTTAGCTCAGACAAAGGGAAGTAGTGAGGAAAGAAAAGACTTATTCAATGGGTAACCAAAAGAATTTGCAACAAACACAACCCACTCAACTCCTTCATGCTAGGAGATTTTTGTCCTTGTCACATGAAGTCCTTACAGGATACTAAATAATTTAGGGCTTTCTCTAGAAAGGGTCCTAATTTCTGGCAATAGCTAGAAGACCTTTGTTTTTTATAAAGCTAATTATAAATATTCAATTAAATGTTTAGGTCTACATTTCTAGAGGGTCCCTTGAACAGCCCTATATTCACAGTAGGACTCAAAGTAGTTGCTGACTATCAGACTATAAGACCAGAGCTATATGTTAAGGTTTTTCCAAGTTTAAATTCAAGGGATTGATTGATTGATTGATGAGAAACAAAAAATAGGGAGTGAGGGAGTGGCTGAGGGAGAGGGAGAATCCTAAGCAGGCTTCATACCCAGCGTCCAAGACCAGGGCTCACAACCCTGAGATCATGACCTGAGCTGAAATCAAGAATCTGACCCTCAACCGAGTAAGTCACCCAGGTGCCCCAAGGGCTTAATTTAAATTAATAAAACTTCTGTAATACATAGGGCGTGTGCACACATACATACACACACACTCTGCTGTGGACTTTGAGGTGGGTTCAATTCTAGAATATACTTTCTGCAGTGCTGGGATCCTATAGGAAGAACGTAGCTTGGAGAACAAGCCTGGAGCAGTCTGGTGGAAGAGTGGAGGAAAAAGAAAAATGTCAAAAAAAGCATCTCATGGGTTCAAGAGCTACCTTCTTCTTTTGCTAGTTCTATTACCTATGGGCCATTACCCTCTTTGAAGCCACTGGAGGAGAAGTTTTCCTTTTCTTGCCTTATTATATATGCCAGGAATCTCTAGTATAATGTTCAATGAAAGCAGTGATTGTAGGAATTCCTGGTCATTCTTGTTCTCAAGGGCAAAATTTTCAGCATTTTACCATTAGATATGTCTGCTGTAGGCTATATCTCTATCAGTTTATAGAAATTCTAGTCCAGTTTACTAAAAGTTTTCATCATAAGTGGCTATTGAATTTCATCAAATCCTTTAACCAATTTGGATCTGTTGAGATAACATTTTTATCCCTTTATAAAAACGAATGTGGCAAATTACATTGATTGATTTCTCGAATGTTAAACCACACTTACATACATGGAGAATTAACCTCACTTGGTAGTGATATATTATCTTTTGTATATATTGAAAGTCACCTTCCTATATATTGTGATGTCCTTGTGAGGTTTTTGGTATCAGAGTTAGGTTGGACTTAGTTTGGAAGTATTCCCTTTTTTTACTTACTGGAAGCATTTATATAAAATTGAGGTAATTTCTTCCTTAAATATTTGAAAGAACTCACTGGAAATGTTCTATATTTTCTTTGTGTAAGGGCTTTTAATAGTTGATTCAATTTCCACCAACAGAAGAAACTCCAGATTTTCCATTTGTCAGTTTAATTTTTTGAGGAATTTGTCCTTATTCAAATTTTCAAATCGATGTTGTGTTCATTATATCATCACATCTTTTCACTGTAGAGTCTCCAATGATAATATATTTTTCATTCCTGATTTTTTTTTTCTCCTGTCTTATTGATGTCTTACTGGGGGGATGTCAGTTTTCTCCAACTTTTCAGAGAACCGGCTTTTAGCTTTATTATTTTTCTTTAACTTCGTTTTTTGTTTCACTGATTTCTAATCTTTATTGTTTCCTCCTTTCTCATTCTTTTACTCTTCTTGCTTCTAGAGATGAAGTGTATATGATTTTAACTTTTCAACTTTTATAGTAAATGTAATTAAGGCTATAAATTTCTCTCTAAGCATTGTATCAGCAGCTGCAGCCAACAATTTTTGATATGACACATCTTCATTATCATTCAGCTTAAAATATTTTCTAATACCTATTTCTTGTTCAGTCCATGGATTATTTAGAAGTGTATTGTTTAATTTGAAGGCATTTGAGGATTTTCTAGTGATCTTTTGTTACTGATTTCTAGCATAATTTCCTGGAAGTCAGAGCATATTTTGAATTATTTCGAGCCTCTAAAATGTTTCTGGGGCTTTCTCTCCGGTCAGTTTTGGTAAATCTTAAATATGGGCTTAAGTGAAATGTGAATTCTGTCACTGTTGACAGTATTCTCTACCTATCAGTTAGGTCAAGTTTGTTAACTGTGTTCTCCAGATCTATATTTTTACTACTTTTTTTGTCTGTTTGTTCAGAGGTATATCAAAGTAGCACTTACGATTGTGGATTATCCAGTTCTCTTTTCAGTTGTCTATTTTTGCCTTATCCATTTGAAAGAGTGTTGTTTTGACTGTGAAATCTTCCTTGTAAATTGACTTACCATTTCAGAATATCCCTCATCTCCAGTAATGCTTCTTGACTTCAATCTGTTTCCTCCGACATTAGTCTAGCTAGACCAGTCTTTTCACTAGGTGTTGCATGTTTTAGCTTTTGCCATCCTTGTACTTTCCGTGCACCTGTACTTAAGATGTGCCTCTTGCAAATCGGACATACGTGGGTTTTATTTTCTTCCCCAGTCTGACATTAGCATATTACTTGAAATATCTCATCCATTTTCATTTACTGTAATTAGTGATTTGATATCTACTACTTTTCTGTTTGACCCATTCTTTGATTTACCTTTTTATATTCTCTTCTTTTGGAGTATTCAAATATTTCATTTTCTTTTCATGTACTTTTTTTCTTTTTTAAAGATTTTATTTATTTATTTGATAGAGAGAGATCACAAGTAGGCAGAGAGGCAGGCAGAGAGAGAGGGGGAAGCAGGCTCCCTGCTGAGCAGAGAGCCCGCCGGATGCGGGGCTCTATCCCAGGACCCTGAGATCATGACCTGAGCTGAAGGCAGAGGCGTAACCCACTGAGCCACCCAGGTGCCCCTTCATATACTCTTTGATATTACAACACATATCTGGGTTAAATTTAATACGAATTATTGTATTTACCACTTCCTTGATGATACTAGAACTTTGTACTTTCGAGTTTTTCACCTTTTCCTATATTGTTCTCATGTATTCTGACTCTACGTAAATTTTTTTAAAGATTTTATTTGAAAGAGAGAGAGAACATGAAGGGGGGGCAAAGGGCAAAAGAAAAGCAGACTCCCCGCTAAGCAAAGCAGGGACCTCTGGATCCTGACCTGAGCCAAAGGCAGCCACTTAACTGACTGAGCCACCCAGGTGCCCCTCTACATACATCTTAAATTTCACATTACTGGTATTGTTTTGTAACAGTCAATATTCACTTATATTTACTTTTCTGTAAAGGTCTTCATTCTTTGCTACATATCTGTGTTTCTATTTGGGATCTCTTTCCTTCTGCTTAAAAACCTTTCTACAGAATTTGGATTAATGTAGTCCTGCTATTAACTAATTCTTCGTTTGTAAAAACATGCACATTTCACCTGTATTTATAGAGGATATTTTTACTCTACATATAACTTTGGGTTGACATTCACCCCCACCCCAGCATTTTAAAGGGGTCTTTAGTGATGTCTCTGAAAAGGTATAAATGCTTCCTTGCCTACACTGATAACAGATACTAAAATTGCTTACTGCAATGATGCCAGGATTTGCAGCACCCAGAAATTGCTCCTTCACTTTAAATTCAAGGCCACAGAATTATGATCAGAGCTTGAAGGCTTTACAGATCATCTAGCCCAACTTCCTCCCTAATAATAATCCTTGTAGGAGGTCAGTTTTTGCCTTAAACACTTTCCCAGTTTTGAGGAATTCACCAAATCACAAGATCATGCATTCCATTTATAAACAATCTTAATCATAAAGGGCTTCCTTAGAGAGTACTGAAACACAATCTGCCTCCGTTTTACTCTCTGTCATGGGACTGTATTCTGCCTGAAGGAGCAAGTAAGATATTTAACTTAAATCCTTTGTTTTCACTTACAATATCTGAAGAAAACTGTTATGTGCGCAGCTTCCAGGTTAAGCACCAACTTCTCTACCCTGCCAACTCCACCCTCAACCTTCACCAATTCCACATTCACAATGGTTCACTAATCCCTGTCAATTATGTTCCTAAAAATAAATTGGAATTAGGTCAGTGGCTTAATTGAGGGCCTATTTCTCACCTGGAATGCTGACTCTTTTCCTGATTACCATGCTGGGAGATCTCATGCATACCATATTCTCTATATGCTTAAATTCCTCAAATGGCTCTCTATTATAGCACAGTTTTCCAAACTATTCTTTTGGAATTGAGCGTGCAGGGGTAGAGCTATTTGTTTATTTCATCATCTGCTCTGTTCTCCTCTGAAGTTAAAACTACAAAACTCACTGCAACCCAGAAAATCTTCAGCAATTTTAGATGCAATGGCTTTAATGAAATGAAAAAATTTTAATGCACATGTACACTAAAAATGACCTTGGAGCTGGAATACAACCCAAAACTTTAGTATCCTAGCAACCAGCAAGAAAAACTATAGCCTGAAAATATATTATTTATGACAGCCTCTGGCTTAAAGTATGAGGAAAAAATAATTTAGAAATGACAGAATTTATAATAAAAACATCTGGGTTCAAGTCTTAGCACCCTTTCTTACTAGCTCTGTAACATATAGTAAATTATTTAATCTCTTTGAAGTCTCTGTTCATCTGAAAAATTCAGTTAAGAATACTTGCCTTGGTAAATTTATCACAGGAATACTTTATAGTAGTTATAAAGAAGAAAAAAAAGGAAAAATGTTTGCCACTATGAACATTTACATGGATTAATCTTAAAAAGATGATGAATGCAAGAAGCGAGCCATGAAGGAATCAAAGATACCACTTTTAAAAGGTTAAAGAGACAGTCAAAATTAAATAATACATAGATAGCAATTTTTTTAAGAGTCAGGAAATGATGAACATCGAATTGAAGACAGAGGGGCACCTGGCTGGCTCAGTCGGTTAAACATTTGACTTTAGCTCAAGTCATGATCTCTGGGTCCTGGGATCCAGCTCTGCCTTGAGCTCCCTGCTCAAAAGGCAGTCTGCTTCCCTCCTCCTCTGCCCCTCTTCCCCGCTCATTTTCTCTAATAAATAAATAAAATCCTTTAAAAAATACCTTAAAAGAAAAACAAAATTCAAAACAGATACACCAAGGTGGGTTTGTGTATTGAAGGGGAGAGGTGTGATTAGGGAGGCATGCTTTGGTGTCTCCCTAAATTCTGTGAAGGGATCTGGGGGTTAATGGGAGTTCATTATAGTTATTTTTTAAACAAAACACATATATTGGCACACCTCTGCATTTATGATCCAATTTAAAACAAAAGTTATTTAAAACTCCCAGTGAATCTGAGTTCGATCTGTATCTGCACTTGTAGATGGAAAGTTCACAGATTCCCTGCTTTCTCCTGTGCTGAATCCCAGTATGGACTGATTTCATTGGCAACTTTGAAGAAGATAGCTGGATGCAGAAAAGTTTTTAACTCGTTGGAAGTAGATCTCAGGAAATTTCTGGTGTAAAATGAAATGAGATACAGATAATTAATGTAACGGAGAGCAACTATAATGGACCTGGCTCTGTGCCTACAACTGTAAATAAGATCTTCCCATACTTGCTCTATGTCCTGAGCCACATTCACTTACCAATCAGCACTCCCAAAACAGTGAAAAAGCTCCCTGGCCTATTCACATTTTTAACTCAGAAACATGGACAAATAGTCTTGTTCACTCTGCTTTCTGAAAAGCATGTTAATTTTATGCTCATAGGGCAATTAAACTGGTAGTAAAGACATTAAAAAACAACATAATATGGCTTAGTTATTACACAAAGTATTAATATTTAAAAATTACAAGTATTAGAGCTGAGACAAAAAGACAAAAAAAACCCCTTCCTATAAATTTCATAAATATATCCATCTATGTTTAAATACTTTTGATAAATATATTTAACCATTCATTTGCAAACTTTTCCTAGTGAATTTAATGAATAAATATTTAACGGTTGCTCATTATCAAAAGATCATGAATTTGTTCCTTCCCTCCTCTCTGGTTGGGGTGGGGGATTCATCTGATGAGCAGGGCCTCGGGTCGAATGGTGGGATCAGGATTGACATCACAGGGGTCAAGGTTTTCAGCTGGCTTGGTCCTGGTTTTAGTTGAAAGCTAGGGTTTCAGTCAGCATATGAGGGAGTAGTGTGGTCAGGATAGTGCAGGGGTGACTGACTTATTTGACATATTTGGAGCTAGTTGGGCCAATGCAGCTGCTGGCATTGTCAGGAGGTTGGAATGTAAAGAAAAAGTAAGCAAATAATATATTTAGGATTATGGGAGCCAGATTTCTCAGAGATAGAGAGAGAGATATAAATATGGAAAGGGAAAATACTGGATTAAATCCTGAAGTACTGAATTGGAATTGAGGATCTCAGTGTTTATATGTATATACAGAAATTTATATAGCAGGGCACCTGGGTGGCTCAGTGGGTTAAGCCTCTGCCTTCAGCTCAGGTCACGATCTCAGGGTCCTGGGATCGAGACCTGCTTCGGGCTCTCTGCTCAGCAAGGAGCCTGCTTCCCCCCTGCTCTCTGCCTACTTGTGATCTCTCTCTCTGCCAAATAAATAAATAAATAAATAAAAATCTTCAAAAAAATTTATATAGCTGTACATCTTTCTGTGTGTACACACTTTTTTTTTTTCTAAAAATTTTATCTGGGGTTGGGGGAAAGAACAAACAAGGGGGAGTGGCAGAAGGGGAAGAAGACTCCCTATCAAGCAGGGATCCTGACATGGAGCTCAATCCCAGGACCGTGGGATCATGACCTGAGCCAAAGCCAGAAACTTAACCGTCTGAGTCACTCAGGTGCCCCAGGCATGTACTTTTTTGATCTGTCCACCAATAAGGCTTTTATTCAATGAATTGTTCATGTCAATAATGAACTTTCCAGTAGCAATGAGCATGTCTCAGGTGTTGATTTCCATATACTATTTTTCATTCATTCATTCACTCATTCATTATTCATTCATTTTAAAGACTGTATTTATTTGAGAGAGATAGGGAGAGAAAGCACAAGCAAGGGGCAGGGGGAGGGGCAGAGGGAGAAGCAGGCTCCCCCCTGAGCAAGGAACATTACGTGGGGCTTGATCCCAGGACCACAGGATCATGACCTGAGCCGAAAGCAGACGCTTAACCTACTGAGTCACCCAGGTACCCCTATACTATTTTCCATTTTAAAGAACCAAGATTTCTTGCAAAAAGCACAAGATAAGCTTGGGATACCTTAATCTGCTTAAAAAAAATAAGGAAGAGCACAAAAAATCAAAAGAACTTAGAAGCAAGCTTGGATAGACTTCCATAGACCAAATGTGGGAAAAGTTCCATAGCAAAGTACATGACAACCATATATTGGAACTTACTGAATAAAGTAGGAATCCATGAGTTCACACTGATACAAATGAATAGACAGTGGATGGAGAAGGGACTGTCCTTCCTCACAGAATATCAATCAAAGCATTAGCAATGATGAACTCACCATTCGGCAACGAGAATACTGATACTGATTCAGGTAACAGGTGTTCATAGACTTAAATTAACTGGTGACAATTAGATGAGACACAGGACATTTACGTAGGCTCAAAGACTGTCCTCACCAAACTCTTTTCACTAATTTTAAAAGAGAGAAAATTGGTAGATACTATCCTAACCAAGTGATCAAAGTTAACATCACCAAGGATGGGACAATGTGACACTGTGTACCTCCAGGTACGATATAGTGAGAATAGGACAATATTTCTAACAAAAAGATATATACTGAATCTAATCACGAGGAACCCTAATCATTTTTTCTAATCATTAGATAAACCCTAACTGAGGGACATACTACAAAGTACCTGGCTTATACTCTTCAGATAATCAAGGTCATGAAAGAAAAGACTGGGAAAACTGCTCCAGATCAAAGGAGAGAAGAGACAGGACAACTAAATGCACCATCTGATCTTGCATAGGAAGGGATGCTGGGGCAGAGAAGAACAGTATTGGGGCAATCAGCAAATTTGAATGCTGTCTGCGATTAGATGATCTACATCATTGTTAATCTCCTGATTTTGATTGTCCTACTGTGGCTATGTAGGAATGGACCTTGTTTTAGGGAAACATCATTAAAGCATTTAGGGGTAATGAGGAAATCATGTATGGAATTTTCAAATTCAAATAGTTCAAAACTGGTTCAATATTGGATGAGACTACACTGAATTGATAAATAAATGGAAGGTAAATGAACATCTTTACAATATCGAGGCTTCCCATCCATGCACATCATAGAGGACTCCATTTTTTCCAAAATCTCCTTAAATGCTTCTTGATATAGTCTAAAAGTGTCTCCATGAAGATCTTGTATGTACTTTGTTAGATATATTCTCAGGTCTTTCAAATTTATGTTGAGATCTTTCTAAAAACTTTCACTTCTTATTAGTTGATGATATACAGGAAGACAACTGACTTTCGCATAACTGTGAATGTAGCAACTTTGCTGAACTCCAGATATTACTGACTTGTCTACATATATAATCATATCAGCACATCAAAACAATTTCCTGCTTCTAGGAAAGAAAACACCAGAGAATTAATTGACAATGATGTGCCATAAAAATATACATGGTTGTCATTTAAAGAGATTTTTATAGTTGTACAAATACAGTAAGTAATACGAGCTTAGCTGGGAATAATGTAGCTATAGTACCATCTTTAAATTAAATCACCCAAAGAAGGGAGGTATGACTTCACTGGCTTCTGAAATCTCTGGACAAGTCCTTCACAGTCATCATCTCTTCTTCATCTCTGTATCAAAAGAAATACCTTGCCTGAAGTGCACTAGAAGTGATTTTAAATATTCATGGATATTAATTAAGTTCTCAGGATGTAAAACAAATCTATCAAAGAAAGTCATGATCAACCCTTCACAAATGACTTCTTGCAAACTTGAACAAGATGCTTTCCACAAACCTTTCTGGTGGTCTTGCAGCTCTCCAAAAGGCTCCCCACTACTGCCCTTTCCCTTGACTCATATTCTTTCCATGTGTCAAAAAACAACTTCCTGTGAAGAACTGCCACCGTGTTACTAAGTAGAACAGGGCAGTGTACACTCTGTGTCCTCTAGAAATAGCAGCATCTGCTCAGGAGGTACTTACTTAGTGTCCCAGGAAACTAGAAATACCTATAGACTGATGGATTAAGCTGGATGAGACGTCAGAGAGCCCTAAAGACAGAAAGGCCCAAGTGGAATTCTCACTTGTGAGGCTTAACACAGAGGCCAGCTGATTATACCACAGATTCTTTGACTCGGTCATCTCAATACGCTAAAAGAAAACTGAAGGAGTTTAAAAGTACATTTTCAAAGTTTCAGTATGGGATGATGAGAAAGTTCTAGAGATGGGATAGTGGTCATGGTTGTAGAACAATGTGAATGTACTTAATGCTACTGTACACTGGTTAAAATGGTAAATTTTATGTTATACATATTTTGCCACAATAAAAAAATTTTAAAGGTGTATTTTCTATTGTTAAATATTACCTGATATTACTTAGTAATAACACAGTCATTAAGAGTACTAAACATCAAGAATCGGACAGCCCTGTGTTTGAGACTTGAATCCAACTGTTACACCTACGGAACCAAACCACATTATAACCAGGCCTTTGTTTCCTTATCTGTAATACAGAAATAGTAAAATACTTACCTATGTAGTATAGGCTGCTGTGAACTCGAAAGGAAATAACTTATGTAGGAATTTAGCAAAGTTCATGGCACAAAGAGAAGGTTCAATAAATGCTGGCTCTTATTTTCTTTTTAGGTTTTTGTAGCAATACAATTCTTTTATATCTTGCACAATAAGGACTAAAAACAAGACTCTAGTACAAAGGAGTTACTCATTTCTCCTTAGTCCATAATGTCATATAGAGCTATATAGAGACTTCTTACAAAATGCATTCCATGTTATAGTCAAGGAATATATGAGTTCAAGTACTGACCACTAACCCAATGGTGACTAAATCTAGTCTCACACCCGAAGAGGCAACAATTTCAGAGAAGCCACGAGAACCTGAAATAATTTAACAGGTTAATATATATACATATATATGCACATATATATGTATATATATAATATATATAAAATATGTATTTTTATCAAGGATAACATATTCATATAAAAGCGTTTGCTACAAATAGAATTCACACATAGAAAAAGAAGCTATTTAAATTTTTTTGTCCCTTTTATATCCTGTTTTAGGCAAAATGATATAACCCAGAAAATCACAGAACTGCACTAGTTCTAAAAACTAGGAATTTTATAAATGAAATATATCCATCCAATCATCTACACTTTTTCTCAAATTCCAAACAATGAGGCTTGCCAAACTATACTTAGAATCAACTTAAATAAAATCTCTGCATGATTTGGATGAAACATACATTGTCAATGGTTAAAAATTCAGGTAGAAAAAGTACATAAAATTACTTAAAAGTAAAAACATTTTATACCAAAGTAGTGGTTAAAAAAAAAAAATCCCAGACAACATGAAGAGGAAATGCACTGGATTTTAAAACATTTTTGGACCAATTTATAAAATACCAAAACGTTCAGAACTGTTGAAAAACAAAAGTTTATGTTGAACAAGGCAAGAGGTGAAAAGATATTAAATGTATTAAAACCATCTAAATCCGAATAAGACAAAACTGAACTATGTAATTTAGAAATAAGTTTAAGTGTATTTTCTTTGTACAATTCAACTGACTACCACATGGAAAATCTGGCCATTAATCAAAATGAAATTAAATACAGATTTGCAAGCCTTTTGGCCATTGTGTAAATATTAACAGGTGAATTGCCAACTGAAAAATAAAAGGTTACATACATACCATATGAGAGGTCAAAGATGCACACTATAAAATCATGTGAACAAAACAATCATACCAGACAAAGATCTTTCAGGCACTTGCATTCGGAAATAGTCCTTTTATAAATAAGCAACGTAGTTTCACTTCAAAAAATAAAGCAGATTTTCCCCAATTGCACCTATTAGTTGAGAACTATATCATATATTAGGGATGCATTTAAATGGACCATTTTATGGGAAAAATCAACTAAACTTTAAAAAACATGAGTCCACCTATTTATTCACAACTTTAAAAATACAGAGATTTCCAGTGAGGCGCAGATGGGGGCCCTATCAAAACAGTCTACCATTCAATATGACCAATGCAGTATAACACGATACAAGGACAAAAAGCAAAACCCATGATGTGGCAATACTGTAAAGAAGGGGCCCTGTCAGAAGTTTCTTTCACGAAACAAACACAATACCACAAAATAAAACAACAACACAGAAAAGCTGGATTCTGACAACCCTACACAAACTGTGGGATTTCATCTTCCAGGTCTTCAAACTGTTGCATTCGTTTTAGTCTCGGTCTCTGACACGCGGGAGGAACTTCGGGCAAGTCCCGCTCCTCAGAGTTCTCTCCTGGCTTGCTGGTGGACTGCGTGGAGGCAGGGGGTGCCTTGTCGGAGGCTGGGACTGTTTTTAGCAGGGGTCCCTGGGGGGTGGGGGCTGTGCTGGGAGGCAGTGCTGGGGAGGGGGTTGCGAGCCTCTCCTCATCCCCTCGCAGGCTACTGGTGGGAGCACGTGGTTTGTAAAATGTGGTCCAGTGTTGGGGCTGCAGCGTTCGGGGCGCTCTGACAGCCACAGGAGGGCAGGAGTCAGAGGACCGTCTCTCTGACACCTGTCTCACTGACCTGACTGGTTCTGTGTATGGCTTACTAGGCCGGGGGGAGCTGTCTGGCTGGTCCCCACCGATCCTGATGCTCACGGTTCCCGTTCCAGCTGCAGTCTTTGCACTGAGACCATTTTGTTCATACAGTCTCTCCCGAGTTTTTTGTAGAGTTTGCTGGTCAAAACCGTCCATTTTTGAATAGACAATAGTAGGAGTATCCTTCCTACTAACTCCATCAAAGGTAGGATTCTTGCAAAACTTGTCTGAATTTACATTTCCCATATTTCTGACGGTTCTCTCATTAGGAGGGCTTGTAAGAAGTAGTAGTCTATCTACAGGCAAACTTGCAGGTCTAACTTTGGTCCGTGGAGCATGCCTTTCAACACTGTTTGTTTCCCTTTCTGATTTCAAAGTAAGTGGCTTGGAAGTTTTACAGACATCTTCCATCTTTTGTGATGCTGATTCAAGCTCTTGGCTTATAAGCAAACCCACTTTGTTGTCTAAAAAGGAAAAGATTTATTTAAAAATCAAACTTCATGACACGTGGTTAACAAGAGTCTTACAGAATAACTTGGAAAAATATATAAGACTCTTGTTAACACTCTCAGTTATCTATGCAGAGAAGTTAAATACTCAAAGTATTAAAGGTGCACTTGAAATAAAAATGTTAGAATTTTACATTTATTTAAATCAATATAATAAACAGCTACAAAATCCACTGCAGGTTAGTAAAACAAAACAAAACAAAACAAAACAAAACAACAACTGCTGAAGTAACTTTTTTCTCTTAATGTGCTCCATGCAAATATTTCTGAGATGAAAGGGGTGTCACAGTTTCAGTAGGTATTGGTATTAATTAACCTCAGAAAAGCTACACTAATTTACACACCAACCAAATGCAGGTGTGCCCTGAATCCAAAGGCTTTTGCCAACTCACTCAATCTGCTATTTCCAATTACATCCAACCCACAGTGAGAATATAGCCCATTAAATGCCTCAGATGCATCCTTATCTGAAAAACTCATCAGTGCGCTCTAACATTCATCCTGTCCAATTCAGGTTGAAGAGTTCAGTTTTAAGTAAAAAACACCATTCTCCTCACTGGTTGTTTCCTCCCAGGCTTCCTTTCTTCTCTTTCCTTCAATCTGGACTCATGGGCCATGCTTTTTCAAATTAGAACCCTCAGCTCCTTCCAACCTGGTCCCTTTTTGCAGCGTCTCCCCTAAAAAATTCCTAGTTGTGGAAAATGCCAGCCCTCTGCTCATGCAGCCCTTTCCCGCTGGAAAACATCCAACAAGTCTGTGTCTGAGCACCATTCTGGCTTTGAATTTCAGCTGCCCCGAGCACAGCATGTGACCCCTTTCCCTGTGGCCAGGTCCTTTTCCCACATCTCTGAGGCAGAGGTTTGCAGGCAGGAGGCAATCAGAATCAGCTGTCAGTCTTCATGTCATCTGACCTTCCTTACCTGACACTCTCTCCCCTGGGCTTCCAGGGCACCGTGCTCTTGCTTTGCCTTCCAGGGACCATCCCAGGTCCTTCTATGGACCACTCTAAAGGAACTGAGTGCTGGTGGCAGGGCCAGAGTCACCAACCAAAGTACACTTTTTTTAAAGCATTTTGGTTTTTTTTTAAAGATTTTATTTATTTGATAGAGATCACAAGTAGGCAGAGAAGCAGGCAGAGAGAGAGAGGAAGGGAAGCAGGCTCCCTGCCGAGCAGAGAGCCTGATGCGGGGCTCGATCCCAGGACCCTGGGATCATGACCTGAGCCGAAGGCAGAGGCCCAACCCACTGAGCCACCCAGGCGCCCCTTTTTAAAGCATTTTTAAAAAAGATTTTCTTTATTATTTGAGAGAGAAAGATTGAGAGGGCAAGTGGGAGGAGGGGAAGGAGGAGAAGCAAACTCCCTGTGGAGACTGATTGGAACTTGAGCCCAGGAACCTGGGATCATGACCTGAGTCGAAGTACAATTTTTAAAGTTCCCAGGGATAAACTTAAGAGCGTAATGGGTCAGAGTGCAGCCTCTCAAGCCCAACTGCCAGGCTGAGCTCAGCTCTACCACTTTGGCACTGGGCAAGGCAATGTCACTGGCCCTGTGTCAGCATCTGTCAGAAAAGATCATGATTGTATCTATGATGATGTGTGGCCTAAATGATTTAATCATGAAAAGTGCTCAGAATTGATTTGGTATATGATAGGCTCTCAGAAAATGACATTTATTATAGTTACTCTTCCTAATTGGTCATGATAGTAAATAATTGATCATGTTAGTAAAATAAGTATAAATTTAAGTTCAAATACTAACTGAACAATTTACTAGTGGCATGACCTCAGACATTATTTAGCCTCTCTCAGAGTATTTGGCGATGAATCGAATGGGGCTGATACTACTGACTTTTTAGCACAAAACTGTTATGAAGATCAAATCAGATAAATGGAATCAAACAATAAGCACAGTGCTTAGCACAAAGGAAGAGGATGCTTAAGTGAAAGTCAGATCCCTTACTTTTTGGATCCTGTCAGGCTACGATCACTGACATAGGATTACACATCAAATTTAACATATATCTCTACATTTTAAAAATAACTGAAATTTAGTTCTAGAGATATATAGGATTATAGTAACAAATGGAAGCCTTTTTGCCAGCATGACAGCTACTAATCACTACAACTAAAATGATCATACGGTGAATAAAATATATGTATTTGTGCTTAATGTGTGAAAGGTGACAGGTAAAAGCACTTGAAAAAAATGTTAGGAGTTTTAGGAGTCTAAATGTTTTAATTTTGAGGAGTCTAGCTGACTTGTTATGAGCAATTAGGTCAATACAATGATTCAAAGTAACAGATTTTATGATAATTCATACAGCTCAATACATTTCTGCCTTGACTTTGATATGGCTCAACACATTTCTTCCTTGACTTTAATTGATGGCAAAAATGAAATTTTTGTGAGCCCCAAGATGTCTTTTTATAAGAACGATTACTGTAAAGAATGACATTCATTTAAATGTAAGGTATAATGGGGCGCCTGGGTGGCTCAGTGGGTTAAAGCCTCTGCTTTCGGCTCGGGTCATGATCCAGGGTCCTGGGATCGAGCCCCACATTGGGCTGCCTGGTCAGCGGGGAGCCTGCTTCCTGCTCTCTCTCTCTCTCTCTCTCTCTCTGCCTGCCTCTCTGTCTACTTGTGATCTCTATCTGTCAAATAAATAAATAAAATCTTAAAAAAAAAAAGTAAGGTATAGTAAACAGCAACTTTTTAATGACCAGTAAAGATACATTTACTAATGAAGCTTCTTTCCCTAATTTCTCTCAACTTCACTCACTGTAGCTGTTAGACAAGGTTTGTTGGCACAGCTTGGTTAGCAAACATGAATTTTACATGGCCACTCACCAATGAGACACGTATCACATTTTTCTAATGCATTTTGCTTCTGTTCTGATTCCTCAAATGATGTAGCTGGCTCGAAAATTTTGGTCTCACTATCCACAGTGTGCATATCCTGTTGATAGAGGAGAATTCTTGAATTTGAAGAAGTAAAACACATCTCAAAAATTTTTAACTTTAATCTTATTAATAACTAATAAACATTATAGAGTTCCACCACAATTCCATAAAGGTCAAAACTCACCTCCTTTGAAGAGAAAAACAGTGTCTTCATAGAATGTTCTGGGTCTCTTTCTTCTGGTGATAAAAGAGGCTTTGGAAGGCAACCTTGATCAACATGAGGTATACCACCACCTGTACTATACACGACCACTTCTTGTGGCTGCAGGGATCCATCGAAGATCTTCTGTGAGTAAGTGATGAGGAACTCGACCAACCGGGCTTGGTTTGAGTATTCAGCGAGAGAGGAGATGGTGACAGGAGCAGTTGTGGGCCTTGGCCTAATGAGACTTGGTCCAAATATCACCCCCAAGTTTTTGGAGTTCATTTTGTTTTCTTCTGCATGATCTACGACTCTGTGAAGTAGAACACATGAAGCTGTATGAGATTTGCCTATTAGATTTCCTTGCTGGTAGTTCACTATGGACTGAGAAGGGTGGAGGAAAAACGGGCAGCAGAAGTCTAAAAAAAGGATATATTTATCTGATTAGTTACTGACAACACACTGAATTGGGTTTTAGAATATTAGGATAACATTCAAGCAAGTAGAGGAACTACTAAAGTTTGACCAGTAGAAAAGCAAAATCAAAAACGAAGAGCTGCTCCTATGTCAGTATACAGCACATCCTCCCAGGGCCCTTGTGCTGGAAACTTAACCGTCATCGTAGGTTGCTCTCTCATTGGCCACAGCTGGTCTTCAAGCCAAGCTGATTCTGCGTCCTAAAGATCTTTCTGCTCGATTGCCACTCCCAGAGCTCTGGCCTTATTTTAAGCTCTCCACACCTTTTATCTCTATAACTACCCAAGAAGTTCTGAATTGCAGTTAAGGATCCCCTCCAACCCATTCTCCATACTGCTGCCAGAAAGATCTAACAAATCTAAACACGTTACATTCCTGGCTCCAGATTCTTTAGTGGGTATAGAAGGAAGACAGTCAACTTGTCTGGCAGGTACGTAGGACTTTCTTTATCGGGCCTTGGCCTAGCTCACTTCAAGCTACTGCTTGCTACGTCCCCTTCGCCAAACTACCTATGCTTCCCAAGAGCAACATTATCTCGTGCACCTGTGTCTGTTACCCTCAACCCAGAATGCTGTTTTGCACAGTCTTTGTCCCCAAACCACCACCCAGTTCTTCCAGTCTGGCTCAGGGCTAGCTTCTCTGACTCCGGCCCCTCCATCCCCTCATTGTTCTCTGCACACTGTGCCAGCCCCGTTAGAACAGGAATGGTCTGTGCTGCGCTGGTCTGCAGATCTGCCGTCAAGAGGAAGAGCACAACAGGTGACAGAGACCTAATATCTGCATCCTTATTTCCTTAGCCAGAGCGCAGGACACAGGAGGCATCTGAGTTGAAGGTGTTAGCTCTAAGCATATCTATTCAATGCCTCCCTTTCCCTAACACATATGAGAAGTAAAACATTCATTTTAAAACATCACAACAATATGAATGTACTTAATACTCCTGAACTGTACACTTAAAAGTGGTTAAGATGGGGGTGCATGGGTGGCGCAGTTGGTTAAGCAACTCTTGGTTTTGGCTCAGGTCATGATTTCAGGGTCATGGGACTGAACCGCACATTAGGTTCCATGCTCAGCACGGTGTCTGCTTGGAATTCTCTCTCCTCTCTCCCCTTGTCCATGTACTTAAATAAATCTTTAAAAAATAATAAAAGTGGTTAAGATGGTTAATTTATGTTATGTGTATTTCACCACAATTTAAACAAAACCAAAAAAGCCAAACAAAAACCTGATCAATTGTCCACCCACTAATGAACGCTCGCCTTATACAAAATTCTTACCGCTTAAGATGAACTATGAGGTAATGAAGACTGTTAAAATTTGATACTGGCAGTTGTCTTAGAAGGTCTTTGCTTTTTATAAGAATTCTGTTTATTTCTATACATGTACTTGGCCATTTTTTGTCCTCAGGGTTATCCTTTTTTGACTCTTGCTCTTCATTTACATGTTGGATCTCTTTTGCAAGGTCTATAAATTCCTTGTACAATCGGAATAAAATGAATGGTTCTGGGAGCTAAAGAAATAAAATCACATTAGGAATATCATTCTGTCCACTTTTTCCCTTTTAATAATTTACTGAATAGCTACTGATGGATTTACTATGTCCCTTCAGATTAGAAGGGACTTAGAAATAGATTTATGCTTGTCAGTGATGTTATCTATTAAGTGACTCTGACATCATCGCCAAAAATTTTATCTGTATTAAAAGTGAGTTAACTGATAATCAGTAAAACATTCTAAAATCAAAAGCTGCATGAGGGATTTTAAAACTTTGCTATATATCCTATACCAAGTACATTCATCACTGCCCCAAAGTTAGCATGATCTTCACCTGTTTTATTAAAACAAGCCAGTCATATTAATTAGAAAAAGCTTATATTCTGAATTTTATTGGCATAGGGTAGACAGAGAACAAAATACTATTGGGTCCTTTTGTTTTACTTTGACCAGACTGAAGATTAGCATAAGATAGCATGGCTTAGAAGAAAGACATTGCTAATGTTTTATTTACCTAATTTTCAAATACAACTTGAATTGCCATAAGTAGGTTAAAGAAAATGTTCCTCTCTCAAACTATCAAGGGGCATGCCACCTTGATCCCTCTACTGGCACAAGCGATTTCAATATTTCCACCGCTCAGCAATGGAAACAGCCCATATCTGGCTAGCAGGTGTCCTATACTATCTGTGGTGAGGTAGGCACCCATTTCTCCAGTTTCCCCTGCTGGTCACAGAGAGGGGAGGCCCTGAGATTAATTTCTACCTCTATTATTCTAGGATCTGAAGGAGCTCACTCAACCTCTTGAGGCTTTAGATTTCCCAAATATGAGTAAAATGAAGGCTACTCTCTAATACTATAAAAATTGAGCATGGCTCCCCACACTAAAATGTTGGTCCCATAGCATTCTTGAGATGGAATAGTATTGGACCCCATTTATTTCCCCCCTCTGACTGGCCAAAAGGGACAAAATGACTCATTGTGAGATGAACAGACATTCAGAGGTACTCTGTCTCCATTTCTCAGCTGAGAATTCTGCAAAATGTGAAAGAAATCAAGTTTCTTGGGCTAACATGGCAGATCCAACATTTGTACCTAGTTTCTTTCCCTCTGACAACCCCACTGAAATAGTTAAGTCCACAAAGACTAGGAGAATAGGAAAGGAGATAAAAGCAACGTTTAACCACTGAAGAGCAGATAAATACGTAATGGCTTAGCAGTCCTGAGAAAGCTAAAATTCCAAAATGAGAACCAATACAATTTACAGGAGACCCACAGACTATTAGCATGAGGTACTCTGATCCTGGAGGAGAACGGGCTATTTAAGAAGCATTAGATCTCCAGATCCTTGTCTCCACTCCATGTTTCTCAACAACATTTTCCCCAGCAGTGTGGGGATTTCATCTCTGGACAGTGTAAAAGAGAGGTCCTCTGGATGGCCAATGTCAAGCACAAACAACAGCTGCACAACTATCTAAAAATAGGGATTTAGTGACTGTCTGCCTGCTACAGCAGAGATTCTGGAGCTTTCTTACCCAAGGTGGCTCCTAGAGTTCTGGCACCACACCTACAGGCAGGGAAAGACCTTTCTCTGGGGAATCAGCCAAGCCTAAGAGCAGAGACCTAGAGATACAGACAACCGGTGTTTCCCAAATAGCCCTCCTAGATCACACTAGAGCTTAAAATCTTTAAAGCCTGTACGTATTCAAAACCTTCCAAAGAGACTTCAATTCCAATTCTTTCATTTTAAGCAGATAATCATGAAAGACTGAAATCAAAATAAGCAGAAACAAAACGAGCTGAAGATCTAGAACTGTGCTGGCAGTATGGTAATCACTAGCCACATATGGCTACTGAGCATGGAAATGTCACTATTCCAAATTGACATATGCTCTAAATGCAAAATACACACCAGATTTCAAAGACTCAGTAACCCTTCATTTCAAACAAAAACAAAAAAATTTCACTAAAATTTGAAAAATACCGATTAAGCATTCAGATGGTATTTCAGTATGTTACATATTAAAATTAACTTCACGGTTTCTTTTTATGTGGCTCCTAGAAAATTTAGTATTATATATAGGGCTCGCATTATATTCCTATTGAAAAGCACTAGAGGCTAAGCAAAGAATCCTTAGAAAAAAAGCTATGAATATCTCATATAGATAAGATACTACATTCATTAAAAAGGATGTTGTAAAAGGAACAGAGAACCAATTTCTTAGAAATTAAAATATGATCTCAGAAATGAAATAGATTATAATAGGTGTATAGGATAAAACTGAAGAAATCTTGGGGCACCTGGGTGGCTAAGTCAGTTAAGCCTCTGACTGTTGGTTTCAGCTCAGGTCTTGATCTGGAGGTTGTGGGTCTGAGCCTCACACTGGGTCCCATGCTGGGCATGGAGCCTACTTAAAAAAAAAAAAAAAAACAAAACCTGGGGTGCCTGGGTGGTTCAGTCGTTAAGTTGTTAAGTCAGTCATGACCTCTGCGTTTGGCTCAGGTCATGATCCCAGGGTCCTGGGATCGAGCCGCAGGGCTCCCTGCTCCGTAGGAATCCTGCTTCTCCCTCTCCCACTCCCCCTGCTTGTGTTTCTTCTCTCTCTGTATCTGTCTCTGTAAAAAAACAAACAAACAAAAAACAAACAAACAAACAAAAAACCAAACCAAACGAACAAAACAAGACCAACTGAGGAAATCTCTTAAAAAGTGTTAAAAGAAAACAAAAACAAAAAAAAGAAATAATAGAGAAAAGATGAAGGAACTAGAGAACAAGTACAAGCTGTCCAGTAAGCACATTTCCAGAAAGAAAAAACAGAAAATAGGAGGAAATGAGCAACAAAATAAAAGTCCTAAAAACAAAAGGCCAAGGAGAACGGAGCCTGTGGAGTACCTGAAGTGACAGATGAGTATACATCCACATCAAGGCATACACTGTGAAACTTTAAAACAATGGGGAGATAAAGAAGATTCTACATGCTTTCAGAGAACAAACAATAGGCCTTATACAAAGAATTAAAAATGAGAAAGATTTCACACTTCAAAGTAAACAATAAAAAAATGCCTTCAAAATTCTGAAGAAAAATAATTTCCAATCTAGAATACAATAACCTACCACACAATCCACTTTCCCATCCTGTTCAAGAGGCAGAATAAAGACATTTTCAAATAACTAAATTTACTCTTATTCCACCTTGCTCAATCAAGTATGGCATAACCAAAACAGGAGCATAAACCACAAACAGGAAGACATGACACAGAAGACAGGCATTCCCTCAGATGAGAGAAGGGGGCGGAGAAGGGAGATCCCAGGAAGACGGCTATTCACAATATTAGAAAGGATATAAATGCAGAACAGAACTCCAGAGATGGACATGATGAGAACCATCATTGCTCTGCTCTCTGTGACTATATCTTCATTTTTACTCAAGGAACTTGACCCCAGCTCTTTTCCGTACTTGGCTCATCATGGCAATGCACTGATGCTCCTGCAACCCCTCAATGAGGAGCTGCTGCCTGAAGCCACTAAGGCCGATTACTGTTTCAACACACAGAAGAGCATGTGTGTGTGTTTCTCTTTTGGATCTACTCCTGTAAATCTCAGATACAACAGTGAGCACAGAAAGAGAAAATACAGAGCAGCCCACCCCCGACCATATTCCTGCTGAATCTCCAGTATCCAGCTTATACAAAAGTCCTGCATGATGCCCCAAATCTGTTGAACTGCAGGTTCCCAAGATGCCTTCATGATCTTGCCCGCTGACCTCCCACAATGGCTATCTGAGGATGTCAGTGAAGGTAAAGGTGGACCATGACTCAGACACTGTGGAACTTACTGAATCCTTCATTAACAGTGTGAATAATACACAGCTAGATATATGCTTTCCTCTCAGTTACCTAAAACTTCATAAGACACTGTTTAGGAACATGCAACAGGTATTAAAACTATTAAGAAAAGGAGGTATTAACATGGTTAGAAAAGACCACTGGGGTGGCGTTGAGGGCTACTACTGGAGAAGGGCACGCAGGAGCCTTCAGTAAGGTAATGTTCTACTTCCTAAAGCTACGTGATGGGAAATGAGTGTTTTTATTATTATTGGTCTTTAAATATACATGTATTTTATATACTCTTTGATTTGTAACAATAATTAGAGACATATGGATATGGTCTATGTCAATGAAAATATCTGTGTAGCAAATGTTATCAGTAAAATAACAATCATATTTTTGTTCTTTTCTCTTTAATGGTATGTTTCAAGGGTAAAAACTTTACCTGTCGAAGGTATAATTTCAAGACTTCACAGATGTCGTGTGAACTAAATTCTGAAATGTCTACGAAGTGCATTCCGTTTTCCAAGGCTTGACACAGTTTTTCAGTTTTTATTTTGTTTCCACATACACGATAAATTCCCTTGAGAAGAAAATGGAAAAATTTGGCAAAATTCTCCTTTAGAACAAATGGCTAAATGCAGACATCTCCATACATCTGATGTGTCTACTTCAATTTTTATTAATAATTCAGGAAAAAACTAGGGCCAAATGAGGTAACATTTTCTAAATAAATCTGAATAAATTCAGATTTTATTTATTTATTATTAGTTTATTTATTCTGAATAAATTCTTTTAAAGAGACTTTTACTTGTTAAAAATTGAGAGCACTGTTTTCCTTTAAAGGCTCATCATTAGAACAAATCACACGGGCATTTATATTTTTAAACTTAATTTTAAGAGTTACAACGTACCTGTAAACACAAGGCTCTATTTTCAATCTCTGAGGCACATATTTTGAGTACAAAAGGGATGCCATCTGGTTCCTTTTTTGCAACTTGTATGAATTCTGCTCCAAATAAGTGTATTTTCCCTGGAAGTTTCTGATGACCACAAATGATGACTAAGTTTTCCAAACACTTACGGTGGCAAACAAGGAGACACTACAAGAAAATGACAGTTAAAAAATGGTTCATTTACCTCAAAACTATGAACAAATGAGCAAACTATAGGTAGAATGGTAACTCTACACAAATGATTTTAAAAGGTATTACTTGTGGTGTCTGAACTATGCTTAATAGCTAAATGAATTACAAAATTACACTGTGGTTCAGGGGTGCCTGGGTGGCTCAGTGGGTTAAAGCCTCTGCCTTCGGCTCAGGTCATGATCCCAGGGTCCTGGGATCGAGCCCCGCATGGGGCTCTCTGCTCAGCAGGGAGCCTGCTTCCTCCTCTCTCTCTGCCTGCCTCTCTGCCTATTTGTGATCTCTCTCTGTCAAATAAATAAATAAAATCTTAAAAAAAAAATTACACTGTGGTTCAATTTATTAAAAATATACATGTAAGAGAGCCTAATCAATAAAATTAGTAACAGAAAAGTATAAGGCAAAAAGCATGAAAGAGCTAATGGAATTCCAGAAAGATCTTACCTCTTCACATTCAACACCTTGGAATACTACAATGCCTTCACAATCCCTACATTTTGTGGGGGACCTCAATTTTCGAAATTTGTGAGTGAGAGCCGCCTTTGACATCAATGTTTTCTTAAATGTTCCAAGGGAATTGGGTCCTTGCAACAGAAATAAATTGGTATAAGAATTGTAAGATGACATAACAATTATAACACATGATGCTAAATTCTGAAAAATCTTTAGACTTTGTAACATTCATATGTCACAGGAAGCTATTATTTTGAGTCTGCAACAGCAAAATAGGCATCCAATTTATAGATCTCTTACAAAGTACACATTTGAGCTGTAAGTAAAAAATCACCAAAAAACCATTAAGGTACTTCTAAAATAGGATGGCATTATGTTTTCAACATCAGCGAATCTACACTGTTATTAATATACCCTTTATAGCACCTGGAAGGCTGTTACAGAATGGTATTACATTCTTAGAAAATGTCCCTATGAAAGCTTCAAAGAAAACTAGCTGTATGAGACCAGTAAGTGTCACTGTTATTTGCATTAAAGATAAAGCTACTCTTACTCTGAATTCATCATAAAATTAAAGATAATACTAGCTAGTTTTCCATCAGTATCCTACCTGAGATCAGATGTTCCATATTATTTTAGTAAATGATGCCCAAACAGGTATAAGGAGTTCTCAAATGTACAAAACTAATTTATATGAGTCTAACTCAGGTCATTAAGGTAACTGATTTCTCTCTTATATCTGTCAACATCCATAACTTTCCTTGTCCTCAAGAACATATTTATTTAATTTTCCTGCCTAACTTCTCGTGCACTATTTCTTTTAAAGAGACTTTTTCAGAGTTTCTCATGCATTACAACACTTTTAACAGTTAAGGCACTGTATGAGGTTTATAAAAGATCAAACTAACTAGTTTATTTTTGTACCCTGCTAATACATTTTAGATCTAGTAGTTTTGTTACTTATTCTTTTATTCTTGTTTCTAACATTTCACTAGTGCATTATCAACCCATACTTGTACATAATTTTTGGGATAGATTTAAGTCAATATAATGTCTTTTAATACACAGCAAAGTAATTCTTTAAATTATACTATTTTCCTAATATCATGCAGTGTTGCTGACTCAAAGGGTTTAGTGAGAATTTGATTCAGGTGAGAGTAATACCAGCTTCTGAAGGGGAGGGTGGTTCTCTTTCATCTAGATCATCTGCAGAAGACATGGTTCCACTGGATGGAGTTCGTGGCAGTTTTCGATGAAAGTCTCCTAAAAGGAAATGTGACTACAATCACCTGACTGTTCACAGTAGAATTTAAGAAATGGGTAATGACAATATTTTTTGAACAACACAAGTCATACTATTTTGTGGGCTACAATGCAAAAAGCTGTTTCCATTCTCAGACTTTAGATATAGGGAATTCTGATTTTTATTATTAGGAACAAAAGAGAATTCAACCAAACCTGACTTTTCCAAATAAATTTAAAATTGAGAAATCGTACATTCCAATGAGACCTTACTGCCAACTTGTGATAGTTAGAGATTATATGCTCTACAAGGACAGAGATTCTTTTCTATTCATGTCTTACCATCCACTATCTAACAAAGTGACTAGCACAATGGTAAACTGTCATTAAATGCTTGTTGAATCGAATTACAAAGAAACGTATACAAAAATAATACACAAAAATCTAATGAATACATCAATACAATGGTAACATTTCAAGTTGCGAGGAGGATGGGAGAGCGGGAAGCAGGAATGAAAATCCCTGGCAGGAAGCTGAGAGCACAGGACACAAGCTGTGTCAGCAAAGGACGCTGTGTGGGTCTCAGAGCCGCCTGACTAGGGCCTGAGGTTCCTCTGCTCCCTGCAGAGCATACAGCCAGGACTCTAGCTATCCAAGTGGAAGATCTCACCTTACCTCAAGGCCTTCATGAGCTTAGGGATGCGAGTTAGAAAAGGTTTTACAGATGATTTCAACCAACATCTTTCCCCCCAAAAGATTCCTCTTCAAAATATGCTTAAGAGGCTGGCAGTCACCTAGTTTTTGCTTTGAATTGTGCTCTCAGTGACTGAGAAATCATGGGGTGCCACGTTCTACTTAGAACTATTCTAACTGTGAGATGGCCTCCTTGTATTTTTGAGCAGCAACCTGCCTGCCCACGAACCCCAGCCTTTGGTCCCCGTTCTTCCTGAAGGAGATGAGCACTGTCCTTGAATCCCTTCCCACTCCAGGATGTGAGGATGGCTGTCGTGTTCCCCACTTCCCTCATTCCCAGATCAGGCCTCCCCAGATCTTCACCATTTACCATGTAACTAGTTTTCAAACTTTTGTCTTTATCACATGTAGTCTTATGGGATTCCAAATAATTTAGGGCTTGTTCTAGAATGGGTCTTAATTTCTGGGCATAGCTACAACCATCGTGTTTTTACAAAGTCAATTACAAACACTCAGCCAAGTATTATTTAGGCTCACAACTTCAGGGTGTCGCTTGCACACAACTAGTTTTCAAGGAAGACACAGAGTAAGCCTACAAACCCCAATGCTGCATGGAAATTATTTCTTACTTTAAATTTCAAGAGATTTATTTATAGAAATAAAATTTCTGTAATATATAGAACACTATTTAAAAAATGTCTTGGACTTTTGAGGCAGGTTATATCTTATAACATATTCCACAGCACCAAGGATCCTAGGAGAAGGGCTGGGAAGAACAGGATTGGAGCAGTCTTTGGTAGAAGAGTGGAGGAGAAAGAATGTCTAAGGAAGAATCTCATGGGTCCAAATACTACCTTCTTTCCCTGCTAGCTGTATTACCTATGGCAAGTCATCCTCTTTGAAGCCACTAAGGAGAAGTCAACACATCTATCTTGCCTCTCTAAGGAGCATTGGACTCTCCTTATCAAAGTGCCTTTTAAAGGTACATTTAAAAAACTGAGTAAGTAATCACAGGCACAAAATTAGTGTTAACTGAATTGTTCACCACAGCAATTAGCTACAAAACAATCTAAAATGTATAGTTATGTTCACAGAATGGAATACTATATAGATTATAAGTATAAAATAAAGATATATAAGGACAGCTATTCACATCAATATGGATCTAAAAAAACATGAAAGAAGTCACACAAAAAAATGGTATAATTCCATCTGTATAACATTCCAAAGAGGGCAAAGCTCAAGTAGATACAGGTAATAAAACATTTAAAATAGCTAGAGAATGATTGAAAAAATCCAGGATGATGGTCTGTTCTGGGCGGCAGTGGGGTAAGGTTTTCAAGGAGGTGTCCAGAGGGCCCTGCTAATATACTGATCATGTTTTATTTCTTATAGGCTGGGTGGTGAATATATGAGGGTTTGTCTTAATTTTCTTTAAACTGCATGTGTATATGTATATACTCCTCTCTAGGAGACAGTTGATTAAAAAAATCAGGTGGTTAAAATATATCCCCCAAAAGGAATATGTCATTGAATTTTCTCTGCTAGACTTAAATGCTATGTACCTGGACTTATAGATTCAGAATCCAGAGATCTAGATTCACTGCTTCCTCCAGTGCTCTCAGAGTCACTAAACATCCCAAATGTCCATGACCTTATAAAAGAAGGACCTTTAAGAAAAGAATATTTAAAGTCAAACTTGGCTACAGACAGATTTCATGAGGTGAAATACTGACATTACATAAAATGAGACAAGTCAAATTTCTGTACAGTGATCAAACAGTCAACTTTAAGACAGGCACAGTGCTTACAACTGCGAATAAGGCCTCATGAAGTTTTAATTCAAGGCCTGATTTTTAAATTCCAGAGTTGCAACTCATTTAATAATCTCATTTAAACAACTTGATCTTCCATAAATCAGAGCTCTCTTTAATGTGAAAGTCTACCTGTTACATCAGCACTATTGGAGCATCTGTCCTCTTCAATCTTACTAGAACTGTCAGGAAGGCGCACTACATCCTCTAACGAGTCGGTAGGTCTGTATCCAGAAGTGTGGGGACTATTTGTTAATGGTTTATTTATATTCCTAAGAAAAACCCAAATAAAACTCATCATTTAGAAGAATGACTAATACCCAGACTATTTTATTCTATTTTCAGAAAAATCTGCTACTTTAATGAACAGAGTAATTAAATATTAAAAATAAATCTTATTATATGGTTCAACTTCTTAGAGAAGATGTGAACAAAATTTATTAATCATTTGAGCTTATTACAGCCAAAACATGGAAAAGAGTAGCAAAAGTATGGTCAATAATTCATGTCATGGTTAAACTTTTCTAGTATAACGTCTATGGAAAATGTAGGTTGTTAAATATGTAGACATTCAAAATAGATATGAATATGATTTGCCATTCTCAAAGGATTTCTAAATCTCAAAGAACTGAGCTCTGTGTCAAAATGAAAAGCTTTACACTTAAGTGATTCACATCTGAATATAAAATGAGTTCAGAAAGTTTTAAAGTCAATTCTGCCAATGTTAGAAAAGACACCACCTACTATCAGATAGGAACTTAGCAATAAAGGTTTTATCTTTTGAGATAATTTCATTTACACATTAATTCTTACCCATCAACTTTTTCTTCTTCGGTTGCATTTGTGGCCTTGACGAACTCACTGTACTCTTGACCTGGGTCATAGAGTTTGGCACTATCACAGAGAGACTGTAAATTGTTTGCAAGGGAGGCTGCCTGAAGGTGTTGCATCTGGAAGAGGTTAACTGTCACCTATGGTCACAGACAGAGACAAAAGGCAAAATAACTTCCACTATACAGAACACTATATAAAGATAGATTGATTTCGAAAGAAAAAAGGCCATACAGTGAAGCACAGAACACTGAATATCACCATAAGCATACTAGGTTGCCTGGCTTTGTGCAAGGTCTAGATTAGGTCTAGATCTAAAAAAAAAACAAAACAAAAAACAGTAGTTGTAATTCACTATCTAGGAGCAATCGTTGTCAGCAAAACTGACTGTAAACTGAAAAGTTCACAAATACATTCCCTTGTCCTACTGGTTCATAATATTAGGAGACAGATGTGTTTTTGAGGATCCCCAGCTCCGTATGCTGATGGTCCGACCGCAACAGTCTAAACTCTTAAGTGAGAAACATAAGGGAAAAGGTTTCAATCAGAGTATAATTATTTTGACTTTTACTTTTTCAATCCTATTAAAAAATGCTTTCCAATTATAATGTATCCTAAGGAACTCAGCTTTAATAATTAGGCATTATCTTGAATCTATCCAAAATATATTATCCCACTGAGTTTCTACAAATGCCCACATATACTACTATTCCTACTACTCGTAGTAATAGTAGCAATTTTTAACAGCCAGCAAGTGCCTGCAAACGTGCCAAATCCATTCTGAGAGTTGCACACGAATGAATTAATTTAGTGTTCTCAGAAACCCAGGCTTTGAGCGTATTATGGCAAATAAACAGATGAGATCCCAGTCCTCACAAAATTTACGTTCTCCTGAAGGTGAAGTAAGAGAGAGGGTGAATAAATTCTGTAGATAAGATAATTTCTGGTATTGAAAACTTCTATAAATACTATATAAGACTGTCAAGTTATGAAATATGAGCTGGGATGCATTTGCAGAGTGGCACTTCTGATATGGCAGGTTAGTCAAGCCTCTCTGAGTAGGTCACACCTGAACTGAGATCTGACGTAAGAAAGAGCCAATGCAAAGTTTCAGGGAGAAGCCCAATCCAGAAAAAAGGAAGAGGTAGCACAGAGACCCCAGAGCAAAAGTGAGTGAGAAAGAGCTTGCCATGCTCAAGAAACACTTGAAAGGTCAATATGGCTGAAGGCTTGTCCAAAGAGGTGAAGTTTCAGTTTGAGGTGATACCAGAAACAGGAGGCATTTAAACAGAAGTAAGGAGTCTGAATTTAAGTACAATTGGAAGCCAGTGGAGGGTTTTAAAGGGTGTTAAGAGCTATCACAGAATTTATGTTATAAAATGCCACTCTGGCTTCCAGGTGAGCAATGTGAATAAATGCCAAATTTCAATTGGCTTAATATTATTTCAAAGACTGCCATGTTTCCTCTTCATTTCTCTTGTTACACCAGATAATCTGCTGAAATTCTGATTAACCTCTGAGACCTTTCCAAGGTAGAGAGGCATTCCCGAAGGATAAATAAGACTCAGCATAAGTAGTATTTGAAAAGTAAACATAAAAGAATAGCTTATATGTGTTATAACTCTCTCAAGGAACAAAGGAAATTCAAATGGCAGATGGTAAAGTTTAGTCCTGCAACTGGCTATGATGAGAAAATTCCCCAGTTAATGGTAAACTGAACTTACTCTCTTGATCCTAAAGGTAACTGTACATTTTTTATACTTTTTAATAAGCTTTATGAATCTAGTTAAAAACACCAATAATTTAAAAAGCCAAATGAATATACTGGCATAATCAATTCATCGGCTGAATGTTTGTTTCTGGGTACTTATTAAAAATAAAGACTTAAGGAGTTATATATATGGGTAGTCCAATCTTAAAATCTGTTTTCCCTAAATTATTCAGCCTTCTCACTTACCTAACAGAAACAGTAAAGAGTGAACCCCAGTGGGGTAGATCCTACAGGACTCGCTGGGGATCTTACCTGGGGTGGCTCACAGGTACCTCAAAAATCATCCTGCCTCTAGATTTTTTTGTGCCCCAATCTGCAACCTGAGTCAGGAACTTAGACTTTTCTTCTAGTCCTCTAGTTAGTACAGTGACCTAAGTGCCTCTTAAAGGGGAAATGACCAAATGTATGGTAACAGAAAGTGTGATTAACCAATGTCATACTGTAATTCTGTTTGTTTTCTGGAACTGTTCCCTCTAGCACACAGGACTTCAAACTAGATCTATCCCCAGTTTTCATCACCTACAGCAAATTTTTAGTTCCTCCAATGGCACTTGGATTAGTACAAATATTTATGATAGCTGTTCAGAGAGAATTTGAATTTCAAATAATGGGGAAAGTTTCTTTCATATAAAATAGCAATAATCTAAAATAAATTTGGCTCAGTATAATTCTCTATCCTATATTATTTTAAAGATAAACTTTTTTTGAATGTACTCTAAAACTAAACAAAACTCTTGCTCTAATTCTTCCCATTTTTCAAAGCCCATTGATTTGGTTAGGTCTTTAGTGACTGGCCTGGTCGTTTCTTCTTCCTCTCAGTAATATAATTACAATCTTTATCTCTGATCCTTCAATATTTCATAATTTAAGACAATTTTAGATATTCAGTAGTAATCCTCAATGTCCATGATATAACTTACAATTTTCCTAGGATATAAATGTGATATGTGTATCTTCCGGAAAATAGTGAGAGAACCTGAGTGCCTAGAATCTTTGTACCTCAAATAATTTTGCTTTTTCAACAATCACATATGAGATATGTCCTAGAGTGAAAAATAAAAAATTTTTAAAAACAATTTGAGATGCTGAATAAGTCACCAAAACCCCTAAGTTCTGCTTTTGATGGAGAAGAAAACATAAAGAGGGGCACCTGGATGGCTCGTCAGTTAAATGTCTGCCTTTGGCTCAGGTTATGACCTTAGGGTCCTAGAGCTGATTCCTGCATCGGGTTCTCTGCTCAGCAGGGAGTCTGCTTATCCCTCTCCTCTGCCCGCTGCTCCCCCTGCTTTTGCTCTCTCCCAGATAAATAAATAAATTTTAAAAATCTTATATAAAAGAAAGAAAATTTAAAGAAATCGGAGAAAGTCATTGTTCTTACCTAGAAAAGAATATCTATATTCAAGAAATGAAATGTTTGATTTGGTATCTGTTTGGATCTGCATGTGAATAAATACTAGACAGCACAACTAAACTTAATTAAATTGGCTCAAAGAACTTTAGCTAATATCAACTTTTATTCACAAATATATACACAGATCACCTCTATTAGCTGTCTCTATACATTACATGCTGTACAGATTTTCATAAGTTTGGGGATTTGTCCAAGTTTGAGAGACCTTAACCTCAAAAGTCTATATCATACACTGATAGGTACTACTCTCCAATTTTTCAGATGTGTTCATTCTCTCTTCCTAAATATATGTTAATCTCCTTGAAAGCAGGTATCTGTCTTACATTTATGTACACAGTGGGCATCAATAAATATATATATGTTACATACAAAATTAAGTAACCCCTTATTTATATCACATCAAATTAAAGGAAATCATAATTACTGGATCACCAAACAGCATCATTTTTAAGAGGTATGTAGGCAAGATTATACCTTGTAAGAGAGCTTAAAACCATGTTATATGAAAAAAAAATCAGATATGGGGGTGTGTAATTTGGAAAAAACATACAGGAAAAGGAGGTAATAATTGTCTTTAAACAGTTAAAGTGTTATTTTGTAGAAAAGGGATTATAGGAATATGGTATAACTTGAAAGGTCCACAAGAAACAGATTTCCTTTTAGCTCAATATAAAAATTATATTAATTTTGGAGTTGCCACACACAGGCAAATAATCATTTGGCAAGACAGCACGGTATTTAAGAGCACAGGTTCTGAAGTCATTCAATCAGGTTCTACCCTAGCTTTACAATTTACATGCTGGGTGACCTTGATCAGGTTATTTGTAACTTCTCTAAGCAAATCCTTCATAAAAAGCTAATGTGCAAATGAATCATGCGGGGGATTCTTGTTCAAAATGTGGATTCTGATTTCAAAAGTCTGAGTTGAAACCCAAGATTCTGCATTCCTCATAGGCTCCCAATGTAAAGATAATGTGTCGGGCCTAAGGACCATGTTTTGAGAAGACAGGTTTTCTAAACTTTAGTTTCTTTACCAATAAGATGGAGCTAAAAACAGCTGTATTTACCTAATGGGATTGTGTGAGAATGAAATGAGTTAATGTAGGCAAAGAACTTAATACACTGGCAAGTATATATCAATCTTAGCTCTCATGAACTATTGTCTGAGGTGAAAAGGGCTTGTCAAGTGTAAAGGTTGGCCTAAGTAATTCATAATGTAATTTTGAATCCTGGGATTTTTTATAATTCTTTTCAATCATTTTGCTAAAATTGGCTCTTTAAATTAATCACACATTAATCAGAATTCGGTAAACAAATGAGATACGATTTTAAATACTAAGGAACATTTTATGGAGACTTTCTGATTCAAATGGAATAAGCTTACCACCCCCCCTCTCCCCGGTTTCCCACCGAATTCTCAACTTTCTGAGAACTCTGGAAAATAAATGGCAGCAGGCAGATTGTGGAAAGAAACAACAAATTGAGGTATGAGCAATCCAGGGGTATGCTTCCTGTTATTTCTTTTGCTACTGTTTCCCAGGCAATACTGACCTCCTATTCAAAGACATGTGACTGAAAGAGTTTGGGTGGGGGGACTCTCTGGTTTCTTTTCTCTGTTTATTTTCTCTTGTCCTCCAGCCCCAAAGCAAGTCCCAGGCACTAAACTGTGGTGCTGTGGCACTGATGGCAGTAGCAGCCAAACAGACATCTATAACTTTGAGGGGAATTCTTCTCTAGGACCAGATAAACTGGATCTAAAGAGTGAGGGGTCTGAAATTCCTATTGTTTTATGTCTTTATCCTTTCCTTCCTTGGCCCTCAATAGCAGCAGAGTAGTTTAGCTAAGTTGCACAGCTAGAAGACTTGGAAGGGACTCCTTAGGAGCTGTAGAGTGAACATAACTCGATCAAATGCCTGCTAAAATTTAAAAAATATCAGCATTCAGTATAGGTTAGAAAGATGACCCTGAGTCATATAAAGTAATACAGAAAAGTCCAGAATACCATCCAAAATTACTTGCTACATGATGGACCAGGAAATCTCATCAACACACAAGAGAAAAAACAATAAATAGACACTAACCCTGAGATGACTCACCTTTTTGGATTATCGGATAAAGACTTTTAAAGCAGCTATATGACAGTCTAAATATGTAAGAGCAAATAATCTTAAAACATGGGAAGACTGAAGTCTAAGCACAGAAATGGAAGATATAAAAAAGAAACAGAAAAAATATCTCAAACAAAAAAATTTACTATTTTAACTGTATAGGAAAATAGAGATAACAAAGGAAAGACAGTGAACTTGAAGACAGATCAATAGATCAACAATCAAGAGAAAAGATTGGGGGGGGGAAGACACCTCCCTCACCAACCCGTAGAGAAAAAACAAAGGTCTAAAATTTGAGTCACTGGAGTCTTAGAGCAACAGGACAGAGTGCTATAAAAATTTTTTGAAGAAACAATAGCTGAAAACTTCCCAAATATTACAAGAGTCAAACCTGCAGATTTAAGCAGCTCAGGGAACCCCAAGCAATAAATTCAACAAAATTCACACCCAAGTAAACTATAATCAAAATGTTGAAAACCAAAGACAAAGAAAAAAAATCTTGCAAGCAAAAAACATAACAAAAAACCCACAACACATTCCACACCGAGGAAGCAAAAATTCAAATGACTATGGATTTCTCATTAGAAACACAGAGGCCAGAAGGACATTTTTAAAGTGTTGAAGAAAAGAACAAAATTCTTTATCAAATGAAAATGTCCTTCAGGAATAAAGACGAAATAAAGACATTCTCAGATGAAATACAGAATTCACCACAAGAAGACCTGCTGTAACTGAAATGCTAAAGGAATTCTTTAGAAAAGAGAGAAACGATATCAAAAGGAAAGAACCTTAGAAATGGAAGAGTAGAAACAGCAACAGTAAATATCTGGTAATTTAAAAAGATGACCTCTCTTTTCTAAGACATGTAACTTTTGAAAACAAAAATTTTAAATTGTCTGGTGAGGTTTTCAAGATATATAGATAGAACATACACATACCAATTACAACCCAAAACAAGTAAAAAGGACTTATATGGTGAGACTATGTGGTTTCTACATTCCACCTAAAGGGGTAAAATGTTAGTTCTACATAGGCCAGTGAAAAGTTTTTATAAATATAGCCCTAGTGCAACCATTAAAACAAACAAACAAAAAACCCTGTAAAAAGACATACAGTCAAAAGCCCAGGAAATTAAAATGTAGATAATAAAATGCAAATAAGCACGTCAGGTAAATTAAAATGTAACTCTAACACATAAATAAAAATCGATTAAATTAAATCTGTAATATAAATTATACATAATTCTAAAAAATTATCAAATTATCCAATATAAGACAGCAAAAGGGAAACAAATGAAGGAAAACACAAGGTACAAATAGAAAAAGAGAAAAGTAGGCCTAATTCTGAACATACATTTTCATTAAATATAAACTGTCTAAATATTTAACTTAAAAGATAGAGATTATCAAAACAGATTTTTAAAAAATCAATATGGAACTATATGCTATATAAGAAATTCACTTTAGGGGTGTGGGTGGTTCAGTGGGTTAAGCCTCTGCCTTTGGCTCAGGTCATGATCTCAGGGTCCTCTCTGCCTACTTGTGATCTCTGTCTGTCAAATATATAAAATCTTTAAAAAAATAAAAAAGGAAATTCACTTTAAATATGATGATAAAACTCAAAGTAGAAGAAAGAAAAAATATACCATAATAAAAATAATAGAAAGAAAACTGCAATAGCTATATCAGTACTAAATAAAGACTAAAAAGCAATAAAAATGGCCAGGATTAAAAAAGACATTTCATAAGGCTAAAAGGATCAGTTCACCAAGAATATGTAGCAATTATTAATTCACAAGCAAATGAGTTTCAAAATTCATAAAACAAAAACTGACAGAAGTAAAAATATACACTATGTTGAAGACTTCAGAACTCCTTTCTCTGAATAAACTGGTTACCAGAGGGGAAATGGGTAGAAGGTGGGTTAAATAGGTGAATGACTAAGGAATATACTTGTGATGAACAATGGGTGTTGTATGGAAATGTTTAATCACTATATTGTACGCCTGAAACTGATATTACACTGTATGTTAATTAACTGGAATTTATTTTTTTTAAAGATTTTATTTATATATTTGACAGAGATCACAAATAGGCAGAGAGGCACGCAGAGAGAGAGGAAGGGAAGCAGGCTCCCTGGCCAGCAGAGAGCCCGACGCGGGGCTCGATCCCAGGACCCTGGGATCATGACCTGAGCCGAAGGCAGAGGCTTTAACACACTGAGCCACCCAGGCGCCCCATAATTAACTGGGATTTAAATAAAAACTTAAAAGAACTCCTCATTTCACTGTAGTTGATGGAAGAAAAAAGTAAACCATCAAGGATATAGAAGAAATAAATAGCACCATAAACCAACAATAACCAATTGACATTTACAAAGTACCCCAGCCAACAAGAGCAGAACAGACATTTTTAAAAGTATATGCATGATATGTTCCATGATAGACCATATGCTGAATCACAAAACAAACCAAAACAAAAAGAAAATTGAAATTATATAAAATATTTCTCTCATCATAACAGAATTAAACTAGAAATCAGTATCAGGAATTTAACCAGAAAATTCTCAAATACTTGGAAATTGAACAATCAGTTTCTATACTATCCATAGGTCAAAATGAAGTCTCAAGGGAAATTAGGAAATATTTTATATTGTACAAAAATAGAAATATAAAATTCAAAATTTGCAATATAGATAAGCAGTGCTTAGAGAGAAATCTAAATGATTAAATATTTATATTAAAAAAGCAGGGAGGTCTCGGGGCACCTGGGTGGCTCAGTCGTTAAGCATCTGCCTTCAGCTCAAGTCGTGATCCCAGGGTCCTGAGATCAAGCCCCACATCACACTTCCTGATTAGCAAAAGAGTCCACTTCTCCCTCTCCTTCTGCCCCTGCTTATAGTCTCTTTCTCTCACTCACTCTCTCAAATAAATAAATAAGTAAAATCTTAGGAAAAAAAAAGAAAACAAAAAGCAGGGAGGTCTCAATGAACAATCTAAGCTTCCACCATTAAGAAACTAAAAAGAAAAGAAAAATAAACCCAAAGCAAACAGAAATAAATAAAAATTTAAAAATAACAATAGAGAAACCAATGAAAATTAAAAGCTAGTTCTTCAAAAAGGTCAGTAAAATTAATAAATCTCTATCTAGCCAGACTAAGCAGACAGAGAAAGAGAGAAGGTACAAATTACCAATATCACGAGTCAAAGAGAGGATATCAGTACAGCCTACTGAGTCACTGAAGGATAAAGAAAAACCATGAACAACTCTGTGCACATAAATTAAACAACTGGGATGAAGGCCCATGAAAGCCACTACCAAAATTCACTCAAAAAGAAATAATTAGCTCAAATAGGCTTATTCTCAAAAGAAATTCAATACATAGTAAAAATTCTTCCAAAAATGAAAACCCCAAGCCTAGATGCTTTCACCAGGGAATGCCATCAAACAACTGAAGAAATAACACCAATTTAACACAATCTCTTCCAGAATACTGACAGGAAAGAACACCTCCCCACTCATTTTATAAGGCCAGAATTACCCTGATATTAAACTTGATATAGTATAAGAAAAAAAATAACATACCAATGTCTTTTATTAACAGAGAATAAAAAGAAAAAAAATACTCAACAAAATATTAGCAAATCGAATCCAGCAATATATAAAGGAACAATGCATCAAAACCAAAAGCAGCTTATCCAGGAATGCAAGACCAGTTCGGCATTCAAACATCAATGCAATCCATCATATTAATAGACTACAAAAGAAAAACTGTATTATCACATCAATCAAATGATGGAAAAAAAATCACTTGATAAATTCAACATCTTTTTTAAAAAAAAGCAGACACAATTATAAATGTTTATAATAATGTAATTAGTAAAAATTGCATCTTAAACCCCATGAATTGTAGTTATATATTATTTGTTGTAAAGATGTTCCTCTATCATATTTAGGTACACATGACATAGTATATAGTATATAAAGGACTAAAGAATATATGTACATATATATTCAGTTATATACTGAAGCAGACAGTTTTGCTAGCTTGTGCTGCAATAACAACCCCAAAGTTCTCAGCAGTGGAAAAAAAAAAAAAATCCAACATCTTTATCATAAAACCATCAGCAAACTAGAAAAAGAGGAAATTCCTTATCTGAGAAAGGGCATCATCAAAAAACCTTTAGTTATCATCATATGTAATGGTGAAAGACTAAGTGCTTTGCTCTTAAAGTCCAGAATAGAACAAACATATCTTCTCTCACCCAATCCTATTCAATAATGAACTGGAAGCTCTAGCCAGGGCAGAAATAAAAAGAAATAAGAAGAATACAGATTGGAAAGGAAGAAATAAAACTGTCCCTATTTGTAGATAACATGACTTTCTATGTAGAAAACCCCAATGATTCTACAAAAAAAGTTCTAGAACTATTTAGTTTTAGCAAGTTTGCAAGATACAAGATTAACATACAAAAATCACTTGTATTCCTAAATACTAATAATGAACTGAAATCTGAAAAGAGATATGTGTGCACAGATACACACACATAAATTATATGTGGTATGTATTTATCTATTGATTTATCTGTATGTCACATTCACAATAGCTGCCCAAATAAATACATACATACAGAGGTTTAAATCTAACAAGTCATGTGAAAAACTTTTACGTTGAAAACTACAAAGTTGCTGATTAAAAAAATATCATGTATCTAGAAATCAGCTTGGAGAAATCAGAGGGAGAAACAAACCATGAGAGACTCTGGACTCAGAAACAAACTGAGGGTTTTGGAGGGTAGGGGGTTGGGCGAGCCTGGTGGTGGTATTATGGAGGGCACATATTGCACAGAACACTGGGTGTGGTGCATAAAAAATGAATTCTGGAACACTGAAAAGAAATAAAATGAAATGAAAAAAATATCATGTATCTAAAAAATTGGAGAGACATACAGTCTTCATGGATTGAACAACTTTCTCTATAGAGTTAAGATGCTACATATGTAGTCAATTCTTCCCATCTGATCTAAGATTTAACTCAATTTCAATGAGAATGTCTGCAGGATTTGTTTGTAGATACCACAAGTGATTCCAATGCTTTTATGGCCGAAGGATCTTAAATACTCAAAACAATTTTGGAAAAAAAAAGTTGAAGATTCACACTATCTGATTTTAAGACTTGCTATAAAACAGTAATCAACACAGTAGTAGAGTTTGGGCATGACAAGCACGTATACCCATGGAACAGAAGAGAAAATCTAGAAATTGACCAACAAAAATATGGTCAATTGATTTTTGACCAAGATGCAAAGACAAATCAATGGAGATGGCACAATGTTTTCAACAAACGGCACTGAAACAAGTGGACACCTGTGTTAATAATGTTTTTTATTTTTTGTATTTTATAATGTTTCGACATCTTAAAAAGTTTTCTGGGTGAGGAAAGTCTACTCCTCCCAGGGCTAACAAATTCTTAGCACAGGGGTGGGCAGTAGTGGGGTAGTGTCTTTCATATGCTACCCGAACAACCTCATTATCTAATTCTCACACACCAAGCTGTTACTGTCTCCTGCTCTAAATCATCCCAGGGCCAGGTACTAAGCAAAGAGAGACCATCAAACTAGCCAATCCTATACTGCTTTTCCTGCCCCACCTTGTTTTCCCCTTGGAAACCCTAATAAGGCTCTGTACTCAGCTTTCCCCTCACTCCTGTCTCTTCTTCACCAAACCTGGTACTTCTGTGGCCCTACATGGTACAGCACATGTATATACTTATATGGGAAATATAAGTAATCAATTCATCTTTCAGTAACATTGACCTCTCCATGTCAGCATTCAGTCACCTCCATAAATTAAAGTCTCACAGCCATAATTTTAACACAACATCTATATGCAAAAAATGAACCTCAATGTGTACTTCACACCTTATATAAAAAGTACATCAAAACAGATCATACATCAATGTCAAACTATAAAAATTTTAGGAGAAAACATAGAAGTCTTTGTGACTCTGAAACTCTCTTAGAAATAATGTGAAAAGCATGACACATAAAAGAAGAAATTGATAAGTTAGATTCCATCAAAATTATAACCTTTTATTTCCTGAAACAAACTGCTAAAAGAATAAAAAGTTTCAGACTGGAAGACAAAATGTGCAAGCTTAATAATAAGGGAACAACTCAATTTTTAAAAATGGCAAAATACAGACTGCAAATAAGTCCTTGAAAACATGCTCAATATCATTAGTCACTCCAGAAACACAAATTAAAACAACTACCACTACACACATATTAGAACAGTTAAAATTTAACAACAACCAACAAGTATTGTCAAGGATGCAGAACAATCAGAACTCTCATATATTACTGGTTAGAATGAAAATGTTATGGCCATTCTGGAAAACAATTTATCAATTTCTTATGAAGTTAAACAGACATTTACCATAACATCCAGTAATCTCACTCCTAGGAGCTTACCCTAGAAATATGAAAACTTATATTCACACAAAAACCTAGAGACAAATATTCATAGCAGTTGAATTATATTCACAATATGTGAATTATATTCACAATCACCCAAAATTGGAAACAACATAGATGCCTAACTGATGAATGGATAAACACTACGGTACATTCATATAATGGAATACTATTCAGCAATAGAAAGAAATGAACTTTTGATACAGGCATAACATTGAAGAATCTCAAAGAAATTATGCTGAGTATAAGAAGTCAGTCTCCAAGTCACACAGGATTCCATTTATAGGACACTCTGGAAAAGATCAAGCCATAAAGACAGAGAACATACCAACCCTTGCCAGGGGCTAGGGGTGGGGAGAGAGTCTGACTACAAAGGGGCAGCATGAGTAAACTTTTTTGGAGTGATGGAATTCTTCTGAATCCTGATTGTGATGGTGCTGGCTACACAAATTTATACGTGTTAAAACTTGTGAAATGTACATCAAAAAAAGGTATTTTATATATAAACTTTTTATACAAGTCATTTTAAAGAGGCAAATGAAAACCTTTGAGGGCAGAATGCTTTTTTTTTTTTTCCCAAATAAATTCTTAGGTTCAATTTTAATATTTAGTTTACTCAATTCTAAAGAATAGATCTCATAGTGCTGACAGAAGTTTCAACAATCAAATCCATTTTGTCAACCAAGCCAAGAAAGACAGTGGCTTAGAGGCAATTTCAAACTCTCAGACTTTAATTGGACAAATCACTGATCAACTGGGTGGGGGACCAGAAAAAATATGTAACTCAAACCATTTACCACTATTTAAAAGCGGAAAGTCAGTTTTCCAAACTCTAAATGTTTCATTAATTTTAGAAACTAAATCCCCGAAGAATCCTGACTCATCAAGCACCCTTTTCCCTTCTGCAGTTGTTTAGACCCTTTTTGCCCCTGGCCTTCCAAATACTGAACAAAATACTTACAGCTTTAAGGGTAAGATCACACTGAAAAACAAGTTTCTGGAGTTGTGTTAAAATTTCTCTTTTGGTATTTTCCAGATCATTTCGTCTCTCTTCAACATTTGTCACACAAACTTTGTAGAGTTCATTTGCTTCTTCTACCTTCAAGAATATCACAGAAAAAAAAAAAAAACACTGATCACTAGACTTTATATTTTAAAACAAATACTTCTTATAATAAAACTCAATGGAAATAATTGAAAAGACCTTTTGCATAAAAATTAACTAGTCTGTTTTAAATAGAATATTTCTAAAGATAACAATCTGTTCTGGTCAGCGACTCAAAGGCATAGTCAAGTAGGATTTACAATTAGTATACTGTCCACAAAATGAATGCCTAATTCAATTTAACAGCCTTTTCTATTTATCATTTTCTATATAATCTTACAGGTTTCATCAAATTATATTTCATAAGCAATATAAAGCTCCAGCCTAGCTTTGCTATCAGGTACTAGAACTAGCACACACATACATTCAGTTGCCTAAAAAGTGAACTTCCTGAACAATGAAGTAAAAAATATTAAACTACTGCCTTCTCTAAGATATTTTTTCAGAAACAAAATCAAGTATTTGAAAGAAAAGCAAAAATCTCTTAGCATACTGGTTCTCAAAGTGTGGATACCGATCACCAACAGCAGCAGCACCACCTGGAAACCTGTTAGAAGCACAGGCTGTTTGGGGCCAGCCCTGGAGCTACTGAATCTGATATCCTGGATGTGTGGCCCAGTAACCTGTCTTAACAAGCCGTCCAGGCAATCCTGATGCATACTAACACTTGAGAACGAAAGCCTTCGCAGATTATTGCTAATTCAACTTGCAAATAACAACAAAGATGATTACTTTTTGAAGAGCCTCCTCTTCCAACCTTCGCTTTTTTTCTAGTTGCTTGTTGAGATTTTTTACCGATCCACCACTCGAGCACAGATGCTCCTCTTCTGCACGAAACATGGAAGATTTTGCCTTTTCATACTCATCTTGACGTTGCATACATAACAATTTTGCCTTTTTAAGAGCAGTCTCTGTTTCCAGCTATATAGGGGGGAAAAGTATTAAATACAGAATAAAAAACAAACCCTAATGTATAAGTTTCATTAGCATATTTCAACAAAATAGTTAAAATAGCATTTTAGAAAAACTACAAAGGAATGCATCTCCAGGGTAGATGCTTACATACTAGAGATGATTTCAGATGTTCACAAGTAGGTAAATGAAACTCCATAATAATACTCACCATCTTATTTTGTTCCTGTTTCCAAAGTTCTTTTATTTCTTTCCTTTGTTTTTCCATTTCATTTTTCCTCCCAAGTAGAGGCTGTCAAGGGTATTTTAAAACAAGAAAGAAAAAAAAAAGCTGTTTTCTAAAGCTATGCTGTTATTTAAAAAAAAAAAAATTGTATTATACATAGAAATTTTTACCTGCACAAATTTGTTGGCTTGGAGAGCTGCAATTGTTTGTTGTAAAAGGCGACTGTTCTTTATATCATTAAGAAGGGCGCTGGTAAACAGACTCTGCAGTGGCATAAACTCCTAGAATTTAAAATTGAAAAATAAATTATCCAATGGAAACAGTACTAGACTACTAGACACACCCCAACTATTCTCTTCAGAGGGAGAAATTTTAAGTTTAGGCATTTTCTGCAGACAGATGACTAGTCATAAACATGACTATACGAGAAAGATACTGAAGAATATTAATTATAAAACTAGGAAGGCAAAACTAGTGGCTAACAAAACAATCAACATTTGTATAAAATTGTGAATACTCCAATTTTTTTCATAATGGGTCTCCACGTTAAGTTTAAAAGGCTTTTATTTCGCTCAGCATGAGCATCTCACTTCTTCCCTGTATTTAGTACACACGTCTCTGACTTCATAAGGTGCTACCATGAGCTCATTCAGCTAACCTGCTGGTCCAATACCCTAGGTGGTCACTGAACACTCACCTGCATTCCAATATTACTTCTAGTTGCCTCTGCCAACTTGACAACGTTTCTAGTGGACTCCAATTCTGAAAAGGTCAAAGAAAGCATCAGAAGGTAAATTAACTTCTTTTTTCCCTCCATACTCTAAAATTATTTATGATTCCAAGTTAAAGAGTGAACACACACACTAGCTTACATTATATGATACCATGATTCTCATTCAAAGTGCTCATCAAAACCAACTAGGAAACTTGCAAAATACAATGACTTCACTTCTCTTGGAGATGGGACCTAGGCCTGTGTATTGCCCTTTTATAAGGTTAGTCAGGTGCTTCTGAAGGGCATCTCTACTTATAGCAAATAATTTTGGTAGAAAGAACACAGGATTTGGGCAAATCCCATATTCTTCCAGTTAGTGCCATATAATCCTACACAAATCTGCTATTGGACCTTAGGCAAATCACCTGTCTTGTTTGTCTGAGCTGTAAAATGGGAATAGTTCTTTTCTTGCCTTCTTTCCAGGGTTTTGGTAAGGATTAAATGAGGTATAGGGTATGAAAGTATTTTGTCAACTGTAAAACACTGGGAAAATACTAGCTATTAAAATGTTTCCATGGCCGGTGCTCATACAGCTATTGTTGCTTTTATTTCTTTTAACCATACTATCTGATTGCATTTCTTTTTGCCCATTGGAATATGACTTTCTTAAAGGCAAAGACAGTATACTATTTGTCTTTGTGTCCCCAGATCAAGTGGTTGGCCCGCAGTAATGTTCAATAAGTACATTTATTGTAAGTAGAGTCTTTCCTATTTTAAGAAGAGAAAATGGACAATGATTTTATTCACTATAATGAAGCAGCTACTAATTTGGAATCATATTAGTCATCGCCTATACAAAATGAATTGCAAACAATTTAGTTCTTACACTCCAAAGTTAATCAGATGCCCCAAAGGGCAACTCACCCAAGTTAAGCTTCTTTTCAACCCATGAAACTATGTTCTTGGTATATTTTGACCATGTTTTGGCATAAGACAAAGCCAATTCTACAGAATCAGTGTTCTTTAATAGCACGCTGTCTAGTTCTATAGGAGAAAAATTTCCTGAAAATAAAAACATCAAGTACATATCAAATATTAGCACATAACTCTAAACAAAGCAGTATTCAAATCCCAAGATGTTCTTCAATGAAAACTGTTTAAAAAAAAAAAACAAGTGACAAATTTAGAATCAAAGGTCACAGTTTAAACTTAAAATGGTTTCAAATTATATTTTTTATCCTAATATATATTTCTATTATTCATCAAGTTATAAACCCTATGTAATTCTTGATCCATCTCTATATTACCTATCTACTATCTATTCTGGCAGATCTTTTTTCTGAAGTTTTTATGCAAAATTTTACACAACATTTTGTGTTAAAAATGAATACTTCAGGTTACTGAGCAAGAAGAGATTAAATAATCCAAAACATGTATTGAAAGTAACTGCAGGAAGTTGGGGATTGGTTAAAAAAAAGAGAGAGAGAAGAAAGAAAGGAAGGAACTGCAAAAATTTGACTAAGATTCTAAGTACCTCAAGCATTACCTTTTTCATTGGATGAGTCCACTGATTCCACAGAAACATTTTCAAAAGACTTACAACATGGAAGAAAACAAATTTAAGATTAGAGCAGAAGATAACAGATCTTTGCTTCAGAAATTTTTCACTCTAATTTGTTACTGTGACATAATTCCTGTTAAAGAATTTCAAGTATTTAGAACTCAAAGGGCCTAAGTAATCTATTTAAATGCCACATCTTGTAAGAATTACATACCTTTTTACAATTGCAGTTCTCAAGATTCAAGAATAAATGACCTCATTGTTTACTAACAGCATTAGTTAACATTAATAAATACATTCAAAACTTTAAATTCTACAGATTTCAAAAATATTAGTCAGGAAGTTATAGAAACAATCTAAATAGATTTTCACTTAAACTGAAGACAAAGACCTGTTTCTTCCAGCCATCTTTTACCATTTTATCATTTGATAAGCATTTCTCTGAAAGTCTAGTGGACAACTTAGTGCAGAACTTTCTATGATGATGGAAATGTTCTGTATCTGCACTGTCCAGCTATCTGAGCATATGAAAAGTGGCTGATGTAATGATGATTATAAAATGAGAAGTATATTCTCAACATTTATTTATTTAATTAATTTATTTGAAAGAGAGAGAGAGAGAGACAGTGAGACAGGGAACACAAGCAGGCAGAGAGGGAGAGGGAGATGCAGGCTTCCCGCTGAGCAGGGAGCCCGATGTGGGGCTTGATCCGAGGACCCTGGGATCTTGACCTGAGTTGAAGGCAGACGCTTAAGTACTGAATCACCCAGCCACCCCAATTTTATTTATTTTAATTAACTTAAATTTAAAGAGCTACATGTGGTAAGTGACTACCTTATTAAGTTAAACATATCTGCCAAAATTGTGAGATCTGTTTGGCTGGGCAACACAGACTACACAGGGACTCAATGCAAAAGGAATCAGAGACCTGGGTCTAATGTCCAGCTCTATCACTTAGTAGCTATATGACACTGGACTATATATTTAGGCTTACTTAACTCTGGTTTGCCCTTCTGTAAAATGGGGATATGAACACTACTTTCATAAGGCTACTTTAAGGCTTAAGATGATATAGGTTTAGCACAGGGCATGGTATATAAGAAACACTATTAAATAAATGGCAATTATTATTTAAAGTATTTTTCAAACTCTTCAAACCAAAGGAGCATTATTTATCATGGACTTTTAAAGCTTAATCTCTTAGGTTAATTAAAAATCATAAAAAGGTAAATAAGGTGCAAAAGAAAAGAAAGGAAAAGTATTTTCCTATTAGGAATTAGTGTAGTATGTGCACACAATAGAGCCAACAGGAACAGGAAATAAGATTCACACCTAAAATTTTAGTTCTTCAGAGCCTTGTCACACAGATAAAATGTTATTCCATCTTCTGAATTAGTAGTATGTTTGAAAAGAAAAAATTGAAGAAAAATGATAAATAGCAAAATATTTAAGGATCTTAAAATTCTTCATGAAGATTTATACACTATCCTTGATTTGTCAATGGATAACTTCAGAAATAATCAATTGTTTTCTCAATATTATAGTACATATAACAAATGCTTCAACTAATCATTCATATTTTATATCATTTTAAGAAAGACCTGCAGTTTTTACATTATTTTGATATAACAGAAATAACTGGCACATTTTCAAATATTTGTCAAACTCCTTTTGGATTTGGAACATCCTTGAAAAGAAACTATTAGTGCATGTCCCTACTGCAGTTTTTAAAAATAGCTTGCATTTAGTGAAAAAATTTCAGTCAAATCAAAATATTACTACTATAATCCTTAAAGCAATATTCTACAAACATTCTTCATGTTCTATTATTTCAAAACAATTTTTCTTTAAATTGGAAGTCGGAGGGCACCTGGGTGGCTCAGACGGTTAAGTGACTGCCTTTGGCTCAGGTCATGATCCCAGGGAGCTCCTCTTCAGGCTCCCTGCTTAGCGGGGGGGAGTCTGCTTCTCCTTTTCCCTCTACCTGTCCCCCACCCTCTGCCACTCATGCTCTCTCTCTTGCTCTTTTTCTCTCAAATAATTAAACAAAATCTTTAAAAAAAAAATAAACTGGGAATTGGAACTACAATCCTCTGACATACTGCTCTTAGGGAGAATTAAGACCTACAGCCTCTTAATAAATATGTCACGGTAACAAACTATAGGATGTGTGAAAGGATTAACACCCTCTTTACTTCTTGTGTTATTTTTCTAAGTTTCCACCAGTCTTTGAGAACTGTGACAATGTCAGGGGAGAAAAATGGTTAAGAATTACTTGCTAAAATTTTGGATCCTATGACATATAGATTCCTTACAGAGGACACCATAAAACTACCAGATATATTCTTTTAAAATGATAGCTTCATTTAAAAAGTATAATTAAATTTTTGCTCCAGAAACTGACCATAAATTATGATATTAAAATGAACTGATCTGTTTTTCTTGCTCAACTCAAAAATTATCAAAGACTAATGTTGAAATTATTGAAATATTAAGTTAAAAATATTAAAGTCTCTGCTTTCACACAAACTTGGCCTACCTTACTTTCTCGAGAAACAGGCAGTCGCAATAATGAATCATTGCCTACATCTCCCATAAGGAAGTTTGTCAAGCTATCCAGGGAAGTTAAAAAAAAAAAAAGAAAAGAAAAGAAATAGAAATAATAAGACAAGTCATTTTATTGCTCGGTTACAGGCTTCACATTCAACATGTCATCCAGAATACTTTTTTTTTTTTTTAAGCAAGAACCTTAGAAATAAACTCTAGGAATCTATTCACATAAACCACATAGTCACTTGCAAATGGATGTTGCTTCCGAACAACTGTACAGACACTGTCAAATACAGTAACAAAACAACAATGAAATAATGAACATATTCTTTCCATTGTTGTGATAATATTTTGTATTTTAATACTTTACTTTCCATGTATCTACTGAATTATGTAACCTATCTTGAGAAACCCAGGCCCAAATTTAAATGACAGTCCTCTACTTACATATTCCCAAAGGTAAAGGCCAAGGTCTCAATGGAAGAAAACACTTCTCTGAAGAGATCGTTTTTGTTTTCTTCATTAACTTCTGTGAAGTTCACAGCTACAGGGAAAAATTGGTTACAATAAATGAGGAAGAAAATAATTTAAACTAGATTTATACAAAGTCATTTTATCTCTTAAAATTCACTGTTACTTCTAGAAGCATTAGAAGATTAGGAAACTGAAAAGCCTAACACACAAAACAAATACGATGTTCAAGTTCTTCATTAAAGAAATCATACAAAAGAATTGGCCTGCATACAAGTGGCTGGCATTCCAAACTTACTACTCTGTGCATTACATAATTTGACATATCTAAAAAGTGATGCAACATGAAATCAATCCGTCTCAGAGTCACAGAGTCCATGTTACATCAGACCTCTCATTAAGAGCACTCAGTGCTATTTTCTCTTGCTTATTGCTTTATGGCATTTGTAAAAATAGTTAAATGCACTATGGCCTACTTTGGTCAAATATATTTTTCACTATGAATTAACAATAATTGAAGTCATATACATTTGACATAGCATAAATCCTATATACAATACATATCACATAAACACCCAATGCTTTAGAAAATTTAAGCTCAAAAAAAAAAAAAAAAGAGAAGAAAATTTAAGCTCCTATTTATAGTCTTATTTCTTACAGGCTCTTGGGCTCTGAGATCCATTTTAATTGATATATTGCTTCTCTTGTTTGCCATAGGGATGTCTAACATTTTGCTGAAGCAAACTATGAAATATAACTGAAAAAGTTTTATTTTAATTTCTTCTCTATGCACCTTTGTTAAAAGCCCAGATACAATTTACCAAGAAAAAATCTGAAGGTGGAATTGGCAATTTTTTTCAAAGTAACCCCTTCTACTCAGGGTGAATTTAAGGAGCAACTGGCTCCCTGTATCCCATCCTCCATAGGATCCTTGCCAATAAAGGAAAGGTAGAGAGACCAAGGGAAGAGGAAGCCATCCTTTACTTTAAAATAAGCTGTTCTGAAGTTTAGCTGCACAGCAGAATTACCTGGGGAGTCTTAAAAACAAAAATCTGGGTCTTACCACCAAAAATTCAGATTTCACAAGTCTGGTGGAGCATAGGTATTTGTTCAAAAGCTCTCCCAGGTGGGGAACCTGGGTGGCTCAGAGGGTTAAGCCTCTGCCTTTGGCTCAGGTCACGGTCTCAGGGTCCTGGGATCAAGCCCCACATCGGGCTCTCTGCTTAGCAGGGAGCCTGCTTCCCCCCTCTCTCTGTCTGCCTCTCTGCCTACTTGTGATCTCTGTCAAATAAATAAATAAAATCTTAAAAAAAAAAAAAAAACCTCTCCCAGGTGATTCTAGTGTACAAGTAGGGTTGAAAATGCTTGCTGGAAAGCAAGAACTCCTAAGCCAGGATGAAGGAAGCCTCAAGCCTCTAAGTCTCATGAAATTACAATCAAGCTTTTACATCGATAAGCATTTGTAGGTATGAGGGGCTAAGAGCCACATCTTTCATTAGATTCTTCTAAATATCACTGATACAAACAAAAAGAAAGACTTTAAGAACCACCATAAGTAATTTTAAAAGCTAGTTTTGGACTTCTGCTCTGGCCACAATGGAAATACAGGTTTACACTTCTGCCTGAGACAACCAAAAGAAACTCAAACAAAATACAGGAAACAAACATTTTCAAGACATTGGCTATAAGGCAACTAAAGATAAGAACCTTGACAGATAAACGAATACCGGAAGCTCACAAGAGCCCCAGTTTCGTGCCCAAAACCACACAGAGTAGATTCCCCGGTAAAAGAAACCATTATGGATAAAAGTCAATTTGTAATAATGAAGGAGTCAATTTATCAAGAGGACATAACAAATCTATACATTTATGCACCTAATAAACAACTTTAAAATCCACGAAGCAAAACCTAATAGAACCACAATGAGAAACAGACAAATTTACAGCTATGGCCAGAGATTTCAATAGCCCTCTCTCAATAATTGCCAGAACATATATATGGATAATCAGTAAGGATACGGAAGACTTCAACAATACTATCAGCCTCCTCTGCCAGATACATTTGTAGAACACTCCATCTATTAACAACAGAATGCCTGTCTTTTCAAGTACACACTGAATATTTGCCAAGATAGACCATTTCATAAAACAAGTCAAAATGAATTTAAAAGAATTCAAATCAGGCAAAAGATGTTCTGTGAGTAAATGGAAGTAAATTAGAAATAACGGGAAAATCTCTAGAAAATCCCCAGATACCAAGAAACTAACACACTTCTAAATAACCCATGGGTCAAAGAAGAAAAAAGGGAAATTAGAAAGTATTTTGAACACAATGAAAAAAAAAATACCACCTATCAAAATTGGTGAAAAGGGGCCACAGGAAGGTACAGAAAGGAAGGAGTACTAAGGGGCACCCATTACCTGGATTGGGACAGTTTCACAAGGGTTTTTATGTCAAAATTGATAAAATGGGATCCTTTAAATATATGTACTTTATTGAATATCAATTATACCTCAACAAAGCTGTTTTAAAAACCTCACTGGAAAGTCACCTTTAAATAGTAATTTATAATGTCTATTTACAATAACTTATAACCAGCAAAAATGTAAAGCCTACTTATATTTCCTAACCTTAACCTGTTAGACTTTAAAGAAAAAAAAAACACCTTATAATACGACAGCAAATTCTACAATTCTTCTTCTTCTTTCTTACCTGTATCTTCTGTAGCACTAAACATGACTGGGAGATTTAAAAAGCAGTAATTGTGAATCCCCAAAAGACAATTATCTGACCCATCTTCCTTTATCCTTACTTGAATGACGACCATCAAATGAAAATTACTATTATTGCCCTTGCCTCCAATTCAAAATAGCCCTATATTCCTAATATCTTTTCTCTTTTTTGCTTCTGCTCAGTGTTTCAAAGAAAAGTCTTTGGCTCCTTTCCAGTAATAAATCTTTCCACTCTCTCCTGCATTCTCCAAATCCTGTGCCACCTCCCTCTATAGCTTTTTATTATCTCCCACTCAATTGACACTTTTTCTCACACTACTAACATACTCAAATCTTTCCTCTGTAAAAAAAACTTTCGTTTTACCATATTTTCCTCTTAAAGCTACCATCCAATTTAACTTTTCCTTTTTTTTTTTTTTTAACTGCCAAACCTCTGTAAATAGGTTATGACTAAATTCACAAGGATTTGGCTTTTCATCCAGTCTAATGGTTATCAGAGATTGAAAAACTTTGTGTAAAGGGCTAGAAAGCAAATATTTTAGACTTTTCAAGACACGTGGTATGCTGCAACTATTCCTAAAGGAGCCATACATAAATGAGATATGGTAATACATAAATGAGTAAGAGTGGCTATGCTCTGATAAAGCTTTATTTACAAAACAGGCAGCAGGCCAGATTTGAGCCACCAGAAATAGTCTGCTCAGCCTGATTAAGAGGATGGGTTCTGAAGCCAGTCTGTCTAGGTTAAATCTTAAACCCTGTCCCCTACTAGGGACTTAACACAACTGCTCTGTGCCTCAGTCTCCTCATTTATAAAGTGCGGAAAACAACATGTATTTTGAGAACAGTTATAAAAATTGAATTAACTTAAAACAGAGCCTGTTACAAAGAAAATGCTCAATAAATGTTAGTTATTATTTTCACTCAACACCACTTAACAACACTGCCAACAAAAACATATTAGTCAAACTTGGGAGACCTTTTTTCTTCTTCTGAGTTTTCATCCTACTTGTCCACTCTACAACTCTCAACAGCTCCACCACTTAATACATATGCAAACTTGGACAAACCTCTCTATGTCCCAAGCTTCCTTATCTGCAAAATAAGGTTGAGAAATAACAGTATTGACCTGAAAAATTTGCTGTGAGGAATAATGGGATAACCCATGCAGAGTTTAATGGTGTCTGGCATATAATGTCTGCTATTATTATTGCAAATATTAACCACTTTCTTCCATCTCGAAGTATTCTACACTCTTAGAAGCAATGTGTTTTAGTAACTAGAAGAAGTGGGGCTTCAGAGTTTTGGACCGGAGTTCGTATATAACCTCTACCACTCCCGGTGTTATTCTGAATACATCACCTCACTGCAATTTCTTCATCTGTAAAAAAGCATATCATTGAAAGAAATGACTGAGAAAACAAATGTAAACCACCTAGAGTACAGTGCTTGGTAGTTAGTAACATGAGTGCTGTCATGTTCTGTGTATCTGTCTATAGATAATCTTACTTTATATAGTCGTCCCCACCCAGCCTGCAGTTCTCTTTGGCTTTCTTCTTTATACATTATCTCCACAGAACTGTATCCACTTTATCAGACCTCTGAAGGAAATGAATCCTTAAACTACCTCTCTAGTTCTCACCTCTGAGCTCCAGATCCACATTTCCATTGGTCTGTTTGATATATTCTTTCTCCTACTTTCAAGGCTTCACCCACCAGCATTACAACCTCAACATGTCCTACCTGAACCCTATCCTCCCTCCCATTCTGCCCTTCAAGCCTACTCTTTTCTCTACATTCCTTAGCGTATACCTTTGCTTTCAAAATACCTCTAAAATAGTTCTTCCTTACCATTCCCACTGCCATTCAGTTCAAAAGGCCACATTTTACCTGTAGTCTGGATTATTTAACAATCTGCTAATTGGTGTCACTGTGTCCACTTCCTTCTCCCTATTAGCTATTCTTCAAAATGACATCAAAATTTTGCTCAAGGTTTAAATAACTGTCTCCCTTGAGCTCCAAATTAAGTCACAACAATAAGTACTAAGACACATTAAGTATCTCTTTAAGAAATCACATGAATAGCTTTCAAACACACCATCTATTAGTGACTTTCAAACTTTTTTGACCGCAATCTTCAGTAAGAAATACATATTATATCATGACCAAGTATTCCAAACACATACAATAGTTATTAGTTATATATAACACCTCTGAAGTTTCAAAACATCCTTAAGTCTTATACAATGAGTGTTGCATTCTGATTTTTCTTTTCTATTCTCTTTTGTATTTTAAAAATGCTGGTTACAATCCACTAACTTGATGTCATACATCAGGGCCTAAAGTTTGCAAACCAATGAATTAAAAGATAAAATGTAGGCAAATTTTCATCATATGCATAGGGGGAAAGACCAAAAAGCAGTATGGCTTACAAAATGAAAACTTTGTGAGGTTGCTTCTGAGAAACACCAAAGACAACCTGAAGAAATGAAATGCATACTATAGTCTCGGAAATGTTAAATATGTAACTTCTCCTTAATTTACAAATTGTAAGTTTATAAAGTCATAAATTTTACTCATCATCCTCAAAATACCAATAGATTTTTTTTAATAGATTTTTTTTTGGAATTAGATAAGCCAATTCAAAAGTCCTGATGGAAAAATAAAATCCTGAAAAAAAAGAGTAACAGGAAGAGGAGTTACCCCATCAGATACTAAAACATACTATACAACTATAATAGAGTGTGGTATTGGCACATGACTAAACAAATCAATGGGGCATAAAGTAAGTCCCAAAATGATATAAATATATATGACAGTTTAGTGTATTTATGACAAAAATGGCATCTCAGATCAGTGGGGAAAAGAATTATTTGATAAATAAGCTAGACATGTAGACAACCTAGAATGTATCAAGGACTTAAATTTAATAAGTGACACCAGGAAAACATTAAATGAAAACACACTGGAGAATGCTATTATAATCTCAGAGTGGGGAAATCCTTCCTAATACCTAAAACCCAAGGACCATAAAAAGGACAGATACATTTAAATGCAAAAATAAAATACCATAAGCAAATCAAAAGCTAAAGAAAATATGCAATTTATATCAAAGATTAAGGGTTAATTTCACTTACACAAAGTTTCTATAAATCAGTACTAGAAAAAAAGACCAACCACACACACACAAAAAAAGGGTAAAGAGGCAACTCACATAAAAGGATGTACAAATGGCTCTAAAACATGAAAACATACTCAACTGCACTCAAAATGAGGGAAATGCAAATCAATCCACACTGAGATGCCAATTTTTACTATTAGAATGGGTAGCAAAGAGATGTTAGTGAGATGCCAATTTTTACTATTAGACTTGGTAACCAGCTCTGTTGGCAAAGGTGTAATAAATCAGCCTTCTCAGCACTGCTATCAGAATGGTAGAGTTCCCACAGAGGTTATTTAGCAATATAAAGAAAATAAATACAAATGAACATGGCTATTCATTGAAGCATTATTTGTAACAGAAAAAAAAATGGAAACAATCCAAATATCCATTAGTGATTAGTGATTGGTTAAATAAATTATAGCACATGAGCATAACAGATTACCATGCACCTTTGGAAAAAAAAACAGAATAAATCCCAACAAAAGAATTAGGCAACCCTTTATGTATAGAACATAACTCAGAACAATGAGCAAGGAGCAGAATGCTACCATTTGTGTAAAAAGGAGAGTAAAAAAAAGAACTTGTTTACATAAAATAATGTCTCTAGAAAGATACACAAAAATCCAGTAGTAGTTGCTGCTTATCTAGGTAAAGGAAAGGGTAGCTAAGCATCTGAGGTAGAAAAGACACTTCACTGCTGAATACTCTTTTATGCCATTTGCATTATGAATCATTTCAATGTACTGCCTATTAAAAATTTAAGTTTTCAAAACAGAAAGAAGACACAAAGCTCCTACAATTTCAGACACATAATTAAAGCTCATTTTTCTCTTTTGTTTCTCAGTTTTTAAATATAGTGCAAAATGCAGAACACGAGAAACCTAAATGAACGGTCGTATTAAATTAAATTACAAATAAGATTGACCAAAACAAATGTAAATAGTGAAAACACAAATACTTAAGTACATAATAAATTACTGAGTGAAGATGTCTTTTATCTACTTCTAAAATAAGCTGTATCTCTCCTACCATATTGCAAATATTTTGTCAGACTTAACTTCCTGCCTGGAAACAGGAGGAGACACAGGAAATACAAATCACTACCAGAATGAATGAGTAAAAGCTTTTTCTTTTAAAGTTTTTAATTTAATTTAAAGCTTTAAATTTTTCTTTTAAAGTTATCAAAAAGGTAAATTCCATACTTAAAAAATAAGAGTCAGAAATTCCAATTTTATTCCAATACATTTATGATGCACAGGAAGTGGACAGACTTTATGCATCCTGCAGTAGCACAAACAAAATTATACCTCCCTGATTCTAAAGTGATTCTGTATATCTTTTTTTTTTTTAATGTCTTAGTATACGTGCCAATTGCATCGACAGTTAAGATGTCCTCCTCAGCAAGTCATGTCATCTTTGTTTTTTAAATGCAATCAGGGATTTAAGAAAAAATGATCTCCCCATTCCAGACAGCTTTCTGATCCCAAGTTATAACAGCTTTTTTTGAGTTTTCCCCATTTAAAATAGAAATAAAAATGCACTTTAATAGGTTTTTTGAAAATATTAAAATAGACAGCAAATGCAAAACATCTAGACTGACAAAGAACAGAGATTCAAAAATGGTTTCTGCCTCCCCCTAGTCTTTCCAGGGTTTGAAAATAATCATTAAAATAAAAAATTAAGTAAGCTCTAATTTGACCTCGATTTTTCAGGTCACTGGGTATTTTTCACTTTTAAACTCCCTTCACTTAGATGATCTCAATAATAAGAGCAAGGAGGAAAGGTTTTATTTAAAAACATAAAATTACACCAAGGAAAAAACGATTTTTAAAATTTTCTGGTCTCATGCAGTCTTAGTAAAACAGAGTAAGCAAAGTAATCTTGTAAATTTCACCCAACACAAAAGTAAAATGGTAACAATAATCCCAAAGGTAAAGACAGTCCTAGTGGGAGATAATATTCAAAAGATAGCTTTACCTCAAAGGAAAAAAGATCTCCAAGGCAGCTGAGAAGCCACTTTCTTCAAGTCTGTTTCTGGAATGTGGACACCAACTATACACAGGCATACTCCTTCCCCAGGACATCCTGACTGCACACAATAGCTACTGACAACAATTGAATGAACTGTGGTCGCTATTTCCAAGCATGGAAATTTTACTATCTATAGACGCAAATTTCCCTATCTAAGTTAAACGGCACTTATAAACAGTCTATTTAAAAACAAATTTGGTTACTAAGCACATTTTTAAAAGTCACAACAAACTATTCATTTTTCCCATGTAAAGTCATCTACATGTTTTTTAATGCTTGAAATACAGAAAAAGAAACAAGGAAAAAGAACCACTCCAGCAAAATAAATCTATGTCAAAAAGCAGAGGAAGTGGTTCTCAGGTATAGGGAACATATTTTATTGACGAAGTTTTTATTTTCTTCTCCTGCCTCATCCCTTGACACTTACTTGCTCTTGGCCTTCTCTAGATAGGAGTATGTGTTCCCCAACTGCATTAAGTTCTTCACATTCAGATTTCTTACAAAAGTGCTCTATATCACAGTCCCCAACCTCCACCCACCCTAACCCAGGAAATGTCCACCCGACCTTTGAGACTCAGAACAGGTAATTCCCCTCCCCAAAGAATCCTTTCCTTTCTTTATTTAACCCATGGTGAGTCACTTTCTACAGTTACTTTGCTTGAATTCAGATTACTTATCAGTGACATTTAATGCTGACAATCCCTTCCTAGAACCTCACACTTTTAAAATTCCATGACATCTTTCTCTAGACCATCTCCTTATTTCTTAGGTGTTTCTCAGGCTCCTCTATTTTCTCTCCATCCCTGGGACCTCACACTCAACCTACACTTACTCTGCAAACTGTGGGTTGGAGCTGCCCTCTTCCATTATCACCAATACAGCAACAGCTTTCAAGTCCCTATCTTCAACTCCAAACTTCACATTACTCTTCAATATTCCACCTGTCCTGTTCCATCAAACCAGCACCCATCTCCTCTTCTATAACAACTACACTCCACCTCCAGCACACTCCAGCTTCTTTGATCAGACTGGCAGCCCACACGCAGCCCCTTATTTCTAACCATCTCGCTAACTGAACCCCCTGCCTCATTCTTCTCAAATACTTGCTGCACCTCAATCCTTCTTAAACACTACAGTCTGGAATATTAGATTGTAATAAAATATTTTTGGTGGCAAGTCATTTCATTAGAGAATAATTCCCAATTCTTGATTCTTTAGCACATGTAACATACACGTGTGTGTGTGTGTGTGTGTGTGTGTACATCCATATATAATTTTAGTTTCATTTTTTTTTTACCTTAAAAAAAAAAAAGATTCCAATTAAGTCTTTTTCTCTGTTTGGCTCTCTCTTTTAAGTGAAGTCACTACAAATGACCATTTTCCAGCAACAATTGTCCTTACAAAACAAAGACTTTTGTACACTAATAACCTACTTCAAAAGAGCATGCACTCTTTCAAAAAACTCAGAAATTTTTAATATCAGTTGTTTATCTCAGTTATTATTTTCAAATTCCTTCCTGCTGAATGCAGTTTTAATTTTTGAAAGGAAGAGAGTTTTAGGTGTGACCTAATGGGATTATCTACATACTGAAGTATACATAATTCCGACTGATATACATACTGATGCCATGTGGGGAGGTGGCACTGTACTCATTATGGACCAAAATGTATTACTTAGACGCTTTCTGCCCACACCAACAGACTTTAAATATATCTTTCTTACCTTTTACTTTTGCAGTAAGCATTTCTGCAGCATTTTGAAGATCAACAGAATTGAGGTTCTGATGTTTATTCATTACAGATTTTAAAACACGGAGAAGTTCGTCCAGACGTATATGAATAACTTCCTTAAAACAGTCTTAAAAGAAAAAAAAATTTATTTGTTTCCCAGACCAAGTTTCCGAAATGCAAACGATGAAAGACCATTTTGAAGCACACTTCAAATAAAAGCAGTGGCCCTGCAATGTTTGCCTGACATGTTCACTTGTATTTTCACCATTGCAATTAGTATATTCAATTTATTCAGCCTTCAAAAACTCTATAATCATTTTAAGTTGGTAAGGATTTCACAGTTATGGTCATTTTAGCCTTACCTTTTTCAGTTTTCCCAGTTAAACTGGGAAAACTGAATGCTCTGCAGATTGTGCCTTCCTTCCTAGCCCCCACCTGTCTACCCCCAGCCTGCTCTGCTCATTTATAGCAACTCTGGTCAGATGCAGATGACATAATTTTATAAGCCTTAGGAATAATGTAACCATATAACTTATCATCCAAACCAAAAACTCTAAGCAAGTGAAAAGGGGAGAGCTACTCCTCCTGCCAGCACCAAGAGGCATATTCCTGGATGGCCATCCTAGGTAAACAAGAAAGAATAATCATCCTAACTTTAAAACCCCTCAAGTAATCTTCAAAAGTCTGAAAAGACGACTACTTTAAATGTAACACTCTGATGTAATTTTCCTTTCTGTAACCTTATAGAACTAGTGTTTAAAAATAGTTAACATTTTTTAAATGCTTCCTATGTGGTAGGTACTGTTAAAAGCACTTAAAAGATACTATCTCATTAACTTTCACATCCAGATAATTTTAAAATACCCACTGTACAGATGAGAAAATTGAGGCACACTTAAGTTCACCAAGTTACTAAGCCGTGGGGCCAGAATTTGAACTCAGTGAATATAATTCTAGAAGCCATGCTCTTAATGTTAGACTGCCTCCCCCTGAAATAGCTTAGAAAACAAAAATAATGTCATAATTATATAATTGTTTCAGAAGTGTTGAAAAGATAACCATTAGAAATAAAAACTGTCTTTAGAATAAAAAACCAAAATGAAAAATTTTTGAATGAAAAAGCCATCATCCATCAAATATGTCATTCCTTAACTGTATTATCAAGAGAAAAAAAAAAGCGTAGGCAAGGTGGTGAGCTGGATGCATCAGGGCAAAGCATATTCCAGGAAGAGGCAAAGAAGAATAGTTCAGGGAGTGATGGAAGCAGAGAGAATATAAATGCTTTCAGGAGAAAATGTGACTCATTCATCCAACAAATTCTAATGACAGAAATATAGGAGAATAAGTGCTGGCTGAAGTAACCTTGGAAACGAGTTAAGTCTATAAAGACTAAAAGTAAAGGAAATGCACATAAGTACCACCGCTCTAGGTGATAAAGAATTTTCAGTGAGGGTTCAGGTTAACAATTCTGATGTAGCTATACATAAACACTGGAATTGAAAAACTGTGTAAATGGATGGTGGATGTTGGGAGCCAGGTATCTCGCTGTTGGAGTAGAAATTTACAAATAAATGTAATAATCCATATTGTGGTAGATAAGAGTAGGACACTTCAGTAAGATTTCATGTTTAACTTAACACAGACACAGGTGGTTACATATAGATATATATAGATATGTGTATTTACACAGGTTCATACACACATATATTTCTTTGCTCTGTCTGCTGAAAGGGCCTAAAAGAAATGACACCCCTTAGGAACAAGCACACCTACCACCCTGAGCTTGGTTTCTACTACCATTCGCTAAAAAAGTATCAGTGCTCCTTAGAGAAATGGTTGATTCTAGGACTGGGGCAGAAAATGTGCAGGACAAGTCAGGTGCATCTAGAAGAGCCAGAAAGTAAGAGCTTAGCAAAAACTAACCCTCACACTGACTAAGGTACATCAAGGGTACACAGGAGCCAACGGAGAGCTCCTAACGGCCAAAGCTAGAACAATTTGAGCAACAAATAAAGTAGTACTGGATTATAACTCAAAGTATAAAGTAAATATCCATGAGTTCATACTGACACAATTAGTGAGTGCAGGAAGAGATATATCTCTTGGATAGAAGAATGCCAAATAATTTATATAGATATTTTGTCCTCAAGTAGATGGAGCATGCATATAATGACTTCCTTCCAAAGAGTAAAGTAGAGAAAGGGGGACAAAATGAGTAACTTTAAAGTAAAGAAACTTTATTACTAAGACAGATGATCAAGGTTGACATTGAGTGATAAATCATGTTTCTAGAAATTATTTTTGATATGACCTGTGATGAAGATGGCACTTTATATCTGTTCCTCCCAATATCCCAATCTAACCATGAGAAAAACATCAGATAAATTCTAATCAGGATGCATCCTACGAAATATCTAACCAGTATTCCTTAAAACTGTCAGGGTCATCAAAAATGAGCTAAGTATGAGAAACTATCACAACCAAGGAGGTCTGAGGAGACATAAGAATTAAATGCAATATGACAGGATCCTAGAAGAAAAGAGGGACATTAGGAACATTATGGAAATATGAATAAAACTATGGGCTTTAATCAATAATAATGTATCACTATTATCAAATATTGGCTAAGAGATGTACCATATTAATGTCAAGTTGTTAATAAATAAGAAAAACTGGGTATCAGAATATATGGGAACTTTCTGTATTATCTTCTCAATTTTTCTGTAAATCAAAAACTGTTTTAAGAATAGAGTCTACTTAGGGGGTGCCTGGGTGGCTCAGTGGGTTAAAGCCTCTGCCTTCGGCTCAGGTCATGATCCCAGGGTCCTGGGATCGAGCCCCGCCTTGGGCTCTCTGCTCAGCAGGGAGCCTGCTCCCTCCTCTCTCTCTCTCTGCCTGCTTCTCTGCCTACTTGTGATCTCTGTCTGTCAAATACATAAGTAAAATCTTTAAAAAAAAAAAAAAGAATAGTCTATTTATTTTTTTAAATATTTTATTTATTTATTTGACAGAGATAGATCACAAGTAGGCAGAGAGGCAGGCAGAGAGAGAGAGAGAGAGAGGGAAGCAGGCTCCCTGCTGAGCAGAAAGCCTGATGCGGGACTCAATCCCAGGACCCTGAGACCATGACCTGAGCCAAAGGCAGAGGCTTAACCCACCGAGCCACCCAGGCACCCCTGTATTGTTTGTTTCAGGGGTACAGGTCTGTGAATCATCAGTCCTACACAATTCACAGCACTCACCATAGTACATACCCTCCCCAATGTCCATAACACAGCCACCCTCTCCCTATACCCACACCCCCAGCAACCCTCAGTTTGTTTCCTGAGATTAAGTGTCTCCTATGGTTTGTCTCCCTCTCTGGTTTGTCTTGTTTCATTTTTCCCTCCTGAATAAAGTCTATCTAAAAAATAAAATACAGATGGGCAAGAGATACTAGGAATTTTATGTACTTTTGGAATTTGCCTGCAAATATATATTAAATTATAAATGCATTTTTTAATTATAAAAGTTTCAAATGCTACAGAATATGTGCTATGCAGCTTAAAGAATAATCTGAAATGATCATTATCTGTTTCATCTGTTTCCTAACTGTGGATGTTATTTCATTCAGTAGGTTTACTTAGTTGAGACAATAAAGTTTAGTGGTTGGTTAAAAGCATTATCTCTAGAACCAGACTGCCTGAATTTGAATTTCAGCTGCACAGTTTATAAACCTTGGGTGAGATACTTAACTTCTGCGTGCCTCAGTTTCCTCATCTGTAAAAGGAAGACAATAGTAACTACTTCATAGGATTGTTGGATTCAATGACTTAAAACACATCATGCACTTGGAACACCCACCATAAATGTTTACAGCTATTTTTATTAGTTAAGGCAATGGTGGAAATAGGCTAATAACATAGGTTAGGTCTGAAATGGAACCTAGCAGCTTTGAAATAAAAGAAACGTCTGGAAAACAATATAATTTGAATAGTTGTAAAAATAACATAATTATATTTTCTCCAGTTTTGCACTGCAAAGCCTATTGTTTCATATATACATATGTGCATATGCAATTACTATAATGTTTAGCCAAAATCTTAATACTAGTTATCTAGAAGAGGAAAACTCCGGTAACCCAATGTTTGCTTGTTTATCTGCCATCCCTGTAATATGGTAATCTGAATTTTAATTTATTGTTTTACTCATTTGTGCCACTTATTTTCTGCTTCATTTAGCTTATCAAGTGAAAGCAGATTAGCCAGCTCCACTTTTTGGTTCTCATGCATTAACACAATACCACAGTGTTTATATTGCAAACACTTCATGGAAATGCTTAAGTAAATAAATGAAAAAACCATGGTGTTTTCCTTGCTTTAAAAAAACTGACAATTTTTAAAACCACTCTTGTTAATTTAGCTTAACCTCTCTGGGAAAGCAATGAAAACAAGGAGGAAAGTAAGTTTCAGAACTTATCACTAGGAAACTCCCTTTTTTTTTGCAGTAATGCCTTCTGAATTTACAGGATAAAAGCAAAGTATGAACAGCAGCTTTCTTTATTCAGCCACTTGGGTACTGTAAAAATAATTAGCTGACATTTTAAAAAACTTACTGTAAGAGCTTTATATATATGAACTCTAGTCTTCACAACATCCCAGTGACATAGGTACTATTCTCTCCTTCCAACAGATATAGAAACTGAGGCACTGAGAAGATAAGTAACTTGCTCATGGCTACATATAACCAGCAAGTGTCAGAATGAGGATTCCACCTTAGTTGTTCTAGCTCTAGATTTTGTGCTCTTAATCACTATGATATGGTAACATGATTAAAGAAGTTACGGTTTAATGACAGGTACTCTGCACTCTCTGATTAAATAGGCTTTACCTTCTAATCAAATGTGCCAGTTACTATTATAAATGGTGTTAAGGTATTGTAAACAATTCCAGGCAAGTGAAACAAAACAAAACAAAAAAAGCAGTCGCCTAAGAGTTGGCACATTATGTCCTAAAGCAGCTACCCGTATTTCATACTTTATTCTTCAAAGATTCATTTCAAAGTCATAACCTATCTACATTTACCTGAACTCTTCCTAAGTGATATCCATTAGAAATCACTTCTGGAGAGGTCTGCTTCTAAAAGAACATGGCAGGAGGACATATATGAGACTAGCAACCCAACCTTCCTAATATTTCACAAAATTTCTGGATATAGAGGATATATATAGAGGATATAGATGATGAAAATTAATTAATATTCATCAGTGGTAAAATTAACTCTGTTGAAATTTGTCTGAAATAAATTTGCATATTCTCCTGTATAATCACCTAGGGAAAATTGAGATAATCAAAAAGGATTTCAATTAAGACTGAAAATTTATGCAGACCTTCCCTCTTACAATAGAACATATTACTTAATGGCATTAGACATTTTATTTAACTTCTTTTATTTAAAAAAAATTACCTTACAAAGTTAACATACCTCTTCTGACTATAGTTCAAATTAAGGACCTAGACAGAATTCATCAGAAGCTATCATTTATAAGATTCAGTTATGTTTTTACAAAATAAAGTGATACACTCTTATTTTTTTTTTAAAAGATTTTATTTATTTATTTGACAGAGATCACAAGTAGTAGGCAGAGAGGCAGACAGAGAGAGGAGGAAGCAGGCTCCCCGTGGAGCAGAGAGCCCGATGTGGGGCTCGATCCCAGGACCCTGGGATCATGACCTGAGCCGAAGGCAGAGGCTTTAACCCACTGAGCCACCCAGGCGCCCCAGTGATACACTCTTAAATCAGAAAGTTTTTTTTTTAAATTAGAGAACTTTATCTGCAACTGATGATAAAGTTTTATCTTCCTTTCTAGACTATTTAAAGAACAAAACATAAACAAGGCACCACTGTCACAACAGTAAACTTTCATTAAATTCCAGTTTCAAAATAGTATATTAGACAAACTACCAATTTCCCTTCAAATGCAGTTTATAACAGCAATGACTACTTCTCCAAGCACTGAGGGGCAGAAAAATTAAGTAATTTGCACTATTCTTTCTAGCCCAATTAAAAAGCCTTGCACCTTTCACATGCCCAAATGTTGAGCTTCCTTGATTGGTGTTCTACCAGAAATGAGGAGGTATACTGCAGAGTTTAAGATTATTGTATGAACTAGAAGAACACTTACGAATCTGTTCTTTGGAATTAAGAACACATTATTCCTTAGGGGGACAACCATAAACCTGAAGTGGTATTTATACAGCACATATGTTAACTACTAGTGTTGTATTTAAACACAGAGAGTACATGTATAATAGAGTGCCTTCAGCATTTTAAAATAAAATGTAAAATCTGGCCCTATAACTATTCATAATGCATCTTAATGACACCAGATAGAAATCTAAAACTTCAAATTCCACATGTGCTACTTACACAAGACTACAGGGTAACCTCCTCCTGGAAATGAACAGTGGACAGAGAATCAACAAACTCCATCAGCTACTTTACCAAAGCATGAGTTTTCACAGTCATCTGATGTCCCACATTAAACCCTTCATTTTTATTTGTAAATAAAAAGAGCAGAGACGAACTGTATACCTACCTTACTTGTTACCACAGAGCTCTTTGGTAGACACTTATTTTCTCTAATCAGTTCCTCAAAAACTATGGCAATGTGAGCTTCACATTCTCACTTTCACAAATTTCACAAATACCGCTTTTAAGAAAGTTACCATAAAACCCACATTTACAAAATCCTATAGAGTAGTGGGAGGCAGTTGTCCTCTAAAATGCATTATATGGGGGGCCCTTGGGTAGTTGAGTTGTCAAACTCTTGATTTTGGCTCAGGTCGTGATCTCAGAGTCATGAGATCAAGCCCCAGATGGGGCTCTGCACTCAGCAGGGAGTCTGCTTGAAATTCTCTCTCTCCCTCTCCCATCTGCCCCTTGCCCCTGCTTGCACATGCATGCTCTCTCTCCCTTTCACTCTTACATAAATAAATCTTTTTTATATAAAAATGTATTATATACTTGGAAAACAAATATCTAGTTGTCTTCTCCAGCTCTGAACTCTTGATATTCAGAATGATGTACAATCTCCAACTCCAATCAAATTGTGAATCACAGAATTATGAAACTGGTAGCATCCGGTAAAGCGCCTCATTCTTAAATCATTAAATGACTGAGGCCATATTCCAAAACTAGTCAGTAGCAGAACAAGGCCTAGAACCTAGATAAAGTGACTCTCTTCATAGCTCTTTCTGCCATCCATTACTACCAATTTCATCAATTTGTATAGCCTGGCTGGAAACGGATCTGTTGGTTCAAATCAAAGGATAGCATTAAAGCTATGCACTCCAAAGACAAAGGGATTCTAAAAAGACCCCAAGAGTACCTATTTCTAAATAACATTTTGTTAAATTTGCTCCAGTAACAACTATTTCTAGGTTTCTTTAAGTGCTATAGAAATAAACAAATGTTTATAGCTCAAGAATTCATCTCAGTAGTCTTGAGACTGATAAAGGCCAAATGTCTATGCCAGCACTGTCCAACAGAAATTTCTGCAATGATGAAAATACTTATACCTTCACTGTCCAAAATGGTAGCCACTAGCCACATATGGCTAATAAGCACTTGAAATGAGGGTACTACAACTGAAGAGCTGAATTTTTTATTTAAATTTTTATTTAAATTTTATTTGAATTTTTTATTTAAAATAAAAAAATATTTTTTTATTAGCCACATGTCTAGAGATTACCCTATTGGATACTGCAGGTCTACATAGTCCCCATCAAAAATAGAACTGGCTGATGAAATAATGAAGACGGAATGGTATTTTTTTAAAGTACCTGCCATGTGAAGCAGTTGAGATAGCATGGAAAGAACACACACCATTCTGCATTTATGACCTCTGGATTCCAAAAGAAATCACTATATATCAGCAATAAGAGGTTGATGAAATCATACAATCTACGTTATACATACAACTCATCTGTGAAATGGGGCTAAAACTACCGGTCTTTGTGGGTACTCTGATTAAACGGTGTTTGTATGTAAAAGCACTCTATAAAATGCAAAGCACCATATATAATTACGTATCATTCCTATAACAAGTTTCAAGGAAAGGAAAATGTGGCTATAAATCAATCATAAAGCTATTAATCTACGTGTAGCCTCAGAAATATGATTGAATACCTGAAGCAACGGTCAAGTGATTTTTGCATATCATTGACTCATGAAATGTAACATATACAAAGAAAACGGTATTCAGATTATACCAAAAGGTGATTTAACTGTATACCTACACTCTTTTTTTTTTTTTAAAGATTTTATTATTTATTTGACACAGAGAGAGATCACAAGTAGACAGAGAGACAGTCAGAGAGAGAGGGGGAAGCAGGCTCCCTGCTGAGCAGAGAGTCTGATGTAGGGCTCGATCCCAGGACCGTGGGATCATGACCTGAGCTGAAAGCAGAGGCTTTAACCCACTGAGCCACCCAGGGGCCCCCTTACACTCTTTATTTTTAACTTTTTAGCTTTTTAACAGCCAGCTGACGTGGTAATGAACAATGCCAGAAATCTGGCATCCTTCCTCTTAAGGAAGCATAAGACAAAATATTGGCAAGGCCACTGACAAGGCTCCCTCACTCCAAAAGAAAAACAGTGAAACAGCTTTTTTCTGTCTGGTCAGTTTATGAGTAGAGTGGTAGTAAACAACAGCAGAAGTGCAGGGAAAGTTCTCAATACCCAGAAGACAAAAGTATGGCCTATGTCTAGTCTATAGGAACATATATAACAATACCATCTCAAGTAATTACAGAATTTTAAGCTTTTTACCTGCTTTCCTGAAGATTATATTTTGTGTGACTCTTAAAATTATTACAAGCGATAGTCTGATATTCTAACTAGCTGAAAATCATGATCAAAATTAAATATAAGCATATTACTTATAGTATTATTATTTATAATGAAGTTAATTTATATATTTATATATGCTCCCTTGTTTAAGAAAAACAAACAAAAAAGTTTCTATCAACTCAAAATTAGTGTCAGATTTTAATAACAATGATCCTAAGATAGAAAACAAATTCTTGTTACATCCAAGATTTGTTTTGAGATAGCATACATATATCCTTTTAACTCTGATTGAAGAACCAAACATTAAAATCAATCCAAAGGTAAATAATGAAAATTCTCTGGCCATGGCTTACTAATGAGAGTTGGTTATCCAAAAGTTTTTACATTTTTTAAATTAATTTACCAGCCATAAATGGCAAACTTTACTATCAGCAATAAAATTTATTCAAAATTTATTGAAAATTTATTCAAAATAAATTTTGAAGTACTGGTTTTCTTATTAAAAGGACAATATCTTGAGGCGCCTGGGTGGCTCAGTTGGTTAAGTGTCTGACTCTTGATTTTGGCTCAGGCTGTGATCTCAGGATCTTGAGATTGAGCCCTGAGTGGTGCTCTGGGCTCAGTGGGGAGTCTGCTTGAGACTCTCTGTCTCCCTCTCCCTCTGTCCCCCCTTACCCTGGGTGTGCATGCGTGCTTTCTCTCTCTCTCAAATAAATAAACATTTTTTTTAAAGGGATAAGATCTTTATAAATTTTTAATAATAAATTTTCATGAAAACTAGATTTCCATATGCATACTTTTATCTTAAGGGGCAGTCTCCTTTTGCCATCTTACTTAGAAATTTTCTCTTTCCTCAATTAGAATCAGCTTTCAGTTCTCTCCTAGTCTCTGAATTATCTATTCACAAATTAAAATTCACATAAAAAAACTGAAGATAAAGAGTTGTCCCACTTGTTTTAAATTATCATCATTTAAAATCTGTGAGACAAGGGATAAATATGCAAGATCAGGATTTAAAAACGATGTTAATCTCCTGAGGAAAACAAAACCAAATAAAAATCTTATCTAAAAATTTTATTTGTATTAATGAACACTTAAATTGATAATTAAAGAAAACTGGATTTTACCCTAAATTGAGGTAAATGATTTGTCAACCAAGGCATCATTTTAAATTTTACTTTCAAAATTAACCCAGTTAATGAACTTATACCAAAAAGAATGACCTTTACTATATGTAAATTTAAAAACAAATTTAAAACAATTACAGTTAAGAAAAGGGTTTATTTAAAACTATGCTTCTTTAAATAAATGGCAGATGGTATCATTTTGTTAAGAAATTTATTCCCAGTATAATGCTTAATGTATTTAGAATACCTTCCCACAAGAAAAAGAAAACTTTATTACCATTTAATCAACCATAACTAGATTTCAAAATCAAGCTATTAAAATGAACAGGTGTATAGGTAATTTTTTTTAATAATATTATATATAGTCTCAAAAACATGATTTATGTGATTGTTTTAAGGAAAATTCAAATACTAAAATTTTAAGGCTATAATTCAAGTCCAGTTGTTTTGGGCATTTCAAATTGAAAAGCAGGTTAGAAGTAAACTCTTAAAAACAGCATTTAGTATAAAATGTGATTTTAGTCTCCTTTCTAGAACATGTATCAGAAAATGAATATTTATCTTATATACAGAGAAAATATTTATTAAACTCTCGTGTACGAAGACAAAAGAGGTGTCATATAAATAAAACTAGGAATATTCATTTTCTACATCCAGACCTACCATTATGAATATGGAAACGAACTACTATTTATTACAAAAGGATAGGGGCTGTATCTTTATTATCACTACCATCAAATCTGAATATAAAACAGGCATTAAAAGTTAAAAGCCTTAGGGACTAAAATCAACTTGGGGAACACAGATGTCTGTAGCTCTTTAAGAGAATAAAGTTTGTGCTCTATTACCCATTTCTAACTAGACAGAGAATAAATTCTGTGATTATCCCTTAATTGAAGAATAGATTATATAACAGCAAAACAGAATTAAGTGTGACTTTTGAGAAAAAAAATTTTCACTCAAATGCAGTGATTCTAGATTAAGTTTTAGGAACAATATAGAAAACTGAATCAAGGCAGAAGGATCAAAAATATAAATAATAAACATTAGTCTGCTTCTTAAAGAATAATCAAGGCACTGCATTACCATTAACAGGAAGGTTAAAATTCCAACAATCTAAAATTTTCTCATGTCAAATGGGCCTAACCGCTAAGAACCAAAGACTGAGTTTTGTTTTTTGTATGCTTGTCCCCTCACACTTACCAACGTTTCTATTATGTATTGTACGGTATCTGATGATAAAATAGCTTACACCATAACATCAAACATCAAACATCAAACATTTTGGGGGGAAAAGGTCATAAAGTAACTAAAGCAGAATACCCTGTTCCTACCACTGGGTACGTGTTTATCTGCAGCTAGGCTGGCATTTAAAATTTAACAAACTATCCAGTAAGAATGTTAAAAGAAAACAGTTGACAAACCTGAAAGAATAGCTTCTTTCAAATATAGTAACATATGCGAGAACTTCCTGATATCATTCACCAACTCCTTGATGTAATCCGGATCAAAAATGGAATTGGAACTTATGGACTTGAGCCCCATTTCAGGAGTTGTAACATCAGTAGAGAGTTGGCCTGATGACAAAACACGTTTTTTCTTTGTCTTTTTCTGTTTGTGAGCAATCATCCTTCCACAGAACAGTCAGAAAAACTGAAATCCTTAAGTGGAAGGGAGAAAAAACAAGAGAGAAACACAAATAACACATCAACCAGAGGAAACATTAGACTAGGTTTCCACAAACAACCCACAACCCACCTCAGTATTTTATTAACAACAACAAACATGGTCCTGCTAATTTATTTATTAAGTGCCAGTCATCTTGACAACTCTATAATAGGCAAATTACTAGTCTCTTCATTTCACAAATAAGCAACCTAAGCTTTGGGGGTTAAATCATTTGTCTAAGCTCTCTGCTAAAAGATGACGAACTGGTACTTAAAACCCAGATCTGTCTAGTTGCCAAATCTATTCTCTTAATTAATAACTTGCTCTTAACTCCTAGGGTACAGAATTCTTTTAATTGTAAGTTGTTCTGAAAAGTCACTTGGCAGAACATACTCTATCTCCATGACATCAGCTTCAAAAATAAAGACACAATATGAGCTCCAACAAAAGAAAAGACCTATTTTCAAAATCCCCTCTATCATTTATGATGTCTGTCCTGACAAGCTGTTACATCACTTCATTTTGGTATGCTCATTTATAAAATAGGAATAACATTCTGACAATACCTACCTCACGAGATTATTGTAAGTGTTAAAAGAGACAGAAATATAGAAGTGTCTGACACATAAAAGTTCAATTACAGTTAGTTCTTAATGCATACATACACAAACATGCATACACATCCCAGGTTATCGAGTTTCAGCAAAAATAATTTTCTGTTGAAAAGAAGTTCTAAAGGTGCCTACTAATCTGATATATCCTGATTGCCTGAACAAATAAATGTATGAATATCAGAGCAATATTTTTGGTAATTTAAAGATGGTATAGTAAAAACACAATCTTTTGAAATGAGAAAGGTTTAGACTTAACTTCTGGTTCAATACTTTATAAATGTGTGACCTGTATAATTTTGCTTACAGGCTGTGTGAGAATTAAAAGCGGACAGAAAATTAAAAGGCTTCACAATGAAAACATTTAATCCTGGCACACAGTTGAAACTCAGAAAATCTTAGTTTGTTTCTGCTTCATCCTCACATTTTACCCTTTTAGAATTGAAAGTCCTAATTTTGTCTGCATTTCTTGAATCAAAAAGGAAATTACTGGAGGAATTAAGTTAGCACAAGCATAATCACTAAAACATTTTTCAAATATTTCATCTTCAATATTTTGATACTTTCAAGTGGCAGAATTACTAAGAACTGTGAAATTTACAGTAGGAAGTTTTACACAATATTCACTTCCAGGTCATGTGTAAGATATATTATTGTATCATTTACTCTTTTATACTTCACCCAATTCTATAGATTTTTTCCTTCCTAATCTACAGTATCTTTAATCTATCTACTTCTGTCTGTACTACCATACTAGGTGAATTACCACCATTTCTTATATGAGCTATTGGAACTAATTTTCTAATGATCTCTCCACATCCATTCTTATCCTATTCCAAATGTAGTGAGCACAAAAACATGAATCCCGACATGTCATTTCTCTGCTCAAAACTCTTCCAGAGGACAAGTGAGAATCTATTGAGAACTCTAAGGCACAACATGAGATGGGGCCCCTACTTAATCTGGAGCCATAATTCCTACTGGACACTCTCAACATTCCTGCCACACACACTCCCTCCTCATTTCCCAACAGTATTTGTTTACTATGCCCCACAGTAGGAAATAATTTCACATCATGAGCCAGTATACACATTAAGTATGTTATGTTTTTGTGTGGTTGTGTGTTGGAAAGCATAAAACAGATTCTGACTAAGGAAACACGTAATAAACCAGATGTTTTCTATCCTATACCATTTCATTTTTTAAAATGCGGCTTGCAGCCCATCAGAATGGTTTCATACTCATAGTGGGTCATGGACCTACAACTAGAAAAACAATTTGACTCAGGGTCCTGTCTATATACAGTTCCACTTGCCTGGACTACTCCTTCCCCTTTGTTTACTCATTTTGACCTCAACTCAAAGATTACTTCCTCAAAGAAATCTTCCTGGACCATCATGCCCCTGTAACAACTAACACCAAACTAGAACAGAATCTCCTGTTAGATGCATTACAGCATCGTATACTTTTCATCACTGCACTTATCAAAGTTCAAATAGATGATTCATGTTTTCCTATCTAGATTATAATCCCAAGGAAATCAAGACCATGTCAGTTTGCTAACCATGTGTTCCCTGCTACAGCACAGTGCTTGGCACAGGAGGGAAGAACTACTCAAAACTATTTGCAGAGTAAATGAATTTGCAGAATGAACACTGAGCTTACAAGGTAATAAAGTTGCAATTAATGTTTACAGAAACAAAAAAGGTTAACTTTGGATTGTTGCTTTGTTTTAAATGGAAAATATATATGAGTTTTCAAGAAATCTGTCTATAAAACAATATAAAAGAAGAAAAAGAAAAAACAAGTCTATAAAGCTGATAAAGGCAAGACTGCATAAAACTAGAATCAAAGTTGGATTTCTGTTCTTGTTTCTCTATTTCTGACAAAATTTCTCTACTTCTCTAATGGCTTTCAGTGCTGCTTTATTAAATATTTTTGTTAATCTCAAATTATTTCTGAAAATGTAATTTCTACCTTTAAGCTAGTTCCAAACCTATCTAACATTAATCCTTAAATGTGTAGATAATTTCTAAAATGAGCCCAGGACAATTTTTTAGTACAATTATTATACCTAAGTCTCCCCACCAACAATAAAAACAAAACACTCAACTTATTTGGGCAGCTCTTTTACAAATCACTCATTGAGAAGACTATTCCTAACTTAACACTTTTGCAGCTTACTTAATTAAAGTCACTCTGATTAATTTTGACAGCTTTTAGTTTAGTAAATTAGATCACTGGTCATTGTCCCTGGTAAAAAGATGGTTATTAAAAATGTGTATCGTAAGTTTCAAATAAAACAATTCACTTACCTAAGAAATTCACCTATTTCACCATCTTCATAATGTCAAATTAGTAACCCAAAGTTGTAAGAAGTATTTCAAAAATGCCTAAACATTTTTACTCAAGACTAAGAAAATCTATAAGCAAACAAAACGTGAAGGGGGGAAGGAGAAACTAAAAAGGATTATACTCTATCTCTAGTCAGCATTATTGTTACTAGAAACGAAAAAAGGAAATATGACAGTTGAAAAAAAATTAAATAACAGAATTAATCCTAGTTTTCAAAAAACTGAACTATAATAGAGGAAAATTTGGAGGATATACACTTTCCCAGATCATCCACACTACCTCCCTGTGTCCCAAAATGAATATCCTCTAGTTGGTGTTAATGTAAAATGTAGTTACTAACATATTGCAACCAGCAATTTAATTAAATGAGGTAATAATATGGAAAGCATTTAACATTGTGCCTGGTTCATTATGAAGACTCAGTAACTTAACCATTATTATTAGCCGTGCTTTACTGTGGGAGATTGTTTTTTGTTTAATACACTTAGGTAATGAACAAGATGTGGCTACACCACAATATATCTGTTACAGCACTGGAAACAATTCCAGAAACTTAGCTGGCTTCGTGGAAACCTACTATATGGCTTCCAAATGAAGTTTGAACCATGCAAACAGACCATTGAGCAAAATATTTGTGAAACTCTCCAAAATCTCATGCATCTCTTCCAACTCCAAACCATCAACATTAAAAATGTGTTTTATCCACTTAGCAAAGAACTTTGTAGGTAAAAGAATATTACTACACAAAACTACTTTCTCTATATGTTTTTAATTCTAAGTAATATGTGCATTAGAAATGTGAACAGTAACTTCCCAGTACTCTGTAATGTGACTCTCCCAAGACTTGAGTAGCCTGTGTTAATCAAACGTCCCATGCTACATGCACATCCTCCCCCAAACACATCATTATGTAAGTACTTTCATTTTAGGCACTAGGCTAATTAAAATTTAAACCTGCCCCAGATATCTACTTAATAGTTCCCATCTAACTATTCCTACCTCAAGAAAAATTGCCAGATGTTTCAGAAATCTGCTATTTCAGCACAATTTCTCATTTGGTAAGAATCTACTTAAAGATGCTTTTAAAGAATCAGAAAAATTCATCCTGGAGGTCTTTGATTATAGTTTTGTAAAGCTCTCCCTACAAAAACAGCATACGGGCAAGTCAAAAAGTTTTATCAATAATATGCAAATAATTGTAATTTCTAAAGAAAGGCACGCAGTGCACATACACTTCATTCCTGTGCACTTAGAACCTAGCACGTTTAAAAAAGAGGAAGCTGCCCAACCTCCCACGCCTCCAGAATGTCTAGCATTCCTGGCAGGCACGGCTCTCTCTTGACTAGCCAAAATTACCCCATGCCAAAGAGCATGCTCCCCATCCCCGTATTTAAATACCGAGTAGGGAAACGGAGCAACCAAAAAGGGCAGCGTACATGGATAGCGCCAGAGGAGTGATACGGTCACCAAGACAGGTGGAAAAAGGGGAACGGGCTCCCAGCTCCTGCCTTTAGCAGCTAACAGTCCTCCTCCCCCCCCCCAACAAAGGGTGCGAGGCCAATTCCTTCTTGCCAATGAGAGTAGAATAAGATTAACAAGGAGACAAGAGGCTCAGTCACTAGGGTTCTTAAGCTCACCCGTTAAAATGAAATATAACAGTCAAACCCCAAACACATCCACAACGGAATTGGGAAAACCAGCGACACTGAGGCCTCGGAAGAAAGAGCTCCTCCTCAGCCCAAAAGAGAGAGACGAGGAGAACAGCGCACCACGGAAATTCTAAAACGTCTCCGGAATGGAACCCAGCTGAATTGAGGACTGCTGTCAGGACAGGTGGGAGTGGAGCGAGTCAGAGCTAAGGCTGGGCTCGCTAGCGGTCAAGAGCACACAAGAGCCTCAGTTTCAACCCGAACTCTGACCATTACTAGCCCGTGTGCTCCAGCAGGTTAACCTCAACTTCCCCGTGTAAAAAATAACTTAAATAATCACGGACCCGTCGCAAGGGTTAAAGAAGTTAAAATGTGGGGCAGTCTTAGAACAGTACGTGGACGGTGGGACTTGTTATTTGTTTGCTTTAATTTTAATCGTTATCTGTTTTCGGGGCACTAGCGGCCGCCAGGCGCGCCGTTCTTCCCGTCGGACCCCTCCCGGACGACCAGGAGCACCGAGGACAAGAGCCCGACCCCCAGCGCAGCCCGCCGCCGCCCCGGCTCGGGGTCGCCGCATGAGCTACCCACACCCTGGACCGCAACCCGCCCGCCGAACCGCGGAACACCCCAGCCCAGAGCCCCAGCCGCCGGACCTAGCGCCGCAGCCTCACACTCACCGCGGCGCTCCATCCTGCGTCCCGGACGCGGACGCCCGCCCAACACTCACGGCCGCCTCCGCCGAGGGCTGGAACTCGCCACCCCCATCCCCCACCACCCGCGGACGCCCGGCCAAGCCGCCACCGCCACCACCGCCCCAGCAGCTTCGGCCACCACCGCGCCGCCCCGTTCGCTCCGCCCCCACCCCCGGCCTCGCGCCTCCCGCCCGGCCGCGGCCCGCCCCCTGGGGCCCAGCCCATTGGCTCGCGCGCCCGAGCGGGGCGGGGCTCTGGCGTCAGGCTCCAGGTGGGGGCGGCTGCCGGCTCCAGCACGCGGAGCGCGGGTTGTCAGAGGCACCCCAGCGGGCAGGCTGTCCCCAGCATTGCAGGACGTGTTAGCCACAGTGTGGGGCTTGCGGCACGACAGGCGGAGCGAACCTCAGGCACGAGTCACCTGATGACTTCATCTGGCTAACAGGAGTTTCTCAAATGAGCAATCTACATTTCTTATAAGGTACTTCTTTTGATCACCTGTTGCTCCCTCATCAAGGCCTTTAAGAAAACAAAAACAAAAACAAGACCTCATACCGGCAAAGTGTAACACAGGCCTGGCTCAACTTCCCTCTGTACGGGGTAGTATTTCCCACTTAGACCTATATTACTTTCTTAAGCTTCTCTCTCAAAACTCACTCAGAATGAGAAAAATGTCTGAGAAGGATGGAACAATTAAGGAAAGCACCAGGGGCCCAAAGCATGTAAGCCTCCACACTACACACTGGAACAAGCAATGTCCTTTGTGTCTGTGTTGGAACACTGAGAAAAACCTGATGGAGAAACAGAGGGCACATGGGGCAGGAGACTGTGGGTAATGGTGAAGACAAAAAAATTATCACCATGGGAGAAAGCAGAAAAAGACATAGGAGAGTGTGAAGAGGAAAAGTAGAAAGAAAATAGGAGTGCAGACATAGCAGGAGGCAAAATCAAGGAAGGCAGAAAAAGGTGATGACAGAGAAAACAGGAATGAGAAATAAAAGAGAGAAGGGAGAGACTACCTACTTACAGACAGAAAAAAATAATTAGCCTCATAGAGCCAACAAATAGTGAGACAAGGAGAAACTAATTGACAAAGAGAACAGGAACATCTTTGAATCCTTACATGAAAAACAATGTTAGTGAAATAAAACATGTGGTCCCTCAGATGCTACTTGGGAAAGATTAATATGAAAATGCTCAGCTACTTGGCTACTTTAGCTGCAAACTGGATTTTTCAAACTCAACCTATTCACATTTACCCCTTCAAACCCCAAACACAACAGTACCAAGGACATGTCACAGATACTCAGGAAAAGTCAAAAACAAACTATCCTTCTAAGCATACCTAAAAAGAAAAATGCGCATCGCAGAAGCGGATGCCTTGCACAGTAACAAACTAGTAAGAGGAGAGGTCAGGAGTCCCCAGGCCAAAAGGGGACTGAATGAAGCAGTGCAACCCTGATTAAATCATAAGACTGTGGGGAAGAAATGTGAGGTACTCATGCAACCTCAAACATCCCCTTACATCTATTTTAAATTATATAAATTACTTTGTGCTATCTTATCCACCATTCCCTTAATAAGGACTATTGTGTTCCTTGTTGAGGTGGAGCTCGCAATGTCACTGACAATGTCTTGAATAAGGTCCTGTTGGGAAGAAAGGGTATGTGGGGATAAGGTAGTAGGATGATAGAAACAGTAAGGAGCACACAGGAGGGAGGGAGAGGAAAAAATGGAGAAAGAGAGACCAAGACGTGAGAAGGTGAGAAGCAATTGTGGAGAAGAGAGAAAGGCAGAGAGAAAAAGAAGATGGAAAGATGCAGAGACAAGTGCAGGCAAAAATAAGATGAGATAGTAAAGAGAAGAGAGATAAAAAGTGATAGGGAGAAAGAGATTGAGAGACTACCCACTGACAGAGAAAGGGAAGAGGGACACCTCTCACAGTTCTAAGGAAGTGAAGTCAGTCAGGCCCCTATGTTGTTACATGAAAAAGATAAATATAAGAACCCCAGTCTCCCTGATTACTGAACTCTACAATTATTTTTGCAGACTTAATTTTTAAAAACATATCCATTAAATCTTAAACATAACCATACCAAGTTCAAAAGCACTAGAAATGATGAAGATACCTAACATCTTCAAACTCCACTGGAGGAGAATGATACACCATGGACACTCACCATGGAAACCACTGATGACTAAACTGAAAGACATCAATGGGCAAAGAGGAAAGAATTCTCAAGGCCAATAAGGGTAGGGGCAGGGCAATCCTCAGGGCACTCGCATGAGGAAATTCCGCTCCTCAGATCTGTTCTGGGTTAATCTCAAGACCCTTCCCACCAGATCTACCTCTACACTACCTCAAAACATAACTATCATGCATAGAACCTGACAGAGAGTGGGTCTTCGATGAATGTTAGTTAAACTGTAAGTAAGGTTATCTGAGGGAAATTTTTGAGGTCTCTCAATCTCAATCCTTTTACATTTTAAAAAAATACATTAATTACCTTTCATCTTCTCCATGCTTGTTCCTTAGTAAGGAGGATAATAACATTTGGAAACATTTGAAAAAATGGTAGTTCACATTAAAATTAAAAGGGTTATTTTATTAATTCTCCCAACTTGCATTTTGTTTTAAGTAATTTTATATCACATAAATAATATCTTTCTGGAAGTTCAGAATTCTTAGTTTATAATTAAATTGTAAAGTGCTACCAAAAAGAAAAAAAAAATAACCCATCTGTGTATCTATTGTAGAAGTCCAACATCTTAAAACATTTAATGAGTTGCAGAAAAAAATTTATGAAAGCAACATATAATTGAAAATGAACTATTTGTTTTTACCAATTTACATTATCCTCTATTATTTTTTCCTTCTGAAATAGAAACTAACACCCCCTATAATGTTGCTCTTGAGTCAACTGTTCTATAAAGCCTCCAATTGCTTGTTAAAAATCTTTTTCATGTATTCTCTGCAGTGTTAACTAGCCAGCATTGTTATTTTTGCTAGGTAGATACCTTCATATTCCTGAAGTTGTTTCTGTGGTTTAGGTAGGCTACTTTCCATAACAGAACATGAATCTAAAAACATTTTAAAATTTCTGGAGATATTTTTGGTTGTCACAACTGGGGAGGGGGTTGTACTGACATCTAGTGGGTAGAGGACAGGGATGCTGCTAAAACATCCTACTTGCATAGGAGAGCACCCCTCCCCCGCCCCCACCAACTAAGCCTAAATACCACCATTCCTAGCAGAGTTATCAGGCCCAAATAGTGCCAAGTTTGAGAAATAAAGTCAAAGTTGAGAAATTCTGCTCTAGGCCTAAATACTACTTTCTAAGCAATATGTAAACTAGAGGAACTTTCTAAATTACATCACAGGATGCACCCAGCAAAATCTAGACTGTGGGTCATTTTGTAGAGCAAATAACAATTTTTAAAATAAATTACAAGGAAAAAGATAGAAAGAAATCTTTAGATTAAAAAAGGCTTAAATTTTTAGATACGTCAAGCACAGAAATGAGCCCAGACTTGCCCTTCCACTATATTCTTTTCAGAACTGGACTACAGACAGCAGAGAACTATGATCCTTGAGGTATGGGATCACACAAACAAATGAGGTAGGCCTTCAACTGCCCCAACTTTCTGCCTGGAGGCACATTCTATACCATGGCACAGGAAGTAGAAAGACAAGCAGAGCAGACTGGGGCAGCTGGAATCTGTAGGACAAAGTACCAAAGAGGAAGGAGGTAGGCAAAGGATGAGCTCCAGAAATTTGCACAGGCAATTCCATAATTCTCTTGCTGAATACAAAGCCACAAATGTGTGGATGAAATCCCACCAGGGATAGGCAAAGAATTTCCAGAGAGTTGTAACTGAACAATTCCCAGGGCTCCCACAGGGCTGAAAGACTTCTGAGTTTTCATCAGCCAGAGTTGAGAGACCTGATGAACACTGAAGAAGAGGTACCAAAACAGCATGTTTTAATAGCATATCTAAGTCAGACCTAATAAATATGGTATTCTGCCTTCACCCCAAAGAAGCTTTAGAAGAATCTTTAAATCCTATGAACTTAAAAAATTCATATTTAAAACAAAAGTAATAATGATGTCTTGTGGCATTCACAACATATACAGAAGTAAAATGTATGACAATAGCACAGAGGAGGGAAATGAAACTATACAATTAGGTTCTTAGATTATATAAAGTAGCATAATATTGTTTGAAGGTGTATAATCATAAGAATAAAAAATAATAAGAGGAAGCTAAAAATGTATATTAAAACCCTTCTATATACACTTAGGAAGCCAACAGAAACATAAGTGGAATTTTAAGGAAATAATCCAAAAGAAGGCAGGACAAGAATAAAAATAGAGGAAAAAAAAAAAAAACAGATGAGAGATTAAAAACAAAAAGTGAGAGGATAAACCTAAGCCCAATCATAGCAATAATTACACTAAATATAAATACTCTAAACACCCCTATAAAAAGGCAGAGATTATCAAAATGAATAGAAAAATAAAAATCAACCACATACTGCCTATAAGAAATAGACTTGAAATAAATTGAAAGCAAAACAACAGAAAGAGATACATCATGCAAATCAAAAGAAAGAAGTAACTCTATTATAGTGGAAAAGGAGTTTTACCAGGGATAGAATAGCATAATGATAAAGAATCAATTAATCATAAAGACGTAATTCTACAAATTTTTGCACCTTAAAAAAATCAATTAATCATAAAGACATAATCCTACAAATTTCTGCACCTAAAAAGAGCTCCAGAATACATGAGGCAAAACTGACAGAAATGTGGGGAAAAATAGTCAAATCCCAATGATAGTTAAGATTTCAACATTCCTCTTTCATAAACTGATATACAATCTGTAAGGATATATAAAAGTTGAGCAATACTATCAACCAACTTGACCTGATAGACATAAATAACCACCCAACAACAGCAGGGTACATGTTCTGTTCAAATGCACACAAAATATTCACTAAGTCAGACCATACATGGGACCATTTGACAAGTCCCAATAAATTTAAGGGGACTGAAATCATATAGGTCATATTCTCTGACCCAAACAAAATTAAATTTGGAATTAATAACAGTAAATAATAGGGATATCCCCAAATAATTGGAAATTATAAAATATACTTTTAGATAATAATATTTTGAACTGAATGAAAATGAGAACATAGCATTTCAAACTGTGTAAGTTACATATTAAAAGCAGTGGTTAGATAAATATGCAGTGGTTAGATGCTTTTAAAAATAAAGTTTCTAAAATCAATGATCTAAACTTCCACTTTAAGAAGCTAGAAAATAAAAAGCAAATTAAACCCACACTAAGTAAAAGAAAGGAATATTGGTAAGAGTAGAAATCTATCGAAAACAGACAAGAGAGAAAAAGCAATGTAACTAAAAAATGGTTTTTTGAAAAGAGCAAGTAAACAGATAAATATCTAGCTAGACTAATTAAAAAGTAAAGGGAGAAAATGCAAATTACTAAAATCATGAATGAAAGAAGAACTATGAGTACAGACCCTAGAGATATTAAAAGGGTAATAGGAATGTTACAAAAATTTGGCAGTTCAACAACTCAGATGAAATGGGAAAATTCCTAGAAAGACACAAATAACCAAACCTAACACAAGAAATAGAAAATCTGAAAATAGCCTCACATGTATTAAAGAAATTGAATTCATAATTTAAAATGTCTACAAAAAAAACTGCAGACCCAGATGAGCTTAATGATGAAATCTATTGAACAGTTAAAATAATCCCACAAAAACTCTCAGAAAATAGAGGAGAAACAGAAGGAGGCAGAAACACTTCCCAACTCATTCTGTGAGATCAACATTACCCTGATAACAAAATCAGACAAAGACATTACAAGAAAACTTCAGGCCAAATTTGTTAACACGGTGTTAGTAAGTCAAATCAAATACATAAAAAAAGGATAATATATTATGACCAAGAAGGGTTTGTCCCAGGAATGCAAGCTTATTTTAATATTCAATAGAGGAAAACCATCTGATAAAACTCCACATCTATTCATGATTAAAGCAGTCAGCACAGAAAATAATTTCAACCTGATAAAAGGCAACTACAAAAAGTCTACAGCTAACACTGTGATGAAGGACCATGTTTTCCTCTTAAGGATTCATATTGTTACTGAAGGTATCTGCCAGTACAATAGAACAAGACAAAAATGAAACACATTCAGATTGAAAAGGAAAAAGTAAAACATTTTATTCTACATGTTTGTTTACCTAGAAAATCCTAAGGAACCTATAAATAAGCTACTACAACTCATAAATTAATATTACAAGGTCACAGAAGATAAAGTCAATATACCTCAATTTTATTTCAATATACTAGCAACAAACAATTGGACAATAAAATTTTAGAAACTAATACCATTTACAGTAACATCAAAAAACAAGATTTTTTAGGAATAAATTTAATAAAACACATCCAAGACCCTAAATTTAAAACAACAAAACACTAATGCAAGAAATTAAAGAAGTGAATAAATCAACAAGTATACCATGTTCATGGATTGGAAGACTCAATAATGTTAAAACAACTATTTCTCTCAGATTGATTTATACTTTGAAGCAAATCCAAACAATATTCCTCCTGGCTTTTTTATAGAAATTGACAGGCTGGGTCTAACATGTTTATGATTACATAAAAGAACTGGAACAGCCAAAACAATATTGAAAAAGAACAAAGTTTGAGGACTTACACTGCTTGAATTCAAGACTTAACTACAGAGCTACAGTAGTCAAAATAGCATGACACTGATATAGAGACACATATCAACAGAATAGAATAGAGTCCAGAAAGAGAACTACATATATACAGCCAAATTGATTTTCAAGAGGTATCAAAGTATTCAATGGGGGAAAAGATAGTCTATTCAATAAATGATACTGAAATAACTTGATATCTATATGAGAAACAAATGATCCTGGGTGCTTAAGTCACAGCATACCTTAAATTAAACTCAACATGTATCAGAGACTTAAACATATAACCTAAGTCTATCAGCCTTTTAAATTCAGTATTCAGAGGGGGCATCTGCCTGTTTTTATAAATAAAAGTTTTGGGGGGAACAAGGTCATTTCTCATGTTTATGTACTGTCAATAATTGCTTTTAAACTACAACAGGAGAGTTGAATGTTGAGGTATATAATCTATAAGCCTAAAATATTTATATTCTAATCCCTTAAGAAAATGTTTGAGCATCCCTCTTTTAAAGAAAATATGGGAGAAAATCAGACAGACACAATAAGCAACAACCACAAAAGAACACACTGGTAAGCTGGATGTCATCAATATTTAGAACTTCTGCTCTTTGAAAAACAACTTAAGAAGTGAAAGACAAGCGACAAATTGGGAGAAAATACCTGACAAAGGAATTGTACCCAAATTATATTAAAAAAACTGTTAAAACTCAATAAGAAACAAACAACCCAATAAATTAATGAATAAAATATTTGAATAGAAACTTCACAAAAGAAAATACACAAATGGGTAATAAGTACATGAAATAGTGTTCAACATCATTAGTATCAGGGAAATGCAAATTTAAACCACAATGAGATACCACTAAATGTCTACTAGAATTCTTAATTTTAGCTAGACTTAACTATCAAACTTTGGGTAGGAGGTAGAGCAACTAAAACTCTCAAACGGTGCTGCTAATGAGGTACCACTTTGGAAAACAGGCTGGCGGTTTCTTATACAATTAAACCCATTTACCATACAACCCAGCAGAAATGAAAACATACATTCATCCAAAAACTTGCACATAAATGTGCACAGCAACTGTTTTCCATGATAGTCAAAAACTGGAGAAAGACCACATGTCTATCAACAGATGAATGCATAAAAATTATGATATAGCCTTACAACGGAATAGTATTTAACAACAGATATCCATGATATGGCAAAAATCATAAATGATTCTCAAAAGCATTATGTTAAATGAAAGAAGCCAGGCACAAAAGAATATATACTATATAATTCCATTTACATGAATTCTAGAAGATGATGAAACTAATCTTTAGTAACAAAAAGCATGACTGGTTTCCCGGGGACAGGAGTTTTGGGGTGAGGGTGGGGGAGTTCCAAATGAGCATGATGGAGCTTTTTGGAGTAATAGCAGTGTTTTAAGATCTTGATTACAGAGGTGATTACATGGGTGTACACATTTGTCTAAACTCATTCAAAGTGTATAAAAATCTGATAGCATGCTAGTGGTCATTGAATATTAAATAAATAAATTATAAAATTACAGAAGGTTACATTTGAGTAGTCCTTCAAACTCAACTGACTCCCTTCCTTAATACTTGCCAAACTATTTTCCATCTCCCTCCTTGGGAAGGAAGACTATGTTATTTAAAAAATTTCTCAATGACAAATATTGAAACATTTTCTAAGAAAAAGAAGAATTCTTATCTAAGGAGGCAGTATAAGCAAATGGTTCTTTTGTTTATCAGAGTAATAATAAAGACAAAGAAGGAAAGGTAAACACTCCACAAAAATCCTCATGTACCAAAACGTGTTCCTGACCCTCCTTTTACACCTCCTTGTTTCTTTACACATCAATATGTTCTTATGTATTGTGGCTCATCATCATCTGGAGCTGAGGTAGCAAACTAAAAGAAAGTAGCCTTCAAAGCAGAATCACGGAAGCTGATCACTAATATCCTGGTATGCATTACAGATAACCAGCAATTCTGTCCAGAAGGGCCTTTCTTCCTTCTGTGGTTACTGAAATTATTCTCTTAATTTCAATCTCACACACAACATCATTTCTTCCAAGAAGCCTTTTCATTCCCTTCACAGAAAATAAATCATCCCTCTACTTTCCTATAGGACATTCAATATACTTTTCTTGGGTAACCCAATATATTATGCCTTGGGCCCTATCAATTTGTAATTACCTATGAAAGCTTCCACAGGACCCTAGTCTAATGTACAGTGGGATGAAACTGATGTATTTGGGTGACTGCTGAATGAATCACCAATGGCACAGGAATGCAAATCCTTCCAGCGGGACTTCTGGGTGTGAGCTTTGTTCAACATAGTGCTCACTCCTGGGACCAACAGCAGTGGTTGTAGAAGCCCACATTCCTAGGTCAAGGGCTTCTATAGCTGGGAAGTGAAGGCACCGATAATTTAGGTGGATGTTCTATTTTAGGCATCTGGGAAGAGTGGGAAAGACCAGCCACCACAGATTTGCTGAACAGTGCTGTCTCCATCTCAGCCAAAGTTCTATTTCCTACAGATTTGAGGACTGAAACGTTTAGTACCCAGGCCTACTTTACTTTCCTCCAAGTTCACTCTCAAACCCCTCTCAGAATCAGGAGACCAGAGCTATTCATACAATAAAGTTAATGAATTTTAGGCGTCAAGGCTCTTTACTTGCACTGTTCCTACAATCAGGGAGCCATTTTTTAATTACGCATTTCTGGCAAACTGCTTAAAGAAATCTCTGAGGAAAGGAATCTAAATCTCCAAGATTCTCATAATTTGTTCTGACTTCTTTACTCATGAATTCTTTTTCCTGAAGAGAAAACCCCTTTCACAAACGGAATGAAGATACAAAGCTAATTCCCACTAAAAGGGGAAAGGAAAAGAGATACGAGAAACAAAAGCTCAATGGCAATTTTGGCTCCATCACGGTCTTGGAAATTTCACCAAACACTTAACTATCCCTAAATATCCAACATTAGAAGACTGAGGACCTCAAAAAAATCCCAAAACCCCAATGTATAAAGGGGTAGTGGTAAAAACAAAAACAAATCAACAAAAAACGCCTCACCCTTGTCTGTAAAGAGTGGTTGTGGTGAAAAAGCGAGATAGACCTTGTACGGAGGGGGTGGTGGTGAAGGGACAGTTACTGGGGGGAAAAGAGGAGTAGGGAGAGGGGAGCGGTGTGGAGAGTGACAGAGAAGCACGAGTGGGGGCACTCAGAAAGAGAAAGTGTTTTTCTACCTACAGTTCTTCCCCCACCTCTCCAAATAATAAACAGCCTGGGCCTAGGTGACATAAGTGTGATAAGAAAAGGTAGATATGGAATACGAGATGTCTGTTATTTTTCTCACCTTTGCGATTTGTCAGACTGAAATTTCAGAAACCGTCACCAAACTTTCAAAAAGATCCCCAAGCGAGGAAGACGAACGTGAAGCCCCAGTGAAGGAAACCAATAGCTTAAGAAGTAAAGGAACCCCTGAATTGCGCACGGAGGCGATGAGGGCACGAAAGGAAGAAGGGCTGCAGGACGCTCTGAGTGGGGGGAAGGGGCGCGAGGCGGGGGGGCGGGGGGGGGACCTCGAATGCGATTTAAGTCTGTCAGGCAAGCCTCTCTGCGGCGGCCGCGCAGCTTCGCGTAACTCAGGACACCCATCCGGGGTCCAAAGTGTCCGCTCAGCGACTGCTCGCGCCCTTCCCGGTTCCTCCGCTCCTGCCGCACCCCGGGCGCCGTTCGCCCCGTCGGACCCCTCCCGGACGACCAGGAGCACCGAGGACAAGAGTCCGACCCCCAGCGCAGCCCGCCGCCCTCCAGGCTCGGGGTCGCCGCATGGGCCACCCACACCCTGGACCGCACTCCGCCCGCCGAACAGCGGACGACCTCAGCCCCGAGCCCCAAGCCACAAGCCCCGAGCTCCAGCCGCGGCGGCCCGACCTAGCCCCGCAGCCCCACACTCACCGCGGCGCTCCATCCTGCGTCCCGGACGCGGACGCCCGCCCAACACTCACGGCCGCCGCCCCCTCCGCTGAGGGCTGGAGCTCGCCACCCCCATCCCCCACCACCCGCGGACACCGGGCCAAGCTGCCACCGCCGCAGCCCCAGCAGCTTCGGCCACCACCGCGCCGCCGCGCTCGCTCCGCCCCGTTCGCTCCGCCCTCCCGGGCCTCGCACCTCCCGCCTGGCCGCGGCCCGCCCCCTGGGGCCCAGCCCATTGGCCCGCGCTCCCGAGCGGGGCGGGGCTCCGGCGTAAGGCCGCAGGTGGGGGCGGTTGCCGGCTCCAGCACGCGGAGCGCGGGTTGGTAGAGGCACCCCAGCGGGCAGGCTGTCCCCAACATCGCAGGACGTGTTAGCCACAGTGTGGGGCTTGCGGCACGACAGGCGGAGCGAACCTCAGGCACGAGTCACCTTTTGTATCGTCCAGCAGGTAGCAGATACTCTGTCCTTGTTTAAGTGGACATTTCTTTGGTGGGCACTGAATTTCTCCCAGTGGGCAATCTGATCTTCAACTTGCTTTATCTGCCTTCTTCCCACACCTGCCTTCTCCTTTTCAGAACAAAAATACATGTTGTGCTGAACTTTAAAACTCACCTACTTTCTTCTATCTTCTACTGTTTGTCATTTTCAGAAAACTAAACTACACATAACATTATATTTTATATATAGTACCCGGCTCAGTAAATACTAGTTGAATGTATGTGCCCTGACAATGCTCCTTGCTTCTTAACCACCAAATGCTCCTTGAGTAATAGGACTCATCCACTCTGTTGGGGGAAACGAACAACCAAAATTAAAGCTTTAACTAGATGTTGGATTACACAACATATATGGAAAAAAAGGAGGGCATTTCTATTGAATAGTTACAGTATAAATTAGTAACACTTAATAGCTTGCCAGGAATACTCTTTCTGTCGTCTAGGCTGACACAAAGCAGGTGGTCATGAATACTTGCTGAATAAATGGGCAAAATTATAGGAATGGAATTTGAAAAAAAAAAAAGTCTCAATCTCATCCTCCCTCTAAATCTTTCTCAAGTATACACCTGTCACAGTCTCCACTTTTCATCATTATTCAGGAGAAACATGATACTTGAAAGCATTCTCAGAGAAAGATGGTAATTCATTTCTGCAATAAAATAAATAAAATTATTAACCGAGAAAGAATGAACATCAAAAATCTGTCATCTGGGACAGATCTCTCATGTGTGCAGTAAAGAAAAGAAGGAAGAAAAGACAATACCTCCACCAAATACTATGAAAGTGTCCCAGCTCATGGTCTTAGAAACTGACTTGTTCTTACCTGTGTTTCTTGGTTCAAGTGGCTCAGAGTCACAGTTTTGGGACACAAGGAATCACAGACAAAAATTCAGAGACATATTTGGATGCTGGATTAATAATGAAACTTTCTGACAGGTGGTATAATATTGCTATTATTCTATTATTGCTAATATTTTAGTATTTACTAATCACAAATAATCACTCTGCTGATTGAAATGTTCTTCATTCTTTCCATGATAAAGAGAATACCACTTCTTCTCTTGAAGCTTTACTGTTCTCTTCACTGAAAATCAATCCTCCCATTTGACATTATATGGTATATAGAATTCTATTTTTGTGCCACTTGTGATTTTTATGAAGTATTTTATTTGGTTGTATACAAGTCTACAGCGTTATGTTACTTTGGCCTATGTTCAATACAGTAGGGACACCTACTAAGTATTTTCTGGAGAAATGTTGAGGGAATGACCAGTGAGGCCAGAAATAAAAATCTTTCCAGGATATCTTTTCCTTCCTTCTTTCTTTCCTTTTTTCTTTCTTTTCTCCCTCCCACCTTTCCTTCCTTTCTTCCCTCCTTTTGTTCCTCCCTCCTTCCCCCCTTCCTCCCTTCCTTCCTTCCTTCCTCCCCTTTCTTTTCTTTTCTTTTCTTTTCTTTTCTTTTCTTTTCTTTCTCTCTCCATAAGCTCTTCTCAATCTCTTGAAACTAATGAAACCAAGTGCAATGGCCACTTTTTAAAAGTAAAGCCTGCCCCAGGTACCCTGTGCCTTGAGTTGAAGGGCCTGATAATGTAGGCAGATGCTCCATGTGGCGGGAGGAGATGGGACTCCAGCTCCACAGGATAGTACAGTAGACAGGTGCTCTACCTCTCAGTCATGCTTCAGTGACAGTCTGTTTAGGAGAGTGCAGCATGGTCCACCAGACCTATCATATGTTTAATTATTCCACAAATACTTATTGAGTACCCCAATATGCCAGGCATTATTCTAAGCACAGGAGTTTTATTAGTGAACTTTAAATCTACTTCCAGATTCTCCTCAACCATGATTAAATCCCTGGGAGAAGAGAAGAAATAATGGAAGCAGGTAGGGATGGCCCAAAGTCAGGCAGGTTCCCTGTCTTTGCTGTTGTCCTTGACCTTCACTGCAGGAGCATTTAGAAAGAACCACAGAGAGCCAGAAAGGGCACAATGAGTACAAAGGCTCCAGATTCCAAAGTGTACAAAACTCACCGAGCAGGTTATTAATCTTGATTCCATGATGGTTGTAATTGAGAAACAAGGAATCAATTCAGACCACATGCTGGAAATGAATGTGAAAGAGATTGCAAACATCCAAGAATTCTGTGTTGCCATCAAGAGAGTAAACTAAGATTGACTGAAAAAAATAAAGAAAAACTCCAGTGAGTATATGCATATATCATATTCATTTTATGTCTAAATTAACATATTAAATTTCATACCCCAGTTCTTTTCCATGTGTTTTAAGTTCTCTGTAAGACATTTAATGACATGAACCTCTGAGCTTGAGTCATCACATACCATGACCTTACCTAATGTCCTAAGAACATGTGTAAGGAAACTCACCCAATAATTAATGGTTGACACAAAATAATACTATTGGCTTAAAAAATTGAATTATTGATGTTGTTGTGAATAAAGAGATGATGATAACAGTAACAAAAACTAGCCTTCCATGGTCTACTCAGTGGTAGATACTATCTTAATTATTCTTTATATTTAGTAAGTCATTTAGTTCTCACAAGCCTACGAGGTACCATTATCATCCCCAGTTTACAAATGAAACACTGAGGCACAAAACAAAAGAAGTTCAATAAAGAGTTTCTGCTGGACCTGAGTGCCTGAGTGGCTCAGTCAGGTAAGTGTCCGACTCTTGGTTTTGACTCAGGTCGTGATCTTGGGGTGCTAGCATTGAGCCCTGCCTCAAGTCAGGCTATGTGTTTAGTAGGAAGTCTGCTTGAGATTCTCTCCCTCTGCACCCCCCAACCCTGGCTTGTGGTTGCACTCTCTCTTTCTCTCAAATAAATGAATGAATGAATGAATGAATAAATAAAGTCCTTTTTTTTTTTTTTTAAAGAGAGTTTTTGCTGGACTTAAAGTCAACATTAAGATGATGGTAAGTTGCTCTTTCCTTGGATTTCCTTGGGAATCATTCCTCTTATTCTTACTCAACCACTCTGGCCTTCTTGCTGTTTCCCAGATACCCCAAGGTCCCTCTTGCATAGAGCTTTTGCCTTTGCTGTTCCCTCTACCTAGACTGTATGCACATGACTTCCTCTTTGTTCCCTCCCAATCTCCTGTTGTTCCCTATCATTGACGTATTCTCTGGCTAGTCCATAGAAAACAGTATTTCCCTTTCATACTCCCCCATCTTTCTTACTTTGTTTTAAATATTACCATGTCACTTATCCCTCTACTGATTTGGTATAGTTATTAGTATGTATTTTTATTTTCCCTTACGAGTGTTCCCTTACAAGTTAAGCTCCCTGGTGGAAGTGACTGCCTGTTTTGTTCACCATTGTATCCCTAGACCCTGGAAAAGTACTTGAAATTAATTAACAATGAACAAGTTTAAAGAAAATAACATATACCTAAATACTAGATTAATCTTTTGAAAAGATTAGTTTGTTAACATTTTGAAAATTTTAATCAGATAAGAGAACCATATTTTGTTTGTTTGCTTTGTTTGTCAAAGATTTTACATTAGTTGCTCACAACCAACATATTAACACATGACAAATTTAATTACTTCACCTAATCTCTATCTGAAAGAGCCACAAATAACTCTAGAATCTAAAATTATTTCCTTCCTTCTTTAAGTGGAGGGGCAAATATTTTCTACTATTGTTTTTCTTTCATTTATTCTGCCAAATCCTGATTTAAGAAAGCAAATACAGCTACTCCTCACCTGTGAATTCTATTCCATGGTCAACATGATGCTTTGGAGTACATCCTGACATTTAATCTCACCGAAACATTATGAGATAGGAAGATGAAATCTATTTTTCCCAAGAACATATCATAAATTTTTGGAGTCAGAGTGATATTAGAGCTCATCTCCTTTATTTTGTAAGGTAAGCCCAGCCCAGCTTTCCCAAAGATCATATGGTTAATCATTGGCTTAATTCAGTTGGAACCAAGACCAGAGCTCTTTCTACACTAACTGATAGATTAAGCCCTTAGACAGTCTATAAGTCTATGAAATGAGATTAGAGCACTCACCCAACTCATTTTTAGTTTCATGTATAAATATTTAAGCTATACTGACATGTTTAAATAAGAAGTTTGTTCTACAGATTTACTTCTATTATTTTGGAAGTCTGACTTATTAAGTTACTAAAATTAATGTCCTAAAAAAAATGAATGACTTAGCATGTACCCAATGAGGAGTTTGGTTTGTTCATGAAGCAGAAAGTTATCCTAAGACATTCTGGAACACACACACACACACATACACACACACACACACACACACATATTACTGCCATGCTCCTAGGGAGAGGGCTGGCTGGGTTTAGGAAGGAGTAAAGCCCAATGGAAACATTGCTAATCTCTTTCTTTATCTACTTACTGAACAAATGTTGCTGAACCCTGAGAAACAATGCTACCACTAGGGACTTTAATGAGTGTTTATATTTCTAACTGCATATTTATATAGGGGTGGCTGCCTGTGGCATGCTTGCCAGAGGATTGGGAAGTGGCTGCTTGTAAAAGTTGAAAAATATTTAGTTTTACAAACCTGTTTCAGCAAAGTCTCATTTTAAGTTTATTCAAGAGGAGGTTGCATTCTATAGCATCAGAAGAACTGTTATTATCTCATCATTTAGATACCTGGACTTAAACTATTTTTTTTTTTCTGGAACACCTGTTGTAGCTCAGTTGGCTAAGCATCTGCCTTTGGCTCGGATTATGGGCCCAGGGTCCTGGGATCCAGCCCCGCATCAGGCTCCCTGCTTAGTGAGAAATCTGCTTCTCCCTCTGCCTGCTCTTCCCCCTGCTTGTGCTCTCTCTCTGACAAATAAATAAAAATCTTTTAAAAAAATTTAAAAAACAAACTATTTTATTCTGAAATTATCTTAGTAGCTGAGGCTTAAATTAGAAGGAAGAAAATACAAGGAAAAAAACTAGTCCTGTGAGTTAATAATCCTATTAACTCTTATTGGTGTCTGGAAATGTCTATAAACTCTTCTGTTTCAAAAACCTTGGAAAATATTAATTGATTATCACTGATGGACTGGTGTCTTTTGTCAATGATAGATTTGACATTGTTATTATGCTTGATGACATATTCATTTTAGGATGCTCATCAGTTTAATTAAATTTTGTCTGGGAGCTACATGGTCCTGGAGTATCTGAGGTCACAAACATAACCATATATGTCACTAGACAGAAAGCTGATGAAATCCCTGTTATGTAACATCACTGAAACCATCCACGTAGTATAGTCAGGGCGGAGAACAAATGGGGTGGCAAACAAGCATCAAGACTGTAAGTTGGCTTAGGAGTTAGCATGAGTCGCATGTTTCGTTTGAAATGTGAATCTCCTGTGTGAATAGATGAAGACAAATATGCTTGGTTGGAAGAACAAGATCAAGCCCACTTCTAATGACTTCCTTCTGGGTAATGACTAAGAATCAAGAGGGGGGGAAAAGGAATTCCATTCTGGAAGAATGACTAAAAGATAAAACAAGCTTATCAAGAAACCAGAATCTAAGGAAATGAGTAGACCAGTAGACAAGAAGTCTTGATATAGACCTTGTAATTACTTAGATACTAAAATAAGTAGAAGCATAGAATGTGGGTCAAGGAAGAGTGGCTTCTAGAAGGACTCTTTGAAGATGTTTCATGAAGAACTGGTATTTTAATCTACACAAGCTTTTTTTGAACACCGTGTCAGTGAAATGGAGCTGCAAATGTCAGTAGCAATGTTATATTCATGAAATAGTGTTTGAAGTGCTATGAAACTGAAGGGTCTAGGTGGTTTTGGTAGTGGGGGTGGGACAAGACTGGAGGGAGAAGGAAAAGATAAAGGACATAGCACAGGGAAAATTTCTTGAGAACAAAGATCACTGATTTATAAGGTATCATGGGCAGAATTGCATTCCCTCAAAATTCATATATTGAGGTTCTAACTCCTCATACCTCAGAATGTGACTATATTTGGAGATAAGGTCTTTAAAAAGGTACTAAGTTAAAAATGAGGCCATTAGTGTGGGCCCTAATACAATATGACTGATATTCCTATAAGAAGAGAAGATTAGAGGATGTCTGGGTGGCTCAGTTGGTTAAGTGGCCAACTCTTGATTTCAGCTCAGGTCATGATCTCAGGATCCTGGGCTCAAGCCCTGCATCAGGCTCCAACTCAGAGGGGAGTCTGCCTCAGGATTCTCTCTCTCCCTCTCCCCCTCACCTTGCTCTCACATGCTCACTCTCTCTCTCTCTCTCAAATAAGTAAGTCTTTAAAAAAAAAAAAAAAGGAAGAGAAGATTAGGACATAGAAACACACAGATCATGTAAATACACCCAGGGAGACCATGTGAAGACACAGGGAGAAGACAGCTGTCTATAAGCTGAAAGAAGCCTCAGAAGAAACCAGCTACACCAAGACCTCGATCTTAAACTTTTAGTTTCCAGAATTGTGAAAAAATAAATTTCTGTTAAACCACCCAGTCTGTGGCACTTTGTTATGGCATCTGCAGCAAACCAACACACAATACCATGTAAGTTCTAGGAATCAAATAATAATACCATTAATAGGTTCTAGTTCAACCCAAGACCATTTCCTTCCCCTGCCCCATAAAAATATGAAGTCCAAGTCTGGCTGAATGTTGCCATTATCTAACTCTTTAAGAAGGTATTTCTTCTTCATAATATTCTCAATGAGTCAATATCACTCCTACTCTGGGGTGTAGGCCAGGATGTGGCCTCATCTCCATTGTAATATTGTCATTAAAATCAGAAGGCAGGATGTTTACAAGCCTGCTGTTCTGTTGAGTATTTTCAGTAGGAGGAGATTGGTTTCTGCTTAGAGTGGAAGAGATGATCTGGTCTTTTCATTTGTATCTAACAAGAGGAAGATTTAGAGGGGCAATTGTAATGATACCACTGCTGCCACTGCAATTAGTATTGGTAGCTAGTTAATTATAACAATTTCATCACATTTCTTTATTCATAATAAGAGCTTAAAAGATGTTCATTTGCTTTTCTATTTATTCTTTCACAGCATTTCACAGCGTACGAAGCTCTATCACATAGGTTACCTCAATTTATCTTCAAAACAAGTCTGTGAAATATAGATTATTTTTATCACTCTTATTCAGATTTCTGATAAGAAAGCTGTATCTCAGTGAGGGTAAACTATTTTACCCAAAGTTGCACAATCAGTTAATAGCAGAGATTGAACTCAAAACAAGGTCGCCTATCTCTTCAAGCAGGATGCTTTCCAACTCACCCACCAGCTCTAAATAATCCTATCCCATTCTGTAAGTTTCAAATAACCTACTTTGATCAAGGAATGACATTTTCTCTATATTTCTGTTTTATGTTTATTTCTGTACCTCAAATATTCTAGGTAATAGAGAGCTTTGACATTTATTATATGTATTATGCTTATTTTACAAATGCTACATGAATAAACATTTTGCATATATAAATGAGCAGAAGAGAAACCGCCTCAATAAATTACTTCTCCCACCACTGGCCTTGGTTCAGAATTTCTAAAGAATGAGTACTTACAAATTAAAAAAAAAAAAAGAATTATTAGAAGATACTTCCTCTTACATACAGAATTATACCCAGGGATAGATTAGTATCCAGTACTAATCTTTAGATACACTACAGTGTATTTATTTTATAATATATATAATTCATTTTACTTGGGGTGTACGTGTGTGGAGTAGAGAGGTGACAGCATTATTTTATAAGAATATGTCTTTTGATTCTTTATGCTAAACTTACAAGCAAACTTTTGGAACATAATCCAGTCATTTGATGGGGACTTCTTAAAAATTCAGAATTTTCAAAGAATTAGTTTATGTTCCTCTTAAACCAATCCTTTTATGATTCAGAGGGCACTTCAAGAATCTTACAATGTCAAAAAAAAAAAAAGAATCTTACAATGTTTGTAAATTATTGTGACATATATGACATAACCCAATGATATATGAACTATAGATGCAGAGAAGGACTAATTAATAAGACATTGGATGTTGACAAAGTATTAATGACATTACATAGGTGTTACTATGCTGTTGGAAATTCTGTAAGAATCCCTGATAGCTTGTGAATGAAGTCCAGTATATGCATTGATTGATGACTCATCCCATACTCCTTCCTTCTTAGAAAAGGAAGATGATGGAAGCCCAGATCAGGGATGTTTGATTGTGGTGACAAAGGGCCAATTACTGGGCATGATATACAAAGGTATTAAAATGGAGGTTGAAAATTCAAAACCCTAGAGGTAGGGGCTAACTGAGAGAGCCAGAAAGCAGGCATTCATTCCTACTTAGCTCCAGAACACTGGGGTAATGGGTAAGGAGACCAACCATTATCCCTATTTGCCTCAAGCAGTTTCACTTAAAGCCTGTTGTTCAGGCATAAGTATTATCAGAACCTCCTCTCACTCTCAAAAGTGCTCCAGTTTGTAAAATATGGTATATAGACACTCTATTCATGGGAAGATTTAGGCATAATATTGCCTGGTCTTCTGATTTTTCAACTCAGAAATTTGGGTTTTTAAAGAACATCTTTGGATTTTTAACGTAGGCAACAAATTCCAAATTTTTAAAAATATTGTCAAGACCAACGAAAACTCATGAGGCACAGAATCCGGCATGGAATCCACCAGTTTGTAAATTCTAGGTTAATATGTCTGGCTGATATGAGAGTGCTCTTTGGTTTGCCCTGTGGAGAATTTGTCCTTCATGTGGCTGGTGAGAAAAGGTCTTTGGATACTTCCTACATGGGAGGGCATTCTTGCTCTTGGAAGTTCCAGTAGAAATCAGTGTGGGCTTCATGAGTTAAAAGGCCTGATATGAGCAATTTGTTGCTGTAGCCTTTAGTAATGATTATAGCTAGCACTTTACATGTACTAAATGTATTATATAGATGTTCTCATTTACTATTCACCATAGTTCTACAGGGAAGATATTAATTATCTCTGTTGTCCTAATGAGGAAACTGAGACTTAAAAGACAACCTACCCTGAAAAATGTCCTCCAACAAGTAGGTGGCAAAATCAGGATCTGAACTCATGTCAAAGTTGACTCCAAAGCCCATATCTTTATCCTCAGTGTCTGTGGCTTCCTGAGGGAGAGAGAACAACTTTTTTCCCCTTGGGACACTTTTTCATTTGAGTGAATCCTTTTTGATCTCTTGTCACTATGGAAAACTATAATCTTGACTTTGGATCTATAAGAAGACATTTTGTTGCTTTTATTCGGGGCTTTAGACCAGAGGCCCAGTGGTTCAGTGGTTCAAATCTTAGAATGGGGGGGAGAGGGGCTCCTTGGAAGTTTAGAGCCAAAGTTCCAGTTAGTCATAAGCAGTGTTCATTTGCCAGATGTCCCTTCTGCTCAGATTGCTTGAGAATCTATGGTGATGATAGGCAGTTGATTAAAGATTTAAGGTTTCATGATCTTAGTCATCTCTGCATCCTGTATCCATTTTAGAAATATAAATAAGAAATAGACCTCACCCAATGGAGACTAAGAAAAGCATAAGATTTTCTTTCCATTATTTACTTAACCAAAAATTGGGGAATATTTAACATATGTTATACTGGGTTGGATTGTGTGGCCCCAAAACTCATGTCTGCCTGGAACTTCAGAATGTGACTTTCATTGGAAAAGGGGTCTTTGCAGATGTAATTTGTTAAAATGAGGTCACACTGGATTAGGGTGAGCCCTAATCTGATGACTAGAATTCGTATAAGAAGAGAGGAGATGGCTATATAAAGATGAGTAGATTAGAGAAATGCAACTGTAAACCAAGGAGCACCAAGGACTGCTGGCAACCATCAGGAGCTAAGAAGAAGCAAGAGTATTCTTCTCTAAAGCCTTCAGAGGAAGCATGGTCCTACCAATGTCTTGATTTGGGACTTCAAGCCTCCAGGACTATAAGAGAATAAATTTCTATTGTTTTTTGTTGTTGTTGTTGTTGCTGTTGTTTTAAGATTTCATTTACTTATTTTAGAGAGAGAGAGAGCACAAGCAGGGGCAGAGGGAGAGAGAGAAGCAGACTCCCTCCTAGCAGGGATCTCGATGCATGGCTCAATCCCAGGACCCTGGGATCATGACTTGAGCCAAAGGCAGATGCTCAAGTGACTGAGCCACCCAGCTGCCCCACAATTCTATTGTTTTTAACCATCCAAATTTGTGGTAATTTGTTACAGCAGCCACAGGAAACCAGTTCTCATGTTAAAGAAAAAAATTTAAATACTGTGATGCCCATTCAGAATAAAATGGAGGAATTTGTGTTGACTATTTAAATTCAGGATCCTGAAGTCAAAAGTTCGGAAAGTATTTCCTAACATGCTGTTAGGTAAAGAATATACTCTTCAGGGAGGCAAAATTCCCTCTGGGGATCTGGGGAAAGCATCTGTGGAATTTCAACAGAAGACCAGAGGCATCCAGTGTGTTCATTCAAAATGGCTCAGTTCTAAGCTAATCTTGACCAAGACTGGCTGTGATATGAAGCTCATTAACCAATCTACTATTCCAAGTCTGAAATCCAATATGGCTGGGATGAGCCAAAGACATAAGTGTGCATTATATGGTAGTCTTTCCCATTTTCTGCCATGTGTGCCCTGTCTGGCATCTGACTCAATTTCTCTTATGGGACTATGATTCCCAGAACTTCGCCAGCTTTCATTTCTCTAAGGGCAGATCCCTGTCTTACTCTAAGCTCTGGCTAGGGTTTGTCTCAAATTGGATGGACTCTGTGCAATGAGGGAGGAATCTCTTATACTTTTAATTCTTAGATGCCCGTTGTCCATTCTGAGAAAAACTAGCCACAGTTTCCACCTCCTGCACCCAGCTGATTCTACCACATTTGCCTGTCTCATCCAAGAGCAGCCCATTTCGGGCCCATCAATATTCTATGAAGTAATCAGGCAGGAGAGCCCTACCCAATGAGGAAAAAGGTAAGCAACAGCACAAATAAGACCTTCTATGTTAGAGAGTTTAAGTCTCTGGAGAGCCCCTGCTGTTGGTAGCAGGGACAGAAGTTGGAAAGACACAGAAAGTAGAAACAATGAAGGCAACAGATAGCATTAGTGAGCAGAAGCCATGAAACAAAAAGAACACATGAAGTGGCAGTAAAAGGCAGGAACAGTGGAAACACAGGCTAAGTGTAAAAGAGACAGGGCATTACAGTCAGGTTGATGGGTGCTCAGGATCTCATTGGACCCCTCAAGCTGAATTGTATTCTAAAGCAACTTCTAGTTTTTTTAAATGCTGTTCTGTCTTTGTGAGGCACAGTTGTACAGCCATTACATCTTTCATCCCTGTAACACCATCTTATCCATCTGACTCCTGCCATTAACTAAGGTAAATACCTCTCTATTCTCGAAATATTAAAAAACCGGTCTATGAAACCACCATGTGCCAATGCCAAGTTCCATTAGATTAGAGTTCTTGGATACCCTCACAGTGATCCCGAGTATCCAGTCCCCCGTTGGACACTGACACTTGGCCTGCTCATTACCATAGCTTGGCTAGTCCTTTTTACCCCAGTTCTTCTCTTTCCCCTTTCCCAATCCACTCGCTGTAGACGTTCTGACATGCCTTATAAATCAAGAGACATGGGTTATAATACTGGCTCCATTCAGCCATGTAGTAATAAATATTTGCATTGGTTTCAACAAAGTTCGGTCTCACTTGTCTTTACTGTGTTATACAAATGGGTCAAATGTAGCTACATCTTAACAGAATTAAAGATTTCAGTAATTTAGAAGTCAAAGATTTGGGGTCTTCTGTGTCCAGCTTATCTGCAATCAGAACCCACAGTGCTCTAAAGATGTTAGAAGACTTGCAGACCGTGTGTTCATGTGTTATTTTGTGGTATGATTATGAAGTGTCAAACAAGGAGGCAGAACTCCTCAATGTAATGATTTTCTCCCCATGCGCTAATTCTGCTTAGGTATTATATGGTATGTTTCTGTTTTCTGTTTATAATAACACAGGTTCATTTTAGAAAATTGGTGAGAATTTTAACACAATCTATAACATCCCTACTCAAGACAATGATTATTAATGCCTTAGTATTCCTCATTTTAGTTTTGTGCATTTGAAGATACATATAAATTTTTTCACAAGACTGAAATTTTCCTAGGTATACCACTTTCTACTTCTGTTTGTTTTGTTTTATTTTGCTTTTGCTTTCCCACATAGCATTTTACAACATAAGCATTTTCCCATGCCATTTAGGATTCTTCAAAGGCGTGATTTAGTGTGGTCACATAGTGGTTCATTTTCCAGAAGTTCCTTACATTAGCCTACCATTGAATGTTTATATTACTTCTAATTTTCCTTAGCATGAATAACAAGATGGTGAGCTTTCTTGTACATAGAGCTGAGTTTGTATAAATCCTTATTTTCTTAGATTAGATCCTAGAGGTGGAAGTTTTGTTCAAAGGCTAGGCATATTTTTATGGATCTTTTGACATATGGCCAAAGTGGTCCCTGGAAAGAATGTACCTCTTTACAGTCTTGGCAGTGGCATATGAGAATGGTATCTGAATACCTCAGCATTTGATTTCTTGCCCCCAGGAGGTAGGTTAAGTCCACTAGCCTTGGAGTTTTTGCCGGCTCCTCCCTGAGTCCTTCTTTGTTAGGTTCCATACTGGCCCTCATCTCAACCCCACTGTTCATAATTAGCATCCAGATGTTCAAAGCCTGCCTCTTCCATCCCAAGACTGGGAAGGCTTTTGTTAGCAAGAACATGAATAACATTGCCCTACTGGTCAGTGCAAGTCTGGAAATGGTCTTTGGTTCTCAGACTGAAAGAAGACCCAGGTGCTTCGACATATTTAGGCAATCATTCTCCCTGGATGCCCCTGGGTGCCCCACTATAGCTCTCTTCTACTTGCTTCTCTTGCACTTTTTTTTTTTTTTTAGATTTTATTATTTATTTGAGAGAGAGAGCGCACGCACATGTGAGCACACAAGCTGGGGGAGGGGCAGAAGGAGAAAACAGACTCCCTGCTGATCAGGGAGCCTGACTTGGGGCTTGATTCCAGGACCCTGGGATCATGACTTGAGCCAAAGGCAGATGCATAACCAACTGAGCCACCCAGGTTCCCCTCTCTTGGGCTTTTGAGTTCACTCAGGGGAGTCCCACCTTATACCCCACAATCAATTTAGTACCTGCTTTCCCTGCATCTCTTGGCCTGCCCCATTTCCTGGGGCTGAGCTATCTCTTGCTCTTCCCTACCTCCTATTGGATAGATTTCCTTGAATGATTTAGCTTTATATTTCACAATCCCACATTGCAACAATCTTCCATCCCACCACTCCTGGTTTCTGCAAGAGTTCAATGAGACCATTCCCTTTAGCTCTTCCTCTATGTTAGTTGCCTCTTTGACCTTAACATCCATGAAATGGGCCAGTATTTCCTATACCATTGCTTGGTCTTGATCTCTTACTGCCAACCTCTCCTCTGGGAAGCCAACTCTACCCTAGCTTTGCCCTTGACTCTGACGGTCCCTCTCACTTTGGTTCAGAGTTGCTTCTCTGTTACCAGAATGCCCTGGTGCATGTGCTACAAGTCCAGTGGGAAGCTGACAGCTCAAGGCCTTGCTTCAGGATATTAAGGGAGTGTACTAAATGAACACTGAAGGGTTGTGGCATCTTGCCAGTTTCATCTTAATAAATTCTGTTCCACTCCCCAGGCTTATCCCCTCCCTGCTCAATATCCATTTGGTCCTTCCTATCTCCCATTTATTTAGGCTCCATCTCTGGCATCAGCACCTTGGTTGACCTTCCCTCTGGCCTCTGGCCCCCCATGCCATACCTCAATTCCCCACTTGACTCTTTCTTCCTACCTTGGCATTACTGGCCTGGTCTGGTTTCCCTCTGAGCTGTGTCCATAAGCTGTCCTAGCAGGGATGTCCTGGCATTCCTAAGGGCCCTGCCTCCTCCTGGGCTTGGCCCTGCTCCAGAAGCTGTAGAGACAGGATATTTTAACCCCTCCAATCTCGGTTTTCTTTTGAGAAGATAAGGCATAATAGTTGAATATGGGTAGCTCAGGCTCAGACCATCCCTTCCCAGCAAATCCTTTCCAGAGACATACTTTGGGAAGAAGGAATGTGGAGAATAGGAGCAGCCACTTAGATCTAAAGAAACTCTAAGAAACAAACCATTAGTTATTGTCTAGAATGACCTGATCCTCTCCCTATGGGATGTTCTTAGCCAATTCCAGAATGTCAATTGATTGGGAACTACCACAGTGCTTTCATCACACAAATGGGATCTCCTTTCCTTGCTGTTGCTGCCTGCTCCTGGAAAGCCTGGTAAATTTTTCCTTAGAAAAAAATCCACCTGCTTCAAGGGTGGGGGTGGCTTGTGGCCCTAGTGAGTGCCACAGGGCCAGGAGCTATTCACTAATGGGGGCAAGAAACCAAGAAAGTGAAGAGATGTCTCTTGGTTTGTGAAGACAAAATCCAAAAACCCAGAAGGGTCTGGTGCCTTTCCACCCTGGCAACTGTGACAGACTTGGCACGGCACCAGGAATGCAGACGTAGGGAGATTGGGAAGAAACACTCTTCTTGTTTCTGGTCTATTTCATGAGCCAGCAGGCAAGGCTCATGGTGGTATTCTTTCTGATCAAGCTGCTTTTGATTAAAAGAAACTGAAACCCCCTCAGAGTTCAGGCAAACGGAATGAGAGGAAAGGCTGGCCCTTCTAAGGGAAAGCTAGCAGGAAAGCAGAGGATTACAGGCTTAACTGACATGGCCAGAGCAGTGGGTCAGCCAAGGCTCAAACGCCAGGCACTAAATGGACTCTGGTCACTGTCTTTGGCCTCCTTCTGTAATGCTTATTCCCAGGGTCCCTCCTGCTTAAATGAAGACTAGGAACTCCCAAAACTTGTGCTACTCCAGAAACAGCCCTCAACAGTCAATATTCCCTCAGCTCCAAACTATGCTGAAGAATCAGCTTTGAGTGGGATTCTGAATCTCTCTCACTTAGACAGGGACTAACTTTTCCTGAATGTTGTGTTTATTATATAGATCTAAGAGCTAATAATATCTTTGCTCTTCTACTCTCTTCTCCTTCCTAGTTCAGGAACTGGGCCCTTAGTGCTATGGCTTTTGCTTCTCTTCATCTGCACTGTGGCGTACAGAGTGTAGAACACAGAGGGATGCTGGGAGAACAAACTTATTCTGATAACTCTGGTTCTTAAAGAAGTCCATGGAGTTCCTGTTAGCCCATCCTTACTAAATTTATGATAGCTTACTTCTCAGTATTCATTATCTCCCCAGCATTGGACTTTCCTATTCTCAGCTTTCTGAATCAAACTTTCAGGTTCCAAAGACAGATATACAAATAAATTATTTATGACAACCTATCATTAGCTCCTAAAGGAAAGATACCCATTGTCATTCTTTGATCTTTACAGCACTGGGCCTCTTATGCATGAGGAAACCAAGGCTCATAGGGGTGAAGTGACTTGCCCAAGGTCACATGAGTTAATGATAGAGGCAGGACAGAAACTCAGATCTTCTGTCTTCTGTCCAGGAATCTTCCCATTATCCCATCATGCCATCCTTAGCATTTGGTTCACTTTGGCTTATGCAACCCTGTCTCTTGAGTTGAAATGACTTCTGTAGCTCAGAAATAGTCCAGTTGCCTCTATATCTATTTCTATTTCTAAAGCCTTGGTTTCCAAAGGCAATAGTGTCACAAGATTTGAATGTGGTTATGACCATAATGTCCTTATGTCACCATTTCTTATGTTCTGGGACCAAGTAACAGTGCAATGTGATCATCACATCCTACTTACATTTCTCTTCTATTCTTGTGAAGATTTAACTCACCTACATTTTATCTCCCATGATAGACACAAATGTAATAGTAAAATGTAGGGGCCACCATCAAGAGTGAGATGGTGGGTTGTGACATCAAACAAATCTGAGATCATATCCTGACCATTTTATGATTATTGCAGTCCTTTGAACTACCTCTGTACTATATAACAGGAAACCTTGATATTCAAGCTACTAGATGATATAACTGCATTTCTTCGGCCTCCTGGCAGTGTTAATATTTATTCTGTTGACTTTTCTCTCCTTCTCTAGCTCTCTTAGTTGTTTTTACCTTGTATAAGCTTTAGGTAAACATAGGCTTCTTTTGACAAACAGAAGAGAATGATGAGTAAATTTCATTAATTATAGTTCAGTTTCATATTCTGATTTTTAAATGAATTATGTCTGTCTTAATTCAGATAGTCATTTTAATTATAACCATTGAAACTCTGAGTTTAATTAAAATATCTGTAATATATTGCAAGACCTATAGACAATATTAGATATGCTTATTTCAAAGATATCCACTTTACTCATTCTCTCTCTTTTAAGCTTTTGTTCATTTAAGTTTTTGTTCAAATCTCACCTAGTTAATGAGGTTTAATCTGGTCATCCCATTTAATTCTCCACCTTCCCACGCTCCTGCCACCACCTCCACCACCTCCACTGGTACTCCTGAATCATTTTATCTTGCTCAATTTTTTTCCATAGCACTTATCACCACTTAACATACTATGTAATTTTGTTATGTTTAATGTGTGTTTACACATGGGGAGAATTTATTTTCTCTTCTCTCTCCCCACTCTTTCTCTCTCTCCCCCTCCCTTCTTCTCTCTCTTTCTCATTAATAGTTCTCAAGTGCCTACAATAGTGCCTAAGACATAGATATCCGATGAATATGGTAAATATTAATGTTTGTTAAATTAATACACTGGCATATATGTCCTTAAGCAGGTCTATTTAGAACTACCAAATGACTATCTTCCATAGTAAAAATATAGGCAAATCTCTGAACCATTGTTTGTCTTTTCTTATTTTCCTGCTAAGCTAAACTAGACCTCAGTAATAACTATTTATCTATACCTGCATGTGCATATATGTGTACACACCTGCACATATATAATATGCATATAAATGCACATACATACACCTATGTAAGAAGATCAGGTTTTTGCATTGTGCAATCAATAACTTTTAAACCTGTCAACAGAGTCTAATCAACAGAGTGTAATCCTTTCCTATTTTGTCAACAGAGTGTAATCCTTTCCTATTTTGAGGCAACGAATGTTTACTTTTAAAGACCTGGATGTTTTATCACATATCCCTGGGGTGAATGCCCCAGGGTGAAAGTCCAGAAAAGTTTCCTTTTCAAAACCCCCAGAGTTGAGTCCAGGTTTGGCCCTGATCCAGTTAGACATCTGGCTCATTCTCCACATTGGTGCTTGAATATGGAGTATCATTTTAGAGGGAAGCTCAGAAAGAATCTGCTTTTATCTAAAGTTAAGTTGTTATTTGCTGTTTAGCCCTGGCAGGCTGACTTGATTCATGTTCACAAACATTCATTTAATCGATTTATTTATTTCCCATTCTTTGTCAGGCATTGGGCTAGGTCCTGGTTATATGCAGTGGAAGGACAAAGTTCCTCCCTGCAAGGAATCCAATCTAGAACAGTAATAGACAAGTGAAAAGACAATTATAATGCAATATAAATGTCTCTTTACAGCTGACAACAGGATGTTAAAGGAACGCAAGGGGTTAGGATATATTCCTGGTCTCTAAGTAATGCAAACCACTGTCAAGTTCACCCTACGATAACCAGATTTTTGAATTGGATCAGCCCTTTGACTGCTCTGAAGTAGCAATTGCTCATGGCCAGGAACAGAGGTAGCAAAATTCATTATTATTATTATTATTATTATTATACTTAATGATAATGATGACAGTGAGGGAAAGAGTTTACAGAACAAGGAAAACAATCTTACTCATAACTAAAACAACTCAAATTAAAATAATAATGCAATTGATTTGTTAAATATTGAGCACCTAGTAGGTGCCAGAGCTGTGGAAAGTGCAGGAGGTACAGCAGAGACGAAAACCTACAGAGTTGTGGCTCTCAAGGAGCTTATATTCTAGTAGAGGAGACAAAAAAAATGAGTAAATAATAGGTAGGTGCATGAGCTTATAATTAGTGTCCTGGATAGAGTCCAATTGCAGTGGGTCCATTGGGCCCATGGATCCAAATGGGGGTCATTTCCCTGTTCTCAAGTGTATAATTGAGATTAACAGACTTGAAAGTTGGAGATGGAGAAAGCCAAGGGATAAAAAAAAAATTACAGTTTTGCTCCAGGGTTATGCTAATTATCCCACTTATCACAATGTAGTCTGAAAGAGAGAGCTGGACTTCTCTCAGAACATTATTATATTGATAACATCATGCTGATCAAGCAAAAGAAACAAGAGGTAGTTAGCATACTGGAGACCTGGATGAGATGTATGCGTGCCCCAGCAGGTGGGAAAGAAGCCCTATAAAGATTCAGAGATCTGCCACTTCAATACAGTTTCCAGGGTCCAGTGGTAGGAAAGAGGGTGGGGTGCTGGGATATGCCTCTGAAGAGGCATAATACTGCATCTTATATCCTCTGCTACAAGGCAGGAAGCACTGTGATCGATAACACTTTGGGGTTCTGGAAGCAACAGATCCTACACCTAAATACTGTGCTAGTCCATATACTGGCATCCTGGAAGACTACCAGCTTTGAGTGGGGCCCAGAATAGAAAAGGGCTTTATACCCAGTACAATCTAAGTGACTGAACTGCTTGGGCCATAAGCTCCAGCAGATCTGATGGTCAAGTTGTCAGTGGTGGAAGGTGGAGTTTAGGGTCAGTCTCAGTGGGAGAATCATAAGGGAGGCTTTTGGAGTTTTGGAGCATGGTCATGCCGTCTATATCTAAACAGAGTTCTTGATATGCTACTGAGCCCTATAGACCTGAACTATTTGACCTGGGAAGACCAGGTACCTAAACCTACCTATGATGAGTTGGGTTATTTTGGTGCCATTAAGTTATAAAGTCAAATAGATCTAGCAGTGGTCCATTAAAAGATGGAACTAGTACATCCAAGATTGAGCCCAAGCAACACCACGAGGCACAAGATAGCTTCGTGAGCAGGTAGTCCAGGCCCCCATGTCACCCACAACAATTACAAAAGCATTTCTTATTCAATTTGTATCTCGCTATGCTATATGGAGCTCCCTGTATGACTGGTTTAAACAGAAGGACAAAATCTAAGTCTGAGTTCTGGGTGAGTTGACTTTGCAAATGGAAGCAAGCCAGAAGTGGACAGCAGTTCCATGACAGCCACTTCCAGGGTGGACTTGAAAGAAAGTGAAGAAAGAAAATCCTTCCAATGCACAGAGCTGCAAGCAGCATGCCTTCTTCTTTGTGAAGAAGAGAAATATTCCAAGATAGGAAAGTATTTCTTATCTATCACTACATTTCAAATTACCTTAGCAGCTTAAAATGACACATATCTCCCAGCCTCTGTGGGTTGGAAATCCGAGTGTGGTTTGGCTGGACCCTCTGGCTTAGGGTTTCCCACAAGGCTTCAAGAAAGACGTCAGCCAAAGTGCAGTAATCTCCAGGCTCCACTGAGGGAGGATCTGTGATCAAGCTCACTCATGTAGTTGTTTTCAGGATTCAATTTCTCACAGGATGCTACTCTGAGGGGCTTGGCTCCTTACTACCTTTTATTTTATTTTATTTTATTTTATTTTATTTATTTTATTTTATTTTTTGTTAATTATTTTTATTAACATGTAATGCATTATTTGCCCCGGGGGTGCAGGTCTGTGAATTGTCTGGCTTCCACATTTCACAGCACTCACCATATCACATACCCTCTCCAATGTCCATAATCCAACCACCCTCTCCATACCGCCCCCCACCAGCAATCCTCAGTTTCTTTCGTGAGATTAAGAGTGTCTTATGGTTTGTCTCCCTCCTGATCCCATCTTGTTTTATTTTTTCCTTCCCTACCCCCTAAAACCTCCACTCTGCCTCTCAAATTATTTGTATCAGGGAGATCATATGATAGTTGTCTTTCTCTGCTTGACTTATTTAGCTCAGCATAATACCCTCTAGTTCCATCCACGTCACTACAAATGGCAAGATTTCATTTCTTTTGATGGCTGCAAAGTATTCCATTGTGTGTGTGTATGATATATATATGTATGTATTAGGGTAGCTCTATTTTCAGCTTTTTGAGGAACCTCCATGCTGTTTTCCAGAGTGGCTGCACCAGCTTGCATTCCCACCAACAGTGTAGGAGTGTTCTCCATTCTCTGCATTTTAGTCATTCTGACTGGTGTGAGGTGGTACCTCATTGTGGTTTTGATTTGTATTTCCCTGATGCCGAGTGATGTGAGCATTTTTTCATGTGTCTGTTGGCCATCTGGATGTCTTCCTGGCAGAAATGTCTGTTCATGTCCTCTGCCCATTTCTTGACTGGATTATTTGTTCTTTGGGTGTTGAGTTTGATAAGTTCTTTATAGATTTTGGGTACTAGCCCTTTATCTGATATGTCATTTGTGAATATCTTCTCCCATTCTGTCAGTTGTCTTTTGGTTTTGTTAACTGTTTCCTTTGCTGTGCAAAAACTTTTGATTTGATGAAGTCCAAATAGTTCATTTTTGCCCTTGCCTCCCTTGCCTTTGGCAATTATTCTAGGAAGAAGTTGCTGTTGCTGAGGCCGAAGAGATTTCTCAAGGATTCTGATGGAGTCCTGCCTCACAATGAGGTCTTTCATGAATTTTGAGTCTGCTTTTGTGTGTGGTGTAGGAAATGGTCCAGTTTCATTATTCTGCATGTGGCTGTCCAATTTTCCCAACACCATTTGTTGAAGAGACTGTCCTTTTTCTTTCTTTCTTTTTAAAAAAATATTTAATTAATTTATTTATTTGACAGACAGAGATCACAAGTAGGCAGAGAAGCAGGCAGAGGGTGGGGGGGAAGCGGGCTCTCCACTGAGCAGAGAGCCTGATGCAAGGCTTGATCTCAGGACCTTGAGATCGTGACCTGCGCCAGAGGCAGAGGTTTAGCCCACTGAGGCACCCAGGCACCCAGAGACTCTCTGCTTTCCACTGGACATTCTTTCCTGCTTTGTTGAGGATTAGTTGACCATAGAGTTGAGGGTCTCTTTCTGAGCTCTCTATTCTGTTCCATTGATCTATGTGTCTGTTTTTGTGCCAGGACCATGCTGTCTTGATGATTACAGCTTTGTAATAGAGCTTGAAGTCTGGAATTATAATGCCACCAACTTTGGCTTTATTTTTCAACATTCGTCTGGCTATTCGGGGTCTTTTCTGGTTCCATATAAATTTTAGGATTATTTGTTCCATTTCTTTGAAAAATTTAATGGTATTTTGATAAAGATTGCATTAAATGTGTAGATTGTCTTAGGTAGCATAGACATTTTCACTGTATTTGTTCTTCCAATTCATAAGCATGGAATGCTTTTCCACTTCTTTGTGTCTTCCTCAATCTCTTTCATGAGTACATTATAGTTTTCTGAGTATAGATTCTTTGGCTTTTTTGCTTAGGTTTATTCCTAGGTATCTTATGGTTTTGGGTGCGATTGTAAATGGGATTGACTCCTTAATTTCTCTTTCTTCTGTCTTGTTGTTTGTCTATAGAATTGCAACTGATTTCTGTGCATTGGTTTTATATCTTGACACTTTACTGAATTCATGTATAAGTTCTAGCAGTTTTGGAGTAGAGTCTTTTGGGTTTTCCACATAAAGTATCATATCATCTGCAAAGAGTGAGAGTTTGACTTCTTCTTTGCCGATTTGGATGCCTTTAATTTCTTTTTGTTGTCTGATTGCTGAGGCTAGGACTTCTAGTACTATGTTGAATAGCAGTGGTGATAGTGAACAGCCTTACTGTGTTCCTGACCTTAGGGGAAATGCTCTCAGTTTTCCCCCATTGAGAATGATATTCGCTGTGTGTTTTTCATAGATAGCTCTGATGATATTGAGGTATGTACCCTCTATGCCTACACTGTGAAGAGTTTTGATCAAGAAAGGATGTTATACTTTGTCAAATGTTTTTTCAGCTTCTATTGAGAGTATCATATGGTTCTTGTTCTTTCTTTTATTTATGTATTGTATCACATTGATTGATTTGCAGATGTTGAACCAACCTTGCAGCCCAGGAATAAATCACACTTGGTCATGGTGAATAATCCTTTTAATGTACTGTTGGATCCTATTGGCTAGTATTTTGGTAAGAATTTTTGCATCTGTGTTCATCAGGATATTGGTCTGTAATTCTCCTTTTTGATGGGGTCTTTGTCTGGTTTTGGGATCAAGATAATGCTGGCCTCGTAAAATGAGTTTGGAAGTTTTCTTTCCATTTCTATTTTTTTGGAACAGTTTCAGGAGAATAGGAATTAATTCTTCTTTAAATGTTTGGTAGCATTCCCCGGGAAGCCATCTGGCCCTGGGCTCTTGTTTGTTGTGAAACTTTTGATGAGTGCTTCAATCTCCTTATTGGTTATGGGTCTGTTCAGGTTTTCTCTTTCTTCCTGGTTCAGTTGTGGTAGTTTATACGTCTCTAGGAATGCATCCATTTCTTCCAGATTGTCAAATTTGCTGGTGTATAGTTGCTCATTCTTATAATTGTTTGTATTTCTTTGGTGTTGGTTGTGATCTCTCCTCTTTCATTCATGATTTCATTTATTTGAGTCCTTTCTCTTTTCATTTTGATAAGTCTGGTGAGGAGTTTATCAATCTTATTAATTCTTTCAAAGAACCAGCTCCTAGTTTTGTTGATTTATCATTTTTTTTGTTTCTATTTCATTGATTTCTGCTCTGATCTTTGTTATTTCTCTTCTCATGCTGGGTTTAGGCTTTCTTTGCTCTTTCTTCTCCAGCTCCTTTGGGTGTAGGGTTAGGTTGTATATTTGAGACCTTTCTTGTTTCTTGAAAGAGGTTTGTATTGCTATATATTTTCCTTTCAGGACTGCCTTTGCTGTGTCCCACAGATTTTGAACAGTTGTGTTTTCATTATCATTTTTTTCCATGAATTTTCTCAGTTCTTCTTTAATTTCCTGGTTGACCCATTCATTCTTTAGTAGGATGCTCTTTAGCCTCCCTGTATTTGAGTTCTTTCCAAATTTCCTCTTGTGATTGAGTTCTAGCTTCACAGCATTGTGGTTTGAAAATATGCGGGGAATGATCCCAATCTTTTGGTACCGGTTGAGACCTGATTTGTGACCCAGGATGTGATCTATTCTGGAAAAATTTCCATGTGCACTGGAGAAGAATGTGTATTCTGTTGCTTTGGGATGGAATGTTCTGAATATATCTGTGATGTCCATCTGTGTCATTTAAGGCCTTTATTTCCTTGTTGATCTTTTGCTTGGATAATCTGTCCACTTCAGTGAGGCAGGTGTTAAAGTCCCCTACCATTATTGTATTATTGTCAATGTGTTTCTTTGATTTTGTTATTAATTGGTTTATATAGTTGGCTGCTCCCATGTTAGGGACATAGGTTTTTAAAATTGTTAGATCTTCTTGTTGACAGACCCTTTGAGTGTGATATAGTGTCCTTCCTCATCTCTTATTATAGTCTTTGGCTTAAAATCTAATTGATCTGATATAAGGATTGCCACCCCAGCTTTCTTTTGATGTCCATTAGCATGGTAAATTGTTTTCCACCCCCTCACTTTAAATCTGGAGGTGTCTTTCGGTCTAAAATGAGTTTATTGTAGATAGCATATTGATGGTTTTTTTTTTTTTAATCCATTCTGATACCCTGTGTCTTTTGATTGGGGCATTTAGACCATTTACATTCAGGGTAACTATTGAAAGATATGAATTTAGTGCCATTGTACTGCCTCTAAGGTCACTATTATTGTATATTGAATCTGTTCCTTTCTGGTCTACTACTTTTAGGCTCTCTCTTTGCTTAGAGGACCCCTTTCAATATTTCCTGTAGGGCTGGTTTGGTATTTGCAAATTCTTTTAAATTTTGTTTGTCCTAGAAGCTTTTTTTCTCTTCTTCTATTTTCAATGATAGTCTAGCTGGATATAGTATTCTTGGCTGCATATTGTTCTCATTTAGTGCTCTGAATATATCATGCCAGTTCTTTCTGGCCTGCTAGTTCTCTGTGGATAAGTCTGCTGCCAATCTAATATTTCTACCATTGTATGTTACAGACTTCTTGTCCCGAGCTGCTTTCAGGATTTTCTTTTTGTCACTAAGACTAGTAAGTTTTACTATTAGACGATGGGGTGTGGACCTATTTTTATTGATTTTGAGGGGGATTCTCTGTGTCTCCTGGATTTTGATGTTTGTTTCCTTTGCCATATTAGGGAAATTCCCTATTATAATTTGCTCCAATATACCTTCTGCCCCTCTCCCTCTTTCTTCTTCTTCTGGGATCCCAATTATTCTAATATTGTTTCATCTTATGGTATCACTTATGTCTCGAATTCTCCCCTCATGGTCCAGTAGTTGTTTGTCTCTCTTTTGCTCAGCTTCTTTATTCCCTGTCGTTTAGTCTTCTATATCATTAATTCTCTCTTCTGCCTTATTTATCCTAGCAGTAAGAATGTCCACTCTTGATTGCACCTCATTAATAGGTTTTTTAAATTTCAACTTGGTTAGATTTTAGTTCTTTTATTTCTCCAGACAGGGTTTCTCTGATCTCTTCCATGCCTTTTTTGAGTCCAGCTAGCACCTTGAGAATTGTCATTCTGAACTCTAGATCTGACATATTACCAATGTCTGTATTTATTAGGTCCTTAGTCATCAGTACTGCCTCTTATTCTTTTCTTTTTTTTTTTTTTGTGGTGAGTTTTTCCACCTTGTCATTTTATCCAGGTAAGAATATATGAATGAAAGAATAATATACTAAAAGGGTGGCAAAGACCCCAGAAAAATGTACACTAACCAAATCAGAAGAGACCCCAAACTGGGAGGAGAAGAAAGGGGGTAAAAAGAAAAACACACACACACACGCACACACACACACACACACACACACACACATATGTATGTATGTGTATATATATATATGTGTGTGTGTATTAGACTGGTGACTAGACCAGAGCCACCCACTTGATTTTGGGTGTATTTTGGTCTCTTAGAAGAAACTACCTCTCAAAATTTTAAAGAAAGAAAAAAATATATATATATACACAAAAATAAGGGTAAACACGATGAAGGGCTGGAATAGGACTGTAAAGATGACAATTTTTAAAAAATTCTAAAAATGGAATTGATAAGGTAAGTTGGTTGGAAAAAGAAAGAAGAAAAAAAAAAAGGGAGAGAGGAGAGAATGTGCTCAGACTGGAGACTAGAACAAAGCCCTGTGCTAGATTTAGGGTATATTTTGATCTATTAGAAGAAATCGTATCCCAAAATTTTTTGGAAAAAAAAAACCCTATATGTATACAAAAAAATTAAGCTTAAATACAATGAAGGATAAAATATAACTATTATTATAACTATATTATAGTTATATTATAACTATAATAATGAAGGTTTAAAAAGATTTTTTAAAGAAAGGTATTGTTAAGATAAACTACTTAAAAAACGTTAAAAGAGGAAAGAGGAAAAATTTAAAAAGTTAGAAAAAGAAAAAAAATAAAATTAAAAAAATTTTAATTTAACTTTGCAAGAGTAATGGATCATGGGGAGAAAGCCATAAATTCCATGCTTCGCTTTCCCCTCCTCTGGAGTTAAGCTGTTGTCCTTGATCAGTGAGCTTGGTCTTGGCTGGATGTTCTTGCTCACCTTCTGGGGAAGGGGCCTGTTGTAGTGATTCTCAAATGTCTTTGCTGAAGGCAGAATTGCACCCCCCTTGCCAAGGGCTGGGCTAAGAAATCTGTTTGAGTTCACTCTCGGGAGTTTTTGTTCCCTGAATGCTTTCCGTAGAGCTCTGGAGGACAGGAATGAAGATGGCAGCCTCCCAATCTCTGGCCTGGAAGAGTTAAGAGCTCAGGGCCCCACTCCTCAGTGCACCCTTGGAGAAAAGTGCTCAATCACTCCCGTCTCCCTGGTCTCCACCCACACTCTGGACTCACCTGGCCTGTGACCAAGTGTTTCTGTCTCTGGCGCACAGCCCCTTTGGAGTCTCCAAACTGAGCAGATTCCTGCCTCCAGAGGAGGAAGCTGAGTCTCCGTGGATCTGCCACTTGTGGGGTCCCTGCTCGAAGAGCAGTGGTCCGACTGTGCTGCAGATCATGGTTTAAGGTAACCCCGAGCTGAGAGCTCACTCCTCACCTCCATCTTTCCAGCTGGCTTTCTGACTCCAATACCTGGGAGCTCTGCCACACTCAGACACCCCCATCCTTCTGTGACCCCATGGGACCTGAGACCACACTGTCCCCACGAGGACTCCACCCCAGCTTAGCATCTGGAGTGATGTCCCTCAGTGGAGCAGACCTCTAAAAGTTCAGATTTTGTGCTCCACTGCTCTACCGCTTGGCAGGAGCTGGCCCCTCCGCCGACGGTCTATCTTTCCGTGGCTTCGGATTCACTTCTCCGCAGGTCCTACCTTTCAGAAAATGGTCAGTTTTCTGTTCCTAGAATTGCTGCACTTCTTCTCTTCAATCTCCTGTTGAGTTTGTAGGTGTTCAGAATGGCTTGATAACTATATAGCTGAACTCCTGCAAGCTGATGTCATTTCAGTCGGCTACTCCTCCACCATCTTGCCCAGCCTCCTCCGTTTTGTATTGTTTTGTTTTGTTTTTATTAGTTTCTCTGTTCATTGCCACATCAGCCTCTATAGGATAACTTCCAACATGGCAGCTGGCTTTCATGAGAGTGAGCAAGTAATAGACTAAGAGAGGGTGAGCATGATGAAATCTAATACTTTTTAAACTAATTTATGAAGGGATATCCCATTACTTTTGCTGTGTTTGATTTGTGGGAAGTAAGTCACTGGGTCCAGCCGCACTCCAGGGGAGGGAGTTATACAACTAGGTGGGGATCATTGGGAGCCATTGTAGAAACTGCCTATCACAATACAGATTTCCAGGCAATGGCTATTAAAGCACTGGAATGGCCTAGTGGAGGTATAGCTGAGGTGCCAATTTGGTGGCAATAACCACAGGATGAAGTGCTATCCCTCAGGACACAGTATCTTCTAGAGACCCCTTTATGAGACTGTATCCCCTTGAAGAATAATATTAAGGATTGAAGCAGAAGTAGTCTTGCCATTATTTCCAGTGACATCCTGGTAATTATGAGATGTGCACAGTTAGAAGTCCTCGTCCCCAAAGGAAGTGCCCACAAGCCTGAAACAGAGCAGGATGTCCCATTGAATTACAAGGCACACCTGCCACCTGGTTACTTCAAAAGCTTTGTGTCCAGAGACCAGCTGACAAAGTAAAATCAGGAACAATTAACCTGATCTGTAAGAGAGATAGGGCTGCTTTTACACTATGGGGGCAGGAATGAACACAAGTACTTGCATACCTCCTGGTAATCTGTTACCCAGCTGTAACTGTAAGTGGGCACATACAGTGAACCCAGTGCAGGAAGAAGATGAAGATGCCTCAGGAATGAGGGTTTAGGTTCAACCACCCAGGAGAGCCACCAACACTTGTGGAAGTGAAGGGAGAGGATGAGGGAGATTTGGAATGGATAGTAGACGAGGGAGAAGATGAATACCAGTTTTGACTCAAAAACTAACCAAAGGTGGGACAATAGCTTGTCTCACTAGCCTCCTTTTTCTAAAATTCTCTAAATTTCTCCTCAGAAAGAAGGGACTATGGGAACCATGGATGAGCTGCTCTTCGAACTCGTCTGAAGTGGATCCCATTATCTACCCCATTATCCACTAGGGTTGGATAATGGTGACCTCAGAAGTATGTTGTTCAGTTCTCCCTTCAAGAGAACCAGATGTAAGGCCAGCTTTTGCACCTTTGGTTACATTCCAGTGTTCACCCTGAGACCAGTCATCCCAGGCTCGTCCCAGCCAACACCTGAGATGGGGGGCTCTAGAGCCAGGCCAATTCTGCCAAACAAGAGATGTCTCCAGTAGACTGTCTCAGCTCAGAGTAGTGCTACTGTGCGGTTCTCCTTCCCCTTCTCTCTTCACATACATTAGACCTACATCACAACTGGAAGACTCTTCTGTCTCTTCCCCCTCTTTAGTCCCCTATATCCTCACAGTAAACTGTGAGGTGACTGACTTTTGGAGGACCTGAACTGGCATGAGAGCTGAGTGAGTTTATCCCTGGGAGTTCAGGGTAAAATTCCAAGAGAAATCTAAATCGATTCTAACTTAACACATGAATCTCCCAACTATACAATCTCCCAACTATACAAATCCACACTATAGTCCCACTTACAAAGCATAAATTTGTACATTAACAAAAACTGTAAAGTCCAGTTGCTCTGGGCAGTTAGCCACCATGCCCAAGCAGGAAATCCCACAGATGGATAGAAGAGTCTGAAAGAAATCAAAGTAGAAGTTGCCTACTGCTGCAAATTCCTGTAGGGTAGAGTCTTGGTCAATGCCAAGACTTTGGCAATCTTGAATGCTAAAGGAAAAACTGAAATTCCACTTCAGCTCTACAATCAGAAAAAGAAATTAATAAATAAGATGTTAGGTGAGTCAGAGAGCTGTCCTCCTTTGCATGAACTACAATCCACTCAGTGGGACATCTGTCTGATGAAAGGACTTTAACAGGAGTGGTCAGCCGGCTTTCCAGAAATGAGGGCTCCAAGTTAAGTAAAAGATGCCTTTAGAGATTCTTGGCTTGGTTTCCTATTTATCACTCAGACCTTTTTGCTACAAAAATCATTCCATGTACTTAGTGCTCCATCCCCCACCTCTGCACTTTTTCAAGATATTTAATAGAAGTGCTATGGGTGTCTGATTTTAGAGGCAATGGAATAATATGTAAGACAGATACCAAGCTGGGGGATAGATGTGTGTGAGGTCAAGCCCCTCTTCTGACTCTTAAGATTAAAGCTTGTGAGAAAGCAAGCATCTCATAGCAAGGCATGTTTATTAAATACCCAAAGATCTTGTCTTGGAATTTTTTTTTTTTTACTAGAAATAAAGACTTATTTAGAGTCTTTTTTCTAAGGAGGTGGGCAGTTTATCATTAGAGTGGTTGAACCCAAAGTTCTCTCAAATGGCTAGAGAATGCTCTGGTTTTATTTTTATTAACATTTTTTAAAGTTGATGAGGAATAGCTGAAAAAAGACAAGAGGGAACATAGGCAAGTTTTCAAAGTAATAAATATAATGACTAATATTTGCTGAACACCTAGTATGTTCAGGTTTACAAGGATTATCCCATTTATTCCAAGCAAAACCCTGTAAGATAGAACACCATTATTATCCCCATTATCCAGATGAGAAAACCAAAATTCAGAAAAGTTGAGCGTCGTGTCCAATGTCACACAGGTCTTCCCACTTCTAGGGCAGGATTTGGCAAACCCTTGTGTAAAAAGCCAGATCATAAATATCTGGGGCTTTTTGTGGGCCATACAGCCTCTGCCTCTCTGTAGCAACTTCTCAGTCCTGCGGTTGCTGCGTGAAAGCAGCTATAAATGATAAGGTAAATGAACGGGTGTAACCGTGTTCCAACAAGACTGTTATTTACAAAATCAGGCCACCTGGACTTGGCAGGTGGGCCTAACCTCTGTGAATGTTGTTTGTTTGCTGTTCTCAGGTGGGACGGTGTTTTAAATTGTGAAGCACGTGCATTGCTTTTCAAAATAAATGTGTTTGGAATCCCGCAGAGAAAATTCTAACCAAGTTGGAGCCATCTAAAATACAAACTTGTTCATTCGGCAAACACTGAGTACTTAATGCTGGGGTACCGACAATGGAGTGATAACAGACACCTTAGTTTGCAGTGGAGTTTACAGTGGAAAAAAGTCATGTAAATAGGCAGTTATTGTGTGAGTATACTGTATAAGGGCTATGTGATAGGGGCAGTGATTGGGTAGCAAGGGGACAAGAGGAAGGGCAACTATCTGACCTGAGGAATCGGGGGGCTTCTGGCAGAATGAGCCAGTGACCCAGTGTCAACCCTATGCTCCTATCACTTAGCTCACTGTCCAGGAGTGGAGATTATTTGTGTTTTTGTTGTGTTGCTTTTCTTTTTTTAAAGATCTTATTTCCAAGTAATCTCTGCACCCAAGGTAGGGCTCAAACTCACAACCCCGAGATTGAGCATCCCATGCCCTACAAGTCAGGTGCCCCCACAAAGGTTATTTGAATAACAGCAGCTGGAGTGTGGCTTGAACTTGCTGTTCAGTCCCCATTTGTGTGACACTCAGGCTCTTTACAGTGGAAATTTCTCATGGCCAGGGCTTGACAATGTCACCTGGAGGTCTGTTCCAAAAAAATTACCTGTTTATTTTTAGGGATATTAGTTTCTCCGACTTTGCTTTGAATCCTTACCCTAAGAAGTATTGACCTCACTCTCTCAGTGTCTGTCTGCTCTCCCAGAAAACAGTAAGTAGAGTCAGTGGGGAACTGTGGACCCGTCTAGCAGTAGTTCTGAAACCTGGCTGGATATGAGATACTCACTTGAAATAACATTCTAGGGCCCTGATCCTAAAGATTGTAATTTAGAAGGTCTTGGTTAAGCATCTGAGAATCCAAGTTTTTTAATAAGCGCCACAAGTGATTTTGATGTGTGTGAACTATGTTTAGAAACTGCTGGTCAGGAGGATTTCTGAAGTTGCTTTTAACATTTCCAGCCAGCTATTCTGTGTTTATTGCCATGACTACATTTACAAACATCCTACCAAGAGGGAAGGAAAAATCTAACTGGTTTTAGGGATGTTTACCATGGTTACTACCTTCCCATCATTCCCATATAGGGCCAATGATTTATTTGATAGGCTGTTGTGCGGAAGTCCACTTTGTTGCCCTAATATGCTGAAGAACGGTCAGGAGTTCCTCCTTGTTAGGCAACAGGATAAAAATGAGAATCTTGGAGGGGTCATGCCTGTATGCTTTCTTCAGGCATGCTTTACATAGCAGAAGAGAAGCACCTGTGTATAAATCAAGCCTAGCGAAGCACAGGCAAGACTCTTCCTGCCTCCAGGTTCTTGGCAGACGGGTTGGCGGTCTTCTCAGCCCCCGCTTTGGTTTGAACTAATGTCTAGTAGGGTCACTGAGTGCCAGCTGGCAAAACTTATAAGCTGGAAAAGCAAAAAGGTAAAGGAGTAGGAACGTACAAGAGAGGGAGTTTTAGAAGGCAGTGAGAAAGAAAAGAAATATTGGAGTGGCAGGAGGTTTCCATTGTCCTGATTCAGCTTTAGAATTGGTCCGGGGGGTGGGGGGGCATGCCTGGGTGGCTCAGTGGGTTAAAGCCTCTGCCTTCGGCTCAGGTCATGATCCCAGGGTCCTGGGATCGAGCCCCTCATCGGGCTCTCTGCTGAGCGGGGAGCCTGCTTCCCTTCCTCTCTCTCTCTGCCTGCCTCTCTGCCCACTTGTGATCTCTGTCAAATAAAATCTTAAAAAAAAAAAAAATTCGTCCAGGGGTACCGGGTACTTAGTCAGTTAAGCATATGACTGTTGATCTCAGCTCAGGTCTTGATCTCAGGGTCATGAGTTCAAGCCCCACATCAAACTTAAAGAACAAACAACAACAATAACAACAAAAACACACCAAAAAAAAAAAAAAACCCAAACAACCAAAAAACTAGCCCAGTTATTGGGTTTTTCATTCTCTGGCAACCAAAACCCAGGATTTTCATCTTTTATCCCACCTTAGGGCACTTGCGTAGAAGCAGAGCCATGAGCACAGCAGGAGGATTTTCAATCTAAAAAAAAGTTCTGGACACCACTCTGGATATTATTTCATGTGTCTCTTCAGAGCATGTAGGGAAAGGGGTGTCTTATTAGGCTATAGAAATATGAGAAAGATGATCTCATAGGGACAACCTGACAAAGACATCAAGTAATCCCATTAAGCTATAACTGTTCATAGAATTGATCTTTAGAGTTTTTTTTTTTAAACTATATAAGTAATAGAAATAGATATAAGTATTAGAAATTCCCAAGTCCCAATTTTCTTTTTGTTGTTGTAGTTCCTATTATTGATATATTGGGAAAAAATACTCTGTATATTTCTCATTTTCTTTTTTGTAGTATTCGTCACCCTGTTCCTGAGTAGTAAAATGGCCAACTAACTTTAATGAATATTATGAGTCTAGGCACTAACCAGCCAGTGGGTTTAACTCCCATAGCTATGACCCCCAAAATTGTTAGTGAGGCCTTTATGAACACTAAAAATGAAGACAGGCAATGCTTTCAACTGGTTTTGACACAGCAGGAAATTTCCCAAACAGCCAACTCTTAATTTTCCATGCTTTAGAGCAGAGTGCACTTTTTCATCTTACTTTGGAATGTGTTTTTATTCTAACATTTGAATATGGGTGTTTCTAGAATTCTGGAAATTCAATGGACTTTAAGTAAAATAATGTTGCTATTCGGGGAAGATCCAGCTCTGAAGAAATGGGAGAGCAAGCCAACTTCTCATTCTTAAAGATGAGTTAAATATGCAGGGGGAGGGAGTCATGTCACAAAGACACTGAAAGGCAGATTTGTCATGGATTTGGATAATCAACGTTTGGCTATGCTGAATGAGACAGTTCAGACCTTGTTTTTCCTCAGATCCTGTTCCCCTAAATTACTGCTCAAGGTGAAAACAAATGTTCATTTTGACTAGGATTTTAAACAAATTATAAAATAGTTATTTTTTTTAAAGTACAATTTATTTTTGTAGGTGCTGGGTAGATTGGCTTTGTATTTTATTCTACCTTGTGTGTGCGTGCGTGTGTTTGTGTGAATAAGACTGTACTCTCCAAGTTTACGGGCGAAGAAGGACCATTCCACTGTAGCCATAAAATAGTTAATATTTTAGTTTTTCTCTTTCCCTTTCTTTGGAATTCTCTCCTCCTTCCCCCATCAAGGTAAATATCCCACAGTGTGACCTGCTAGACGGGAGAGAGGAGAAGGAAGACAAAAGAGCAGGCTGGTGATTTGCTTTTCCCTAAAATCCCTACTGGAGAGTTGGTTAGAGCTATTCTTTTCCAACTCCAAGATGTAGCACATGAAGGGAGAACAACTCAAGCTCTTGGGAGCAGAAGGGTTAAGTCGTTTGGAGGAAAATAAACACATCTTGGTAACTCCAAATTGTCTCCAAATTTTATGTTTATTGGCCAATAAAATCTTTTAAGGAATTTTTCTGTACATGGATAATATCCCTATTCCTAATTCTGCTACTTGTACAAAGCCACAAGATTATTTGAGATTCATTCACACACACACACACGCACACACACACAGTGTATTTTGTACAGTTTAGGATTCTCTGCTTCCCTTAAAGGGGAAGTACCGAGAACAGCCATTCTGCTGTGGAATTACTAAAGGTAAGAATTGGGAGGGAATTTGAAAACCTTGTCCAGAGCTTTTCCTTATAGATAAGTTACTCAGCTATTACCTGGCATATCAAAGCCTCAAATCCATCTTTGGGGTGCATGCGTGCATGTGTGTGTTTCTCACCACATCTAGGGAAGAAACGTCTCGAGAGGCATTCTGAAACTCATTAAAAAATTAATCTAATGGAGGTTGAAATTGAGGGTGTCTTAATTAGTTATTAAATTTATTAAACCCAACTTTGCTCTGGACCCTCAGGGAACAGTCACATTAAAATATTTTAAGTCATATAAAAACCTCACTGTAATTACTAAATAGGCATGCCAGCCTGGAAAGATGGGTTTGGGACCAGCCTGACAGTCAATAAATGGGGGCAAATAATTCAAGCCTTCACAGAATTAGGCTGCTCGCCTGGGAGAACTGCTACCTTCCCTCGCCATGGGCCCTAGAGGAAGTGGAGCGATGAGGACTCTATTCAGGCTTATGGGATAAAGGCACAAATGGGACCATTAGCAAAAATATTACCTTCTGATGTGCAGGAGATAAGATGGTAATAATATTTCAATTTGCATTTGTGAGGAACTAACGTAGTCTAATTACTACATATATTTGTAATGCACCACATTGACTCACCACTTATTTTTAATCTGGCTAGCATTCATAGGAGTGTTGGACAGCAGTGTCCTACTTTCCAGCTTCTTTGACCATTTGGCCACACTCACTGTTTCTCATGGTTTCCTTTTGTCCTTTAACACCGTGGTTCTCAAAGAGCAGCTGTGAGGGTCCTCCAGATGGTTAATCTCTAGCAGTCTGAATATCTCTGTGTAGATTAGTGAGCAGCTGCTTATGGTATGAAGCAATACTTCACGCGCCGTGTGATTTCATGCCCCTCTTTGTCTCTGCTGGCCTCTCAGCCTGGAACGCTGGGCCTCTCCTCTACAACTGATGCGTTTCTACATTATGCTTCAAAGAGGAGGTTCGAACGTCACTTGTCTGTGAGGTTTCTCCCTGACCCCAGAGGGGTGGCCCCAGTCTCTCCTTTTACTGTATGCCATTTCACTTAGCACATAACCTCTGTTACCACACTTTCAGAGCCAATCCAAATCATGAATTTACCTGTCTTTCAAAGTAGGAGGGAGGCCATGATGGAAGTGACCATCGGAGCCAGCTCTGTGGCAGTAGGGACGGCCTGAGTAGGCCTTTCATTCATGTTTGTCAAATGCATGCTGTTGCTTCATTGTTTTATGACTCAGTAAGTATCTTCATAGAATCTCCTCTCTGGTCTGAGGTTTCTCTTAATTCTTGAACTACACGCCTCCCCCTTCCACCCACATTCCCACCCACGTCCCGACGGCCTTCTCTTAAGAGTGGGGTTGACTTGGACTTTCACTGTAGCTATAGTCTTTCCCTTAGGGCCTTTCTTTCCATTTATTCTGATGGGAAATTGGTGAAAATTTCTCTTTGGGGCCAAGGTTTTCCCTAATATAATCCTTCCTTTCTCTCCTATCATCTTTTTCTTTTAAAAAATTTTATTTTTTAAAAAATATTTTAAAAGATTTTATTTATTTGACAGAAAGACAGAGAGGGAACACAAGTAAGAGAAGAGTGAGAGGGAGAAGCAGGCTTCCTGCTGATCAGGGAGCCCGATGCAGGGCTCGATCCCAGGACCCTGGGATCATGCCCTGAGCCGAAGGCAGACGCTTAACCGAATGAGCCACCCAGTGTCCCTAAGATTTTATTTTTAAAATAATCTTTATACCTATCAACCTGGGGCTCAAACTTACAACCCCAAGATCAATAGTCGCTCTACATACTGAGCCAGCCAAACATCTGTCTCCTATCCTCTTGCTACTACTCCCCACCGTACACCCTGACCACATCCAGCTATTATTATACACCATTAATCCCAGTCTCCTTACACTTTCAGTTCCCAGCCTGTGCTCAGATTTGGCTCTCATTCGTTTATTCATTCCCATTTGCATTTCATTCATTTATTTGATAACTACTGAGCACCTACTCTATGTCAAACACTGTTCTTTCCTGTGTTCTGCCAGAACCACCCTTCTCTTCCCTTAGAAATTTTATTCGTCTCCTAATCTCCCCCAGTTAGTCTTAATTCATCCTTCTTCTTCTTCTTCTTCTTCTTCTTCTGCCTTATAGCACTTGGCTGTTTTGTTTTGTGTTTACATTATATTTTGTTTGATGATTAGTTTTTGGTCTGGCTTTCTTCTCCAGCAGATGAGGAGCCCTTGGGGAACAGGAAGGGGTCTGCAGTGTTGTATTTCCCATCCAACCTGGCATAGACTTTTACAGGTAAACCTCCTGCAATAGAAGTTCCTTGCATTGAAAAGTGAGCAAACTATTGAGAAACTTGTAGAGGAAGATGGAAAGGTTGGAGGCTTCTAAGGTTTTTACTTGTACACTCTTGCTTAATCTCCCCCCAGAAGCCACATAAGCTAGCTACAATCAGCATGGTGAACTCACGGAATTCACCCATTAAGTAGAGAAATCCAATGCAACTGGATTGTATATTTAAAAATGGTTAAAATGACAAATATTATGTTATTTATATGTTACCCCAGTTTAAAAAAGAAAAAAGAAGGTTTTGCCCTGACTTAGGAAAATTAAAAAAAAAAAAGACAACAATTTAGGTGCACCATTAAGAAGGGAATTTGTTTCAGGAATGAAGAAAGAATGTCTATAGCTTATCCTGATTCCTTTCTGCAAACTGCAACCCGATCTTCTAACTATTGCATTCCTCTTCCATAATGGGGAGGAGGGGGTGGATTTGTCAAATTATCTTACAGAGGGAATGGTGGTGGGAGAAGCAGAGAAACTGGTGTTTCCACCCCATTCTCCAGTGCCACATCCACCACCAGTCTTGACTTTTTCTGGGTGTCACTTCCAAACCTTGAATAATGACTTCCAGTGACAGAGAAGGGTAACCAATTCAAGGATTATAGCTCCACATAGCTCTCAATGCATAGAGAATGAGACTCTTTATCTCTGGGTCATGAGTTTCAAGCCCCACGAGCTTCCTTAAAAAATAGTATATCTCCAAGATAACAACTGTGCTCTATTATGATTATTAGATATCAAAATGGTCCTAATTTTGCTCTTTGAGATACAAGAAACACTAGCAAACGTGTGTCATATAGTATATTGGTACACACATGCGCCCTAAGATCACACCTATGCCTACACACAACTGCATCTCTGAACTGGGAAAATATTCACATAGATATATACATACACACATTTTAACTCCCTTTCTAAAGTAAGTGTCTGAACTTTTCTAAAATTACAGTAAATCCTTAGGTTTGCCGAGCGGGACATGATAAGGAAGGAATCAGAGCCCTTGTGCTATCATATCTCACTAGGCAAGCACCAGGTGGGAGGTGTGCTAGAAGCTGCTCTTTCTTGAAAACACCCAGCACTTAAAGCTAACCCTGAGTTCAACACCATCAGTGAGACAAGTTACAGGACTTCGTGGCTGTGCATCACAGCAACTCAGGAACCTATCAAAGCATCCGTCACTCTGGTGGCAGGAAATAAGTTGAAAGAATGTGGAGAATTACAATCACACGTAATAGTGTTATCATTGGAAACTGTAGAACTTGGATTATGTGCGCATAGGCTTCTCCTTTTATTTTTCTTTTATTTTCTTAAAGACTTTGTTTATTTGAGAGAGAGAGCACAAGGGGAAGGAGGGCTAGAGGGAGAAGGAGCGTGAGAAGCAGACTCCCTGCTGAGCAGAGCCTGACCCAGGACCTGGAGATTATAACCTGAGCTGAAGTCAGACACTTAACTGACTGAGCCACCCAGGAGCCCCTAGGCTTCCCCTTCCTTCCTTCCTTCCTTTCTTCCTTCCTTCCTTCCTTCCTTCCTTCCTCCTCCCTCCCTCCCTCCCTCCCTCCCTCCCTCCCTTCCTCCCTCCCTCCCTCCATTTTTCTTTAAGATTTTTTAAACTTATTTTTTAACTTATTTAAGATTTTTTTAAACTTATTTGAGAGAGAGAGAGTGCAGGAATTAGCAAGGGGAGTGGCAGAGGGAGAGGGAGAAACAGACTCTCTGCTGAGCAGGGAGCCTGAGGCAGGGCTTGATTCCAGGACCCCAAGATCATGACCTGAGCCAAAGGCAGATGCTTAACCACTTAACTGGCTGAGCCGCTCAGCTGCCCCTAGGCTTCTCCTTTTAAATGAGTTCCTCTCGCAGGTTCTATCATAAGCACTCAAAGGACAGGGGGTTCTGGATAAAATCAACTAGGGACCAGCTACCCCCAGGTGGGCACACTATAACAGTGTGAATAGTAGGCTGAGAAGCAGCTAGAGTGGGTGAAAAATCAAATCTGAGTGATAAGCACAGCCTTGGCAATTCTGTTGGGGGATTTTTTCCCCTGGGGATGTAATGGCCTAAGACTGTTAGGTTGACGGACATGCAATCACGGAGGCCCCTGCATGGAATAGTCTCTGGTCCATAGCTTTGGGCTCCTCAGCATCTGCAACAGCATGGCGTATGCGTGAGAGAGCTTTGGCTCTAGCCAGATCTCTCTAATTGCCAAAATGATTCAAGTCCAGGTACATCCTCTTTTACCAAAGGTAGAGACCGAGGTAGCCCACAGCCTCACAATCCTCTCAACACTTCCCAACGTTGGCAGATAATCAGAATCACAGAACTCTTAAAAAACACAGTTCCTAGGCTCTACTACCCAAAGAACCTGATTCAGGAGATCTGTGCTGGAGTCCAGAAGCCTAGCTTTTTAAAAATACTTCCATGGGTGGTCCTGTGATCCAACAGGCTTAGGAACCAGTGGTTTAAGTGGTAGTCTATTTTTGCTAATGGTTGGTAAAAAAAAAATTAAAGAGATGAGAACAAGAAAGATGACAGAATAGGGTTTGAGAGCTCCTTACCATCCCTTGGGATCTTCAATACTCTTTTCTACAGTGGGAATGTCCACACTCTGAAGGTTTTTACTGGAGGATGAGAGGGGAAGACTTGTAACCTGGAGAGCTGTGAGCTGCTTCATGCTGATGGATAACTAAGAAAGGGTCAGGTCGTATGTAAGCTGATTAGGATGATTTCCCTCACTGTGTTTGGTCCCCAGGCAACAATTAAGACGGAACACCTGAGTAACTCTAAATTACTTGGGTCTAGTTCAAATCCGTATTTCTCCCTCTGTGGGTAAGAGAGGATATATTCACTCCCCTTTTGTGGACCTGGTTCTTCACTTCTCCCTTCCTTGGCAGTCTAGGCCATAGTATTTAGAACTTCAGAAATACCAAGTTAAAAACTTTGGCAAAGACGCAGACCAGCTGTCAGCAACCTTTCTTTAAGCTTATGAAAAAAAAAATGCATGAAAGCCTTATTCTAATCCCCAGTGTCAACCCTATAAATTCTTATTGTTATTGAGCATATTTTGGTGAGATTACAAACTTGGTGGGCTCTGTATTTGTTTTATTTTTATTTATTTTTTTAAATTATTTTTATTAACATATAATGTATTATTTGCCCCAGGGGTACAGGTCTGTGAATCATCATTCTTACACATTTCACATACACATTCACCATAGCACATACCCTCCCCAATGTCCATAACCCAACCATCCTTTCCCTACCCCCTCTCCCTCCAGCAACTCTCAGTTTGTTTTGTGAGATTGAGTCTCTTATGGTTTGTCTCCCACCCGATCCCATCTTGTTTCATTTTTTCCTTCCCTACCCCCCCTACAACCCCCACCCTGCCTCTCAAATTCCTCATATCAGAGAGATCATATGATAATTGTCTTCGTTTTACCCAATAGGTAGCCATTAGTTTCAGTGGCAGCCTGGGTACCATTGCTCGTATCTTCAAAGCAATGGCTTGTCCCAAAGGTATTCCTCACAAGGTGACATGGTTGAGGGATAGTCTGGTGGCCAAGCACACACAGTTCACAGGGCCATGCGGTTTAGAGAAGCCTCCAAAGGCGCCACCCATGTGACTTCCAAGCATCAAGCCTGTCCCTCACATCAAAAGAGATTTCTTAAGAGGTTAAATAAGGAGATACAGAATTTACTTCAAAGTCTCCTTTTGGAATGCCTCCAAGTACATATTATTTTTTAAATCACATTTGCTGGTTCACATGATTACCATCACTTACTTCATGGGAAGAATTTTCAACTCTGCCTATATAGAATTTCTTTCAGTCATGCTAGGAAGAGTAATGAAAAAGTGATAATTTGTTGTTCTACTTGTTTTTCAGTGGGTGAATCCAGAAAGTGATTCTACCAGCATTTGTGTAACTCGACCTATTTACGTCAAATTGGACAACCCTGCTCTTTGCTCTGACATCATTCCATAGAAAATGGTGTGTAAATGTAATAAATAAGAGGCTTTTAAAAATAAATATCTCGATGGGGCACCTGGGTAGCTCAGTGGGTTAAAGCCTCTGCCTTCGGCTCAGGTTATGATCCCAGGGTTCTGGGATTGAGCCCCATATCCGGCTCTCTGCTCAGCAGGGAACCTGATTCCTTCCCTCTCTCTCTGCCTGCCTCTCTGCCTACTTGTGATCTCTGTCAAATAAATAAATAAAACCTTAAAAAAAATATCTCAGGTGGTTAGGTTATGGACATTGGGGAGGGTATGTGCTATGGTGAGTGCTGTGAAGTGTGTAAACCTGGCGATTCACGGACCTGTACCCCTGGGGCTAATAATACATTATATGTTAATAAAAAATTAAAAAATAAATATCTCAAAATGTAACTATAAATTTAAATCAGTGGATACTGGAAATGATAATATAAAGTTCTAATTTCATTTCCAAACATTTTTATCAGCAGAAAGAAATGCCCAGGGTGGGGAATTGTGCTAGTTTCTAGTGATGTAATAGGTATGAGACATGGCCCCATCTCAGTTGCTTACAATCCTGTTTGGAAAACAAACTTTGAACATGAAAAAATGAATAATAAATCACAGAATTTTTATCCAATATATTTCTCCACAGATCATCTTGATTCTGGCAAGAATCATTTGATGGAAAAAACATCAAGCCAGGGTTGGAAACATAGTTCAGATACTTTAAGTGGAGTCTTTAAAAAAAAAAATCAAAAGAAGAGCAATTTAATTTACTTTATTCTGAAGTACTTGAAGAGCTTCGCTTACAGTAATATCTTAAGCTGAATATCAGGGTTTGTAAACTTTTTTTTTTTTGAAGATTTTATTTATTTGACAGAGAGAGAACAAGAGGACACAAGTAAGGGGAGCAGCAGAGGGAGAGGGAGAAGCAGGCTTCCCACTGAGGAGGGAGTTCAAGGAGGGGCTCAGTCCCAGGACCCTGAGATCATTACCCAAGCTGAAGCCAGAGCCTTAACTGACTGAGCCACCCAGTTGCCCCTGTAAACTTTTAAAGCAACATAGCTACCATTTCCTGACAGAATTCAATGTATCAAACACTTTATATCCTCACCTCTATCTTCAATGCAGAGATGATAATGATGATGATGATGATTTTACAAATGACAAAACAGAGACTTGAACAGGTTAGGACAGATCCTATGGTAGATCATGTTACTGTTCACCCCTCTTTGGTCTTCTGTGTGTGAATCCACATGTGGTCATATGAAGCTTTGACCAATAAAATGTGAGCAGAAATTACTTATATCACTTCTGGTGGAAGCTTTAATAGCCAATGCCTGATTCACCATACTTCTGTTGTTCCATGGAGCCCAGAATGGAGGCAGGCAGGTCCTGGAGTGAAGACCATCTGGAGTAGAGCCATAGTCAGTCAATGGGGGACATGCAGCATGAATGAAAAACAAACCTGGGATGTGATAAGCTACTGATATTTTGGGGTTGATTGTTTCTGCACCAAAACCTAGCCTATCCTGACCATTTTACATAGTAAATGACAAAACTAGGATTCAAACCTAAGTCTGTTTAATTTCCAAGCCCAGGTGCTTGGCACAAAGTAGGCACTCTATAAACATGTGCTGAAGGAAAGAATGGATAGCTGTTGCCCAGAATCAAACGCAATACTTCAGATGTGACCTGATCCACATAAGAACCATTAGGAGTACAAACACTACTTTTTTGCACTGAACATTTATGAGTAAGGCTTAGAGAGTGTTAGCTTTTTTTTTTTTTTTTGGTCAAATATACTCACTTTTTAAACAAAAATGTATTGTCTATCTGTACAAGTACAGAGTGAGATGCTATGGGTGATAATAGCATAAAAGGTAAAAATAATTGTCTTCTAGCTTTTCATAATCTCATGAGTGAGAGTCACACATTCATAACCGACTGTGTCACAAGATAATGCATAGAGGTTAGAGAGAGTATGTTGTTGAGTGCAGATCGAGAATGGAACCAGGCAGCCATGAATTTCAGTCATTCATTCTACAAATATATGTTGAGTGTCAAACAATGAGTTGGGTGTTATGTTTGCTGCTGCAGATACAGATTAAAAAGAATACCAGCCCCTGATCCCAAAGATCTCACAAAGCAGTAAGAGAGACTGATTTCATTAACAGGGAATTACAATAACAGCTGTGACAAAGTCAAGTTCAAGAAGCTATGGTACAGAAAAAGAGTGTGAAATCAGCCTGGAAGAACTAAAGAAGACTTTCTGGAGGAAGTGATCCTTGAGTTGATTCTTAACAGATGAGTGAGTTTTTGCAAGATGAAGAAGGGAAGGGGGTGTACTGGTGAAGAGAAGAAGTTGATTCAAATCCCAGTGAACAGTGGGTGAAAAAGCCAGGCAGGTCACAAAAACAAGATAGTCAGAAAGAGCATGACTTGTTCTGAGAAACAGCAAGTAGCACACTGTCTTAACTGCTTGGACTACCATAACAAATTAGCATAGACTCAGTGACTTAAACAGTCATTTATTTTCATATAGATTGACAGTGGAGATTACGGCTTCAACATATGAATTTTGAGGATACATAGTTGGATTGACCCAGGACTGGGATTACTCCAGGGTGGTAAGTAGAAGAACAAGAAGGCATGCAATTGAAAGTATTAAGCAAGAAAGAGATTGAAAGAAAAATGTATCATTGTTTTCAAATTGTCTGGAGAAGGGAACGAGGACAAGAGGAGACTGAGAGAATGGTGGTGGGGTGTAGGAGTCAAGGGCTTTAGTGCTTTTGATGCAATTATGAAATACACATTGGTAAGATTAGGAGATGATGCTCAGACACTAGAGTTTAAGTTTTCAGAGATGGAGCAATCCCAATTGATGACAAGATCTGGGATGTGATCAAGAGTGTAAGATAGAAAAAGTAGCTAAGAGGTAAAGATTAAAGATCTGTGAGGCTAGGCTGCTTGAGCATGTTTATATATTGATGAAAATTCATTAGAGAGGGGGAGTGTGAGATTTAGCTTGTGTCAGTCAGCAGGAAACAGACAAAATTCTTCGGGATAATTTGAGGAAGAGACTATGTACAATGGTGTAGTTACAATATAGGGAACCTGCAAGGGATTGTAAGGTATCCTGGGGCAAGAAGCAGGGGAACAATGGCCTAAGATTTAAAGGGATGAGGGAAGGGAGAAATTACCAGAACCCAGAAGGAGATGGCTATCTTGAGAGGACAATAACTTTGCTCAAAAGAAACAGCCAACCCAAGAAGACTTTGAGGTGAAGATGTCGGAAAAATACACGCTCCCATCTCAGGTTCCTCCCACTCTCAGATCTCCTGCTGGGACTTTCCATTGGCCAGCCCTCACTCCTCAAGAGGACAAAAGGCAAAATCACCTGCTGATATAGTTCATACAGACTTCACCTCTCCCAGCAAAGACAGGGTAGAGAAGGTAAGAAGGGGCTCTGGAGAGGCAAACAGAGATATCTAGCCTAGTGAGGTTAGAGATACAGGCTAGGGAAAGGCAAATTGATAGCACAGATTTTTGGCAAGATGGGTGGGGATGAGATCCAAGTCTCAGATAGATGAGTAGGGCTTAAAATAGGAAAGATAACTCTTTTCATTATGTGAAGAGAATTAATAGAGGATGGGTTCCATTTTGCCTGTGAAGCAAAGGTTGTCAATTGAGATTGAGTGGGGAAGAGATGATACCATTAGAGAACGTAAGAGAAAACCAACCAGAGAATTGTAGAGGATTGCTGACCATCCTGGAACCCATATGACGTCTAGTCATGAACTTGGGGTGAAATCAACCTTTCCTTTGTGTGATTTTTTTCTCTACTGATATTTAATTGCTCATGTTCAGGCATGGAGAAAACAGATAGTTAGATTCCATGGATTGAATTTTTGCCAGATGGAGGCCAGGGAGTTTTTGAAATAGTGAACCATAAATCTAAGTTACAAAGGAAGGAAAGTGAATGCAGGAGGGGGCCAATGTATATGGAGAGAGTGGAGGAGTTGGTAGAAAACTGGGTGCCCTGAAATGGCATCGTTGAATGAACTTGCAGGAAAGCTGAACTTACAAAAGAGTGTGATGCTTTAACTCGTGAAGTTTGTGTCAGTCTCCACCTCTTCAGTTATAAGTAGCAGAAACTAAACTCAATGTAGCTTAAAATAAAAAGGAATTTATCAGTTCATTTAACTGAGAGGTACAAAGGCAGAGGGGGCTCTAAACATACCTGATTCATGGGATTGGGGGATACTACTAGGACTCTCTTTTTTCACTTCTAAGTTTTCTTACAGGTTTCTATTCCTTATTCTCTCTTGCAACAGACATTCTACACAGGCTCCATATGGAAAGATGGCTACCAGCAGCTTCAAGCTTGCCTCCTGTCATCTCATGATCCTTTAGGAAAGAGCCCTTCCAGTGTTTATACATCAAATTTTGTGAAAGGACTGAGATTTACCTTGCTTGCATGTCAGCCCATCCCGTGAGTGCCTTGGGCACTTTACAAACAGTCTTATACCCACAGTACTATTTAGACTTCATGACAACTTCCATGGAATACTGAACTTGATGGTCCCTGGTTGCCTCTTCAATATCCATTCCCCCTTGCCTTTTCCTCGTAGGACCTAGATTTTCTTTGGGGATATAGGAGCTCCCCCATTCTTTGCAAAATTGTTAAAGAATGACAGATACCATTCTCAGTCCAGTGATAGTCCCTGCCTGGTTAAACTGAGTCGGAGTCACCCAGCTACCTGTGCTTTCATGGGGATTTATTAGTGTTTATTAGAGGATTTATTAAGAGTTCTTTTTAACTCATATACATATACTTTCTTCATACTGCCCAAGTATGAAGAAGTAAAATTACTTTTAAAATAACGTGGATTTTCTTTCTAGTATAAAACTATGTCCACTGTAGAAAACATAAATGGTAAGTTATTTACAGTTGGGCCTAAGAGTTTATGGTCATTTCTACAAAGATTGAGCATGGATCTTTGACCAGAAAAAAAAAAGACTTCCTTATTTGTTACTCCTTAGACAAATCACCTTAACTTTGGTCATTTTCCACTTATAACGCCTGATTTGGGAACACCAGTCATGATGAAAATGAGGACGATGTGTACTAAAGCGGTCTCTCATTCTCTTTCTGTTCCTTTCTCACATTCTCTCCTCAACCTTGTGTTTATTTGCATTCACTGGCTTGTACATAAAACAAGTTCAGCATAGCTCTTAAGGATTTTTTTTGGTTTTTGGCCTACAATGTGTTAATAAAAGCATTTACTAAAGAGCAACGAAATAAGCGTTCTCAGGGTCAAGAACCTGTGATGCTATTTGCCGCAAAAGTAGATGGAGGCATAGAAGAGTAAATACACATATAATGAATTCATTTGTAGGGTCTCACATCTTCAGTCTTGCAAACCCAACTCGTGACAATACGTTTATGAAAACAAAACATTAAAAAACCTTGGAAAGTCATAATAAACACTGCTGCCGAAACCCGCTCCGCCACATCCCCGGTTCTGGTTTGGATGTAACACAAGTGTTTTAAATTGCACTGGGTGGAGGCCCTGGCAGGAAGGAAGCATCGGATATTGCTGGAACATATCTTTGTTTGAGCAACAGCTAATGAGAAAGGTCACCATGATGCTTTGCTTTCAAACACTGTGTCTGTTTTGAAATGAGTCCTGAACATTTCATCACAAATGCTGATTTATAATCATTGAAGTACACAATCCTGTAATATTAACTTGTTTTCTCCTAAGTGGAGAATAGAAACCAAAGCCTATGCTCTCACCACTGTTTTGATTGGAATATGTCAGCAAAAGAGAAAATGACTTCTTATTTATGGGCTCAGGGCTTTTAGCTATTTACAAAATTCCAATAGTGGGTTTAAAGACAAGGATACTTTTTTCCCCTCCCCTGGAGTTTTAGTGTTTTTTTTTTTTTTTTAATTCTTGTTAAACTCACTGCCAGTATTGGAGATGTAAGACTTTCTGGATTTCATTTCCTAACGTATTTTTACATTTGTTTAGTGGATCAAGTCAGGGGCGTTGAGGTCCTAAGAAAGATTAATTTTTTTTCTGTGCGAAGTGTTTACTGACAAATGCAATAAACTTCAGAAGGTCTCCTTCCAGGATGGGCTGACTTAAATCAGAGACGGTAAAAGCAGTAATATTAGCAATAACAGTAAAAGCAGATATTTTGGCTACAACTTTGGGAGGGAGGCAGAATCTCTTAAATCTCTCCGTTTATACTTTTGGTTTTCCCCATTGGCCAGGCTGCTGTATTCCCATGTCCGTAGCACGTTCCACTGTGGGAGCCTGGAGCTCTCAGAATAAACTTTGGAAAAGGCTGGGTCCACCCTCTGGGGATAAGGGAGCCAGAGGGAGGAAGGGGAGGGGGTAAAGGAAAAGGCAAGGGGACAGCTGTCTTCCTGTGTTTGGATGACCTTTCCTTATGTTTATCTGGCGGGACTGGGCAGCTCTGCCGGGCTCTGTGTCAGTCTGCTATGTTGGCCCCATGTGATCTCTTTCTTAGCTCCGTGTATGTAAAGCTCAGCTTCTGATGGAAGGACTAGATTTAAATCTCTGAGAAAACAAAAGTATATGGGTCTGGGAAGGTTGAGTGCCTGGAGAAAGAAGGCTTAGCAAATATACACATATGCCTGTATCTAATGGGTTCCTGAGGGAACACTCTGGGTATCTCTTGGAGCCCTTTGAGGCAGGACCCACCTGTGCTTCTGCCCTTCAGCTGGGCATGAGGCTAGAGATCTTCCTTCTCCTGAATGCTCAGCGTTTAGCACAATGTTCCCCACCTGCGGATCCTCCATAAATATTTCATAGATGAGTAAGTAAAGGAATGAATGAATGAGCAGGCATTGAGCAGTGACTGGGCAACAAGCAGTGGGTCATACAATACCTAATGTATTCTCCGGTCCCTGCGCCAAGGGCCCCGGGAAGGAGCTCCACTTCAAAACAACCATTTTCAAACCTCCCTGCCACACATTCCTAATGTCTGAATCACTTGTTTCTTCGGGGTGGCTGAGACTAACTCCTCTGGTTTCCACCTTTCTTTTTTGGTGTTGACCTCTCCTCCTGGCCTGGCCTTAGCTTTAACGTTACTCCCCAGAGAAGCCATCCCTTAATGCCCTCACCGTTCTCTATCTAAATTAGGGGCCCCTAGTAAACTTCTTATGAAACTCTGTTTTCTTTATAGTTTGTAAGGCAACTTCCAATTGTATTCATTTGTGTGTTAGGCCATGCTTGTCTGTCTTCTCCACTAGATTACATACTCCTTAAAGACACGGAACCAGATCTCTTTTCTCATCACTCTGTCCTCAGCACCTGGCACAGTAATTGACATAGAATAAGCACTCAGCAAGTATGTGTTCCGTGGATGAATGAGCCAATCAAGGAATGGATTATATTTGAAAGAAGAATTCATACTAGGTTACAGAGTGGAGGTGGAGGATAAAGGGCAGAGTCCAAAAGCTCTATCCCGGTCAGAACTTGGACACTTCATAAGTCTGAGATTCTGGAAGGAGGACAAAGTAGTTAACAGATATAAGTAATGTTGTGCGTTTACCTCTGGAAGCTAGCTAGCACTCGGGGTTCTTGGGAGTACAAGCAGCTTTCTCTTTCATACCCGGCCTGGCAACTTGTACCACTTTTTCAGTAACAGGGTTTTTTTTGGTTACCAGGTATCCAAACCTCAGAAGGACTCTTGACTTTTCACTTTTCCTCATACCACGCAGCTTCATAATACTTCTTGTTAGTTTCAACCTTCCCGTTCTACTGAGGACCATTCGACCCAGTGTACTCATCAAGTTTCTTTCTCTTCGAAGTTATAGAAATTCAACTCCAGTTAGCTTCAAACTAGGAATGTATTGGATCATGTATCTGGGAATTTGATTGGGGCAGTTGGCTTTAAATGTGTCTAATCTAGGGATCAGATGATTACTCAGAACTCTACCTCTCTTGCCATCTTCCTGCTTAGGTTAAAATGGGCAGCTATGACCCCTGGCTCACGATCTCCTTAGAGCACCAGAGAGGACTCTGTCTCCACCCATGAGACTACTCCTGAATCAGTCCCTTTGGGGGAAGGGGCAAGACTCCAATTGTCCTGGCTTGGGTAACATGCTTACCCTTGTGGCTCTTTTAGGGGGGAAGTGGTGAAATCGCAGAAAGAGTTCCTCAAGGAAAAGACGGAATATGTTACCAGGATGAGTTGAGGAAGTGGTGCTAAATAATCAAGAACAATAGAATGTCTTCCTGCGCAAGCAGCCCTGTACCAGGTATAGCAGGAGGTCCTTAACCTACAGAGGCAGAACGTACAGGGGAGATGGCGATGTACTATGGAACCAGATGGCTTCAGTTTAAACCCTACCTCTTCCTCTTATTAGTTATGTTATTTTGGGCAGATTAACCTCTCTAAATCCAGTTTTCTCAGGATGAAATAGTGATAGAAGACATTCAAAAGAATATTATCCAGCCTTGAAAGTGAAGGGAATTCTGATCCATGCCACAACATGGATGAACTTTGAAGACATTATACCAAGAGAAATAAGCCTGCACAAAGGGAAAAATGCTATGTGAGTCTACTTTTATGAAGTACCTAAAATAGTTGAATACATAGAGACAGAGAGTGGAAAGCAAAGGTCTGGGGGCTGGGAATAGGGAGTTACTTTTTAATGGGTATGGACTTTCACCTTGGGAAGATGAAAACAGTTCTTGAGATGGATGGTGGCAGTGATTGCTCAATAGTATGAATGTTCTTAACACCACTGAATCTTAAAAAGAGTTAGAATGATCTGTTACGTATATTTTAGGGGTCTAAAATATGTTATGTATATTTTCTGTTATGTATATTTTACCAGAACAAAATAAAATGGTGATGTAAAGAGTAAATGAGACAACAGGCATACATGTGAAATATTAATTCTCATAATAACCCTTAGAATGAGGTATTATTATCTCTTTTTTTATCACTAAATGGAGACTTGGAGGTTAAGCAAGTTCAAGGTTACCCAGCTCGAAAGTGGCAGAGTCAGACTCAAAACCAGTACGTGACCCCTGAGCCCTGTTTTTTCCATTATACCACATTTCTCCCACACACACTGTTTCCTAGCTACTATATTGATTAATATTTAAAATGCTGCTTTGATTACATCAAGCCCCTGCCTACCAAAAACTTAAGGGATCTACCCCTGATCTAAAGCCCAAATGCCTCCTTGGGAGCAGTCCTTGCAGTCTGACTCCAGTTATTTTTCTAGCTTCACCTCAAGGTCAAGGCCCTGCTCTATCCTACCCTGTGTTATCTATGTCCATAGCCTATACTAGTTCTCTTGCTGGAACGATGGTGAAACTTTACCCACCTTTCCATGCTCAGGTCAACCCAACACCTCCAGAAAGCCTCACCTAACTGAAAGAAAGACATTATCACTCCTTCCCCTTACCTGCCTCAGCATTTATTATTTGACAGCGATACATAATGTAGTACTTTCAGTGAAATTCTTATTTCAGCTTTTCATGTCTTATTTCCACAGCAGGCTCTCTGCTCATGGAAAGCAGGGATTGTGTTGGTTTTTCTTTACATTTCCTTCAATGCTAGCTTAGTGTTTTGTATTAGCACTTAGTAACACTTTCTTGATGATGCTGATGCAGGAAATATGATTAATGATGACTAGTTCACACAACCATGATTTGGACTGAGGAAAAACATGTATTATCCCCTTTCTTGGTAGAGAAGTTACTGGAACTTTTCCCTGTACTTTTAGGCTAGTTCAGAACATAATGATTCCTACTCAGCTTGGAAATAAAAAGATTGAGTCTGGTCAAGTTCATCTGCTGGTAGGCCTGTGTGAGAGGTAGATGTCTCTTGTTGATTAAATTCTAAGAAACATAAGCAAGCAAAACCATTTACAAAGCAACCAGCAACAAAGCAGTGTTGTTTTGTTTTGTTTTGTTTTGTTTTGTTTTGAGCACATCTTAAAAAATTTAAAAGGTCATTGCAGGTTCTGCAAATAGTGTGTACTGTGCAAATACCACAGTCTCTCTATAGGTACTGGAAATGTTATCATAGTATCTTCAAGCCCATAAACGTTTCTAAATGACACTGTCCTTCCGCCCCTGCTCAAATGCTAGTCCTCTGTGAACTATGTAAATGATCTGCACAAGCTCCCCAGGAAAAGAATCAAGGTCAAGGTTCTAGAAACAGTGCCAGGGCAGATATTCAGCAGAAAGTCCTAGCGCAATAGTTTCGAGTAGTTATGAGGTTTGTTCCGATTGTCTGCTTCCCATTCTTTAACTATTTTGAACATCATCCCTGGGTAAAGGGACCAGCACTGGAAGTGCAGAAGCACAGAGCACCACTGGGAGAATGACAGACGAGGATGGCAACATAGGTAAGGACCAGAACTTGAAGGAATTCAAATAAACCACATGGGCTGACAATCCATGGAAAACTGTTAAAGAGAAAATCAGTATTGAGTACATTTTCGAAAGGTGAGCAATACCAGTTGGTAGGGATTTTATAATGTATTGAGCGAGAGATGATAAAGTCTTGAACCAAGAACTTGGCAGTGATATGTAGATGTAAAATGTATAATTTTTAGGCAAAATTGACTAGATTTATGATTGGATGGAAGTAATGGGGGGAAAAGTGTCAAGTGGAGTCAGAATCTGAAATGTGAATTTTCTAATTGGGGGTATGTGCCAAGAACACATGGAAGTTTCATGTTCGTTTTCCCTCTCTTACCTCAAAGTTCAGGGCATAAGTTGTGGTTGATTGTACAAAATACACGAGCAGAACAGTTGAGTGTGAGGCTGCTGGCAACTCTTGAAGCCTGCGGTCACCTGATGTGACCACATTTTGGTGCAGTGAGTCTACACAGGAATAACTTCTTTAATATTGTGTGAGTTGCAGTTTGGCATTGCTGAAGGAGATATGGAGAAGGTTCTGAAGGCTGATGGCAACTATGAAAACAGCAGCCAGATGCCTTTGGATGAGGCCATCTCCACACCATCCCACAGGGCATCATTTCTGTTTCACAGGAGTTGAGCCCTGGGTGTTGCTGGGATTGTTACAGCTACTTTGGGTCTTTCCCCACATACGAGGCAGTCAGGATGGGAATGGGGTGCAACCCACAAGTCCGGGAAGCCCCAGAGGAGAGACTCTGAGTTATATCCCCAAGATGGAGCAGAGAATCACCTGGGTTTGCAGGGAGAGAAAATAGAAGAAGATTGATTTTATGAATATGCATTGTCAGTGTTATCCATTGTCATATTCCTTATGGCTGTCTTCTTAAATCAGCCTTTAACTTTGCTTGTCTAAGTAAAGGAAAATATAATAAAGCACAATCTGAAACATGAGTAGACTTTTACGTTTATTTCATCTTGATCTTGGATCTTCAACTTTATAACTCAGGATTTTATTCTGAGTGATATTTATTCAAAATAGCTGCAATTTCTCCCCTCGATGAAGACCATGACTATAGTATCTTTACAGTTTTAAAAATAAACTGTTCTTTGGACCTGCAAAGAAATATTCAGATGTCATAACCTGAAAATGCCTCAGAATTTTCCCACACTCCAACAAATCCCTAAACAGCCACATGGATATGCACCAACATTTCTAGATCCCCTTGGGAGCACATTTGAGAATGCTTAGTACTGAAGAAAATGTTAGGGAAATATATACACACTCAAAAAACAGGGGTTTACACCAAAAGTGCTCTCCAGTCAATACATGAAAAGTATCTCAAGTATAACATGATCATATATGTGATAAATTATTTTTTATTAATTATATCTGTATTGATTAATTGTATAAATCATTTGTATAATACAGAGAGCAGTATAATTTAGACTTCTTGCCCACAAGTCAACATTTTTGTTAACACATATTTCTATTCTATCTTTACTGGAAACAAGACAAAAGAATAAAAATATCTCAGTCTGGGGGTGCCTGGGTGGCTCAGTTGGTTAAGCCTCTGCCTTCAGCTCAGGTCATGAGCCCAAGAACCTGGGATCAAGGCCATCATCGGGCTTCCTGCTCAGTAGTTTGGGGGGGGGTTCTGCTTCTCCCTCTCTCTCTGCCCCTCCTCCCTCCTTATGTTCTCTCTCTCTCTCTCAAATAATCTTTTAAATAAATTAAGTATGTATATATACACATATATGTGTATGTGTACATACATATATGTGTATATATACATACTTAATTTATTTTGTCCCTCCCTCCATTAGGCTTATCTTAGCCACACGCAATTTTAGCATGAGCACAACTAGATCATTCTCCTGCCTACTACTAGCTGCTGAGCACCAATGAAAAGCATCACCCATACTGGACATAGGTGCTATTATAAATTCTTGGCTTCTTCTTCACCTGCAGGACAATCTAGAAAGCTAGTTCCTTGCTATCCATAACAATTATTTCACACTTCACTCTCCTCAAACATCTGATCTACTTCTCTATGCCTTAGTGAAAGAGGATGGCTTTGGATAAGATTTCATTACAGAAACCACAAGCAAATCACAACCAAAACCATGAAAAGCTTTTGTTAGGAAACATGAAGTGGTTATAAAGGTTGTCCAAAAAGTAAATACAGAAGGATAGGCAAGAAAATGAGAAAAACAAAAATGACAGGAACAATCTGGCCCTCCCAGTTATCAAACAAACTAGAAATCTTTTGTAATTGAATAATATGGACTTGCTGAAATAGATAATACACCAATGGCCCAGGCCAGAGACCACATATAAGAATATAAGATAAAGGTAGCATTTCAAAACACAGGGAAAGGATAGAATAGTTAACAAATGTTGTTGGAAAAATTGGCTATCCATTTGGAAAAGATAAAGTTTTATCTCCACTTCTCACCAATTTAAAAAAATGGGTAGATTTTAAAGCTGTATGTTAAATACAAAGCAAAATTATAAAAGTAGTAAGCAGACATATGGGAGAGTGTTTATAATATTTATAATGGGAAAGGCCTCACAAAGCAAGACTCAAAACCAAGAAATAAACAACAAAAATTTTTGACAAACTGTACTCAGTGTACTCACTGACCTAGCTTTAAGGAAGTCAATCTGGTAATACCTACCAAAATGTTCCTACCCATTTCAAGATTTTCTTCCTTAAAAATATTCACATATAAAAAAAATATTCACATATGCACAAAGATGTTCATTGTAGTGTTCTTTGAAACAATAAAAAAATGGAGATGATCTCTTCTACAGTAAAGGAATACTTCAAATAAATCATAGTATGTTCATGCAATATGAAAACTACAAACCTTCCAAAAAACTAAAGTGGATTATAATGTATTGACTTAAAAATACCTTCCAACAGAGTCCAAAAAACATCAAATTTTAGGGCAATAGAGAAGGTATGCTCACATTTATAAAAAATATCAAAACAGACAATTGTGTGTATGTGCGTGTGTGTGTACATATGTAAATGCATAGAAAACATTTTCAAAGGATACACATCAAATTGTTAATTCCCAGTACTCCTGTAGGTTGGGAAATTCAATTTGGAAAGATGGCAGGTATTTTAGCTTTTACTAGAACTACCTCTGCCTTGTTTGAATTTATTACATTGAACATATATTCTATTTTTTTAAGACTTTATTTATTTGACAGAGAAAGAAAGAGCACAAGCAGGGAGAGTAGCAGGCAGAGAAAGAAGCAGGCTCCCCACTGAGCAGGGAGTCAGACGTGGGGTTTGATCCCAGGAACTTAGAATCATGACCTGAGCCAAAGGCAGATGCTTAACTGACTAAGCCACCCAGGTGCCTTAAACATATATTCTAGTATACTTCCATAACTGAGTTAAAAATAAAAGGGCATCTGGGTGCCTCAGTCAGTTAAAAGTCTGGCTCTTGATTTGGGCTCAGGTCATGATCTTAGGATCCTGGAATCAGGCTCCATGCTCAGCAGGCAGTCTGCTTGAGGATTCTCTCTCCTTCTCCCTGTACACCTTCCGCTGCTTGTGTTCTCTCTCTCTCTCATAAATAAATAAATCTTTTTAAAAAATTAAAAAGAAGAAAATAGAAATTATCAGAGCCCATTACACATAGCAAAGATAAACATTGTTGCTTTAAACTATTGCTTTCTGAAACCTTTGTTTCAATAGTATGTGTGTAGAGCACCAGATGATCAGATCCATTAATTCTTGTTGCCATGGAATCTTGTACATGTGTATTTAATTGTCTTTAAATCATTTTGAAAAGTACTCCTGAATTAGGAGTATTTTATTCTTTAATTTAAAAAAATTTTTTAAAGGTTTATTTATTTATTTGGGGGGAGATGGATGAGTGGTGGGGGGAGGCGCAGACAGAGAGGGAGAGGGAGAACAGATTCCCTGCTGAGTGGGGAGCCCGACCTGGGGCTCAATCCCAAGAGCCTTGAGACCATGACCTGAGCCAAAATCAAGTCCACCACTTAAATGACTGAGCCACCTAGGCACCTCTAGGAGTGTAATTTTAAATAACCACCCTAGCCAAGGACATTGCCAGCCTTTTCCTCCTGTTAAAGAAATGCCAGGTTTGGGAAAATGGAGACAGGCACAATAAGCTGTCTAACTATTTCAAGGGTTTTGACTGTTGGGGGAAAAAATAGATAACTAATGTCTAAGGTCTAGCTTTGCTATTCCTGTTTCTGTTGGATGGGGCCATATCTCATGCACCATTTCAAGTCCTCCTGACCCCACCTCTTACTCCAGCCACTGCTCCAGGAATCCAATCTGAGTAAATTTCAAACTATGTGACATGGCCTTGCACATGGCAGTCATGTGTATGTACAGCCCAGTCAATGCCCAGCAGGGCACCCTTGATCAATAGAGATGGGAATCTAAAATTCTCCCCCTTTAAGTCCTCTGAGGGGACAGTTCTGAAATGCCTGTCATAAGCCTCCTCAGAAGGTTACATGGAATTGAGCCCCAGTCACCTGCAACCCCTATAGCCTTGACCAACTTAGTATCACACCCCTGAACGACCTTCCCTCCCTCCTTCTCTTTTTCCAGTCCTGCTCCCCAGGATCCCAATCCCAGATGTACAACATGGGGCCTGTGCATGCAAACTTTGGCTCAGACTTGGATTTTGGAGGAGCCCAGACTCGGACTGGGGGTGTACCCCTTCTTTTTAAACAGAGTGAAGGAATATTTCTGTACGGTAATGCCGACTAATATTTGTTTCACACTTATAGGAATTCTATCTCATTGCCACAAAAAACTTACGGGGGAGGTATCTCTACTTTCACTTGATTGATGAGGAACACTGAGGCTCAAAGAAGGGGAGTAACTTGACCAGGGTCACATCAGCTAAAGAATGGTAGAACCAGGACTCAGCCAAAGTTCTTGGAGGAGAAATCAGGCCCTCCCCCCGCCCCCCCCTCCCTGCTTTGGTATGACACAGCTGCCTTCTATCAGAAAATTTGCAGAGGGCTTTGATCTCTGTGACTACCCCTCTGGGCAGTGCTCTTCCTAGCTTATCAGCTCTCTGCCACAACACTCACTGGGGTTCCAAACACACCCACACTTTCTCCAGCCTCAGATACACCATGCATGGAGGGTTTTTTTTTTGTTTTGTTTTGTTTTTTTTCCCCAAGAAGTTGTGTTGTGAAGGAATACAAAGGAACAGAGCAGTACCTGAAGAGGGGAATGCAGATCAAAAGAAAGGGTTCTTGAAGGTGAGCAGATGCACGAGCTGAAGGGAATCACCTGGAAAAGACGAGGCAGTGCAGGAGAGAGAGAAAGTAGGTGAGAGGAAATGAGTACCAAAGTCAGAGTACAGAGACTGGCTTTCAAAGGGTTAAGAGTTGAGTCCTCTATGATAACTAGAGGAGAAAAAGAAGCAACTCCAGTAAATAAGTTTATGTCTCTAGGTAAGTTAAGATCTTTCTTAAGTAAAATACAGACCAAAAGGTCCTTCCTCGGATTCTACATTGCTCACCCTGGGAAAGCAGGAACCATGCCAGGTTTCTCTACTGCTGCTGTATTCTAGTACCAACCTTCTAGAAAGTTCTCAGTAAATATATGTGATTGCTGAATAGATAGATATATATATAAATTATACCCTTCCCCTCACCACCAAAAACTTTGGGAATAATACTAAATGACCAAAAAACAGATAAAAATGTCATTAAGTAAGAATTTTAGTAAGACTTGGGGCACCTGGGTGGCTCAGTGGATTAAAGCCCCTGCTTTCAGCTCAGGTCATGATCCCAGAGTCCTGGGATCAAGGCCCACATCGGGATCTCTGAGCAGCGGAGAGTCTGCTTCCCTTCTTTCTCTCTGCCTGCCTCTCTGCCTACTTGTGATCTCTGTCTGTCAAATAAAAAAAAAAAAAGAATTTTAGTAAAACTTGAAATGACCTACAAAGAAATAATTACTCTAAACTTTGCTATTTAATATGGTCAGATGTACACACGAGTCCAACAAAGCCCACGGCTCATGTGCAGAGGGGCAGAGCCCTTGCCTGGCAACAGTACTTAAGGAAAAAAAAACACAGGGGTTGTGGTAGCCAGAGAGCTCCAGGTGAGTTAGCAGCAGGAGGCAACCGCTGAAAGAGGAACGCCATCCATGGCTTCCAGTACTGGTTGAGGGAGGATGTCTATGACCAGGGCAGAAGACATCCCTGCCTACTTCTGCCGGACAGAGTCTGCTGTGATTTGCTTCCAGGTGCCACCCTTTCAAAGGAACAGTAGAAAGCAATCAGGCTTTTTAAATTTTTTTAATTTTAATTTTTTAAAAGATTTTATTTATCTGAGAGAGAGCACACACGCACACAAATGGGGGGCAGAGGCAGCAGGAGAGGAAGAAGCAGACTCCCTGTTGAGCAGAGAGCCTGATGCAGGGTTCGATCCCAGGCCCATCAGGACCTAAGCCCAAGGCAGAAGCTTAATTGACTGAGCCCCAGGAGCCCCAGGAGCCCCAGGGACCACACTTTTTAAAAAAATGCTTGCAGGGGCACCTTTGGCTGAGGTCATGATCCCAGGGTCCTGGGATCGAGCCCCACATGGGGATTCCTGCTCGGCAGGAAGTCTGCTTCTCCCTCTCCCATTCCCCTTACTTGTGTTCCCTCTCTTGCTGTCTCTCTCTCTGTCAAATAAATAAATTAAAAATATTAAAATATATATATATCTTAAATATATATGTGTGTGTGTGTGTGTGTGTGTGTGTGTGTGTGTGTGTTTGCAACATTCTCATATGAGGACCCGTGAAGAAACCGTGAAGAAACTGGGTATGTTGAATTCTAGCAAAAAGACCCAAAAGGACCCGAATTTGATTTTCAAACATGTGAAATGCTGTGTCACCTTTTCCAGCACATTCCCTCTGAAACTTCAGAGCCAACCATTCTTCCACCTCACCTGGGCCTCCAGTTGATTGGTCATACCTCCTTCTCATGACCTCACCTAACTGCTGGCTAGCACAGATTACACAGGCCAACATGGTAAATTGGTTTCCTGTTTATACCCTCAAATTTCTCACTCCCTTTTACCTATCTTGTGCTTGCTTCGGGACTGAAGTGGGGTTCAAAGGACTGGGTAGGCTCTTATGGTGCGATACCTTTCTTTCAGTTCATGACTATCTGGAGGAGAACTTCCTTCCCCATACCTGCTGTTTTCTTCCATGCCGGGGACATAAATGAGTGTCATGTTCCTGGCCTCCTTCTCTCCCACTTGCCTTCCCCACCCCCTCCAGATAAAATGATGTACCTGATTGGTGACTTTGGAAGGAGAAATTGGACCTACCTCAGATGGGAACACCTTTCTTGCCTTTTTCTTCTTGGCTATGAGCTGCTTCCAGCAGGTCACTTGTTTTCTGCCTTTTCTCCATGTTTTAACTTTCTGACGAAGCTCTTTGGGGATGTTTGGGATGGTCCACTGAAGCTTGGGCCTGAGTGAGTAGACCTAATTAGTCATGCCTAATTCTAGCGTTCAGTGTATCAAAGTTCACTTAGTTCTCAAATCAAAGCCATGTTCTCCAGTTGCTTCTTCCTTTCATCCTGAAGGGAGCTTATTGCCTGCAAAGAATATTGATTTCCCTCTGTTCATGGGGGATGGGTGCTGAAGGGCCCAGTGGTGTCAACCTTTCTTCCCCACTCTCTCTCCTCCCTACCCTGGAAGGAGATGACCCAACAATGACATCAAAGTTCAAGTGACCTCCAAACCTTTAGTGTTTCCTAGAGATACTAGTGGGTTTCCTCAGGTAACTTAGTCTCCCCTTCTCCTAAAAAGAGGATTTCATGGTTCTCCTCTCTCCCTGAAACTACTCGCCTGATAAGAAAATCAAAGCACCATAAGAGAGCTTCCGCAGAGGTATCACTAAGTCTGTCAAATGTCTGCTACCTCCTGTTGCAAGACTCCATCTGCAAGTGTCCATGTTCCTCTCCAAGGCCACCCCTCACCTGGGCCCTGGATCTCTTCCCCTTGCCCCCTGCAAAGGCTTTGCTTTTGCTCTCTGAATGCCAGCCAAGGAGGGGTCATGGTCAATTATCACCCTTACAGATGAAGTTCCCTTTTTCCTCCCTGGTTTAGAAGGCAGCCTTGAGCTGGTTGTGTCCTTGGCCCCTTCACTCTTCTCTTCTTCCTGCATCTCCTTTAAACATGGGTGGCAACCCCTGTTTCTGACCTTCTTCTAACACTCTCTCTAAACTCCTGTTAATCATTATCTTCAGATGATATCAATAGTGTGATAAAGATTAGCAAAATGCTAGAAGGAATATTTTAATAAGTAAAAAGCACTTTGCTTTGTACTTTGATGAGAGTCCTGATTTTGATTAGGAAGACCTAGGATTGAGCCTAACTCCCACTTAAGAGTTTTGTGTCTGCAGGCAGGACTCCTAAGTTTTCTGAGTGTCCACTTCGGCATTTGCAAAATGGGGTCACTAAACCATTGTCTATAAGGAATAATAATTGACAGAGGGAACTGTCTTTTCACTTTCTTTTTTTAAGATTTTTTAAAATTTTATTTATTTATTTGACAGAGAGAGAGGGAACAGAAGCAGCAGGAGTAGGAGAGGGAGAAGCAGGCTTTCCACCAAGCAGGGAGTTTGATGTGGGGCTCGATCCCAGGACTCTGGGATTATGACCCGAGCTGAAGGCAGTTGCCTAACCGACTGAGCCACCCAGGTGCCCCAAGATTTTATTTTTTAAATAATCTCTACACTCGACATGGGGCTCACACTGACAACCCCAAGATCAAAAGTTGTGTACTCTACCTACTGAGGCAGTTAGGCACCCCTCTTTTCATTTCTAGGTACTCATGGGGAGAAGGTTGTATGTGTAGGCCCAAGATTGCCTTTTAAGTTCTTTGTCAAGACCCGATCAAATCAGTAATGTACCGTAACCACCCATGGACACAGGATGGAATCCTCAAATAATCTAAAAATAAGCAACTGACAGATTGAGCTGAAATGCCTCTTTTCACCAAATCAACCGGGACTCTGTTTCACTCCTAGAAGTTAACAATCCCAGAATCTTCACTGGCTTCACTCACACCAGCCCTGCCCATTTGCTGATGATAGTTGGAATCTGGCTGAATCATCCTCCCCAGTAAAGGGGGCTCATTTGGGGTTTCAGGCAGGCACATCAGCACATTCCTACATAAGAGAGGGGAAGTTTAAACATATTCCAGACTGAGCTTTCCTTTTGGCTGCTGATCAGACGGGGAGCTGACCTTAGCTTATTTCTGTTTGTTGTTTCTGGTTTTTGTTTTGCTTTCCCCCCATATCCCAGAAGTGCGCACTTTAAGGGGGAAAAAATCCTACTGTTTTACGGTGATTCTATGAGAAGCCAAGCTATTTATTAGAAGTAGGAAATAGTTTGGGCTGTTCAGCTGAGATTTTAACAGCTCTTGTCTAATCGTTAACATACCAACCTCCCTAACCAGAACATTTGTAAGGGATGACTTCTTAACAGGATCTGAAATCAGCCTTTTCCCAAAAGGCCTGTTAAAAATTACACATTTGGAATTTTGTCCTGGCCTGAGTCAGCTGCTAAATTCCCTTTTGATATTTCCTGGGGAGTGGGGTAGAAGTAAACAGCCTTATTCCATTTAATCTAGCACATTTAAAAACTCTGGTGTCAGATTTGCGTACTTGCTGACGACAGGGTGAGCAGCTGTACTGTCCCAGTTTGCCTGAGGTTGGGGGAATTTCCTGAGACACAGGCAAGTTGATCACCCTAGAAAGGAAACCCCAGTCCAAATCATTCATGAGATAGGTGAGGACACTGAGGCCCAGCAAGATGGAAGGATTTGCCCGATATCACATAAGTGGCTAACAATCGCCACACTGCTGACACTAGGATCTAGATCTCCTAAGGTCTAGATTAGGGCTCCATTGACACACTGTCCTTGTCCTTTGCAGTAAGATATGGGGTAAACCATGAAGAAGAATTTAAGTTTGGTGATGGGTGGGGGATGTAAATATGGGTGTGTGGGTATTGCCTTTGGGTATTGCCTTTGGATTGATGGCTAACCTCTCTGAAAGGTGGAAGTCAGTCGGCACACTTCCCAAGTGCCAGGCACAGTGCTAGGATCTTAACAAAAGCCAAGAGTACCCATGAGGTTTCTAAGCCAGAGGTTCTGAATCTAAACAGAGTGGTATTCTCAATAGGAAGATATTCTTAATCCTGTGATATTTCAGTTCTGTTCTCCCATTGGTCTCAAGAAATCTTAGAGAAATAAAAAATTGTATTATTTGCTCCAAGAATCAGAATAAAGACAGGAAGCAGTGGTTGCTGGTTACCTTTTCCGGGAGTGGCCCAGAGGATGTTTACAGGAAGGATTCCTTTCTGCCCTCTGACTTAGGGAGCTTTCAGACTAGAAATAGGGCCTCCAGAGTAGAAGTCTTAGGGGGACAGAGTAGATACAAATGCTAGATAAAACCAAAATGAAACATCCTAAGAGGAAAAACACCCTTCCACATCCCCCACAAGGAAAGAGATAGACCTGGGGAGCCAACAATGACCCAACAATGACACCCTTCCACATCCCCCACAAGGAAAGAGATAGACCTGGGGAGCCAGGTGGAGAATTTTTGTTAATGCATGGTTATATCTCTGTTCCTTTTATTCTCTTCTTCAGCCTCACTCTTTAAATTCGCTCCTCTTCCCTAAATTTCCTTCCATCTACTAAACAAGAATATTAAATGGAGGTGGGGGAGGGGCACGAAAAGCCTACGTAATAAATGTTCTCCCCAAATCATAGGTTTTTTAAAAGGACCAGCCATCATTGTCGTTTTTTATAGTTACATCAAGTGAAATTATAGTATTTATCAAGTACACACGTAATTTAACATAGACGGGAGTCAGGTTTGGCCTCCCCTGGTGCTCAGTGGAGTTGCAGTGTTAGCCCCAAATGCCAGGGCACAAATCCCTGCGGATCACTGCCTTGTGGAGTAACTGTGGTCAAATTCTCCAGTTTCCTCATCTGAGAGATGGAGAGAACACAGGGTTGTCATGAGGGCTATCAGGTAACCATGCAAAAGAATTAGCAAGTCATTACAAAGTCATTAAGTACAGCAGTCCATCCAGGTTTTGTGAAACCTGAAGATTTTACAACTCTGGGGGCTCTCTTCAATAAAAAGAAAACAAATCTTACTTTTGCAAGTTTTATATGAATGTACGATTATGTGAACATGTTGCTGAGGCCCCTCCCAGGGTCTGGGAAGGGCTTCTTAAAGTGAGATCTTAAGGCTAAGCTTCCTCAGCTTCAAGGTAAACATGCTTCTGGATAAATCTTCAAAATAGATGTCAGCCTTTGCTGTTATGTATGTATGTATGTATGTATGTATGTATGTATGTATGTATTTGAAAACTGTTTATGGCATACTCACTGTGTGCCAGGCTGGGGGCTCCTGCTAGGTGTTGGGGGTGTTGCAAGTCTGGAAATTCTATGCCTTAGGTAAAGGGAAGGTCACTAAATATCAAAGCAAACCAAACTCCTTATCTAAAGAATGTTAAGTTTGATTCGACAGAACATCCCAAAGCTAATAAATGACTGCAAAGCACTTTACAGACCTCTTTAACAGTGTACCAGTGAACCAGATGAGCTATTTGTGGTCATTATTTTTATTTTCCTATTTTTAAAAATTGTGGTAAAATAAAAATAATATAAAATTTACTATCTTAAGCATTTTTTAAGAGGGGAGCTGTGGAGAGGTAGAGGGAGAAGGAGAGAGAGAGTCTCAAGCAGGCTCCCCACCCAATGCAGAGCCTGGTGTGGGTCCCAGTCTCAACACTGAGATCAAGAGCTGCACCCCTGACTGACAGAACCACCCAGGCGCCCCTGTGTTAAGCAATTTAAAGCATACATTTCAATGACATGAAATTCCTCCATATCGTTGTATGACCATCACCACCTCCATTCCCAGCACTATTTTTAACTTGTGAAACTGAAACTCTGTGCCTATTAAACACTAACTCTCCGTTTTCCCTTCCCCAGAGGCCCTGGCAACCGCCATTCTGTGTTCTATCTTTACGATTTTGACTTCTTAGAGTAGTCAAATACTCTAAGACTGTATCTTAGATCTCTAAGTATCCACATACAGAGTACCTCATGGAAGTAGAATCATACAGTATTTCTCCATTTGTTTTGGGCTTATTTCACTTTCCATCCTGTCCTCGAGGTTCATCCACATTGTATTTAGGGCTGAATGATATTCCATGGTATGTATGTATTCCACGTGGCTTATGCACTCATCCATCAGAGGATAGTTGGGTCACTTTCATGCTTTAGCTACCATGAATAATGCTGCTGTAAACACAAGTGTACAAGTGCCCATGATTTGGGGGGTGCTTTAGAACATTTGCATCCCCATGATTGCTACTATAATGTACGTGAATTATTACTTTCCTTTGTTCACATGCAAATCAAATAAAACAATCAAATACCCAGGAGCCAGTAATCAAACTTGAATTCATCCTTCCCATATCTTACTGTCCTTTCCTTATTGTCTATTTTTGGCTCCTTTGTCATAAATTAATTAACCATATACACGTGGATTTATTTTCTGAGCCTTCTATTCTATTCTATTGGTCTGTTTCAACACCATACTGTCTTAATGACTCTAGCTTTGCAATATAGTTTGAAATCAAGGAGCATGATGCCTCCAGCTGTGTTCTTTTTTCCTAAAGATTGCTTTGCTATTTGGATATTTCTGGAGTTCCATATGGATTTTACAATTATGTGTTCTATTTTTGGGGAAAAACGTCATTGGAATCTCAATAGGGATTGCCTTGACTCGTAGATTGTTTTGGGTAGTATGGAAATTTTAACAATGTTGAGTCTTCCAGTCCATGATCACAGATTATGTTTCCACTTATTTGTGTTTTCTTAGATTTCTTTCATTAATGTCTTATAGGTGTTAATATATACATCTTTCACCTTCTTGGTTAAATTTATACCAAGTTATTTTATTCTTTTTGATGCTATTGTAAATTGATTTTTAAAATCTTTCTGATAATTATTATTGTATAGAAATGCAACAGATTTTTATGTATTGATTTTTTAAAATTTTATTAACATATAATGTACTATTTGCTTTAGGGGTACTGGTCTGTGAATCATCAGTTTCACACAGTTCACAGCATTGACCATAGCACATACCCTCCCCAATGTCCATAACCCCACCACCCTATCCCTCCCCCCACCCTCCAGCAACTCTCAGTTTTTTTCATGAGATTAAGAGTCTCTTATGGTTTGTCTCCCTCCTTGGTCCCATCTGGTTTCATTTTCTCCCTTCCTCCCCCCATGACCCCTCACCCTGCCTCTCAAATTCCTCATATCAGAGAGATCCAGTGATAACTGTCTTTCTCTGATTGACTTATTTCGCTTAGCATAATACTCTCTAGTTCCATCCACAAAATTGCAAATGGCAAGATTTTGGGATATTTGATGGCTGATATATAGATAGATAGATAGATATAGATAGATATCTATCTATCTATATCTATCTATCTATCTATCTATATATCACACCTTCTTTATCCATTCATCTGTTGATGGACATCTAGGTTCTTCCCATAGTTTGGCTATTGTGGACATTGCTGCTATAAACATTTGGGGGCATGTGCCCCTTCGGATCACTACATTTGTATTTTTAGGGTAAATACCCAGTAGTGCGATTGCTGGGTAGTAGGGTAGCTCTATTTTCAACTTTCTGAGGAACCTCCATGCTGTTTTCCAGAGTGGTTGCACCAGCTTGCATTCCCACAAACAGTGTAGGAGGGTTCCCCTTTCCCCCATCCTCCCCAACATCTGTCCTTTCCTGAGTTGTTAAATTTTAGTCATTCTGACCAGTGTGAGGTGGTATCTCACTGTGGTTTTGATTTGTATTTCTCTGATGCTGAGTGCTGTTGAGCACTTATTCATGTGTCTGTTGGCCAGTTGGATGTCTTCTTTGCAGAAATGTCTGTTCACGTCCTCTGCCCATTTCTTGATTGGATTATTTGTTCTTTGGGTGTTGAGTTTGATAAGTTCTTTATGGATTTTGGATACTAGCCCTTTATCTGATATGTCATTTGCAAATATCTTCTCCCATTCTGTCGGTTGTCTTTTGGTTTTGTTAACTGTTTCCTTTGCTGTGCAAAAGCTTTTGATCTTGATGAAGTCCCAATAATTCATTTTTGCCCATGCCTCCCTTGCCTTTGGTGCTATTTCTAGGAAGAAGTTGCTGAGGTTGAGGCTGAGGTTGAAGAGATTGTTGCCTGTGTTCTCCTCAAGGATTTTGATGGATTCCTGGCTCACATTGAGGTCCTTATTCATTTTGAGTCTATTTTGTTTTCTGTTGTAAGGAAATGGTCCAGTTTCAATTTTCTGCATGTGGCTGTCCAATTTTCCCAACACCATTTGTTGAAGAGACTGTCTTTTTTCCATTGGACATTCTTTCCTGCTTTGTCAAAGATTATTTGACCATAGAGTTGAGGGTCTCTTTCTGGGCTCTCTATTCTGTTCCATTGATCTATGTGTCTGTTTTTGTGCCAGGACCATACTGTCTTGATGATTACAGCTTTGTAATAGAGCTTGAAGTCTGGAATTATGATGACACCAACTTTGGCTTTATTTTTCAACATTCCTCTGGCTATTCGGCATCTTTTCTGGTTCCATATAGATTTTAGGATTAATTGTTCATTTCTTTGAAAAAAATTTATGGTATTTTGATAGGGATTGCATTAAATGTGTAGATTGCTTTAGGTAGCATGGACATTTTCACAATATTTGTTCTTTCAATCCATGAGCATGGAATGCTTTCTATTTCTTTGTGTCTTCCTCAATTTTTCTCATGAGTACATTACAGTTTTCTGAGTATAGATTCTTTGCCCCTTTGGTTAGGTTTATTCCTAGGTATCTTATGGTTTTGAGTACAATGGTAAATGAGATCAACTCCTTAATTTCTCTTTCTTCTGTCTTGCTGTTAGTGTATAGAAATGCAACTGATTTCTATGTATTGATTTTATATCCCGACACTTTACTGAATTCCTGTATGAGTTCTAGCAGTTTTGGCATGGAGTCTTTTGGTTTTCCACATAAACTATCATATCATCTGCAAAGAGTGAGAGTTTGACTTCTTTGCCTATTTGGATGCCTTTAATTTCTTTTTGTTGTCTGATTGTTGAGGCTAGGACTTCTAGTTACTATGTTGAATAGTAGTGGTGATAGTGGACATCCTTGCCATGTTCCTGACCTTAGGGGAAATGCTTTCAGTTTTTCCCCATTGAGAATGATATTCACTGTGTGTTTTTCATAGATGGCTCTGATGATATTGAGGTATGTACCCTCTATGCCTACACTGTGAAGAGTTTTGATCAAGAAAGGATGCTATACTTTGTCAAATGCTTTTTCAGCTTCTATTGAGAGTATCATATGGTTCTTGTTCTTTATTAATGTATTGTATCACATTGATTGATTTTCGGATGTTGAACCGACCTTGCAGCCCAGGAATAAATCACACTTGGTTGTGGTGAATAATCCTTTTAACACTGTTGGATCTTATTGGCTAGTATTTTGGTAAGAATTTTTGGATCCATGTTCATCGAGGATATTGGTCTGTAATTCTCCTTTTTGATGGGGTCTTTGTCTGGTTTTGAGATCAAGGTAATGCTGGCCTCCTAAACCGAGTCTGGAAGTTTTCCTTCCATTTCTATTTTTTTGGAACAGTTTCAGGAGAATAGGTATTAATTATTTTTTAAATGTTTGGTAGAATTCCCCTGGGAAGCCATCTGGCCCTGGGCTCTTGTTTGTTGGGAAACTTTTGATGAGTGCTTCAATCTCCTTATTGGTTATGGGTCTGTTCAGGTTTTCTCTTTCTTCCTGGTTCAGTTGTGGTAGTTTATACGTCTCTAGGAATGCATCCAATTCTTCCAGATTGTCAAATTTGCTGGTGTATAGTTGCTCATAATATGTTCTTATAATTGTTTGTATTTCTTTGGTGTTGGTTGTGATCTCTCGTCTTTCATTCATGATTTTATTTATTTGGGTCCTTTCTCTTTTCTTTTTGATACGTCTGGCCAAGGATTCATCAGTTTTATTAGTTTTTTCAGAGAACCATCTCCTAGTTTCGTTGATTTGTTCTATTGTTTTTTTTTTTTTAATTTCTATTTCATTTATTTCTGCTCTGATCTTTATGATTTCTCTTTTCCTACTGGGTTTAGGCTTTCTTTGCTGTTCTTTCTCCAGCTTCTTTAGGTAGGGTAGTGTACTTGAGACCTTTCTTGTTTCTTGAGAAACGCTTATATGACTATATACTTTCCTCTCGGGACTGCTTTTGCTGTGTCACACAGATTTTGAACAGTTGTGTTTTCATGATTTGTTTCCATGATTTTTAAAAATTCTTCTTTAATTTTCTGGTTGACCCATTCATTCATTAGTAGGATGTCCTTTAGCTTCCATGTTTGAGTTCTTTCCAACTCTCCTCTTGTGGTTGAGTTTTAGTTTCAAAGCACTGTGGTCTGAAAATATGCAGGGAATGATCCCAATCTTTTGGTACTGGTTGAGACCTGATTGGTGACCAAGGATGTGATCTATTCTGGAAAATGTTCCATGTGCACTAGAGAAGAATGTGTATTCTGTTGCTTTGGGATGGAATGTTCTGAATATATCTGTGATGTCCATCTGGTCCAGTGTGTCATTTAAAGCCTTGATTTCCTTGTTGCTTAGATGATCTGTCCATTTCAGTGTCGGGGGTGTTAAAGTCCCCTACTATTATTGTATTTTTGTTAACGTGTTTCTCTGATTTTGTTATTAATTGGTTTGCATAATTGGCTGCTCCCATGTTAGTAGCATAGATATTTTAAATTATTAGATCTTCTTGTTGGACAGACCCTTTGAGTATGATATAGTGTCCTTCCTCATCTCTTATTATAGTCTTTGGCTTAAAATCTAATTGATCTGATATAAGGATTGCCACCCCAGCTTTCTTTTGATGTTCATTAGCATGGCTTCGCCATGCTAAATTGTTTTCCACCCCTCACTTTAAAACTGGAGGAGTCTTTGGGTCTAAAAAGAGATTCTTGCAGACAGCAAATTGATGGGTCTTTTTTTAATGCATTTTATTACCCTGGATTTTTTGATCGGGACATTTAGCCCATTTACATTCAGGGTAACTATTGAAAGATATGAATTTAGTGCCATTGTATTGCCTGTAAGGTGACTGTTACTGTATATTGTTTCTGTTCCTTTCTGGTCTGTTACTTTTAGGCTGTCTCTTTCCTCAATATTTCCTGTTGGGCTTGGTGTTTGCAAATTCTTTTAGTTTTTATTTGTCCTAAGGTTTTTATCTCTCCTTCTATTTTCAGTGATAGCCTAGCTGGATATAGTATTCTTAGTTGCATATTTTTCTCATTTAGTGCTCTGAATATATCATGCCAGTTCTTTCTGGCCTGCCAGGTCCCTGTGGATAAGTCTGCTGCCAGTCTAATATTTCTACTGTTGCAGTTTACAGACCTCTTGTCCTGAACTGCTTTCAGGATTTTATCTTTGTCACTGAGATTTGTACATTTCACTATTAGATGATGGAATGTGGACCTATTTTTAATGATTTTGTAGGGGGTTCTCTGTGCCTCCTGGATTTTGATGCTTGTTCCCCTTGCCAAATTAGGGAACTTCTCTGCTATAATTTGCTCCAATATACCTTCTGCCATTCTCTCTTTTTCTTCTTCTTCTGGGATCCCAATTATTCTAATATTGTTTCATCTTATGGTATAATATATCTCTCAAATTCTCCCCTCATGGTCCACTAGTTGTTTATCTTTCTTTTTCTCAGCTTCTTTATTCTCCATCATTTGATCTTCTATATCACTATTTCTCTCTTCTGCCTCATTTATCCTGGCAGTAAGAGCCTCCATTTTTTATCACACCTCATTAATAGTTGTTGTTATTTTTTTTTTATTTCAACTTGGTTAGATTTTAGTTCTTTTATTTCTCTAGAGAGGGATTTTATTTTCCCAGAAAGGGATTCTCTAGTATCTTCCATGCTTTTTTGGAACCCAGCTAGCACCTTGATAATCATCATTCTGAACTCTAGTTCTGACATCTTACTAATGTCCATATTGATTAAGTCCCTAGCCATTGGTACAGCCTCTTGTTCTTTTTTTTTTTTTTTTGAGGTGAGTTTTCCTGCCTTGTTTTATCCAGATAGGAATAGATGAATCAGAGAACAAAATACTAAAAGGGTAGCAACAATCCCAGGAAAATATACAGTAACCAAATTGGAAGAGACCCAAAACCAGGGGGAGAAGAGAGGAAGGGGGGAAATATATATATATATATTTATATATATATAATTTATATATATTTATATACATATAAATATATATAAATTATATATATAAATATACAAATATAAATATAAATAAATATATATATAAATATATTCTAAATATATATAAATATATATATAAATAATATATATATTTCTAAAAAAGGAATGGATAAGATAAGAAGTTGGTTGAAAAAGAAAAGAAAAAGAAAGAGGAAAGTATGTGATCAGGCTGGAGACTAAAACAAAGCCATGTGCTAGATTTAGCATATATTTTGATCTGTTAGAAGAAACTCCATCCCAAAATTATAAAGAAAAACCTATATGTGTATGCAAAGAAAAAAAATAAGGTTAAATAACAATGAAGGGATAGAATATGACTATAACAATGAAAATTTAAAAAAAAATTTTTTAAGGTATTGATAAGATAAATAGTTTAAAAAACATTAAAATGGGAAGAAGATAAATTTAACAAAATAGAATAAGAAAAGTAGAATTTTAAAAATTTAACTTTGAAAGACAAAGAATCATGGGGAAAAAGCCATGAATTCTATATGCTATATTCCCATAACTCTGAAGTCCAAAATTCTCCTTGATCAGTAAACTTGGTCTTGGCTGGATGTTCTTGCTGATCTTCTGGGGGTGGGGTCTGTTGCAGTGATTCTCAAATGTCTTTGCCTGAGGTGGAATTGCACCGCCCTTGCTGGGGTCCAGGCTAAATAATCTGCTCAGGTTCACTCTCATAGCTTGTTTCCCCTGAACATTTTCCATACAGCTTTGGAATACAGGAATGAAGATGATGGTCTCCTAATCTCTCACCTGGAGGAGCCCAGAGCTCAGGACCCCACTCCTCAGTGCACCCTCAGAGAAGAGACCCTCCTGTCTCCCTGGTCCTCACTCTAACCTTACTCAGCCTGTGATCGAGCATTTCTATCTCTGGTGTGCAGCCCCATTTGGAGTCTCCAAACCCAGTTGATTCCTGCAGTGTGCTCCCACGCCTCCTGGAGAAGGAAAGTGAATCTCCCTGGATCTGCCAATTGTGGCATTTCTGCTCAAAGAGCAGTGGTCTGACTGTGCCATGGTTCATGGTTTAAGGTAACCCCGTGCCAAGAGATTACTCCTTGGCTCTGTGTAGCCAGCTTTCCTTCTCTGATACCTGGGAGCTCTACCACCCTCAGACACCACTGGTCTTTTTGTAACCCCACAGGTCCTGAGACCACACTGTCCCAGTGAGGGCTCCCCACCCACACACCCACCCCTCCCTTCCCTCCTGTTTAACCTCTGGAGTGACATCTCTCAGTGGAGCAGACTTCTAAAAGTTCCGATTTTGTGCTCTCTTTCTCTAATGCTTGCCGGGAGCCAGCCCTTCCCCCGCAGTCTATCTTCCTGTATATCTCCTCGGATTCACTTCTCTGCATGTCCTAACTTACAGAAAGTGGTTGCTTTTAAAGGATGTTTTTTATTTATTTATTTATTTGAGAGAGAGGAGAGAGAACAGTGCTCATAATGGGGCTCAATGTGGGTCTTGATCCCAGGACCCTGAGATCATGACCTGAACTGAAACCAAAAGTCAGATGCTTTATTTATGGAGCCACCCAGACATCCCTATTATGTATTTTTGAATTCAACTTTCTAATACATTGTTGAGAATTCTCACATCTATGTTCATTAGGGGTATTGGTTTATAATTTTCTTTTCTTGTGGCATCCTTATCTGATTTTGGTATCAGGATAATGCTAGCCTCATAAAATAAGTTTAGAAGATTTCCTTTCTCTTCTATTTTTTGGAAGAGTTTGAGAATTGGAATTAATTCTTCTTTGAATGTTTGGTAGAATTTGCCATTGAAACTTCCTGGTCCTGGACTTCTGTTTGTTGGGTGGTTTTTGATTACTGATTCAATTTCCTTACTAGTAATCAGTTCACTTTTATTTTCTAGTTCATCATGATTCAGTCTTGGTAGGTAGTATATTTCTAGGAGTTTATCCATTTCTTCAAAGTTGTCCAATTTGTTGGCATGCAATTGTTCCAATAGTCTCTTCTGATTCTTTGTATTTCTGTGGTATCAGCAGTAACATGTCCTCTTTCATTTCTGATTTTATGTATTTGAGTCCTCTTTTTTTCCTGGTGAGTCTAGCTAAAGTTTTGTCAATTTTGTTTACCTTTTCAAAGAATAAGCTCTTGGTGTTATTGATTTTTTTCTATTGTCTTTTCAGTCTTTCATTTATTTCTGCTCCAATCAATATCTCCTTCCTTCTACTAACTTTGGGTTTCATTTGTTCTTCTTTTGATAGTTCCCTGAGATGTAAAGTTAGGTTATTTACTTAAGATTTTTCTGGTTTCATGACAGAGGCATTTATGGCTATTAGCATCTCTCTTAGAAGCTTTTGCTGTATCTCACAAATTTTGGTATGTTACATTCCTATTTTCATTTGTCTCAAGGTAATTTTTTACTTCTCTTTTAATTTATTCTTTGACCCATTGGTTGTTCAATAACATGTTATTTAGTTCATGTATTTGTGAATTTTCCAGTTTTCTGCATGTAATTAATTTCCAGTTTAATATCCTTGTGGTCTTGGGTCACCTGGGTGGTTTAGTCAGTTAAATGTCTGACTCTTGATTTCATTCAAGTCATAATCTCAGGGTCATGGGATTGAGTCCCAGGTCAGGCTTCCCATTTGGTGGGGAGTCTGCTCGAGATTCTTTCTCTCTGTCCTTTTCCCAGCTGGTGGTCTCTCTCTGTCTCTCTGTCTCTCTGACTCTTAAATAAATAAATAAATCTTTTGAAGAAATACTATTATGGTCAGAAAAGAGTCTTGATATGATTTCAATCTTATTAAATTTATTAAGACTTCTTTTATGACCTAATATATGATCTATTTTAGAAAAATGTTCCATGCACACTTGAAAAGAATCCGTGTTCCTTTGTTTTTAGATAGAATATTCTGTATATATCTTTTAAATCCATCTGGTCTAATATGTAACTTAAGGCTGTTTCCTTATTGATTTTTTATCTGGATGATCTATCCATTGATGTAAGTTGGGTATTAAAATCTTCTACTATTATTGTATTGCTATTTCTCTTTAGGTCGTTAATATTTGCTTTATATATTTAGGTGCTCCTTTGGTGGCTGCATAAATATTTAAAGTGTTATATCCTCTTGTGGGATTGGCCCCTTTAATGCTTATCTTTGTCACTTATTATAGTCTTTGTTTTAAAATCTATTTTGACTGATATGAATGCAACTACCCCAGTTTTCTTTTGGTTTCCATTTGTGTGGAGTATCTTTTTCCATCCCTTCACTTTCAGTCTAAATCCTTACATCTAAAGTGAGTCAGCATATAGATGGGACAGCATGAAGATGGGTCTTGCTGTTGTTGTTGTATTTAATCCACTCACTCTATGTCTCTTGGTTGGAGAATTTAGTCCATTTACATTTAAAATAACTATTGATAGGTTATGTACTTATTGCCATTTTGTTAATTTTTTACTGGCTGTTTTTGTAGTTCTTCTCTGTTCCTTTTTTCTTCTTTTGTTCTCTTCCTTTGTGGTTTTATGACTTTCTTCAATCTTTTAAAAATAATACTCCTTCATGTTACTTTTCTGCTTTAAAACTACCCATTAAAATGCTGCCGAATTCTTCCAAGTCTAACTCCTTACCTGGACATTCAAGACTCTCCATAATCTGCCCCAGTTTTACTCTTAAAACTTACTTCCCAATAATCATCTATATGCACTCTTTATAAGGGAAGACTCTAAGCTGGTCATCCAAATTGTCAGCTCATGGCTTTGTTCATATAACCTCCACACAAAGTATAGTTAAATTCCACTCAGCAAAGACGTGCTGAGTCTTAATATACAACATCCATCTGTATCCACTCTGACCATGAAAATCCTACACAGTTTATCCCACTTGGTCAAAGAACTCCTCCTATCCCTCCTGCTTGCTGACATCCTGCTTGTTCTAATATCAGCAGTTTCTAGTCTGGGGGATTTAATGGGCCAGTACTTTATAATAATAAAGTCCACTATAGGCTTGTCAATTTTTTATTCTGCCAAAATAAAGACTTTTTAAAAAGACCACCATCACAATGATCTTATTAAAGAAAAGGCATTTTCCCACTCAAGAAGAATAAAAGGCACAATCTCAGAATAATGGTCAATTCTTTCAATGTAGCACCCTCAGCTCTAGGAAAATTCACTATATTGTTTTTCTTATAAGATTGTCTAAGATAATGAAAACTACACAGGCTGGCATTTCGGAGTGATTCCGCAGCACCTGGTCTTACCACCTGTTTAATACTTCCAAGCTGCCTTTGGGCACATTTTGCATTGTTCACTCTTTGTTTAACTTCTTGTGCCTGCATGTCATTTCCTCAACTAGAAGGTAAGCTCTATAAGGAACCTGTGTAAAAACTGTCTCTTAAACTCCCCAGCAGGGCTGTGCACATGTAAAATGTTCAATAAATATTTGTTGAATGAATGAATCAGCCTAGATTAAGCTGCCTAAGCCTGTGTAACCAATAAATCTCCTCTTAATGGAGTATGAACACCCCATCCTAAGGCTATTTCTTTCAATATACTTCTTTACAAAGAGTTAACCGGTACAAATTGTTTTGCTTTTGAGTGAATTCTAAAAAAAAAAAAAAAAAAAAATTTAACTCTGATATGAAAAGTAAACAGTTTCTTCCTCAAGGCAGTAGCAAGCCCCAGCAAAGAGAATGATGACAAACATAACCCGTTGTTTAATTGATCCCAGTTCTTTTGGGCTTTGTTGGTAGGCATGCACCCTGTGTGTGCTTCTGGCCTGACCTGACTTGATAGAATGGTTGGCTTTTGTTCTGTGGCACTTGCCCATGTGCTTAAAACATTCATAATAACCATGTTATTTCTTTGTCTACCTGGGTGATTTAAAAAAGAAAGAAGCTCAACATCTTCTTGGCCAAGTCTTGGTTTTAGATTCTAGAGTTGATGTAGAACAATGTAGAAAAGTATCTTTTGGACTTTAAACATTTTTTCTAGTCAGCATCCAGAGTTCATGTTCCAAAAATATAAATAAGAGAGCGTCACATCCATGCTTTGAAACATGTTCATTGCCTTTTAATTTAATTCCATGCAATTGTTATTGATTGAGTGCCTACCACATGCCAGGCCCTGTCCTAGATTTGGGGGATATTTCAATCAACAAAACAGATAAAAATTCCTGCCTTCCTGAAGCTAATGAAAGAGGATCGTGGGGAAATAAATAAGAAACAGAATATATATAAATACTGTATTATACTTTTAGAAAGTGATGTATGCAAAGGGAACTCATTGGAGGGAGGGTCTCTTACAACTTAGGTGAGGTGGTCAGGGTAGGCCTGATTGAGAGGGTGGCTGAGCAAAGGCTTAAGGCAGCTGAAGGCTGTGGGCCACGAGGGCCTCTGGGAAAAGAAGTTAATGCTTTCCTCCAGCTTGACATTACAGGTACCTTGTCACTTTGTATCATGCACACTGGCCTTCCTTCACTGCTCTCCAGGGCATTCCCCTTACCCCCTCTGCTGGGGCATCTCATTCCCACCTCAGGACTTTGCCTATGTTGTTCCAATAGCTAAGTATTTGCCCTTCCCATCCCTGGCCCCTGAACCAGCTCTTTGCTTTCAGGTTTCAATCCAAATACCACCTCCTCAGGTGGCTTTCTTTGTCCCCTGACTCATTATAGCTTAGGTCCCCTCCCACCATTACTCTTATAGCCCTCCCTTTAGATACTCAATAACTAAATAAGATTCTCGATAAACAAATGCATGGTATCCAATAAATAGTTGTTTGAATAAATAAATAGACAAATAGGGCTAAAAAGGGGTGAGCTCATTGAGAACAGGACTTCTGACTTGTTGGTTTATCCTCAGTGCCAGGCACATAGTTACATGTATTTGATACACTTTATCTTCATAAATAAATGTCATTATCAAGGATAGATATAGGGATCAAGTTATGATTTGCTTAAATCAAAGCGTAACAATAAACAAACAAACAAGATTTTAAAAGAAGTGTGAAGCAAGGGCGCCTGGGTGGCTCAGTGGGTTAATGCCTCTGCCTTTGGCTCAGGTCATGATCTCAGGGTCCTGGGATCGAGCCCCACATTGAGCTCTCTGCTCAGCCAGGGAGCCTGCTTCCTCCTCTCTCTCTCTCTCTGCCTCCCTCTCTGCCTATTTGTGATCTCTATCTGTTAAATAAATAAATAAAATCTTAAAAAAAAAAAAAAGAAGAAGTGTGAAGCATTAAATTGTATTTGAGGAATGACTTCCTGTCCTGCTTTACTCTTTCAGCAGAGTACCCCTTCCCCCCAGATGAAGTTGTCTTTCGTTTCAGCCCTTAGCCCAGATGGGCCCTTTCAGGACTATTCCCCACCAACTGAAGGGCCAGTTGCTACCTTCCTCCCTTCCTGTGAGTCCTGGTTTGCTCAGCAGGAAAGTTACACACAACAAAGAGTTTTTGCTTCTTCCTCCTCCAGTCTGAAGTCTACATGTCTTTCAGTTTCCACTGTGTCTCAGTCAAATTAACTATATATGGCTGTCATCTCTCAAATTCTCAATTATCTGGATAATGAAAACATTTTTAAATTTTCCCCCATAATCTTTCATACTTTGGGAGGTAACTCTGGGTGGGGGTATTCTCTTATTGATGTTTGCTCAGGAAATGCCATAAGAATGATAAATGTATCCATGAAATCCCTGACTCATTTCAAAATGTACCTTGGGTGACTTATAAAAATCATGCAATAAAATTGAAACAAGTGAGATAAATCAGAAGAAAAAGAAAAAGATAGTAAAATGAAGCAAGAAATAATCCCACTACAGAGAAATTCCAATCATGGGGATTCAAGCAGTTACTGTAAAGGGACCACAGATTTGGCTCTGAGCAACAAAGGAACCAGAGCAGTCATAAATATTTTATGATGTTTTGTAATACCAGGGGCTCAGGAGACTGGACACCCAAAGGAAGGGTCTCCCATGCATCTTTGGAAGGGACACTGGTATCATGAATAATACGTAAAGCAAGTGATTTTCCAATAGTTGTTTCTGAAAGGTCCCCCAATAATGGGTCCATGATTAAAGGAGCGAGACTGATACAAAGTGAAGATCAAGCAAAGCTTTATTTTGCACCAAGCATCGAGAATCAAACTGACCGGTCAGGGCCATCTCTTACAAAGAGGCCACCTCTCTCTGCCTTACAGACTAGCTTTTAAGGGCAAACACCATGTGGTTGGGCCTGGCCATGCACAGGTGGCCAATGAGATTGTAACACACAGAGAAAGCTGCACAGTCATGCTAGGTCACATACAAGTGACCAATTGAATCAACTGAATTACAATTTACCCTATAGTAGATATTTGAACTAGCCTATCACCTTGGTCAGAATTGGCACCCAAAAAGCGCCCAAAGGGCGGGGCCCATACTTGTTGGTAGCTAGGAAGACAGTATGTGCCCCCACTGATTGGATACCTCCACCTGGCCTGACCCACCCTTGTATTTGGGCTTTGTTACCTTGGACTGGTTTCTGGGACTTGTTTTTTTTAAGTCAGTCCCCTGGGGGCGGGGGGGACAGGGACAGTTTAAGTTTTACTGTATAAACAACAAAGTCATTCAAAGTCATTGTTTAACCGGATGGAATCGCTCTGGCTAGATAGGCCCTTACAGTTTCCTACAATGTCACTTAAGGAGATTTAACGTAGGGCCTCATAGTAAAGTGAAGTCCTCAAGAACGCAGTTTTCTGAGGGAATGAAATGTTGTAGATCAAATATGAAGTTCTTTAATTATCTGACTTGATCCAGGGATAAAATCTAATATATCTGAAAGAAATGACAGATTGCATCCTTCCATAGATGTTATTTTCTGCAACAAAGCTTTGATAAGAATCAAGCAGCAGAGAAGTCAAGGATAGATTGTGTGGCAGGGACCTAACGTGTCAAAACTCTGTATTTCTGATTTGATGCTGGTATACACCAAAGAACTTAGCATTCATGTGTGAATAACAAGGGTTCCTAACCAGGTCCAGTATCTGCATAGACTACCTCTATAAAGAGGCAGACTAAGATGTACCCATGGGCCAGGGCCAGTTTTTCTTCAGAAAACAGACTTCGTTTGCTCTAACACAGCACATGGACAGCCAAAGCCCCATGGAGCATGACCACCGTGTGACATAAATAACAACCCTCCCACAAACATACATTCCACAGTTAAATATAAACTCAGTTTTCTGTTATCCTGTTTTGGTTTATTTATCCCATGCCTCCCCACCCAGTAGTGCAGATAGTTGAGAACTGACCGTTAAAAACAAAATCAACCTGCAGAGAAAAAGTCATTTTGGATTCATGACTGGGGCCCTAGGCTGTGGGCTTTATGTTTGATTTGGCTGCTTCTCAATCCAATCCTATATAGGAGATAGCCTCCCCCCACCCCCCGACCCCCGCATATAGCTTCCTCTACCAGCAGGATGATTTGTTTTTCAGAAAATATGTCCACTTGGTAAGCTGTCAAAATGAGTTGTACTCGAAGTATGCGTTATTCAGAAGGAGAGCATATTTTCAGCACTACTTGAAGTCTTCGTTCCTGACAACACATTAAGAATTCAACACAGTAATCTTATTGTTTTAGCTGTTGCTTTTACCATTACTCATACAACATGACTGGAAAAAAAACTAATGATGATTTTTCCCTCCTGCCGTATTTTGTGTGTGTGTGTGTGTGTGTGAATTTTTTTTAACTTTTGGTTTGGGATGAATGCCCCTAACAATCCACCATCTGGTGTCCAAATATTTTTACAGACGTGAATCCAAATACCACAAAATCATTGCCACGGCTCAGGTTATGTGAGTCTTTTTCTGAGGCAGACTTTTTATTAAATGTGATTATTCTCAAACTCTGAGAATCTCAGCCAGGAATGTTAAGATTTAGCCTCGATGACCAATATGAAAATAGATGGAAGGGAGAACTCCCCTGGAGCTAATCTCGAGACCAAAAAATGAACTTTTATTTTTGTTATCGTACACAGCAGTATACAGCCTGAATCCAAGTGACAACGTCTGCTGCGGCATTCCTGCTCTAATCATCAGGAGCAGAGAAGATAAGGTGTGAGTAAGCTCTGTGGGAATCGAGTTTCAGCCCTGTCAGGTGTAATCAGAACCATGGTCTTAAAACAAAGGCCTTCACTCCACCTCCTCGGTCAGAGGACAGTTCACTTCCCCATCCCCCCCAGACACTAAAAGGGAAAAGAAGGATCAAGTCTGCGTGTGAGAGCAAAATAAAACCAAACCGAACAACAATCACATGTCTGAGTGTTAGCTATCTCCTCCCTCTTCCCACCCTGGGATTAATGCGTCTACATTAAACATTGGATACCCCCCTTCTCTAATGTAATAATGGCAGCAGTTTTTAAAAATGAAGATTTCCTTCTTAGCCCTCTGTAAAGAAATTTGGTTTAGGGAGTCTGTAAATTATGAAGGAATTCCTAGGACACCACCATGTCTTTTTTCAGAAAAGAAAAAAAAAAAGCGTATGTTTGCTCAAGATGTCACCCAAATTTTTAGAGCACAGAGAAATTTGCTCTTGTCAGCGAACGTGCCACACAGAGAAAATTAGAATTTGTATGGCTAGACTCCCTCGCAAAGTTAAAAATGAGGACAAACCGAGCTCAAAGGATGACATATCCTCACGGCTTCCAGCTTTCCTAGTGAAAACAATTGGAATAGTCATGAAAATAATCCCAGAACTCAGCATGTCCATAGTTAGTGACGAGTAGTGTCCATAGTTAATCCAGTCCTAGAAAGACTGGATTTTGATGCAGCTGCTTTGGAAAGAAAGGGAGAGTTACCATTCCCATTTCAGTGACAGGCAAACTAAGGTATGGTGGCAATTAAGTAGCTGTGCTAGGGTCCCTGCAGGTCAGTGGGGAGCTGGAGATAGGTCAGAAAGGGAGAGGAAGTGTAGACAGGGGTGATAAGGCTCTAACTAGAGGAAATTAAAGCCCTGTAGTGTGGGAAAAGAACAATTAGCCGAGACAGAGGAGCAGGAAGGAATACCGAATGAATTACAATCAGAGGAAACGAGCCAGCAACAAAGGAGAAGGGATGGGAGGTGGGATGCGGCAGGCTGGGAGCTTGAGAGGAGTCAGGAGAAATGATTTAGGAAGGCTGGCTCTCTTTGCCTCTGTCAGGGCCTTATTGTTTGGTTGCCGAGGCTCATAATTTAACCCCTTTAGACCTCGAATGTCACACTCTCAGGCAGCTATCTTTATTCCTGAAGCTCTTCGAGACTGTTATGTGAATGTTATGAATTCCAGATGAGAATGACTTCATGATTAGTTTAGAAAAACCTGTCCTTCACCCCTAAAAAGGGGCAGAAGTGTATGCTTGCATCAGTAAGGAAAAATCTTTCCATCAGAAACCCAAGAAACACTTAGAGCGTGGTAGTATTAGCAAGAATAGATGGTTTAAGACCAAGAAGAAAACATTTGTGAAAATATTTTGTGAAAATGAGATTTTTTTTTTTTTAGTGAAAACACATAGAAGGGTTTAAAAGTAATTTCTATGACTATCCAAATTACCCAAGGAGAAGAAATTATTTATAATTAGTGGGAGGTCATGGGAAAAAGTACAGATGCTTTATGACAATAAGAATGTGCTTCTCTTTTAAGTCAATGTGTTTAGCATACATGATGATTGGCACAAGTGAAAAAGATGTACCGTGAGCCCAAAACAAAATTATGTTTGACTCACTCCTAAAAATCAATTGGCAGGACGCTACAAGGAAGCACAATTTTAATCAGCTGAGAGGTTAGTATCATGGGCCAAAGGCAAAGAGAAGGATGAGCTAACAGCTAGTCATTGAAGAGAAGTGAGAGTGGATTATAAAGTAGATGGGGATGTTAAATGGATTAGAAGAAACAGCTACTATTACAAAGGGTTGATTGAAGGGGCAAAGTGGATAATGAGGCAAAGTAAGGATTCTTTAGAATCCTCTGTGTCCAGGAAATGAATTAACTGCTCAGAAAAACTACTAGATGAGGAAGGATCACATAAGAGTGACCAAAAGTGACCAGGAGAAAAACAGAAGGCTCTTGATTTATAAAATCAGCATACCTAAAAAGAAAAAAATTTTTTAAGGGGGATGGGAGGACACTGAAACAATAGAGGGTATAAAAGAGAACTGAGAAAATTTGAAGTAGACAGTGATGGAAGAATGGCTTTCAAAAAAGCTACACGATGAAAGATTCTTTAAGTACCTTAAAAGTGACTGTGGGTGAGGGAGAACATTCGGGAACTTGAAGCATTGAACTCGTTTTTATTTTAACTTATTTTAGTTTAGTGTTTTGATCTTATCTTCAGGAAGCCAATAAAATGTATGGACAGAAGAACGATGAATTAAGGACAACTGAGATTTTCCGTCCAATAAACTAAGCTGACTCAAGAAAAAGCAGCTCCTGAACTGGAAGGAAACTCTAAAAAGATGAATTTTGCCTCAATGCAGCGTTTCGAGAAGAATGATGAATTAAGGACAATTGAGAATTTCCGTCCAATAAACTAAGCTGACTCAAGAAGAGGCAGCTTCTGAACTGGAAGGAAACTCTAAAAAGATGAATTGTGCCTTAATGCAGCATTTCGAGGGCTCCTTGGAAAGACAGAGCTACTCAGGGAACCAGAGTCAAGTAAATCTCATACATTTCTGGAAACAGACCAGTGAAGAAGCAGAAAATTGCTAGCCTTTCCCTTTTAATTCAGAAGCAACTGAACAATTTAAAGGAAGATAAAGCCTGGGGATGAAATTATCAAATGCCTCGCTAGGTATCAGTTCAGAAAATAAGACAATCTAATTTCAGGAAAAGTTAGCTCTTGATCAAAATCCTTACAGAGGTTTGGGCTATTTACATTTATAGAGAAAGCTGGTAAATAAGCATTTGTTCAGGTCACCATCATATACTGCAAATGTTATGTGTTACATAACATTACAGAGTGGAGACTTGTTAGGGCATATGAAGAGCAGATTATACAAGTCCTAGATGCTTTGAGACTGGATCACTCTCAAGGAGCCAACATCCGTGCAGACATGAAGGTTCCCGCAAGCTTGGCCATCCAGGGGTAGCAGCGTGTATGTGAGCAAGAGAACCTCAATCTCAAGATTCATCCACAAAGAGATGCCATCACAGAGAAGGTGTACATGAAGAAATCTTTGAAGAGAGGGGGTGGGGAAACAGTTTGCTTGGCAGACAGGAATGGAGGGATAAGGGTAGGTATTTTGATACAGGAGGAACCTCTGAGAAGGCCCAGAGCCCAGCGTGGGAAATCAGATTGAGGACACCCAGGCAGGGCTTGGTGAGAACGTAGGTTTGGTAAGGCATGATGGGAAAGGTAAGGTATTCTAGAAAAACCACAGTTTAGGGCCTGGGCTCTAAGGGCATGGGCTCTGAGACAAACTAGGTTGGAAGTCTAGCTCCATCACTGTCCACATTTTTTTTAAACCTCTCCATGCTTTTATTTTCTCCTCTTATAAATGGGATTTTAACAGAGCCTAGCTTAAGGGTTGTTCTAAGAGTTAAGTGACAGAACATGTGGAAAATAAGGACTTCAAAATAGCTATGGGTGTGAATAAATTGTAGTCAGCATGAGGCTGAGAATACACATCTTCCCAGCTTCTTCAAGGTCATCTCTGGCTGACCTCTATGCCTTTTTCAAAACTTTTATGCTCTCCAAAGACCACAGCCCCACCTGTCTCTCTCTCTCTCTAAGACATTGTGGGAAGGCCCACTTCCCCCTCAATTTCTCTTTCTTCCCCTCAGAACTAGTCCATTTCTTCTCTGCTGATCTCCCGCCTGTGGTAGAAGACCCAGTGCTCCCATTCCTTTCCAAAGCTAGCCTTTCCCTTGAACCAGCGATTCACGGGTGGCCTTGAGGTTCTGGAAGGATGATGTTTCCTGCTCTCCTGGCCACAGTAACTCCTCCACAGACTCCTTCCCCTCACGCTCAGCATTTCTCTGGCCTTTTGTCTTTTCTTCTAAAATTTGGTATCTGAATGCCTGACTTCTCTCCTTCCTGCAAGAACTAAACTCCTCTCTGCATTTTTGTCCCTTCACTGTTGAGATGGCTGGTCTCAGGGTCACTGAAGATGAATCTAACCAGTTTTTTCTTCCTATTCTATCCTAGCTTCTTGCGATTCTGAGTTTACCTTCACTGACAGGTTGTTTCTCTCTGTTCTGATTGTTCCTTCTCAGTTTTCCCTTTTCTCGTTCTGTTCCAAATGCAACCATGAGGATTCTAGACTCCATGTATCCATCTTGTCTGCTTGTCCTTCTTCTGCGCAGCCTTTTCAAACCTACGATTTAACAATTTCTCTGGGTCATTCCTTCACCCCCTCCTATGGTTGGAATTTCCAGTTGCCTTTGAAAATCTCATGTCATTGCCTTTTCTTTTTTTTTTTTAAGATTTTATTTATTTATCTGACAGACAGAGATCACAAGTAGGCAGAGAGGCAGGCAGAGAGAGAGGAGGAAGCAGGCTCCCCGCGGAGCAGAGAGCCCAATGCGGGGCTCGATCCCAGGACCCCGAGATCATGACCTGAGCCGAAGGCAGAGGCTTTAACCCACTGAGCCACCCAGGCGCCCCTGTCATTGCCTTTTCATTTCATTTATTTGTCCACTCAAAAAATATTTGAGTGCCCCTGAAACCTCACCCACCTCTAAAATCATCTATTTCTCCATGCCTACTCCCATCTGCATTTTGTCCTGTCCTTTCTCTGCATAAATGACATCTTAATCACTCCACCTGAATGAAGATCTTAGAAGCTATGTTCAGCCTCCTCACCTAGACAGCTGCTCAACTACTAAGTTGGTATGAGGGTGTCCATGGGCTTTTTTTTTTTTTTTTACATATGCTTACTTTTCTCTCAAGAAACTAGAACCTAGCTTTATTTCTTAGGGGCAGAAGCTGATTTTATTTCTCTTTGCAATTTCTTTTTTTTTAAAGATTTTATTAATTTATTTGAGAGAGTGAGGCGTCTGAGTGTCTTAGACATTAAGCGTCTGCCTTTGGCTCACATCATGATCTCCGGGTCCTGGGATTGAGCCCTGCATTGGGCTCCCTGCTCAGTGGGGACCCTGCTTCTCCCTCTCCCACTCCCCCTGCTTGTGTTCCCTCTCTTGCTGTGTCTCTGTCAAATAAATAAATAAAACCTTTAAAAAAATTTATTTGAGAAAAAAAGTGAGAAAGAGAGATCATGAGTTGGGGGGAAGGATAGAAGGAGAAGCAGACTCCCCGCTGAGCAGGGAGCTTGACGTGGGACTCGATCCCAGGACCCTGGGATCATGACCTAAGCCAAAGGCAGATGTTTAACCGACTGAGTCCCCCAGGCTCCCCTCTCTTTGTAATTTCCCAAAATGACTTAGTAATATTTCTAAGACTGAGTAGAACTCCATAAATATTCTTGAATTATATTGAGTTGAAATCTCTCATGAAGTGATTGTTAAGGATCTTTGAAGACATATCTGTTAATTCTCTGGCAAAAAAAAATGCAAATGTACTCAGTTATCAATTAACACCTACAGTTAAGATTCTAAAACTCTGTAGAAGTAGTACAGAAAAATTATGTAATAAGCCTAAAAACGTTAATTGCAAAGAGGGAAATAGAATTGCTCAGAGAGAAGACGATCCTTTATTTCACAAAAGACCTTGCATGGGAAAGATGAAATCCCTAAGGATAAATTGCCTTGTATGAAAAAAGTATCAAAAAGTGAAGGCTGAAAGCCAGAGGGAAACGAAGAGAGGAAGAGAAAGAGGAGCCAAGGGAAGTGAGGTGAGGAGGTGATGTCAGGGACCACCACAAAGGGAGCCAGGAAGTGGTTCAGAAAGGCCTAGTGAGTTTTGAGCACAGTGGAATCCAGTATTTGTTTTCCAGTATTGGCTGTGGTGTGCTGTAATTTCCCATAACTCCCATCACTCTCCCCTCTACCTCAAGAAAAGCCGACTATGTGGTGCTCCAAGTCAGCAGTGGAGTGCCACTCAGATGCCACTCAGATGCCACTCAGATTTCTTTCCAGGAGAAGGTGCTGCAAGGAATGAAGTGACGCTCACCTCCCCCTGGTGCGCCTTCAGGACCCACCTTAGTGTCCACGCCAACGCCACCATCTGCCTGAGCTTCCCCAGCCATTGACTGAACTCAGTGAGAACTCTAACTGGGCCATTTCTGCCAGAGGCAGGACTCCTCCAGTGGGCTAGCTTTGCTCTGCATTTCCCATCTGCCTGCTCAAGACTTTCCCAGAGCTGTGCTGTGCTCTGAGGCTCTTTCATTTCTCTCTTCACATGTGCCGGATCTGGGGTTCCCCTGACCCACTCTTGTGCACATGCGCACTTTCTCTTTCTCTCTCTCAATCTCTCTCCCCTTTATCTTTCACAAGCATTTTCTGAAGAAATCTCTTGAATTCTCATTCTGTCCTGGTGACTGAATCTCAGAGGAAATGAACTGACACAGTGGGATGTTTTTCTCAGGAGTAGGGTGTGGGGGTGCCAGAATTGGAGCAGTTTCCATGGTGGGATGACATGGTATGGAAAAGGGGCTCTGCATGCAGGAGGTAATGGCCCAGAGGGGGGATGGAGAATTAATGGAAGCAGGAAGCTGAGCCCAGAAGTGACTAGAAAAAGAATAATCTAGAGATTTGGAGAGAGAAGCTGGGTTTTCCATTTCATTTTAATCTTAAAGGGTAAGTTAAACTTGCAGCTGGAGAACTTTCCAGGATATCCAGGCATCTTTCTGTGTGTGAGCAGGTACAGAGCAAGACGCTTATAATGTGCTCTGAAGGGAGACCTGCAACCCAGGGGAGGTGGAGGCTGGTGAGAGAGTACTCCAGAGCTCTCATAGAGAATTTACCTGCAGCACCTACCACGGGGCTCAGCAAAGAGGAAGCTGGAGAGGCTAGCTGAATGAATGAAATCTGCTGCTCTAAGTGAGAGCAAATTTCCTGATATAGATGAATTACATTAGATACTCAATGAACTTGTTAATGATGTCCCCAAACTACAGTTAGTGACCATTAAGAAATTCCAAAGAAGGAAACAGCTGTGAGCTAGGTATTGAACAATGACACTGTGGTATTTCAAATGAAACCAGGATGACCTGCTTTGTTTACTCACAGTAGGAACACAGTATTCTCAATTTTACATTACTTTTTTCTCGTAACTTTTAATATAATTGCTTGATTCTGCAAGATGGTCCATATCTTTGTGCCTTATGGTCACATCTGGCTCACTTACTTCCCATTGTCCAAAAACTCTGAGACTCAGTCCAGGTGGGGAGGTGGTGATAGGCTAACTGCTTCCCATACACTTCATGAAACGATGTTTACCCAATTAAGAGGGTCCAATAAAGAGATTTTCTTTCCTGGGGTGCCCAGGTGGCTCAGTCAGTTGAGCATCTGACTTTGGTTCAGGTCATGATCTCAGAGTCCTGGGATTGAGCTCCGCATTGGGTTCCCTGCTCAGCAGGGGGTCTTCTTCTCTCTCTCATAAATAAATAAAATATTAAAAAAGAAAAAAGAAAGACTTTTCCTGAACAAAGAAAGTCTGCTCCCTGTTCTGGTGTACATTTTAAACACCTCTAAGATACCTCATTACCTCAAACTGTCAGGTGATTCTCCCAACGAATGACCAGTTATTTGAGGAGATATTCAACCAGATTCTAGAATGTGTTGTAAAGGGCAATTTTGAAAGCCTGTTGTATAATAAATAATTGAAGAACTACCAGGGTTTAACTGAGGGTATCCGGCCCTGCGTGGCCACTGGACACCTATGATTCGCTACATAAAAAGAGAGCTCCTACAAAAATTTACTATTAGAGGTCTTTGTTCTGAACTGCCTTTCTGAACCAATTCCTTCTACTGTTTCTCTTTGCCTCCTGGCCCCCTCAGCTAACAAATTTACTGTTTGGTGTCCTTCTCCTGTTCCTTGTTCTACTTTGGCCTTCATGTTGCTCCTCCCAACAAAGACTCTGGTCCTCCTCTGTTCAGGGCTGCATTTGGCAATTTCAGGTAAACGCCCTCCCAGGAAAACCGGGGAACCCTTCGACTGGACTCTACTCCTGGGGGTGGAACACCTAGAAGGTTTGGTGGGAGAACCGGATACCAGGAAGGCTTGTGCTGACATGGTTTATCTTTCAAATATTTGGTAGAGGCCTTTTTTTTTTTTTTCAATTCTCTAAGGCCCCAACAGATAGAGGAAGGAATAGTGGGACATTAAAGGGACATAATATAGCTTAAAAGCAAAAGCAAAATGTATTTCACAGCAGTCAGAGCAGCCACACCTGTCATTTCTTGTCCCTGAAAGGTGCTCAAGCAAAGGCTGTCTAGCCATCACGTGGAAACGCTCGATCGCAAAAGGAGTCATGGTGTCCGATGGATCACATTACTAGAGGTCTACAGGTTTCTTCAGGGCTGAGCTTCTCAGGGTCAAAACTTTCATGGTTCTTCAAGTTGAAAAGAAAAAAGATGCTTCCCTCGAAGGAATAATTTGGAATGAGACTCATTGGAGGGTCCCTTGTATAGGGCTACTGCCAAGAAGGAAGCTATAGGTGGAGATGAGAAGCAGGACAGTTTGAATCTTGGTTGGAGGATGGGACCTGGTAAACTGTGTTTTTCAGTTAACTGTGCTATTCTCAGAAGGACCTGGTAAGCTGTGTTTTTCTGTGTCAGTTGGATCAGCTTAGACCTGAAGAATGCCAGCAATTTTCATCTTCCCACATGGCCAATCTATAATAATTAGTTTTACTACTTTTTTCACAAGCTATTACTTTAATTATTTTAATTAGATCGTTCATGCACTCAAGTTGTTTATAAGCACTTTCCTTTTCATAGCGCATCAATAAACAGAAGAAGGGAAACTACCAGCTTGGAGGAAGCCAAGTTTTTATCAGGTAGGCCGTGGCCAAGAGCATGGAGGTGCTTCTCCTACTCTAAACTGGGGACCACCCAGCAGGCCGACCTCCTTAGAGAGGACGCGAGTCAGTTCCATTGGGCGGACTAGGTCACATGGGTATCCTCTGTGGTCTCCGTCCCTTCAGTCAAAGCAACACAGAGCAAATAACCCGTTTTCTGAGTGTTCCTCCGACAACCACCACCACAGAGTACATACTACAGGCTATGGATGGCTAATAGTAGGCTTTTATTAAAATTCCACAGACTTGGCCTCTCTCAGTTATTTGGTTTGAGTTCTGGTTCCACCCCTTACCGGTGTGTGACCTTGAGAGAGTAACTTCTCAAATTCTCGATTTGCCTCTCTGTCAAAGGAAGGCAAAAGCACCAAACCAGTAGAATTCTTTTGACTGCTAAATGAGTTTGCTTTGGGCGGGTGCTCACACCGCATCAGCATAGAGCAGTCATTGGCCCTCATCTCTTCCCTCTTGCCTTCTTTCCTTTCTCTTCTACTCTTCCCATCTCAGCCTGACAAAATTGGGACTTGGAGCTCCAGACTTCAGGGCTCTTTCTTACTTCATTACTGTTCTAAAGCCTGTAATTTATGTAAATATGAAAGAGAGAAAGTGAAATAACGATTTCCAAGGAATTACCACAATTTGAATAGTCCTATTGGGACACCTGAAATACCTCAAGTTCCTTTTCTCTGGGGTCATTACCTCCTGCACTCAAAAGTTTTGCGCAGGTGCCCTTTGGAACGTGTGTCCGGCAGTAGCCGGGTCTTCGCACCTCCTGGAATAGACCAGCGGTGGTGGGGGTGGGAAGGAGGTGTGCAATGCGGGTGCAAGAAGCTCCTCAGGCTCCACCCACAGTCTCAGAGTATTGGCCCTCCCGGGGGAGGAGAGAGGGACTGAGGCAGAAGACCCGGCGTGCCATTAATTTTTGTGATCTAAAATCCTACTTTGAGCTTTTCTTTAGCAAAACCCAGCACTCCAGAAAGCCCTGTTGGTGTGCTCCCAGAGCTGTCTCTCCTTTGCTGATCTGTAAACTTGGAAGAGAAACCAGGAGTCACCAAGGCAGCTCCGCCTTCACCATAATCTGTCAAAGTAGGGAACTGGGACTCTTTACAGCAGATCCCAGGAACCCCGTAGTTTCCCCTATGCAATGAGGCTGCTAAATCCCCATCAGTGAAGTGTAACTTAACATTAAAAACAAAAAACAAAAAACAAAAAACAAAAAAAAAAACTGTCTTTAAATCTTTAATAGATTAACAGAAACACAATTTTTTCTCCAGGAGTTCTTCTATGGCTAGGATTTAGAACTGAGAAAGAAAAGATTTGGTGTATCTTGAATTGAGATGTTGTACTTGACCCCCTGTGTTGTATTTTTGTTCCAATTAAATGTAATTGTATACTATTTTTGGTTTAATTTAAACAACCAAAAGAGGAACTGACCACTCAGGTTTTCAAAAGGAATCTTTGGGCACCATCTTGTGACTATTTATGGTACAATAAAACCAAAAGCAGCTCTCTGAAGTTTTTAAAAGCGTACTTCTGGAACTCTCTAGTGGCGTATCATGGAACTGAGAAAAACAACAAGTAATGAATAATGCTTCTCCTTCCAGATATTGTGAAGACTTTGGCTCCTTCTGCTGTTATAACTTAGTGATTTGCTGAAGAATCAGTGCAGTCACACTCATTAATCTCTGTGTAAATTTCAAACACATACAAGAAATAACAATAAAGTTTCATTTTAATCTCAAAGATGGAAAAAAAGGGGAATTTCTCCAACATTTTAACATTTGTTAAGAACCCCCAAATTTTAAAGCTGGTCAGTCAGGGGTGCCTGGGTGGCTTAGTGGGTTAAGTGACTGCCTGGGGTTCTGGGATTGAGTCCCACATAGGGCTCTGTGCTCAGCAGAGAGTCTTCTCCTTCTCCCTCTTCCCACCGTTCTTGCTCTCCCTCTCTCAAATAAATAAGCAAAATCTTAAAAATAAAAGCTGATCAAAGAAAATATAAACTGTCCTCATGCCATAGTAATGCGACACCACATAAATGGAAATGCCCACCATCTCGGTAAGCGTATTGTACTTTCTAATCTCTTTATGTGTGCTAGTAGTTAATTCTCACAACAGCTCTAAGAGCTCTAAGCTCATCCCCCACTAAGAAAACTGAAGCACAGAAAGGCAACCAACTCTGAGGCCAATGACTGGTGAGTGCCAGAGCTGGGACACCGTCAGACCATTCCCTCAGAATCCACGTCCCTCACCCCTACCTCACTCACCCCTACCTCATGCTGTCTCTAGCTTGATGTTAGTGACTCTGGGCATGATGTTAGTGACTTTTGTTGTTCTGTGTTAGCCTTCACTGTTATGATAGCCCTTGAGCAATGTCATCTGAGTGCTTGTTAAATGGTGGTGGTAATGTTAGTCCTGAGACAAGTGTCTGAAAATCCTTCATTGATGTGGACTTAAAATGTGCTAAAAGTTAAAGCACAATGTATGATGTCAATAAAGTCTCATTTTTAAAAAATAAAGTCTCATTTTAACCTTAAAAATGGAAATAAAGGAACTCCCTCTATACTTCCCACATTTGTTAGGAACCACAATATTTTAAAGCTGGTCAGCCAGTTAAGTGCCGTAACGTCTGTGCTGTTGATACAGGAGAGACTTCTCGGGGTTCCCCAGCGTTGGCACTGTGGGCATTTGGGGCCTGATAATTCTTTGTTGTTGAGGGCTCTCCTGTGCAATATAGGATATTTTGCAGCATCCCTGATCTCTACCCAGTAGATACCAGTCTTGTCGATAGTCCATGGAAGGAAAGCAAGAGCTCTGGCTGGTGATGGTCTCTCATTGGCCAAGTTGTGGCATTTTCTTATGGGCTGAGCTTGCTGCCAGCCAAGAAGAAACTCTTCCTTCCTCCTGCTGGAGGAATAAAGTAGGCTTTTTTCTTGTTGGGAATGTAAGTGAATCTCTTCTTCTTGGGGTCTGCAGTTGACGATGAGTGATGGGGCATGAGAACTCCCTGTGGCCTTTGGTCTGTTTAGGTTTCCTTTATTCAGTTTCATTATTTTTATTTAAGGTGATTTCTCTGTTTTTATATATAAAAACATTATATATAGAAGGTTTTTATATCCTCACCCGAGGCCCCACCTTAGAAAATGTGGTCTTGACCTTGACAAATCCATTGCAACTCACTTCTCCACTTTGGGAATGAAATGTCTATATCCTAATCCACTTGTGCCCCAAATGTCATCTCCTTTTCCTTAAAAGTTTACTTTTCTCTGTAAGTACTTGGAAAGGTTTTGTCTGTATTCCACCTGAGTTATCTACAGGGAGCTGTTCTTCAGTGTCTCACGCTTCTTTCTCTGCTCATGGCTGCTCCCTGCCTGGAATTCCTTGGCGTAGACCCCACCAGAAGGGCTCTTCCATCTGCACCAGTGGAGGAGTGAGTGTGGGCAGGCCACACTTTGTTTATTATACACTCCCTTTATTTTTCAGGAATACAGATTTACAAATGCTATATCCTCTGGTTGGATTGACCCCTTTATCATTATATACTGCCTATCTTTGTTACTTATTACAGTCTTTGTTTTAAGGTCTATTTTGTGTTGGGACACCTGGGTGACTCAGTTGGTTAAGCGTCCAACTCTTGATATTGGCCCTGGTTATGATCTCAGGGCTGTGAGGTGGAGCCAGTGTCAGACCCCGCACTGGGTGTGGAGCCTGCTTAAGATTCTCTCTCTTGGGGTGCCTGGGTGGCTCAGTGGGTTAAGCCTCTACCTTTGGCTCAGGTCATGATCTCAGGGTCCTGGAATCGAGCCCTGCATCAGGCTCCCTGCTCAGTGGGGAGCCTGTTTCCCCCTCTCTCTCTGCCTGCCTCTCTGCCTACTTGTGATCTCTGTCTGTCAAATAAATAAATAAAATCTTTAAAACAAAACAAAACAAAAAACTAATGATGTATTGTATGGTGACTAAAATAATACAATAAAAAAAAGATCCAGCTGTTGCCATTCTTCCAAAAAAAGAAAAAAAATTAAAAATTCCCACCCATCCAGGATGAATATTTAGTACTAGTTGTTATAGTGGGACAGACCTGAAGCTGCCTGCCAGATTGGTGAGGGTCTCCCTGTACAGATATGAGTTAGCAACTCTCCAAGTACTGTTTCGCACAGCTGACTTTGAACGTACTTCTTGGTACTTAATCTGTACTTCAGTTTCTCCTGATAAATGGCAAAGGCATGGAGAACCATTTAATACCTCATTGGTCATAAAATTTGGTGAACATGCTTACTAGCAATTTCCAGGGACTTCCCTCATTAGCCTATGAGATGCTCATTATCTTTCCTCTTTAATTAATTAATTAATTAATTTCTGAACAAGGAGTGGGTGGGGGGCAGAAGGAGAGGGAGAGGGAGAACCTTTTTTTTTTTAAGGTGTTATTTATTTATTTGACATCATTAGGTTTTGATGCAGTGTTCCAAGATTCATTATGTATAACACCCAGTGCTCCATGCAATCCATGCCCTCCTTAATACCCACCACCAGACTCACCCATCTCCCCCACACTCTCCCCTCTAAACCCTCAGTTTGTTTCTCAGAGTCTACAGTTTTTCATGGTCCATCTCCCCCTCCAATTTGCCCCAATTCACTTTTCCTTTCCTTCTCTTAATGTTCTCTACGTTATTCCTTATGTTCCACAAGTAAGTGAAACCATATGCTAATTGACTTTCCCTGCTTGACTTTTCACTCAGCATAATCTCCTCCAGTCCCATTCATGTTGATGACATTGGCCACACCAACTTCTTTCAAGACATCTCTCCAAAAGCAAAGGAAACAAAAGCTAAAATGAACTTTTGGGACTTCAGCAAGATAAAAAACTTCTGCACAGCAAAGCAAATAGTCAACAAAACAAAGAGGCAACCCACGGAATGGGAGAAGATATGATACCCTTCAACAGAAGAATGGATAAAGAATTTGTGGTCCATATATACAACAGAATATTACTCAGCCATCAGAAAGAATAACAGCTGGATCATTTTATGACTTAGTCACCCTATGGTCCATCATCCCACCCTTGGATCCATTCAGACAAGAACAAAATATCTCAGGAGTTTTTGCAGTCATAACTATCATGGCTTTTTGGGAGATTTCCCTGAGATGAACTTCCATGGGAAACCATAGATGAAGCTTAACCAATATTTGAACACTTACTGCCTGGGATTGGATTGACAATGCTGATGCAGGTGATCCATTGGAGAATGAGGAACTGACCCAAAGAATTCTACTTAAATTCTTATGGTCAGTTCTCAGCCCTGGAAAACTTACACTGGAACTAGATGAAGTTCTAAGAGATATTATTTTGATATGGACTAGCAAATGCCCCAGATTGAAGTAGACTCCTTAAAAAAAAGAGTTGTTGCTGTGTGAACCAAGCCCAAGTCAGCCAAAAGGTGAAAACCCAGTAAAACCAGCCAGAAAATAACGTGGTGTAGCTACTGAGTCTAGGGGTTCCCAAGGCTGACATAGATGATATCAGCCATGAGGATCTTCACTCAAGGTAAATTGTTGAACCAGCCAAGAAAACATTGCAAGCTCATTTGTTTGAGCTATGAGCAGACACCACACTGTTTGAAAGTAAAAATAACTGTAAAGCCTTATTGGCCTGGAAAGGCTCTTTTCTTCTTTGCCCCCTTGAGCCCTTCCTCCACCCTCTCTTCTTGCTTCAGCTGCTGATAGTACAGATACTGTATGGACCTTCCATGCTCCTTAGATAACTAGCATTGACTCAAAATCCACAGATCCACAGATATCTAGCATCGACTAAAAAAATTTCTGACTCTGCTTCCTTCACCTTCTGCTAGTCCACACACATGAGGAAGGCAGTTTGGCCACTGAATGCAGCTGTCCTTAGAAAGGGATCACTTCCTCATAGCTGCTTTCTAGGTAATGATGAGGACACAAGGGATGGGAGGTGATACAGTCTGATTTTGAAAATCTGAGATTTCTCCCTGACCGTTCTTGGGCATGATATGTCTTTCTTTTCCCTAACAGCAACCCCAGGACAAACATGGTTAACACACCCTCTAGATGGCAGCCCAATCAAAATGGGGCTGGGGAGATTCAGACTTAATTCTGGTTCAGTCACCTGATTCTCTGGTTGGATCAGTATGGTCCCAGATCATAAAGATAGTTGTTACTTGGTTGAGTAGTCATCACCAAATTCCCCTATGTTGCCTACAGAGGCCAAAGTGGGAGCTATAATGTATAAGTTTTATTAAAATGTCCAAATTATCCTTGAATCTTTTTTTAAAGATAGGCCCCAGGCCTGGTGTGGAACCCAACACAGGGTTTGAACTCACCACCCTGAGATCAGATCAAGAGTCTGGCAACTGACTGAGCTACCCAGATGCCCCACTCTTCCACCTTTTTTTTTTTTTTTTAAATAAAAGGTCTGGGTGTGATTAGGGGATATTGAAGAAAAGGTGAAGTTATCAACACTGAAAGTGGATATTGTGATTTTTAGGCAATTTTTAGGTATTTGACATCAATACGTCTTATTTACAAATGGGTTAAAGTTTTCCATCAAGTAAACTTAAGATAATCCTATTCCTCTCTACCCATAAAATAAGAACTAATGAAGGACTAAGGTGATGTTTGGTGTCCTTCACAGCTTCCTCCCCACCTGCAAGCTTGCCCATGCTCTTTAAACAGCCCTCCCCCAGGGGTCAAATAACCTCAATGGATTCCTCCAGGCTCTGCTTCCTGCTCTCTCTTGTGACATCCTATCTTACCCCTGCAGCCTGTTTTTTCTCTTTGTCCACCTTAGTTGTAGTGGCCATTGTTGGTTGGTATCTGGTATCCATTCTCATCCATTTCTCCTACCTCCAGTATGAGTCCCTGTTGGGGACTCATGTGGGAAACCAACACCATTCAGACATTCACTTATTTCAAAGCAGTCAGAGGATGCTAACCGCATCCCCATCTTCAGAGGTGGCACTGATTGGTCTACGAGCAACCCGTTCTTTCTTTTTGCCAATAGATCAATTCCAGCCAATGAGATGCTAGAGGAAATGTGAGGAGGAACTTCTCAGAAAAGTTAGCTTTCTCTCATAAAAGAAGGCCACAGAATGAAACACATCCTATTTCTAGTTGTGATGTTTGGAGTTTCTGTAGCGATTTGATCCCAGCCTGAAAATGAAGCCACCATTCAAGATGGCAGAACAGAGAGAGGATGATAATGCTGTAGTGCTCAGTCAACTGTGAAGCCCACCCTCCCTCTGGGAGATAATATATTTCCTAAATATATAAGTCTGCTTGAGTATTCGATTCTGTTACTTGTTACCATACACTGAGTTAAGTAACTACATGAATTCTTCTAAGTACCTTCAATGAATTCATGTAGTTAAGGCTTGTAACAAAAATATGGGTTTATTATCTCCTTCCTTTGGAAGATAAGGAAACTAAGATACAGAGAGCTTAACTGCCCTGCCCAGGTGACACAGCTACTTAAGTGACACAGCTAGGATTTGAAACCAGATCAGGCTCAGAATCCACAGACACCCACTACTCTATCACCTCTCACTATTTCCTTACTCATAGCCTAAAGCCTTTCAACCTATACTAACTATACCTTGCTTTTAAGATTGCTGATACTGACTACACCTTACTTTTTTAAGACTTTTAAGACACCTTGCTTGTTAAGACAACCAATACTAACTACACCTTCATTTTTAAGACTCAACTGACACTTGGGCTTTGGACCTCCAAGCCCTTCGGCCTCCAAGCCCACAGCAGCAAGCTAGCTTCACCTTCCCATGTCCACCTGCAGGGCCCACTGCTTGCCCTGAAGAGATTGAACATTAACATCTAACTTCATTTCCTATTTGAACACCTAGGAAGGCAGCCATGTGAGCTCTGATTTAACATTCTGTTTATTTTAAGCACCTTGATGTGAACAACTGGTTCAAAGGCCATCTGCTGTATGGACCAAATAATGCTTTTTAGGAGAGACCCTTTGCTTTTATGATCTGGCTGGCAATAACTGGGAGATCTTATATTTGCCCTGTCCCCATTGAGGAAATAGATAAGCAGCACCTCAAGCCTGTCTCAGGGGTACACACACACACACACACACACATAACACAGTTACTCTCCATATATGACATGCGGCAGGTGGGGATATAATTACCAGACAACAATTACCCCTGTTCACCAGCTCTTTGTCCTGGGAAGTTCCTTCCCCTCTCCCCATTGACAGTTCGTGGCTGTGATCAAGGGGAAATATGGATTGTACTGGATAGTTCTGCAGCCCATTACCCTTGCCAACCCCACCTCTTTCCACCAATACTATTGATAACCTATCAGAAAAATTACCAGATTTATTTTTAAAAATCATCAAAGAAACTAGGGCAGAGGTAAAAGACATTGTAAGTCTGGGGCGTGGCTCTGTTTGGTTAAGTCAGGAGGGCACTACTGCTTAACATTTTTACAGTAGAAATATCAAGTAACTCACTTTCAAGTTTTTCTGAATCACAAGGTGTGTAAACTTGAACAAAATGGACATACGAAGACGCCACATTTGAGGGGTCATAAAATGTTATAGAATCTCCTTAGATCTAAACTTGGAAGACTTGTTTTTTTTTCTCCTAAAAGTTTTTGTATTATAAACATCTGAAGCCTCCTTTAAAAAAGATCTTAAATGAAGCAGATGGTTCAAACTGATCTGAGTTTAGAGCTCAAAAAACTAGAAGGTCTCTTTTGTAACTCACACTGGGCTTTGAAGATAAAGGTCAGAGCCTTGAGAAGTCCCCTGTTCACATGGATAGTTAAAGAGGAGAATGCTCAGAGAGGGTTGGGATTTTTCTTTGTGTGCACCATGGAAGAAATTATTTATTTCACATTTAAGAAATTCAAATATTCTTGGGGTGGCTTAGCTGGTTAGGCATCTGCCTCTTGATTTCCACTCAGGTCATGATATCTGGGTCACAATCTTTGGGTGGGGGGAGCAAGCCCTGCATGGACCTGCCACGCTCAGTGGGGAGTTTGCGGGAGATCCTCTCTCCCTCTGCCCATCCCCCGCTCATACACGTATGCATGTGCTCTGTCTCTCAAATAAATAAATAAAATCTTTAAAGAGAAATTTTTTAAAAATCCAAGTATTCTTTTCTCTAGACTGGAGAGAGAGAGAGAGAGAGACAGAGAGAGATATGATAATAGGTATCAAGAAAAAAGGTGGAGGGACAACAGCAATGAAAGACTCTGGATTCTATTAGAATGCTTTGCTATCTGGGAGGCTGCCTGGTTTCTTAAAAGAATAATTCACTACCCAGGAGATGGTCAGGATGATGTGTTTGTCTTTTGGAATATACTAATCCTTATTTTAGATAACAAGCACTTATTTAATTATTCTTTTAATAATATTATTTTTAGTATGGTATACATAATATGATAAAAAAATTTTTCTGATTTTAAAAGCAGCATATGTTTCATGTAAAGAATAAAAAGACACTTCTCCTAATACATTCAAACATAAGTATTTTTGAGATCCTACTATATGTGTATACTAGGAATACAATACCAAACAAAAACAGACTTCATCTCTGCTCTTTTGGACTTCAGAACTGAATGGAAAGTGCACAGAAGAAAAGGCATTCATTTATTCATTCAGAAAAATATTTATCGGGCCTTTCTTTTCAAGTGAAAATTGCCTGTTATAATGGTATTTATACTTTGTTGTTACACTTTGATAAGTAGTCAGACAAAAGGTGGGAAGATAATAGATACATACATACATACATGCATAGATATAGAATGTCATATTAAATACTTCCTGAATGAGTGTATTGCTGAGTTAATATAAATTGTGCCATAAACTCGAAATGAAAATATACTCATATCAGTATTATTTTTTCCAAGTAATTCCTTAACCACTGAATAAGCCAGAAGTCTAGGAGCTTCCCCTGGAGGATTCTCTCTTCTTCTGAGCAGTCCAACTAGCCAGGTGTTTCCAAGATCTTAAAGGGAGGGTCAGTATGATTTCCAGCTAAGGCTCCAGACAGTCATCTCACACTACCCTCCAACACGGAAGTGAGGTCTTCATGATCTCCCATGAAGTGCTTATCTGCAGCTGACCTCGTGCCTCAGTGACCCAGATCATGATACCGTTTGCTCAGTTCCCTTAGGAAGTATTAAAAGGCCCTCAGAGCCAAGGGCAGTCCATGTTACTGTCTCCTGCACTCCAAGTGTTGTAGAATGTAGGGCACAACATTTTCAGCTTACATAGATAGCCTGGAGCATCAGCCAGCTCTAGAGGAATGGCATTAGACTGAGCCCTGAACCCCTGACCTTCCTCTCGGCCCACCTAAAATGACTGTCTCAGTGCAGAGTAAGAAACACATTCACTCAACCCAATGGGTGCACACACATGCACACCCACACATGCTTATAGATGAATCTGAAACAAAAGCTTCACAGAACTTGCCCGTATTATGCGTGATTCATATGGCTATAATCTCTCTATCCTGTTATTCTATTTAAAAAACACGGGTTGGCGGGGTGCCTGGGTGGCTCAGTGGGTTAAAACCTCTGCCTTTGACTCAGGTCCTGCTCCCGGGACCTGGGATCGAGCCCTGCATCTGGCTCTCTGCTCAGCGGGGAGCCTGCTTCCCCACCCCACCCCCTGCCTGCTTGTGAACTCTGTCGGTCAAATAAATAAATAAAATCTTTAAAAATAAATAAATAAAAAACACTGGTTGGGAATCATTAATGACTCAAGACCCACTGTTTGAAAAACACTGTTCTAAACTTTGGTCAGCCTTTCTACTTAAACCTCAAAATCACAGAGGGTCTGATTGTACCCTCATTTCCCTGGATGATAGAAATAAAGTTAAATCCTTTTTTCTCCTCCGACATTTCTTTTTTAAGTAGGTTCAATGCCCATTGTGGAACCCAAAGTGACACTTGAACTCATGACTTGATCTGAGATCAAGACCAAGCTGAGATCAAGAGTCAGATGCCTGGGGGACCTGGGTGACTCAATCAGTTAATCGTCTGCCTTTGGTTCAGGTCATGATCCCAGAGTTCTGGGATTGAGCCCCACATCGGGTTCCTTGCTCTATAGGGGGCCTGCTTCTCCCTCTCCCTTTGCCTGCGGCTCCCCCGGCTTGTGCTCTTTCTCTCTGTCAAATAAATAACATCTTTTAAATTAATAGATATTACTTTAAAGAATTATATAATATTTGAAATCAAAATAGCAGTTATTCTTGGAACACAGTGACAGGAAGGGAATGGAAGAAGGCTTTTGTTTCTATACCTAAGTTTTGGTTACATAACTGTGTTCAGTTTGTGGAAGTTCATCATGTATCACTCAATCCCTAAAGCAACTCTACAAACCTAAATGCCCAACAAGAGCCAAATGGTAAATACATGATGGAACAGTCACGCAATGGAATACAAAGCATTAATGTGAGTGAGCAATTTACAATTACACACGATGGCTGAATCTCAGAAAGTTATAGTTGGAAAAGATGCCAGATACAAAATACTACATTTTGTATGATTCGTTGACAAGAAGTACAAAGCAGATAAAGCTAATCTATGCCATTAGATATGAGGATGGTGAGAACTTGGGGACATAATGAAAGATGTCTGAAGTCAGAGAAATGTTCTATTTTACAATCAAGGTGCTGGTTACATGGGTGTGTTGAGTTTGTGAAAACTCAGTATAGCTTAAAAATTGCAACAGCTCTATGAGAATATAGTTATTACTATTTCCATTTGCAGAAGGGGAGTCTGCAGTTTTGAGCAGCTGATGACCTGAACAAGGTTACGTATTTCTTAAGTGGTAGCACCATGCTGTCAGGGTCCAGGTGTATGATCATTCTGAGGAGTTCCTGTTGCTCCACATCTTGACAGCATTTGATGTCGGTTTTTTGATTTGGACACTCTAATAGGTGTGTAGAGGTATCTTGTTGTTTGAATTTGCAGTTCCCTAATGACACGTTGAGCATATTTTCATATTATTTGGCAACCACATATCTTCTCTGGTGAGAGGTGTCTATGTAGGTCTTTTGCTCATTTTTATTTTATTTAAAAAATTGTTTTTATTTAAATTCACTTTAGTTAACATGCACTGTATTATTACTTTCAGGGGTAGAATTTAGTGATTCATCAGTTGGATATAACAGCCAGTACTCATTCCATCAAGCACCCTCCTTAATGTCCATCAGCCACTTACCTCATTGCCCCACCTCCCTCCCCTCCAGCAACCCTCAGTTTATTCCCTATAGTTAAGCATTTCTTATGGTTTGCCTTCCTCTCCATTTTTATCTTATTTTATCTTTTCCTTCCCGTCCCTTATGGTCACCTGTTTTGTTTCTTAAGTTCCACATATAAGTGAGATCATATGGTATTTGTCTTTCTGTAACGGACTTATTTCGCTTAGCATAATGCAATCTAGTTCTATACACGTTGTTGCAAATGGCAAAATTTCTTTCTTTTTGATGGCTGAATAATAATCCATTATATAAATACTTCATCTTCTTTATCATCTGTTGATGCACATTTGGGCTTTTACCATAGTTTGGCTATTGTGGACATGGTTTCTATAAACAATGGGGTGCAGGTGTCCCTTCAAATCACTATGTTTGTATCCTTTAGATAAATACCTAGTAATACAATTGGGTCATAGGGTAGTTCTATTTTTAACTCTTTGAGGAATCTCCATATTGTTTTCCAGAGTGGCTGCTCCAGGTTTCATTCCCACCAACAGTGTAAGAGAGTTCCACTTTCTCTGCATCCTCACCAACATCTGTTGTTTCCTGAATCGTTAATTTTAACCATTCTGACCTGTGTGAGGTAGTATTTCATCACGGTTTTGATTTCTATTTTCCTGCCCTTTTGCCTATTTTTAAAATGGGTTTTTGATTCTCCTATTATTGAATTTTAAGTGTTCTTTCTGTATTGTAGATAACAGTCTTTTACCAGATATATCTTTTGCAAATATGTTCTCCCACTGTAAGCCTTGTCTTCTCATTCTCTTTGCAGTGTCCATTGCAGAACAGAAGTTTTTAATCTTGGTGAAGTCCACCTTATCAATTATTTCTTTGATGGTTCAGGACTTGCTTCTTAAAATAGTCATCGCCAAATCCACAGTCACCTAGATTCTTCTCCTGTGTTATCTTCTAGGTGTTTTATAGCTTTGCATTTTATATTCAAGACTGTGTTCCATTTTCAGTTAATTTTTTGATGGGTATAATTTTTTGATGTGTGTAGATACAGTTTTTTGCACGTGGATGTCCAGTGGTTCCAGCACTAACTTTCAAAGACTGTCTTCTCTCCATTGTATTGCTATTGCTCCTTTTCCAAGGATTGGTTGACTATATTTATGTGGGTCTATTTCTGGGCTCTCAGTTTTGTTTTGTTAATCTATTTATCTTTTTTTTTTTTCTGGTACCACACTGTCTTGATTGTTGTAACTTTATAGTAAGTCTTGAAGTTGAGTAATTTTGTTCTTCTCCTTTAATTGGTATTGACTATTCTAGGTCTTTGCCCTTGAATATAAATTTCAGAATCAGTTTGTTGATATCCACAAAATAAGTTGCTGGAAGTTTCATTGGGATTTTGTTGAATCTATAGATGAAGTAGGGAAGAACTGACATCTTGACAATATTGCGTCTTCTTATCCATGAATATGGAATATTGTTCTATTTAGTTTTTCTAAATTTCTTTTATTAGAGATCTTTAGTTTACTTCGTATAGATCATGTACATATTTTGTTATATTTATACCTATATATTAAAGACTTTGGCTCTAATGTAAATGACATTGTGCTTTTAATTTTAAATTTCATTTGTTTGTTGTTAGTATATAGGAAAGCAACCGACTTTGGTATATTAACTTTGCATCCTACAACCCTGTTATAATTCCTTTTACTTTCAGGTTTTTTTTTTTAATTCTTTCAGATTTTTCTGCATGGACAAGCATTTTACAAATGAACAAAGGCATTTTATTTCTTCCTTTCCAATCTGTATACCTTTTATTTTATCTTCTTGTCTTATTGTATTAGCTAGGATTTTAAGTATGATATTGAAAAGGAGTGGTAAGAGGGGACACCTTTACCTTGTTTTTTATCTTAGCAAGAAAGGTTTTAGTTTCTGCTTACAAGTGTTTTATAGATTCCAAAAAAAAAAAAAAATCAAGTTGAGGAAGTTCTCTATTCCTAGTGTGTGAGAGTTTTTATCATGAATAGATGTTGGATTTTTGTCAAACGCTTTCTCCACAATTCTATTGACATGATCATGTGATGCTTTTCTTTAGTCTTTGATGTGATGGATTACATTAACTGATTTTTGAATATTGGATCAGCCTTGCATCTCCGGAATAAACCCTATTTAGAGCAATTGGTCATGCTGTATAATTCTCTGCTAAATTCAATTTGCAAATACTTGAACTTTTTGTGTCCCTATTTAAGAAGGTTATTAGTCTTTAGTTCTCCTTTTTTGTTTTCTTTTTATTTGGTTTTGGTATCAGGACAATACTGGCTTTCCAAAATGAATTAGAAAATATTTGCTCTTTTATTTATAGGTTCTTAAAGGGAAAGTTTAGATTATTGATTTAACTAAACAGTGTTGTTTAGTTTTTCAAGTATTTGGAAATTTTCTTGTTGCCTTTACTGATTTCTGTCTGACCCCAATGTTTTTGGAAACACACTTTGTGTAATCTCAGTTCTTTCAAATTTGTTTAGGTTTCTTTTATACCCCAGGATACAGTCTATCTTAGTATATGTTTCACAGGTACTTCAAAAGAGTATGTTTTCTACTATTGTTGAGTGGAGTGTTCTGTCAGTGTCTCTTAGATCTTTTGGTTGATGGTCTTATTAAGTCCTTCTGTATCCTTCCTGGTTTTCCAACTAGTTGTTCTATCAATTGCTGAGAGAAGAGCCTTGAAGTCTTCAACTATAAGTATAAAGTTGTCTATTTCTCCTTGCAGTTCTATCAGTTTTTCTCAGATATTTTGGAGCTCTGACATTTGTGCATGAGTTTTTTTCTTTTTAATACACAAACTGAAGAGACACTTAGTTCAAAAAAGGACATGAACTTTGTCCCATGAAGTGACAAGCTAACATGACTGTCAGGCACCTAAGAAGGACAAGCATTGAAAGAACAAAGGGCAAGTTCTTACTTCACTGGACAAATCATCACTCACCAGACACCTCTCAAAATTGTTATTTTTGACTGAAATCTCTGAAATGAATGTATCTCTTAAAATAGAAGTCTCCAAATTCTCCACTGCTATTTATTATAATGATTATCTTGAAATGGAGTCAGTCCCAAGGTTCTTAATAATGGCTCCTAGAAATAAGCTTTTTTTTTTTTTAAAGATTTTATTTGTTTATTTGACAGACAGAGATCACAAGTAGGCAGAGAGGCAGGCAGAGAGAGAGAGGAGAAAGCAGGCTCCCCGCTGAGCAGAGAGCCCGATGTGGGGCTCGATCCCAGGACCCTGGGATCATGACCTGAGCCGAAGGCAGAGGCTTTAACCCACTGAGCCACCCAGGCGCCCCTAGAAATGAGTTTTTAAATGTGAACTGATTTACTTAACTCAGGCATGGCAATTTCCCTTTTCCAAATAAGGATACTGATGCCCAGAACATTTAAATAACTGGCCAGCGGTCACCCCAGTGTGGCTGAGTCCAAACCAGGAGACTGTTTCTTCTATCCAAGCAGTCCCTGCTTTTTGGTTCTGAGTCATTCTGAAGACCGCATTTGCAAAGTTTGGGTGACTACTTTGTGCTAGGCTTCAAGGGGGATAGAGGACCAGAAGATAGGGGTTTTGATTTCAACCAGCTCATGATCTTAAAGCCTCAAGTGCTACCATTTAAACACTCATTGAATTCTTGACTGCTCACAGTATCTTGTTGTCTTCACCTTCTCTCACTTCAGCAGAGAAGGTAACAATGAAAAGATGGATTGTCTTTCGAAGGTGTTGATTAATGACTTGGTGAATGTCATGAAGTGAATAAACCACCCATAACTCACACTAGATTGATAAGAAATGACAGGTTGTTTTTAAATAGCCAATCCTTCTAGGTCACTTAAAATATCATTTGATTTACAAAGCTAAATGTACCATAGGTTTTGGGGAAAAGGTACATTAGCTTTTCAAAAGCCTTTTAACCCTCTGCCTCCAATATCAGAGTTTAAGGAAGCACAGTCTTGCCAAGGATGTGAGACACCCCTTGGATCACTGCTTACCTTACTTTTTCAACAGGTGTTTTGCTTGGCATATGATCCTCCCTGCAGAACACATCTGGTCCTACAGGTCCTTACATAACCCTTTCCCTCAATGCAAATCCTGTCCCTGCCATTTTATGCCTTGGCTCTTGCAGTCCATTATTTATTTAAATCTTTCATTTCCTTTGAGGGTCAGAGCCAAGCCACAGCTGCTATGAAGACCTCCTGTTCCAATCCAGCCTGGGGGGATTTCCTCACCTTCAGTACAGAATTTAGCTACGTGTACCTCTTGCTCAAAAACATAGGAAGAGCAGATCATAATGGTTAATACTTCATACTCCTTACATAGGCATGTGGATTTAAGTTCACCACTGTCTGGGGAAGTTTTTTTTTTTTTTTTTTAAGATTTTATTTATTTATTTGACAGAGAGAGAGAGAGATAGAGCACAAGCGGGGTGGGGGAGGGAGGTGCAACAGAGGGAGAGGGAGAAGCAGGCTCCCCGCTGAGCAGGGAGCCCAATGAGAAACTCGATCCCAGGACCCTGGGATCATGACCTGAGCCGAAAGCAGAGGCTTAACCATTTGAGCCACCCAGGCACCCCTCCGGGGAAGTTCTTTAGCTGAGCCTCAGTTTCTTCATCTGAAAATGGGGATAAAACCTCATAGGTTAAGTCAATTCTAATGAAAGTGCTTGAACAACCCAAATGCCCATCAAAAGATGAATGGACAAAAAAAAAATGTCATAGATACATACAATGGAATATTATTCAGCCTTTAGAAAGAACAAAATTGTTACATGCAACAACATGAATGAACCTTGAGACATTATGTTAAGTGAAAGAAATGAGACACAAAATGACAAATACTGTGTGATTCCACTTACATGAGGTAGTTAGAATAGTTCAATACATAGAGACAGAATATAGAATAGTAGTTACCAAGAGCTAGAGGAAGGAGAGAAAGGGGAGTTATTGTTTATTGGATACAGAATTTCAGTTTGGGATGAATGAGAAAGTTCCAGCGTTGGATAGTGGTGATGGCTGCACAGCAAAGTAAAACATACTTTATACCACTGAACCCTATACTTAAAAATGATTAAAATGGCAAGTTGTAACAACAACAAAAAAAAGTCTAAAAGTGGGGCGCTTGGGTGGCTCAGTTGGTTAAGCATCAGGCTTCAGCTCAGACCATGATCCTGGGTCCTGGGATTGAGCCCGCTGTTGGGCTCCCTGCTGAGAGGAGAGTCTGCTTTTCCTTCTCCCTCTGCTCCTCTCTACCTCCTCCCCCTGCTTGTGCTGTCTCACTCTCTCTCTCAAATAAATAAAATATATATTTTTTGAACTCAAAAATACATTATGCCACAATTAAATTTTATTTATTTATTTATTTTTAAAGAAATAAGGGCTGCTAGAGAGAGCTGGCTGGCTGACTTGAAAGGGCTCACCTTTTGTCACCTGCATGACAAAAGAGTGATTTAAAAATGGATTATGCCAAACAAAAAAAAAAAAGACAATTATCATATAGTTTCACTTGTAGGTGTAAAGTTTTTCCAGCAAGATAAACACGACACCAGGCAAAGTGGGTGCAAGGCAAGATTTATTAAAGGCATCTCCGGCGAAGTTTCAGGGCTCAGGAGGAGGGGAGCCAGGAAAGTTGCGCTGGGAGGAGGTGAGCACCCCTGGGCGAGGTTCCGCTCTGGAAAGCAGAGTGGCGGAAGTCGCGCCCAAGGCAGGGAGGAGGGAGCTTTTAAGGGGTCTGGAGGGGAGTTCAGGGATCTTTTGGCAAGTTTCCCTTATTCGGATATTTCGCCTGCTTGTCGGGGTCCCATTGGTCCATAGGAGCCCGGGGCGGGGGTCTCAGATTCCTGCTTGGGCCTTTGTTCTCCTGTCCAAGTTCAGGTCTTGTGGCGGGAACTTTCGCCATCTTAAGTAGCCCTTTCTGCCAGCCCAACATTCCGACCTTTTGCTTAATATAATGGTGCCAGGGGCGTTGACTCAGTTCTGGCTACTTCCGGGGGTGGGGGGGAGGGGGCGTCGTCATAGGGGTAGTCGGAAGTGGGCAGGCGAGAGTAGGGCTGGAGGAGGAGTTGATTGATGGACACTCGGGCAAGTTCTTGTAGGTGACTCTGCAAGCATCGGAAAAGACAGGGAGCAACTGAGACTAGAAGGAGGATTATGCATACAGGTCCCGCCAGAGGGAGCAGCCAGGTTACCCAGGTGTAGGGGTCCAGGCCCCAGGAGGACGTGTCTCGCCGCCGTGCTTGGATCCAATCCCTGAGTTCTTTGCTCCTGGAGGTAACTATACCTGATTGGTTAACAAAGTAACAACATTCTTCATTTAAGTATAGGCAGGTCCCCCCTTTTTCGGTGGTCAGAAGGTCTAAAGCCCGTCGGTTCTGCAGGGCTAAGGCTGCCAGGCTGGTAACTTGCTTCTGTAGGGCTGTGAGGGAGTCAGCCACCCGTTCCATGTCATCATTCAGAGCTTGGGAGAGTTTGTAATAAAAGTCTATGGAAGTTCCTATCCCCGCTGTTCCGGTTGCCACCCCTGTGGCTACTCCTGCCCCTATCAAGAATGGGAGGAAGACAGCCCTTCTTCCACGGTGTTGGGGGAATAGGATGGAATGTAGCTGGGATTCAGAGTAGATGGTGGTAGAAGGCGATAGTAGAATGAATATACAGCCTAGGGAGTCATTAGTGGTCAGGCAGCAATAGATATCCTGAGGGCACGAGAGAAATATTCCCGAGGGAGTACAGGAGTACAGTACGGGAGGGAGGAGTTAGTGATGTTGGCAGCTGCGATGGTAAGGGGGGAGGACACATTAATAATAGGTATGTTTCCCCCAATGGAGCCAATATGGACCGTATTATTTGTGGTTGTGGAGTTGGGGAGCGGCCAGTCAATAGGGAGGGGCACCCCTACAATGTTGGAATGTGTTGAAAAAGGGAAACAGATCCAGCAGTCACTGTCACCGTTCTTCGACACATTTCGCCATAGGTTGTAACTAGAGTTCAGGAGGGCCGCTGTCAGTTGTTCGGTGGCAGGGACTTTTTGTATGCTACCAAGATTGATGCCCTTATAGACCGGGTCACTGGGGGTTTGGAGTCATTTGGTCAGGTCCGTGACCGCTGTTTTAATGCGTTCGCGGCTAGCCTGGTCCTGTACAACACCCCCCACTCCCCCGTCAGAGACCGACATAACCCAGATAGGTCCAGCAAACTTTTCCAGACCTGGGGTAGATGTTGCAGGGGGCAATACTGCGTTTGGCTGTCACGAGGTCAGAGACCCAATAGGTTTTCTGGTCATACGTACAGGTTGTTGTTCCTTTCCCCGGTTGCAGGCATATAAGTAAAGGCCCCAAAATAGCGAGAGGTACCTGAACCCCTCATGCAGCTAGACTCACATGGTTCTGCCTGGTTTGTCTGGATTAGAAGGAATATGAGAAGGGGCCCTAACCAAGCGGAGTTTGGTGGGGCCTGCCATCTGGGAAGTACAATCAGTATCTGTGGGTGCCCGTTTGAGATTGTTGATATGTACCTATGCAGAGTGCCCCAACAGTTTCGCAGCAGTTGGGGTGGTAAGGACGACCATATGAGGCCTGGTCCACCAGGTTTGTAAGGAGCCTGGCCGCAAGCTTTGAGAAGGACCTGGTCCCCAGGAGATAGATCTCGTATATCCCCTTCAGAAGCATGGTCGCTTGGGGCTGGGATGACAGTGTCCGCGTGGGCCCTTAAGAGAGCTCAGAGGAGAGTGAGGTAAGGTAGATAGGATAAAAGAGGCGGGGAAATGGCCGGAAGGCTATGATTTATAAGAAAGGGCCAGCCGTATAGTAATTCGAATGGGCTTAAGCCGGAAGGCCCTCGGGGCGTAGCCTGGAGTCTGGTGAGAGCCAGGGGCAGAAGTGCGGACCAGGAAAGGCGGGTTTCTAGGGTAAGTTTGGTGAGTTGGGCTTTGAGCAGCCCGTTGGCCTTCCTTTACCTTACCCGATGACTGTGGGTGGTATGGGATGTGAAGTTTCCAGGTTATGTTGAGGCTCTCAGCTACCTGTTGGGTTACACTGGAGATGAAGGCAGGTCCGTTGTCTGACTGGAGGGTCCGGGGCAATCCGAACCTCGGGATGATGTGCTCGAGGAGTATTGTAGCCACCACGTCCGCTGTTTCCCTAGTGGTGGGGAATGCCTCGATCCAGCCTGTGAAGGTGTCCACAAGAGTTAGTAAGTATCTAAAGGTTTTGTGTCGAGGCATGCAAGTGAAGTCAAGTTGCCAGTCCTCGCCTGGCTGATGCCCGCAGAGCTGGTGGGTGGGTCCCGGTCTGCAGAGGCCGCCCTGGGCATCGACCACCGAACAGGTTCTGCAGGCCTGGTGTACCTCCTTAATGGTCTTTTGGAGGAGGGAGTGGTGAAACAGAGGTTGGAGAAATTGGTATAGGGCCTTTGGACCGATGTAGAGAGACTGGTGGATGTCATTAATGAGGGTGTGGATTAGGCTGTTCGGGAGGGCAATTTTGTCCTGGACAAAATACCATCCCTTGTCATCCAACCTGCCACCTAATGTTTTAAAGGCCTGAGTCTCCTCATCAGTGTACGAGGGACTGTGAGGAGTGTTGAGAAATAGGAGAAGGGCTGGAGAGGAGTTTAAGGCCACCTGTCAGGCAATAGAGTTGGCCTTGTTGTTCCCCAAAGAGATGGGGTCCTTGGAGGCCTGATGGCCATGGCAGTGGACAATAGCCACCTCAGTAGGGTCCTTGAGAGCCTCTAGGAGTTTGGCAATAAGAGGCCCGTTGACTATGGGGGTTCCCTTGGTTGTGAGAAATCCCCTTTCTCGCCAGAGAACAGAGTGAGTGTGGGTTAATAAGGAAAGCATATTTGGAGTCAGTATAAATAGTGACCCGTTGTCCCTCAGATAAGTGAAGGGCCCTGGTGAGAGCCACGAGTTCTGCCTTTTGAGAAGAAGTCCCAATGGGAAGGGGGGCCGCTTCTATGACAGTGTCCAGGCCGTGTGTGGCTGTCCATCTGGCGCTATGAGGGAGCTCCCATCCACGAACAGAGTGCGATCGGGGTCAGGCAGCGGCCGGTCCGAAAGTCCTGGCTGGGAGGCAGAGAGTTCTTCCAGGAGTTGAGAGCAGGAGTGGGAAGGAGTGGGGGTAGACGAAGGTGTTGGCAAGAGAGTGGTGGGATTTAGGTGAGGGGAGACAGAGTGTGACCTGGGGGTTTCTATGAACAGCAGGTGGTAGAGTTGGAGACGGGAAGGAGTGAGTTGTGCCAAGGATTTGTGGCTAAGTCCATCAGTCAATGGGGGGAGAAGACCATGATGGGCTGTCCTAAGGTAAGTTTGAGGGTCTCTTTTGTCAGAGAGGCAGCTGCCGCTAGGGCTCTGAGGCAGGGCTGCCATCCCTGGGCGGTGACATCTAGTTGCTTGGAGAGTTAGTGGGGATAAGAAGACCCTGCTGCGGGAGGCAGTCGATGATGGGCTTAAGTCCTCGCTTGTGGGTTGCTACTATAGATCTGGAAATGTCCCATACCTGCGGGTCTACGGAGGGGAGACAGTCTGGGATAGAGGACGAGTCAGAGGGGAGTAGAGGGAAGATGAGGTGAGCAGAAGTCGAGGGAGAGGGAGAGAGACGAATGGTGACCTGAAGTTTGTAGAGGATGTCCCTGCCTAGTAGGAGAACGGGGCAGGAAGGGATAATGAGGAAGGAGTGTGAGAAGGGGAACCCCTCCAGGCTGCATGTAAGGGGTGGGCTGGCCTTTGGAGTGGAGGAAGTACCATCAATTCCCATAACTGCAACTGGGGAGGGATGAGTAGGACCCAAGTAGGAAGGCAGGACAGAATGTCCAGTGTCCAGCAGAAAGGAAATGAACTTACCCGCTACCTGGAGCATGACCCTGGGCTCGGCATGGATGAGAGGGGTGTCTGAGTCTGGGCTCCATCAGTCATCCTCCAATCCGAGAAGCTGGAAGGCAGGACTTACCGTCTCAGGGTCTCCCCCACGTGGAGGTGCCGGGAATCCCCCGAGGCTGGGGCAGTCCGATTTCCAGTGGCCCATCATGCAGCATTGAGGGCACAGCCTAGTAGGATTGGGGCATTGACGGGCCTAGTGTCCCTCGGCTCCGCACTTGAAACAGGCCCCTGGAGGGACGCAGTTAGGTGCTCCCTTGTGTTGACCCCTAGAACCTGCCGGCCTCAGGGCTGCTACCAGGGCTTGGGTCTGCAGTTGGACCTTCTGTTGGAGTCTGGCTTGGCGCTTAAGTTCTGCTGCCTCCTCTTGGGAGTTAAAGACTTTAAATGCCATTTTCACCAGATCAGAAATGGGAGTTTGAGGGCCCTCATCCGCTTTCTTTAATTTTTTTCCGAATGTTGGCAGCTGACTGAGAAATAAAGTGGGTAGCTTAAACAGTTGCCCCTGCCGGAGAGGCCTGGTCTAGGCGAGTGTATTGAGTCAGCGCCTCAGTAAGTCGGTTAAGAAACATGGCCGGGTTTTCACTGGGTTCCTGAATGATTTCCCTTCACAAACCTTCTATAGCTTTCCTTTGCATTTAGGTTTTGTCGTAAACAACCATCTCATTTAGGACAAAATTATCTCCTTTTACTTTCAATAAAATGTACTTCCATTCCTTAAATCTTTCTTATATATATATTCTACTTTCCTACATACAGAGTTGCTTCCTTTATTTCCATCAGTCTTACAGTTAGCAGAATTTTGTACTCTTAGAAACACCTTAACCTCTAGTCAGTTATTAATCAATTGTGAACAGTTATAACAGAATTCTTTAGATGCCAATTTATGAATCAGTTAAGCACAAACCATGCTTACTAACAGATTTAAATATTCTTATTTTCTTTGCTGTAAGAAGTCAAAAGCACAAAGCTATGTTCAGTAATCAATGATTTGGCATTTTATCCTCTTTGGAAAAGACCTAAATGTCCAACAAATTTAATTCCATTTGTCATCCAAGCAAAACTTTAAACTTTCAGCTTACCAAAGACTTTGAAAGCTATCTCAACAATTACCCATTAAAACTTTGAGACAGACAATTAACCATCAGTTTAGTAATTTCTTTGCTAACAGATTTTAACAAATAACAAGAGCTTATTTGACCTTCAGTAAACTTTGAACTTTGTCAGGAGTTCGGATAGGAGTGGGGAGGGGGAGGAGGAGGAGTAGGGGAGGAAGAAGGGTAGACGAGGGTGCCGGTTCAGAAATTCTGAACTTAAGGGACCTTGGGGTAAGGGATGGCGGTAAGGAGGAGGAGGAAGAGGAACCAGGGGCCCTCTTGTCGGTGGGTGGGTGAAGCTCTCCGGGAGTTCAGAGAGGGGAGACGGGGAGGAGAGGTCCTGGTCTTTGGGAGCAGTGGGTGGCAGGGTAGGGGGAGGGGAGCGGGCGAAGAGGACCTGTGAAGTGGAGCAGTGAGAGCAGAGGGAGGGGCGAGAGAGCAGAGTCCAGAAAGCCTGGACATAAGGGACCTTGGCCCATCTGCCTAGGTGTCTGCCGAGGTTATTTAGGTCCATGAGAATCTGATAATTAAACGTGCCTTCTGGAGGCCATTGGGACTGATTTAAGATGGGCCAACAGGCCTAAAACACCCCCGGGATGTTTTAGGGTCGAATTTGGATTGGGAGGTCCCCACGATTCGTTGCCGGGCAACCCGAGGGCTGGAGGAAGGCGTCCCCTCATCCACCACTGGGTTGTGGAAAAACTGTGTCTACTGCCATAGAGGTTAGGATGTCTCCCAGCCTCTCGGAGTCACGGAGGTCACCTGGTGACCGGCGGGGTCCGCCCTGACGCGGCCACGATTAGGGCAGGGCTTTCCGGAAGGAGGCGCAGAATCGGGGGAGACTCACCACGGCCTCAGAAGTGGCGTTCGGAAAGGCAGGTCCGGTCTGGCTAGGGAAAGGAGAGAGCCTCCCCACTGGGGTGGGGGCTCAATCTCCTTCCAGGGTTTCGGCACCAAATGTAAAGTTTTTCCAGCAAGATAAACACGACACCAGGCAAAGTGGGTGCAAGGCAAGATTTATTAAAGGCATCTCCGGCGACGTTTCAGGGCTCAGGAGGAGGGGAGCCAGGAAAGTTGCACTGGGAGGAGGTGGGCACCCTTGGGCGAGGTTCCGCGACTCTGGAAAGCAGAGTGGCAGAAGTCGCGCCTAAGGCAGGGAGGAGGGGGCTTTTAAGGGGTCTCGAGGGGAGCTCAGGGATCTTTTGGCAAGTTTCCCTTAATCAGATATTTCGCCTGCTTGTCGGGGTCCCATTGGTCCATAGGAGCCCGGGGCGGGGGTCTCAGATTCCTGCTTGGGCCTTTGTTCTCCTGTCCAAGCTCAGGTCTTGTGGCGGGAACTTTCGCCATCTTAAGTAGCCCTTTCTGCCAGCCCAACAGTAGGTGGAATATAAGGAATAAGGCAGAGGATCATAGGGGAAGGGAGGGAAAACTGGTGGGAAGAAATCAGATAGGGAGACAAACCATAAGTGACTCTTGACTCTGGGAAACAAGTGGAAGGTTGCAGAAAGGGAGTTGGGCAGGGAGATGGGGTGATTGGCATTAAGAAGGGCACGTGGTTTGATGAGCACTGTGTGTTATACGTAACAAATGAATCATTGAACACTATACCAAAAACAAATGATGTACTACTGTATGTTGGCTAATTGAATTTAAATTTTTAAAAATCTAAAAAAGTAAGCATAAAAATAAAAATGGGGGATATTGAGAAGGGCAAGAAGAGTTTTGTTTAGAAGTATGCCCAGTGCCATACCGTGGAAAAGGAAGGCAGGCACAAGACTGGGCCAAATCTCCACGGTTTACTTGGGTGAAAGATAGGTCAGGTCCCCCTAAAAATTATTTTTTAAGTTAAAAACTTCTTCAGAAAAATTTAGACTATATCCATGTGGCAGCTGGGTGGCTCAGTCGGTTAAGCATCCAACTCTTAGTTTTGGCTCAGGTCATGATATCAGGGTCCTGGGATCAAGCCCCATGTTAGGCTCCATTCTCAGCGGGGAGTCTGCTTGAGGTTTCTCTCTTTCTCGCCCTCTGCCCCTCCCCCTGCCTCACTCTCTCTCTCAAGCAAATAAATAAATCTTAAAAAGAAGAAAGAGAAGTAGGAGAAGAAGAAGGAGGAAGAGGAGGAGGAGGTGGTGGAGGGGAATAAGAAGGGATCCTAAGGAGCTAGAGTGAAGGTCTGGAGAAATAAAACAAGGAGGGGAGCAAAAAAACCAAGAACAACAACAGAAGAAAACAACCAAATTCCAAAGCGCGTTATTCCTTTGGCGACCGGTATGGGTAACTGGTGCTCTATCCTGCCAGCATGTATTATTACTTTAACATGTTGACTTGGCCGAAGGAAGAAATGGTTTCAAGTTTCTTACCATAGTGCCTCTTACTTCACAGGTTGGGAAACCAATGTGAATGTACTGTCAGCTACTGCCTGTATGTGTTCCAACTACATGCTGATACCAGAGAAACAACAGAGTTGATCCAAAAGATCTAGTGAACCCATAGTAAGACACATTTGAACTAGAGCTCCTTTTATCACTTGGCCTCCCTATCACCTGATTTTAACTGGAGAATAAGGAAAAGTACTTTAGGTCCCTTGATTCAGTATCAACACAGAGCCATGGTCCCTATATTCAACTGTTCTTGAAAAGTCTGACAATTCCCTTTTGCCAGTGCATAAGCGCAGTGATAAGCAGCTTTAGATCCCTTTGGAGAAGGATCAAGGGAATGTTTACCATAAATACTTGTAGTAACATTGCATTGTCTTTCCTCAAAGGGGTCTATCTCTTCTTCAGTGAGTGGGCTTTGGGTCTGTGAAGTGACATATTTAGATACTGGGTGAAAGAATCTTTCTCTCTGAAAGAAATACTGGTGAAGGTTTCTATTCACCAGTTCTCGATTTTTTCCATTTTATTATACAGGTCAAATAACATTCTGGTTGACTTTCCATCTCCCCTCTAGGAACACCATGACTTATTAGCTGAGAGTCAAAGCATACCAAATACTACTATAGCCTTCCTGCCCAATATGGCGTATGCCCCCTTTATTCTAACAGTTAAGAGCTGCCATTGGTCTCTGCCATTCCAGAATCTTACTATTGCCTTGATATTAGGAATCTTAATTCCATGGTAAATCTTCTGTCAATCCCAGCCTGTACAAGACAGTTACCACAGAGTTTGTCAAATTAACTGGTGTTCCTTAGCAATGCTTTCCTCCCTGCTTTAGTGAAAGAAGTGTTCTTTGGGTCCTCCTAGGGAATACTGTCCAGTGCCTGTTTCTCTGATCACAAATAATAAATTCATTCTAATATTTTTACCTCCCTGAATCTTCGGATGCCTTCCTTGATTCCATGCCAAGGCCATTCTAGCATCTCCACCTAGTTATCCTAGGCTATCATGGTATGAAAGCTTCAAAGAGCCTTCCCAGCAGCATGTTGGATGGGATCCTGGTGTCCTTTGCCAGAATACTGAGCTCCAAGTCATGAAGGAGTGGCCCCAATAATAATAAGCTATAATCCACCCAATTTCCTAACCCTGCCTCCGAATCACCATTCCCAATGCAGTATTCTCAAGATCCCTACACCTATGTGTCCCCCAGGTTCTTGAAATATTCCTATTAACAAGGTCCTGCAATAATTTTGGTAACTAAGTCACTTCCTCCCAGAACGAGTGTGGTATTTCTGCTCTGGGGGCTATGTTGTATTTTTACTGTAGCCGTCAGTTTTTTGTTTTTTGTTTTTTTAAAGATTTTATTTATTTATTTGACAGACAGAGATCTCAAGTAGGCAGAGAGGCAGGCAGAAAGAGAAGGGGAAGCAGGCTGCCGAGCAGTGAGCCTGATGTGGAGCTCCATCCCAGGATTCTGGGATCATGACCTGAGCCGAAGGCAGAGGCCTCAACCCACTGAGCCACCCAGGCGCCCCAGTAGCCGTCAGTTTGAGGAAGAAAAGTACAATCTTGAGAAAGACCTGCCTCAGATATGACCCTTCAAATGTCCCAGACAGAGGGAAGTTGCTTTCTTCTATAAAGGTCAAGAACTAGTGGATAGAGAGCTGGTACCAGTTGCCAGTATGCAAAAAGGCAGTCCAGTTCATTTACTTTAGATCTGTGAGAAGCTGGTTCTATTCTAATGGACTGACATTGGAGGTGACACCCTATATTCCTTCTGGTAGGGTTTGCACCATTTAGAAAGTTAGTAAAAGTATGTAAAATCCTGGGCTGCCTGGCTAACTCTGTCAGTGAAATGTGTGACTATTGATCTTGGGGGGTTGTGAATTTGAGCCCCATGTTGGGTGTAGAGATTACCTAAAAAGTCAAGTCTTAGGGGAAAAGAAAGACTATAAAATCTTAACAGAAGAACGAAGTACAAATATGTAATCAAGCTTATTAAATACTCCACAAAGAGGAGGATACCAAAGTGATAGGACTAAGTATACCTCCGAGCAGAGTTAACCACGGGTCACATTTTATTCAGATTTGGTGTAGCCTAGAGTCAGGACACAACAGAGGGAGACAAGGAAAAGACCTTGAGCAAGTAGAGGAGCTTTGATTCATTTTTTTAGATTTTGGTTAAAGGAAAAAAAAAAAAAACCTTGGAAATGGATGTTCAGTGCTTTTCATTGAAATTATAGTCAAAGCTGCCTTGTCTCCACTGTAGCACTTCTAAAAGTGATTCCTCTGAATAAGCCCTCCAGCCTGTGGTCATTTCCAACCACAGGCAGACACTGTGACTGAAGGAATCTATGTATGTAAACAGGTGAGCAGCTGTGAATAAAATTTAGTGAATTTAGAATTCTGTGTCTATGGTGATTTTTTTTTGAAATCTTCTTATTTGAAATCTAGCTTAAGGAAGAAAAAAGCTATTGGTAGTTTAATTGAAAACATTCAGGACTGAGGAATTTGTGGAATTTGCCCTAAAACATTCTTTTCAATAATTTAGTTGTACTGCAAGCAGTTTAAGCAAAACTATTTGGACTTAGTGTTTTAGGAAGTTATGCCCTCCACAGAGAAGAATCTGGTCATTGTGATGCCATCTTAGCCATTTTCCTGATGAGAGGGAATCAACTACTGCTTGACCCAGGGGGAGAACTTACGCAGGTAGTTAAATTCTTTGCTCGCAGTAGGAATGGGGTGAAATAACCTTTAAGTTAAGAAATTTGGAACAAAGAGGGGAGCTGATGCAATATCTGGGACAAAGGTGAGCCTAAGATTCAGAGAAAAGATATAACTGTTTATACATAGTAAGGGAGCAATCTTGCCTATGGGAAAGGAGGGAACAGTCTGATGCAACAGAAGTATCAAAAATGCTTAATCTGGTCTCTAATACAAAGTAAACATTATCTTTTCCAGAAATAAAGGCAGAGCTTGAGCTTTTCCTCCACACTTTCTAGTCCCATTCTTAACTGGAATAGTATTTGATTACTGTCCACAACTTATTTGTTTTATATTTATGATTTTTTTTTTTTTAAAGGGGCATGCCTGACTGACTCATTTGGAGGAGCATGTGACTCAATCTCAGGATTGGGAATTCGAGCCCTACGTTGGGTGGAGAGATTACTTAAACATACTCAAAAATAAATAAATATTAAAAAGCCACGGAGTTTTAAAATTCATCAAAATACAACCAGTCTTACACTTTATCTATTTCTTTTGCCCCTGACCACAGATGTACGTATCAATTTAGATACAGTTTTAAGTGTTAATCCTTTTTCTAAAAAATCATAAGTATCTTCTCTAAGTTACTACAGTCTCGTAAATAACATACTTACAAAATTAAGTTTACTGGTGGTTTCCCTTATAAAAGATGCTACTTTGTCATTCTAAGAAATTTACAATTCAGAAAAGTCAAAAATTAGAAGAAAAAAAACACCTATAGTCTCACCACATATAAATTCACTCACTATCTGTATTTTGGAACCATTATTACAATATTTAATCATTGAGTAATTTTTAATTTTTTTTCAGTGTCTACAATTTTATTTTAATATAATCTAAACAGATACCATTTAGAAAATACCAAGAAAAATTTATGTGTAAGAGTTGATATTACTGGGGTGCCTGCGTGGCTCAGTGGATTAAGCCTCTGCCTTCAGCTCAGGTCATGATCTCAGGATCCTGGGATCCAGCCCCACCAGGCTCCATGCTTCACAGCATGGAGCCTGCTTCCCCGCCCCCCACCCCCACCTCTCTCTCTGCCTGCCTCTCTGCCTATTTGTGATCGCTCTCTCTGTCAAATAAATAAAATCTTTAAAAAAAAAAAAAAGTTGATATTATTGCATTTGGGTAAAGCTGGCAAGTTCTTGCTACTAGCATAGTTCCGGAAACACCTCGGAGGAAACTTAATATATTGGAATAGATGTTGTGGCATTTAGCCCCCAGTTTGATAGCTCTGACGGACAACTAAAATTGTCAATGTTTGGTACTAGATGTAAAGCTTCATCTGTTACTTCTGTGACCTTTAAGACTTTTTATGCATCTTATATCTAAATTTTTTTTAAACATTTTATTTATTTGACAGACAGAGATCACAAGTAGGCAGAGAGGCAGACAGAGAGAGAGGAGGAAGCAGGCTCCCCGCCAAGCAGATAGGCAGATGCGGGACTCGAACCCAGGACCCTGTGATCATGACCTGAGCCGAAGGCAGAGGCCCAACACACTGAGCCACCCAGGCGCCCTCCTATATCTAAATTCTTAAGCAGTCTGTCATCTCATAAATCCAAGTCTTCTGGAAGAGTCTGCTGTGCCAGACTTGCAAACAAAATATCAGTCTCTAGCTCATCAAAACGCAGTTTGATGCCTCTTCAACAGCCTTTGATATGTATCCCTAATCTGTAGGATCTAAATGTGAAAATTGTTCCTCCAACATTTTCAATTACAGATTGTGGAAGATTTTTGCTTTCACTGATTTCTCGGATCCACTCTTTTACCAGGTTATTTAATTTTCCCCAAATTAAAATCCTGCGCTGCAGTTCGTCTTCCTCTTCAAAAACTCCAAAGGGTTGCAGAGTCTCAGTTGGTATCTGTGTTAGTAGGCAGTGTCCTTGAGGGCTGCTAAGCTGATCCGAGAGGTAAGGTCATAGTGCTTCTGCGGCTTCTGTGTTTGCTGTGATCCCTGCTCTTTAATTGGAAGCAGCAAGGTGTCCTCAGCGGGCACCGCCCAGTCACTTCCCCGCCCCCCGCGCCAGGCCCTCCCGCTGATGATCCATTGAGGCTCGTGGGTGGAGGCGGGGCTCCGAGGGCCACAGCCCTGAGTCCAACCCCCTTCCCTCCGCCCCCCCCCCCGCCCCCGCCCCACCGCCGCTCCCGCGGCTTTCAGCCCTTCTCCTCCTTCCCCTTCGTCCTAATATGGCCCCCGCGAGGTTTTTTTAAAATTGGTATATATTTGCATATTTATATATAATTATGTATATATTTCATTATAATAGATGATTGAGATTCCTGGAGGGAAGTAGGGCCTGAAGGGGGTGGTAGAATTGGTTTGTGATGGTGTTTAGTGCTGCTCTAAAATCTTTCTCCTTGGAAGCTTATGATAGAATTCTATTTCTCCACCCTCTTGAAGTCAACCGTAACTTTACCTAATGGGATAGGAGCAGGAATGGCATGTGTCTGTTACAAGTAATCTGGAGTACTGAAAATTTGCCGGGCTTCTCCTGCCTGATGTGGAAAGTACCAGATGGTGGAAGTTGCATCAGCCTGAGTCTTTGTGTAAGGAGGAGGCAAAACAGAAAGAGCCTCGAAAAGGTGATTAAAGAAAGTTTAATGAGATTACTAGGTACAGCTGTGTGACAAGATATAGGGAAACTGCAGAAGCTAGAGGCATACCACAGGGCTAGCTACAGAAGGACACCTACTGTCTCTGCACTGGAGAGGGCAAGAAGAGGGAGGGATGGCTGAAACCAGTGAGAGTACAGTAGGAGGAGAGAGCTGTGGCCTTTGGTGTCAGAATGCATAAACTGTTACCTCGTCAAGAGGGGATCAACCCAACAGTGTTTCTCTGCCCTCCCATTTTCCAGTCTCCTGCCAGTCCTTCCCATTGGCCAAACCCAGCTGGAAATTTGGTTAATGCTGTGGATGAAAGTTGGGATCTGAGGGCACAGAGCAGAGTGTGAAAAGATGGTGAATGGGTCTGAAAGAGCAAACGAAGGCTCTGTTCTTAGTCAACCCTCCCTCCTTTTTCCCCTCAGTGTCCACTAGGATTCCTTTTTTTTTTCCTTCCAGGTGAAAAATTCTTTTCCCAGCAAACAAGTTACACACCCAAAGTCCCATCAGCTGGTATAGCCTCCCCAGGTGTTATCAATTAAGTCCTTTTCACACCTGAAACCTAAGACGTTAACCACCACCAGTGCTCTCCACTGTGGATCTTTTAAAAAGAAGAAAGAGAGATAGTGAATTAGTGTAAAACACTGTTGCCACTGTCTAACATGGACAATATCCAGCACAGTATGGCCCTCTGGCCCCTTAACGTCCATGTGATTCATTAACTTGTGTGCTTTGATGATTAGACAATTGGAGCTCCCTGGAAGAAAATGGTTTGCAGGTGAAAATGGGGCCAAGAAAGAATTGGATACTAGGGTAGCAAGAACAGAATGACAAACCAGGAGCTTCTGAGCTGAGTTGTCTTTATCATCAGGATCCAATTATAAAGGCCACAATCCTGATCAGCAAACTGTAGCCCATCTTTAGAGGGACATAGGATCCAGAGAAGGGACTTAAGTAAAAAGGAGGTGAGGTGGTGGTTAACAGGCTACCAAGCTGGTCTTCGGGGTGGGAGTAGAGAATACTAATTCTATCTGGTAATAGCCCAGAAGTTTGAGGAGACAAGCCTCTTCCAGCACGGTTAGATAGACAGGAAGCAGCCCAATGCTCCTGCAACACATTATCATTCCATTAATATTGAGCATTATTTTGGGTCGTGTATCATCTTGAAAACTGGAGGTATGATGTTAAAAAATAGGGAAGAAAATCCTTGTCTTTATGGAGCTTGGGTAGAAGTGAGGAAGGCAGAAGTCAGATACACTCATTCAAATGGTTCATTCACTAATAATACAGAAAACATGCCATGGAGAACTCTGTGCCAATATCCAAGCACACGCTGGGGCCCTACCTAGTCCGGAGAGTAGGGAAAGACCTTTCAGGGAGACGGATGTATCTGAATGTGTCCCAAGATCATTAGCGGCCAGTTGTGAGAGCACTGGACCATTTCCAGACACCACCCCATCTTGGTGAAAGGCCTCCCCATAACTAACCCACAGCCTTGACTCTGCCAAGCTGCAGGCCTGCACAGGACAGAGCCAGGTGGAAGACTGACCCTGGAAGAGTCCAAAAGAGACATAGCTGGGAATGGTTACACGCGGTGGCTCCAATTCCATTTCCTCCATGAGTCTAATATTTTACTCTATGTGTGTGTATGGCGGTGGGGGGCGGGGTGATGGAGGGACACTTTTCTGTCTCTGTCTCCACTGCTATTTCCTTGTTTGCTCCAATGTTGGGTCTGTAAACCATTAAAAGTGAATCTCGGGTACTTGAGGCAAATGCTAAACTTTCTCACGTCATTCCTGCCTCTTCTTTCTCTTTGTGGTTCCTGTGTCTGCTCAGATTTCATTCATTTTGTGTGGTGGCTCAGAACTCTGAAGCCCTATGAACCTAGGTCCCAGTGCTGGCTTCCCCGGTCACCAGCTGTGAGACCTGAGGCAAGTTCCTTTCTGTCCCTTAGCTTCAATTTCCCTGGTTATAAACAGAGGCTAATAACAAAATCTCCCTCACAAGGCTAGTGTGGGAACAGAATGGGATATGCCACTGTAAATGGAATCTCTAGTTGTTATTCAGTTTTTCCACTCAGACCTGGCAGCAAAATCTAGATCCCAAACTTTGCCACTCATCCTCCACCAGGACACTGACTGCAGTTACTCTCAGGGCTGCTTCCCATAAACACCTCATCTAGTGCTGGGCTATAGGATGCCATGACAGGTTTGGCCAGGAAGTCCAAGCCCCTGGGGATATCAGGCAGCTCCTCCTCATCGTTCTTCTCCTCTCCATTCCTTCTCATGCCTTAAATGGTTCCTAATATGGATATAAATTTTTGTGTGGTTCTCCCCATATGTATGGAACAATTTTATGTAAACTCTTCTTAATTTAAAAGTCACACAAACAGGGGTGCCTGGGTGGCTCAGTGGGTTAAGCCTCTGCCTTCAGCTCAGGTCATGATCCCAGGTTCCTGGGATCGAGCCCCGCATCGGGCTCTCTGCTCACCGGGGAGCCTGCTTCCTCCTCTCTCTCTGCCTGCCTCTCTGTCTACTTGTGATCTCTCTCTCTGTCGAATAAATAAAGTATTAAAAAAAAAGTCACACAAATATAACATCATACATTTCTATATCTGGAAAAAAAAAACCTCAAAAAACCCTAACAACTGAAATGGCATTAAGTTGCTTTGTACTAATGCTAATGTTTTCTATGGGTCTATGGGCCTGGATAGGAATGAAACGGTTCCCCAGCCTGGGACTAGATGATCTCCTGAGGTTCTTTTAGAGATATGAAAAGCAAACTAATGACAAAATAATGAGTTCTAGGCTACATGATGTGCAAGGTATGTGCCCAGGCTTTGTTGGTAGGGTCAAGATGTTCTTGGCCAGTATTTCAAGAAAAGAGAGTGTAATTGTCTATAATTCTTTAATTTTTTTTTTAGGATTTATTTATTTATGCTAGTTTCTTTCTTGATCTCTGAATGTAACAGTAGAGCTCCTGATTAGGCACACATATTTTTAATTGCAACACTGAATGCAATTTAACCTAACATTTTTATAAACTTTTTTGGGGGAAGCAATTTGTATTTATGGATGTTTCAAAGATAGTACAAAGATAAATTACATAGATAGCACAGAGATAAGTTATAAATGTAGTACATAGAATTCTTGTAGAGATATTTCTTGGAGATCCTGCTGGTTTGGTTCCGGACCCACCCCAATAAAGCAGATATCACAGTAAAACAAGTCAAATGAATGTTTTGGTTTTCCAGTGCATATTCAAGTTATGTTTACACTACACTGCAGTCTGTTAAGTGTGCAATACCATTATGTTTATAAAAAGAATGTACATACCTTAATTTAGAAATACTCTATTGCTGAAAAATCCCAATGAGTCATCTGAGCCACCAGCAAGTTGTAATCTTTTTGCGGGTGGAGGGTCTTGCCTCGTCGATGTTGATGGCTGCTGACTGATGAGGGTGGTGGCTGCTGAATGGTAGGTGGGCTCTGGCAATTTCTTAAAATAAGACAGCAATGAAGTTTACAGCACCATTTGACTCTTCTTTTCACAAACAATTTCTCTGTAGCATGTGATGTTGTTTGATAACGCTTTACCCAAAGTAGAACTTCTTTTAAAATTGGAGTCAGTCCTCTCAATCCCGGCTGCTGCTAAGTGTATGTCATACTCTAAATCCTCTGTTGTCATTTCAACCATCTTCACAGCATCTTCACCGGGAGTAGAGTCCAGCTCAGGAAACCACTGTCTTTGCTCATCCATAAGAAGCAGCCCCTCGGCCGTGAAAGTTCAATCAGTAAATCGCAACCATCCACTCACATGTTCAGGCTCCCCTGCTGCTTCTAGTCCTCTCATTGTTTCCACCACATCTGCTGTTCCTGCCTCCACTGGAGTCCTGAGCCCACCAGGTCATCCATGAGGGCTGGGATCAACTTCTTCCAGACTCCTGTTCACGTTGATATTGTGACCTCTTCCCATGGATCATGAATGTTCTTAATGGCATGTAGAGTGGTGAATCCTTTCCAGAAAGTATTCAATGGACTTTGCCCAGGTCCATCAGAGGAATCACTATCCACGGCAACTATAGCCTTATGAAATGTATTTCTTACATAGTAAGACTTGAAAGTTGAAATTGCTCCTTGAACCACAGGCTATAGAATGAATGTTGTATTAGCAGACATTAATGACTTTAATCTTGTTGTCCATCCCCATCAGACCTCTTGGGTGACAGGTGAGTTGTCAATGAGCAGCAATATTTTAAATGGATTTTTTTTTTTTTTTGAGAGCAGTAGTTCTCAACAGCGGACTTAAAATATTGGGTAAGCCATGTTGTAAACAGATGTGCCGTCATTCAGGCTTTGTTGTTCCATTTATAAAGCACAGGCAGAGTTTAGCATAATTCTTAAGAGTACTGATGTTTTCAGAATGGTAAGTGAGCAGTGGTTTCAACTCCAAGTCACCAGCTCCATCAGCCTGTCCTTTGCAGCTTTGAAACAAGTCCGTGGCATCTGCTCTCTAGCAATGAAAGTCATACATGGCATCTTCTTCCAATAGTTTCATGTAGGTTGAAAATCTGTGGTTTAGTGTAGCCACCTTCATGACTTATCTAAGCTACATCTTCTGGATACCTTGCTGTAGCTTGCACTTTTATTTTATGGAGATGGCTTCTTTCCTTAAACTTCACGATCCAACCTCTCTTAGCTTCAAACTTTTCTCCTGCAGCTTCCTCACCTCATTCAGCCTTCACAGAATTGAAGAGAGTTAGGGACTTGCTCTGGATTACACTCTGGCTTAAGGGAATATTGCAGTTGGTTTGATCTTCTACACAGACCGCTGAAAGTCTCTTCATATCAGTAATTAGGCTGTTTTGCTTTCTTATCATTCACGTGTTCACTGGAGTAGAACTTTCAACTTCCCTCAAGAACTTTCCCTTGGCATCCACAACTTGGCTGACTGGCTCAAGAGGTCTAGACTTCAGCCTGTCTCAGCTTTCTACATGGTTTCTACAATAAGCTTAGTCATTTCTAGCTTTTGATTTAAAGAGAGAGGTGTGCAACTTTTCCCTTCCCTTGAACACTTAGAGACCATTGTAGGGTCTATGAACTGGCCTAATTTCAGTATTATTGTGTCTCGGAGAATGGGGAGGCCCGAGGGAAGGGAGAGACATGGGAGACTGGCCCATGAGTGGAGCCATCAGAACACACACAACAATTCTCAATTACATTTGCTATCTTAATCGGACGCAGTTTGTGGTACCTCCAAAACAGAGCACCAGAGTAACATCAAAGATCACTGATCACAGATCATCATGACAAACAGAATAGTGATGAAAAGTTTGAAGTAGTGTGAGAATCACCAAAATGTGACACAGAGACCAGGAGTGAACAAATGCTGCTGGGAAAATGCCGCCAGGAGATTTGCTCAACACAGTGTTGCCACAAGCCTTCAATCTGTAAAGAACACAGCCTCAGCGAAGCGCAATTAAGTGAGATACACCCTGATAGCTTTCACGCAGCTTCCCAATATTGTTACATTGCATGTGAGCAGGTCCCTTCATCAAACCTAAGAAATTAACATTGGCACAGCACTATTAACTAAACTTCAGCCTTCATGGGAATTGCAACCATTTCCCATGCATGCTTTTTTCTGCTCCAGTAAGTAGGCTTCAGTAGGGTGTTACGTTGCATTTAGTCACGATATCTCTTTTGTCTCCTCCAACTGGGACAATTTCTCAGTCTTGCCTTGATTTTCATGCACTTGACACTTTCAAGGAGCACTAGCTGAATATTTTGTATAATGTCCCTCAATTTGGTTTTGTCTGATGTTTTCTAATGATCAGGCTGGGGTTGCCAGTGTTTTAGAATATCACAGAGATGAATGCCTTTCTCATGTATCATATCAGGGACACACGGTATCAACATGTCCTAATTATCTTACTACTGCTGCTGTAAACTTTGATTACTTTGATTTCTTGATTACTTGGTTAAGGTGATATCTGTCTGCTAGGTTTCTCCACTGTGATATTACTAGGTTGTGGGTTTCTTCTCCTCTTTCCATACTCTATCCATTAGAAGTCATTTACTAAATCTACTTAGCACTTGAGAGCTGGGAAAATAAACGACTCCTTCTAGAGGTAGGATTATCAAAACATTTGTGAACATATACTAAAAACCACCAAAACATTTAACAAATATTTTGGGGGAGATAATTTGAAACTATGCAACTCTTTTGTTCCTCTTTAAAGTTTCATCCCCAAATCTTGCCCACAATAGTTATTACTGTGATGTTCAAATGATAATTTTTCTCTTGCCCTCATTCCTTCTACATATATTATTTGGAATTTTGGAATTTTTCTGTAAGGAAGGGCTTCCATTCTCCCTCAGTAGTTAGCATGTGTGTAGATGTAAGAGCTTGTCTGCTTCTGTGGTTTTTTTTTTTTTTTTAATCTCAGTTGGTATGTATTTGTCTGACACAGTCTTGGACCTTTAAATCTGGAAGTCTCTCCTAGTAGTTAATAGTTCCAACCCCCACTCTCAGAAGTAACCAGTATGAAACCCTTTATTTCACATATGAGAAAGTGGAGAATCAGAGACTAAGATCATGCAGTTATTTAGACAAAACTTGAGGTGCAACTCAAGACTCAAGACTCCCAGCCCATTGTTCTTTCCACATTCAGTTGTTTTTTTCAAAGGTTCAGATCCACCTGCCACCCAAATACGGTGAGTGTGAACTGGAAAACTTGTAAAACACCCAAGACGTAGTAAGTAAGTGGCTTTGTCCCTCCCTGCTGCTGCTGTAGATAAAGGGGCACTTGTGTGTTGGGAGAAGGTCTTAATCCAGACAATTTTTATTTTCTATTTATGCTTTGGAAGACTATTAAAAAAAAAAACACACAACAAACCTTTCTACCCTGGCCACCACAGGAATTTAATGGGGACTTTTACAGAAGCTCACGGACAGCAGGCATCTGCAAAGACTTTTCTTGTAGAAGTCCCTGTTTTGCAAAGATTTGAGCTGTAGCAATTCGAAGTACAGATTCTAGAACAATAAAAGAATCATTGATAAAAATCTGTGCCCTTGAAATTGGACTTTGAGGAACTGAAGAGAATGAGAAACTCTGGAATATGTGTAGCTGTGAAAACAAGAAGCCCCCCTCCCGCACATGCCTATATACACATATACAACAGACCAGTGTGGCACTCTGCAGCAAAAGGGGTCCAGGAGCAGAACTGGCCTGACCAAAGATGGAGAGCGGCCACAGGACAAGCAGAGGATGTCACCCTAGTGCTACCTGGCTGAAGATTTCGCCAGCATCTAGAAAAGATAGCAGCTGCTCTAATATTACACTCTGACTCCAGGACCCGTATTTGGAATATGGCACAAATATTTAAACTTAGATTATTTTTGTCATGTAAGTTAGTTTTTCTGAATGAACCCTTTTATTGCTTGAAGAAAGTGAGCTCCTTAAGGTGCTGTTAAAGAGAGATGTTGGACTGGGAGGAACCCACTACCATGGAATTGCAGCCCTGGTTGTTGCCCAGTGGCCGCAGACTAGGACCATGTGTCTGGTGCAGGATGGTGCCCAAACAGGCCCCAAGTCTACGGAGAGGTGCCACTCCTTACACATAGGAAACAAAAACCCCAGGCAGCAAAATCCAGAACTCCTTTTAAGTGTAGAAATATTGGTATTTTTATGGATTACAAACTGGTTAGTTATGTTTGAAATTAAGTGTACATCCTACAGAGCATTCTTAAATATTCTAAAGGTTATTTGAGGGAAGGTTAAGATAAATGATTTCTCTTGCGCAGTTTCAAATAGGTCTTCTAGGTCTTCTTTAAGTGAATTATTTCCCTTTCATATTTTTAGATACTCCAGGTCTTTCTCAGGACACAATAGTCCGAACTCTGAAACAAATTCCACTAATGTTTAAGTGGATGCAACCTCTTGCTCAACCTGAATTTACCTTTAGATATCTCCCTGAAAATAATTAGATTGTTTGTTTTTCATTCATTCATTTAATTAGAGTTACAATTTATGCAACATAAAAGGCACAGGTCTAAAATGTTCAGTTTGATGAGTTAGGACATTTGTAAATATCTGTGAGACTACCACCCCAAGCAAAATATAGAACATTTTCATCATCCAGAAAGTTCTCACACACTATCTCCCCATCAATTTTACCCCATCTCCAAATGCAACCACCTTCTGACATCTATCATAAATTTATTTTCCCTGCTCTTGCACTTCATATTCATTGAATCAAGTGGTATGTTTTGTGTATGTGTGAATGTTCTTTCGCCCAGTGTTTCTGAGTTTCATCCACGTTGCTGGCTTTTCAGCAGTTCTTCCTTTTTGCTGTTGAACAGTGTTGCATCATGTGGCTATGCCACAATCTGTTTACTCAGTCTCCTGCTGACGACTCCTGAGTTTTCCAGTTAAAGGCTGTTATGGAAAAAGTTGCTATGATATTCTTTAGTTAGTCTTTAACTTTTCTTCTTTAAAAAATGTCTTATTTTGAAAGAATTTCAAACTTACCAAAACTTGCAAAAATTAAAATGACAGAAAAACACTCATATACCCTTTATCCAGATTTATCTACTGTAAATATTTAACTTCTGCTTTATCATTTGTGCATGTATTCTCTAGTGTGTGTGCGTGTGTGTGTTTTCCTGCACCATTTGATCTTTTACCCCCAAATGATGGCACTTTACTACTAAAAAGTTCAGTTTATGTTCCATTAGAGTATGGATATGCTCTAATAGAATCATAATACAGATCTTCCTTGGCCTATGACCAGGTTATATTCTGATAAACCCATCATAAGTTGAAGACATTATAAATTTAAAAAGCATTTAATACTCCTAACTTGCTGAACACCGTAGCTTAGCCTAGCCTACATTGAACAAGCTCAGAACACATCAGCCTATAGCTGGGCAAAATCATCTAACATAAATATTGTTTTATAGTAAAGTGTTGTAATATCTTATGTTGTAATATCTTAAGTACTTAATGAATTACTTATGTAATTTATTGAGTACTATACTGAAAGTGAAAAACAGAATGGTTACTCGGGTACAGAATATTTGTCAGTGTATCACTTGTCTACACTTGTGATTACATGATCCCACCTGCCTGGGAGCTGTGGTGGTTGCTGCCCAGGTCATAAGACAGGATTATTTCATGTATCGCTAGCCCAGAAGAAGATAAAAATCTAATACTCAAAGTACAGTTTCTACTGAATGTATATCACTTTTACACCATCGTAAAGTTGAAAGATTGTAAGTCAAAACATCATAAGTCAGGGACCATTTATATAGTTACAAATTTCAGTGAATTTAACATCTATGTAATACTCTAATCTACTAATCATATTCCAACTTTATCAGTTATTGGCTTAATTATTGGCCCAATGTCCTTAAGAAAGTCATACTAATCTGCACCCCCAAAACAACAAAATCCAATTTAGGGTTAGCTATTGCTTTTAATGGTTGCCTCTTTTTAGCCTCCTTTAATCTGGAATATTTCTAGAGCCTCTCTTTGTCTTTATGACACTGACATTTTTCACAAATATGGTACTCCTTTCTTGTTTTAAAAAAATATTCCTCATTTGGGGTTGTTCTGATGTATCTTCATAATTACATTCACGTTATACATTCTACACCAAAATACTGCATAGGAGATATTGTATCCTCGGATAGCACATTTAGAGGCATGAGATATTCACCTCTCCCACAGTGGTGACATTAATTTGGATTCCCCAGTCTAGATGTTGTCCAATTTAGTCTCTAAAATCACCATTTTTTTTTCCACTGTTGTAACTAATAGGTCGTCTTGGGGAGCTCATTTAGGATTATGAAAATATCCTGTCCCTTATCAAAATATCCTCCTAGATTGAGTGTCCATTGGTGATTTTGTCTGATTCAAACTTAACTAATGATTATTGCAAAATGATAATCTTCCAACTTGTGTACTCCTCCATATTTATCAGTTGGCCCCCCAGCTTTCAACTATAATCAAGAGCCCTGTCCTCTGCTTGCTTATTTATTTATTATAGGTATGAACTCATTAATTCTATTTCTTCAATGACTTGCAGTTCATTGCTGTACTTATTTTGGTACACAAATTATCCCAGATTTGGCTAGAAGAGTCTCTTCAAGAGGCTCTTGTGTTCTGACAGGTCTCATCTTTTTTTTTTTTTTTTTTTACCATTTCTTATTTTCTGGCATAACTAGCCATTCCAGATTCTCATTTACCTTGCTCCATGCATGGAATTAGCCATGTCTTTGAGGAGCACTGGTTCATCTTAGTGAAGAATAATATTAAAGATCAAGATCTAGGTATGAGGTATTATCATTGTTACCAGAGCATCTTTGCTTCTTGGCCCTTTTGTGGACAGAATTAAGATAAGAAAGTGTATATATACACATATACAAATGTACACCTGTAAATACATTTACATAGAGACTTATACACACACTTTTATATATATATACATCATATATATTTTTTAGAAATCATAAATTCATGCTTGAGATCTCCAATTCCAGCCATCCCTGCAAAGTGCTTTCTAGTCTTCTTCCACATTCCCTATTTGCATGTCTCTCCTTCCTCCATAAGATCTAGCTCCCCACAACACCAGTATATTAGCTCAGTCTTGTAATATATTCTAAAATAATTTAGGGGGCACCTGTGTGGCTCAGTGGGTTAAAGCCTCTGCCTTCAGCTCAGTTCATGATCCTAGGGTCCTGGGATCGAGCCCCGCATCGGGCTCTCTGCTCAGCAGGGAGCCTGCTTCCCTTACTCTCTCTCTGCCTGCCTCTCTGCCTACTTGTGATCTCTGTCTGTCAAATAAATAAAGTAAAATAAAATAAAACCTTTAAAATAACTTAGAATCACATTGCTGATACTACTATAATAAACAAAACTCTAACATGAGCTCAAGATTCACTTGTAATTCTTACCTGAGCTCCACCTTGCCTAAGACTAAGGGTGTATAGTCAAACATGTTACTTGGCTCCTTCTTTCTTTCCTTCCTTGGCTCTTTTCTTCCTTATTCTTTTTCCTTACAGTGTGGTTATGGTATTCATTTGAAATACAATTAGATTCATGTCTTTTCTTTTGCTTTCAGTTTTTCATTTTCCCCCATTCTTAGTGGTCAAATTTAATTTTTGAATGTGTAGAACATATATATGCTTTCAAGATCCAAAACAAGGCAAAAAAGGGATTCTCAGAGAAGTGATACTCCTGTCACATCCCTTCCACCATATTTCTTCCCAACCTCTGCATACTGCCAATTTTAGTTATCTGGTTTTTCTCTTAGTGTTTCTTTTTGTAAAGATAAGCAAATGTATGTATATACCCCATTTTCCCTTCTTTTGTGCATAAAAGATAGCATCCTATTTAAGCTCTTATGCTTTTTATTTTTAACTTAATGGTAACTCCTGAAATAACTCCCTTTTAGTGTTTCGAGATCATCTCTGCTATTTTTTTTTTACAGCTGCATAGAATTCATTGTGTTTCTGTGTCAAAGATTTTTCAATGTCCTATACTTGAATATTTGATTAGTTTCCATTATTTTATAACTTCAAATCATGCTTCAGGAAATAATACTGTGCACACATATATTTTTTTAAATTTCTGAAAGTATTTCTACTTCTTCTGCATCTAAATTCCTAGAAGTAAGATTGTCAGGTCAGGGCATATATGTATGTATCATTTTGTATTTGTTTCTGTATTACCAAATTTCCCATAATTTTTTTCATTCCCACAATGATATAAAGGGTGTCTGTTTTCCCCATAGTCTTACCACAGAGTCACATTGTCAAGCTTTTCAATTTTTGCTAATGTAAGGGTAAGAAATATATTTCAGTAGAGTTTATTTTGCATTTCTCTTTTGAGTGAAGTCAAACATCTTTCAATATGTTTAAAGGCCATTTTTTTATATTATTGTAAATTGTTTGTTTTTGTCATTTGTCCATTTTTCTATAAGATTTTCCCCTAAAATTTTAAAAAGTTATAAATTAGAGATATTAGCCCATTATCTGCAAAGTAGGTTGCAAATATGTTCTTCTAGTTTGTCTTTTGTCTTTTGACTGTGCTTATACTGTTTTTTGACATATCAAATGCCTTCTTAGCACAGTAGGAAGCACATCAGTCTCATACAATTTTTTGACATATCAAAGCTTAAAGATTTTTATTACTTATATTTTTCTTTTTTTTTTCATTTATTGCATCTGGATATTTAGTCATAGTTAGAAAGCCTTTATTGATACCTAGGTTATAGAGGAATTCCCCCATATTTTCTTGTAGATTCCCAATACATGTATAGCAGGATAATTTCTTGAGATGTCAGTTTTTGTTTTCTTTCTCCAGTTTCTCCATTCCCTTCTTCTATTCAGGGAGCAAGTTCTATGCTTCAGTGACACAGTTGGACTTAGCAAGAGGGCTGCATGACTTTTGATTGTCAAAGTCTAAACTGAGACTGAAGTTTGAGGAGAATAAAAACATGCTGCCAGAGACCGGAGGAGACAGGGTTCTTTAGCTGCAGCGTGTACAAGGTCCAGCTGGACACTAGGTCAGAAGATCCTAGCCTTATCCAAGATCTCCTGGTGTGGACAGATCTGTGTAGGCTGACACAATGACACTTCAGTCACAGCTAGTGCAGACAGAGGACTGATAAATGGAGGCACCTCTACAATGCCTTTGTGATTTATGAGACTCCAGAATTCTGACACTGCAAAGGAAAAAAGACTAAGTTGATCTGTTTGTTTTGTATTTAAATTTCATTTTAAAAATATAACAGGTTCAAAATAGTTCTGAGATAACTGGATATCTACATGCAAATTAGATAAATGAAATGAGAATGAAATTAGGAAAATACTTCACAGCGTGTGCAAAAATTAACGAATTCAAAATGGACCAAAGATCCAAATGTAGGAGCTAAAACAAGATAACACTTAGGAGGAAACATAGGGGATAAATTTTCACAACCGTGGACTTATTTGACAGTGGATTCTTAGATATGTCACCAAAAGCACAAGAAACAAAGGGAAAATAGATGAATTTGACTTGATCAAGATTAAAAACTTCGGTGCATTAAGGGACATTATTAAGAAAGTGAAAAGACAACCTAAAGAACGGAAAACTCTATTTGCAAACCATATACCTAATAAGGATCTAGAAACCAGAAAATATAAAGAACTCTTATGATTCAACAACAAAAAGACAACCTAATTTTTAAAGGGGTGAACGACCTGAAAGACATTTCTCCAAGGAAGATGCACAAATAGCCAACAAGTGCACGAAAAGATAGTAATTAGAAAAATGCAAACCATTAACACAATTCACATTCACAGAGATTGCTATAATAAAAGCAAACAAATAACAGTTGTTGACGAGAATGGGGAGAAATCAAAACCCTCTTTTACTGCTGGTGGGAATATAAAATAATTCAGCTGATGTGAAAAGGAGTTTGGTGGCTCCTCAAAATATTTAACATATGTGGGGCAGCTGGCCTGCTCAGTCTACAGAGCAAGCAAATCTTAATCTCAGGGTCATGAGTTCAAACCCCTTGTTTGGTGAAGAGCTTACTTTAAAAAAAAACTAACATAGAATTACCCCTTGTTTGGTCAAGAGCTAACTTTAAAAAAATTAACATAGAATTACCATATGTCCAAGTAATTCTATTCTAGGTGTATATCTCAAAGAATTTGAAAACAGGTATTCAGTATAGATATTTAGAAGTAATACTTCTGAAAACATCTACATACCTGTTCATAGCAGCACTATTCACAATGTCCAAATGTCCATTAGCTGATGAGTGGGTAAATAAATAAAATGTGATCTATTCATAACATAGACTATTATTCAACCATTAAAATATTGAAGTACTAATAAATGCTACAATGTAGATACACCATGAAAACAGTGTGCTAGTTAAAAGAGTCCAGACACAAAATGTCACATAATGGATGATTCTATTTATGTGAAATATCTGGAATAGATAAATCCATAGAGATAGAAAACAGATTAGTAGTTGCCAGAGGCTGGGAGGTGGGAACAGTGGGGAGCTACTGCTTAATGTGTATGGGGTCTTCTTTTGGGATGATGAAAATATTTTAGATCTAAGTAGAGGTGGTAGTTACATAATCTTGTGATTGTTCTAAATGCCACAGAATTGTTGAGTTCGGTTAATTTTATTATGTGAATTTCACATCATTAGAATTGTTTCTTAAATATGATAGATGATGTATTATATGGTTAAAAACTTAAAAGATACAAATTTATTCAGTGCAACTATTTTTTCCTGCCTCCCACCCCCACTCAATTGCCCTTCCTACAGTCAAGTCAATATCATCATCTTCATGAGTATCCTTCCAAAGACACTATATTCATCTATAAACAAATAAGCTTATATTACTTCCTCTCTATTCCTTTAATGAATGGCAACATACTAACATACTGTTCTGCTCTTGGCTCTTTTTCCTGCTTAATGTTATATTTTGAGATCATTCCATATTAGCATATACGTAATTGCTGCATTCTTTTCATGGATGTATAATAAATATTCCATTACATTATCTAATCAGTCCTCCACTGATGGGAATTAAAGCATGTTTCCAATTCTTTGCTTTTACAAAGATACCTTATATCTATGACATTTCAGTTATGTGAGAGTACATCTAAAGAATCAATTCCCTGAAGTAAATTACTGAGTCATAGGATATATGCATTTCTATTTTTAAGCTATTGATCAATTGTTCTATAATTTGTACTAATTTACATGTCTTTCTGAAATATTAATAAAAAATTATGTAATGTATTATCAAACTTTGGGATCTTTGCCATTTGGTAAGTGAGAGTTGTATTTTAGGGTAGTTTTCTTTTATATCTATAACTATGTGTGATAAAAGCATCTTTTCATATTAATTTTAATTTTTTATTCCATAGACTATATTTCATATTATTTACCAATTTTCCTATTCAGATTATGGCTATTATTATTATTTTTTTTTACTGATTTGAAGGTATTCTTTTTTTTTTTTAAGATTTTTTTTAAATTTATTTATTTGACAGACAGAGATCACAAGTAGGCAGAGAGAGAGAGAGGAGGAAGCAGGCTCCCTGCTGAGCAGAGAGCCCGATGCGGGGCTCGATACCAGGACCCTGGGATCATGACCTGAGCCGAAGGCAGAGGCTTTAACCCACTGAGCTACCCAGGCACCCCGATTTGAAGGTATTCTTAGGAAAATAAACCACTAGTCTATGAAATAAGGTGCAACTTTATCCTACAGTTTTCTTTCTGCCCTGTTCACAATGTTTTGTTTCGTTTTGGTTTGGTTTGCTTATGAGGAAATTATTTTTAAGTAGCCAAACACGTATTTTTTTTTCTTCTATAGCTTTCGGATTTTAATACTTGTAAAGGTGTTCCCCATGCTAAGATTATAAGATCATTATTTCATGAAGAATTCTTTCCTCTTTTTTAATCATAGTTTTATGGTTTCCTTATATATTTTTTTCTTCTTAGTTATTCTTTGAGCAATTTAGAAATTATTCCGTTTGCAATATGAGGTGTGGATCCAAGTCTTTTTTTTTTTTTCAGGTGATACAGAATTTAAGAAAAATAAGACTTGGTTTCTTCCCTTGTAATGGTTCCTTCCATTTAAATAAATAAACACTGTAACAGCTGTGACAGAAATCTGAACAGGGTGCATTGGGAGAATACTGAGGGAAGGAAAGGAGAGTCCAGAAAAGCCTTCATAAAGAAATGGATCTTCAATACTTCCTGATAATTTCAATTACCATTCCTATACCCTTCTGGAAACTCTCTTGCATCTTGACTTCTGTGATCCTCATGCCTCCAGATTTCCATATTGCCTCTTTAATTATTCTCACTGTCCTGGATCCCTTTCCTTCCTCCATCCTTCAAATGTAGGTGTTTTACAGGGTTATATCTCACTTCCCAACTGCCCATTCTTCTTTTTAATTTTTTTTTTTTTTGGTTCCAAGGATTCATCTATTTTGTATATGAAGACCTCTAAATCCATATTTTTTTTCTGAATGTATATCTAAAATGCTTATTATATGTGGGATTATTCATGATCATTTGATTAGTATATGTTCCCCTATAAGACTGTTCTGGGTGAAGACTGTTCTGTTTTTCTCACCAGTGGCCCTAGTTCCTGGCACACAGTAAGTCATTAATAAATATTTTCATATAAATAAATGTTTAGCACTGATCATTTTCCCTAAAAACTTGCTCTTAATTCTTTGATTACCTGCTGGGAATGTCCATTTCCACCAGGCATTCCTTTTAGCTCCTCAAAATCAGTTTGTTCGGTTTAATGAACATTTACTGAGACTCTGCTCTGTGCCAACAATGTATAGGGCCCGTGAATGCACTTACTGTAAATAAACAGAAAGCACAATTGTAAGTGCATGTGGTTTTCATCACAATGACTTGCATGAACAGTCTGGGATAAAAGTCACATATCATTTCCTATCATTTATTTTTCTAAAGAGAGATACCAAGAAACAGACTCTTTTTTTTTTTTAAGATTTTATTTATTTATTTGACAGAGAGATCACAGGTAGGCAGAGAGGCAGGCAGAGAGAGAAGGGAAGCAGGCTCCCTGCAGAGAGCCTGTTGCGGGGCTCAATCCCAGGACCCTTGGATCACGACCTGAGCCGCAGAGGCTTTAACCCACTGAGCCACCCAGGCACCCCAAGAAACAGACTCTAGAACAGAACTGTAGAGAACAAACCGATGGTTATGAGAAGGGAAGTGGGTGGGGGAGGGATGGGTGAAATAGGGAATGGGGATTAAAGAGTACACCTATCATGATGAAATAAAATAAAATAAAATAAAATAAAATAAAATAAAATGATTTTTAAAAAAGAATCATTGAGAAACCCTCTTACTGTTATGACTGGAAGGAGAGTTAGGTACCGATTGAAATCTTGACCGCTTTCCTTTTGGGTTTCAACATTATTAGAGCCTTTACAACACACGGAGTTAGTCTTATCTCACTAGCTCACTGTCCTAAAGAGAAACTCTTCAGGAGGTGTAGGAAGACTGAGCTGGTGAATTAGTTCAAGCACAGTGCCCTGTGCCTATAGGGAGAGGTGATTCCAACACAGTATGAGGCTAAGCCAGGAAGGCCATCCCAATTCAGTCATCTAGGAACTACCCAAGATCTTTGAGAATAATGTCCAAGCATAGAGAACCCTTGAGAGTCCATGCCTTGGTTACTCTACCACCTTTATTTCCTTTGTTCTTTGTTTTGTTTCTTAAATTCCTCATTATAAGTGAGATCATATAGTATTTGTCTTTCTCTGACTAAATTATTTTGCTTAAGATTATACTCTCTAGCTCTATACATATTGTTGCAAATGGCAAGATCTCATTCTTTTTTTTAATAGCTGAAATATATATATAAATATATATATATTTAAATAATAAATAATTTTAAATAAATAAAATAAATATATTTTAAATAAATAAATAAATAAATATATGTGTATATATATATATACACATATATATATATAAAGAAGAGGTGGGATATATATATCCCACCTCTTCTTTATACATTCATCTATCGATGGACACTTGGGCAGCTTCCATGGTCTGGCTACTGTAAATAATGCTGCAATGAACATAGGGATACATGTATCCTGTTGAATTAGTGTTTTTGGTGGGGTTTTCTGGGTAAATAGAAGTGCAATTACTGGATCATACAGTAGTTCTATTTTTAACTTTTTGAGGTAACTCCATACTGTTTTCCATAGTGGCTGCACTGGTTTGCACTCCTACCAACAATGCAACCCACCAAAAAGTGATTCTTCTTTAAGCAAAGATGAAAAAGATGAATTTTTCCTGGTGACTTGAGGTGTTTACCTTGTCAGAGAAATGAATGCCAGTTTCTCTTAAGAAACACCTTACTGTAGGAATGCCTGGGTGGGTCATCGGTTAAGTGTCTGCCTTGAGCTCAGATCATGATCCCAGGGTCCTGGGATTGAGCCCTGCATGGAGCCAGCATTGAGCCCTGCATGGGCTCGGTGCTTAGCAGGGAGCCTGCTTCTCCCACCCCCCGTGCTTATGCTCTTTCTCTGTCAAATAAATGAATAAATCCTTTTTTTTTTTTAAAGATTTTATTTATTTATTTATTTATTTATTTTATTATTTATTTATTTCTTAAAAATAGAGATCACAAGTAGGCAGAGAGGCAAGCAGAGAGAGAGAGAGAGAGGAGGAAGGAGGCTCCCCGCTGAGCAGAGAGCCCGATGCGGGGCTCGATCCCAGGACCCTGGGATCATGACCTGAGCCGAAGGCAGAGGCTTTAACCCACTGAGCCACCCAGGCGCCCCTAAATGAATAAATCTTAAAAAAATAAAAGTAAGACCCTGCTATACACTAGTAGAATTAGATATGAGACAGAAGCAGCAAAAGGGAGGAAGGGATTTACTTGGTAAGAGGTGGGGGCTTGGGGAGCATGATCAGAAAAGACAATTTGGAGTAGGAGACCATCAGAGTTTCATTTTAAAAGATAGACTGAGTTGAGAGTGAGGATGTTAGGGTAGGAAAGATTGGTATTTCTGACAGAAGGAATAGAATATTCTAGGGAAGACCACAGAGCAGAATAGCAGTATGCATTTGTCTTCTAGGCAGTGGTGGAATACATCTGTTCGAGGGGAGGAGTGTCAGGATCGGAATTCAGAGAGGTAGGAAGAGCTGATCTCATAACTAGCTTTGTGTAAGTTGCTAAGGATCTTGGAGTTTACCTTGGTGATGAGGATCTAGTGAAGAATTATTCATTTGCCTCTCATTATCTTCCCTGACAAAAATGTTTCACTTCAGTGCTCCTGCCCTCAGATAAATAATATCCTCCTCTCTGGTGCTCAACCAGGAAATCTCAGAGTGATTTTAAAATTTTCCTTCCTATTAAATAACAATCTCACCATGCCCATCCAATTTGATTCCACAAAGTGCTTTCCTTCCTGTTTGCTCTGTGCTGCCTGAGTAGGTGTTTACAATCTTTCACCTAGATTATTTCAAGAGTGTCCAGACTGGTTTCTCTGCTTGATATTTCTTCCTTCAATCCACCCTACACATTGCCACTGGCACAGTCTCTTTAAATAATAGCTGAGGTTACCACTCTTCCTCCAAATCTGGACTCCCTCCTTTTATTGCAGAATAAAATCTCACCTGGTTAACTGGGTGTTTTAGATCTTCCAAAAATTGACCTCCATTAAACATTTCAAGCTTTTGTCTCATTTAGCACCGCTTCATGAACCTCCGTCCAACACCGTACTTAATCATCTTGCTTTGTACCTTCTAGTGTCTGTATCTTTGCTCCTATTATATCTTTTCCTAAAGCACCTTTCTTCTGTTTTTGGAGGCCTGACCCAAATCACATCAGCTGCATAACAAATTACCCTCAAATTTAGTGGCTTAAGACAATGGTAAACATTTTTTGTCTCCCACAAAGTTTTTATGAGTCAGGAATTTAAGAGCTTCTTGGCGGAACGTTCTGGCTTGGAATCTTCATAAGTTTGCATTCATCCATGGGGATGGAAGATCTGCTTCCAAGGCTGGTAAGCAGGCATTGGCTCTTTCTGGAATCCTTGATTCTTCTCGAGGACTGTTTGAGTGCACTTTATGACAGGTGGCTTCCCCAAAAGCAAGCAATCCAAGAGAGGGAGGTGGAAGCCACAGTGTCTTTTATGATCTGGTCTCAGAAGTTGCGTTCTGTCACCTTCGCCACACCCTTTTGGTCACACAGACTCATCCTGATAGGAGGGAGATTATATCGGGCATGAGTACCAGAAATAAGGATCATTGTGAACAATGCTGGAGGCTGACTAGCACAATATCTCTTCAGGAGGATTTCTGGATTCCCCAACTCTCCTGGTCCCTCTTCTCTCTGCGTAATTGTTGAATGAGATTTAAAAATCAGAGGTCTTGGATATCTTCCAATAAAATAACATTTTTCTTAGTTATTAACTATTTTTGTGATCCTGAAAATTTGTTTTGGTTAATTATCAAAGGGCATAGTGCTGAGGAACTTTGTTCTCTAAAACCTTAAGTTGTCAGAAACTCTGTTGTTCGAACTCATATTCGCGAGACAACATATCTTTACAGTGCAGAGGTTTGGATAAGGGGTTTTGGGGCACAATATTCTACATTAATGTTAAATGTATGTTTCCAAGGGAATAGAACCCAGAAGATGCTTCTCAACTCAGATCTGGTATTAATCCCTTCACATACAGATCTGATTTGCTATGAGCTTATTAAATACTGTTTCATTTCAATTCTACCTAAACTCCTCCCTTCTTCTAATACTATAATGACCCCCATTTCTTCCTTTTTTTTTTGAGACATGCCCATAATTCCTCTGCTCTGTGGTATCCTTTCTGTAACAAGTTAATGAACTTAGCTTTGTTGGGTTACAGGTTTGTCCCTAGTGGTCTTTACCTGACAGACTTTATGAATAGTTAAAATTAATTTTTTAATTTTTAATTTTTAATTTACTTAAATTTAATTAACATGTAGTGTATTATTACTTCCAGAGGTAGAGTTCAGTGATTTGTCAGTCTTATATAACACCCAGTGTTCATTATATCACATGCCCCCCTTAATGTCCATCACTCAGTCACCCCATCTCCCCACCTCCCATCCGTCCAGCAACCTTCCGTTTGTTTCCTGAGTCTTTATGGTTTGTCTCCCTCTCTGATTTCATCTTGTTTTATTTTTCCCTCTCTTTCCCTACTTTGTTTTGTTTCTTAAATTCCACATATGAGTGAAATCATATGATAATTGTCTTTCTCTGATTGATTTATTTTAACATAATACCCTCTAGTTCTATCCATGTCATTGCAAATGGCAAGATTTCATTTTTTTAAGGACTGAATAATATTCCATTGTATATATATATACCACATCTTTATCCAACCATTTGTCGGCAGACATCTGGGCTCTTGCACAGTTTGGCTATTGTGGATGTAGCTGCTATAAACAATGGAGTGCAGGTACCTTTTAGAATATGTTGCCTAATTGGTCATTCTTATTCTACTCTGAACTGTAATCTATTTCCTAAATATATCTTTCCTTTAACCTTGCATGCTTTTCCTTCATTGCTATAAACTCCAAGATGATACACCTTCTCCCATAGTTCCCATAGTTTACATTACTATGCAATTTATTAGTGAATTAGTGATTTTTCTCTCTTGTCCTTCTCACGGCTCTTTGGTCCATTAAGCTTTAGCTACAAAGTCATCTTCTGTCATGCCCTGATAGAAAGTCCAGACAGGGATACCTGGGTGGCTCAGTCAGTTAAGGATCTGCTTTCTGCTCATCTCCTTTTCAGGTCTCAGGGTCCTGGGATCGAGCCTCACATAGGTCTCCCTGCTCATTGGGGAGTCTGCTTCTCCCTGTCCGTCCCCTGACTCTTGCTCTCTTTCTCTCTCTCACATTCTCCATCCTTCTTTCTAATAATAAATACTTAAAAATAAGTTCCAGACAAAACTAAGTACTTTCTTTTTTGTGTGCTATAACAGCACAAAATGTGTTCATACCTCTAACGTGACACTTAACATATTTATAATTTCTTTTTCATATTTTTCCTCCTCTGCCAACCTTTGGAGATCAGGGATTGTGATCTGTTTTTATCTTTGTATCCTTGGTGCATACCAAATTGCCTAACTGTTACAGGAGATAATGAAAATGTCTATGTGGTAAATTGAGAATTTAGTAGAAGCTCCACTTTAACAAAATTTAGGCAGTTGAACACCTCTCCACACACACACACACACACACACACCTTGTGATTCTTGTGATCTGTATTAGGCAACTCCCAGTTCATATTAAGTAAACACCTAGGAAACCACTGTTTTGTAGGCTACTTTAACATGAGTGTGTATTATGCAAGGTTTTATGTACTTACTTTCTGACGGATACTCCTTCCTCCAGTTTCTTCAACTGAAGACAGGGATTCGCTAAGTTACTGTACATATGCCAGTCTAAAAGCTAGGGATAATGATTTCCGTAGCATAGGGCCAGCCAGAAGAATGCTGTAATCTGCAATGCCCTTCTGATTCTGGGAGTAAGGCCAGCATGCACACAATGCATGATTGTTATTCCTGAATGTCCCTTTGCAGAGAGCAGTGTTTCTCAAACTTTCTGTTTGATCAGAGCCACATTAAAGAAATACACTCTATATCACTGCTAGGGACACATGGCTACAAGACTGCAATAAAAATTTCTCAGAACAACTTGTTTACACGTGACACACTCTGCGTGTTCTATTGTCTTCCTACCGATCACACACACACACACACACACACACACACACACGAGTGGTGGTCTCAATCTACCAAACTCACTCCACAATCCGCTAGATGTTATAACCCGTAGTTTAGGGGAAAAACCTGGCTTGGGAAAAGGTTTTCGATTTGTATAGTCATTCTTCCCACATTTCCCTACACCTCTTCGGAGTTTCCGACAGGTGTTTTCGTCTAAATAATCACCGTGCCTTCAGTTTTGTATAAATGCTCTATGATGGGGCTATTCCCCTTCTTCCTGAGCTCCTTTAAGAGGGTGGTAACGGCCCTTCACGGTGCGGGGGAGGGAGGTAGGCGGAGTGGCAGGTCATACTATGCCCCCTGCGCTGGGTAGGCCTGCTCTTCCAGTTGTTGTGAAAGCTTGGGTTGGTGTGTGCGCACGAAGGTGGGAGTAGGGGTGAGGCAGGGACAGCAACCAGGCCCGGAAGAACCAGTGAGCGCCTGAGAAAATATCAGCAGCATCTCCGCTCGGGCAATCCGGGTGACCCTGCGGGGGTCCACGCGTGCGCAGAGAGCGTCCCAGAACTGTTCCGGCCTCCGTGGCGCTCGCGCGCGTTCCCGCCGAGCTGAAGTCCGTGGTGGGCTACGGCGCGCGGACGACGCGGCGGCGCGCGCCAGGGGGCGGTCCTGCGCTGCCGGCACCGCCCTCCCTCCGCTCGCTCTTCTCCTCCCAGTCTCCCCCGCGCTTCCTGCATTAAGGGTAGTCGACGCTGCCGCGGCCCCATTCCCGGCTCGCTCGCTCAGGTGATTCCATGGCGGCCTTCAGCAAGTACTTGACGGCGCGGAACTCCACGCTGGCCGGGGCCGCGCTTCTGCTGCTCTGCCTGCTCCACAAAAGGCGCCGCGCCCTCGGCCTGCACGGGTAAGAAGGCCCTCGACCGCGCTACCTCCGCGGGCCCGAGCGGGCGCTCCCGACGCGCTCTTTTCTAGCCTGGCGCCGGGCGGACGGGTCCCTTGGCCCGGAGAGGTCAAGCGTAGAGAGGGCGGGCCATGGCTGCTGCCAGGCTCTAATGTCAAGGTGTCTGATTTTCTCGCGCAGTCATCCCCAGTGTTCCCTGCTTCCAGCATTCTGCTCCTGGGAATGTCTGTCTCCGCCACACCCGCTAGGAAACCTGTACCTCCTGCCCCCAGGCCTCGTCCCTAGTGCTCCCTACGCCCTACTCTGACTCCGAGAGCTTGAATCTTTTCCCAGCGCCCGCTAGCAGCCCTGAGCTTCTGACCCGAGGCTGTCGCCTCCAGCCCACCTCCTGTGTCAACTTTCTGGGTGCGTTCTAGTTTTGTCATCTCATCTCCTGAAAGACCGTGGGTTTGCTTTGTGGATGTGTATTTGTGATTTGAGGCTGAGGATTGGACTCGCCAGGATGGAGACTGTTGCCTCAGTCACTTGGATGGGGTTTGGCACGATTCCCTAGTAGTTGCTGTTCTAAGTCGTGAGGATGGTACCTGTGAACTGCCCTGGGTCTTTTGGGTAAGAATGCTTTGTAAGGTGGTGTTCCGTGGGAGCTGGTCATTTCACCCCGAAAGGCTGAATTTGGAAGGCAAGGTTCCCTCCCCTGGCTCTTCAGGTGGAAGGTTAAAGTGTGATTTAGATGAGGATCAAGATCCTTTTTGATTATACTCCACTTCTTCCTCCTCGAGAGAATCTTAATGTTTAGCTTTTGGGCGATTATAAGATTAGAGGAAGGAAAAGAGAGAATTGAGTTACTGTTGTGGGATTACAGACATAATATTTTATTCTCTGGGAGACACTTGGCTTCAGCAAGCGAATGAGGAAAGTTTACTTCCTAGCATTGCCAGTCATTGGATATTCCATATTAAATCTTGGCATACTGCTTTCATGTATTTTATTTCATTCATCTGTCTGGGCAGGTGCTGTTGCCTCTTGTTTTTGTTTTGCTTGAAATATCTGATGAATAGTAGACTTTGGACTAAATCACTAACTAAGAAGTGGACTTTCATCCATGAAATTCTACTAACCTCCTGTCTTCCTTACCTTACTAAGGTCTGAAGTGGTGGTCTTTTCCTTTCTCAATTCGATTAAGAGTTGAAAATGATTTACATCTTTGTCTAGACAATACAGTGCCAATCCACTTTTCTTCTATTCAGTTAGCTTTTAAAATGATTTCTTCTGGAAAACATAGAGGTTTTTGTTTTTGTTTTTTTTCTGTTGTGTGCTTTCTGAGCTCCCAGTTGCAAATGGAAGTTACTTGTTATCTGGGAATATGTCAGAAAATGTCAAATGCTGTAAGATAACTTTGTATTACCTTTTATTAGAGAAATGTTTCAGTGCATAGAACGGGTGTTTTAGTATGAGGTAGGGAATTTGAGGACAGCTCTAACAACTGTGATTTACTTTGTTTTATCAGAGTATTACATGTATAATAGGAATATAGAAAAGTACACATTAAGTGTAGTGCTTGAAGAATTTTTACAGATAGAACTTACCCATGTAATCAGCACTCAGATCTGCAACCGTGTAAGAACACTATCAGCATCCCAGAAACGCTTCATGTCGGTTCCAGTCACAGTTTAGATAGCTAGTGATTTATAAGGCTGGAGATTATTGTAAGGAAAGTTTTAAATATCATCTCCTGGGAAATAGCAAAACATTCTAATAGAAACTGTCTTACTAAATTTTAGGTGTTTTTTCATTTACATTTTATTGTAAAATGCTTTGGAAATCTTTTTGAGAAACTTAGTACTTTTTGAGGGATTAAGTTAGACAACAACTAATTTACTGAACAAAAGATTGTTAATTAACCTTGTGCATTGGCATGAATAAGGAAGATCTTTATTTTCCACATTAAATATTTTGTGGGAGGAGAATGCAAATTAAGAGTAGATAAGCATGTAGGAGGGTAAATAGGGTGGCTGGGTTATGGACATTGGGGAGGGTATGTGCTATGGTGAGTGCTGTGAAGTATGTAAGCCTGATGATTCACAGACCTGTACCCCTGGGGCAAATAATGCATTATATGTTAATAAAAATGTAAAAAAAAGAAAATAAAAGAGTAGATAAGTACGAAGTTTAAATTACCGAGATAAAATAATTAAATTATTTTAAAACATTCAAGAGTGGTGTTGAGTCTATTTTTGTAGTCGTTGTATTTCCAGAAACTTTTGGACATATTTCAAATGCTATCTTCAGCGCACAGTTTGAAGATTAGGAGATTAGAAAATTCTGACTTTATATTTTATTGGCTTTTTGGGTATTGTTTGTAACAGGGCTAATTAATTTTCCTGTCTGATGCTTAATTAAGGAACCTATGGCTGCTTGGCCTTTTTTCATCTATGCTATTAACAATACATTTGTCTTAGAAGATAGTCCTTAGAATCAACTAGGTAATTCTAGAGCTAGTAAAACCACTTTAAAAGTTATAATGTCACATTATACCAAACATTAGGAGAATAATTAATTTAACTTTCTGAGTTATTTATTAGTTTTGTTAATGCTTTTTTTTCAAAGTAAGCGGAATAATATTATGAACCATCTATATGTTTTACTGAAGAAATATCATCAACATTTTGCCATTCATGTTTTCATCTATAACCCCTTACTCCTACCCCTTATTTTTACAGGTTTTTAGGTAAATTTATATATATTAAACAGTATAAATCTTGGTTATACATTTTTAAGTAAATGCAATACAACAGTGTAACACACTCCTATCATAAATTAGAACATTTTCATCTTCCTAGAAAGTTGCCCTGAGTTCATTTCCCATTACCATATACTAACTTTTCCCCTTATTTTTAAATCATACATTTGAAAATCACACATTTTATTTTATTATTTATGGGGAATAGTGGAATCTGTACTCATGGATAAAGGAGACCATCTATTCAGTTCAAAGGAAGTATCTGTTTTAAAATGTTATATTACTGCCCTAGGTGCTGTAGGGTGGATTGGTGTGTGTGTATGTGTGTATCACATATACAGTCAAAAAAATATATGACATCTTTTCATAGGGAGCTTACATTCTTGTTAGGGAGGAGAAATTTAAATACAAATTAGTTAAAATTGTAAGGTGGTGACAGAATGCAGTGTACAAACAGACATGCCTTGGATGTTCTGAGAAAGGAGAGATTAATGTGTTATGGAAGAGTTCGGAAAGGCTTTATGAAAAATATGAGCTAAGCCTAGGAAAGGAGTAGGGTGGATAACTGCAGATAAATTGAATGTTAATAGCAGCTTTATCAGATTTTTGTTGCATTTTGTGATAGGAGGAGGTTTTGTGGTACCCTTTCAGCCCATCTTTCACTGCCACCAGAGCTGTTTTTTTAAGAAACACAATTATAGGGGAGCCTGTGTGGCTCAGTGGGTTAAAGCCTCTGCCTTCAGCTCAGGTCATGATTCCAGGATCCTGGGATTGAGCCCCACATCAGGCTCTCTGCTCAGCGGGGAGCCTGCTTCCCCCTCTCTCTCTGCCTGCCTTTCTGCCCACTTGTGATCTCTGTCAAATAAATAAATAAAATCTTAAAAAAAAAAAAAGAAACACAATTATAATCTTGTTATTCCTTCATTAGATTCTTTTGGTTATTCTAAAACACAAAGTTCTTAGCACGAGAAAATTGTGTTCGTGATCTGGTCCTTTACTACTTCCTATGCTCATCCAGCATTGTGGAGTAACAGTCTCTTGAGTATGATAGGCTTTGCTCAGCCTTTGCAGTCTGACTATAATCACTGTCACCCCCAACACTTTTCCCCACTTTTTGGTGTTTATTTTCTTTCAAAACTCAGTCCATTTAGCACTTTCTCTTAGGTGTTTTCTGTCTTTTCCTGATTTCCAAACTGATGTTGTTGTCCTTTGCTCTCATGATACACTAAGCATTTCTCTACTAGTTAGCACTCTGTATTGTACTAGTTTATTTTCCTGTCTTCTGCCTATATCAGAGTGAGTTTCTTGAGGTCATGCACTGCCTCAAGTATAAATTCCTAGTTTGCACATGTCACGGGATAGACACTAAGTGTTGTATGAGGTGAACAAATTATGCAGGATAGTTGAATAACTTTTTTTTTTTTTTTTTTAGTTGAAGAACTTTTAAGGTTAAGGGTAATTGTCTGGCAGTTCTGGATGTAGGACCAGTACAAACATGAGTTAGTTGTATATCTGAGAGTATGTCACATGGGCGAGGTAGTAGGAAATTATGGGCCAGTTTTAGAGGGCAGACAAAGAGACCAGTCTGCACTGCTGTAGTATTTTATAATCTTAAATCAAACACGAAGAACAAAAACAGAACAAAGCAGTTTCTTTCCCTTCCCATGAAGCTTGTCAAGTTCAGATTTCTCATCCTGAAATTCACAGCCTTCCCTCACCTGATCTCACCTTACCTGGCTGATCTTATATGCCTTTGCCTGCCAGTCAGTATGCTCTGTTCCAAACAGAGCAGTTTTGCACTGTTCTCTGAACAGGCCACATTCATTCCAGGCTTTGGAGCTTTATGCATATTAACCAAACCTGGAATCTCTCTCCTTATGTTATCTGTTCTTCAGCTCTTATCCTTTAAGGGTTAGGTGACCATCTTCCATTCCATTTAACAACTCTGGATGATCTAAATAATGATCCTTTTTAACTTTCTGAAGCATGAATTTAGGTACCTTATTTATTTATTTATATATATATATATTTATTTATTTATTTTGATCAAACCATTTTACTGAGGGGCCTGAGCAAAAGGTCTGTGGGCTGATAGGACAGTGAGATTTGATGTCCTTAGCGTGGCTGGGATCTCTCCAGCTTCACAGTTGTCAAAAGCTGAGGTGCCTTTCTTGTTTTATCTATTAATTGCTTGACTGGGTGTGATCTAGTTTTCAGCTATGAGGGTGTAGCCAAGTCCCCCAGCTTATGGAATGATCCTTTATCCTTTTCAAAGCCCACTCTGTAGATGGTGGGAACACAGTTTTGTCCTCCAAATATTTCTGAGGTGTTTCAGGGAGCTTGTATTTTTCTTAGTGACACCTTATTTAACATTTTTTTTTTTTTGCGTCTGCTCTGTTTCATTTTATTTATTTTTAAAATTTTAATATATATATTTTTTAATTTTTTTCAATTTATTGTTTTAAAAGATTTTATTTGTAAGTAATCTCTATACCCAATGTGGGGCTTGGACTCATGACCCGGACATCAAGAGTTATATACTCTTCTAATTTAGCCAGCTAGGGGTCCCTAATATAAATAAATATTTTAAATTGAAGTATAGTTGACATATACTGTTATATTAGTCGCAGGTATATAACACAGTGATTCTTTAAGTTTATAAGTTATGCTATACTCATCACAAGTATAGCTACCATACAAATGTTATTACAGTACCATTGACTATATTCCCCATGCTGTGCCTTTTATCTGTGACTTATTCATTCTATAACTGGAAATCTGTACTTTCCACTCCCCTTCACCCTTTTTGCCCAGCTCCTTTCCCTCTTTTGACCATCAGTTCTCTTTATGTATGAGTTTGTTTCTGCTTTTTGTTAATTTGTATTTTTTTGGATTCCACATGTAAGTGAAATCATAAGGTTTGTCTTTCTCTGATTTATTTCACTTAGCATACTGTCATCTGGGTCCATCCATGTTGTTTCAAATGGCAAGATCTCTTTTTTATGGCTGAATAATATTCCATTGTGTGTGTGTATGCGCGCGCGTGTGTGTATACATCACATCTTTATCCATTCATCTATTAGTTTGTATTTGTATCTTCACTATTGTTAATAATTCTGTAATAAACATAAGGGTGCATATATCTTTTTGAATTAGTGTTTTTGTTTTCTTTGGGTTAACACCCAGGAGTGGAATTACTGGATCACATAGTACTTCTTTTTTAAATTTTTTTGGGGAACCTCCATACTGTTTTCCACAGTGGCTGTACCAGTTTACATTCCTACCAACAGTACATGAGGGTTCCCTTTTCTCCACATCCATGCCAACACTTGTTGTTTGCTGTCTTTTTGATACTGGCCATTCTGACAGGTGTAGGTTGATATCTTGTGACTTTTATTTGCATTTCCCTGATGATTAGTGATGTTGATCATCTTTTCATGTGTCTATTGGCCATCTGTATGTCTTCTTTGGAAAAATGTCTGTTTAGGTCCTCTGCTCATTTTTAATTGGAGTATTTGTGGGTTTTTTGGTGTTGAGTTGTAGAAGTTTTTTTTTTTTTAAATATTTTGGATATTGGCCTCTTATTAGATATATCATTTGTAAGTATCTTCTCCCATTCAGTAGGTTGCCTTTTTGTTTTGTTGATAGTTTCTTTCCCTGTGCAAAAGTGTTTGCTCTATTTTAGATCCTACTTAATATATCTTGTCTCTTGAGCCTATCTTTTTGTATCTGCCTTGATTCCTATAAATTATCAGGCGCAAAGCAGGTAATTGTAGTAGAATTTTATCGAAAATTTGGGAATGGTGGCAGCGATTATATCTCAATAAAGTGAACAGCTTAAAATGGAGACATTCTTTTATTTATAAGTTCCTTTGACATTTCCACTGTTGGCAGTTTGTTGACTATTTTTCGCTGAGCCTCAGCCCTCTGGTCTTTTGCTAGATCTTTTCTGTACCTCTTGAATGTTCTCATATCTCTAGCTTTTATTCCCTGTACTCTCTCTTCACTAACTTTACAGCTTTCCTGCATACTTCAAATTCAGGTTTCCTTCCTGAGATCTGCTCCTTTTGAATCAGGCTCTAGGAGAGGCTGGCTTCCCTTTGGTTAGTTTCACAGGCCTACTGAATGTTTTGCAAAGTACAAGCATGAGTCAGGTGAGGGGCTGGAGATGCAGGAGACCCTTGGGAGGAACGATGAGTGGATGTTATAGGCCCCATTTGGATCTCAGAATAAAGAGAATGGTTAAGCAAAAGGCCTCAAAGAGTTTGCCAGGAAAAGCATCTGTGTACTGAAACCAACTGATTGAGGTCAGATCCAGAAGCAGTGTTCTCAGAACTCTAGCTGTCTGTGGTCTGCTGGGCGGGAACCGGGTACAGACTGTTTAATTAATTATACTTCTCTGTTTTTGGCACAATAACATATTTCCTGGATTTTCCTTATCATGAGCAAATGCGGTATTTATTTTACATATTTATCTTGCTTATTGTTTGTCTCTGCTGCTAGGATGTAAGTTCCATGACGGCAGGAATTTTTGTCTGTTTTGTTCATATTTATAGTCCCAGTGGCTAGAACTGTGGCTGGCATGTAGTTGGCTCTCAAAAAAAGTTTGTTGACTGACTCTCACTCTGAGATGCTCCTTTCTTAGGGCTGTGGTTACTGTTATTTTAAATAACAAATTTTTCTTGTTACAAATGTTAATGTCTCCTTAAGGATATTATGAGCTGTTTAGGAGCTGGGTCCCTTATATATGCATGGGTAAAACAAGTCTTACAAATTTATAAAAATGGTATCATTATTGTTTTATAACCTTTTCACAGTTAACAGTACAGTGGAAACAATAAAAATAATTAAAAAAATTAAATTATCCATAATGTCATCACTATAACATATGTATTATTTTATTTGTTACCTATTATTTCTCATTTATATGCATGCATTTTTACATAATTATAATGTACTTGTTTTGCTATTTTCATTTAATGTGTAGACATCTTCCCTATGTTTCTACATGGACTTCATAACTATACTTTTTTCTTTAAAGATTTTATTTACTTGCAAGAGAAAAAGAGAATCTTCGCACGCAAGGGGGAGGGGCAGAGGGAAAGGCAGAAACAGACTCCTGGCTGAGCAGGGAGCTGCGTGTGCTACTTTGTTGGATCCCAGGACTCCTGAGAGGAAGGCAGATGTTCAATCCACTGAGCCAGCTAGGTGCCCCTGTAACTGTGCTTTAAAGAAATACATAAATACTTCTTTGTGTGACTATATCATAATTTATTTTGGGCATCTAGATTTCTTTTGTAATTTTTCTAGATAATGCTAAATTTTTTTGCTGGTGAACTTTTCTGTCTCTGCTGAAATATTTCCTTGGAATATATTGCCAGAAATGGGGTTATAGAATGAAAGCTAATGAACTTTCCTTAGTGTTTATGGAAAAGGTGTGAACATTGTGGAGCTACACAAATTACACCTGTTACTTCTCAAGAGTTGTGCTGTAGAATACTCTGAAATGAATGCAAATTTAATTCTCTCATCAATAAAGGGTGAATTTTTTTTTTTACTACTTTAAAGGTGTAAAATAATGTCATGACATTTTAATTTGCAAGAATGCACATTTTTACATGCAGCAACTTGATCTGTATTATGGAGGTGGTTTGGCATACTATAAAACATGGTATGGTCTTTGGAGTTACATATGGGTTCAATTTTTTTTTTTGAGATTTTATGTGTTTATTTGACAGAGAGAGATCACAAGTAGGCATAGAGATAGGCCGGGGTGCGGGGGGCGGGGGGAACAGCAGGCTCCCTGCTGAGCAGAGAGCCGGATGTGGGCCTTGATCCCAGGACCCTGAGATCATGACCTGAGCTGAAGGCAGAGGCTTAACCCACTGAGCCACCCAGGTGCCCATGGGTTCAAATTTCTATGCAGCTATTTGCTAGATCTGTGACCTTGTACAAAGTTTACTCAGCCTCTGAGCCTCAGTATTCTCACCAGCAAAACAGGGATAATAGTATTTACTTAACTCAGTGGTCTGAGGATTAAATCAGAAATTGTCTTAACTCAGTAGTCACTGGAACAAAGCTCAATAAATAGAATATAGCTTTAGTTTCTTGTGCTTGCTGAAAGGAAAACTAAAATGACAGCCAAACATGCCACTATTAGGTTCTCAAAAACCATTAAGCCTTCCTAAAAATTTCTTCACATGTGCCCATGAAAATCTCCCTAAAGAAGCCTTTTTTGGAGTTGGAAAGTATTTACTTTCGTGTGACATGGCTTTAGGGCCTCTGTGTTTTTTCATTTGCTGCTTCCTGAATGATATTCTTTATTTCTCCACCTCTTAAAGAAGAAGTCCAAAACTAAATTTATTATTCTAAGTGTGGTTGACTGACACACAGTAGAATGGCTTACTACTTGCTTTGTAGATCCTAAGCTTTTTTAAAAAATAAATGAGGTTACATTTGTTACTTTTGTGACCATCTACACTCTTCACTTGGATTTAGCTTACATAGTTATTTCCCCTTCATTTGCCCTCCTGAACTTCTTGTGTTTGATTTTTTAAAAAAATTAAACCTGGGTGCACATATTTAGGCTTATCTTTGGATGTATTACTTCCTCTAATTTTTTTTTTTTTGATCCTGTATGTTTAATTAGTATTCATTCTTTGTATTTTCCCAGTAAATTTAAGTTATTGGACAGGGCCAAGTATAGAATGTTTATGTTTACACATAACTCTGTAACCTTTCTATTATTTGACACCCTTGGGGTGTTGTTATTATTTCTCATCTTCAAACTTAACTAACACTTTTTTACACCTTTCCTTCTGGTAATGACCTGGCATTCTGACCATAGGACTTAGGCATCAAATCCATATTGGGCCAGTGGGAGTCCTCCTTTGAGATGTTTCTGCTGGAGCTGGTAAGGAAGGGTCTTTCTTTTTCTTTTCTTTTTTTTTTCCCCCCAGATTTTTGTATTTATTTGACAGAGAGAGAGCGAGCATGCACAAGGAGGGGGAGCAGCAGAGGGAGAAAGAGAAGCAGACCCCCTGCTGAGAATGGAACCCAACATGGTGCTCAGTCCCAGGACCCTGGGACCATGACCTGAGCCAAAGGCAGATGTTTAACCGACAGAACCACCCAGGCAACCTTGGGAAGAGTCTTTCTCTTCTGGTCATGGAGCAGTGAAGATAAGACCCTAGAGCTGTATGTGGCATCTGTTTCTTTTGCATGGAAAAGGTGGAGAACTGATTTAGTCCATCATCAAATGCTTTGTAGCATAGTAAACTAAGTTTATAGAATTTTCATGATCCCTTCAGAAAAGAAAATGAATTTGGTCCAACATGACTTTTTGGTGAACTTGTGCTTGTTCATAGAATTTACAGCTTCTTCCAAGTACTGGTGCTATATTGTCCATTTGCATAAATAAGTTGTAATTTTTTTCCTAGGATCAACATCAGTCTCATCCATGACTTGATGAATAGCATCACCTTCTAATCTGTTATAGTAAAATACAAACTGGAATTATGAAGAAGAATGATACTCTCTTTGTAGTTTTCTTTACAATTATATATGCCAAATTAAATTTTATAGAAATGGGTATTGTATTTCTTTATTGTTTTTTCTTTTGGAATGATTTGTATGAAATGTCGGAGTTGTTTAAGAATGCCATTTGTAGTTCCTTTTTTTTTTTTTTTTTTTTAAAGATTTTATACATTTGAGAGAGAGAGAGTGAGTGAGAGTGCACAGAAGTAGGGGGAGGAGCAGAGGAAGAGGGAGAAGCAGACTCCCCACTGAACAGCGAGTCAGACCCAGCTGGGGCTGGGTCCTGAGACTCTGGGATCATGATCTGAGCTGAAGGCAGATGCTTAACTGACTGAGCCACCCAGGCACATAAGCATTTATATTTATTTCTACAAAAAACTTTATATCAGGCTCTTGCTTATGGACATGGCTCTCATTGTGCATTCTTTTTATGGAAAAAAAAAAACCACTTGTTTTAGGCATCTCTGCCAATGATATCGCCATCTATAAATGTAAGGATAAAATACTTTTGATAGTTGATGGTTATGCTCTTCAGTGGGAGTTACTGTGCATATTAAGAGAGTTTGAAGCCTTGAGTGTGCTTAAACATTTTTTTTTTTTCAAAAACACACCTTTGTAATCCTTTTTGCTAAATTAGCAGACCTGAATGAATGCCATTAAATTAATTGCATGAAGTACAGAATTGAAAATAAAGTTATCAAAGCATATTCAGCTAATTTGATTGTTGTTATCTGGGGAGGCTTCCCATTTGAGCCTGACTTTGAGAGATTTGTAGTATTTTGCTAAGGGGTAGAAGGCGTTTTAGGTGGGGAAAACAGCTTAAGCAAAGGCATGGAGTTAATGGAGTCAATTTGAGAAGGGACTCCAAGGACATGTAGCTGGAAGTTTTACTATGAACTATTTATTGAGGACTTACCATATTTTAAGCATTACTGTAAGTATTTTATATTTATTCTTCACAAACAGTCTTTTGGGATAGTTGTTTTATTATTTTCATTTTACCAGTGAGGAATCAGAAGGGTAAAAATGGTACCTGCTTATGAGAGTTTTTAAGTTTGTTTGAATTAGCCATGTGGAAGGTAGAAGACGGAATAAAATATTTTTATCAAATCCTTCAGATGGGCTTAAATTCAAAAACCAGTCACCAGTCATTCAGGGGTTAAGAAAAAGTTTTATGTTAAACACAAAGTTAATTTTTAAAATTTTTTGGTAATATGTTGTTAAAATGTTAGAGTCATGGTGAAATATTCTAAGATTTTTAATATCTTTTTATTATATATTATACCACAACTGAAAGAAATTACATAAAAACATATATAACCTAATGACTTTTTTAGTTTTTAAGATAAACACCCTTATAACTACTACACAGGTCAAAAAATAAATCTTTGCCCGCCACACCACAAGTCTTCCTTGTTCCCCTTTCCAGTCAGAGCCCATCCCTCTTCCTTGTTATTAACTGCTATCTTGACTTCTATAGTATTTGCATCTCTACATTTTTTTTCTAATTTTATTGCCCAAATGGGCATTCTTAAGCAGTATAATTTAGATGTGTGTTTTCTTATTTGTTTCTCTTAATTTGCATGTCCTGCTGCCATTCGTCTTTCCCATTTCTTTCTTTCTTTCTTTTTTTTTTTTTAATATTTTATTTATTTATTTGACAGGCAGAGATCACAAGTAGGCAGAGAGGCAGAGGGAGAGGAGGAAGCAGGCTCCCTGCTGAGAGAGAGCCTGATGCGGGGCTCCATCCCAGAACCCTGGGATCATGACCTGAGCCAAAGGCAGAGGCTTAACCCACTGAGCCACCCAGGCGCCCCTTCCCCTTTCTTTCTTACCGTTTGTTGAAGCAGTCAGCTATTTTGACCCATACAGATTCTGCCATCTAGGTTATGCTGATTGCATACTTTTTCTTCATTCTCTGTATTTCCTGTAAATTAGTAGTTGGATCTAAAAGCTTGATCAAAGCTTAGATTTTGTTTTTTATGTTTTTGGAAAAGAATACTTCCTAGGTGTTGATGTGGTATATTCTATGAAGACGTATGTAGTGTCTGGTTGTTTCTCTTTTTGTGATTTTTAGCAGCCACTGTTGCTCAATGCATAAATCAGTGAATTTTTATTTATTAGGGCTTACAAAATAGTGGTATTTGAATTCGTTATTCTTCTTTTATAAGGTGTAATGCTTCCATAAAAAGGAACTTCCCTTCATCTACTATTTGGTTACCCAGTGGTACAGTTCAATTAGGAAAGGTAGGATAGATATTTGTTCTTAATTTTATTAATTTTTAGAATACTCCATTAGTTACCTCTTATTCTCTGAAGGTGACCAGCGAGTTCTTAAGTGTCATTATGAATCTCTTGATTCACTACAAGTAACTACCGATTTAATGCTTTCTATTTTATAGATGATTTGGAGGAACCCTATTTTAGGAATGCAGTGGATCTTATCAACAAAATATAAAATGTGCCTTGGTTATCAGCTCTTTCAACTATACTGTATAATTTTTAGGAACAGCATGTTGGGATTTTGATGAGGATTACTTTTAATCTTTAGATTAATGTATGATTGCCTTCCTTTTTAAAAAAAAATAATCTAGCCATAAGTGTGTAAAAATGTGGATTTAAAAAAAAAAATCCAGCTTTCAGTTTTGCTTTACCTCTATTTACTGTCTCTTATTTCCTTTTTTTTTTTTTTGCCTCCCTCTGTATTCTTTTATTCTTTGCACTTTCGTTGCTGAATTTTATTTTTCTAATGTTCTGAGAGTGATAGGAATTTCCAGCCTTTCTTTTCTGAAGTATGCATTTGAGGTGATAAAGTTCTCGCTAAGCAATGCTTTAGCGGCAGCACACAGTTTTTTTTTGATATATAGACTATACCATTTTAAACATATCATTTGATGTGTATATCATACATTTCAAAAATTTTTTCGTTGACCCATGAATTCTACAAGTTTATCTCTTTATATATGTCAGTTATCTATTGTTGGATAACAAACCACCTCAAAATTTAATAGCTTAAAGTAATTATTTCTCCCCTCAGTTCTGTGGGTTGCTGGGTGGTTCCTTTGCTGGTTTTGTCCTGGGTTTGCTTGAGGCTACATTCAACTACAGGATTGTCTACATGGGGGAAGTTTTAAGAAGGCTTCACTCATATTTGGCTGGTGGTACTAGTTAGTGGCTGGGGTGCCTTGGTTCTCATCTAAGTGACTTTTTATCATCTAGTAAACTATACCACTATCCTCATTTGTAGTCTCAGGTCAGCATTCCAAGGGGCCAAAATAAAAGCAAAAAGGTTTCTGCCACGTTCTGTTGGTTAGAGCAAGTTACAAGCTTGGCCCAGATTCAGGAATGAGAAAGTAGATTCCTTCTTTTTAAGAGAAACACAAAGGATTTGTTTCATATTTAATTTACCATAATTTCCAAACATTTGGGAATTTTTCTTGTAAATTTTTTCTTTTTGTTATTGATTAAACAGCAAAATTGCTTTGTAATTATTTTTTTCATTATTTTAATCCCTTCTAGTAGTTTGGAAATTATTTACTTTATGTTCCTTTTACTGGTTACCCTAGAGATCTTAACATGTGTTAAAATTTTTAAGTCTAAACATTAATCAGTAATACTTCATCCCCCTCTTAAGCAGTAAAATGACTTTAAGAGCAGTGGCTCTGGTTAGTTTACTCCTGATTTATATGCATTTATATTTATATTTTATTATTATATATTATAAATACATATGTGTGTATATATTTTTAAAGTTTTATGTTTTTTTTTAGATTTTATTTATTTATTTGATAGAATGAGAGAGAAACAGCATGAGGCGGGGAGGGTCAAAGGGAGAAGCAGACTCCCCAGTGAGCAGGAAACCTGATGTGGACTTGATTCTGGGACTCCAGGAGCATGACCTGAGCCCAGGCCAGTTGCTCAACCACCCAGGCACCCAGGTTGGTTTGTTTGTTTGTGTTTTAAGTACTAAAATACATTATTATTGTTTTATCTAATATTCATTTAGAGTTAACTATATATTTACTACTTCGGTTGCTCTTCATTCATTTTTGCAACGTGAACCTTCCAGCTGGTATCACCCTCCCAGCTACCACCAATATGACCTTTAGTTACAAATCTACTGATAATGAACTTTCTCCATTTTGTCAGATAATGTCTGTATTTGCCTTCATTCATGAAAGTGGTTTTTTTTCTCCTGAACATTTAATTCTTGATTGGCAATGATTTTCTTTGCCCATTGAATATTTGATTCTGCCATCTTCTGGTTTCCATTACTGACACCAAGAAGTCAGCTATCAGTTTGTAACTGTTGCTCCTTTGAAGGTAGTGTGTCTTTTTTTTCTGTAGCTGCTTTTAAGGATTTATCTTTATCTTTAATTTTTCTGGAACTCATTCTGATTTGGTGAGGGGTGGATTTTTAAATCTATCCTGTTTAGGACTCACTAGGCCTTTTTTACTTTATGGATTGTTGTCTCTTCCATTTTGTAATATTCTCAGCCATTATCTATGCCTTGTTCTCTTTATTCTTCCTGGACACCAACTAAGATGGTCTCATTTTAACAACTGTCTCTTACCTTTTTTTTTAAAAAAAAACACTTAATAGATTTGTGTTTCATCCTTCTGGGGGTGGCCTGCTGATTTCTGTATAATTACAATTTTAGAACATTGTTGATGAAGTGAGCATTTTCTTATTTCTTTGTTTCCATCTTTTTGTTCACTTTTTGCTACACTCTGGATAGCAAATTCTGATTTAGCTCCTAGATTATTAGTTGTCTCTTTGGCTGTGTGAAATCTACTAAAACTATTAAATATTTAAGTTCACTTGTTGTATCTGGTATTTTTTAAAATTACATTTGGCTCTGGGGCACCAGGATAGCTCTGTCCGTTAAGTGCGGACTCTTGATCTCAGCTCGGGTCATGATCTCGGGGTTTGAGATGGAGCCTTGTGCTGGGCATGGAGCCTGCTTAAGGTTTTTTTTTTTTTTTTCCCCCTCTGCCCCTCCCCGCTTCTGTCTTTTTTTTTTTTTTTTATTTTTTATAAACATATATTTTTTTTCCCCAGGGGTACAGGTCTGTGAATCACCAGGTTTACACACTTCCCCGCACTCATTATAGCACATACCCTCCCCAGTGTCCATAATAACCCCATCCCCCCCCAACCCCCTCCCCCCAGCAACCCTCAGTTTGTTTTGTGAGATTAAGAGTCACTTATGGTTTATCTCCCTCCCAATCCCATCTTGCTTCATTTACTCTTCTCCTACCCCCTTAACCCCCCATGTTGCATCTCCTCTCCCTCATATCAGGGAGATCATATGATAGTTGTCTTTCTCCGATTGACTTATTTCGCTAAGCATGATACCCTCTAGTTCCATCCACGTCGTCGCAAATGGCAAGATTTCATTTCTTTTGATGGCTGCATAGTATTCCATTGTGTATATATACCACATCTTCTTTATCCATTCGTCTGTTGATGGACATCTAGGTTCTTTCCATAGTTTGGCTATTGTAGACATTGCTGCTATAAACATTCGGGTGCACGTGCCCCTTCGGATCACTACGTTTGTATCTTTGGGGTAAATACCCAGCAGTGCAATTGCTGGGTCATAGGGTAGTTCTATTTTCAACATTTTGAGGAACCTCCATGCTGTTTTCCAGAGTGGTTGCACCAGCTTGCATTCCCACCAACAGTGTAGGAGGGTTCCCCTTTCCCTGCTTCTGTCTTTAAAAAAAAAAAAAAAAAAAAAATCTTTTTGGTTCTCTTAGGTCTCTCTCTCTCTCTCTTTTTAAAAATAATTTCCTTGTTTTGGTAGGTAACTTTGTTTTATTTTGTGTATTTATTTCTTTAAATACATTCTGCATTGTCTTATAGGACGTGTTTGGAAAGTCCAACATCCGAAATCTTCTTAGGTCTCCTGTTTTCTTTAATTTCTGCTGGTTCCTGTTTATGGAGTCTAGTTTGCTGTGTGCTTGGTTATTTTTTATTTTGGTCTGGGTATTTTATTTAAAATTAGGCCTGGGAATAATTTTGAGGCTTATAGTGAACATACTTTTTTTTTTTAAGAGGAAAGTTTGCTTCTTACAGTGCCCGGGAACAATATTCAGGGAACAACTTAAAAACGAAGTTCCTTGAGAGTAAATTCTGAAAATTTTAGTACAGCATTTTGATGAACAGGTGGAAGACTCACATTTCAGATGCTATGGTTTTGTTTCTCAAACGAGTTATGTCATTGTATGTCCACCATCATTGTCATGTTAGTGCCTTTCAGATCAGTATCTCTACTCTTGTACTTCAAATCAAAACTTTTAGAAAATTGTCTCCTGGACGATTCCATATAGTTATCTAATTGGGACTTAAAATTGAAAAAGTTTACAATGAGTCCAATTATTATTTCTCTTAAATGCTTTTACTACTGTTATTCTTTTTGTAGTTAATGGAATCTGTGTCCTCTAATCACTCAGTGTAAATTATTTGTGAAACCTGAGGAAAATGATCTGTGCCTTTCATGGCATCAGTTTGGAGCTGATGGTTTCTAATACCTCCTCTATCCTTACACAGTTCTTAAAGTCTGTGCTCTTCTCCACTCATTTCCGTGTTCAGTTGAACCTTGAATAATGTAGGGATTAGGGACACTGAACCCCTGAACAGTTGACAGTCTGTATAACTTTGGACTCTCCCCAAATTTAACAACTAATATCCTACTATAAAACTGACCAGAAGCCTTACTGATAATATAAACATTAACACTTGCTGTGTTATGTGTCTTATGTACTGTATTCTTTCAGTAAGGTACACTAGAGAAAAGAAATGATTAATCAGAAAATCATAAGGAAAATACGTTTACAGTCCTGTACTGTAAAAAATCTGTGAATAAGTGGACCCGCACAGTTCAAACTTGTATTGTTCTGATCTCCTCTCTCACCCTGTCATTTCTGGCAGTTTTCTTGTGTCTTGTGGAATAGTTATGGTAGTATATGTGAGAAATTTTGATGGCTTGAATTGAAGTTCTGGCAATAGAGAAAAGAAGAGCATAGAGAGCAATTGGGTATAAAGAGTATGAGAAAGGGAAAATACCTAAGAATAATTCCTAAGTTTCTGGTTCGGATGGTTTTATAGATGAAGGTACATTCACTGAGTTAAGGCCCAGGTTCAGTATGAGAAGATGGAAGAACAAATTGGGGGTGGAAAAGTGAATTCAGACATAATTTTGTTTTGGAATATACTAATAATTGATTATCTCATCAACATTAATGAAGCAGTGATTTATTTATTTATTTGTTTATTGTAATTTTATTTATTTGACAGAGACAGAGTTCACAAGTAGGCAGAGCAGCAGGCAGAGAGGGGGAACCAGGCTCCCCGCTGAGCAGAGAGCCTGATGCGGGGCTCTGTCCCAGGACCCTGAGATCATGACCTGAGCTGAAGGCAGAGGCTTAACCCATTGAGCCACCCAGGCGCCCCTGAAGCAGTGATTTAAAACAAATTGATTATTTACAAAAGAAAAATAATGATTATAAAAAAATCTTAGACATCAACTGGAATAGATAATTCTTTCTATTCTTTTATCCCAGCACTGGTGTTTAGTTGTAGCTGTGTTATTTCCCCTACCACTTTAAAAGAGTGTTGATTCCATTTTTATTGGCCTAGAACTTTTGCTTGTTTTTTAAATGATAAATGTGTAGAAGAACTGTTTAAAAAAAAAAGGTTATATATGCTTAATTTCATGCTTATACATATTTAAGGAAGCACTATTTTAAGGCAATAGCAGTATCTGTAAGATTTTTTTTTTCCCCTTCAGAAGACGTTCATACATTACTACTAAGTCTAGGATATACTGGACTTGTTTACTTAGAATGAGCTAGGTGAGAAAAGTGTTAGCATCAAAATTACTGTGCTGGTTAATTAAATTTAATTTCCAGTTAATTAAATTCTGGTTACAGTTTCCAATGTTCTTCCTTTTACACTTTGTCTGAAATCTCTTATCTAAAAACTTCTCTATTTTAATTTTTGACAATTTCTTTTTCCTAGTCTTATTGTTGCCTCCTCCCATCTTTAGGAGAAATCCCTGCCTATTAATTTTACATTTTGCTGGCAATACTAAGGAACAGTTAACTCATCTCCCTATCCCTCACTTCTCCCAAAAATAAGGAACTAACAAAACACTATTCTATTATGTTCTTAGGAAAAAGTCTTTCCTAGGTTGTTGAAACATTAGTGATATACAGTAAACTGCTGATATTTAAAGTACACAACATGGTGAGTTTTGACATGTAATACCTGTGAAACAATTACTACAATCGAGATAACTAACATTTTATCACCCCGAAGTTCCCTTGTGACCCCTTCTAGTCAGTCCTCTCCCTGCTCCTTGCTTGAACTATTGATCTGCTTTCTATAACTACAGATTAGTTTTGGTTCCTCTCGAATTTCATAAGTGGAATCGTATACTATACATGGTTTTGTCTAGCTACTTTCAGTCAGAATAATGCTTTTGAGATTCATCCTCGTTGGGTTTATCAGTTTTTTTAAAATTGTTGAGTACATTTTATGGACATACCACAATTTTTTAATCCATTGTTGTTGGTGGACATTTGGATTGTTTCCAGGCTTTGACTATTAAAAATAAAGCTGCTCCTTACACCACACACGAAAATAGACTCAAAATGGATGAAGGACCTCAGTGTGAGAAAGGAATCCATCAAAATCCTTGAGGAGAACACAGGCAGCAACCTCTTCGACCTCAGCCGCAGCAACTTCTTCCTAGGAACATCGCCAAAGGCAGAGGAAGTGAGGGCAAAAATGAACTATTGGGACTTCATCAAGATCAAAAGCTTTTGCATAGCAAAGGAAACAGTTAACAAAACCAAAAGACAACTGACAGAATGGGAGAAGATATTCGCAAATGACATATCAGATAAAGGGCTAATATCCAAAATCTGTAAAGAACTTATCAAACTCAACACCCAAAGAACAAATAATCCAATCAAGAATTGGGCAGAGGACATGAACAGACATTTCTGCAAAGAAGACATCCAGATGTCCAACAGACACATGAAAAAGTGCTCCACATCACTCGCCATCAGGGAAATACAAATCAAAATCACAATGAGATAACACCTCACACCAGTCAGAATGGCTAAAATTAACAAGTCAAGAGATGGCAGATGCTGGCGAGGATGCAGAGAAAGGGGAACCCTCCTACACTGTTGATGGGAATGCAAGGTGGTGCAGCCAGTCTGGAAAAGAGCATGGAGGTTCCTCAAAAAGTTGAAAATAGAGCTAGCTACTCTACCCTAAATATACAAATATACTCTACCCTAAATAGACAAATGTAGTGATCTGAAGGGGCATGTGCACCCGAATGTTTATAGCAGCAATGTCCACAATAGCCAAACTATGGAAAGAACCTAGATGTCCATCAACAGATGAATGGATAAAGAAGAGGTGGTATATATATACACAATGGAATACTATGCAGCCATCAAAAGAAATGAAATCTTGCCATTTACAATGGCGTGGATGGAACTAGAGGGTATTATGCTTAGCAAAATAAGTCAATCAGAGAAAGACAATTATCATATGATCTCCCTGATACGAGGAAGTTGAGAGGCAACGTTGGGGGTTTGGGGGTAGGAGAAGAATAAATGAAACAAGTTGGGATCAGGAGGGAGACAAACCATAAGAGACTCTTAATCTCACAAAACAAACTGAGGATTGTGGGGGGTGGGGGGAGGGAGAGGATGGTGGGGTTATGGACATTGGGGAAGGAATGGGCTATGGTGAGTGCTGTGAAGTGTATAAACCTGGCGATTCACAGACCTGTACCCCTGGGGCTAATAATACATTATATGTTAATAAAAAAATTAAAAAAATAAAGCTGCTATGAATATTTGTGTAGAGTTCTTATATGGACATATGCTTTCATGTCCCTTGAGTAGATACTTAGTAGTGGAATGGCTGGATTGTATGGTAGATGTATGTTTAACTTTTTAGGAAACTTGCCACTGTTTTCCAAAGTGTTTTTGTATCCTTTTATATTCCCGTTAGCGGTATGGAAGATTCCAGGTGTTCCACATCCTTGGTAACTCTTGGTGTGATCTGTCTTTTTAATCTGAGCCATTCTAGTGGATGTATGCAGTGGTTTCTCACTGTGGTCTTAAAAGGGAACATTTGAGCATTTTCATGTGTTTATTTTCCATCCATACATGTTCTTTGACACAGTGTCTATTTAAATCTTCAAATGAATTGTCTTAGTCCACTCTAAGAGTTTTTTATGTATTCTGAATATAAAGTTTTTCTTGTATGTTTTACAGATATTTTCTTAATAGTATTTTAAAGAGCAAAATTTTGATGAAGTCCAGTTTGTTGATTTTTTTTTTTTTAAAGATTTTATTTATTTATTTGAGAGAGGGAGAGAGAGCATGAGAAGGGAGAAGCAGACTCCCCAAGGAGCTGGGAGCCTGATGTGGGACTCTATCCCAGAACTCCAGGATCATGACCTGAGCTGAAGGCAGTGGCTTAACCAACTGAGCCACCCAGGCTTCCCGATTTTTTTTTTTTTTTTTTGGTGCAGCTTATACTGTGAGTCCAATTTAACAAATCTTTGTTTAACTCAAGATTACAGTTTTTTTTTTTTCTGTTTCCTTTTTTCTCATAGTTTTAGCTCTTACATTTAGGTTTGTATTCCACTTCAAATCAATTTTTTTTGTATATGGTGTGCAGCAAGTGTTGAGGTTAATTTTTTTTTACATATCACACCGACTTGATCTGGTACTATTTGCTAAAAAGATTATTCTCTGCCCATTGAATTGCCTTAGCACCTTTGCCTTAAATGAGTTAGCTGTGTATGTGTGGGTCTGTTTCTGAACTCTTCTGTTCCTTTCATCTATATTTGTACTCTAGTATCATACACTCTTGTTTATTGTAGCTTTATAATAAGCCTTGGAATGAGATACAATTCTTTAGACTTCGTTTTTTCCCAAAAGGTATGGATTATTCTAGGTCCTTTGCAATTATAAATGAATTTTAAAATAACCTTGTTACTCTGCAAAAAAGCCTGATGGGATTTTGATTGGGATTCCATTGAATTTCTAAATCAATTTGGGGAGAATTGACATGTTAACAATATTGAGTCTTCTGTTCTCTGAACATGTTATATCTCTCTATTTAATCATCACTGATTTCTCTGCAGTGTATTATAGTTTTCAGCATATAGGTCTTACACATCTTCTTTTTCTTTCCAAGTTTATTGTGAAATAATTACTATTTTGGGTGCTTTTGTAAATGATATGCATAAAATTCTAATTTCCAATTATTCTTTTCCTATATGTAGAAATACAATTGATATTTGTATATTATATCCTAGAACCTGGCTGAACTTGCTTAGCTTTTTTATAGATAGATGCCTTAGGATTTTCTATATAGATGTTTATAGAATTTGCAATAAAGATAGTTTTACTTTGTCCTTTCAATTCTGTGTGCCTTTTATTTTTCTTACCTTTTTGCCGGTGTTTTCCAATAACAGTATTGAATAGAAGTAGTGAGAGTTGCTATCTTTGCCATATTCTGGATCACAGAGACTTAGACTTTCATTAATAAATAAATACAATGATAGCTGTAGGGTTTTTTTTTTTTTTTCCTTAAGATTATTTGAGAGCAAGAGTGTGGGCTCGAGTAGGGGGTGGGTGCAGAGGGAGAGAGAGAAGCAGACTCCCCACTGAGCAGGGAGCCTGACGGGGGCTCAGTCCCAAGACTCTGAGATCATGACCTGAGCCAAAGGCAGATGCTTAACCAGCTAAGCCACCCAGGTGCTCCATAGCTGTAGGTTTTTATTAATGTCCTTTATCAGATTGAGGAAGTTCTTTTTATTCCTTGTTTGGTAAGAGTTTTTTATGATGAATTGGTGTTAGATTTTGTCAAAGCCTTTCCTGTATATCTACTGATATGATCATATGGTTTTTTTTTTAGACTGTTAATATGGGTGAATTATGGATTGATTTTCAAATGTTAACCTGATCTTCCATTTCTTGGGTAAATTCCTCCCATCCTATACTTTTAATAAATAGTATAAATTTTATTTATATAAAATAATAGTATACTTTTAATAAAAAGTATATTTAATAAATTACTTTTAATAAATAATCTCATCTTTTTTTAATAATGTGTTTGCCAAGAAAAAGAAGCTGGCACAAAGAACTTCTTGCATTATACCAAAATGCAGAGGTTGTCTTGAGGGTATGCACTTGTAGTTGTTTGAATTCTGAGTGAAACTAGCCTTTTATTTTATTATTTTTTTTGTGGAACATCATTTTTACTTGGAAGAATGACTAAATCACTGTAGTTATTTGGCCTTGAATATTGCAGACATTCTCTTGTAGTGCCCTTGAGGAAAAACAGTAGTGTTTGTTGCTGATGTTACAATTTAAGCTTAATAATTAAAATTTGGAAAACTTGTCTCTGCTACCATGAGCTTGATAGCTTCCCCATGGTTAAGAGTTTCCTGATGATTTAGGTGGGAGTATTGACAAATGTAATTCTAAAAAATACTGCATAGTAAAATATATTACATTTGGAAAGTCTACTATACAACTCAGTGAATCATTATTTTCCTTTTTTTTTCTTTTTAAGATTTTATCTATTATTTATTTGTCAAAGAGCGCACAAGCAGGGGAGTGGCAGGCAGGGGGAGAAGCAGACCCCCTGCTGAGCAGGGAGCTTGATGTGGGACTCAGTCTCAGGATCCTGGGATCATGACCTGAGCAGAATGCAGACACTTAACTGACTGAGCCGCCCAGGCGTCCTGAATCATTATTTTCCAACAGACTAATGCGTATTACAAAATTTTGTGTGGCAAAGATTAATTGGAAGTGTGATATAATACAGAACAATGGATTTTATTGTATAAGATACAAAGTTCATTGATAGGGTTTCAGACTGCATTGTAACATTATAGTATCAAGGAAGAATATCCACAGTTATGAAAATACTCCTGTTTTACAACTACATATCTCCATCACAATAATTAAAAAGAATTCAGACTCTCATAAAAAAACCCAGTTTTCTTCTATTAAGTCAGACATTAATGAGACTTTCCAAAATATAAAACAGTGCTACTTTCCTTAACTAATTTTTTTTGTTTGGGAAAATATAGTTCTTTTTATAAAAAGACATAGTTCTTTTTATAAAAAGACATAGTTCTTTTTATAAAAAGACATAGTTCTTTTTATAAAAAGACATAGTTCTTTTTATAAAAAATTTACTTAACATGTAATATATGTATTATCCTTAAATGAATTTTGTTATACCCTGAAGTGTAACAAGAAAACTGATGAGTAATGATTGTTGTAGATATTACAGATGACCTTGCCATTAGTGTGCGAATCAACAATACAGTTTGAACATGTTGAATACCTTTATTTTAATGTATTTAGCTGATAAATTGATCTTTTCGGTAGCCAGAAGGAATACACGAGAGTAGAAGACATGTCTTGTTTGTTTCAAGGCTTTTTCAGTTTCATAGGATAAAAAAATACTGAATATTTGTTAGAATTGAATCTACTTACTAGTAGATCATGTTTTTGGAAGTAAATTAACTTCTCTCCAGTCTTTAGCATGACATTTCCAGTGAAAAAAATGTAACCCAATAATTAGGATTCTAGCATACTGTTCTAATTTATCCTAAAGGATCTATATATATTTATATAGTTAATGTCTTCAGTGTTGAGAACATCCATGGAAAACATTAAAGAATTCTTTAAAAAGAGGAATTCAGAAATCCTTATAAAAGGGGCTCATAATTAACTGCACATGCCTGAATATATATAAAGGAATTTTCTGAAACAGTTTTACAACCTCATAAAAACTTTAAAACAGATAAATAATCCTGTAATGCAGTTAAAAATAGAAAAAAAATAATAAACCCGAGCACTCTTAGAATAAGAGCATCTACTGAATTGTAATTAAGTTTGGCTTTCTGTCCTTTTTCAGTGACCCTGGTATCTTATTACTGGAAGTGTTCATTCTACAGATTGTTGGAGTTCAACTAAGTGTTGAACATAGAGGGTTGAATAATATATGCCCCCAAGAGTAGACGTGAAGTTGTGCTACCTAGATTCTCCTTCAAAGAAGGGCCTACTGTCCCGCTGAAAGGAGTTGGATCACCAAGTAACCCTTTCTGGACACACCTTAAGGTCTGCTTTAGCTGCAGAGCCACCTTCCCTGAGCTCATGACCTCCCTGGAGCAGCATGGGTTTGTAGACTGAGCAAGATAAAGATAAAAAGATCTGGCTGTTTCAGCCTTTCACAGACTACTCTGATGGACAATACGTGCTATAGGGCTTCCTGCCTGATTTTACTGGGCCTGCTTCACAGTTTTAGCTTTCCTTGCCTTCATTTCATAGGTGTTGGTCCCCAGTAAACATTTTGTATCCCAGGTACTACCTCATGTTTATTTTGGAGAGACCAACCTGCAATAGCTCCTGATCTCATTAAACTGACTTACTGGAAGGAAATATCAATCAAACAGGAGATTTAAAATGATATCAATGTTGTATAGAAGCGAAGGGTGCTACAGTAGTGTGTTATAAAGAGAACCTAAGCCTGGTTGTTACATTGTTTAGGGAGGTAACCTGGATTAGTGGTCAGACCTGGATACAATTGCCAAATTAATCATTTTGAGTAGCATGAACCATACCACTAACCAAGCCAGTTTTTAAATTTGTAATGTGGAATGACACATGGTCTTCCCTGCTTTAGGCTACTAACCTGGGGTTGCTCACATGGCTAGGAGAAGAGTCCCAGCAGCAAGAGAGAGAAGGCCCAATGCACATTTTTCAAGCCCTTGCTTGCATCAGTTTGCTATATCCCATTGACTGAAGCAGTTTACATGGCCAAACCTTGATTCAAAGATAGAGAAATAGACTCCACCGCTCCATGGGGAAATTTGTAAAATGAGTGTATGTATATTAAAAATTACTAATTTGATGCTTGATATAGTAGTAGTTAATATTTATTAGGCACTTTCTATAAATAATATTGAGTAAGGGACAAGTGGATTATTTTATTTAATATATTCTTTTTTTTAAGATTTTACTTATTTTTGGGGGAGAGAGAGCGAGCGAGTGAGCATGAGTGGGGAGAGGGGCAGAGGGAGAAGCACACTCCTGAGCAGGTAGCCCAACGCTTGACTCAATCCCAGGACCCAGGATCATGACCTGAGCTGAAGGCAGATGCCTAACCGACTGAGCCACGCAGGTGCCCTATATTTAATATATTCTATCTCTGTATGATGTGAAAAAGAATGAATTCACTTGGAGAATTTGGTGTATTCTTTTGATATCTTAAAATAATTTTTATGATGGGAACAGTTTGCAAATAAAGCTCTCTTTTCTTTTCTCTACAGTAAGAAAAATGGAAAACCACCATTACAGAACAATGAGGTAAAATTTTAAGTACTTGTCTCTTTGGGATTTCATGTATTTATTTTATTTATTTTGTTACATAATTTTGAAGTTTTATTTATTTATTTTAGAGATCAAAAAGAGCCCATGCGTGAGCATGGTGGGGGAGCAGAGGGAGAGAATCTTCAAGCAGACTCCCTCACTAAGTGCAAAGCCCCCTAGGGGCTCGATCCCAGACCCATGAGATCATGACATGAGCTGAAACCAAGAGTCAGAGGCTCAATATACTAAGCCACCCAAGTGCTCCTTGTTACATAATTTTGAATCATAATTTTAGAATTAGAAGGGAACTTAACTATTATCTTTACTCCACTGTGTATTATGGCAGTTCTTTTTGAAATAGGATTCCTTGAATAGGTGACATCTAGTATTTACTTGAATCTGTTCATTTGATGAAGAAGTACCACTAGGAGGCAACCATTACCCTATTAGTTCTAGCCCATCATGAGATTAATCTTCCCCTCTGCCCTCTTAGTGATTGATTCTATTTTTGTCTTTGTAGCCACATAGGACAAGACTGCTCTATTTTTTCTAATTGACTCTCATATTGTTTGAAGATAGTTGTATCTTCTGAGTCTTTTTTTTTCCATGCTAAGCAGCCCCTCATTCCTTCAAGTGTTTCTTAATCTGTCATGGCTTCCAGTCCTTTTTCAATTCTGTATACGTTTTTCTGGACCTATACTGCTTATTTTCACTAGACATTATTTTTAGTCTAGAACATAGTTGTCCAGATGTGGTCTGACTAGGATGGAACACATCAGCACTATTACAAATATCTTGTTATGAAAGCCATATTGCTGAAATTCAGCCTAAAATTGCTTTTATTTCTTTAGCCCTAACTGCTGTTTACATTGAGTTGAGTTATTATAAATTATTATCTTAAAGTATCCGATGAACAACTCTGTTGGCAGATTGCCTATAACTGTATTCTTCTTTCTTTCTTTCTTTTTTTTTTTTTTAAAGATTTTATTTATTTATTTGACAGAGATCACAAGTAGGCAGAGAGGCAAGCAGAGAGAGAGAGGAAGGGAAGCAGGCTCCCTGCCGAGCGGAGAGCTCCATCCCAGGATCCTGAGATCATGACCTGAGCTGAAGGCAGAGGCTTAACCCACTGAGCCACCCAGGCGCCCCTCTTTCTTTCTTTTTTAGTAACGACTTTACTGAGATATAGTTCAAAGACCATAACATCCATTTAAGAATACAATTCAGTGGTTTTAGTATATTCACAAAAGAGTTGTGTGGCTAACTAATTTTAGAAGATTTTTATCTTCCCAAAAAGAAATTCCATGCCCATTAAAAATCACTCCTTATTGCCCTCTTTTCCTAGTCCTTAGTAACCAGAAATCTGCTTTCTGTTTCTATGATTTGCCTACTTCAGACATATTCTATAAAAAGAGTCCGATAATATGTGGTCTTTTGTCCCGGGCTTTAACTTAGCATGATGTTTTTAAGGTTCATTTGTGTTGTTGCGTATATCAATACCTCATTTCTTTTTATTACCAAATAATATTCTTTTGTATAAATTGACCACATTTATCCATCTGTCAATTGAGGGAAATTTAGGTTGTTTTCATTTTTAGGCTATTATGAATAAGGCTGCTATGAACATTCATATGCAGGGTTTTGTGTGAACCTGTGTTTTCATTTCTTTTGGTATATACCCCGGAGTGGAATTGCTGGTTCATATGGTAACTCACTTGATTTCTTTTGAATAAACATTAGTTTATTCCTATATATGGCAGCTTATTGGAGCTGTACTATTAGTCTATACTCTAGTATGTCTGTACTGTTAGTGTAATTTTGAATGTAATTCTAGCATCTGGTATGTTAGGTAGAAGGCATTATCCATAATTTAAATTGGCCTTCTCTTTTTTCCTCACGATTGCTGATAATATTGACTGTGTAAAGGACCAAAGAAATGACTCTGGCATCTCTTAATTTTTTTTGCGTGCTTATTTTTGGTTATGGTTTATTTGGTTATGATTATATCCAACATAGCAAAATCTGGTTCATATTTCTTATTAAGGACCACAGTAATTTTATAAGAAACATCAAACCCTTGAGTAATTTATTAATTCATTTATTAAGTCATTCTCTCAACAAATATTGATCGAGCCCTCCTAAATGCCTCGTTATTGGTTTTGGTGCTGGGTGTATAGCAGATATAAATATAAGTCCCTGCCCCTGTGGAGCTTAGAGTATACATGTCAGTGAATATCCTTAAACAAGAAGAAAATGGAATGAGTTGGTCATGACTTATTCCTAGGAAACTCATGCCAGCTTCTAGTGTTTAGTGTCTCTTAGATCTTTCTACATCTTCCATATAATGTCTGTTCTCTGAATATCGTGGAGATTGATAAGAAAATTGCTGTTCTTTGGTTTCTGTGATCTTTTTCTCTGGCTTTGAAAAATGGGACAAGGGATGCTTTTCTTCTTGTCTGGCATATCTCCATCTTCATAATCTCTCTTACCTAAATTTATCTGAGTAATCAAACCTTAATTATCTTAGTTATAGCTACCATTTGCATATTATCAAATCTTCAAGTTCTAGGGCATCATTAAAACTTGTCAGTACAACCAAATTCATCCGGTGATTTTTTTTTTTTAAGATTTTATTTATTTATTTGACAGAGGTCACAAGTAGACAGAGAGGCAGGCAGAGAGAGAGGGAAGCAGGCTCCCTGCTGAGCAGAGAGCCCGATGCGGGACTCGATCCCAGGACCCTGAGATCATGACCTGAGCCGAAGGCAGAGGCTTAACCCACTGAGCCACCCAGGCGCCCCAGTGATTTTTTTTTTTTTAATTCTATTTTTTGTACAGCTTCTTTTAGCATATACTTATTTGCTTATTGCATAGTGTGAGCAAGATAACTTTAGGTTAGATTAAATTTTGGACAAAAACAAGATATAATATGGTACACTTATAGCACATTTGCAGAATTTATAGGAAGTGAATGCACATACACATATACACATATATGCTAAAATGAAATCTGGTAGGATTATGTGCCAGATATTAACAGTTGGTATCTCTAAATGGTAGGTATAGGCTCCTTATTTTTGCTAATCAGAATTTTCTAATTTTTCTATAGTTAATATGTTATTTATGAGGGCAGACAGATAAAAAGGGAATTTTTTTTATTGAACTTTTTTATAATGTTTGGTGAGATGGTAAAATTTTCACAAGACATGAGATTTAGGAAGGAGAGGAAGATTTAATAGAGTTAGTAATGTAAAGAGGTAGTTGACTGGATTTAAAAGTACTTAATTTTGTTGGCAGTATACATGATATAAAATTCAAAATAAACACTGCTGGGGAACTGTAAACTTAGATGGGGAACTTAGCATTCCTGTGCATATTTTATACTGATGAGGTGTATGTATATTTGTATATCTTTTAGAATAATTTTTTAAAAGATTTTATTTATTTATTTGACAGAGAGAAAGAGATCACAAGTAGACAGAGAGGCAGGCAGAGAGAGAGGGGGGAAGCAGGCTCTCCACTGAGCAGAGAGCCTGATGCGGGGCTTGATCCCAGGACTCTGAGATCATGACCTGAGCCTAAGGCAGATGCTTAACCCACTGAGCCATCCAGGTGCCCCAATCTTCATAAACCATATAGGTAGAATTATTTTGCTTATTAAATTTTTATAAGTTGATCATGGTATGTATCATTCTACTTTCAGCATATTTTTTAGATCCTGTGTTAATGTTTATGTTGATAGCTGTAGATCTAGTCAGTTTAACGGTTTGACAGTATTCTGTTGTATAAATAGGAGCTGCTTCCTTTTTTATTGTGTAGAATTTTCATTTCATAAATTTTGTATAGTTTACATAATTTCATTATAGATGCATATTTAGGTTTTTGATTTTTATGATAGTATAAATAGCGTGCAGATGTTTTTCATTTATGTATTTAGGCATATATGCAGGAATTCCAGTAGGATAAGCACCTTAAAGTAAATTTACTGAGTTATTTTACAGTCTATGTGCGTTTTACATTTTGATAGGGCACCTGGGTGGCTCAGTTGGTTAAGCAACTGCCTTCGGCTCAGGTCATGATCCTGGAGTCCTGGGATCCGAGTCCCACATCGGGCTCCCTGCCTGGCAAGGAGTCTGCTTCTCCCACTAATCTCTCTCCTCTCATGCTCTCTCTCTCTCAAATAAATAAGAAAAATAGTTTAAAAAAAAACCATGATGATAGGTGCTATTATAAATCTACCTAATAGTTGTGTTGATTTACACTTTCTCCAGCAATGTACAGGAATGCTTATACTCTTGTCAGCGCCATATGGCTTTTTATTTGTTGTTTCAAAGGTCTCTTTCAGTCCATTCTAGTTCATCTTACCTTTCTAAGTGGATTGACACATCAATAGGAACTTCTCTTTGCCGTTTGAGCTTGTTGCCTCCTGAATGTTAGGTACATTATTTTCTGGTTGCAATATTTCTTTAACTATTTAAATGGTCTTTATATAATGATTTGCTTTTTCTGTAGTTTACATTTTAAATTTATATTCTCAAAGTGTTTTTTAAAAATTTTTAAAGAAATACTGGAAAGTTCACAGGTAGAGGAAAGTCAGTTGTGAAATTAAAATGAATTCATTGGAGAGGCTAGTAGTGTTTATGAAATGTACTGTCTCTGTAGGTACTCTCCTTTAGATTTGGTTTCAGATATGAATTTTATTATGTGTCAAGAATGGTAGAGTGTCATGGTATTTCTTCATCCTTTCTGAGCCAGCCCTCTAGTCCAGGTGTTTCTTTGCAGAATATGCTGTAATGACTTTAGGAAACATATATGCAATTCCTTCATGGCTTGAAAGGTAATGGAAATCAAGTCAGGCTTTCAGACAGTTTGTGATTTAGAAGTGATGACAATAGGAATAGAAATAAAAGAGGAGGAAGAATTACATAGCATGTAGCAGTTAATATTTTAAATTCCTTCAATGTGACTTTCTTATAACTTTTTTTAAACCTTCTTCATTGTTTTCCCTAGATCATTTCTTGAAAGCAGCCAGAAGCTAGAAATAGGTAATCCTCTGTTTAAGTCAGAAGGTGGCCATTTTATTTATTATTACTCGGTCTATTCAGGGGTGTTCATTACATGTGCAGTGGGGTGAGGTAGGAAGGCAGTGATAGGAAAAACTTGAAAGTAGAAATTTAATTTTCTTTTTTTTAAAAGTACTTGGTATCTGTTGCCTTGTCTTTATTTTCTTCCTGTATTTTCTCGGTTTGGGGAAGTAAAAGGGGGGATTTTGGTTGAAGTTGTAGCGTTTGGCTTGAGGATAATAGGCTGAAGTAAATATACTGTGAGTAGTGCTTTTGGCCTGTTTCAGTTTCTGGTGTGTTCCTGTCATTCAAAACAGTGCCTGGGACTGTGTTCCTGTCATTCAGAAGAGTGCTTGGGAATATTTATTGAATGAATGAAGGAACACATTGCATGTGTGACTGAAGTAACTGGGCCTCTAATTCAGTAGGATGAGGTTTGCAACCTTCATAAGGTTTCAAAGACCTGAACTCTGTTACAAGAGTTACAGGATAGACTGATTCTTACCTTAGTCTTCCTGATGTAACTCCACACACACAATGCCTTCTGACTTCTTGATCTATGATTCTGTAATGCATTCAGTGCCTGTTAGGATCATACAAATATAAAGCACTTAGCAAAGTGTCTGACCTATAGATGGTAGCTTATTATTATTCTAATTCAGTATACAAACTAGTCATTTATCTAAGGAACCTAGTCAGGTTCCTCAACTTAGATAAAACTTACCCTAAAGTTTAATTATAGGATTTACTAAACTATGGGTATTTATCAGGTGCATAGTATTTAACAAATAAGTGAATTGTGATTATAGGAGTTGGGGGAGGGTCTCGATAGGGGGATCCCATCCTTCTCGTGTCTGTTGCCTGTTGCAAGAAGTTTCTCCTGTATGTTTTTCTAAACAGTTCAGGTGTAATAAAGTAAATAGCCTCTAACATATCCAAGTTATGTCACTTTTTTCTTATTCCTTCAAAAGAAATGTCTGAGGGTGATAAGATTAATTACTGCTCTTAAGTTTCTCTGGTAGTTTCCCACTACACGGACTAAATAAACTTTAAATCTTTACTGTGGTTTCAAGGGTCTGTCTTTTGCAGGTCCTGTCAACTCTTCAGCTTCTCTCATTTTTATTCTCTTTATTTTAGCAGTTCTACTGTCTTGTTCTTCAGTGTGTGCACTAAATTTATTCTTGACACTTGGTTTTGTGCTTGATGTTTCCTGTGCTAGACTACCTTCCTTCCCTGAGGTTATCACATGGCTTCGCTTTGTTTTTGTCTCAGCTTAAATATCACCTCCCCAAAGAACTCTGGCTTGTCATCCTGTCTGAATCAGTCTTTTGCTCATGGCCCTGCCTAGTGTATCTGTAACAACTTATTGGTTTATTTTCATCTGTATTTATCCTGCTAGAATGTGAGCTGTAGGAGTGAAGAAACCTTGTCTGTCTTTGAGTTTATGAAGAAGAGAGAGTGAATTGGTAGATTGCAATACTGGAAATGCTAAATGCTAAATCTAGGAATCTAAATATTTCCAGTAATTACTATCAGGAAAATTCCTGTTCAGGATTTTAAAAACATTCTGCTGTTAATCAGGAAGTGGATAATAAACAGTCTGTAAGTACTTGACATTTCTTAGCCGTCTCTCTGATTCATCTTCTGCTACCATCCCTTGCTTATAGTTCCAGTCAGACCGGCCATTTTGTTGCTTCTCAAGCAATTAAATGAGCTTATACCTTGGCATTTTGCACTTGCTGTTTCCTCTGCTTGCAGTATTCATCTCCCAGATTTTTGCTTGGCCCCAGAACTTCTCACTTCCTTATTTAGTTTTTGATAACATCTTATTTTCTTGAAAGCATGTTTGAAGAGCAGTGCAAGTTAGCACTCTCTAAATGCAATATCCATTTTGATAGTTATTATTGACTTAGGTGAAATGTGGTTCTTTAATATTTCTTGTTATAAATATCTTAATTTTTTTGTTTTAATGTAGAAAGAGGGGAAAAAAGAGCGAGCTGTGGTGGACAAGGTGTTTTTTTTAAGACTCACACGGATTCTGAAAATCATGGTTCCTAGAACATTTTGTAAGGAGGTAAGTCTTGAATTATAATGTTAAGTGTCTAACTTTTAAGCTTATGTGAGTTCAGAACAATAAAATTATAAAGCTTTTGTTATACTACAGATCAGATGTTTTTTGTGTAGGTAATAAAGACTACTAAATTTTTTTCTTTAAGTTGTCTATTATCCTTGCAATTACCCTTGTTGTTTGGTGCCAGATTTTAAATAGTTTCCTCTTGTTTATGAAATAGGATTTCATTATATTTTATGTGAAATATTAGACTACTTCAGTGCAGCTACTCTAAATGGTGTTGTTTTATTATAACTAAGTTCTATTAATAAAAACAAGATTAAATTTAGAAGGACAAACCTTTTTATTACATTGAGATCTTCATAAGTCACATTGATACGGAATACGTTTGAAGGTTGTTCTTTCATATTTGATTAAATATGTTTTGAGATACCCAGAATGATATTTGAATTCTTCCAGTATTTTCCGGAGGTGAGCTGGTTTTAGGAATAAAGTTTTTATTATCGTTTCCTTTGCCCTTTTATCAAGATTATCTTTATCATTATCTGAGGAGTATTTTTAATGTTTAAAAAATAAGATAATGCTCTGTTCTCCATCTTTAATCACCTTTTGTAGAACCAGAAATATCATCACCTTTGTCTCTTTACTCCCCATACTTCATCCTTTCAGCCACTGGTACTGGGTCATTTTTCGTTCTAAACATTCTTAACACGGATATTGCAGTGTTCATTGTTCTCACTTCAAAGAAGCTCCCCTTTTTTATCTTCTCTGCCAAATTTATTTTCTTGAAATGTAATGTTTTCCATTGTTCCAATTTTAAAAACCATTGGAATTACAAGCTATTAATAGCAACAAAAAGATAAGATATTCCCAAAGCACTGTAATCCCCAAAGAGAACCCATATCTCCCTATCACACTGGACTTGCTCTCTTTCTCCCTCATTTCTGAATCATGCCTTGTAGATTCCACCCTTACCAGCCTCTAAAACATAACTTAATAACTTTTTTTCCCCTAATAAGATAGAGATAATATGTTTTCCTTGAAGAAAAATTAGAAAATGCAGATAGATTTCTTTTTCCTTCTTGGTGCCTCTTAACCTCTCACTCAGAACTTTTATCAGTATTTCAGTGTCCAGAATATATTTTAATAAAAATGAGATCACACTGAGACTTTTTAAATCTGCTCCCTTCCTTATTTTTAAATATTTTCTCTTTGTGTTTCTCTTGAATTAGTCTCGCTTTCCATTCCTACTGTTCTCACTGTAGTTTTCTTACCTGGATTATCATCATCTCTTAATTGGTCCTTTTGCCTCTTCTTGTTTTCATAATAGACTTTTTTCTAAAACCCTAATAAAAGCATTTGTCTTCTTTTTTTCTTGTAGGGTAAATCACAACCTAACTTTGATCGTTCTTTCACTATCATCTGCTTAGAAGAGTTTGCAATTTTGTCATCAGACTTTGTGCTCTTATGCTTTCATGACCTCATGTCTGACATCTGTCCCCTCCCCCCAACAAAAACAGATCCTTATTAAAAAAAATAGCTTGATGCTCATTATTTTCTTGAAGTTTTCTCTTTCTACAACCCACCTGATTGAAGAATTGCTGTTTAAAATACGATCTTCTCTGGAAAGAGTTATATATTCTCCTCTTAATCCATTAAGAGTTCAGTGCTCATCTGACTTTTTAGCAGGGGTTCGCTGAGTGTAAAATGAATATGAGATATTGGATAGATCTCTGGGAGTTAGTAAGGGAGATACCAGGGCCTAACTTGGCCAATCTCCAGCTTTCTCTAGGCCCAGCCATGCCGCAGAGTCATTTTACACATGATCTTTGAGAATTATAAAAATCCAAGTTTAACCTCCGTTCACTGGGGGTTTCACTTAGAAATAAACTCTCATAGAAATGACAGAAGAGGGGAGGAGTCAAGATGGCGGAGAAGTAGCAGCTGAGACTACTTCAGGTTGCGGGAGATCAGCTAGATAGCTTATCTAAAGATTGCAAACACCTACAAATCCAACGGGAGATTGAAGAGAAGAAGAACAGCAATTCTAGAAACAGAAAATCAACCACTTTCTGAAAGGTAGGACTGGCGGAGAAGTGAATCCAAAGGGACGGGAAGATAGACCCCCGGGGGGAGGGGCCGGCTCCCGGCAAGCGGTGGAGCAACGGAGCACAAAATCGGGACTTTTAAAAGTCTGTTCCGCTGAGGGACATCGCTCCAGAGGCTTAACTGGGGTGAAGCCCACGCGGGGCCAGTGTGGCCTCAGGTCCCGCAGGGTCACAGAAGGATCGGGGTGTCTGAGTGTCGCAGAGCTTGCAGGTATTAGAACGGGGAAGCCGGCTACAGAGACGGAGCCGAGGAGTGAGCTCTCAGCTCGGGCTTACCTTGAACCGGTCGCAGGCTCGGTGAGCTCGGAGCTCGGCTGGAGGCCAGGCAGACGGGAGTAATTGGGCGCTGTTCCCTGAGGGCGCACTGAGGAGTGGGACCCCGAGCTCTCGGCTCCTCCGGGCCAGAGACTGGGAGGCCGCGATCTTCATTCCCGTCCTCCGGAACTCTACGGAAAGCGCTCAGGGAACAAAAGCTCCCGAAAGCAAACCCGAGCCGATTACTCAGCCCGGCCCCTGGTAAGGTGCAACTCCGCCTGGGGCAAAGACACCTGAGAATCACTACAACAGGCCCCTCCCCCAGAAGATCAACAAGAAACCCAGCCAGGACCAAGTTCACTTACGAGGAGTGCAGTTTCAATACCAAGGAGAGCAGCGGAATTCCAGAGGAGGAGAAAGCAAAGCACGGAACTCATGGCTTTCTCCCCATGATTCTTTAGCCTTGCAGTTAATTTAATTGTTTTTTCTTTTTCAATTTTTTTTCTCTTCTTCTGCTAAATTTTTTTAAACTTTTACCCTTTTCTTTTTTAACGTTTTTAACTAGTTTATCTAATATATATATATTTTTTCCTTTTTATATTTTTTTCATTATTGGTTTTCTTTTTTTATTTGTTTCTTTTTTCTTTTTTCTTTTTCTTTTTTTTTTTTTCTTTCTGAACCTCTTTTTATACCCTCCCCCCCCTCACGATTTGGGATCTCTTCTGATTTGGCTAAAGCATATTTTCCTGGGGTTGTAGCCACCCTTTTAGTATTTTACTTACTCCTTCATATACTCTTATCTGGACAAAATGACAAGGCGGAAAAATTCACCACAAAAAAAGAACAAGAGGCAGTACCAAAGGCTAAGGACCTAATCAATACAGACATTGGTAATATGTCAGATCTAGAGTTCAGAATGACGATTCTCAAGGTTCTAGCTGGGCTCGAAAAAGGCATGGAAGATATTAGAGAAACCCTCTCGGGAGATATAAAAGCCCTTTCTGGAGAAATAAAAGAACTAAAATCTAATCAAGTTGAAATCAAAAAAGCTATTAATGAGGTGCAATCAAAAATGGAGGCTCTCACTGCTAGGATAAATGAGGCAAAAGAGAGAATTAGCGATATAGAAGACCAAATGACAGAGAATAAAGAAGCTGAACAAAAGAGGGACAACTACTGGACCACGAGGGCAGAATTCGAGAGATAAGTGATACCATAAGACGAAACAACATTAGAATAATTGGGATTCCAGAAGAAGAAGAAAGAGAGAGGGGAGCAGAAGGTATATTGGAGAGAATTATTGGAGAGAATTTCCCCAATATGGCAAAGGGAACAAGCATCAAAATCCAGGAGGTTCAGAGAACCCCACTCAAAATCAATAAGAATAGGTCCACACCCCGTCACCTAATAGTAAAATTTACAAGTCTTAGTGACAAAGAGAAAATCCTGAAAGCAGCCCGGGAGAAGAAGTCTGTAACATACAATGGTAAAAATATTAGATTGGCAGCAGACTTATCCACAGAGACCTGGCAGGCCAGAAAGAGCTGGCATGATATATTCAGAGTACTAAACGAGAAAAACATGCAGCCAAGAATACTATATCCAGCTAGGCTATCATTGAAAATAGAAGGAGAGATTAAAAGCTTCCAGGACAAACAAAAACTGAAAGAATTTGCAAACACCAAGCCAGCTCTACAGGAAATATTGAAAGGGGTCCTCTAAGCAAAGAGAGAGCCTAAAAGTAGTAGATCAGAAAGGAACAGAAACAATATACAATAACAGTCACCTTACAGGCAATACAATGGCACTAAATTCATATCTCTCAATAGTTACCCTGAATGTTAATGGGCTAAATGCCCCAATCAAAAGACACAGGGTATCAGAATGGATAAAAAAACAAAACCCATCTATATGTTGCCTACAAGAAACTCATTTTAAACCCGAAGACACTTTCAGATTTAAAGTGAGGGGGTGGAAAAGAGTTTACCATGCTAATGGACATCAGAAGAAAGCTGCGGTGGCAATCCTTCTATCAGATCACTTAGATTTTAAACCAAAGACTATAATAAGAGATGAAGATGGACACTATATCATACTCAAAGGATCTGTCCAACAAGAAGATCTAACAGTTGTAAATATCTATGCCCCTAACGTGGGAGCAGCCAACTATATAAACCAATTAATAACAAAATCAAAGAAACACATCGACAATCATACAATAATAGTAGGGGACTTTAACACTCCCCTCACTGAAATGGACAGATCATCCAAGCAAAAGATCAACAAGGAAATAAAGGCCTTAAATGATACACTGGACCAGATGGATATCACAGATATATTCAGAACATTTCATCCCAAAGCAACAGAATACACATTCTTCTCTAGTGCACATGGAACATTCTCCAGAATAGATCACATCCTTGGTTCTAAATCAGGTCTTAACTGTTATCAAAAAATAGGAATCATTCCCTGCATATTTTCAGACCACAATGCTCTGAAGCTAGAACTCAATCGCGAGAGGAAATTTGGAAAGAACCCAAGTACATGGCGACTAAACAGCATCCTTCTAAAGAATGAATGGGTCAACCAGGAAATTAAAGAAAAATTGAAAAAAATCATGGAAACAAATGAAAATACAACAGTTCAAAATCTGTGGGACACAACAAAGGCAGTCCTGAGAGGAAAATATATAGCGGTACAAGCCTTTCTCAAGAAACAAGAAAGGTCTCAGGTACACAACCTAACCCTACACCTAAAGGAGCTGGAGAAAGAACAAGAAAGAAACCCTAAACCCAGCAGGAGAAGAGAAATCATAAAGATCAGAGCAGAAATCAATGAAATAGAAACCAAAAAAACAATAGAACAAATCAACGAAACTAGGAGCTGGTTCTTTGAAAGAATTAATAAGATTGATAAGCCCCTGGCCAGACTTATCAAAAAGAAAAGAGAAAGGACCCAAATAAATAAAATCATGAATGAAAGAGGAGAGATCACAACTAACACCAAAGAAATACAGACAATTATAAGAACATATTATGAGCAACTCTATGCCAACAAATTTGACAATCTGGAAGAAATGGATGCATTCCTAGAGACATATAAACTACCACAACTGAACCAGGAAGAAATAGAAAGCCTGAACAGACCCATAACCAGTAAGGAGATTGAAACAGTCATCAAAAATCTCCAAACAAACAAAGCCCAGGGCCAGACGGCTTCCCGGGGGAATTCTACCAAACATTTAAAGAAGAACTAATTCCTATTCTCCTGAGACTGTTCCAAAAAATAGAAATGGAAGGAAAACTTCCAAACTCATTTTATGAGGCCAGCATCACCTTGATCCCCAAACCAGACAAGGATCCCATCAAAAAAGAGAACTACAGACCAATATCCTTGATGAACACAGATGCAAAAATTCTCACCAAAATACTAGCCAATAGGATTCAACAGTACATTAAAAGGATTATTCACCACGACCAAGTGGGATTTATTCCAGGGCTGCAAGGTTGGTTCAACATCCGCAAATCAATCAATGTGATACAACACATTAATAAAAGAAAAAACAGGAACCATATGATACTCTCCATAGATGCTGAAAAAGCATTTGACAAAGTACAGCATCCCTTCCTGATCAAAACTCTTCAAAGTGTGGGGATAGAGGGCACATACCTCAATATTATCAAAGCCATCTATGAAAAACCCATCGCAAATATTCTCAATGGAGAAAAACTGAAAGCTTTTCCGCTAAGGTCAGGAACACGGCAGGGATGTCCATTATCACCACTGCTATTCAACATAGTACTAGAAGTCCTAGCCTCAGCAATCAGACAACAAAAAGAAATTAAAGGCATCCAAATCGGCAAAGAAGAAGTCAAACTATCATCACTCTTCGCAGATGATATGATACTATATGTGGAAAACCCAAAAGACTACACTCCAAAACTGCTAGAACTTGTACAGGAATTCAGTAATGTGTCAGGATATAAAATCAATGCACAGAAATCAGTCGCATTTCTCTACACCAACAACAACACAGAAGAAAGAGAAATTAAGGAGTCCATCCCATTTACAATTGCACCCAAAACTATAAGATACCTAGGAATAAACCTAACCAAAGAGACTAAGAATCTATACACAGAAAACTATAAAGTACTCATGAAAGAAATTGAGGAAGACACAAAGAAATGGAAAAATGTTCCATGCTCCTGGATTGGAAGAATAAATATTGTGAAAATGTCTATGCTACCTAAAGCAATCTACACATTTAATGCAATTCCTATCAAAGTACCATCCATTTTTTTCAAAGAAATGGAACAAATAATCCTAAAATTTATATGGAACCGGAAAAGACCGCGAATAGCCAAAGGAATATTGAAAAAGAAAGCCAGAGTTGGTGGCATCACAATTCCGGACTTCAAGCTCTATTACAAAGCTGTCATCATCAAGACAGCATGGTACTGGCACAAAAACAGACACATAGATCAATGGAACAGAATAGAGAGCCCAGAAATAGACCCTCAACTCTATGGTCAACTCATCTTCGACAAAGCAGGAAAGAATGTCCAATGGAAAAAAGACAGCCTCTTCAATAAATGGTGTTGGGAAAATTGGACAGCCACATGCAGAAAAATGAAATTGGATCATTTCCTTACACCACACACGAAAATAGACTTAAAATGGATGAAGGACCTCAATGTGAGAAAGGAATCCATCAAAATCCTTGAGGAGAACACAGGCAGCAACCTCTTCGACCTCAGCCGCAGCAACATCTTCCTAGGAACATCGCCAAAGGCAAGGGAAGCAAGGGCAAAAATGAACTATTGGGATTTTATCAAGATCAAAAGCTTTTGCACAGCAAAGGAAACAGTTAACAAAACCAAAAGACAACTGACAGAATGGGAGAAGATATTTGCAAATGACATATCAGATAAAGGGCTAGTGTCCAAAATCTATAAAGAACTTAGCAAACTCAACACCCAAAGAACAAATAATCCAATCAAGAAATGGGCAGAAGACATGAACAGACATTTCTGCAAAGAAGACATCCAGATGGCCAACAGACACATGAAAAAGTGCTCCATATCACTCGGCATCAGGGAAATACAAATCAAAACCACAATGAGATA